>NC_090924.1:1311691430-1312891430 GCF_040938575.1 Ambystoma mexicanum | reverse complement strand
TCCTTGACTTACTAAGAGCTTTGCGTTGTATTTGATGTATTTTGTTCCTTGTATTTTGCTCCTAATGCAATCACTGCTCTATGTATTGCTACCTTTGCACTGTAACCATGGATATACAATAACGTAGACATGTAAGGTTGTATATACATATGTGCTTATGTATATGTGCACATACTGTTTCTCATGTTAATGCTTCCTTGATTTACTAAGACCTTTGCGTTGCATTTGATGTATTTTGTTCCTTGTACTTTGCTCCTAATGCAATCACTGCTCTATGTATTCCTACCTTTGCACTGTAACCAAGTTTTAAGATTCCTTGTTTCTGTTGCGCCCATCTACCCAAGTTCTTGGAGCGCATTACCAAAAAATAAACAAAAACAAACAAAACAAAAACAAACATTTTAATTTGTAGCACCAGGGAAGATGAGTGTAGACAAGATTCTTTTCCGTTGATGAATATTCTAGCAGACAGGGGATGTAAGATAGACAAAGAGGAGTTTCAATACTGCCAAGAAGAGGTGTTATACATAGGGCAGTTCATTTCGCACGATTCAAAAAAGGTGACACCTGGAAGATCTGAGGCGATTATGAAACCCATAAAGCCAAATACAGTAAAACAGATGCAACAGTTTTTGGGGCTATGCAACTATGTTGGAGCCTGGGTGTTTGATTACAATACATACAAAAGACCCCTTTTGCAAGCTTTAAAGAAAGCACAAGTGGATAAAGTAAAAATAGAATTGACTGAGAAAATGGAGGAAGGGTTTGAGGAGCTGAAAAAAGCAATTTGTACAGCCCCTATTTTGGGTATTCCCAATTATGCTGAGAAATGTTATTTGTTTGTGCACACAAATGGGACAGTCATGACAGCAGTGCTAACACAGATAACTACACTAGAGTGCAAGCCTTTAGCGTATTACAGTGGTATTTTAACCCAGTTATGAGAGGATGCTTTCCTTGCGAACAGTCTTTGGCAGCTGCCACGTTCACAATTCAGAAGTCTAAAAGTATTGTTATGGGCTGCTCTATGACTCTTTTTATGGAGGATGCTTTGTTTGCCATTTTAGAGAAACCCAAGGGCACATTTACATCCCAAAGAGTGTCAGCTTATGAGGTAATGATTTTGAATCCAACAATTAAGTTTGCAAGGTGTAAAATAGTGAATCCTGCCACGTTTGTAGCTGAGCCAGTAGAAGAAGGCGATTATGTGCATTATGTTGAAATTTACAATGGTATACCACAAGTGAAAGAGAATGCGTTGGCGGGAGGAGAAGTTCTCTTTATTGATGGGTCTTCGAACATTGATCAGACTAGTGAACAAAGGCATGCAGTTGCAGTTGTAGTGAGACATAGATTAAATGGAGAATTTGAAGTTGTAGCAAGTGCAAGGTTAGCATCTCACTTTTCAGCGCAAGCAGCAGAATTAGTGGCATCTACTGTCATGTAGGATAAACACGAAGGGCAGAAAGTGACGGTGTACACTGACTGCCTGCGTGACATCAACCGTACATGCAGGGTAGGACGCTGAAAAAGGAGGGGCTTTCTCCATGGGGATGGCACTTCTGTGAAGCACGCATCCTTATTGGACAGGCTTATTAAGTCACTACAACTCCCAGTAGCCATAGCAGTCGTTAAATGCGCAGCGCACACTAAACAGATTTTATCCCTTGCCGGAACAAAGCCGCAGAAGTCAAAAGGGTTGCATATTCCCGAGATATTTCGAGTTTTGATACTGAGAGTATTAAAGAAAAAGTAGTTACATCTATGTTAATGCAAGAAGGGTTTAATAAATTGTCAATAATGCAACTAATGGAGATTCATGGAAGTGCACCGCATGAAGAGCAGGAATTATGGAAGCAAAGTGGGTGTTCTTTATCCCCCACAGAAGCATTATGGAGACAAGACAGCACTGAAAAGCTGGTGATGCCAGTAGCATTATTAAAGGTTGCGCTTGACCACTGCATTATCCCGTGCATATTACTAGGGGGAGTCTTGCTGACACTATTGCAGAAGACTGGTTTGTTCCGAATTTGTTGGAGCACATTGCACTATTTATGGTAAACTTCATTGTGTGTCAAAATTCTACTGCTGGGCATACACTAAGAACAATTAGAGGGGTAATACCATCAACTGAATGGTCTGTTTCCGCATTTACATATCGACTAAGTCGATATGGTGCAAGTATGTAATGGAAGTAGGTATCTATTAGTGGTTTTGTGTCCCTTTTCTAGGTGGATCTACGACAGGTCCTTGTACATACCCTGATGCCACTTGCACAGCAAAGATGTTAGTGTGTAGAGTCTTTCCGAGATGGGGTGTGTGTGAAGTCCTGAGATCCAACAATGGGCCACATTATGTTAATGAGCTTTTCCAACAGATAGGGCTTATATTGAATATTAAACACAGGTTTTCTTCTGCTTACCACCCGCAAGTGAAAGGTTTATGTGACAGACTCAACGGCCTCCTTAAGGAAAGGATTTCCAAGATTAAATTGAAATGATAGAAAGGATGGCTATATTGCCTACCCTCAGCTTTATATGCCCTTCGGAATCAGCCATGATCAGACCATCACCTCACCCCTCATGAACTAGTGACAGGGCGGCGTATGAGAATGCCCCTCACTCCTCCATCTAGAAGTAAAGGTGATGCCCAGAGCGTAGCTAAAACCTTAGGTAATGAATTGCACAACTATTTGACATGTATGACATGTATGACTTCTAGCATCTCTTTCATTTCAGATCAAGTCAAGTGCCAGGGGGTTTGGTCTCAGAACACAGAAGAAGACAAGTCAACAACCGACCCATTACAACTATTACCAGCACCTAAGTTATGTGTTGGAGACCGAGTCCTAATAAAGAATTTTACTCAAAAGTGGCATGAGCCACGATTCAATGGTCCCTTTTGCATTGAGAATATAACCCCTTCAGATGTAAAGGTCGAAGGGAGACAGGCTTGGCTTCACTTAGGGTATGTAAAAGTCAATGAAGGTAAGAACCGCACTCCCACCGTTGCTGATCCAGAAGCAAGACAAGAAGAAGTATTTCAGTGTGTGCCGACTCGATCAATGACAAATAAGAAGAAAGCAACTGTCAGTGGCTAATGCAGATTTTGCATTTGAACTAAGATTCAGTGGACACTCCTTATAGATATTCTAGCAGGAGCGCAAAGACTTGCTGCAAATTTTAGACATTTTGAAATTGAACTTTAGAAAGATATTGAAGTGTCAAAGTTATGCCTAAACATCAGTTTGTGATCAAAAATTGGAAACAAGATCAGTATCCAGATTCATTTCTTGGCGAATACCTGTTCGGTTAAACACATGGTACTTACTGACAGTGGTGCTCATCAACCTTTGCTTGTTGTTTATGTGTTTATACTTCGAGCTTATTCTGCTCTTATTAGAAGAGACGTTGATATTCACACTTTATTCAGGATCCTAAAAATGGTCCAGTGATAAGAAGGCTCCTCATTGCAATAATCAAGCAAAATTAACAGTTGCAAGTAAAAAGAAATGTAATGATTGTATTGAAAAGGATAAATTTAGAACCTGGCTCCTTTCTAGAGAATGAACAAGTGCGACAAATACCAGGATGACGGGAAAAGTGGATGTGTATGGTTTTGTGCATCGTATATACCTGCATGATTACTCTTTTTGTTTTTCTGTTTCTCTTGTTTCACACCCTCTATCATGTTAGTACTGCTGCTAAGGCAGAGGCCCCTATGGTTCCCCACACTATGAGAACTGCTTTTGATTTGCTACATGATTATTATACAAACTTTGCATATGGGAGACATAGAAGAAATGCAGAGGACAATAGTGAGGGGTTAAATAACTATCTAGACAATGCAGCCCACTTTGGCAATAACATGTGGCATCATCACGTGAGAAAGGTGGGAGAGAGGACATCTAAGGAGAGATGATACATCTGTGCTCTTATACCCTATAACATGAATACAGTGCAAACTTTAATTTCCAGATACGTCCCAGAATACAAAATCTGATGCTCCATTCACCTTGCAGCATGTACGACCAGAGGACAATTTCAGGGAAGTTGGGCCACTTTGCGATGGAGGTTGAAATGGTTGTTTCCATACCAGGATGAATATATCAAGACCACACAGATGGCAAAGGAACTGAGATAGAAAAGTAAGATGCTTGTGTATCCTGCAGCAGGACAGGAAGAGGCAGTCATTGAATAGATAAAGAGAATGAACTGCTCTGATGTGACAGAAATAGCTGGATCGCCAGCTTGTTGGGAAATAACGCAAGTCTTAGTCTATGGACGAGTGAAATCCAAAAAGGGATGGGAAGAAGGGCTGATGTCCTTTTCAGTTCATCTACTGAAGCCAGAATATGTACAAGAGGTACAGCGAGTAAACAGTGGAAGTCATGGGCTAAGCATGCCAAGCTACTGTAACGCTCACCTGGTTCCCCCGGAGGCGCAGGTCTTGATCTGGTGAGGATACTGTCTTCAGTGTTAGGCGCAGTGTTCGTTTTGCTCCCGGACTGGGCCCCCTGCCCACCGACAGTTTAAGCTGGAGAGTGAGATGTCTGCAAGGGTAAACCAAGGTATTAGTGTTTGGAAGGTTTGGAAAGTTCCTTGCCACTCTCGCCCTTTCTTTCCCCGTGGAACTGGGTTGATATTGCGCTTACCTTATATAGGTAATTGCCGGGCTCTCCATCCTGCGTCTTGTGCAGGGGCGCTGGGTCCAGTTGCTTCACTGGATGCGAGCTCTGCCTCTTGATAGCAGAGGATTTGCTGAGAGCGAAGACGCCGTTAATGCACGAGCGTGCCTTGTAAGTAATAAAGTTCCTTTTAGATTGTTCTCTTCTCTTTCAAAAGTCTTAAGTCTTTAAAGTCTATGTCTTTTCCCTTTTCAGATGCTGTGGCGATGAAGATTATCCTTCTAATGGCACGTAAGTAGAAAGACTGTTCTAGCGCTGTAGAATGCACCGTAATGTCTCTTTTGTCTTTGCAGGTGCTGAGGAGCCGCGCGAACAGATTGGAAGCAAACGTAACACAGGTGAGCAGTCTTGTAACTAAGCGTTACTAACCGAAGTATCTTGCCTTGCAGGTGCCGGAATGCAGCGCGAGCTGAGTTGGTATGGGCGTAACACAGGTAAGCAGGCTCTGTAGTTAAATATTACTGACCGATGTTCTTTCTCTTTGCAGATGTCGGATGCCGGAAGAGAAAGGCAGAAAAAGGCGCTTCGGATGCTGCCGTTGGATTTGGTAAGTAGATTCGCTGCCTTTGCTTTAGCCTAACCTGTGCCCTTGTCTTGCAGGAGCTGCAGAAGACTGAAGAAGACTGAAGGTTGGATCCCAGCAGGTTATTTCGTATTCACAGGATCTGGAGCTGGAGGTTTCCTGGAGCTGACACGGTGAGCGTCCTGCTGCAGATGCAGAATAACGCAAAGCACGTGAAATCAATCGGGTGTGATTTAAATAGCCTTCTGTAGTGCTTAGGCGTCTTCTTCCACGGCCCCACCCAGGTAAGAAAAGAGTTCCAGATTTCTAGAAGAGTTCCTGTGTTCTGCTTCCAGGGAGTGGCTCCTGCTCCACCCAGACAGAAAAGTAGTCCCAGGCAGAGAAGGATCAGGAGACCAGTTAGCTGGTAAGTAAGCAGCATGGTCTGCTACAGGTAGGTCCACCAAGCACTCTTACCTAATATGAGATATGAGCCCGGCGCTTCCAGTGCCGGGACCGGTCACCATCATGAGCCTGGCGCCACTGACGCCAGGACAAGGTCCAAAAGGTCCCAATCGGGACTGGCTGGTTCCTGGGATCAGAGTTATGGGCCTGCTTCCAAGGTCGTGGGGCAAGTCCTGACCCCTTGGAAGCAGGGATCATGACAGCTACTGACATGGGTATAAGATGATTCAGGTCAAATGGTTGTGATCCCATTGGTAAATGTGAAATTGTACTTCCGGAGACATGGTAAGAATCATGTGGGAGACAACAAGGACTGCAGAACTACAGTTGATGTTTCCAGGATGGGAGCAGGGACAGCTGTCCTGATGGATCGAAATTGGGCTTGTGGGCCTATGGCCTAGATGAAGCTGCCCAAGGATTGGGGAGGGACGTGTTCCTTGCAGTTAATCCATGTTCCAGCATTAGCAATTCTTCAGAGTGACCTGAACATTGGAGAATTTCCTAAGGCAGATGCCCATTTGAGAAAAAGAAGATCACTTGAATTTCTTAATTGAACCAGAAGAGAGAATTACTTCTTAGCTAAGTCAATAGAAGCATATTAATCTATTCTGTTTGAGCACAGGTTGTTTAGCAAGACTGCTTCAATATTCACGACAATCATCATGCCTGGTATCCAGACGATGGCCAATGCCAAGTGGTTGCAGATTACAAGATGGGAGCTTCTGAAAACAATCAACACCACCATAAAGGGGTACAATGCTATCAGAAAATAGTTGAGGGCCTTACGACTAATGACCCTTCAGAACAGATATGTCCTTGACATGATCACAGCAATGAAATGAGGAGTTTGCGCCAAAATCGGGCCATCATGTTGCACATTCACCCCTTTTCATGATGACGAGAATGGGACCTTGACAGAGGCCATAACGTTGCTGACAAACCTGCGCAACCAGATGGAAGATGAGACAGAGGACATTGCAGATGACAGTTGGTTTGCTTCCATATTCTCATGGATTCCGCAGTTGATTGCAAACATCTTCAAATATCTTGGAGCAATATTGGTGATGGTGATTTTTGTATTCTGTGTAATCAGGATAAAAATTGGGCAATGCAAAAAGACAGAAAAGAAGGCAGTAGGAATGAATGTCATGATCGATGTCGAATCAGGGTTGGAACCAAGGAATTGACAGATGAAGATGTCAGAAAATACATAGAGGCCAGCATTGTAGCACATGAAGGAACAAAGTTCCTGTAGCCAAATAATCATAAGAAGTATGTAGGATGATGGGTCTATTGAAGTCCGAATGGACAGCGTACCTACATGACATGGAGTGTAGATGAACATGTTAATTCAGCCGGTGCCCTAAGGGGGGTGATGAAGATCTGGAGTCCAAAGAAGGACCTTTTCAAGAGAAAATATCAAAATGTGGAAAACAGTAAAGAGATGGTCGATGACTCGACCAGAGGGGGTGAATGTAGAGGAGCAGTTATATGCCTATGCAGGAAATCCCACCCCCCTACCTCCTAATTGTTGCAGGCCTGATATCACGACATGCTTAACACCAGCAGTTTTGCCAATTCTGCAGCGTATATTCGAAAGAAGGTACCCACTGAGAAAACCCTATCAAATATATCCCCGAAGAGACGACAATCTGAGGGAGGAACTCCCTGAAGGAATTTGAAAAGGAGCAAAAGAGGAGCTGGTGACGTCACGAAGAACGAGCTAGACACCCTGAGATTACTGGATGAAGAGAATATATGGAAGGTACAGAAACTGATGATAAAGTTAAGAATCGAGTAAACTTTCATATGCAAAAAGAGGATTGCACGTGTGAGAAGCACTGCCGAAAATACAAGCGGTTCAATAATTGTACAGATGCTGTGACAGAAGTAGATTAAGTAATCTTTGAAGCTGGCTATATGTAGTGAATAGATTGCAGGCAAAGCCACCATTGTATAGAAGCTGGACATCGCTGTCATGAATTTAGAAATCCTGGACCCATGGAGTGAAAGGCCAACAATTGTGTCACAGCACAAATAAGCTGAGATCGTGGAAGAGCCTGGAAGGGCTGTCTGGCTTGGTGTCAATGCTGAAGCATCTATTCCTAAAGGCAGTGATCGTGAGATGCTGAATCATCCCTTGTTAAGGTGCAAAGAAACAACACCAAGCGTGCCGCGTTTTATTCATTTAAGACATTTAAATGCTGCAAAATTGACCAAATCGTGGTTTCCTGTCACATGAGCCAAAGATGGAAACAGAACTGACCGTGGAGTGCTAGAACGAAGATAGTGAATGCTCACACTCCCATATGTTCCCAGAGACAAGGATACTTTGCAATGCCGAGTTCAAAGACAAGCTTTGTGGCAGAAGGCATGGGTGATGAGAGATGATGGGCTAATTGGTGGTTGGTAAAGTCAAGTCCACCTCCTGGCATATGGGTCTGAGCTTACGTGCTGCTGAGTACCGAATTTTCCAGAATAGCATGAGCGTGCCAATCAATAATAGAGTGCCATATAATGAATGGCCTTATGTTTGATAGCCAATGATATACTGTGTACTTAATAGTGTTGAAGATGACATGTTTTAGAGGTAGGCATAATTTGTCCACCTATCAGTAGATAACCAATCACAATCCCCCCATTTATAGAAAGTATACTTAGATGTTCCCCTTGAACCTATCACAACTGCTCGTATGTTTTTCTTAATTGCCATGTAGTTTGACATCACGTCTGACGTATTTTCTAAATAAAAGGAGGTTTTTATGAGAAATGCATGAGAGCTCGAGCGAACGTCCGTTGATGTCCGTTGTAAACTCCTTGTTTTAGATAATTGTTAATAAAACAGTACCTTTACCACCTTCCTGAGTTGGTTCGATTATTTGGTGTTGGAGTTATTCTGCACCCCCAACCAATGCATGCATAATACCCAAAGGGCCCTACACTCAACTCCATGTGGCACTTGTGGCCCTCTCTGACTTATTTAAAAAGTAAATTTGAGTGGGGGCGAATTCAAATATATTTGACTATCCAGCCGGCACTCTAGTGTTTCCAGCTGGATGGATCGATCAACTGTTTTTTCTTGTTGGCGTGTAGCCTGGCTGTTTTTGGTTTCTGGTTCCTCACTGCCTGTTTTTGTCTCTGAGAATAGATGACGCATCGATTTACAGTTTTCTAGGACAGCGGTCATCATGGTGAATTTGTCGCGTTCCTCATGTCTTGCCAGATCATATAGTCTATTTTGCCACATCAAGGAGGTTTTTGCCTCTTTGTCCACTCTCTCATGTACTGTGGTTATAAAGGTTTGAAGTCCAATAAGTTTGGGGTGAGTCATGGCCAGAACTGTTGCTTGTTCTTTTAGAGCATCATGTAAGGACTCATATCATTTGGTGAATGGAGCAAATGAAACTGTAAGAGCCGCCATCATAGTATTTTGAAACATGGCAACAGCTTCTGGCGATAAGTGCACTGTTTGATTTGAGTCCTCTCACAGAAAATCATCATGGTCAAAGGGTAGCTTCCAGTCTGTATAAGATCGACTATTTACAACCATTCCCTTCACCATCTCTGCATAGCCATCTTCCAAATTAGTTCTCGATTTACTCATTATCTTATTTTGTGTTGTTAACTCCAAGGTAATTGGAGTTGGTGCAATAGGTGTTCCTTTAATCACATATTTTTCAAGGTGGGAGTTTGCAGCGTCACAATGGGCCTCATTACACGGATGGCGGTAAGGATTTACCGGTACCGGTAAAATACTGGTACCGGTAAATCCTTACCGCCTTACTACGATGTCCCTTTGCGGGTTGGGGGATTTAACGCCTGCTTTTTGCAGGCGTTAAAAACCAACCCGCAAAGGGACCCAGGGAGCTAATTACGGTACCGCAATTTGCGGTACCGTAATTAGCGCCTTCCCCATTCCCATTGAGCCCTATGGGCCAAAAATGGGAATGGGGAAGGGCAATGATGGAAGAGAGAATTACCGCCCCGCCAATCTTGGAATGGGGCGGTAATTCCCCTTTCCGCCAAGGCGGTTCTGGTATTTTACCGGCATGAACCATGGCGCTAATAGCGCCATGGTTCTCCGCCATCCGTGAATGAGGCCCAATGTCTTATTTTCTGCTGAGTCACTGGTCCGTCGATCGCCATTGGTTCAAGATGTTCGCAGACCACAGCTGACTCGTACGTCGTAGACCCAGGCACAGCAGAACACTGGAAAACACTTCCTGTCACACTATGCGGCATGCTTCGCAGCAAAGGCTGGTTTTTATATCCTCCACTCCGGACTCCTAAAGAGTGTATACACCAGCAATGGCACCGTGTTCAAAAGCAGCAAAGCGTTGCCATCACCGTCTAGGGGAACACTACAAAGCGCTTCCAATCACACTTTGCGGCACGCTTGACGGCGAAGGCAGGTTTTTAAATCCTCCACTCCGGACTCCTTAAGGGTGTATACACCAGCACCAGCACCGTGGTAAAAGCAGCAAAGCATTGCCAGTAGCGTCTAGGGGAACACTGCAAAACACTTCCCGTTACACTTTGCGGCTTAGAAATAGCATATTTAAAATAATATTGTGTATATCTATTGCACGGTGGAATCAGTACTATTTTGGTCCTGTGGTTAGAGCCAAATCCTAAGTTCGACCAAAAATGCTTGTTCCTCAATAAACACCTTGAGATGGGAAGCCCCCCCTTACTAATGTTTTAGAAGGCCAAGGCAGTTCCACAATTGGTTAGTATCAAGGGATCTAGCCTGAGCTTCTTTAGAAGTGGGTCAGCACTGCCTGCTTCATGGGGCAAGTGACCACCCACCTCAATAAGGAAAGATTCACTAATTAAACAATATAAGGTTCAATTTATGTGGCAGGTTCTTTGATAAGCAGTCCTGATAGGGGATCTTCCTGGTGAAAAGTGTGAAGAAGGGTGCTTAAAAGTGGAAGAAAATCAGACCCTTCTAATATTTGGAACTCAAAAACTCTGCAGTTAGGCTAAGATTGAGTCTGATGTTCTTGACCAATTCTCTTCTGATTATTTATGGCTGCTCGACGTTTGATATTTAGTGACATTTAGCAAAGGTTTTTAAGTTCATGAAGATCAGCAGCTGATTGCCTTTAACCACAGAGTTTCAAAACATCAGTACACTATTATTTGCAAGGCCAATTCTGGGTTAAACCAAAGGCCACATTCCCTTTTGCTCTTGCCTTCTTGTAGAGTGCCAACCAAATTACTAAAATTGGGAAATGTTTAGAAGGATTAATGATAGACTCCAAATACTCTGAACACAAATTATTCTTATAATGTTTAAAACTAAGTGAACCCAAAAGTTCCCCAGCTATTTTTGGATGACCTAAAAAATTGAAAGGAAGGTTTGTTTTGTTTTCTTTTTTTTGTAAATGTAGTGCTAGTGACCATCAGAGTTCATAGTACATTGCAGCCTGGCCCAAATTCGGGGTCCTAGTTCTATCCTATATATTTGGAATTGTCTAACGATTTCTGTGCATCGGGCACTGAGCATGCCCATACAATAATTTTCTAAAATTCTGCAAGGAGGCTTCTTATATGGGAGAGAAAACAATCTCAAGAAACCAGAAGCAAGAAGCCATCAGACCCCAAAGTATTGACAGATGGTGCAGCTATTTTTGCATCTCTACAGTTTTTATTATGACTGCAATAAGTACTGGAGGTGACCATTAGAAATAACCAATGGAATGTTATTAAAAGAGCCAGTTAACAATGTTATTAGAATGTGCTCCTTGTTTTTTAAATGGCTGCGTTTACCAAGAATGTGCACCATGTTGTCTCTCAAAAGTTCCCTGCTTATTCAAGGTTGTTGTAAAATTAGAACCAATGGTCAGATTTTTTACTGACCACCAAGGCAATGTTAATTCTGTGCACCGGCCACTGATATGTTAGTAGTGCTCTTGCAGTATGCACAAATACTAATATCCCCCCGCCCCCCAAATGTGTATTTGATGACCTTGCAACTTGGTACGCTGGACCCTTATAAGATATGTCAGTAAGCCAACACTTCCTACAGGGCCCAGCCACATCCCACTCACCTCTCCCTGTATGGACAATACACCCAAAGTGTGATATCAAAATTCCTGCTGGAAACATGCAATGACAATGTGTGTCTCAAAATATCATGATAGTCAAGACCTCAGGGAATACCTCTGTCACTACTAAGTTCATTCTACTTTCAACCATTTAAAATCACGGCACACCTGCTTCAAAAGAAGTTTGTTCTGGTAGTACTGCTGTTAGGAACAATTGGGATTACTGTAGGAAACATGAACCTGACAACATGTGTGAAGACTGGAGGGGGGTGTCTGTGATACTACCCACTATATGGTTGGGGTGGAGGCACCCCTGCCAATGCTCTCAAAGGGTAGCAATGTAAAAGCAACTAAGGCTGAGACTCAAGGGAGGCTGGTTCTTAGGTACAGTGAATCCCCCAGGCCCCACAAAGGAATGTCCACACACTATGTTATCTGCTAATACAGTTATTTTTATTAAAGGATATCAAATTTAGGTGGATATATACAAATACAAAAGACTGAGTTTGTACTATGAACATTCTACTCATATACACAGTTATTCTTAGTTCAGCAATAATGCACCAACTGGTAACAGTTATTAAAACGCATAACAATGACTAAACGCAGTTTAACCCCTCAGACATAAGTGTAGAAATGCAGGTAACAACTAAGAACACTGGTAGAATACTTTTTAGAGTAAAAGGCAATTCTGTGTGAGGATCCCCCACCTGAGCAACCGTGATGGAAAGGTAAGTCACACTTTACTTTTATGTCAATGCCCAGTCCTAATGTGGTCATTAAATGCCTGTTAAGGTTTCTACAGATCTACCTATAAGGTACCTGGGAAGCAACAGGAAAGCCAGACCCCAGACAAATCTCAAACCCTTGGATGGACCCTGAGGGAGGAAGTCCCTCTTGCTTGTCACAGTACTTTGGGTATCTTGGTAGGTAAGGTGGTGGAGTTTCTCAGCTTTACTTGATGATGCCCCTTGAGGATGGACACACCCTGGGAGAAGAAGCCACAGGATTGTTGCTGTCGAACAGGAGAAGGGAGACAAGCAGTGTCGGAAAGGCAGCAGTGAAGGTCTGTAGCAGTGGTCTCTTTAATCGAGTTGCTACACTGGCTGTGCATGTCCTACGAAGATGAAACTCACTGTGGACCTCGACAAACATTGGAAGGTTACAATGAGTCCTTTAGTTTCTGTCAATGACTTTTGGTGGCGACGGGTGCAGTGACAGAGTTAGGTGTCGGTTTTCAGTGATTGCAGTTTGCTGCTGTTTGATTCTTTGGTGCTGCAGCTGCTACACATATGACAGGATGGCTTCTGGTGACTTGGACTTGAGCACTGGACATTACGGCAAGCCACCACCAAGTTTGGAGCTTCAGGGTTCATTCTTCAATGCAAAATGACGGGAAACCCACTGGTGGGCACTTCTCTGCATGTGGCGACATTGAACTTACTCAGCCATGGAAAAGTGAACAGATGTCAGGTCTGCAGTGCCACATGAAGATTTCTTTGCTTGGTTGGAACTTTCCAAGCTGTGGGCCTTGAGCTGCACTATGCTGGGGTACCCCCTCTTCAGGGCGATACACTGCAATCTGGCTTCCCAGCGGTCACAGACAGCCTCTGGACCTTGGAAAAGGCTGGTGGAGTTCTTGGGCACAGGATGTCCAGTCACTCCTCTTCTAGACCAACAAATATACCTCTGCAGGATGGTAGGCACTCTGGACTAGCTGCGAGGACACTTCTGGTGAAGAACAGCAGTTGCACGATGTTCCCTCCTAGCTACGGGAAAAGGTTGCCTGTCCAAGTCCTCTCTTAATCAGTCCTTGAATCAGCACATCAGTCTTTGGATTTGATGAAGAGTTGCAGCCACATACTTCTTCTTCCAGCTGGATTCAAGTTGCAAGCCTCCAGGAGTACTCCAAGCTTCTGAAACAGAGGTAAGTGAGGGGTCTTCTTATATACAAATAACTCCCCATTCACTCAGGCTGACCTAGGCTTAGCCAATCACACACAAGTGCATTCATGCAGCCACCAATCAGGCTCAAAGGCATTAAGGCTATTCACTCAAAACCAGATACAGAAAACAGTGGATTTGTATTGGGGACACTTCCAGCCTTCCAGAGCACCCACTGCATTCATCCAGTTTCAGGCAGGACCACAGGCATTCTGGCACACCACCAAAACCAGACACCCACAGCACAGAATGTGATTAGACTCCTCTCTCCATTCAGTCAGTTCCCGCCGCTCGGGTGTACTGTAAACAAGCAATCAGGCAAGGGGGACCTGAAACACCAGTGCCTTATATGGTCCTTCCCCCAAAATTCAATCAGGGGAAGGGAACAGAGCAAGGGTTTCTCAAGACTTTGAGAAACAGGAAGGGAAAGGCAGGAAGACATGAGGCTTTCAGTGGCCATCCTGCCTTTGTTCAGGAATCAATTGAATCATATTGCAGTGTCTGGGTGTCCCAAACGGGTCGAGGCCTAGAGCTCTTGCGAATTCTGTAGCAGTCACCAGCCCATAATCTGCTCTGTGGCCAATACACTCTAGGGGTACAAGGGTGTACACTTACCCATCAGTGCCATAGGGGTATCCCATGATTATTGTACACTAAGAAATTAAGATGAAGAGCTGTGCTGCTAGCGGTCCAGGATGGACTCCTGTGCAGAAAAGATACACAGAAACACATACCAGCAAGTAGTGGGACAAGGATGAGTAGGCCCTGTCTGTCTGGCTTCTGTTGTGGGAATTTCAAAACTCTCGCATTGTTTGAAAAAACACTTAGTCGCAAATGAATAATCAATAGTAGATTTAAAGTCCTTACAGGGCCTGGTAGCACCTCCCTGGAGATCACCCTTAGCATTGCCATTAAACAGAAGAGGGGCCACGTTTTACTCTATTCCAAGCATTTAAGGCCTATAAAGTCCAGGCTGCGCTGATTGGCCGATTGCCTGACTCCCTTCATTTCATGTCCTGCAAAATAATAGGCATTGAAATCAGCAACAAGAATAACTTACTCATTTCTATATTTCCACGCCCAGTCTTCCAAAATCCGATTAAAATGTGACAAGAACAAATCCAACTTCTGGACATAATGATATGATATGATATGATATGGCAGTTATAATGCGCCTATCCACAAGTGTTCCAAGGCGCGACGTGGCAAGGAAGGGGGAACAGAGGGAAGACAAAGACAACGATCTTACTAGGCCAGGTGCCATTAAGATCATACAAGTGCAGGAGAGGGGGGAAAGGGAAAGTGCAGGGGCTAAGAGTGAGGGTGCAGTGCAATACATAGGATCAACAGTAAAGAATACATAAAAAAAATAAAAACAATAGGTAAAATGCGGCCAGCTTGTGGCAAGTGCAGGGGAAAGTGCAGACATCAAGTGTCAAGAATTGGGGGGGCCGTAAGGATACAGAAACAGCCGCCAAGTGCAGGGATTGCCGAGGAGGCAGTGCAGGTGTGCAGCTGGCAGGGTAGGGGACCTGGGCACGAGAACAGAGGGTAGCCAGGTGACCAGTGCAGTTTCAGTCAGGAGTTCAGCAGGGCACAGGAGGAGAGAAAGCAGAAGCAAAGAGGAAGTTCTTGAGGTGCTTCCGGAACCGGAGATAGTGCTTCTCAAGTTTCATGGAGGCAGGGAGGCTGTTCCAGAGGGAGGCCCCAGCCGAAGAAAGAGATCTACCACCATTTCGTTGCTTGGAGAAGCAACTGACCCTGAGGGAGTTTGAGGTGGATGAGTGAAGAGCTTGAGAAGGAATATAGTTAGGAAGAGAGAGTTGGAGGTATTCAGGGCCCAGTCCCCAGAAGGCCTTGTGGACAATGCACAGGGTTTTGAACTGAACCATTGCATCCACTGGGAGCCAGTGCAGAGATTTCAGTGCTGGAGAGATATAATCCCTGGGCTTGAGGCCAAGGACAAGTCTTGCAGTCCTGTTCTGGATGAGTTGCAGAGGGCAGAGAGTAGAAGCAGGCAGATTAAGAAAGAGGCTGTTGCAGTAGTCCAGCCTAGAGAGAACCAGAGCTCTGGATACAGTGAGCTTCTGGGGGAAACAGAGGAAAGGAGGAATACCTCTGAGGAGGTGCAGCTGGTAGTGTGACTTCTTAGAGACGTCAGAGATGTGAGGAGTGAGTGAGATGTGTGGTGTCGAAGATGACCCTAAGGTTTTTAGCCTCATGGGTGGCAGAAGGAAGAGGGCCAAGAGAGGCCGGCCAGAGAGTGACAGGAAAGGAAGGAGCAGGTGTGCCGATGAGGTGAATCTCAGTGTTACTTGCATTAAGGCAGAGATTGTTGGTGGCACACCACTCCAGGATAGCGGACAGACAGTCAGAGATGAGAGAAGGAGAAGAGGTGGCAGAAGAGGGCCTGAAAATGTGCTGAGTGTCATCCACATAGCTCTAAAAGTTGGGGCAGAAAGCGTCAATGAGGTGGGCAAGAAGTGCCAGGTATTGGTTGAGCAGCCAGGGAGAGAGGTTAGACCCCTGGGGAACACCACAGGTAGAGATAGAGATATAGGAGAGGAAGGGCCCAAGTTGGACGTGGGACGGTTGATCGGAGAAGAAATAGGTCAACCAAGCCAGGCCCTGATCGGTGATACCCAGGTTATCATGGAGACGATTGAGCAGGATGGCATGGTTTACCGTGTCAAAAGCAAAAGAGAGATCAAGTAAGATGAGGACACAGGAGCTGAGGACACAGGCGGTATTGGAGTCAAGGTTGGAGAGATGGTCTTCACGGATGTTCAGGAGAGCATTTTCCGTGCTTCTGGCAGCTCTGAAGCCAGGCTGATGGTCATGGTGGCAACCAGCCAATTCAGTGTGAAGATTAGGCTGGGAGATGGACAGCTTTTCCAGGAGTTTGCCCAGGAATGGAGTGATGGAGCGGTAGTTATCAGGGCAGGAGGGGTTGGCTGAGGGTTTCTTAAGGAGAGGGTGCACATGGGAGTGCTTCAGGGGGGGGGATGGAAGACTCAAGTGGCGAAGGAGTCATTGCAAATATACGTTGACCACCAACAAATTAAGCAACATTTGCTGAATAAAAATGTGAACTGGCAAGATGTCACTCATATCTTCATCAGAAACTATGAACCGCTCAGCCCAGGCAGACTTTACTGCAATTAAAAGAACCCCTCCGTCCCTGAGGCCGTCTGAATTTGCCTCTCCTGGGCCTTTGAAGGACACACCCAAACCCATAAAATGTGACTAGATGTAAAAGCCACGTTTCTTGTAAAGGTTTTTAATGTTGCACAAATATCAGCGTTGGTCATCAAGTTTCGGTGGCCCCTACTGTACCAGGAAGCAAGTTTCACTACAGTTTCTTTGCAAAAAACCTGGCCCAGATGTAGATCCCAGAGGCCCATTTCCGGTTAATACAATGAGGAGCCAAGCCCAATTTTCAGCACTCTGAAAGGCCTAAAAGCCTAATGGTACGGTCCTGACCGGCTTGTCGCATACAGGGTATTTGCAACCCCTCCATAACCATGAAGGTCAAGCAGAGTGCCTCCCCTAACCGCTTGGATGTTAGAGCAGTTAAAATTAGAAATGTCAAATACTTTCCTCTTCATATCATCAGCAGCTGCAAATAAAGTTTCTTGCACCATCCAAGATGAAACTCTTATGACTACAACATCAGTTCTGGTGTCATTGATAAAGTCCACTCGATCCAAATCACCCATGGAGAAAAAGATCAAGAACAGTATGTCCTGAAAATGCTGAAGAAGATTCCTGCTATTCAGCACCAAAGCTTCCTCATAAAGGAAAATGGCTTCTATCAAAATGCTATTTCCTTTGGGTTTCAGACCCAAACCTGTCCTCATATCAGGTCGCAGCGAAGCCTTTGCATATCCACCTGCCCAAAGAGCAGAGTGACCCGGGTTTACGTCATGCGTAGTTGTCCACAAATTCTGCTCAGGGCAAACTTAATTTTGCCCCTTGGAACCCATGACAAATGGGGGCCCTCGGCTTTCCCAACCACTGGGATGATTAACTCACAGGCCCACAGTTTGCGTACCAGTCATGGGGTTATGGGTTGTAACACGTTCTAACGCGCTCCAAATTCCCCCATTAATTCTCAATAGAAACTGAGGATGTAGGGTCGGATGGCCTTTGATCACAATGCCAATCTGCCCACGTGCCATCCGTCTCTGTAAACACCCCCAGTATCTGGAATCAAACTGGAAGTTCCATGTGTAGAAACAGGCACTGTATTGAGCCGTAGGGTTTGACCCCAACGCCAAAGCTGAAAGAAGTCTTTGAATTTCCCAAATCAGGACAGGCAGGACAGGCCCTCCACCATAAAGTCCTGCTCTCTATCATGGACTGGAGGATTGTTATTAAAAGGTGATCTAAAGATCTTTAAGGATGAGCATTTGTTTATTTTCTTAGCTTTTTGCCCGTTTGTGAAGCTGGTCTCTGGGCCAAACTGCACAGAGATTTCTTTCTTGATTTTCCCCCTCCATTATAACCATCCGACACACAACTAATCGAAGGGGTCAAGTATTTGTTGGCGGCCAAACCGATAAATGAGC
This sequence comes from Ambystoma mexicanum, assembly GCF_040938575.1. Taxonomy (NCBI): domain Eukaryota; kingdom Metazoa; phylum Chordata; class Amphibia; order Caudata; family Ambystomatidae; genus Ambystoma; species Ambystoma mexicanum. Next base: position 1,312,873,208 of record NC_090924.1, on the reverse strand, counting down.
GAAGAGAGAACATTCCTGAAGGAAATCCTCCGTAGGAGGGGAATCAAGGGAGGACAAAGGATTCAACTGAACGGCAGGAGCCGGAGAGAGTGCCGAAGGAAGTATAGTTACAGATCCCTCACCGCTAGACCCCATGTACCCTCTTCCTGAGATGCCGTAGAAAGTGCAAGGGACACTGGATCCTCTCACTTGGGCTGACAGCCCCTACAGAAGACTTTGCATGTCGTTTAGAATATTTGTGTGAGATTTAACTTCAGCCAGAACACGGTTTCCTTGTATTACTGGGGGAGATGGAAATGGATTTTGAAAACTTTCCAAATGTTGGTTCAACAACTCCACCGAGGTGTTCTGAGCATCATTAAGTATATTAGTATGAGATTTAACTTCTAGAAGCAACAGATCATAAAAAGGAGTTTAGAAGGTTCCATGTGATAATGTCCCTGCAAAAACGTCAGCTGACAAAAAAGTCCGTTTTTGGCAGGGACGTTATCACATTGAACATGCGGGGGACACCACAGCAACCCCAGAAAACCTATTTTTTTCCCAGGGGAGTGGTGGATACCCCCAAAACCGCTGCTCCCCTTCACCCCATATAATGTTGCCACAACCTTTTCCCGGCGACATTATGCATGGAAACCATATATATGGGGATAATATTACCGGATACTGTACAGAACAAAGTTCAAGGCCACCTAGGAAGGGTTGCTCATGGTATCCAGGGATTGAACGCTGTGCCTTGTGGGACTGGGAGGCGAAGAACAAATAGTGTTGCAGTTCCACTCTATTTTGTATTACTGCTCCGGCTGGCCACAGTCTAGGCGACCACAGTCCTCTTGCGTCTCACTAGTGGGAGGAGGGCTCCGGAAATCTCTGGGAAAGCCACACAGTTGGAAGCAAAGGCGGTGCCGGGGGCACACAGAACGCTCAGGAAGGATTAGAAAACAGCACCCAACAGCATACAAGACCATCAATCCGCACCACAAATTTCCAGTACTTTCTAGCCATTTCTGACATACCTCTACTCTGCTTGAGGAAAATAGTCTGACACCATGGGCTATGCAGCATACATGCATGGTTAACTTAACTTGAAACCAGCCCCTGAACCCCGAAAGTAGCGATTGATGTTGCAGACTTTTTATTCTCAACACCGAAACTTGTGGCTATCCAAATCAGCATAAATGATTCAATGTTACAAACATTTTAATGTTAGGGTGAGTGTATTTTGTGATTCAAGGATACCACTCTTTTACCACAGACATATGTGTTATATATAAAAATCATTCCTATTACTCATTCCTAATTGACGGGAACACTATCTGTGTATCCCCAGTCATTCAAACACTTGGACGGGACCCTCGGCATGAAACAGCATGAAAATGCTATAGCCTCTTCCGCTGCCAACACCTCAGAACTCTGACAACTGCCTTACTATTGCATGAGCAATCATCAGGGCAAAATTGGACTACAGCAACGTTCTTCTCGCCGGAACCACAGAACAAAACCTGACCAAATTACAAGTTATCCAGAACAATACCCTCAGAATTGCCCTCAACCTCTAAAAAAAAATCCCAACACTGCCCACAGGAAAAATGTGCACTGGCTTCCAATACGAGACCGTAATTTAAAAACCTAGCCATCACCCATCAATACTCTCAAAAGCTGCACCATCCTATGCCTCACAAACAGTGGCCCTGACTCAGCAGCATTTTAAGCATACACACACCTGCAACAGTTACAAACTGGTTGTTCCAAGATTCAAAAGAGCAAGAACTGGAGGACCAAGCTTCCTTGCCACTGCCCCCCTCCTCTGGAACTCCCTTGCTGTCAGAATAGAACCATCTTACAAATCCTTCAGGAAACAACTTAAGACTTGACTCTTCAGCTGACTGCTCCACCCTCCCTGACACTTCGCGGATTCCTTTTATGCACCAGAATGCCCTGACTTCTCGTTGATGCTTGGAACCTTCATGCTGTTCTAACGTACTTCGTGTAACCAGTACAAATCCAAAAAATAAATAAATAAATAAACTCTTTCTGTTGAATAAGGGCCTTTCGCTCTCGGGGGAGAGGGGGCAGCAGCTGCGCCATATTGCCAGTTGTGTAATACAGAAACCTACTCCTTCAATTAAGGACATTAAACGTACAAGGTGCATGCAACAGACTGCCTTCTCTAGCACCCCATCATCTCCTTCTTGCAGTTCTAGGCAACGTCCTTATCACCTCTTTGCCCTTTTAATCTGGTTCCAACCACATTAACACCCTAGTAACAAAGAGCCATAATGAGCTTCTAAGGGGGCATTTCGTGTTTCAGCTCCCTGCTGGCTGCCTGCCCTGTGATCATCTGCAGCTATTCATGTCCTCGCTGCATTCGTTTGACTCCATTATAATTTAAGCATGGATGCCTCTGACAGTTTTTCCCAGCTGAAAGGCAATGGGGGTCACAACTATCATGCTGCAATGGGCCCCCACCAGCCCTGACACATCTTCGGCCAGAGCTGCATATGAGAACAGGAGATCACAGCACACATCCCATACTGTAGGAAGCGTCACCCAGCCATCTCCTCCTCTCACGCTTCACAGCAGATAAGGCCATCATGAACCTGTGTGATCCTCCGTAGGAAGTGTGCACCGAGGGAGCGGAGCATAGAGTGGAACTCTCCTCTAATTTGCTGTCAGGGATGTCGCTTCCATCAAGAGCCGCATCCTTCCCCCGTTGGCACATAATCACCGAATGCCTCGCCAAGCGGCCTGCGCTCCGATTCCCGCTTTATCGCGGCCCGGGGATCGTGGGAAGGTTTAATAACCGTTCAGCAGACAGCCTCCCTTCTGCAGAGACAGCGGGATCAAACCTCGGGTGTCAGAGCCGGTGGGGAAGTGAGAAAGGCTGTAATTTTGCCGCGATTAAATTCTGTGAGAAAGCGGAGCTGGGAAGTCATTATCTAGCGGGTAATGGGTGCAGTGAAATTCCAGGGAGTGTATTGCCCCTGCATCCGACCCATGTTAATCATACATTGGCGCTACTGGTAACGAAGGCTGGTGTGATCGCTCATTGGGTTAATGCGCTTGTGGCTTATTTATTGTGTCCAGAATTAAGATGGTGGCTTCAAACCTCGGAGGCTGATACCCTAATTTGTAGACTCACAATATCCACTGTTTACTTCTATCAGAAATAGTGAAGCTGCGATGTTTTCCCTTCAAATATGTATGTTTTTCGATTGCATGCAAACTGTAAACATAGACAGGTCCGGCTTTTGTTTTGGTAGTGTCCTGAATAGGTGAATTGGTGAATATGGGTGTTTGGGTGGATGAGTATGGATGGATGGATGAATGGGTGGGTGGGTTTGTTTGGTGGGTTTCGGAAAATTGTCTATGAGAGATGGTTGATTGGATGGGTGGTTGAATGTGGCTATATATGGCTATATAGGTGGATGGATGAGTGAGAGAATCTGGTTGTATAGGTGGATGCTTGACTGGGTGAACATGGTTGTATTTGTGGATGGATGAGTGAGGTAAACATAAGTGTGTACATAGGTCAATCAACCATTGGCATGTGAAACTCATTTGTTCTTCATTGAGGCAGGACTTCCGTGCATAAATGCTCAGCATTCAACAACACAACAGACATCCCTGACCTCATAACCACAAACAGTTTGGACGCCATCTTCGTCATCGAGACCTGGCTGACATCCAGCTCCTCCCACATCTTGAAAACATCCTCATCCCCAATGGCTGCTGCATTCCACAAAGAGACTGTCCATACAAGATGGGCAGAGCCCTCGCCATCATTTATTTGATTTTATTTGTTGGTTTGTATTGCAGCGAAAGCCCCTCAGGCCTTGGGGCACAGAAAAACAAATACAGATTACAAACACATATTGTACGGGACAGAAACAGAACCCTAACCAAGCCTGTCCTAACTGGGCAGGGGAACCTACCCTTTACTTGAAAAGGTGTGTTTTCAAGCTTTTCCTGAAAGCCATACAGTTGGATTCCAATCCGAGGCATAGCGCGAGGTTGTTCCATTTTTGTGCAGCTAACACAGGGAATGCTCTACGCACCCAGCTCGACGTCACCACAGTCGGCTCCATCAAAAACCTCTCCTGCCACTTTCCACTCTCTCTCAAATGGAAACAGTCATCTTCCACTTCTTTTTTAAAAATGTTTTTAAAATTAAATTTGGTTTGTTACAAACCTTTTGTAAAAAGCATCATTTCAATGTATCCACACTTTATCGGTTTAAAATACATCCTATCAGTTTGTCCACACAAAAAAGAAAATAAAAACATAAAAAGACCTAAAAACAGTTTGCAGTTAAATTGAACACATCATTACTTTTTCGTGGGGCTTTCCACCTGGAATAATCCTCCTGGATTTGAAGGATCTAAATTCCAAAGCATTTGCCACAAATGTTAGTACAGCTAAGAGCAAGGGAATTATTTTCTTCAATTATGAACAGGTTCCACCTGTTCTCAACTGATAGGGACTTCAGACCTTGCATATAACATTGTCCATGTACACCTTTCTTGTGCTCGATAGTCCTGGGCATTCCAGGATAAATGTTTGGCTGTCTCCACTATCTAGAGATCATCACAGAACCTGCAATGCCTATACTTTTGCTCTATGTGTCTTCTTGTGGCTCGGACTTCTTGAGTAGAAAGCACATTTAACCTCAATCGAATGAGGATGGCTCGATTGTGTGGTGATGGAAATGTACTAAGATAGACTGGGTGTTGATTTATTAATCTCTGTCCCAAGGGCATATTTAAGGAAAGTTCATAAGATAGCCTTCTCTCCTCCTGTGTTCTGATCCAGTCCTGCTCCAGGATCCTCTTGTTAACCTTATCTGGTGTTTCTGATAAGGAGTATCTGGTTTGATCGAGAGTTGCTAGCTTTGCCTCACACTTATTTTTCCAGGTACTAGTACCAAGTCAACCTCTTTCCATTCTTCATTATTCATAAGCTTGAATGGGAGAGGGGGTTTCCCTTCAACACACTTCCTAAAGAGGGCCAGAGACCTCCATCCAACGATCAAAGAGATGGATTGAAGCCCCAGTTTGTATCTTATAGCTACGATTGGCAAGGATTTGGGGATATTTAGCACATGCTTCCAGTACAGACCCTCCAGAATGTACCAAAATTGTATAGGGCTATTCATGGCAGTCTCTCATCCATAGGCCAACATTGGAATCACTTGCTGTGTATAGAACGTTAGGATTGGGTTTAGAGAACATTTCCCATATCGTCTATGTATCATAAGGGCCTGTGTTGCCAACCTTTGGCATTTTGTTCTTAGATTTGACATCCATTGCATTTCTAGAGAGATCAAGATAATAGGGATCCCAAGATAGATCATTTCCTTAACACATTCTATGGGCTCATTCCCTATAATCCATATAAATTTCAGAAAATGTTTTCTTTTCTCAAGTGGCCAGACAATAATTTTTTATTTTTTTTTATTAATGTGTAGGTAATTGTCTTTTAAATAGGGCATTAGGTGGTTCAGTCTTTTCTGGAGTTCTATCGGGGTCTGATCGATAATTTATTTTATTTTGCATGCACTAACACAGCCCGTGGGCATCGAGGCACTGTTACAGGAATTGTTCATTTTTTTTTTTAGTTGCGTAATTGTTTTTTTTTTGTCTTAGTTGTATTTATAAGGCACTTAAACACCAAGAGGTTTCTAAGCGCGGACCTGGGGATCAAACCTGTGTTGCTTCGTGTCGTTTTGTTTCCAAGGCGCACACGTTGCCGTTAAGCTATCTGCCCAGGGTACCTTCTGGCTATAGATTTTAGGAGGGAAAGCCTTCACATTCATTTTACTATTTGTCATATCATTGTTAAGTTTATTCAGATATAAAAGAAAGATCCATCAAACACATACAAAACATAACATGAGACATATATCATCAAAATGTAAAAGGAGGATAAATCAATCACCAGAGCAAATTCACTGGTTCAGTGTGTCCTAGTGGTACAGTATAAAACTGCTGTCACATGCTGTATCACGTGATGGGTGTTATGCGTGGCGTCTATGCAGCCACTGGAAGGAGTCGACTCTTTCCAGTACCACTAGGACACACTGAACATAGCAAGTTCGGCGCTTAGACAGGATAGAGGGACAGAAGACTCCGAAAGCGAGCGAGTTCCGCTATTAAGGCGTTAAGGTAAGATTCACACATCCTTTGGCGCAGTTGCCGAAAAAATTATATACATGGGATATCTTTTGACTTAGTGGGTGGAATAATTCCATTATTTCCCATCTAGAGTATACCCAGACAGGCGAGGAGGTTATACTATACCCCATGCTGTTTCACATATGTTACAGATAAAACCGTAGAGTTATCCTTAAGCACAAACTACATTCCCATTTTACAGGTACAAGCTATCTACTTGGCCCGATGGGGCGACATAGTGTAAATGGCAGAGTGGGCAAATATTACAATTCTGACATTTCTTTTAATGCTCAGGACTACCGTGTCACGTCACATACCAGCACATTGAAGATCAGAAGGTAGGATAGGATATATTGATATATATTATTTGGTATCATACTCACTTAAGGATCATTATGGGTGTGGAAGAAAGGCAGGGGAGTGGCCTAATCACAATTCACAAAATAGATACAACATAACCTGCATGGAATTAGTGGCATGCATTTAACATCAGAAGATGTGGAGTGTGGATTGATATCCTCGTCATTCACTGCGATAATATGGCTGGTCAACCAATTGGTGAATTAGTAGCCATGGACCTAGAGAGCAGTCACATGATGTATATATCTAGATTTATGAATGCACCGGAGGTATAGGTCACTTGGAAATTGGTTGCACACTATTGTTGACCATATTGTGGAGTCGAAGAGTTATATAATATTAAATCTGGGCCTCGCTTTGTTTTGTTTTATTGTATACCTATAGAAGTCTACTCCTGAAGAAAAGGTACATCATCCCGAAACATGTAGATTACGAAGGACTTCACATGACAGAATTACACTACTGTAGAAGAAGATTACAATTTTGTTGTAGAAGCCTAACATATTGTGTTTTTTTAACTTGTTATCACATTAAATGTTGTATCTACTTTGAAACTATTTGTCTGGAAAGCAGCATTTGTGATGTGCAGGGGATGGGAGTGTCTATAGATTGGACACTGTTTTGTTGTGCCCAAATATGTGCTAGCATACAAATAAAAAAATCATTCTGTTGCTGGTGCAGTCCCCTCTAGTCAATTTGATGCAAACATACTCACACACAAACTCACACATACATAAAAGCTCACACACAAACGTCTTCAGATGCACATGCACTCAAACACTCTTGCACACACACACACACCACACATCTACACATATATAAACACAATCTCATACACACTGCATGACATTAAGAACACACAGGCACATATAAAAAACACTTATATTTAACTTACCTTGCTTTCATGTTGTGTGCCTTCCTCTTGGGTGTGGCTACAAAGGGTGCCTCTAGGTTTCTCAGGCACACAGAGGTCCTGTGTCATGGATGTCATGGATGTATATGTTCCTGAACTCCGGCTCAGCATTCTGCCATTGCTGTGTTTCACTGTGACACTATACTATTAGACATAATACAAAGACTTCCATCTTGCTCCAAACCCATTCCTCTCTTAGCTTCACGGCCTTTTTATTTGCCTCACTTCTGTTCTATCTTTTTGACCACCAATTCTGCCCATCCTGGACCTCTAATACCTCGTCTCCCAACCCCTTTACATTGGGTCTTCTCTTCTTCACCCTCTATACCTCCCCCACGGTTAAACTTAGCATGGATATGTTAGAGTCTTAGAGCATATTAGCAACTTACTCCTCACCATCCATGAAAGGATGGCCCTAGTCTGTCAGAAGCTTAATTATTCCAAGACAGATGACCTCTTTTCCCTCCCTCAAGAGAGAACCCCACCCTCTCTTACCCTAATCACTTCCATCCTGACCAACTCACACCATCACCCAAGGCATGCAACCTTGGTGTCCTCTTTGACAGCACATTCTAACTCAGCCACTTCATCTATGCCACTAATAATGCAGCCATGATTAAGATTATAAGCATCAGGATTATGTGCCCTCATCTCACTCACATTCGTCTAAAACTCTAATCTCTACTGTGGTCCTCAGCAAATGTGATTACTGCTCTAGCCTACTCGTGTGCCTTCCCCTGTGCTCCTAGGCATCCCTCAAAACATACCGAGCATTGCTATATGTACGCCCTACAAACCATACTCTGAGAGTTGTCTTCTGGAAAACAAATTCACTCTCCCCACTTTCATAGTAAATGTAAACCGGATTATAAGACATGTTCTGTGCCTAGTCTGCTCCTGTCTATGTTCTCTCAATCAAATGCCTTTTTGTTCACTCCAGTGAGCTGAGGTGCCCTCCAGCCACTCAGACACATAAAGAGGTCACTCTACCATGACTCGCGGTTGAATAAAGCAGGTCCTGGGAGAACTTCACACCCCTTGATCGTTTGCATCTTTTTGAAACACTTGAATGAATATGTACATGCAAGTAGGTGGTCAATAGGAACACACTTTCATAAGTCCCCCAATATCTCTAATTGCATGTAAAGAGAACATGTAATCATATGGGTTATCCTGAGCAGTAGCAGTATGCATCCATTTACGTCCTAAAGAGTCGCTACGACTATCTCTTAATTTAGTAGAGTTTGGCAAAAGTGGATTCTGTAATACTTCGTTAACAGGAAAAGTAGGCTTCTGTGAGTTAAATGCTCATGGCCCTGCCGAGTTCAAAGATGTCTGCCAGTCACTGCTGAGAGCAGTGTAATGTCCTCTCAAGTTGCTGAGCAAGAAGCTTTTGTAAAGGCAGCCTTCAGCCTACTTCTCTTTTGCAAAAAGACAGGATTCACATTAACAGGTGCTTTGTTACATATAGAAACAAGCACTGGCAAAGCCAACAGTGCCGTCCTTAGAAACAGGGAAAGAGCGTGAGGGGGGCATAGGAAGAGTTATAGGGGAGCATGAGTTATCTAGTGTCAGTAGTGGTTAAGAGATGTATATTATTGTTGAAGAAAAGTTAAAATTGTTGGCAATTTATTTTGTTGTCAACAATAATTGAAGAGGTACAAACATTTATTAAAGTATGAAAATGTGATTTATACAAGTATGGAAATAAATTGTAAGCTATTACATGTCAGAAAACAAACACTTTAAAATGCACTTGTGGCCTGATTGAAAAATGCCCAAAAACAAGTCATATGCAACGTCGAAGGTGCAAATATTGATTTCACCAACACCCAGAAAAACACCAATAAGTAAATAGAGGAAAAATGGCCACAAAGGTAAACAAATACCCAGCAAATATGCTACTTACCCTGGAGCCCATGTAGGTTCCTATTTGTAATTTGACAGTGGGGACATGGTACGTTTGCACTCAACGGCCAGGTCCATGCCACCGAATTTTCATCAATTGCACAGAAGAGTGAAATGTGCAGGGCAAAAGGCAGCGTGCACCTGGGTATGCTGCCTTTTGCCCTGCACATTTGCACTCCACCGTTTAAATGTGTAAATGCTGCCCAACATGCTCACATGCCAGACAGCATTTATTTTTTTATTGTGACGGGGCTTAGATGACATCTAACAGTCAAACGAGCCCTGGTCCCCCTGAACCACACAAAGAACGCATATTATATACAGTCTACAACAGTTAATACACTCCCCCAGATACTGTTACAAAGGCATCACCCCAAACATGATTAGTCGCCCAGGACAGAGAAATCTAAAACCCACACACTTCACTGGACACAGACATTATGACACAATCCCATAAAAACTATAATTACAAGGTTTACATTTTCAACACACCCGTTCCCAAAAACCTCTCCATATTTGGTGTCAGTCTTGCCTCTAAGTTACAAAACAGCAGAACTCCTATTTATGACGCACACATACCTTCCCTGAAAATACCTAAGCACATGAAGACGATGAAAAGACACGTAGATTCCCTTTAGACCTATTCGTGTTTGCTAACCGCATTGCCCAAACCTATACGGTGCCCGATTTCTATGACTATTGACCCTTCCTATTCACATTAGTTCCGCCCACTCTCTGACAACACAATTGCTCTCCTTACATGTATTACTACTGATCTCCGTAAGTGTTCTGGGTGAAGACATCTGTTCAAATGCCTATCCCTTACAACAATGAACTCTCATGTTTACCAGAGATCATATCTTCCCTTCCCACTCCAGCACTTGAGCCATCTACAAACTGACTGCAACGACCCCGTTGACCAGCTTACAGAACCTGTTCCCTGACTGATGACGGGCCTTTGCCATGATTGAGAAAACACCCCTTGATACATAGAGCAACCACCCCTCATATATTTAACATCTTTTACTAAATTCGAAAAATTCTTCCCACACATGCATACCATTATGTGATATGATATGATATGGCATTTATAACATGCCTATGTGTATTTTATACCTATTATGATCTCCTCCCATGACTGCCATTCATTTATTTATTTATTATGCACTAGAGCCCAAGGGCATCAGGGCTCACATAAACACTCAAGACAACAGCAAGTACAGGACGTTAGGCAGGGAGGAGATGAGGATCGGGTCAGATCTACTCAGAGAGGAATGTTTTGAATGATTTCTTAAAAGTTCTAATGTTCGCATCTGATCTCAAGGATGCAGGGAGGCCATTCCAAATTCTGGTTGAGCATTTTGCTAAGGATCTGCCCAGCCCTTTTGATTTCTTAAACGTGGGGCGAGCAACAAGTTTGGTGTTTGTCAATCTTAGGGATTGTAGGGATTCATACCATGAAGTAATTGACTTCAGGTAACTTGGGGATTTCCTATAGTGGCACTTATGAAGTAAAGTCGCTGCTTTGAATTGACACCTGGCCACAACAGGGAGCCAATGTAGGCCCTGCCGGTGAGTCGAGATGTGGTACTTTTTTCAGGACTTTTTTTACGATCCAGACCGCGTCATTCTGGACAGTTTGGAGATGCTGGATACTTTTTTAATGGGCACCTACTAAGAGCGCACTTCAATAGTCTATTCTCGGTAGAATAGTTGCCCGGGCAATGGTGGCTGAATTATCTCCATTAAGATATGGGTGAATGTTCCTGAGTAATTTTAGCTGGTACGAGCAGTTTTTGATGAACAAGTTCACATGGGATTCTGCGCTTAAAGTGCAGTCGGTTTGCATGCTGAGTGTTTTAATTTTCTTCTTTACTAGAATGCTAAAGTCCTGGATGGAGAGAGACTGGTAGCAATAAAAGCATTTAGCCCTTGCTTGGGAGGAGTCAAAGACATGGAGCACCGCTTTTCCCTTGTTGAGGCACATCCAGTTGTCTACCATCCAGTTGTCTACCATCCAGGTGTCTACTTGATTCTAGATGTTTTGAAGGAGCAGACAGTTGTCTGCATAACCCGTTTGACAATGTTTCATCGTTATGTTTCTGTTCACATGCAAATCTACAAATGTATCGCCTAATGTAACCTAAATGTAACACTTATCCCATTTACCATAAATATTGTAATATTTGTAACAATTTGCAAAAGTGCAGAAATGAAAATGATGACATGTCCAACCCCCAGTCAGTGGAATGGCGTGAAACGTTCTAACTGTTCAATTTCCCAACAATCGGAAAGGAACAAGTCTAAAAATCGCATAGCCGCAATCACCTGTGAGATAGGGGGATCTCTTAGTAAAGTGTACAAAGTTCTGTCAGCACCATCAAGAATTGTAGAACCCAAATGTTTACCCACAATATTATCACTCATTATACAATGTTGAGGGCCTACAAATGGTGAAAAATTTCTATTTCTTTGTGACAGAACTGACACAATCTCTCCAATAGAGGAATACTTTATTGTGCCCTCTCACTTCACATGTTGTAAACAGGTTCAGCTTTATGTAGAGCCAAGCTCTCCTACTTTTTTAGATGGATATTTTTGCAGTGTCTCATTCATTGAACCTACAGGCCTTATATCTTAGACAAAATGATCAAACACTCTATAAGATGATAAGAGAGTGCTGCGCTTAACCCAATCTAGTTGATAGAGACACTTCCGTTGCTGTATTAGGACTAGACAGGAGCATTTTCTCTGATATCCCTCCAAGGGCCATGATCTTGATCCAATACACATTGCAATTCCATGAAAAGAGAACTGTGTGTAGTCTGTAGTAAGCCTTTATATAATGGTAGAGCTATCTGATTAGTCATAGCCGGGATTGAGTGAAAACCTAATATGTGTCTTATTGCTGCAGCTGCCTTCACTTTTAATTATGAGCCCTGCTTACCATGCATGCATGGTAAGCAGTGTTCACAGATAAAACTACATCCTGCCCAAAATGCGAGCATGTCAGCCAGAATTTAATTGTTATTGTACACACTGCCTGCCATGCAAGCATGGCAGACAGTGTGTAAAATGGATCCCTATGAGGTCTGCCTGCCTTATGCTGATGCATAAAGCTGGGTGGATCCCATAGGGATCTCCAGAATTTGCACCAACATGAAAATCGATGCATGAGTATTTGTAAGGCGCACTTCCTCTATGCTATACAAATGATTGAGAATGGGGTGTGACATTATTGTAAGGTGTTAAAGCCTAACTAAAGGCTTTTATGCCTTACATTGATGTTACTCACCCATGGAACATGAGCTCCCCTGTCTATTGTGCGTTTTTGGCACATCTACCAGCACACCTTTGTGGATGCATCCGGAAAAGAAATGGCTCATTACAAAATATCATATTGGATCTATAGCAATGTACATAATGACCTCTGGCATTCTAAGGGATACAGTGCAAACATAAAGGCAACACACAAAAATCACACTTTGCAAGTGCATAAAATAGTGTACTTGGGAGCAACATTTGTAATTATGGCTCCTTTTTCAGCCCGTAATGGCCATCACATCAATATATCTCTCTCACCTTTTTGGCCCCAATGTACCTCCAATGCACTTCTGAAAAAGCCATGGAAGACACTCTATCATTTTATTGTCATTCAGCAGTGGTTAAAGTGCCAGCACCTGCTTGCCCTGTCCACATCAAACATAGTTGCACTTTACCCAACCACATTAGCTCTCAGGAGTGTATCATTACAGTTGTGTAATTGGACCAGCCGTTACAAATCTGTCTTGGGAACCTGTCGTCAGTGGGGACCTAGGAGGTGTCAGTTTGATTCTCCGCGCCATTTATTTTTCAGATTACAAACTCTAATGTTTTTTGTTTTTATCAATGCCTGTTTTTCTTGTCTATGCTATTTACTAGTTGTGCTTGCAAGAAGTCATCTTAAATAGTATTTCAACATGGTCAGTCCAGGCACCCTTGTTTCAGGACCGGCAACAGTAATGATGCCCAATGTGTAGGACAGTCACTAAAATGTAAAGATCACTTACCAGATATTCCATTGCTCTGAGCCCTTCCTTTCCTTATCATAGTCATTTTCGAGATATGCTACCTCATTCATTACAATACAAATACTGTTAACACTGCATTGCCAATTCGGACATAGGTAAAGTGAGGGAGGAACACAGAACCTTGATCAGGAAGAGAAGGACTCAAAATAATGGGATTACTGATAAGTCATTTTTACATTTTCGCCTGGTCCTCCTTCTTCATCATAGTACTTAACGTATGACATTATGAAAAGCTTTATACACGGGCAATGCATAGCCATAATCGGTAATACAAGATAATGCAGTGTAACCATCATGCCTCTTTATTGTAATATTCAGTCATTAGAACATCCTAGTGGTGTTTCTGGGAAGCTAATTGGTCAATCTGCGGGCTATACGCACTGATATGGCCCGCAGATTGATTACAGCCCGCAAATCGGGTGTTTGCAAAGCAAGCAGCTTCAATGTTGTATTCTGCAACGTGGAAGCTGCTTGCTTTGGTGTATATGAAGGTTTTCGTATACACCACTGTATATGAACACTTTCACATACAAAAAAGCAAGCAGCAGCTTCAACGTTGTATTCTGCAACGTTGAAGCTGCTTACTTTGGTTTATATGAATGTGTTTATATACACCCATGTTCTCAGCAGCATTTTTGTAAACAAATGAATATGTCGTTATTTTACAAAAATGCTGTTGAGATTTCAGGATTGCGCCCGTTATGAAAAAAAAACAGGCGCAATCCTGAAGGTGGACTGTCGTGCACTACGAGGACGCCCAGGCCCACTTGAAAATACTGGTGGAGCCTGGGTGTACTGATTTGGCGCAGTGAATCCTGCCTTTTAGCACATTCACTGCGCCAAGTTCAGTATTGGGCCCTAAGGGTGTTCTAATAGCTTTATAGACCTGTAGCAAGGGCCGTACCAGGCATTATGGTGCCTCATACCTCGTTAAAGGCCCTCGCTTAGCTCAGGCCATTAACTCGGTATTCAGGGCCCATAACGCCCAGTACGGCCCTGGCTGCAGGTCTATAAAGCTATATTAATGCATGACAGACGCTGAATCAAAGGATTGCCACGGTAACCCAGCACAGTCTGTAGTAGTTAATGAAAGTCTTGTATGTCACCGAAATGGCAAACCTATAAATCTCACCCAAGGTAACACCCTTGCATGACACCCAAGAGGTTGATGTGGCCCTAGCTCTTCTATCCATCTCCTCTACTGTGTGAGTGGAACCAGCAGTCTCATATGTCATGTCAATGTCCAAATCCAACTGATCAACATTGATGTTATTGGTTACTTTCCACAGTGGCCAAGGTAGAAAGTTAAAAAAAAAAAAACTCCTTGCATCGTCTAATGGGCATTGTGGTTCCAAGGTTTATTTCTTCTATTATTCCTGTAGACGCATACACCAGAGTGTAGAGAAACATGTTTTATTTAATGTATGTGGTATATGAATTACCTAACCTGGACTCTACCATGCATCCCAGCTTTGGGCTGGATCGGATATGAAGGAAAACTGAAGAGAAAGAGAACAGTGAAAGAAGCCCCCCTGCCCAGAAGTGGGCTATAAAGGGGGGAGAACATTCGAAAAGGAGGCCATTAAAACATATTTAAAATGTTGTGAGCGGGGTAAACTGGAAGAGACTGGAGCTGGTGGCTCTCTGTGGGGGCTGCGGCTTTGGGCGTCCTCCCAGGGTTGACAATTGTTCTCGAATGGAGCCACCTGTGCGGGGCACCCTGGCATTTACTGTGGGCCTGAGCTGTGTTCCTGGAGCAGCCCTGGCACTCACAGGGCCTTGGGTAGCTGACAGCCCACCCAGGCGCCAGGTCAGGCAGGCACAACCATAAAGACAAAGCTGTGTATGTGGGGCAGTTTGTACCTGGTAGCGTGAGCACGCCAAGTGATGCCCTGCAGCTAGATGGATTGGGCACAGAAAATATGTCCTCCTGGGCCATCTTAGCCAGGAGTGGCCTGGGCTGGAAGCTCAGCCCAGCTGGTGAGCAGGTCCACCCCACAAGGCCTGTGCGACCACGTCCTTGCAGCACAGGTGAATATTGGTGGAGATTCGGCATGCGGGCTGGAGCTAGGATGATTGCCTGGCTCACCCTCTTGCGCTGCATGAAGAGAAGACATGAGGCTGGGCCACAGCTGTGCAGCAGTGAATGACAGTGATGTCCCCATGACAAATGGGATGTTGCCAGAAGGACAAGCAGCAAATGTATTTGTAAAAAAACCTCAACATTATAACAAAATTACATTACCCCCTCTAAATCATTCTTTCTCTCTTGCCATGGCGTGATTACACTCTAAGGAATCTGCCCCTCAGTCCACTCTCCCTCAGAGTAGTGAAAGGTAGACAGAACAGACCCCTAAATGCCAAGTGATGGCACCAATGAGTGCTTCCAACCCTCGAGACCTAGGGGCTACCGCACACACCACCATGCCCCAATATGCACATAATCTGCTTTGGTGACCACCATTCCCTGGGGGGCCACCTGCATTACTTGCATTACCGATGCATCGCTCTGCACACTTAATCTTCTTTGGTGGCCCCCATGGTCAAGGGAGCTTGCCTACATCATTGCCACGTCACTGCTGGATGTTTCTCCATCTGGCAGCATCACATTTGTCATGGCAACATCACCATCATTCACCACTACTCAGTTGCAGACCCACCCCCTGTCTTCTCTGCATGCTGTCCAAGTGTTCAGGCCGCGAATCATCAGAGCTCTGGCCAGCATGCTGGAGCTCCACCATTCTTCACCCAGTCTGCAAGGACGTGGTGGCATGGGGCTTTTGGGGCAGACTTACTCACCAGCTGGGCTTCTCCTCCCAGGCCCCTTTTGGCCTATGCAGCACAGGAGGAGTAATGGTCTGGGTTTTCTGAGGGGTCAGAAATGTGAGGCAGCAACTTTTAGATGATTTCTCAAATTGTGCTATTTTATTAAAATATAGGTTTCAACCAATGCCTCACTTTCCCTATCCTGACGAGTTCTATCCAAAACTAAAGGAAACACTCTAATATGGAATATATGTCACTCACACTTACACATAAAATACACAAAGCAAATATATGGCAATTCACAACAATGTCATGAATTGTGTTTCTAATATATTCACAGTCTCTCTTGGTAACATGGGCGAGTCAGTTTTTAGATCCAGTGTTAAAAAAAAAAAAGAAACAAGGAAATGCATGTTCATAATAAAGTTTCAGTTCAGTTCTTGGTTCCGTCAGAGTGTCAAAAACAAAGCTCAGTAAACCGATGTTCAACCAATACAAATGTTTCTCCTCTTTCTTGAACCATGATTTTTCCAATTCAGTAAATAGCATCAGGTATGTTCCAGGTATGTTCGAGGTCAAGATGTGTTGCCACAATTTATAAATATCATATTTAATGAAACACAATTTGCGGCAAGGGAAAAGAACCACAGCTTTTGGCAGTGCTTCATATACTTCTTTATAATGGTATAAGTCACAGTTTATATCTTTGTCGGGATGACTTGACAACACTTATGTGAGTATACTCGCCTGCTCCACAGTGTCCCAGATTTGAACTGTGCTTCTGAAGTTTTAAATCTACTGACAACACAATGGGCCTCATTACGAGTATGGTGGTAAGGCAACAACGGCGCCGGTATCACTACCAGCACCGTTGCTATCGTACCACCAGTACAGCCACCAGCTTTACCTGGTGGCCGTACCGGCACCCGCAAGCAGAACTTGATGGTAGCAACGGTACCATTGCTACCATCCTAATTTGATACCATAATAATTTTTACCAGTGCCCAGAAAAGGGCAATTTCCGGGTCCGGCAAGGTCGTCATGACCTGGTAACTGCCCTTTTCTGGGCGGCAGATAAAAATCAATACCGGCAGCAGCAGTGCCTGTACTACTGCCAGCCTCGTAATGAGGCCCAATTTATTTCCACAACTTCAGCAATGTGTATCTTTCTGAATTTGAACAACTTTTCAGAAAAGACAATATTCACTTTAGTGCATCTCAACAACTTCAAGTAAGCAAGGCACTCTTCTTCT
The DNA here is from genome assembly GCF_040938575.1 of Ambystoma mexicanum. Classification (NCBI taxonomy): domain Eukaryota; kingdom Metazoa; phylum Chordata; class Amphibia; order Caudata; family Ambystomatidae; genus Ambystoma; species Ambystoma mexicanum. The sequence goes on along the minus strand of NC_090924.1, from coordinate 1,312,855,765 downwards.
GACCATTCCCAGAAGAGCAGCCTCTTTGCCATTCTTGTCTTTATGCAATAACAACAACCACAATGCCTATAAGGATATAATTCTACCTTTCCTCTTCTTGACTTTGGCAGTGTGAGTTATAAGAACTTTTAGAGAACAGTCCCAATCAACAAGCTTCCCTTTTCCCAACCTTGCATTGCTCTTTTTGCTTCCTGCCATCCAAAGTAGTTTAACTATTGACATTGTTGTCAGTTTCTTTTGGCTTTAGGGAATGCTTGCGCACCTTTAGTTTGGGCAATGTGTGTATCCTTTTTTGGCCTAGGACAATGCTTGCACCACTCTTTGGCTTGGGAAACGTTTGATTCACTCTTGGCTTGGGCAACACTTTTTTAACTCTTGGCTTGGGCAATGCTTGCTCTCCATAACTCATGAAAGTTAATATTCAGCCACCTAACTTCAGTGCTACTTTCTACTTCAATTGCTTTGTATTTGATTCTTAGGTTCACCTTCACCTTGGAATACTTTTTAAGTACACACGACCATTCTTTCACTCTTAAGCGAGTCAAGGGACTAAAGTTCACTCATTCTTCCAATTGTCCAGCAATCAACGGTCACATTAAGATAGCTTTCACTCCTATGTGAGTGATTCTACTGGATACAGTTGCCAGCCTTTATTTGGGCAAGGGAATGCTCAGTAACACTCAACAGCTTCTGTCTTGCTCCTCTCGCATGCTGAAGGGCGTGGGCTGCTTCTGGCTTCTCTTGGACACACAGCCCTCTTCGGTAACAGTGTTTTTAGTCCTGCCAAGCCGTTAAGGAGATCCTCTCACTTCTGAGACCCCCCGGCTGCATAATTTCTTTCAGCCACGGTCACCAGCACGTTTCCTGCTGCGCAATCTCTGCAATCAGGTTAACATGGGGAAAAGCAATCTTCCCTCACGTCTTCCGCTGCGCACCCTCTGCATTTCAGATTTTGGGGAAACAGGACCCTCTCAGAACAGGCAGTTGAAATCTGCTTGGTCAAAGTCCTTGCATTCATTTTGTTCACCCACTTCTTCTTGGATTGCCAGACCAGTGCTCTGCTTCTGTTTCTGCTACAACTGCAACCACTGACTTCACAGCGTCACCTCCTTCTACAACTACTGGCCTGCACCTAAGGGGGCCTTTTAAGCCTCCCTGCTTCCCTATGGTGTGGGTCATTAAGCTTAACAGGCTGACCTGTACTGCAACATTGCTCTTCAGCCCTCTTCCTCCACCCAGTACTAATGGGATTAAAATTAGGTTTTCTTGTCAACATCTCATTCCACGGGTGCTGGAGTATGGCCTCCCAAGGATCTACTGGCTCCAGCCTCTTCGTTTGTCTCGCATCATTTCTTGCTCTTTTTGAACCACCTTTTTTTTCTGTTTTCCTTCACATCACATCCAGCCCTATGCAGGTAAGTTAAGCCTTATAACACATACACATATACTATTAAATACAATATTTTTCTTAAAAAATGGGTTTCTGTGTCTTTATTTGTGTATTTTCCTTATGGGACTAGCATGTAGACAGCCCTATACGGGTCCACTTTGGGTCACAGTTTACATGAAGAATAATGCAAATAAACCTTGAACACACAGCACACATTATACAGTGCAAGGAGCTTTTTTTGTACTTTCTGCCTTGGCCCCTTCGGAAAGAAACTGATAACATCAATATTGATCGAATGGATTTGGCCATTAACATGGTTATGAGGCTGCTGGTTCCCCTCACCTAGGAAAGGCGCAGGGTTGAACAACTAGGGCCACATGAGCCTCTTGGGCAGCATTCAAGGGAGTTACATGGGTGACCCATTTAGGTGACATCTGAGACTTTCACCAAGCACTACAAACTGTGCTGGGTTACCAAAGCAATCATTTGATTCAATGTGTGATGTATAAAGAGGCATGATGGTTGCTCTGCATTATCTTGAATAAACTATAATGCTTATGTAGTGCCCCTGCACACTGCTTTTAATGTCGTCATACATTAAGTACTGGGGTGAAGAAGGACAAGCTGATAATGCTAAGATTACTTACCAGTGATGCCATTATTGTAATACCTTTTCTTATTCAAACATTTTCTGATTTCTGTTATGACATGCAACGTGGCCAGCCCACCTTAAGAGTAGATCCACCTTAAGAGAAGAATAGGGAAGCCACGGACAAGGGGCGGGGGAAGAGAGAGGAGGGGCTAGTAGAGCCGGGAAGGCAGAAGAGGGTAATAAAGAGCAGTTGAGTTCCCCTCCTGTCTCCGTGTACCTCTGTGGATGGCGTGTGGGGCCTAGAGCACTAGTGCTCACCAGAAGGGAAGCAGAAGAGAAAAAACAACTGGCGACAAAGGGAAACGAGTGCCCACGTTGTGCAGCAGAGTGAAAGGTGCGGTGCAACCAGCATCGCGGAGCCCAGCGGAGTGGTGACCAGTGGACCAGTGAACGAAGAGTTCTATAGGCCGCATCACAGTGAAGGTACGGCGCGCAACGGCACCCAGCAAGCACAGGAGGCAACGGTAAGCCCAGCAGACGCCCATCGAACCCTGGCACTGCGAGAAGTGAAGGTGGGCAAGGGAGGCCAAGCAGAGCCGCTGAGGAGACAGCACAGAGGGCATGTGAGGTCCAGCAGCATGGAAGAAGCACGAACGGAGAGTTGATAGTGCCCAGCAGAGGAAGATACACCAAGTGGTAAGGACAGTCAGCAGTGCCCAGCAGAGAGGTGTGGGTACAGCGGAAACGTGAATTACTCACCTTGTTTGGACGCTGCCGTGACATTTTCCCCCTGGTGTGCACAGTGTTTTCGGGTCAAGGATCAGAGTCTCTGATGTGGACAAGTAGCGGGTGAATGTCGAGCCGGGGCCCCAGCGCATGATTCACTTGCGCTCTGTCGCCACCAAACAGGATACTGTTTGCTCTGGAGGCCGTGTCTGTGCGACACACATGCTTGATGTTTGGAACACTACTCTCTGCGTACTGAGCTCGGAGGAATCAAGACTACGGAGCGTGCCCCCAGAAACTCGCACCAAGTGAAGGCGTCTCGGACGCCGTATGGCATGTGGCCGTGAGAGCTGAGAAAAGGCCACATCTTAGAGCAGACACAGTATCACTCACAGCGGGACTACTTTTATTCCTATGACCAGAATTGGACGCTGCTCATACACTAATGCGTCATTTACAGCCGAGCACAGTGGTTGAAATGAGAACAAGCGTTAGCAAAGCCAGCCGTTTGGCCTGTTAAGAGTATTAGAGACAGCAATGAAGACCCAGGCTGTGCAAAACACAGAGTGAATGAGAAGAGCCCAGCAGCATGGCCTGCAACAGAAGAGTGGCGGGTGAGCAGAGCCTAGCCGCAGGGACACCGCGGAGGAGGAGGGGCAGCGAGCGCAACCAGCCAAACTGTGACAGCAATACGACACCAGGCAGTGAGCGACGCAGAGACGTCGCACTTGAAGATTCCGGTAAGAAGAACCATCAGCCCACAAGTGCCATCATGCGCTACCCAGCCTCATCAGCAAACGAGTGGAAGGGGCATGAGAAAAAAAGAACACCAGGGACAGCCAGTACACGTGGCGCCGATGCATGCCACAAGCCTAGGAAAGCATGAGGAAATACCGCCTACTACCTTACCAACAGACGAAGGAAGGAGGTGAAGCATACCCTACCCAAACCCACAAATCATACGCCACAGCCGCCACCAACACACACAAGACAGTGGAGAATATGAACTTAACTTGCTAATGCATCGGGGCAAGCATAACAAATTCCTGCTAACATACAAGGACTAAATATCGGGTAGAGCGCCCGCACACGCTGTCACCAGCACTGAAGGGCCCCCAGTGCAAGAACTCTGAAAGTGGTGATCAGCACCATCCCATCCTACCACCCAAACCATCACACCCTTCACACCCTTTGGCACGAATAGTTCACGAAACCATCACCACAACACTTCCCAAGATGACAGACCAAGCACTGCAAGCTGCTGACACAGGGACCATTGCCACGTGAGACTCATGCAGAACAGGGTAGACAGCAGACCACGACGGCATAAGAAGCAGGACATAAATGGCCTGCTGTGAACCAGGAGCATGACACCGGAGGGCCACTAAAGGATAGAAAAAGCAAGTAGGTGACCGGCGTGACGGCGGGAATGGAGAATGACAGGATAGCAGTACTGCGAAGAGCAGGTGTTGGGGGAAGATCTGGAGGACCACGAGGAAATGGCACATGAGACGGCCACAAGAGAAGATTGCCCAAGGAGGGGGCCACAGATGAGACTCCCTAAGGAGAGGGCCACAACAAAGATTGCCCAATGAGGGGGCCAAGGAACAATATTGCCCAAGGAGGGGGCCAAGGAAGAATACGGCCCAAGGAGTGGGCCAAGGAAGAATACCGCCCAAGGAGTGGGCCAAGGAAGAATACTGCCCAAGGAGTGAGCCAAGGAAGAATATTGCCCAAGGAGGGGGCCAAGGAAGATTCCGGTAAGAGGAACCATCAGCCCACAAGTGCCATCATGTGCTACCCAGCCTCATCTGCAAACGAGGGGAAGGGGCACTGAGAAAAAAAGAACACCAGGGACAGCCAGTACACGTGGCGCCGATGCATGCCACAAACCCAGGAAACCATGAGGAAATACCACCTACTACCTTACCAACAGACGAAGGAAGGAGGTGAAGCATACCCTACCCAAACCCACAAATCATACGCCACAGCCGCCACCAACACACACAAGACAGTGGAGAATATGAACTTAACTTGCTAATGCATTGGGGCAAGCATAACAAATTCCTGCTAACATACAAGGACTAAATATCGGGTAGAGCACACTCACACGCTGTCACCAGCACTGAAGGACCCCCAGTGCAAGAACTCTGAAAGTGGTGATCAGCACCATCCCATCCTACCACCCGGACCATCACACCCTTCGGCACGAATAGCTCAGGAAACCATCACCACAACACTTCCCCAAGACGACAGACCAAGCACTGCAAGCTGCTGAAACAGGGACCATTGCCACGTGAGACTCATGCAGAACTCGGTAGACAGCAGACCATGACGGCATAAGAAGCAGGACATAAATGGCCTGCTGCGTACCAGGAGCATGACACGGGAGCGCCACTAAAGGATAGAAAAATAGCAAGTAGGTGACCGGCGTGACGGCGGGAACGGAGAACGACAGGATAGCAGTACCGCGAAGAGCAGGTGTCGGGGGAAGATCTGGAGGACCACGAGGAAATGGCACATGAGACGGCCACAAGAGAAGATTGCCCAAGGAGGGGGCCACAGATGAGACTACCCAAGGAGAGGGTCACAACAAAGATTGCCCAATGAGGGGGCCAAGGAAGAATGTTGCCCAAGGAGGGGGCCAAGGAAGAATACGGCCCAAAAAGTGGGCCAAGGAAGAATACCGCCCAAGGAGTGAGCCAAAGAAGAATACTGCCCAAGGAGTGGGCCAAGGTAGAAAACTGCCCAAGGAGTGAGCCAAGGAAGAATATTGCCCAAGGAGGGGGCCAAGGAAGAATACCGCCCAAGGAGTGGGCCAAGGAAGAATACTGCCCAAGGAGAGGGCAGAATGCAGGAGAAGGCAGACCCAGGACTTCTGGAGGCAAGCGTACCTAAGGGTGAGGAGGACCCACATGACGCCCTATAACGGAAGGAAAGACCCGGGGAAGGAGGAGACTGATCCGGGCAGGAGAAGCAGACGCAGGCCGCTGGGAAGATGCGCCAGGGAGGGAGAGACTATGGGGCCATTATAAAACACATCCATGAATCAGGCCCTAAATGCTGTGTATCAGCTGACACAGAAGAGGCAGCACCCAGTGCTAACTGGAAAGCAAAGGAGGGTCAACAAACGAAGCAAGGCACTACCAAGGAACCGGAGCAGCCCAGGAATGAAAGCTCGCAGGACACAACCATGAATGGCCGACAAGACGACCGGAGACGGAGCAAGGGGCAGCCAACCCCAGAGACCCCGCAATCAAGCTCTTAAGACCAACAAGACAAGGACTTTATAGAAGCTCATCCACATCCACAAAGAAGCACAAGCAAGGGCACCCACAAACACAACAACCCAGAAACAGCACAGACAATGGCACCACGCGGAAGAAAAGAGAGTGGGGGCAAGATTCCCCAAAGGCACACCCAACACATGGAATGACCTGCTACCAATTCCACATGCCCAGTGGAGTAAGCAGACAAAGGAAGGAACACACCCGGCCACAAAAGGTGCTAGCAGATCTACCAGGCATGCGCCGTCAACAGCTACCATGACCATAACGGGCTTGCAAGGGCCCCAACTGCACACCCAACCAACAGCACACCCAGGCCGGTACCAGCACCACAGAGACCCCGGCCGCCATTACACCATCCAATACACGTCCCACCATGCAGGCACCCTGCGCTCTAACCACGGTGATCCCAGGGAACGAAAAGGCAGTCACGGATACCTCGATATATGACTATGATGAAAATCCAAACAGTCACTACGACCAGAACACAGGGCAATACCACAATGCAAGTCTCCAGGACAACTACAAACCCTGTCCACACAGCATGCGTACTTAGGGGGATGGGAAAGAAACTTACATCCCAGCCCCTACAACGGCGGTACTCAAATGTCAAGACCACCAGCGCAAAGGCTGAGTGAAACTGGAAAGAGAAACACAAGACCAGGACTGCCCAGCAGCGTGACACAGACATGGGGCACAGGGCGAATATCTTGACGGGACAGAAAGAAGAGCCCACCGTGGACAAGCTTACCAGGAGGGCACATAGGCCTCGGAGTGGGTACAGAAGTAGAAAAACAGTGAGTGGGAACGAGGACAAGGAGAAAACCATGACGGCCACGGGAACACACAAGAAGAAACACCACTCCCTACAAAGATGATAAGCAAGGGGGGGGTGTTATGACATGCATCTTGGCCAGCCCACCTTAAGAGAAGATCCACCTTAAGGGAAGAAGAGGGAAGCCAGGGACAAGGGGAGGGGGAAGAGAGAAGAGGGGCTAGTAGAGCCCGGGAAGGCAGAATTCTGTAGAGGGAAATAAAGAGCAGTTGAGTTCCCCCCTGTCTCTGTGTACCTCTGTGGATGGCGTGTGGGGCCTAGAGCACTAGTGCTCACCAGAAGGGAAGCAGAACAGAACATAACAATTTCCTCCCTAACTTTACCTTTGGGGCGGGAGGAAGGGGGTATTACTGACGGTCTAACTGCTAAAGTGGACAGGTGTAATGATGGGTTAGTATCCCCCTTCGCCCTCTGTCAGGATGTTTGACTCGTGTGAGGGGTGTGTATATGCCTGGACTTCAGGCTTGAGACCCACATCTGGGCACATCCGTCAATGAATACATTTTAGATCAGAATATCGACATGTGAGATCAGAATATGGTCTCAGGGTGATTATTGCCATTAGAAGGATTATTTCCTATTTACATTTGACCTGAGTGACACATATGAGAGGGAGAGCATATATTGATGCATTCATGGGGACTTGTGCTATTTTGACTTCACCCACAAATAAGCATCAATTTAACCACCCAGTTCAAGAAGACACAACCACTGGATATGATGATTACAAGATCCTTCCTTATTTATTTTCTTAAATCATCATCAAGAAGTATTTCCATTTAGTTCTTTCTCCTAAAGGAAGAGACAGCAGCTGCAGACCAAGAGCAGTCTGGAGCCGGGTCTCTGTGTTCTTCTCTCGTGCCTTGTTCCCTAGTTCCTTTCTTACTGGTAAGCTCTTTGGCTCGCTCTGCTAGGAGTGGAGCCATGCACCACAGAACTTCCACCCTACTCCTGTTACCTTTAGCTGTAGCTGCAAGGCAGGCTCCACACAACAGCATTGGACTAAAAGAATGTACGATTAGCCTGCCAACTCCCGCCCCACAGAATTATCCAAGACCCCCTTGCACTTCACAGCTTGGCCCCATATTCCACAAATCATCCAGCTCACCACCCAACCTCCCCTTCACTTCTCCCTCCACTGGGATATAAATGCTTAGAATTTCACTAGAAATCCTCCCTGCTGAGCTTCACAGCTAAGCTTTCCGGACAAGCTTTTCTGAGCAATTCAGTAAAATCGCCCAGTCAATGGTCATGACAGGAGGTGTATGAAAGGACAGAGACTCAACCGACGCAAGCTTATGCCACAGTAACAATGTTCCTCTCATGGGTAATAACTTCTGGCCCTTATCACACATGCGGTTCAGTGCTTTGCTCACATCTCCCATTCATGGTGTAAGAGGATTCAATTCAACACTACAGCTAAGTCAACGCCTAGTCTATAATACTGAATGAAAACCCTTATTGATATATCTTTATGTCCAGTTCATGCGTTCTGGATGACTACCCCTATATAACACCCCTCTATTGGAATCCCCCTGACCCCACTGAGCCAAGAAGTAGTTCTGTTTTGCAAGTTAAAAGGTTTAATTGATAATTTAAACAATATATATATATTACACTTTAGAATAAATTAATAATTGAATAGCACACTTAATCTGATATGATAAAGATTAACAACAGAGAATCTGGCACTAGCACACTTCTTTATAATCACTAAGGAGTTGACATGAAATGGATAAGATAGCAACAATACTTTTATGGTTTCAAATGGATGCAATGTGGAATGAAATGCAGTAAAGAAAATAACTTGATAGAATTTCAGCAAAGACAACGTAATCACTTTCTTGTACAATTCACCCCCCCCCCCCTTTTATGCTATGCAAGGAAATGGAAGGAAGGCACACAGTTCTCAGAAATGCAATTAAATGTGATTCAGTTAACCCCAGCAAGCTTAGACTACAGAAGTTGAAAACACAGGCCCAAATGCTTTTAAAGGTGCTGGCAATGTAGAAAAAAATATGCTAAAATGCTTTTAATTCCCTCTAGGAGGTTCAGGGTGAGTGAAATCAAGTTAATATTAGCTCAGGCTCACTCTAGCAGTGATGCAGGGATAGTTTTTATGAGGCAAACGATTTTTTTTCAAGGGAAAGCAAACAGCACCAGATTTTTACACGTGAAGAAATTTGCAAATTGCGGCAAAATGTCAAATCGCGGCTAAATTTGCGAATGCGCCGAGCGCGATTACAGAGGAACTACAAAGAATATCACTATCGTTTTGGGGTCCTGGGAAAGCCTAGGATCTCAGCTTCCAGATGAAAGTTACTGCAAGTCTCTAGCACAAACGGTCACGGAGATATGAGCGATTAAATAAAGGTCGTTTTTCAGATTTGAATTTTTAAAGTTCAAAAAGACAAGTGCAGCTTGCAACTAGAAAATGACAAGTGACAGCTTTACAAATGACAGGTGACAGTTAGGAGACAGTTCTACTTAGATTAAAATAGGATTGAATTATATTATTTTAACTAAGAGATTGGTTCTGCACAGTTTTCTAGGTACTCACACTATATTCTTGAGTTAAATGGGCCACGCCACGGATCTGGTCAGGTTTTAGACGGGACTCTGGTCTCTGCACTTCACAGTGATCTGGGTCTGCTCTCTCTCTGGTTCTGCTAACAGGTCAGCTCTACTTTGCTTCTGGTCTGGCCTGATGGATTTGAAGTCTCTATGTTGGCTCTCTGAAGGTTGATGGAGGTAAAGTATGGATTTTCCCGGCAGAGCTTCCAGCTGCAAATGGATTTGAAGGTCCCTATCTGTCCTGTCTCTCTGCTTTTATGTGTTTTTAAAATGGGTGTGTGTGAGCAGCATCACTAGCCAGCCCCTCTCCACTTGTCATTGGCCACTTCATCCGCTTCCACTTGATTGGGGAAATGAAATGAAGTGTCATCATGATGAGGTCTGTTTATGATACAGAGAACCCACCCCTGTCAACTTTACACACTATCTATATTTGCTCAAAAAACATATTTGCAGAGGTACATATTGTTTTAAAATCATATGCACCCATCATGCATTACAGGAGGTATACCCTGTCCAAACTCTGCTCTTCCTGGGAGCTTGCATTCAGAAATGGCAATATTTTGCACTTTTTAACTGGTTTGCGATACCGTACATTACCCCAAATTTACACACATGTGCGCAAGGAGTATGGACATTAATTGATGAAGTGTCAGATTTTTTACATGCACACATTTTGAGTAATATCCTCTTTTCCGCTAAAACCCCCCTGAACATGCCACCGGTTCTAAAAACCTCTTAAAATGTGGGCAGAAAAATCACAAGAATTATGGTGTCATTTATACAATTTTCACATGTCCGCTCTATGAGTTATTCATCTTTTTAGAGTTATGTTCTGGCCCCAAAGGGGTGTGGTTTTCCTCCAGCACAAGGTTGAATTTCTGGTTTTTCCAGTTCTGCCAAGCCAGCTTGCTCTCACAGGCAGTGCCCCTCCCCTGTGCTTCCAGGAGAAATCTCCATTTACGACTCCCGCCATAAAACATTTGCCTGAGTCAAGACAGGGCTTTGTTCAATTTCCTGCAGAGCCCAGGTAATTCAATCAGGGAAGTGTCATATCCCTTTTGGTGTGAGCAGCAAAAGGGCAGCTAGGCCTGGGAACACAGCTGTGACTCAAGTTTCACTCCTGATGGGGGTAGTTGCCAGGCAAATTGGAATCTCTTTAAGCCAGTTTTTAGCTACATGTCATTTCTGTTCCCCAGTTTCTGCATTCAAATAAACTAACAATTTCACATATGCAGCTAGAATGCTGATTCTAAGTTTAAAACTATGACATTTAAACAATTGCAACCTATGTGACACTCAAAGTAGGTCACTCATTTCTTTTAAACATTTAGATTTGTAGTGTCTTTCAGTCCAAATTTACTTAAACTGCTGAAATCCATAGCTCAGCCAGTCTTGTTATAAACCTTCAAGTCACTTCAGAATATAACTTTACATTGGATCCACCTCTCAGTAAGACTTTCTTTGGCATGTTTTGGGTTCATTTATTCAGTTTTCTACAAAAAAGTAAAATCTGGTGGTTTTAAAACGCCGGCTTTCTGATAGTGGTGAGTACTGGTACTGCACCCCTTTTTGGGATTTAAGAAAATGAATTCCCAACAGTTATGGGTTTGCTTTTGGCAATCAGCATTGCCACTCCCAATGGTTTCAGACTACTGTGTGGGTAGTCCAATGGTGGTTTTAGGCAGTTTCCTTCTGTGCCCATAACATCGGCAAAAATGAGTGGCAGCCTATTCTTCATGCATTTCCCTGTGCATTTTCTGGGAAGCTCTGGCCATCATGATGTTTCCATGTCAGTACTGCACAGTTTTGAGGTAGGGCTCGGATGCATGGGTAAATACATCCCACAATGGCTTGACACACAGTGATCTGATTCGACATGGCAGCCATGGAGCGGTAACGCTCAGGGCATCACAGGCCAGTTGTCAACAACGAGGGTGGACGGCACCTGTCTCTGAAGCTGCACATCATATCTCTCCATCGCAGCAACACTGTTACTTTGATCTCAGGATTTGCCCACTTTCCTCGACCATTCCCTATCCACCACTGCACTGGAACTGCAAGGAAGCTGCAGGGAAGCTGCAGGGAAGCAGTCAACATATTTCTCCGGGCAAAACCACCACTCATGGCGGCAACAATTGACAAAGGCTGCCGGCTCCTTCCAATGCAAGGCCACCTCTCCAATGAAGCGCATAAACTTGCTGAGATTTGAAATAAGAAATAGGGGGCATTTTAAGATTAATAATCAAATGTGTTTCAAAATAAACTGAAGTAAAATAGAGGGACATACACTAGGACAACATAGGGTAGATGCTTGGGGGCGGAAGGGCTGATGCCCGCTATCTACCATCATGCATTGTTCAAGGGAAGAACGTGAAAAGAAACATTATTCTAAAAACTATTGTGAGGCAGCTTTAAATGAAATATGCCAAACAAAATGTTATCATAATGGCTTGCTTTGGGTCGGTCGTGCAGTGAGGTGGCTTTCATTGGAATCTCAAAGATCTGCTTATTTGGATCAACTCATGGCTTGGAATGTTTCTCGAAAGAAATGTGCCACGATAGCATGCCAGCAAGTCATGATTTATTGAATGTGCTTGTAATAGCAGTAGTGTATATATAACACCTGCAATGAATTAAATACATTATATTATATCTTAGCATGGGTGAATAGGCAATTAGTGAAGTGCTTGCCTCACAGTGCCAGCCTGCACTGAACCCCATGGCTCATCCTGCCGAGATTAATACATTGAATACCATCCTATTGGATGGTAATTACACTATCATTACAAAGGCATTGAGCTGGAACAATCTTGCATGAAGCACTAGATAACATCATAAATTATGATTTTAGTATTCGCATCAAACACAGTGTAACTGACTATGGGGGTCATTATGAGTCGGGCGGTAAGGGATACCGGGCACCGGTAAGGAGACCGGTGCCAGTAATCCCTTACCGCCAGATTCCGAGGTCCCTTGGAGGGAACCGTAAGGAACGTGTGGTCTGACCAGACGTCCCTTACGGGTCCCGCTAAGGGACCAGGGCGCTAATAACTGGGTTGCCATTCGCAAGCCCATTTTTAGCGCCCTCCCCATTCCCATTGAGCCCTCTGGGGGCTCAATGGGAATGGGGAATGGTTTGTTCAATGGGGACTTACCCGTCCTGCCAGGGTCGGACTGCACTGGTAAGTCCCCATTGAACAAGACCGGACTCGGACACAGTATGGGAGGCAGCCATGGTGCTATTAGCACCATGGCTACCGTCCATCTCGTAATGAGGCCCTATATCCACCTCCCAATAGATGAAGACCGGGATCAACTGGTGACTTCAAATTACAGACCACCCTACAAGATATGCTGTCAAGTGACTAAGATATTGGGCCTCATTACGAGGATGGAGGTAGTCATGGCGCTATTAGCGCCATGACTACCTCCAATACCGGTACCATGTCTGGTCCCGTTCAATGGGAATTTACCGGTCTATTCCGACCTTTGCGGGACCATTAAGTCCCCATTGAAAAAGCCATTCCCCATTCCGATTTCAGCCCCCACAGGCTCAATGGGAAGGGGGAAGGTGCTAATAACGGTACCACAAATTGCGGTACCGTTATTAGCTCTGAAGTCCCTTAACGGGTCCCTTCCATAATGCCTGGTAAAACCAGGCGTTAAGGAATGGACCCGCTAAGGGACCTCGTAGTAGGGCGGTAAGGGATTACCGGCACCGGTGCCCTTAACAGTGCTGGTAATCCCTTACCGCCCACCTCGTAATGAGGCCCATTGACTTTGAAATCGGTAGGCCTGGGTTCTGATCCCGGCTCTGACACATGAGTAAAACGTGTGTGATTCTGAGCAAAAGACATTATCTCCCTAACACTTAATTATTACAACTAATAGCTGTGCATGCGCCAAGCAAGTAATAGCTGTGCAAGCGGCCACATAGACTACCTGTGAGCGTGTCCCGAACATATACATTTTTGAACCAGCAGAACTGGCCCCATTGGTTTCAGATCACAGCGTTGGTTTAGCTTTGATCGATCTTCGATATCGATCATGCACAGAATTTGAAGGCATTGGTTCTCATGTCACCATCATGTGGCGCATTGTCACTCAGCGGAAGTGGTAGAGCTCAATCCTTCATGCACTTGCTCTAATCACAGGCACATGGCGGAGGAGGAAGCACCTGTGATGTCACGTGTCCCGGGAAGCAGGGTCACGTGACATGCTACCGCCGGATGTTGAAAATAAAGGTATCACCGGAACTGGCGTCTCAACGCCAGTCCGGGTTTATGCAACCACGAGAGCAGCCGCGTGTATTATTGCAGCGCCGCCCCCGCGCACAGCGACACTAACAGAGCTCCGCACGCGGGCCTCTTCCTACAGCTGTCCTGCCTGCAGAGGCCTGCAGGCATCCATCACACTGGTGACGAGGCGGAAAGTGGGTCGCGAGCCCCGACATCAACGGCGGCCTTCGCACCCACGGACCCGCGCTTACACAATCGCGGAGCCGGCAAGATAACAGCGCCGGCCCCGCCCACGATCAAGAGCAACCTCCGGCAGCAGTGAAAAGCGGCCCCAGCACCCCAGGGCCCCAACAACAAACAAAAAAAAAAAAAAAAAAAATTTTTTACATACACCCTCTCACAGTCATCAACAGCCCGGGGAGCAGCCTCCGTAATCCTGGCAGCTACACCCAGCAGCAGATCACGACCCCACGACGTGGGAGAAGCAGAACACGCAGGCCTGCCTAACCAAAGCACCGCACGTGAGACCACGTGCTGCAGGCCCACGCAGGCCCAACCACCGCCACACAGTAAGCTGAAACTCAACGCCGCAACGCCACATAACACGACATGTCCGACCCGACGTCCAGCCCATCAGAGTCCAACGCCAGGTCCACGTCGAGGAGGAGCCTCACCGAGGAACGCACAGACCCCTCGCTAACCACGTTCATGCCACCCTTTGACCCGTTCACTAACGGAGCGGCCATCAGATGGGAAATATGGATACAACAATTCGAGATGCACCTCGACGCGAGAGACATCACTACGCCCAAAAAAAATGCGCACCTTCCTCCTCCTCAACATAGGATCTGCCGCCCTGCGCCTATTCAACGCCACGCCAAACAGAGGCAGCGATGCCAACTACGCAGCAGCAAAAGCCGCCCTTTCTAACATGTTCAAACCAGACCTCAACCCCGACTACGAGCGGTTCCATTTCTGCATGGCGAGACAACGGGACAAAGAGACAGTGGACAAGTTTCACGCTCGCCTCCGCGAAATGGCTGTGGGATGCGAATTTCCGGATGAAGAATTCGCCATTCGCCTCCAAATCATCAACGGCATCTCCTCTGAGAAACTGAGGAGGGCAATATTATCGGAGAAGAATGTACGACTGTCACGCATCCTCGAGATGGCAAGACTCCGCGAGCAGACGGAGGAACAAGTAGCAGTCATGGAAGCAGCCATTCAGAGACTTCCGATAGACAACACAGGACCAACGGAAGACGTAGCAGCAATCTCCCGACACCAGGGCACCCGCCCGAAACAGAACCCGAGGACGCAAACACCACAAAGGCGTGACCAATCGTGCAAATGGTGCGGAGGCCCATGGCATAAAGGGGATTCCTGCCCAGCATGGGGGTCAACATGCAAGAAATGCAACCGCCTGAATCACTACGCGGCAGTCTGCCTAAACCCACCGGACAAGAATGACCGTGACGCAGACCCGCGGCCATCACAAGGACCACGCAGGAGATTCGCACCCAAAGAAACCCGCCAAACAACGCGGAGAGGAAAAGCCAGGGCAGTCGACGAATCACAAAGATCACAGACCACGAGTGATAGCGACGAAAGCGACAGCGATTCATCCCCCGAAAGGCAAGGCAAAGAAAGGAGAAAGAAAGGGAAAAGACGTACACACCGAGTACACCTAATATCAGCAGTGGACCCACGGAAATCACGACAAAAGAGTAGACCAACATGCACCATCCTCTCTGATGGGAACCCACTGAAAGTTATCATCGACACCGGTGCAACAGTAAATGTCATGCCTGTGACAGCATTTAACAGTCTCAACCCCAGGCCAGAGCTCCTCAAGAGGAAAGTCAGGCTATACGCCTATGGATCAAAGAAACCCCTGCCGGTGCGAGGATCATTCAAATCCAACTTCGCCCACAGTAACGCCAGCTGCCGAGCCCGAATATACGTGGTAGACGCCGGGTGTGAAACTCTCCTTAGCTGCAAGACAGCCGAAAAGTTAGAACTGATTCACTTCGCGTTCAGTACACAACACGATGAACTGCATGACCTGTTGGGGCGGCACAAAAAGCTGTTCCACGGCATCGGACGCCTAAAAGGGAGAACAGTTAAGCTACACATAGACCCGACCATCGAACCCAAAGCAGTACGGCACAGGCGAATACCATTCCACCTGAGAGAGGCCGTGGAAAAGGAACTACTCAAGCTCGAAGACGCAGGGATCATCGAAAAGACATCGGGACCAACCCCGTGGGTTTCGCCGATGGTAGTAGCCCAGAAGCCAAAACAACCAGGCGCAGTAAGGATTTGTATCGACATGCGGCTCCCCAACATAGCCATCGGCCGGGAGCGCCATGTCACTCCTACCATTGACGAACTCATTGTAGACCTCACGGGTGCGACAATCTTTAGCAAGCTCGACCTCCGGTCCGGCTATCATCAACTAAAACTATCGAAAGAATCCAGATATATCACAACATTTTCGTCCCATCTTGGCCTGATGCGATACAAGAGACTCAACTTCGGAATATCATCGGCGGCGGAAGTATTCCAGCATGAGATCAGGAAAGTCATCACAGGCCTCGAGGGAACCACTAACATCAGTGACGACATCCTTGTATATGCATCGAACAAAGACGACCATCACCAACGCCTTGCAGCAGTCCTAAGGAGACTCGAAGATGCCGGACTGACCCTCAACGCAGACAAATGCGAATTCAACAAAAAGGAACTCTGTTTCTTCGGATACATTTTCAGCGCAGCAGGGGTATCCCCGGACCCATCAAAAGTACAAGACATAAAAGAATTTGAACCACCAAAGTCAGCCTCGGAAGTGAGAAGTTTTATGGGGATGGCCACCTACTGTGCACGGTTCATCCCTGATCTCGCAAGCATCGCCAACCCACTCAGGGACCTAACCAAGAAAGATCGACAGTGGGAGTGGACGGAGGTCCACCAACAAGCTTTTCAACTGGTAAAAGACTCCCTATCCGCCTCCACCACCATGGCATTTTTCAACGTAGACCGACAGACCGAACTCCTTGTCGACGCCAGCCCAGTTGGCCTAGGGGCCGTGCTGACCCAAACAGACAAAGATGGCACGATATTTCCAATCGCATTTGCCAGCAGAGCCCTCACTAAACCGGAACTAAACTACGCACACATCGAAAAGGAAGCCCTGGCCATCCTGTGGGGATGTCGCCATTTTAAGGTCTACCTGCTAGGGAAACAAGCTAAAATCTTCACCGACCACAAGCCCCTGGTCCCGATATTCCGAGGCTCCGCCCCACACCCTCCCGCCCGCATTGAAAAGTGGATGTTGCAGCTGCAACCCTACAACATCGCAGTAGAATACCGCCCAGGATCAGACAATCCGGCAGACTACCTGTCCCGCCATCCGCGGCCAGCCACTGACAAGGAACAGCACCACGCAACAAAAACAGACGAACACGTCTGCCACGTGATAGCGTGCGCCCGACCACGTGCAATGACACTGCAAGAAGTAATACAAGAAACTGCAGAAGACACAGTCCTGAAGCATACAACAGCGGCCATTCAGTCGGGCAACTGGAAAACATACCTCATGTCAATGTCTCACCGAACCACCGCAGCCCAAGCTAAACTCAGAGCTCTGTTCGGCATCAGGCATGAACTATCCGTAGCACCAGAAGGCGTGATACTGAAAGGACACAGGATCATATTGCCAGAATCCCTCGAGGCCAGGGCACTCAAGCTAGCCCACAGTGGACACCAAGGGATCGTCAAGTCAACCGCCTATTTAAAATCCCGGATGTGGATGCCGAACATGCACCAGAGAATTGCTGAAATCGTAGAATCCTGCACAGCATGCCAAGCATCACAGAGACCAGCAAACCCCGAACCTTTTAGCTGCGCCCCCCGAAGCACAAAACGATGGGAGGCCGTCAGTATGGACCACTGCACCATCGCTGGAGAAGGATACCTGCTAGTAGTAATAGACGAATTCAGCAGGTACCCAGAAGTAGAGCACGTGGCCTCGACAAACACTGAAACCACCATCCTCACACTTGAGAAAATATTCGCAACTCACGGCATTCCCAAGAAAATCAAAAGTGACAATGGCCCGTCGTTTGCCAGTCAGGAACTAAAGGAATTCTTCAAAGAGGTCAATGTCAAACATCAACGCATCACCCCAAGATGGCCTCAGGCAAACGGTGACGCAGAGCGTTTTATGGGATCACTGAACAAGATCATCAGGATCGCCAAGAATCAAGGACACCCCTGGCTGAAAGCTGTGTTCCGATTTCTGAGGACACACCGTCAAACCCCTCACTCAGCCACGGGAGTCAGTCCAGCAGCCCTCATGTTTGGAGTTCCAATCCAGGCGGAGCTACCGATACACCCAGACTGGACAGCGCCTGACCCGGATATCACCGAGATGGAAGCTAGACGAGAAAGACACAATGAGCGGGAAAGCGTTGCTCGACGAGCACAACACAGAGAAATAAACCCGGGGGACACAGTCCTCGTCAGAAACCGGGCAACACCAAAGAAAATGTCCCTAAATTTCGAAGCCCGCCCGTGGACTGTCGCGACCGCCAACCACAGCATGATCACAGCAACCCGAGGAAAAGAGACGGTAACCAGAAATATCTCCCACTTCAGGAAAGTACCTCAAGAAATGTGGGAAGAGCAACAGTCACCCCAGAGAGGTGAAGTAGCACACTCACCCCAAGCACACACGCCACAGCAGACCACAGAAGCACCGGAAGAAGTAAATGGTGAAGAAGAAGCCGCCACGGGAGACGCGCCACGAGAAAGAAGCACCCGGTACTGCCTGCGAGACAGGCCCAGACCGTCTTCCCGCCTTCAAGGATATGTCGTAAATGAGATATACCACAGAAGACAGCAGCAAGGACTGAGATTCTCACCTATTCAGAAGTAAGACTCAAAGCAATATAGTATGGAAAATAAAAGGGGGGGGGGGAATTTTGCCTCTAATTTGGGGAGGAATGTGATGTCACGTGTCCCGGGAAGCAGGGTCACGTGACATGCTACCGCCGGATGTTGAAAATAAAGGTATCACCGGAACTGGCGTCTCAACGCCAGTCCGGGTTTATGCAACCACGAGAGCAGCCGCGTGTATTATTGCAGCGCCGCCCCCGCGCACAGCGACACTAACAGAGCTCCGCACGCGGGCCTCTTCCTACAGCTGTCCTGCCTGCAGAGGCCTGCAGGCATCCATCACAGCACCCATTGTCTGAGGTTTCTTTCTAACACATCCATGCACCTCCATTTGAAATCTCACACCTCGCCATCTCCGACTGCCCTTATAGTAGAGGAGTGCATTCCAACCCGACATTAAGCTGCTCCCCAGCCATCAGCTTGTAAATGACACTTGAATGCACTGTAGACTTTGCCTCTCCCCTGAGGCACCTTCCGCTGGTCTCCCATCATTACCATTGCTAAACTGCAAACGGCTGTCTGCTTTCGGATGTGCGCCTGTGAGCAGCTCCTATGCTTACAGATGGAGCTGTGATGGTGTGTGGGGGATCGAGTGAGGCCTTTGCATGTACATCAATTCAACCTTAAAAATTGAGCTACGAGCTACCCGAATGGGTCTTCATTACCATGCACAATGCCCCCCTAAAAGTTGAAAAGCACACAGCATGTGATGATGGCAAGCTGAGCTCTGAGACATGCAGCCTATAGTCCATTAATGGACAATATTAACGCAGTCCTTCTTAATGGCGTGTTTATGGTTGTTGCATACAGCAATGGGCCGCTGTGGGGGGTCATCGCACAGCAGTATTCACAGACTAGAAGAGAATACTCGAAAGCATCAAAAAACAATGCTGAGGTGTCATGGGAGTTGTACTACAAAACATAACGAGATGTGCAGTTTGCAAACCTCAACTTTTATCGCTATGATATGTCTTTACTACGCAGTCCTTACCTGAAGGACAGTGCGTGCATCCCTGGCCCCCGTCCCTGGGATCCATTTTGGGGTTCGTGAGCTGGGCTCTTTAAAACACAAAGCGGTGCACACAGCATTTCCCTAGTGATCAGGGGAAAGGGCTGTCAGCATATCCTGTTCACAGAACTACAGTCATCTTCTGTGACCTGTTTGCATATGCAAACTATGAGCAGGTCTCTAAAACCTGGCGTTCTTTTGAATATTAAAAGAATCCAGTTCCTGTGGCTGTTTATAAGAAAGATTGCTGAAGTATGTGAGTGCATTCCAGCTGCAGGCATGTTCTGGAGGTATGGCTATCCTTTATCAGGAGAGAAGGCCACACTCACTCTCACTCGGTAGACCTCAGAAGTGAACTGATTTTATCCAAAATGGCGACAGTGTCTTCACTTAGCATCCAAAGCAAAGTAAAATACGACTTACTGCAAAGGCAACCCCCACGTTATCCCCCATAACCCTCCAGCTGTTCACACTGTGCTTTTGGCTTTGGCCATCTATTGTGGGTTGCCACAAACAGCACACAAATATCTCCTCAGGTCTGACAAAGGCCATAGTGTGTTTGAAACCCTAGTTAATATTCCAATGTGTCACCATTCTTGTCGATATTGGAGTACAGTACTCACTGACCATGGAAGAAAAATTGCTTTTACAAGACCCACACCCTGCCTTGCAAACTCTGCCTTGATCGGCCAGAGCTTGTGAGACAACTGCTGCCTGTGCAGCACACCTGGGATCTGAAGAGCAAATTCCTAACTGCAGCCCCCAAGTCTATCCACCTGGTGAAGTCTCTACCTCACCTTTATACCATTGCTTTCAATACTGTACGGTTTGTTACTGTACAGTGTATTCCACACACTGCTGACAATGCCAAACACTACCGATATATGTGTTCATTTTCCCAAATATTTTAAGATATTTAATCGTTTCTTTAACAGAGACTTCCTCTAGAAGCACTGCAGTTCGGGAAGATGGCAGAGGAGGAAGTGCTCGACTGCACCTTGAGGTTGCAGGGCCACCCACTCAAAACTGCTGAGGGCATCAAAACGGTGACTTGCCACTTGTGCTCAGGCCACCCAGCACACGGTATATGATGGATGTCCCCCGAGCTGGAAGTTCACAGGATAAGTTTGAAAAACATTATCCGCAGGGTATACCTTCTCTTCTCCCACGCGAATACCCCATGCCTCCTCCTTACCCAAACCCACCCTTGCAGTCCATGCCTTCTCCTCACCCACACCCACCTTCCAAGGTACTACGGACTCCATTGGCACTACTGACTTCTTGACACTTTTCTCATTTGATTCTCCAAATGCCACGTGGCCCCACACAGACCATGTGGCCTCGGGTAAGCATAGTGTTGGTCAGCGTTTTCCGACTATGCCTTTAAAACCATTTCAGCAGAGGATGTGCCAGTGAATGTTAACACCTGGAGGCACTGCCTGGGGTATATTGTAGTCATACTCTTCACATTTTGAGTAACTATTGAGCAGTAAGAGCAGTGGTGCAAACGAGAGAACTTTGATGGATCAGAAGACAAAGTGTGCCATGGTTACCCCCTTACCGCATTCCGGGTCCGGGTTCTCGGTATAGGGACTTACTGGGTCATTCCAACCTTGGAGGACTCGGTAAGTCCCTATTCTGAGAACCATTCCCCATTCCCATTCGAGCCCCCGTAGGGCTCAATGGGAATGGGGATGAAGCTAATAACGGGCCCGCTGATAGCGGGCCCGTGTAAGAGGATTCAATCCAACACTACAGCTAAGTCAATGCCTAGTCTGGGATACTGAATGGAAACCCTTATTGATATATCTTCATGTCCAGTTCATGAGTTCTGGATGTCTACCCCTATATAACACCCCTCTCTTAGAATCCCCCTGACCCCACTGAGCCAAGAAGTAGTTCTGTTTTGCAAGTTTAAAAGGTTTATTTGAGAAATAAAACAAAAATATAGATACCACGCTTTTATAATAAATTAATAATCGATATCGCCCTTATAAATATAATGTTAATCAACAATGGGTAATCTGACACTAGCACACTTCTTTATAATCAATGAGGAGTGGGTGTAGGATGGATAAAGTAGCAAAATACTTTTATGATTTCAAGGGAAAAGCAATGGGGAATAAAATGCAGTACAGAAATACTTGATATGATTTTAGCAAAAGATACGATAATCACTTTTTCTCTGGCAATTCACTCCCTCCCCTATGCAATGTAAGAAATGGAAGGAGATGGAAAGAGGAGCACACAGTTCTCAGGAATGTAATCAATACAATACGAAATTCAATTCCCACCCCAGCAAGCTTAGAGAAAACCGGTATGAGTTTTAAAACACAGGCCCAAGTGCTTTGAATGTGGTGGCAATGAAGTGAGAAATATGCTGAAAATGCTTTTAATTCCCTTTAGGAGGTTCAGGGCGAGTGAGAGATACTTGGGATGAGCTCAGGCTCACTTTAGCAATGATTCAGGGATGGTTATTAAGATGCAAACACATTTTTAGCAGAGGAAAGCAAAAAGCTGCTATCTTTTTACAGGTAAAGAAATCAGGCCAAATCGCAAATCGCGGAAACATTCGCGAGTGCGTGAATCGTGATTACGGCAACAGTATAAGGAGTTGGTTCTAGGTTCGTTGGAAAGCTGAGATTCTAAGCTTTCAGAGGAAAGTTAAATTTCGTTCCTAGCCCAAACGGTTCCAGAGATACGGACGATTAAATAAAAGTAGTTTTTCGGATTTAAAGTAAACTCGAAATGACAGGTGACAGCTTGCAGCTTCAGAATTGACAGGTGACAGTTGTGCAGCTTTACAAATGACAGATGACACGATTTCTAGGAGGCTGTTCTACTTAAGTTAAAATAGTTTGGATTAGATTATTTTAACTAAGAGATTGGTTCTGCACAGTTCTGCTAGGTACTCACCATATAAATTTGAAATAGGCCTCGCCACGGATCTGGTCAGGTTTTGGACTGGACTCCGGTTCTGGTCTCGGCACTTCACAGTCATCTGGGCCAGCTCTCTGGTTCTGCTCACAGCGGTCTGGGTCACTCTGGATCTCTGATCTGGTCTCTGGCAATTGTTCTTGGCAAAAGAATTCAAACAGCTCGCCCGGCTGTGGAATAGATTGCAAATGATTTTAAGGTTGCTGAGGCCTGCTGAGAAGAGTTCTCAGTTTGTGGGTTTAGGCCCTTGCTTTAAGTTCTGAAGTAAAGTTCTGGTCTTTGGAGATTGATGGATTTGAAGTCTGGATCTCTGGATGTTAAGTCGTCGGTCAGCATGCTCCGCGTCAAATGGGATTGAATGTCTCTAGCTGTCCCAGCAGTCTCTTTTTATGTGTTTTGAAAATGGGTGTGTGCCTGGGCCTAGCTAAGCCTGCCCCTCTCTACTTGTCATTGGCCCAATTCTCCCCTCTCCCATGATTGGGGGAAGGAAATGGATTGTCAGCATGATGAAGTCTGTTTATGGGTCAGAGGATCCTCCCCTGGTCAGTTTGCCCATAAATCTATATTTGATTCAAATACATCCTTCCCAGATATACAATTTGTTGAAATTACATGTGCACATTATATATTCCTTATGGTCCATGCTTGTCCGCCTCTGATCTTCCTGGGGGCTTGCATTCAAAAATGACAACATTTTGCGCTTTTTAACCGGTTTTGCAATATCGGACATTTACCCAAAATTACACACATGTGCGCAAGGAGTATGGACATTAATAGATGAAGTGTCAGATTTTTAACATGCAGACATTTGGAGTGAGACCCTATTTTCCGCTAGCAACCCCCCAGAATACACCACAGGGTCCTAACGCCTCTCAAAATGTTCACAGAAAAATCACAAAAATAATGATATTACTTATATAATTCTGACAAGTCCGCACTATGAGTTATCTATCTTTTTTAAATTATGCCCTGGTCAAAAAGGGGTGTGGCTTCCCACATCATAGGGTGGAATAACTGGTTTATCCACTTCCCCCAAGCTCAGCTGCTAGCAGAGGCACTGCCCCTCCCAGTTTTCCCTAAGAGGAAGCCACTTTACGGCCCCCCAATATAACATTTGCCTGAGTCCAGGACAGGCCTTTGTTCAACTCCCTGTAGTCCCCAGCTGCTCCACCCCTAATCTAATCAGAGAGGTGACAACTCCTTTTGGCAAGGGGAGTGGCTGAGCAGGTTTCAACTCCTGTCGGGGGTAGTTGTCCGGTAGAATCCAGTTTCACTAAGCCAGGTTTCAGCTAAAGGTCACTTTTTGTTCCCAGTTTTCTACATTCAAATCAAACTGACAATTTTTACATATACATTAAATAATTACTTCCTTCAAGTCATTTCAGAATATAGTTTTACATTGTATCCACCTCTTAGCAAGTCTTTCCTTGGTCTGGTTTTGTTTCATTTGTTCAGTTTTACACAAATGTCTGGTGGTTTTAAAACGCCGGCTTTCTGATAGTGGTGAGTACTGGTAATGCAACCATTTTTGGGATTAAGAAAATGAATTCCCCACAGTTCTGAGTTGCTTTATTGGCAATCAGCATTGACATTCCCAATGGTTTCAGGCTACTGTGTGTGTAGCCCACTGGTGGTTTTAGGCAGTGCCCTCCTGTGCTCACAACATAGGCAAAAATGGATGGCAGCCTATTCTTCATGTTTTCCCTGTGCACTCTCTGGGGAGTTCTGGCCATCATGATGTTTTCCATGCCAGTACTGCACAGTTTTATTGTAGGGCTTGGATGCATGGGTAAAAACATCCCACACCCGTTATTAGCTCCCTGGTGCCTTAGCGGCTCCCGCTAAGGGACCTCAGAATACAGAGGTAAGGTGTTACCGGAACCAGCACCCTTACCGGTGCCGGTAACCCCTTACCTCCAACCTCGTAATGAGGCCCATTGTGTTCTCATGAAGAGAAGCATCCTCATCCTTGTGCATGCACAGTTCAATGCTGACTATACCCAGATTTGCGAGAATAACATAAGCAAATTCTGTGGATGCAAGGGTGTTCGCCTGAACCACCACTTCCTTAGTCCCCTTTCAAACACCCCCCGTACTCTGCCCACCACTCATGCCCTTGACATTGCAGACTAGTTGCAACCATCAACCTTCCCCACGTGGCCCACCCACCTTTCCTGCCTTTGAACCCTGTCACTAGTGACAGCCATCAACCTTCCTCCTCTGCATGTCCTAGAAGTAATTTGAACCCTTTCCCATTTAGTCCTACCATCTCTCTCTGACTTGAATGCAGATCTGATTATGCCCTTGCCAGATTGATGACTATACGTTCAAGAGAACCTTGTATCTAATCAGTACTATGTTGCAAGCGTAAAATGTATATCCCATGTCAGAAAATATGTCATCCTAGCTTCAGAGGGGCTTGCAACCCACTTGAGATGAGACTGGCATGACCTCCAAGGGGTGTGTGAAGCAAATCATGTCACATCCACCCCCATATCCTGTCGATTCTAGCTGTTCCTACTGTTCCTCAGTGCCCCCTCCTTCAGTAGCATGAGTAAACAAAACTGTGCTCTTCACAAACCTTAACCATATGGGGATGCACTTGCATTATGGCTTTCATTAACATCTTTGCCAACGGTCCTAGTACAGTATGTACTTATTTACTGTGCTTTATTTACTGGGTCATTTGAGCTGTATAAAAGCTGAGTAGTTCAGTAAATTGACATAATGGTGCACACATTGAGGCATATTACAGTGCTTTTATAGATTAGTTGTGCCCCACTGCACTCCAGGACCATGGGGATCAACCTCTCAATGTGCTTTATTGTCCTTGTGCTGTATCTGGGGTGAGAACCTGCCACCAAAACTTTGCTATGATATAATAGATTATTTATAACACGCTTAATATCCAGAGGTTTCTAAGCACGTACCCGGGGATCGGGACCTGAGTTGCTCTGTGTCATCTTGCTTCCAAGGCAAGCACATTGCCCCTGAGCTATCCTCCCGAGACAGGAGGCTTTTTGAAGGCCGAGCTGTGGGGTTGGTCAAATTGTTCTCATCTGTATACCCATCAAAACATATATTGGAAGAACCTCCTGCTATATTCACTACTTTCTATACTACTGCTTTAGCTCCTCTTGTGAGGACAATGTGGTGTTTAAACCCATTAAGCTTCCCAATTGTGTCATTGAACATATCTGAATATGCTTTTAATAATCCATCTTTAGAGGACAGATCTTGTGTGTCTATGCATGCTATTGGGTTCACTTCACCTGAGTGTATCTTAATTTGTAGTGCAGCCTGTTCTTACCACCCTCTGACCAATGATACATTCTCCACTGAAATCAACGTGCAATATGTATCTCTGTCCTTAAACTTGAGATGTATCCATTTGTATCCTCTAATTCTGATAGGGCTTTCCCGATATCCTCTCTCTTGGTTGTTTTTAACATATCTTAACTACCCTTCATCTCATCGAACATCTACAATTGTGTAAGGGGACCCTGTGTCGAACATCATCTCCACTGGTATGTGGTCCTCCATCCTCAGTCGTCCCTTCTGACTGTAATAGCAGGCTGTTGGGCTCAACGATTTCCTCCAGAACTCTGACGCTGCTTCTGTTCTTGCTGCTCTGATTCCAGCAGGCTGCCCTTAGCGCTCTACCATTCCACTTTTGAAACATTTACTGTTAAGGCTGGACATTGCTTTTCCCCATTGTTGTGTCTGGAATGCCCACATCTATAAAATTTGAACAAAGGTCATGCATTTTGGACACATTAACTCCCAAGTTTGTTGTTTATTTGTCTTTCACTCTGGCTGGTTTTATTCCTTTGGCCTTGATCCTATCTCTGTTTTATTTCAGCTATCTCTACGCTGTTGTTTTCCGCTTAAGCCTCACCTTGGATATTTTTTATTACTTTTTTGGCTGTGTCTTTTTGTTAGATCAATTAAATACCAGGCCTATAATGCTGCCCTAGCTATGACCTCTGCAACCATAACAGAAATACAGTCGTTATGACTAGAAAAAGCAACAACACAGAGTTGATCAGTTCCCGGGCTTTTATCTGCTGTGAGTGACTTGCTTCCCCACCAATTGGAATCATCCCTTTCTATCGGGCTTCCTATTGGCTGATCCTGCAATATGCCGCCTCCTTTAAAGGCTGCCGTCTGCTTCCGTATTACCTGGTTCTCCCGCTTGTCAGGAAAGACCTGTTTACAGTCCGGTCCGTCCCGTGAGGCCAACCATCCATGGATAACCCCAGCGCCCCGCCTCCTTCCTTCTGCGAGGGCCACCACATCCTCACTCCTGCAGAGCGGCCCGCCTCACTGAGCAAGCCACCTCTCTCTCCATACCTTTCCCGGCCGTGAGAGGAGCTCGCCGGGCTATGTGGGTCTTTGCTCTGCAGCTGCCTGCTTCTCCTTCTGGCTTGTTGTCTCCAGCCCTGACCATAGGCTGCAACACCCGATGCCGGCCTCGGCGAAGACAGGTAAGGGCCGGTCGGATCTGTGTGGATTTTGCCCCTCGCGGCCAACTGCCAAAACCCTGGTGTGTCCCCTTTTCCTTTTTGGTCCTTCCACATCAGGTCTCGTTACCCGCTGTCGTCTCCCTCTGGATTCACCCTGTAATCCCCCTCCTTCACTCGCCCCACGTTGCCCCACCTCACAATGACACAGAAGGGTACAGTAGGGATAGCACATAATTCGTTGACACGACATATGGATAGAGGGCAAGCCATGGGGACAGATACACCATTGGCGTGTATATGTAAAAGCCTGCCCCTGTATTGACAAAATAAAAAAATACCATAGTCAATGGATAACCAAAACCAGGGAGAAGGAATGCCCTACTCCTGGCCAAAGGAAGGGTCCTTTGATAAAGGTGCTTTGATCATATGCCCACATATTTGACTAAATACAAGGGGAAGCCCCTCCAAAATAGAAGGAAGATACTGCACTTGTGGCGGATGTTCAAAGAAACGCCTGCCTTAGACAAAAAAGAAGGAACCTCCGAGAAATTGACACTAGCAAACATGACAGATAATGACAAGGGGGAGGGACAACCCAAGAAAATGTGCCCACTACTCACACGACCGGCAGAAGGGTATTCAAATCCAACCACCATCAAATACACTAGCTACAACAAGCATAGGGCCACCTCCACCATACGATCCAACAATAACCTCAACACCCACCCAGGAGCGAGTACAAGGGATTTTGAAGTGGCATTATCTTCACATGTAGAGAGTTGGCTAGATTGTGTGCAGCATGTGAAGCAGCGAGGGAAACAGAGGGTGCATCACAAGTCCCATCCAGCCCTCCGCCCACAGTGGAGGATGGGTGGAAATCAGGAGATTTCCTATTCAGAATAGATAGCGCTCCCATATGTGCAATCGAAGTGGAAAAGGAAGGGGAGCTACAGAGTTTGGGATATCAACATGTGGGGTCAGTAAGGGACGAGGAGTACTGGAATGACTTTGATGATGTGGAAGAAGGAGCAGTAGGTGGGGTACCTCGAGCACACCAACGTACAGCACCCAGAGTGGAAGGGACATGGGAAGGGAGGTTGTGGGAAAGATTCAGGAGAATGGTTCTAGCAAAAAAACAAGGAATTGGAGCAAAAGGGGGGGAAAATAAAATCTAAACTACAGATGCCTTTAATCCACAAGGGGGAAGGTCGACCCCATTATGTTCCTTGGGCACAAATGGATAAAAACAACCTCCTCAAATCCCTTCCCCCACTCACGGCGGGTGCAGGGAAATGGATCTACACCCTGGAAAAACAAACTGCAGGGGTGCCCCTCCCCATAGGAGATATCAAGAGCTTACGAGTGTCCGCTGTGGGGGATCAGGCTGAATCAGTGTGGGTAAAAGCAGGATACCCTGGAGTAAACATAGGAAATGACACCCATGATGGGGCGTCCTTTGATAATGTTAGAGCACGTGTGTGGGATGCACTGTGAAGGGCCTTCCTAGATACCCCCGATTTACAACCTATAATGCAATGTACTAAGGGGGATGACGAAGATCCTGAGCAATTCATTGTTCGGGGCCAAGAAATGTGGAGAGTAGAAACAGGCACCGGCTGGGATCAATCAACATCTTTGTTTTATTTTATTATCAAACGAGGACTGCCAAAAGAATTACAGAAGGCCGTAGATAAAATAGTGGGAATAGAAGCGAAGGGGTGGTCTGAAATCCAAAGCATTATAGTACATCATTGTTGGAGGATCAAAGAGAAACAAAAAGAAACTATCCAGAGAAGACAGGCTGAGGAAGCAAAACTTGTGCAAACAAAACTAGTAAAAGTATCAGCAGTGTCAGCAGTACCGCCCTCAGAACAAATGGGGGAGGAGGGATGTGCCTCCATCGCCACACAGGCAAGGATGGCTGCCATTTGGACAAAAAATGGACAAGATCGGTGGGGAGGAAATCAACAATATACAGGACCCCAATGGCAAGGAAGGCCACCAAGAGGACGAGGTGGGTTCCGATGGCAAAGAGGGGGGCATTTAGAGGACGAGTGTCAAGAGGAGGTGGACAAGGACAGTGTTGGTTATGTGGGAGGTTAGGGCACTTTGCCAGGGAATGCTGCAGTTGACTGGGAGGATACTACCCATATAACCAAACATATTACAGGCCCTAACAATACGGAAACCCTCACCCTGGCTGTCCACAGGGGCCAGCCCAAGGGCCGGTAGTGAATACATACGATCAATACCAACCATAAGCCCAGCCACCAACCCCAATGTCCAACCCCGCCACCTACCAACACACTTCTCAACAAATGCACCCAAAACGGAATCGCCTGGGAGCCCACGTGGGTGGCACCCAACATCCTTTCACCACTTCCCCGAACTGTGCACCGTACCAAGGTGTCTGTGTGATGGGAGGGGACCCCTTTGCATGCCCAGGGACAGACACCTACCATGATTAGGACAGGCCACAGAGAGCACTTGCATGTCCCGTACTATCGATGACCTTGCACCCAGAAGAGGAACCACTGGTGAGGCCCGTGATAGGAAATAAACAATTAATCTTTTTGGTGGACTCAGGGGCGTAAAAGTATACATAAACGAAGGTGACTTCCCGTTATCTGGAGAAACTCTCTGGGGCTGTGGTCACGTTTCCATATACAGAAGAATTGAATGTAAAGATAGGAGGGAAGACAGTAAAAGCCCCTCTCCTATACTACGAGAGTTCACCCATCAATCGACTAGGGAGGGACCTGCTCAGTAAATTAAACATGACAATATCCTTTCCAGAAAGAAGGATTATTTCCTCCATCACTGCAATGTGCTCCCTCAGAGCAATGCTGCTGATCCAAGCATTAGCAAATGAATTGGTGGTACAAGGGATACCAATGAGCCCAGACATAATCCTTTATAGAATATGGATGTTAGCAAAAGCGGTGACAAAGTAGGAATAGAGAGTACCTGCTGATTTTGTCTTCCATCCAGTTGCAAACCCCAAAGTAGTACCTGGCACCTATCTTTCTCAAGATTTGGAGGGGTTGTACGTGTCTGCCAGGAGAATTGTATCACTGGGTACAGACATTCATGGGTGTAAGTGGCGAACAGGGTTATGTATGGACCCTCACCTACCATTACGAGAGTTAACAGATGAAGAGTTATTTCAAGATAACAACACTGACAGAAAGATAGTGCCAGAGATATGCATTTCTCGTGATATCATGGTGCAGTACTGGAATGTGCCAAGCCCCCTCCTATTTATTGTTAGCGGACCACCATCTTTTTACGAGACAGATATGCAACAAATACCACCTCATCTGTGGACCACTAACCCCCATGATCTAGGGATGTTAAAAGAAGTAACTCCTGTAAAGATAAAAATCAATCCAGGTGCTGTCCTACCCCTATTTAGAGAGGGGGAGGAAGGGATACAAGAAACACTACGGGCACTTCTACCGCAGGGGATTATTGGCCCCTCCACAACTCCATGCAATACTGCTATCTATCCGATCAACAAAGCAACGGGGGGAGTTGGAGAATGATCCAGGACCTCCACCCCTTAGCAATATTTTCAAATGGCACTCTCATGACAGCAGTCTTAACACAGAAAAGTTCTATGGGACACACACCTCTGGCCTATTACAGCAGTACCCTCAATGCAGTAATGGAAGGTCAGTTTGCGTGCGAACAAGCGCTCACAGCAGCCGTCTTCACTATTGAGAAAAGTTCCACCATTGTCATGGGATGCTCGGTAACCCTATACGCTGAACATTCGCTAATTGCCATTTGAGAACAATCAAAATCCTCCCTAACCACACAGAGGGCATCAGCATATAAGATTATCCTATCCAGCCCAAACATCCACTTGGTAAAATGTAAAACAGTAAACCCAGCCACGTTCCTCACAAAACCATGCACTGCCATGGGTATGCAGGCGCATGACTGTGCCTCATATGAGGGAGAAGGGGATGACATACCCAAAGCCAAAGAATATGGCCTAGACAAAGGGGACTTTTTTTCATTGATGGGTCAGCATCTATTGACCCAGAAACAGGAGAGAAACATGACGGGCATCTGTAGTGAGAATAGAAGAAGGGGTATGTGAGACTCTGATAATGAAAAGAATCCCCATGCAATAGTCATCACAAACGGCAGAAATTGTAGTACTGATCAGATCACTCCAAGCATCCAAAGGATGCTCAGTAACAATATATTCTGATTCCGCGTATGTCACTATGATGGTTCACGCTGGACTATCAAGGTGGAGAAGAAGGGGGTTTAGATGAGCAGACAGATCCCCAATGAAACATGCAGAATTATTAAATGAATTAATATTGGCCCTTGCCGAAACATCCGTGGTGGCCATTGCAAAATGCCTGGCACACACTCAAAATATGGACAAAATCTCCTTGGGGAATGCAGCCGCCGACGTGACAGCAAAACAAGCAGCGTATCTCCCTGTCTGAATGGATGTGGAATGTATCCTAGTGAGCAAGGAAATCATATAACAGGAAGAGCCTTACACAGCACTCCCCATAGCACAAATAACAGATTTACAGAAAAGGGCGCCAGCTGAGGAACAGGAGTTGTGGCTCAAAAACAGATGTGCTGAGTCACCAAATGACCTATTATGGAGGCAAGACACAACAGGAAAAGTTGTCACGCCCATTGAACTGTTATACATAGCATTTCAACAATTGCATTTCCCAGCACATAGTTCAAAACAGAATATAGCTGCCGATCTACAAGATTGGTTATACCAAATCTGCAGGAGAACCTAATGAAAATGGTAGTGGAGTGCACCACCTGGCAAGTATTTAGCACAGGAATGACTCTGAGAACATTACGGGGGAACATTGCCCTGCCCTGTAGTACCCTTCCATGAACTGCACATTGACTACGCAGACATGAGAGAGAGCTGAGGTAGGGCACGGTATTTAATTGTGGTGATGTGTCCATTTTCCAGGTAGGTGGAAGCAGGGCCCTGTGCCCACCTGGATGCAAAGTGTGCAGCCAAATTCCTAATACAAAAAGTGTTCCCCAGGTGGGGATTATGTGAGGTAATTCAATCAGATAATGGAACCCATTTCTTCAATGAGAAATTCAAAGAGATAACATCCCTAATAGGAATAAAACATAAAATGTGCTCAATGTACCACCCACAAGCAAATGGAATGGTGGAAAAAATAAACAGCCTTCTCAAAAGTAAATTGTCCAGATTGTGCAACACACTAAACAAAAATTGGGTGTATTGTCTACTGCTAGGTATTTTCCAGTTGCGCACACAACCCAGTAAGGACCACCACCTTTACCCCATGAAATAGTGACTGGTAGACACATGAATACGCCACTGTCGCCAGTAAGAAAAGTATTGGATGCACACAGGACAGCCATTATCTTGGGAGAGAAATTTAAACAGTACCTCACCCATCTCACATGTGCAATAAGGTGCATATCGAAACAAATTGCGCCCCTACATACCAAAGAAAGAGGAACAACAACAGAGAACCCAGTAGAGGGAACTCCAATCCAACCCTTACTGTCAGGACAATGGGTCTATGTATGGAGCTTTTTGAGGAAGTGGAACAACGCAAGGTTCCACGGCCCGTACGAAGTGATCTACTGCACCCCGCTTGCTGTAAAAGTGAAGGGGTTGCAGTACTGGATACATCTTAGCGATGTCCGAGAAGCTCAAGGGTGTGGACCCCCAAGTCCGCAAGTGAGGGAAATGACAACAGTGCACACATCAGTATGAGTAGCTCTAGACAACAAATATGTATTTATGCATGTAAGAAGGTAGTAAGATACATGCATTGCTGCTAGAGCGTGATCTATAACTAAAATAATACTATTTCTCTCTCTACATATCTCTTTCTCTCTCTCTCTCTCTCTCTCTCTATCTCTCTTTCTCTCTCTCTCTCTTGCCCATACCTGTTAACGTACTCCATTTTTGTCCAACAGGTGCTACGATAATGGAACTGACGTCAATGAATGTTAATGCAAATGTAAATAGTAGCAGAAATAGAATTAATTTCACGAGAATGTACAGTTACAACTGCAGACTAAGATTTACAGTGATATTATTTGTCTTGTTAATATTTATATCAGGAATATCCTGGGTAGCTTATTTTATCTGGGAGACCCATGTAAAAGAAAAGTGGGCAGAGGGGGGAAAGTGGATGTAGGATGGGCACAGATGGATTTGGAGTGAGAAGATATCCCAAACCTCACAACTCTATATAAAAACAGAATGAGAAGAATCCAAGGGATCCTGGTATGCACTGAAAATATAAATACAGTGTTCTCAGAGGCATCACATGTTACCTCCATGCCCTCTACAGTGATTAATGTACAACTGTCTACCTCAATACTTAACATGTTGCCCACTCCAGCCCTTAGCATGGTTATTGTGCCCCCTGATTTCCCCAACTGTAAGCATGATTGTAAATAATGGTACCACACAGCACAAACTAAGCAAAATGAACGAAAAGCAACCATTACCACATCAAATGTTATGAAAATTATATGGGAAATTCCCAAACCACATCATGTTTTGGGTGCTATGAGTAAGATACTAGTGACACGTATACAAAGGTCAATCCGCAAACAGAATAGAACATGCATAGCACTGTTAGATGGAAGAAAATACTCCCTGCATAGTGAAAGGAGATAACGGCGAGCACGCCAGAAAAATATATGATGCATACCATGGTTTAGGGTTAGATAGTGGAAGACCTTCGCCATCCCCACCACTCAAATAGCTGGTATTCTGATATGAGTACAATGGGAAGGCGAACAACTAATGGAGTTGCTATGTATGTTCCTTAATACTGCATGCACCTGGGGCACCCATGGTTTTAGTACCACAAGAAGTACTTGTAGAGGAAGCACAATGTCTCATCCACCTTGCACTATGTAGGATAAAGAGCACCTTCCAGGCATGCAGTGCTCAGTTACAAATCCTTGAACCAGATTTTCGCAAGTGTGAAAAAGGGACAGCCTGTCCAATTTGCTTCACAGAACCATTTCTGGCAATAGAAGGGACAAGCTTCAAGGAAAAAAAGTGGCAAGTGGCAATCTTTATGTGCAAAACAGAAGGGCTTTCTGTCTATTAGGAAGAGACATTAGCATTAGCAAATAATACATGTGCGCATATATGGATCATAGATCATATCACAAAACTGACATGGGTCACTACAATTGAGAAGCCAGTGAAGGTACAGCAAGAGAAAACT
Organism: Ambystoma mexicanum; assembly: GCF_040938575.1. Classification (NCBI taxonomy): domain Eukaryota; kingdom Metazoa; phylum Chordata; class Amphibia; order Caudata; family Ambystomatidae; genus Ambystoma; species Ambystoma mexicanum. The sequence continues at coordinate 1,312,821,511 of NC_090924.1, read as the reverse complement.
ATGAACTTTGATTTAATAGCGAAGGAACGGTTACTGTGGGGTCCAACAAACAATGCAATCGAACAGTACTCATTCCAGACATCCAAAAAGGAACTGCAGCGCTGATGGACTACTACTGGGTCTGTGGCAGAGGAGCGTACATGCTCCTCCCACCATCATGGAGGGGCTACTGTTCGCTTACAATGCTGCATTCTGCCCTGCTGGTCGTTCCTGAGGAACATCTAAAGCACTACCTCAGGAAGAGCAAGTGACACCAGAGACAATCGACATGATGCACACTGTGCCGCCCCCAAACTTCCATGTCCTTCAGGAAGAAGAGCGCCATGACCGGCTAATGAGAACAAAACAATCTTCCAATTCCTTATCTCAATACTCATTTGACCTGCTTTCACAAATACCTGTTTAATACAAGCTTTTCAGTTCAGCAGAGACATTTTTCGCATCTCTTATGCACAGCATCCAAATGAGGGCAAACACCAAGTGGCTCCAGATTGTCCGCTGAGAACTGATCCAGCTAGAAAACGGCACCGAAGAAGGATTCAACTTTATCAAGGTGGAAATGAGAGCCCTCAGGTTGATGATGTTGCAAAATCGTTACGTCCTCGACCTGCTCACAGCTATGGAGGGCGGGGTCTGCAAAAAGACTGGGAGTTCATGTTGTACATTCGTACCTCCCACTGACGCTGTGAACGGACCATTATCACACGTGATCGCAGCAGTACATGAGCCTGGAGTGAAAATGAAAAAGAAGCAGTAATACAAGAAGATGACTGGGTAAACCTAGCATTTGGCTGGGAACCATCATGGCTTGGAACTGCTGTCAAAATGCTGGTCCTTATTATCATGTTTATTATGGTGATTTCCTGCGTGTGCCAGTTAGGTCTCAGTTTTTGTGCCAAAGCCATACCTAATAGTGCAACGATGATCATGACAATTGGGAATAATATTAACAAAAGGTACCTCATATTACACAGGAAGCATAAACACACACTGAGCAGAATGATGATCCAAAATACTGCATGGATGCCGTATATCAGGGCCATAGAGATGAGGTAGGCACTCTACATAACACCACCATTGTGCCCACTCCCAATCTGGAAAATTGTAAGGAAGTATTGGTAGACCTGGCAGGGGATGGGGGTTGTATATACATGACCTGTACACCTGAACAGTGCACACAACATGGGGAAAGCTTGAGAAATATATGCAGAGCTTGGATTCCTATAGAGGGCACCCCCACCTGGGATGAAGCAGAAAAAAGGGCAAACAAACTGAAACATGAGGGGGGAGAGTGCCTTAGGGGTGAATGTTGGGATGGAAATGAGCCTATCCCACCCCCCTAGGCACTTTCAGGTTAGGCAAAACTTGCATGACACAATATAACCCACAAGGGGGGAGGTGCCCTCATCTCCGTGGTGCATATGAAAGCCCTATAGTGCATAGAAGAAGATGAATAGCACTAGCTATTCCCCTGCCCCACGACTCCATTTTGTATTCGGCCAAGAAACAGACATACTGATGGCCTGAAATGTACGTGTCTCTAGCCCACACAGTGATGGCAAGCTCAGCGTCTCACAAGGCCTACACCGCACGAACCCTGTTCCCACAGAAGTCAATTCTCCTCCTGTTTCATTAGTGTTGCAAACAGTTTGTATCATTTTCAGGAATGTGCCCGGCAAAGACTGTGAGACAGTACCAGGCTCAGTACTGCAATCATCGATCTCCACTAAACTGCCACTGGACTTCTGATCCCCTTCCAGCCTGGCCGGAGCTGGCCACACTCCACCAACCTCACCCTGCTGCGATAACCCCTCAAGGAGATGCCCACTCTAGATCAAAAGCTTGCATGACAATATATCTCTCCTATATCAATACATATCTCCTGTAGTATGAAGTACCACGGAGAGTATTGTAAAATCAAGCCCCCGAGTGGAGACTTGGGGTGCGGGAACTGCGGTATCAATGAAACTAAGAATGGCAGGATCAACCTGAACTTATTTTGCCCTTCATCTCTCTGCTGCCCCATTCCTTTGATTGCCTCAGTGCCTGCCATGCTTAATAACAGTTTAGTTTAGTTGTTTAGCTTAGACATATAACATTGTAGTCAACTGCGACCTGACCTTCACCGAGAGGATGAGATCAGCTGACCCATGTGTCTCAAGATCGATGGAGAAGAAGCAATCAATTACAGCCTGGTATCCCCTATGGAACAGGCTTCTGCACAGGGTCCCCAACAATTGGAGGCCCTCAGTTGTTGTATATGTCTGTGACGATTTTGCACTTAATAAAGTATTACTTGTACATGTATTGTCAGAGCACTCTCAGGCAGCAAAGTCCTTTGCTGATATTTGTACTTTGTACGATTAAACCTTGTTGCCTTTGCAGAACTATCTCTTGGCCTTATTCCCTAGTGGGTTGTATTTACTCTGGAGTGTACGTAACAGAGGTCTATGCCTTCACCATTCAGCATTGTTAGATCTTGCAGCTTTGTCTCTTTCACCAATGTTTGTGCTCTTTTCTCCAGGAGCATGTCTTATTGTGGTTTCCATATCTCATCCAATAATCTGATGTTTAGGTCTCCACATATCATAATATGTAGATTCTTATTTGCCACCATTGATATGATATGGCATTTGTTACACGTCTATATACAAGTGTTTCAAGGCGCAAAGAGGGAAGGAAGAGGGAAAAGAGGGAGGATGGAGACAACGATCTTACTAGGCCAAGTGACATTGAGATCATGCAAGTGCAGGGGGGGGGGGTGCCAGGGGAAAAGGGAGGGGGAACTGCTGTACATGCGATCAAAACATTAACAGGAACTGCGGCCAGCAGGTGGCAGGTGCGAGGGTAAGTGCAGACAGCAGGTGTCCAAAAGTGCAGGTAGGGGGACTGTAGGGTTACAGATACAGCGCAGAGTGCACGGGTTGCCAGGAGGCATTGATTCGTCCACCTGACGCATTATTTGCTTAATGAGTTTTTTAGTCTCACACATCTTGACACTCCAGTATATCTTGATCAGCATTATTTCAATTTCCTAATTTTAACTATTGTAATTGTAAGTGGTTATTTATAATACGCTTAATACCGAGAGGTTTCTAAGCGGGCACCTGGCGGATGGAACCTGTGTTGCTCCACGTCGTCTTGCTTCCAAGGTGAGCAAGTTGACCCTGAGCCATCCTCTCTGCACATCTGGATGAAGGCGGTAGGATTCAATATTCCAATCACCTTATTTTTTGCTTATTTTTATTTTTTGTATTTGTAAAGCGCTCTACAGCCCAGAGGCATTGAGGCACTGTTGGAAGCAAGTGACTTAGTTACAGGTGCAAAGGATCGCTCTTGGGTTACATTGAGCAGAAACATATGCAAAGAATGCAAGAAAATAGATACATGTAAAGAGTTGCATAACTCACAATGCACAGCAATGCATAGAGTATACCTTCAACCCACTATTCACCTTAATCATTGTCAAGAGGCCGGAATAAGGTCTTCCTATACTACCTTTCCTTGCTGGAGTCAGATATACCTAATACCACTCACAAGCTGGTTTAGATCTTATCCAGGTTTCTTGTAGGCAGAGTATATCGTATTGTATGAGTGTTCTCACCTTTCCTGAGAAAAAAGTTTTAAAGCCTCTTGTGTTCCATGAAGCGATGTGTAATTCCTCTCCCTACTGCTTCCCATCAGTCTATTGATTTTTGGGTTTCGCAAGTGCCCCAGCAAGCCAGTCCCAGTCTTCCTCCTTCTCCACCAGTTGTTGTATACATTTTATGTCTTTCTTTTGTTTATTTGAGTTATCAATGGCAAACATTAATAATGCTTGCTGAAATGTTGCCACATCCTTTTTTGAGGTTTTTCCCCTCTGCTCCATCTGGATTTCTGGACTTTCATTTCTGGTTGGATGACCTTGCTTTCTTTTTTAACCACCGCCCTTGTCTTTCTTGGTCTAGCCACTCTCTCCCGTTTTATTTTTCTCACGGGTTCCTTCCTCCCAGTCATTCTAGAACTGGACCCATGCTCCTCATTTTTCTTAAAACATGCAGTAATTCCATTCTGACGATCTGAGGCATCACCTTCCTTATGATCGCTTAAGTCGTACACTAACGGTAGGAGCTTGTCGCTGGATTCCAATAATGTTTCTTTATTTATGTGTGATTTCAGATGTAGTATCACCTAATCCAGTCTTTTCTCATTTACAAACTCAACTACTTGAATATAATCTGTTGAGATATATCTTATTGTTGGTACATGTTGGATCGGCTTCAATACATTTCTGTATGGGAGTTTTGGGTCCTGTAATCATTCGCTCTAGTCGGACTTTGTTCTCTTTATCTTCTAGACTAGTCATATTTTCTTGTAGATCTCTTTTATCCCTTTCTTCCTGCCTGGTTTCCTTTTCCCCTTGGCTGTAGTTTTTCCTTTTAATCATTACTATATTCCTTCTTTTCTCTTACAACGTTTTGAAGTCTGCATATTTTATAGGTGTTAAATTGGACTTTTTTTTTCTCCTTATTTCAATAGATTGCTCCCTTGGTGTTATAGAAGGTGCTTTTTTCTCCTTATGCCCCCTGAACTACTCTCTGAATGGCACCCCTGTTATTCCCTTCACCTGCTTTTCTATCTCTGCCCACTCTGAGGAGCTTAGATTGTTCCATTCCTCATCATCATTGCTCTTTTCCAGTACTTCTATCAAATCCCTAAGGCATGTATCTGAGGCAGAATCATTCCTGTCTCATTCATTCTCCCTGTATCTTAGGTTGTTAGGTTCTTCAATTTGCACAGCAGAAACTTTATCCCTCGGCATCACCATTTCTCTCCTTGATCGTTTAGGAGTTTGAATTATTTCTAGCCTTGGGGGTGTTCTTATATTTCCTAGAAATGCTCTCTATCCACTTGACTTCCTTTTAGGGCCAATTTTTATATTTTTAGTTTTTTTCTCCTTTTGATCTATTTGGGGTTGTTTTAACAGGCTCCTTCCAAGCTTTTTAGATAGTTGAAAAATTGTTTCTTTCATGTCCCCCTTTTTCCAGGGTACTTAGGGTTTCTTGCACTTCCTTCCCTTTCCCCCTCAAGCGTTGGACCTCACTTGGCACTGGTGCATTGTTAGCAGCATTCAATGTCATCGCTCTCAGGGATCCACTTGGGTACTTACTACTTCCAGTCTTTTTGGAGTGAGAACTTCAATCAGTGTTACGCTCACCTGGTCTCTGCGGAGGCGTTGGACACATGGTTGCAGCCCTCCCAGGGATTAGTTCGCCCTTATCTGGCTTATCCCTCTGCGCTTATACAGTTACTGCGGCAATTGGTAGTGCTGCTCAGGACTGCTCCTGTGAGAACATAAGGGGACGTGAGTATGCCAGTCTGTGATCCAGGTCCCCTTCCAGACCCTTCTACCCAGGATGTGGTTCCCGTAGGTTGCGCTGTCCCTGGAAGGCTCACCTGATTATCTTGATTGATGAGCGCTCCGTCCTGCTCCTTCTGGCAGGGTCGCTTGTCTGACTGAGACCGAGTTCCTTCACTGGTTCCTGCGCGTGGTATTCCAGTGCAGCTGCGACTAATCCACTTCTCTACAGGTGAGTGTTTTGTTTGTCTTTGTCTTTCCTCACCTGGTGGCTTTCAATTTGTTTGTATAGTTAGTTTTTGCTTTCAGCCTGCTTTTGCTGTGTTTGTTTCGTTCGTTCCGATATTGTTGTCTGCTCCTTCTTTAACACCTTTCTTTTGCTCTCTCCCAGTATAGATGGAATTGCAGGCCCAGCAGCAGTTTCAGAGCTAATGATGACAGCCGGAGCAAACAAGGAATGAAGCCACGATGGACTGGTAGCAGGTGAGTGGTCTCTAGGGATGCGCACGTGGTTCCAATGCGGCGCGATCCTAGGATGCTGAGCGATAGCTGTCTAACCTTGTCTTTCGTCTTCTTCACAGGACCCAACTCCGTGGATGAGGAGGGTGGCGTCGTGTTCAAATCTGCTGAGTTTCTAAAGGTGAGTACACAGATGAGATGATGAATGCCGGATAAACGCTGGGTTCCAACAGGGTAAGTAAGCTGGTCCAAGCGATGGTGAGCGTCACGTTGCATGAGAATGCAAAGTAACGCGAAGTGCTGGCATTGGGGATGGATCAGTTTATATAGCTGTGCTCCGGGTGCCACGCCCACTAGTTCAGTTTTGCTTGCCACACCCTGCCACTCCTAGAGTCTGCACATGCAGCCTGGGACTGGAGAGCCACACCCCAAGAGTATGCTCATGGAAAGTGTTTCCTGAGTAAAAGCACATGGAGAAGTTCTTGTGAATTAAGCACTCTTGCACAAAAAGAAAGTGTTCTTGCTACATCCTTACATGAGCCTGGCGCAAAAGGTGCCAAGACTGAGTCCAGCTGGGCCCCCTGTGTGTATGTGCCCTGTGACTCATTACCCCCATCACCTGATGGTGTGGTGTCTGTGTTCTTGGGCCTGTGCTCATGACAATCAGCTGAAACTCTTCTCCAGCCTTACTCTCCAGCTTCTGTTTCACAGTTTGATGTTGAATCAAATCCTTTGGTGCATGCAACCTCTCCTTTCTCGCCCCTCACATTTCCATTGATATCACATCCATTTGCAGTCTTCTACTACCGCCTCCATTAATGTGGTTTTATCATTTGCTTCTCTTTTGGCCATATTGCATAAGCGATTTTCTTATTAATTGAGGCTTCTGCCTTGTTGTCTAATCTCACTTCCACCTTTTTTATGAAGTTTTCCGTACCTATCATTTTCGTATGTGCCATTGCAATTAATGTGGACTGATCTTGTAAAGAGGTTTTAATAGCTGCATAAAGTTTCGTAAAGGCGGCTATTGCAATAGTTAAGGTTGTTATCACTGTATTCTGAATGCCTTCCATTTCTTTCTCTACAGTTCCCTCTACATTCCTGGAGGGATTAAACAAGCCAATTTCTTGAATTTGTAGATGAAGTGGAGCTACTGCCGCTAGAGGGAATAATTATCTGTCTTGAGCCAGCGTCATCACTCCCTAATAGAGTGAGTTCATTATGTGTCAGGTTTCTTAGTTCTTCTTGCCATTCCTTCCCCTTTTCTCCATGAAAATTATTTTGCAGAGTGTCTAGGTTTGCTGGGTGCTGCCAATCTAAGTTGTTACTTTCTAAATTTCTTCTCTCTATCTCTAGATGCTGTGTTTCCTCTACTTGATTTCTTCCTGCAGTCCTCCCTTTGGTTGTTTGCTCCCTATTTCCCCTACTCTCGACAGAAGCTATAATTTCATAGTCTAATGCAGCAATGTTCTCCTTTATTGCTGATAAGCTTTTCCTCTTTTCTATCGATATTTTTTCTGTTAATACCGAGAAGTCTCATACTAACCTGGCCACCAGTGTTGAGTTCCTTAACTCTCTGGGCCGGAGGGACTTTTTTTATCACATTCTCTTTACTGACCTTCGCTGGAGTTTCCCTCGTACAGCTCAGATCAATTGCTACCCCTTCCCTCCCATTGTCTGAAACCAGATTGACAATTAAGTTTTTCTGTTTTATGCCTTTCCTCCTTTTTTGGCAATACTCCAGACCCCTCACTCCTTCCTTGTTTGGGGGCCTCAAACACCTTGGTGCTAGTGTCCGACATCACTCTCAATCCGGGTTGTCATAGCATTTCCTCTGAGTCAGCAACGATTTCACTATCTCGCAGTGTCGTTCCATGGTCGTCGCCATCTTCCGCTTGACGTGTTTGAATTTTGGTTGGTGTCTCCTTATATTCTGGCTTCTCCCACCCTTGGATTTTCTCTTCACTGTCCACTTTCGTCTTTTGTGGAGACCGCTGTTTCTACCTCCTTGTTTGAGCTTAATTTGCTTATGGGATGGGCGTCTTTCCTTTGCAGCGCCCGCTGCACTTCCTATGTTTTGAGGGATCTCTCACCCACTATGACACTGACAGCCCAATCCATGAGCTCCTCCCTCCTTTGTGAATGTGCCAGGAGTGTGAACTTTGCTTCACTTTTGATATAGGGGGGCGAGTTCAACAACATAGGAACCCCCGCTATCCCTTCCTTTATTATCCTTGACTCTTGCTGCATGTGTTTGTCTTCACGCCAAGTACTTTTCCCTCCGCCATTTTCACCAGGGTTGTACGGCATCTCACAAGGACTTCCCTGGGAGTTAACTGCTCTGCAGTTCACTGGCATTCAAACTTTCGGATGCATTCTCCTGCTTGGGTAGCCCGATGGGGGGTTTCTTCTCCATATTTTTTTGCCCCGTGCGGGGGGATTTGGTGGCAGTGCATGCTGTCTTTCCTGCTGCCTCGTCCTGATGCCAGTCTGAGACGATCATAGATCGCTCCGCCATCCTCCTCCGGTTGAGATTTAGACACTTCCTCAGATCCTCGCTGCCAGCCGCTAACACCTGCCAACACCACTTGAGAACCACTTTCACTCTGATTTCACAGAGTATGATGTTTTTATGTGGTAGGTGTTCCGGTCACACTGTTTCCCTGCAGCACCATCTCGAGGCAGAATAAAGGGCAAGTATACACACCAGCTACCAGCCAACGCTACTTGAGCACCACTTTCATCTTATTGCCAAAATGGTTTCTCTAGTTTTTACATGGCAATGACATATTTCCTTGATGGCATTCCTGCTGTTGAGCCTCCTGAACCATCTTGGTAGAGTGTGTTAGGTAGGGTGCAGAAGATCCTCAGAGCCTCTGCTCCCAAACAGTTTGGTAGTGATACCTCTTTCCAATGATTACTAAATTTGGCACCACTAATTGCTTGTAGATAGACTTAAAAGTAGTCAGTCCGTTGTTCCCATGACATGGGTGGCACCTCAGGGATTGCCAAAAACTGGCATGGGGCTGGTCAGTTTTGTACCCCTGTTGTAAATTCCTTTTTTTTCTTTTTTGCTTTGGTTCAATCTGTTTAGGAGTATTCTCTGTATTGTTCCTTTTGTTGAGGTCACACAAGGAATGTTCAGGATTGTGACACACATACCTTTTGTTGAAGTCAGTAGGTGGGGTTCCTCTCTTTCACTTTACTCACTGTGACCTCACAATGAATGTCTCAGCCCTTTATAACTTGCAGGGTAGGAGTTTCGTGTACTGAGGTCTATTTTTCTCAACTCCTCGCACATCCCCACTGTTGATGCTCACCTCCTCACGTGACTGCCTCACACAAGCATCTCGCCTGCTCCGCGTCACTGTCCTTCACTTTGGGCAGTGCCCGCCATTGGACTGGAACTCTGATGCTGACCTTGTGTGGCAGTAGAGTCGGAGTGCAGCGGTGCGCCTCTCCGCTATTGGTCTCCAGACATCTCAGCGATGCCTCCGAGACGTGACGATCTCACTCCCTTCACTTCCCAGTGGGGTCCTGACCAGGCCAGCCTCTGGACCAGATCTGGTCCAAGATTCTTCCCTCTTTCTGGAGTCTTACATTGTTGCCCCAAGGCCAGAGTGTGGGTAAGCTGTGTGACCTTTGACCAATTCCCCCATACATTTTCAATCTCGCTATGGGGACACTCACGTATCTAGAGATTAAAGTTGCCCTTGAGATCAAAAATCCATCAAAAATGTTCTTGAACTAAACACTAAACATGTCCTGCAAAAAATATGCATTGGTTTGTAAAGGGTCTTTTGGGTAAAACATACCACATTAAATGATCTTATTCCCTCACAACGTATGCGTTTAATATGAAAACTTTAACCCTTTCTGCTACTAGTCAAAATTAAATTGGGAAACTGTTTGGATACTTCTTGTGGTATAGCGATGTCAAAGAAAGGATCCCATTCTCTGTTATTAATGGGTAAGTAGAAAAGGGGGGTATGAATTTGCACCGTACAGAGGTATCATCGTGCATCCTCACTTTTTTTATTACATTTTGACTTGCAGAAACACAGATGTGGACAAATGCCAACTTTCTTGTTTGAGTCCCATTTCATCAGCAAACATTGCTTTGAAGAGACCTATGTGCCAGGAGATGTATCCCCTTGCCTATGACATCTTACACAGTAAAGTCGACAGTCCCCAATATTGGCGAGCCGTTCCTCCTACAGCTCCATGGCTCTCTTTGGGGTAACCTTGCAAAGGAAGTCCCATGCTTCAACTGTTATCCTGTTTGTTAAAGATGTCTTATATGATGACACACTGTTGTCACTTGACTTTTGGAAGTTTAAGAACAAACTGTGTGATGCGGACAGTGATTACTATGAGAAGTTTGAATCCCTGCTTTTTGGGCTTACTGGGACTTTACAGGTAGCCTGCCACAAAGCATCCTTACACATCTCGCTGTCTCGTTCCCAAGCCCTCTCAGCCACAGCACTCTACCAGGGTATTACCCCAACTCTGATGACCTTTCAATGTAATTGACTTCGACTGCAAAGGATTATGTTTATGGATGTTTCCTGGTTTCATTCATGCATAGCAATAAAGCAGCGAATATTCAGAAATCCACATGCTTTTCAGCTCAATTGGGCATAGACTTTATTGAGGATGATGGTAAATCTTTCGTATACATGAATGTTTTCACTGATCACATGTATTACCCAGTTTAAGAATATTAGGGAAAGGGGATATTTCAAGCAATTATGCTTGCAAAAAAAGTGGGTGTGTGCAGATTCTTTAAAAACTCATATTATTATGATATGATACGACATGGCATTTATAACGCGCCTATACACAAGTGTTTCAAGGCGCGATGAGGCAAGGGAGGGGGAAACGAGGGAGGACATAGACAGCGATCTTACTAGGCCAGGTGTCATTCAGATCGCGCAAAGTGCAGGGGAAGGGGACAGTGCGGTAGGCTTTATTTGGTGAGGCTTTATATTTCTGGTAATGCAAATATCCAAGTGGTTGGTTTGGTGCTATAATCCACTGGGGAACTGACATCACATTTTACTGATATTAGAGGCCATCACAGGAGCCCAGGGGCACAGGAACACTAGAGTAGGTGGTGAAGGACAAATGAGCAACTTTCAAAAACCAAGCCATATGCTTCTGCAAAACAATACAGTGAACAAACTCTGCTGTTTTCTAGCATTGAAAGGCCGCAAACCTCTGGTAACATTCTGCAAAACTGCACCTTCGACTTCTTTTATGTACCCACGTGCTGCTATTCATTTATTTTAAAGGGTCCCTAAGGAACCTCATTGCGCCTCGTATTTCTTTATTTTTACTAGAGTGGTTGAGGAAGGATGGGCACAGAATTATAGACAGGAGTTTGTTGCCAGGTATTTCACTTCCTATGATGGCATTACAAGCAGGGTTATGACAATATTTTATTCCATATTTTTGGAGGTTTGGAGTGAAATTATTTTTCAGAGAGCAATTTGCCTTTCCAATGGGAATACCTTTTAGGTGAGTGGAGATGTATTTTAACTCTAGAACAGACATCTTATGCAATCCGAACATCTTTACATCTCATAATAGATGTTTATTAAAATATGTTTACCCTGAAGCTTGATCTTAAAATACAGCATTCATTTTATTAGAGATCCTTCCTATGCACTGCTGTGCTGGTTTCACTGATTGGAAAATGTCAGTGGACATTTCTAGGGGACACATGGGGTAGGCTCCTATGTGCACATTGTTTCCTATTTTTTGTTGGGGTGTTTTTGCTCTTTGGCTGTTTAATTGTGAATATTTGGCTAATTGTATGGCATAAAAGTGACTAGTATCTATAGGACTGGATGTAAGTGCTACTGCTATCTTCATAGGTTAATATAATGTTGATTGTCAACAGTGGCTCAAAAACTCTGATTATCATACTCTGTGGCGCAGCAATTCCAGTGCAATTATTCTTCTGACAAAGTTTGAGAAGCATGGTCTTCTGGCCTCTGAATTTTCAGGGGCCAGGTGAACATTGCTATATTCTACTGGCACATGAACTCTTATTGGCATATTCTCTTCCACATTCTTCTTGGTTGGCATTAATCTCTCTGGCAAATAAAATCAAGAGTCATGTTGGCATGCTTGCCAGCCGCAGTGTTCTTTGTAATATGTGTGTTTTTTTTTTGTTGGCTTATGTGAATCTGTCCCCCAAAACATCCCTCTTTTTTACATTTATTTTTTCTTCCCCCTGAGGAGGTTTTGCTACTCGACACATGAATAACCACAACCAAACCCACTGTTTATATCGAGCATTAAATGATTTATTTTTCTCTGCTTAGGGGGAATTTTTCTAATACTGTTGGAGATCTTTAAGTCATGGATTGTTTTATTAACACCCTTAAAACAGTACATAAGAGACTTTTTTTTTGGCCAGCATATTCAGAAAAAGCGCTACAAGATACACATGTTATACTGATGTGTAAAAGATTGCAGTGGCTTGAGATACATTCCTTACCACATTCTCTACAGAGATGACAGTTCACTAACTGTCATCTCTGACGGTTATGCAAATTATGCAGACTCACAAAGAGCCTTACCTTGTTAGTTGTGGAGTTTGAAACCAATGTGCACACGTAGAGAAAAAAATGAGAGGGAACATGAAATGGCCAATTGAAATGCAAACGCATTGGTTTAAAGGTTTTAGACATATGCCGGTACTGTAAAAGTGACAGAGCTCGCCCAGTACGCATATTGTCCCACAGTGAGAGAGTCGGGCATTGGTGAGAGGAGTAGTCCTGTTTGGCGCTGGTCAGATCTTGCACATTTCCTTGGGATGCTCTGCTAACCCACTTTGCCATAGTTCTGCATGATTTTCATCTTCTCAAGGGTTCCATGAAAGGTATATATAAGGCCTTAGAGGTTTCCAAAAAAGACATTCTAAAACTCTTGAACAGTGCCAATTTACCCATGAGGGTAGGATTTTAGGTATTGCCTCCTTATTGGCAAGGGAGAAGATCTCCTTCGAAAATGAGGACTGTGAACCGAAATACGGATGGGTGTGGGGGGCACTTAATTACCTTTATATCTGACTATCGTCTTCAGCTTCCTTGAGGTATCTATCATCCCACACTTCTACCTCTTTTCCCGTGTTCTCAGTCATTATTTGTGTCTTGTGTGTGATGTTATCTCGCTTTAAACTCCTGGCTGGGGTGCAAAAGCTGTAATAGTGAAACTTCTCTGAGTTGCCCAATATTCGCACCCAAATCGGCTTCTAATATGTCTGACTATTCTGTTCTTAAAACTCCAAAGAATCATATATTCTATTATGTTGTTATGTTTACTTGAAACCTCTTTACCAGAAACATATTTAGAAACGTGGCTGCATTATTCACTTTCTTAGGCTTGACCTGCTTGTTTGACTGTTTATGGTTCACTCTGCATTTCCTGCTCTGCTTAACAAAAAAGAAATGAAAAAAGAAAAATATATGGCTATTGTACCTCAAAGTAGCCTAGGATTAGTGTATGCTTACACCACCAACATCTGGGATGCCTTGTATCGACAGTAGAGATCTATAAGGAGTAGTCCCTACATCTTTCACATCTGTACTGTGCAGTATGTCAATGAAACACATTGGCCACACATCTTCAACATTATCAGATGTGTTTCTCCCTAACATTGGCTTGTTACAAAGGAAATGAATAAACTCGTTTGCTTATTTTATATTACAGCTACTATAGATGCCCCAGAAATAGTCTTGCCTTCGGTGTTACTCCTCTGACACAGTGGGGGTGTGGGCGTTAGTGGGCATTTATGACCCACTGTATAAATAAACATATATACACATATCTACACTTTATTTTCAAGCAAAGAGTACATTAGCCAATTTGTCATCCAAACGAACTAATGCAATGCAAGCCAAATATATGTCATATTACACTTCGGCCTCGGACTATAGCACGATGAAGCGAGACAACACTTGCTCACCTTGATGCTTGATTATACTCTTCAATGAGTGCACTGTCCCACTAGTATTGTAATAAATGCCTGACCGCATGAGGCAAATCCCAAGAGTGGTGGGACATTGCTGGATTTTTTGTAGTGACATACCAGGCATAGAAATGTAGTCTGAGTTTGGTGGTTAGCACCGGGCGATGCATCTATGCATCGCTGGGATTATGCGTTCAGGATTTGCATGGAAAACCGATGTACAGGTAGCAGGTATAACTGGTGCAGTTGTTCACAAGCTACAATTTCCTCTCCATAATTTGGCCCCTTAAATGGCTTAGAATAGTAGGAGGCATGGCACAATAACATGTTAAGTGCTGTCACTAAACGGTGGTACCTTAATCACTGTCTATTGACATTTTAATGAAGATGTCTGCTTATTTTCTCCAGTGGAGACCCTGACTGGCTTATAAAGAGTCACAACCCAAATTTGAGTAATCATTTCTATTTATTGTCTGTTTATTGTAATGCAGATATCTACTAAAATAATCCAATACAAAGCCAATTCCAAAAAGGCGTTGGCAGAGGTTGCATTCGAACCCCACTGTCAAGAGTGCTCCTTCAGACACCCAGATCGATTTTACTTTGCCAATCGAACATTGTATGAGTGAGTATTGTAGAAGTGTTGATGTAGCAGAGTACTTTATGATGTATGGGGAGCGTCTGATGCTGTTCTACACTTCTCATATCTTTGTCTTCACACAGTTGGTTTTTAAGTGGTGAGGTCGTTTGCCACTGACAGACCACCAGTGTACTCTATTCACTATAGCACATAAAAATAATCTCAAGAAGTGTGGTGCCTGTACGTTGCTGTTTCTACTGTTTGCAAATTAAGCTTTGAGTGAACTAATACACATCAATAAAATTGGCGTAGGATGGGAAGGATTCTCGAAATATGGCAAATAATATAGAATGTACATTGTTAGCACTTACTCGACTTTTCCCCTTAGCCATCCACAGCACAACATTCTATGCATGCTGCATTGCCTATAACACTAGCCTGTTTTTTTTATGTGACCATGCACTCAACTCAGGCACAAACGTGCGTATTGGACTTTGCAACGTATAGAGTTGGGTTTGACTCTCAACCTGGCAATCATCTTTTTTGAATTTACCATTTCTAATATCATTTTGGTACTTATGTGTTTATGTCATCAAGCAATAAAAAGACTTCGCCAAACAAAGTCGTTTTTGACTTTTCTGTGTAATAACAATACCCGGAAATGGCATGTGCTCCTTTCTTACAGGACCTATAAAATAACAGAGTATCAGCGTTCTTATTAGTCTCAAAGACCCCAAATATCTGCAAAAACACGTGTTTTTTTTCCATAAATTGTGCATTTAAAGGGGGGTCATGATTAATAGTAGAAAGCTATGTATATATTTAGGAAAGGTTGTTTGTATGTTCGGTGTTGGCTCCAGCCCCATAACAGTTGATCAGCTGACATTTTGGGCCACGGTCGGCATGCCAGTCTGGGATTTACTGATATTAGTGAAATTTGACCAACCACACCCATTCACCCTGTACAGGGCGGTGTCCGGCCCTTTGCTATCAGTATGGGTGATTTTGGGAGATTGACGATTTTGCGATTGTTGGCTCCAGCTCCACAACAGTTGGTGGGATGAAGTTTTGGCCCGAGGTTGGCATACTAGTCTGAGGTGTACTGGCGATAGTGAAATCTGACCAACCCCACACATTCGCCCTGCACAGGGCGTGGTCCAGCCCTGTGCAATCAGATGTGTGAAAGTTTGTTTGTATGTTCGGGGTTGACTCAACCCCGATAACAGTTGGTGGGCTGACATTTTGGCCCAAAGTCGGCATACCAGTGTGGGGTGTACTAGCAACAGTAAAACTTGACCAACCCCACCCATTCACCCTGCTCAGGACGTGGTACGGCCCTGTGCAATCAGTATAGGCAATTTCGGCAGATTGCCGATTTTGCGACTTATTCAAAAATAAGAAGTTAGGACATCATGTTGGCATACTAGTCTACGGTGCACTGGAGATGGTGAAATTTGACCAACCCCACCCATGTGCCCTGCACAGGGGCGGAGTGGGGTCGAGTCATGTGCTATCTGTATAGGCGATTTATGGAGATTGACGATTTTTTAAAACATAGGAAGTTAGGACACAATATAAAATACACAAGTCTATAGCAGACCCCAATGTGCATGTCAGCTACAGACCCGGGCAACGTCAGTTGGGTACTGCTAGTATATGACATTTTTCGGAAAGATGAAATTGAAGTCCCAAACATCTACCTCTCATGATAAAAATTGCAAATTTGATTGGCTCAGCGTTCGCTTGCGTCGGACCGCTGGCTTGATTCTCATTTTATAATCGTTTTGGGGGTAAGGCTATTAATTAAACCAGCCTTAACAAATTATAGAGTTAATGTATGGAGCGGAATTGTGGGGACAAGTAGAACTATCATCTTTGATAAGGTGAAAAAAATAGGATTCTTCGATCATTTTTTCACTTTACCCAAAATACCTCAATTGTGCCTTTGAAATTAGAATTAGCTGTCAGGGGAGCGAAGTATGAGGTAAAAATAAGGGTACTGGTTAAAGCTCCAGATTTCATCTTCCCTGACAGCACTTATTGATTTATGTCCTTCCAAGGTGAAAGGGGCTTGCCCAGACAGAGTCATATTAAGAACATGGTGGTTGTGCGGATTTGCCTGTTAAATGGGATAACACAAACTGTATCTCTTGTGTGGTGAAACACAACTTAAAAGCTTGAAATATTAGAACAATTGTCGGAGATAGTGGATCGAGAAGTTTGCTATCCTATTAGCTGTCGGTCGAAAGAGATTTGGGCATCAAGCCGTATCTTGACAAATCAGAGTCCTTTAATTTGAAAGTGATATTTGTTAAAATGAAAATGGGAATCCTCCATATGGGTTATTTATGCTCAAACTGAAAACAATCTGAAAAAATGGTCCATGCCTTCAAGATCCTGTAGAACATCTTTTGCATTTTCTTTTAGTTGTCTTCTTTATTTGTGACTGCAAAGAGTTAGGTCAACATATTTGTGGCTAATGTAAGGTATATGCTCTTGTCACAATACACTTCTTCTCTATTTGCTTCGAGTCATCAATGTGGTTATTTTTGGGGTCTCTAATTATATTTGGAAAGTGTACAGTTTGAGTGATAAGCCTATAAAGCCTTTTCCCAAGTCTTAAAAGATTATGCTATATTTTCTCCACCTGAGATGTGCTTTGTATTCTAGGAATTTGCCCACCAGGACATTCCTGGGGCTTCATCTTTATTGATACTTGCCTATGGAACCAACTATTGTGTTGAATCCCTTGTCTGCTGTAATTGAACTTCATTATTATTGAGTTCTCTTTTGGATGATATTTATATTTGAATGTGTTATTATTGATGATGTTAAAAATATGTATGCATGTTCTATTTTTTCTGGATGATATTGTTCAAAATAAATATTGATTGATTGATTGTATTCCCTATTTAACCTGGGCTGAATTGTTCATCTGAATTCCAAATCACACACATTTTTACCATATTCAGGACCTGCTGAACTTCTCAAACTTATAAGAGAGCTCTCCCTCTGTCCTCATCCTCCTTGACCTTTCCTCTGCTTTCGACATGGTCAATCATGCCACCCTGATCAACAGATTCTGTGTGAATCTGGGCATCACGGATCATGCCCTGGTAAGGCTGACCTCCTTCCTAACAGGTCCAACTTGGGTCCTTTCCTTCCACCCATCAACTCTCTATCCACATGTGGTGTCCCCCGGGGCTCTATCCTCTCCTCCTGGCTCTTCAATGTCTATATGGCCCCTATGGCCCACCTGATCTCCACCGTCTCTTCTAACTTTCAGTGTTATATGGCTGCCACTCAGCTCTCTTTCAGGCTTCCCTGAGCCGCCTCTCTTCCCTTGCTCATTCCTGATGGCCTATCTGCGATTCAGGATTGGTGCACCTCCAACGATCTTTGTATTAATGTCAGTAAGACAGAGATCCTTCTCATTTGGACCCCTGCTCCCGCTTTCTCTCTCTCTCACTCTGGGGGCCCACCGTGGGACCTCTAACCTTGCATTTGTGTGAGGCAAAAAACCACAGCATCCTCTTTGTCTCCACTCTCTTCTTCTTTTCTCACATCACAGACCTTACTAAAAAGGCCCACATCCAGCTGCACCTCCTCAGAGGTATTCTACCTTTTCTCACTTTCATCCAGAAGCTCACTGTCTCCAGAGCCCTGGTTCTCTCCAGGCTGGACTACTGCAACAGCCTCTTTTTCAATCTGTCTACCTCTACACTTGGCCCCCTGCAACTGATCCAGAACAGGTCTGTAAGACTTATGCCTGGCTTCAAGACCAGGGACCGTTTCGCTCCAGCCCCAAAATCTCTCCACTAGCTCCCCGTGGCTGCAAGGATCAAGTTCAAGACCCTCTACATCATCCACAAGGCTTTCTGGGGCTGGGGCCTGCACTACATTGAACTCTCTCTTCCAAAATACCTTCCTTTTAGAGCCCTTCGCTCGGCTGCCTCCGACTCTCTGAGGATCAGACGCTTCTCCAGACAGAGAGTGGGGGGAAGGTCTCTCTCATCCGCAAGTGCCTCCCTCTGGAACGGCCTCCCTGCCCCTCTCATACTTGAGCTGGACCACCTGAAGTTCCGGAGGCAGCCCAAGACCCCCATTTTCCCTCAGCCTTCTCTCTCTCACTCTTACTTACTTACCTGGCTGCTGCGCCAACTGGTTGCTTGGTTCCCTCAAAGTCTCACTGGGTACCAGGCTCTTTCCACGGCCAGTCTTCCCTTGCACTGCCTCCTGGCCTACTATACACTTAAGGGCTGTAACTGTAACCCCAACAGCCCCCCCTTCCTTCTTTCACTGAGAGTCGTGCTGCCCTGGCTGCACTTCCCCTTTCCTCTCCCGTGCACTTCCCCCTCTCCTTCCCCTTGAACCTTTATTGCTGCACTGGCATGATCTGAATGACACAAGGCCTAGTAGGATTGTTTGTCTTTTCCTCCCTATGTCTTCCCTACCTTGTCTTGGTGCACCTAGAAAGACTTGTTATGAATTCCATATCATAGCATTTGCATGGCTATCTTTGAGAGAGGGAGGAGGGTCTTTTGGACTGATGTCTGTTACTATTTGAGAGTTGGAGCACATAACTTCCTTTTCTAGGTAGGGCTTTTTGGGTGTGTGCATTTAATATGTTTATAGGGAGAGACAGAAACAAGAAATATTTAAAAGGAATTTTGTTGTTTCAGATCTGGAGAAATGTACATTATCTTTAGGCAGAGGTCTTTGGCCTTTCACAAAAAAAGCTGATTACATGTTGTGTATGCTGTGCAGTTCATATTATGAGAGATATTTTAGGAAGGGTGATTTTAGGCAGTGCTCAAATTTTAATTTGTATTATTGCAAACACCAATTATATGCAGTCAGAACTTCACAGAAAGCCCTGGTAGCCTTTGGGACATTTTTGGAGAGATTTTACATTTTCTGACAGGCAACTCACCAATTTACTTTGCATATTTGCACTGTGGTACCTTAATTGAACACACATCCAAGACAAGCAGTTGATTTGAATGTATATGCCACAATTGTTTGATAGTGCTGCAAATACAAATGTTTGATCTGAGGTGGTGGGTATTTGTGGCAGATTGATGGCCTCGGGATTTATTTGAGAGATTTCACTTTCTCTGCCAAGAACCACAACAATTTACTTTACATGAATGCACTGGGTCTGCATTTTTTTGCCACAACATTGGGGGAGCAGACAAAAATGGGAAGGTCCTGTAAAAATGGTTGGAAGTGATTTTCACAGATGGTGGGTAATAAGTGGCGAGTTTTTTTGGCTCTGTGCACCAACACACCACCTTCTTGAGCACACTGTGAGCAGTAGGCCAGAGGAGTAAATAGTGCTAGACCAGCTTGTTTGAACGCACACTTTCACACACAAAACAAGCAGTTTGAAAGTGTGGAAGAATTGCAGGCGGCAGTGGTGGTGGTGATCACAGGTGGTGGGCATACCGGACATTCTCCTTTTGAAAAAGGGGCTGCCAGTGTCTTTGGTGTCTGTGGCAAAATGCACGATCTATTCAGATGTCCTAAGAGCCAAAGGCCAAACGTGGGAGGGGGAGAGGAAATGTTGCACTGTTCACTTCAGTAACAGTAACTGATGCATTTGCTTGGGGTGCCCAAATCTTGGAAGGCGAGTAGTACAATGTCAGTCAATAAGCAGAAGATGTACATCGACGCTGCTACAATAATTACTTCTAGCATTCATCCTCCAGTTGTGGGAGGGCATCTAGTCCTTCCAATGTCATCTCTGGCTTAGCTGTGTCTGCCAATTCAGTGCAGCAAGCACTAACCACAAGTTCTTTTAGATCAGGGTCTGGCACAAGTTGGGATATATCCCATGCCCCTTTGTTGCCACAGACCAGCTTTCCTGTCTAAGCTATGCAGAAGTCTGTTGAGGTGCCAGCTGATAAAACTGGTACTGAATCTGTGGCAGAAGGAGCAGATGTTCTTGGGGTGTGGGGGTTGGATTTGCAGAACTCAGCAGTAGGTCAGGAACAGCAGAGCCATGCCAATTGCGAATGTTATAAGAACATGATTTTTCTCAGCATGCCACACCCAGCATGTACAGTGTACATGTACAGTGTACCATGTTTCTAATATTTTGTAATAGCACTTTTGGCTAAAGGGGCTTTATAAATTCCATAAATGAAACATTATATTGGTTTACAGACACAGTTCTGCTTACTAACCTATTTATTTTAATTGTACATTTAAAATTCTGAACAAATATTTTAAAACTGTTGTGATGTATGTGTGGAATCCGAGATATCATTTTCTATGGTTGTCTGAGCTCTGGGAAATGGGTACGCTCACAGACAGTCTTTCCCAGAGACCTGGCTTGCTCTCCAAGTCTCACCACGTCTTAAGCTCTTCCAGAGGATGTTGGATCGCAGTGGAGTGTGTATAGAAGCCGCTCAACGCTCATACCAGAGAAAATACAACCTACTAGTGATAAAGGCCCAGCACACCTCTTGCACTGAGAGTACTCACCACCAAAGAACTCTGCTGCCATGGATCGCTCTGACGAAAACAGTGTAAGCAACACGTTATAAAGGCACACAGTGTCATAGGTTACAGATCTAGGTGGCTGGTAGGTGTGACCCTATACATATCCCACCTGCTACATAAGGGCTGCCAGGCAAATTGCTCCAGCTTCTCCTGTCCATCCTCTTCCACGTGGGGTTCTGCTTTGCACGTCATCAGGCGCGAAGCTCCTAATTGGCAAGTACTAACTTAAATCATTGCATTCCCTATCCATGGTCTTATGTGCACTTGGTACTGCATACATGGGTGCAGAGGATACTTTTGAGGTCACGATAAATTGCAAACCCCAGCATGATCCCAGAAGAATCGGTGCCTTCCAAAATCTTCCGACCTGATTTTAGGTTTGTTACTTTTCCCTCCTGGCACCTCGCAGCGCAAATCACAGGAGTCCAGAGTGTTGCAAACCCGCCTTTCTGTTGTGATCTTTCTGATGGGGGCAATCTAAAAGTTCTATGGGCGGTGGCCTGGAGCTGCCTGGTACCCTGGAATGCTGGGGTCTTGGGACAGGGGCACCTGGACACTATAAATAGGGTTTGGACTGATGAAGTTCTTTGGCTCGTTCCCTTCGAGGGACAGCTTTTCCTCGAAACCTGAAGGTGTCTCCCTAATTAGTCCCTGGGGATCTGTCATCCCGGTGGCCATTTCCGGCGGTTGGACCAGTGAAGGAGGATCACCTGGATGGGGGTGCTCAGGGAGTGGAAGTGGGACACTGATGGGTGAGACACGGTATCCCCCTTGTTTCAACACTTTTTCCCCATCCAACCACATAGGACTTTCAAAACCACTGCCTCCTCCCTTTCTGACACAAACTCATTCACCCGACACACCAGAGAATGGACTAACACCAGAGCCGTTTACCTGACATGTCCCAATACAAGGGTCAGGCAAAGTCAGGCAATTGATCAGAATAACGCACACCTGACGGCGCTTTCCCATCTCCATGGGTATAAAAGGTGAAGCAAGAGAGAACAGGACGATCAAGGCTGACAACACGATGAGACAGCTAACCCAGTGCGGCAGTTCAGGAGAAGGGGAAAGGCGACAGAAATCGAGAGGGTGGCAAGAAGAGAAGCAACCTTGGCCTTTTCCTCCCAAGCCTGCAGACCCTTTGTGGAGGAGAGAATAAGACCGCAAACAATAGCTCAAGTTTGATACAGCAGATGTCAACGGTACATGGGACAAGCTTACGCCAATAAGCAGCAGCAAGGAAAGCTCCTGCAACCTTGGAACCGCCCTTGACTCCAGTGAAGCCGAAGGCCAAGCAGTTCATCACAGCCAGTGAGTTGAGGGGAGAACCGATAAGAACCGGGCTGTGTTGAATGAGAAGCGTAAAGTGTAAAGTTTGAACCAACTTTAATGAACTGTTTAAAGAACAGTAAAGAGTGTTAAGGGGAGACCAGCTGCAGAGGAAAACCGGCACCACGTGGGTGCTAACTCAGAGACTCTGGTCGATCCAAACTACAGGTAACAGAATCTGTAGGAGCGTCACCAAAAGAGGTACAAGTGTTCATACAGGAGGTCTAGTATAATTCCTGTATAATCGAAAGACTTTGACCTACAAATGATGTGAAAGCAAGGGAAATGAATCTTGCCATATGAGAAAGCAAGGGAAGTGAATCCCGCAAATACAAGTGAATGTGAAGTTGGCAAGAGTGAGCCCGACCAAGGGATGCTGACAAGAGGAACAAAGTCTTAGGTACTGAGAAACAGTGTGCTGACAGATGTGAACCTGGCTGAGGGATGTCCACTGGAACTGTTTAAAAACACATTAAGATTTTTGAATGAAGGAAAATCCATAGTGCAAAAGAGAAAAGAGGCTGAAAGTAAAGGAGGGTTCTCACCCAAACTGAAAACAATTGAACCCAAGAAGGGTAGGTTCACAGTGAAGTGTGTTTAAAAAGGCAGAGAAAGGCAAGGAGAAGTGCACTATCCCACTTGTTAATTGGGGTTCGAGCCCAATCGAGGGAGAAACCAAGGGACATTGTAAAGCAGGAGGAAGTAATCTATCGGCCGAGGGAGATCCAGGGGAGAAAAGCCATCACACAAAGTGTATGAAGGAATTGTTATTTGATTTTTGGAGTACAACACGTGAGGGGTCGGTGCCCAGAAGAAGGGGACCCACGGGTGAAGCCATCACCCAACGTGAACTGTGGAATAGAACTTTGTGTTTGTTTGTTTGTTTGTTATTGTCTGGCCCTCGAAGACAAGAGACTTTTGTTGAAAAGAGACTTGATGTCGATGCTTCTGAGAGGTTGAAACCAAAACTGTTATCTCATGCTGTAGAAAGCTCGAGAACTGTGCTGTGCTCCAGGATCCCACTTTACCATGTGGACAAACCGTGGAGAAGGGAGACCCAAGCCACTGCATCCTGACAATGTTTAAGAACAATTCTTTCTTTTCTTGAAAACCGTCCCACACCCTTTTTGTATTAGTTGTGAGGTTCGGCAATCAGTTTCTTAGTATAGGCCCTTTTTATTTGACACAACGCCACTGGAAGTGCCTTATTTTTCATTTGATGGTCAACACTTGCTCTCATCTTCGATTTAGCTTTAGATTAGGCGTTTTTCCAACCTGCAAACAGGATTCATTGTTCAATAAACACCCTTGAACTGTGATCACAGAGCTCTCGGCCCTCTCATGGCCTTGCAGGGTGCATTCCTTCTGGGACACAAATGCTAATAATATGAAACAATCAGAGATTTATGAATCTCTGCGGGTTTGGTCTTTCTCACATGCTGCCTATGCTGCAACCCGAGGCTGCATGCACAAAATTATTTCTATATTTTTGGGATTGGGCCTACTGCCCTGGTTGCAGCACGGCGCTAGACCTCGATTTCAAAATGACTGTTGCTTTCTAAGTTTCACTCCCAGCGCAATCTATGCCCAAACATGTAATACCCTACCAATAATGCTGCTTCTATCGGCATCCCTCTCACCCCTATAACCTTCACAAGTACCTACAAAACACTCTTATGCCTCTTCCGGAATCACGTGGAGGCCTTGGACGATCGTCCCAGCTATCCAACAAGTGTTAGTTTTACATTCAAATTCCAATACCGAATGGGTAGATATGGTTCATGTGCACATATACTTAAATAAAGTGTACTTTGTAATTCACAAATACAACCATTTGTTTCATAGACATAGTTTCCATTCATTCATGTTATGCTAGAAAAATTATATTGGATTAAATTAAAAGCAGCCAAGCATGTTCAATGATGTTATTTGAATTCTTTCACTGTCTCACATGGATATTTCAAAAAAGTAAAATAGAAGTATACTAGTCTGTTCCATCATGGAATGATAACCTTCTGTCCAAGAATATATGATTATAGGTATTCTAGGGTTTAAGATGTGCTTTTCTCAATAAGATAATTAGAGCATCAGAAATGGACACAGTAATATTTCAAAAAGAATCCTGTTTACAAGGTTAGTATGATTAAATAATTTCCCTTTTAAATAGCTGTATTTGCTGA
This sequence comes from Ambystoma mexicanum, assembly GCF_040938575.1. Lineage (NCBI taxonomy): Eukaryota > Metazoa > Chordata > Amphibia > Caudata > Ambystomatidae > Ambystoma > Ambystoma mexicanum. The sequence goes on along the minus strand of NC_090924.1, from coordinate 1,312,797,134 downwards.
GAATACACATGAATTTGTCTCCTAAAATATCCTTCCCTTTTGCATACGGTCGCACAAATTTCAAACAAAATGTTATTTTTTAAAATAGCAAGAATACCATCTGAAGTGTGGAGGAAGTTTACACAAATGACCTTTTATTCGCCTCATGGATACCATCACACCTAGTACTGGTTTGATTTGCTAAGTGATAGCCTTTGCGGTCACTGATTCCTTTCCTTAAAACCTACGCTCTATCATTTTGTTTTAGGCCATCAGTACTAAACTGACCATTTCATGGAAATAGGCTAATTCTGAGCCCAGCCTTGCACACTCTGCAGTGGATTGGATAGATTTAGACTGCTCCCCTTGCCAGACAATCCTGATTTGCAAACAGAAACTGAGTGTTTGGTGTTTTTTAAGGCCAGTCTGATAGTTTGGTTGCCCGGCAAAACCTTTGTGTATCTGCCTGGTGTGCAATGTGAATGTGTATCACCACAGGAGACCCTGTGCCTTCTTCAATTCTGCTGCTTTCTTAATAGAATAGTTGAAGTATTTGTCCCCAACTTGGGCTGTTGAGTTCATCTTTTGTCTGCTTGATTTTCCTTCCTGGGCTGTTCCTCCTCCTCTTCCCTCTGATCCTTTCCACTGGATGCATCAGACGTCCGGTGTAGGGACTGTTTCTGGGCCGTTCTAGAATTGTCTTCCGTTTTACCCTTGTTAACCTAGTGCCTAGATGTAGGAAGCCTCCATCATCAAGAATGCACATCACTAGTTCACCTCTGCTTTTCATCTTGGACCACCTCCACTGTTGACCTCATCGCTGTCTGGCTGCTCCATTTTGACCTTTGGGTAGTTTGGCACTCCCTGGTCGGGTTCCATACCTTCCTGGTGCCTTCTTAGTCATTGTTTATGCTCCTGGCTGGTGGGTCATCCTGTTGAGGGGGACTGAATTTTTTTCTTTTTTGTCATCTTGTACAACGCTGATCTGGGGTGCAAATCACAGTGTTGTCATTCCTCTGCCAAGTCCTCTGAACCTGGAGCCATGAGTACTTGCCCTTGGAGCGTGTGTTCCTGGAATATTTCTAATACACAGCGAGGGATGTTCCTACCTGTGGTTAGTTCGAAGATGATTTTGTCATTTTTTATACAAAATCAATTTGTTTATTACAGTATCTTTTTTCAAAGAACTTGAAATGAGGTGAACATTATTTGTCTTGATTCAATCAAGCATTTGAATTAGTTTGAACCTTAGTCTCAATTCACAATGTGCATAATGTCTACACAATATTGCAGCATGATTCAACAAATGCTTGCATTCCAATATTATTACAAACGTGTTAGAGGGATAGGCTGGTGTGAGTAGCATAGTCTATACAGTATTTAAAAAAAACACAACAACACAAATAAAGTGACACAGAGTATCTAAAAAGTCACAAAATTAATTTTGCGATTAGTTCCGGGTATGGACTAATGTCCCTTTACTTGTGTTGTTGTGTTTTTTTGAAATAATGTATACACTATGCCGTTCACACCATGATTAATTTGCTAAAGTACATCTTCTCAAATGGGACCAATGGGTTAGTGTATAATGTAGGGACGTGGAAGCTATTCTTCATTCATAATATTATTATTATTATTTTTGTTATTATTATTATTATTATTTATTTGTGTTTAGTTCAATAGAACTTTTACAAAGCGATAAATACACAAATTCATATAGACACCTTTTAACTTATTCAACAATTTCACAAGTCAAATCCATTAGTAAAATCCAATACTAAAATCTAAAAAGTATCAAAATGATCAACTATTGTTAACAGTTCATGTTATAAAATACCACATAAAATAGCACAATATTGAGATAATACTAGTAAAACTGATATCATATATTCACCTTTCCCAAATCAATTGTTCATCCCTTCGTGTCTATGCACATTCTAAACATCATGGGTGTCAGTTTAGTGTAATGTAGAAAATCGGGCCTCTATCATTATCAACCTGGAGTTAGCAAATTTCAATCTTAGTCGGTAGTTGTTTTTCTTCAATCAGTGTGGTCTAATAAGTTCTTAACTATACACCAAATTATACATAATGCAATATGAACCCCTTTGCATTCATAATATGTACACCAAGCAGAAGCAAGTAATGTTATAGGCATAGCTGTAAAGAAAAGAAGAAATATATATCAGTAATTGATGCACACACTTCTAGATAAAGAGAGTGTGTAATACTAATGTCATGGCCACTTGCCCAGCATCACACGAGCTGCACCATCAGGTTGTGGGAGCAAGGGGTAGCATGGTTCACACACCTCCCTTTGGGACGTTTATACACAGGGAGCCCAGTTGGACTCAGTCCTGGCGCCTTTGGCACCAGGCTCATAGAGAAACATAAGCAAGACTCTTTATTATGGGCAGGAGCGCTTTTCAGGAATGTTCCACGTGTGTGCAGTCAGTCCGGGTGTGGCTTTCCATCTTTAGCGGCATGTGCAACTTCAAAGAGTGGCAGGGTGTGGCAAGCAGAACAGAACTAGCGGGTGTGGCCTTAAGAGCTCAGCTATAAAAGCCAACCCAACCCCAAGGCGCAAGCTTCGCGTTAATCTGCATTTGCATGCAGCGTAAAGCTCACCGCCGCCTGGGATAAAGCAACACTTACCATTGGGAATCCAGTCTCCTGCCCATATGGTTACCTCCTGGAGTCAGCATTCACCTGCATTCTTCACCGCTGAGCCTGGCATCCATTCTTCATCCTCTGGAATGCAGGACTTCAGCTCTGGGCACCGCAGCACGACATCTTCTTCATCCTCTGGCACGCAGGACTTCAGCTCTGGGCACCGCAGCACGACATCTTCTTCATCCTCTGGCATGCAGGACTTCAGCTCTGGGCACAGCAGCACGACATCTTCTTCATCCTCTGGCACGCAGGACTTCAGCTCTGGGCACCGCAGCACGACATCTTCTTCATCCTCTGGCACGCAGGACTTCAGCTCTGGGCACCGCAGCACGACATCTTCTTCATCCTCTAGCACACAGGACTTCAGCTCTGGGCACCGCAGCACGACATCTTCTTCATCCTCTGGCACGCAGGACTTCAGCTCTGGGCACCGCAGCACGACATCTTCTTCATCCTCTGGAATGCAGGACTTCAGCTCTGGGCACCGCAGCACGACATCTTCTTCATCCTCTGGCACGCAGGACTTCAGCTCTGGGCACCACAGCACGACATCTTCTTCATCCATGAAGGCGGACCTTGTAAAAGGACAAAAGGCAAGGTTAGACATTACGAACTTTCAGTTTGAGATTGCGCTTGAAGAATTCTTCACGCTTATCCTTAAAAGCTCACCTACGTGCTTTCAGACCACCACGGGATCCTCTGCTCCTCATCTAGTGCCACCTCGTGCTCTGTAGCTCTGCTGGGCCACAATCACACCTATTTGGGAGAAGGAAAGACATTATTACAGAGCTGACAACAGGCTGTGAGAAAAACAATACAAATACTTCAAGACAAAGAGAAAACTGAAAGACACTTACCAGAAAGCCGTGGAATAGTCAGTCGCAGCTGGACTGGACACCCGTATGAAGGACCAGTGAAGGAACTCGGTCCTCATCCTTAAAGCGCCCCTGCCAGAAGTAGCAGGACGGAGAGCTCACCATTAATAATCTACAGGTGAGCCTTAATGGGTCGATGCATGCTCACAGAAACCACTCTATGGGAAGAAGGGTTTGAGAGGGAATTCACTCACAGGCCAGCAAACTTACGTCCACTCATATCTACGCAGGAGCAGTGTTCCAATTCATTGCAGCAGCCCACAGACTATTTGCAGCGGGAGGAAGCAGACGGGGGGGTTCACTTCCTGGGAGGGCTGCAACCGTGCCCCAACATCCCCACAGAGACCAGGTACGCATAACAACTAATAGGTTGATTGTGAAATGAGAGACATATTATTTCCAATTTTATATTTTTTGCTCTTTGTTTTTCTTTTTGTTCTTCTGTTTTTTTGTTGTATTTGTCACTACTTGATACTATTTCTGAATCATTCTAATTGTATGGTTTGCTACCAATGTATTATATTAATTCTCCATATGGATATAGGATTATATAACTAGTTGATGAAAGAATATGGCCCTGAAGAAACTCATGATAGTGATTGTGCTGCTGGCTGATTGTGTTCAGACTTATTAGATTGCATTTACATACATGGACTAAAGCAAATGAAAAATATAATTTTGGATTTTTATGTTGTTGGGTAGTAGACTATACTTGTGCAAATCGGTCAAAAGTATTATTTATGTAAAGTACATTTTATTTTTTATCACCAAAAGGATTTTGTTCACAGTTATAAAGTACTTAGACATAATGATGTATAGTTCTGAATAGTTTAACAACGACTTCAAGTGTATGCCATCAATCTCCATGCTGCTTATTTGACTCAGAATTAAGATCAATACATGCCACGTACCCTGCATATATAGCACAATCCAACCCTTGGTCAGACATTAATGATTTTGTAAGTATATATTTCCAAAATCGTTTTACTCAAAGCAGCCAGCAAGCATTTGTCTCCTTACACTTTCTCAAAGGAACATTTTGAAAAATACAAAAGGGTTGTTCCTGACCTCCTAATGATAACCTTCTATCATAAAGATTTGACCAATATGTACTTCTAACAATATAATAAAAGGCCGGATGTATGTTTGTCCTGTATGTTTCGAAGTTGCAGGAGCTTCGCCTGTTGTCACCACTAGAGGGAGTTGTTGACTGAGGATATATAGAGACAATGCCAAATTGCATAGCTTCACCTGTTGTCACCGCTAGAGGGAGATGTTGCCTTACAACGTATAGTGGTCCAACTGATAATGTGCTTTACACAGAAGATATTTGTAATATTCTTATTATGACTGCAATATATACTGAAAATTATCATTTAAAAAGCGGATTGTAAAATTTTAAAAAGTAACAGTTTACAATGCTAGTACAAATACATAATGTACTTTTTTTAATAGCTTCTTTTGATGAGAATAGACAGAGAAAGTCCAGCTGGTAATGAGCTCATTGGGAAGAAGCTTAATTTTAATGAACACACCTGATTTCCCCACGCTTGCCGAGGGGTTTATTGCCTGGTAGCCCCACCATGCTCTACTCACTTGGCGAGGTCATCCCTCCAGGCTGGTATTCCATTACTGGGCAGCCTGGACTCACTGCCATCACCCTCTTGTGCTGCATAGTGGATGGCCATATCAAAGCCCCCATACAGTTGATTTTCTGCAGCCACGTGACTCCCCTGGTGGTACCAAAATGCTCCCGCCCAGTTCTGCTGGTTTTGACACCATGAACATTCTGCAGAGCTTCAATTCAATCTAGGGCTGGTGGAAGACAAAAACTGCCTAGCCAGGCATGCTACTATTGGCGAATGAAACGGATGTGGTGTGCATACGGCCAAGATACAGCAGTGTGCAGGACAGCATCTCCAAATTCTTGTTTTTCGCATATTTTTGTGGCACTTGCACCAGAAAATTTCTAAAACCATTATTACAGAAGGGAAACAGAATGGGGGTTCTGAACTGAGAATATTTCGTTGGCAAAGTGTAAGAAGGAAGACACACACTGAAGGTAAGTGAAGTCTCTTTATTAGTAACCAGCCTGAGCCCAGCAGTACTCAGCCTACGCTTCACCCCTCCACTGCAAGACGCCAACTGCTCCCCCCTAGAACATAGAACCCACAACAGAAGTAAACAACAAGTAAGAGCAAGTGTGGAATTCTACTACAGTTGAATTCCACACTAGGCAAAACACGAATTACAACATTTCTCCCCCCTTACTCAGCAACACATAATAACACCCATCTACATGCACTCCCACACACATACACAGACAAACACACACACACACTGACATACACTCACACCACTCACAAACAAGAGAGAAAAAAGAAGAAAAAATAAGGCAGAATAATGCTAATGAAACATACGGTACAAAGAAAAACTCCTTGCGCTAAAGAAGCTATTGAACTATGGCTCCCAACACATAATCCTTGTACCTGGAGGGAAACTTCCTCTCCCTGACGAAATGGACATTACTCTCGACAGAGCCTGCGGCCACAGTGGACACCCCCTTATCACATTCAGCCACTGCACTACTGGTGGTATCAAGAACCGGAACAGAAACCGGAATGAAACAGAAACCGGTGTGGAACTAACCTCATTATCCTGGACATCCAAAAACACCCCACTGCCCGTGGGCTGCAAGTCAACATGTGAATCACTGGTTCCCCCAGCGGAAGAACGTCCTAACGGACATTCAAACACCACCCCAAACTCACTTCCACTGCACATGGGCTCCACCTCCCTGAGACACCCTGTCCTTACCCACCACTACAACACACCTGAGACTCCACCTTGACCCATCATCAAGCTTCACATAACCACGACCACACTTGACAACCATTCGTGGTTGCATATACTTGCTGTGCCCCTTGGCCACGAACCTAGGATTCTTAATCTGTACCGAATCACCAGTCTTCACTGGTACGGGCTTCCTATGGACAAGTTACTCTTGCAAGAAACGTTCTTGCCTACCCCGCACCCGATTCAACACTCCCTGCATGTCGACCTGAGATTGGACACCACCACCTATTGAGGTGATTCTCAATTTGGTGCCGGGTTTCCTCCCCTGCATCAATTCAAATGGAGAGTGACCTGTGGCAACAGAAGGAGTCAGCCTGTAAGCTTTGAGCGACTCAGACACTACACTACCCCACGGAAGGCCATTGGTAAGAGCCAACTGAATGGCCCCCTTCACAAGAGATTCATGCGTTCTACAAGACCGTTGGCTTGAGGATTATACAACGCAACCTTATGATGGCGTATACCTAGATCATCCAAAAATCTTTGCATGTGTTTTGACACAAACTGAGACCCATTATCGGTCACTATACCAGCCGGCACACCTTCCCTATAAAACACCGCAGAAAGGAATTCCACAATCTTTTCGGCTGTCACAGTAGACAAAACAGTGGCCTCAACCCATCTAGACGTATAATCCACCATGACTACTATGAATCTCAAATCTCCCCCCAATGAGTCCATGGGCCCCATTAAATCAAGGGCCACCTTGGACCACACCTCACGGGGCACCTCTACTGGGTAAACAGGTTGGGGAGTGGGAGCCTTGCTCTTGTCACTGGCCGAACATGCCGCACAATCCTTCACCACATCCGTATCCATTCTGGGCCACCAATAGTCCTCCCTTAGCCTCCTCTTGGTCATAGACCTGCCCAAATGCCCCTCATGGGCCAAATCGACAGGTTTCTCCTTAAGGGAATCAGGGGGAACTAACCTCAGACCCCTGGCCACACCCCAAGGACCCTCAGACAATTCTTGCCAAACATGACCGTAAAGCTTGGACAATTCTGCACTCATAAGACCACTCTTGAGTGCTGCCCTGATTCCAACTAACACAGGGTCACACGCACATTCTGCGCTCCATACTTGTTCAGACACCGCAGGGGCCACACTGGCAACCAAGGTACAATCATCCTCCATTACTCCTTGACCTTATCCACCACAACTGGTACTCGGCAAGCACGAAAGGCAATCTGCTACCGCATTCTTCATGCCTGGAACATATTTAATCTTGAAATTAAACTCTGTCATGTCAGCCATCCATCTCATGATCCTTGAAGATGAGATAACCCTTTCGTTGTTAATACATGTACCAACGGCTTATGGTCTGTACGAAGAGTGTACTCAATCCCCCATAGAAAGGTCCTAAAATATTTTGAAGCCCACACCGCAGCGAGAGCCTCCCTCTCTATGACTGCGTACTTCATTTCAGCACCTCTGAGCACCCTAGATGCAAAGGCAATGGGCCAAAGTCCCAAAGTCCACCATCAACTCTCTGCTCCAACACAGCACCTATGACATATTTGTTCGCGTCAACTGTAAGAAAGGTCTTCCTAAATGGAGAAAAGGAACTCAAGGATGAGCTCGCTCAATCTCTCCCTTCAACCTGAGAAATTCTGTTTGGCACTGATCACACCACTCAAAATGCACACCCTTCCTAAGCAACGACCTCATGCAGACAGTTTTATCGGCATAGGAAGGCACAAATCTACTGTAATACTCTGCAAGACCCATGAACGACCTTAACTGGTCGTTGTTCGCAGGGGACGGCACATCACTCAATGCCTTCACCAACTCACTCTTTGGGTGAATACCCTTGATATCCAGAGTATGACCTAGATACGTCACACTGGGAACACCCACGTTACATTTGCTAAGTTTAACAGTGAGACCACTAGTCTTCAAGACATTCATCACCTCGAGGACCCTACAATCATGCTCTACTCGAGATCTTCCCCACACCAGAATGTCATCCTGGAAACATTCCACTCCAAGCTCGCCAGCAAAAAGTTTCTGCATTACTCTCTGGCATACAGCTGACACGGACGCTAATCCAAATGGCATCCTACAAAAACGAAATGCACCGAAATTGGTAATAAAGGATGTGAGGGGGCGGGACTCAACATGTAGATCTATCTGATGATAGGCAGAAGAAAGATCAAAGGTGGAGAAACAGGAGGCACCACCCACCAAAGAGAGCATTTCATTAATATTGGGCAGGGGGTGTCTGTCCACCCATATGCTCGAATTCAGGTCCCTGAGATCAACACACATCCTCATGCGCCTATCAATCTTGTGTGCCAAAACCACTGGGGCCAACCACTCCGAACTCTCCACTTCCTCAATGACCCCGGATTCTTTAAGTTTGGCTAGCTTGTCCCTTAAGGCATCACGAGCCATTATGGGAACCCTCCTGACTTTGTGGACACTAGGCACAGAACCTCTCTTGAGGACTATCTTGTGTGCGAAGCCCTTCAACTTTCCCAACTTGGAAGTGAAAACCGAGGGATATCTGCTTTCAAGAACCTCCGCCGTGACTTTCATGGACAACTCAGAATCCCCATTCACTTCACTCACAGCCATTACAGTAACTGCTTTCCCTGGTCCTATTTCTATTTCCAGGGCAGCTTGCTCGTCCCAGCCTACAATGGGGTCAGCCTTGTAAGCCACATACAGCTTTCCCTTGGCCATCCGGCCTCCAAACTCTATATTGGCCCACTCAAACCCTAGAACCTTGATGGGTATGCGCCGATAGGCACACAGGTTTATATCAGAGGGAGACAAATCAGACACTTTCTTTTGAAATTTGGACACATACAGTTTGGGGGATATCATTTTGTATGGAGAACCCATGTCTACCATCATGTCTATGGTGGTACCATTGACCATGAGCGTTGCCCATGCTCTCTTCTTGCAGCACCCTACACTCAACAACGCTCCCTCAGACGCACCACCACTTTCTTTTTCCGAAAAACCCATGTACCTCACCACTGTCACCTCCTCTTCCTCATCATTGGCATTCACCATTCTCACTGTTTCTCTACTGGGTGCAGCACTCCTGCACATGCGCGCAAAATGTCCTTTAGTTTTGTATCTCCTACATTCTACATTGGCAGCAGGACATTCTTTTGCCCCTGCCACATGTCCAAGCCAAACACATCTTCTGCACAGCTCCTTTGGCGTGGGCATTCCCTTGCTGTCCTTGTTTCTTCCCTTGGCGCCAATAGTCCTGTGGGGAATTACAGCATGAACCGCTTCCCCCTTATCCGCCATTTCTCTCACACTTTTCCTGGACTTCTATGGCATGAGAAATCTCGATGGATTTCTCCAGAGGTGGATCCTTTTCTATCCACAGTCTCTCCCTGACACGTGCATCGCATGTCCGCATCATAACTTAGAGAGGCACAGATCCACCCTACTGATGAGGTCCAACCAGACCGAAACACGTGTCTGGGGTTTCTGTTGGTACTCTTGTTCAGAGGAGAATTGCCTTGCATTTTGGTGCTGGACTGCCCCAGGGCAGGACAAAGACTGATATGTTTGGGATATTTCTTCTCTGTGAAAGATAGTGAGCTAAAGACTCTGGGTAAGTCTCTCGTAACCAGGACTAATGTCTGGCAGAGGGACTCCCAGGACCCCGCTTGTTAAATCTGCATATTTAAGTAACTTTGGGTCTCACCCTAAGTTACTAGGGGAATCCAGACGTGGACCCCTTGCTCACTATTCTTAGAGAGGCACAGATCCACCCTACTGATGAGGTCCAACCAGACCGAAACACGTGTCTGGGGTTTCTGTTGGTACTCTTGTTCAGAGGAGAATTGCCTCGCATTTCGGTGCTGGACTGCCCCAGGGCAGGACAAAGACTGATTTGTTTGGGATATTTCTTCTCTGTGAAAGATAGTGAGCTAAAGACTCTGGGTAAGTCTCTCGTAACCAGGACTAATGTCTGGCAGAGGGACTCCCAGGACCCCCCTTGTTAAATCCGCATCATAACTTGGTCACGGATATACTCATCAATGGTACCGGTGAACTTGCACGTTGCTATCAAGGTGCGTAGAGCCGTGACATAGGCATCAATACCTTCGTTGGCCCCTTGAGCCCTCAAGAAGAAATGGTACCGCTGAAGTACAACATTGGCCCTCTTATCGAATCGCGCCTCCAACTTGCCCAAAGCCGTTTCATAAGCAAGTACCACTTCTTATACAGCCTCGTCATCCCCCGTACCCTATGCGTGGGCAGCATACACATTGGAACCGGAAGATGTCTGAAAACCCTGAGTCATTCAGTCCCTAGACAAATCAGTAAGGCCGCTTCCTTCTCATCATCTGTAAATTTTGCACCACCTGCCGCTCTGAGGTACACTTTGAATGTGTCAACCCACAAGTCCCATGCAATTGTTGGTTCACCGGGACTGGGTAGAAATGCAGGAGGTGGGCGTGCATTGTTGTGCTGCATGTTAATGTTAGAAACTTCCGCAGAGTCTTGTGGAAACTAATTAGCAAATTGTCACTTTGGCTACCGTGCTTGGCATGAAGCAATTACCATAAGATTTCACGGTTCAAAACTGTGTATGAGTGGTTAGTGCAACAACAAAGCTCTCCTATGCACTGGAACCTCGTTTCAGTCTTGAAACCTACAGGGAGCTCACCAGGGGTTAACTTCCCAAGCCTTCGCTAGCGGGAACGCCCCCTTGACTAAAGCGTGCAGGGATTGGATAAGGACTGTCCGACACGTTTCTTCCGGCTACTGTGGAGCTCGGCACATGAGGACACAACTGGCAGTCACAGGCCGCTGATCGCTGCCTCCCTCGGGCCTCCTCGCCCTCCCCCGCTGCAACGGCATGTAGCGGGGAGCAGGGAGCCCTTCCCTTCTCACCTGGGTGTCCCGAAGGTTCCGGGCAGCAGATGCGGTGGCCCTGCGCTCGACCCCGGCTGGGGAGCATAGGCTTGCAGGTACGTCAGCAGCCGATGCCGAGGTGCTTGGAGAATATTTCACCTGCCGGGGCAGAAGAGGGCCTGGAGGAATCCCTTGGCGCCGGTGACCACCGGACGGGCAGCTCATAGCACACGGGCAACGAACACCTCTTCCCAGAGGTTCAGAAACAACTCGCTCAATGCAGACGGCGTCGACAGGAGAGCGCCCCTCCTTGCGGGCACTCCTCTCCTCCTTGCGGGCACTCCTCTCCACCTGGTACGTCGGTTGCCAGGAAGGCAACAGACTGGCTCCGACACTGGGTGCTTGTCCCTCAAACAAACAGGTGTTAGAAGAGTAAAAGGCAACTGCTGGACTGCTGAGACAGCAGCGTGGGATGGCAGGCTGGTTACCCTTGTCGCCAGTGTAAGAAGGGAGACACACACTGGAGGTAAGTGAAGTCTCTTTATTGGTAACCAGCCTGAGCCCAGCAGTACTCAGCCTACACTTCACCTCTCCACTGCAAGACGCCAACTGATCACCCCTAGAACATAGAACCCACAACAGAAGTAAACAACAAGTAAGAGCAAGTGTGGAATTCTACTACAGTAGAATTCCACAGTATGCAAAACATGAATTACAACACAAAGCAACGTGCAATGCCATGGCATGGAACTGCCAAATCACTAAAATATTGTTTTCAAAATTCCTCTACCATACCCAATGATAAGATCCCTAACAATATTTGCTCCAATCCATAGATTAAAGTCAGGTGCTTGCCTTTCCATTTACCAGAAGCACAGTCATTTCTTGTGGGCTATTTTGGGCTATTTGCACAGCCAATTGGGCTATTCTGGGACTACTTTTACTAGCAGATATATTTTTTTATCTGCCTGAGACTGCCTTTCCACACCCACCGAAGCACCCTACACCATCTCTCTCTCTCTACCCTCCCATCCACTCTCTCTAGCCCAACTGACCCCATTACATGCACTGGTTAGGAATTTGTTTGAGCTATTTTGAGCTACATTTGACAAGTCCTCACAAGGCTGCTTTTTATGATGATTTTTGCCTCCAAAAAACTACCATCACCCACCCACTCCACCCCCACTCTCTCGAACCCCATCCACTCACCCATCCCTACAAACCCTACCCCACCCTCTATATAATCACCCACCACATTGTGGGATGTTTTAACCCACTTCTGCTCTGCTATGCTGCAACACTGTGTTATGATGGGGCCAGAAACATCAAAATGGCTGCAAAACCCTTGTGCATGCCAAACCCCTGAAAACCGCGCTTTGCAAAGCACAAAAAGATGGTTGCCCAATCTGCCACGCATGTTGTGAGTGGTGGAACAGAGACCTCACTCCTGGAATGTGTCACTGGGCTCCACAACAAGTGAAGATGGAGTACAGAAGGAAAAGCAGTGTTTTGCTAAATGAAACCCCAAAATCTTGCTTTAAATCCTTTTTTCTTTGTTGCTGAAACTGCAGAATGCCGGTACAAAACTCCCTCAAATATCCAAAATTCTTGCTTAGTTTAAGAAATTATGGTGAACTGGCAAGGTCCTGAAAAGCTGAGAGCATACAGAAAATTCCACACAAAAGTGGCCTGTCTGTGGATCTGTCAAAAATCTGGGTGCAGTACCCAGGGCCACCTGAATGACAGCTGTCAAGAGCCTGCCTGATTAAACTTTAAACATGTATAAACTAAAATCAAATGTTTGCAATCTAAGAGGCCTGTTACTGAGAGTAATCTATGTTGTAATTGTTTTGATCCCTTGGTTTAAAATCTTGAATACATATTCTAGCTGCTACTTTGAAATCACAAGTTTGTTTTAAGCTAAGGGAAAATGCAACAGAATGAACAATTAAATCAAGCCTGGCTAAAAGCTACCAAACTGGAATATCAGGTTTCTCCACAGAAGGATGGCCTTTCCTTCCAGCAGGAAATCACACCAATGCAATAATTATAGGGTTTGGAAAGAACCTGGTCTACAGAGGCATGAGGGAACAATGAACAGCTGCTGCTAAGGAAATACGAGGTGTGAGGACAGTCATAAATGGCCTCTGCCAATAGCAAACAGGGAGGGGACTGCTTCTGGACTGCAGGCAGACAGAAAGAGGCAGACCCGAACAACCATCTGTGGCTGAACCTTCACAAAGAACACATTTTTAAAAGACTTATAATTTGCAAGTTTAAATTGGGAAAAAAATGAAAATAACAGAATTTTGGCTGCACGTTTCAAGATGCGTCAAAATCGTGTGACATGTTCTGGAAAGAAATGGCAGAAAATGTGATTTTACACAAAATGTATTTCTGCTAGAAGTATGAAACTTTATACACTTATGCCCATGTTAAACGCGCACACTTGTAGAAATTTGCTTATAAATTGGACATTGTGTTCCTGATGAAAAGGGCCGAATTCAGTGAAAAGCCGAGACAAGATCCGACAGCTACGAGGATTTGAGGGATAGCTGCAACATAAAATATGTAATCTGTATTTATGATTCTTGTAGAGGTTGCACATGTGTAAATATGTATAGTGCCAAAAGTAGATTATGTGTTCTAGGGGCTAGGGGTGGATTCTCTGCCTCATGAAATCACACCATAAAGGTGACACGCTGTCTCTCTCCTCCTATCAAGGCAGAGAGGAGACTCTGACCCAATCACCTGTCAAAGGGGCGAGCTTAGGATAAAGCAGCCCACACACCCCCTTACCATAGCATAAATAGAGACAGCTCACCACTCAAAAGGACAGACAGATTCACTCACTATCCTGATACTGGCGGAGCACCCTGCTGCTGAACTCTACATCTTCATTGCTCCAGACTCCAGAAACTTGGCAAAGCAGAAACCCATTGCATAGCTGAACCATTTTCAGCTAGGCCTCAAATTCCTGAACCAGAAGCCCACAAACCTAAGGGGAAGAATAAAAATACAGCCAGGATGCGTTGTACTGCTTGCCTGCTGAAAGAATTATCATCAGAACCAAGAAGGGCTGATCCAATCCAGTCCTGTTCCATGCTGCGACCAGAGTGCATTGCAGATCCAGTCCAGTCCTTTTCCCGTACTATGACCAGAGTGCCTTGCTGATTGCAGATCCAATCCGATGTGCCCAGCTGTCTGTCCTAGAACCAGATCCCATTCCCTGACCAGAATCTTGACGGACCAGAATCCTGACTGTCCTGTTTAAAAACATATCTAGTGAGTATCTATAGAAAGAACTGTGTCACTAGCATAGGTACCTTGCTTAGTTAATCCCTATCTTAAACCCATCCTATCTTGTATTCAGAACCTGTATTGTTAGGAGTATTTTTGAATTGCCTGAACCCTCTATCCAATCCCTCCTATCTTTCTCTGTACTAGTATTGCTAAAACTATCTTTGCGCTGATCTTTTCTCATCTGAAGAAGGCGAGTCCTCTGCAGGCAGTCATTATGATCAAGTGGCTGTGTTCCTGTGTGGTATTCATTGTCTTCATAGTCAACCTCTAGTGTAAGAAATCCTTTTGTCATTTTTAAAGTGCATTGCCGTTTTCCATTCTTGCGCCTATCTCGAAAAAACGCCCTCCACTAAAATGTCCATAACTTCCTCGGTTTTTGTGCTAGAAACAAAATTTCAACTTCTGCTTGTAGCTAACATCAACAGCTTTAATGCATCTAAACCTGCATCCCAAATCCACACGGTTCTCCCATTATCGCCCAGTGAAAGGTTTGCCATGAATTTCGTTTTAGTGAAATTCTGACACATGTAAAACAGCTTTTGATTGCTTCCGACATGAATTTTAAGATTTCAAATTGTTTCTTGGTATTAACTCATTGTTTGTTTTTGTGTGCAACTATCCAAAGCAGCTCCCATAAGAATGTATAGCAATTTCAGCAATTTTGACCATATTTAGTGTTTTTGCCCAGTCCATCCTAAGATAACTTTAAAAGCCATTCTGACAGTTTGACAGTCAATTCTGTTTTTCTCTTGTGTTTGCTGGGGGAAAGTGGGATTGATATTTTGTTTGAATTAAGCCATTTCTGAATGCCTGCTCTCTCCTCCTATCTCTTTACATTGCCTTTTGGGTATTGAGGGGTGTGCAGGGGGATCATTTAACCACAGTGCTATCTGATCTGAACACACACACAAAAGTATTATTTCCGTGCTGAATTGTTTTGCTCCCTACTACTCCTTGTGTATTAAAGAGATTATTCTGTGTTACATCACCCCATTGGTGATTATTGTGTACGTATTAATACATAGTGTGATTAAATTGTGCATACATAAATAAATATTTTTACTTTGCAAACCAGCCTGATTCCTGGTTCAGTGTGACCGGGGGTGGGTTCCAGACGAGGGGCATGATGTGAGTGGTATATCGTTCAGAATAAACAACTTTTAGACAAAAATAAATAAGAATTTCAGTTGTGCATTACACGGTAGGCATTGACTTGGGTGTGTGCCGGATTGAAATCACTTACAGCTTGGGGGCTTGTCACGAGATCCTGAATTAGACATACCATTTGTGACAGTCTAACACAGTGTGCTAACTGGCGGGGTACATACACCCTATTGGGCTACCATAATGTGCTATACTGTAAAAACACCCTTCAGTAGAAATACTCAAAGGAGTTAGGCCTGTTTTGCAAAAGTAAAAGTAACCCTGAGATAAGTCAGAAGGAAATTCATATTTCGGGAATGGCGACCTTAGTGAAAATCAATATGGTAAAAGAACACCTACTGCACAAATTGTTTGTCAGGGGTGAATGGGTAGAGCAGGATGAGAATGTCTGGCTGCAGGAAATCAAACAACAAATCACTGCCATAGAATTAGATACATGGCAGGACCAGGGTCCATTACACCTGGCACTTAGTGAATTGTTTATGGCCCCAAAAGTAAAAAAAGAGCAATGTAAAATTGCCAAAATAGCGGCTTACCTATACCTCCACATTGGAGTAATACAGGAAAAATATGCCGAAAACCTAGATCTGGCAAAGAGACAAGTACAATCCCTAGAGAAAACCCACATTGATCTGGACTCTGCAGAGCAAAGGCTACAAAAGAGCCAGGAATCAGAGAGAGAAACCAGACAGTACCTGAAAAAATTAAAGGAAGATCTGGATCTCCTGCAGCAAGAGAAAGTAGAGCAAGATACCAAATTACTGACACTGCAAAAAGAGTGTCAAGAAAGGTTGGATTTGCTATAACAGAGCCAACAAAAGCTGGAACAACAAGTTAATTATAATAGAACCTGCGCAGGGCAGATAGTTGCCCTAGAAAATCAGAATGATGAAATGAAGGAGGATAATAATAAATTAATAGTGAAGGATCTCCACACTCAAACAGATTTTAATGAGGAGTGCCAGAAATTATGTGCCATTAGAAAACTAAGGGATGACCAGGCTGCACAGAGGGGTACTCTAATTCGGGAAAGGGATGCCTTAGGCCAGGAAGTCAGCCATTTAAAAACCAAGGTGGAAGAAAATCACCTGGCCCTTCAGGGACTGAGTGAACTCAAAATGGACTATGAAAAGCTGTTAGAGCACACCAGGAGGGTGGAAGATGTTCTGGCAAAGAATAATCAGGCCAATTAGAATCAGACTCAGGAGGTGAGTCTCATGCAGAAAATGTTGGCCAAATACTCCCAAAGCAGACAGGAAGCACAGAGAGACAATGAGGCTCTCTGTGAAAAGAATGACAGGCTCCATAGACAGATAGCCATGCAGGAGCATTTGATAGAGACCAGTAAGGCCTTAATAGAAGAACAAAAGGGTCAGATTCTTGCATGCCATCAAGGAGTAGGGGCTGAGAGAGATGAGGTCAAATGGGAGAGGGAAACCCCTGAGCATAACCTCAGGAACCCTGTCCTCACCAGAGACTTTAATCCCTTCAATTCCATGGACTCTGCCACCCCCATGTCCACTGGCTCACATGAACCAAGGGCCACGGGGATGGTAGACTTCAACCCAATGGGAAATATGGGGCTAATAGGTCAGCGCCTCCCAGAAATGGATGGGCGGGCATCTCTGTACAAGTTCCCAAGTCCTAGGGCCATCTTCTCTGATCAGGGAGACTCCAGTGACAGGAGAATCCGAGAAATGGATCCTCAGAAATATAATTTACCAAGCGATCATGCGGTACAATTTGGAGGGGAATTCCATGAGACTAGGCCCACTAAGAGCATATGAAAAACCTAGGACAATGGGAGGGGGTACTCAACCAATCCTGGGAGCAAGGAAGAGTCAGAAGACTCTTCTGAGCGCCACAGGTCCCAAGAGACTAGGCCCCCCACATTCTGCCAGCCATACCCAAGCTCGCAGAATCTGGGAGAGTCTAATAGACCAGACAGCCACCTCTGGTAGCAGTGCCTCTGAGTCAGAGGATGAGTGGACCAGGGCGACACGAACTAAAAAGGCTATAAAAGTTAAGAGGGCTTTACTTAAGGATCCCCTGAAGCAAATAAAAGCTATTAGGAGCGTCATCACGCCCTACCACAAAAATGCCAAACATTCGGTTTGGGAGCACCATGAATTATTTGAGCAGATGATGGAGACTTTCCATCTGAAGGACAGCCAAAGCTGTATTCAGTATGTAAAGTGGACATTTTCTCCTGAGTACTCCAGCTTCTTTGCGGGATTGAAGGATCAGAACCCTTCCAGATCGTCCACCTATAGGACGGCCATCCTCAAACATTTTTCCATTCATAGGAACCCTCAAGTGGCTCACAAGGCAGCCTATAACCTACAATGTGGGGAAGTACAGGCCCTACAAGAATTTGTTCAGGAATTGAAACGCGCCTTTGCGCAGACCACTAGAAGGGTGCGCACTGACAGTAATGAATTTGTGAACACCTTCGTCCATGCTCTCCCTAAGTACATTATGACCCAGCTAGTGACGGATTTTCATGTAAAAAGAAAACTAGACTGGGTCATTGAACAAGCAACGCGCATCTATGAAGTACAGAAGCCGTTGGAAAGTAAAAATGTTACCAAAAGCCCAAAACCAACCAACACCCCTGCTGCTGCTAAGGTGGCGGAGGGGAAGGTTGCCCCCATTTTAGATCTGGAGATGGGGGAGCCTAAAAACCTTCCTGCGCAGAATCCGACCAACCCCAAACCCAGAAAGCCCTCAGGCCAATCCCAAACGGGAAGCCAGGGAGGTAACCCCACAAATGGGACACCTAACTCCCCTGACTACATCAGCCCATGCTACAAGGGAAATAGACCCATCCTGGGCTATGTGTGGACTCCTCAAGCCTAAAGGGGGGGACCCAACCAGACAGCTGGAAACCCAGGAAACTTCCAACCTCACTTAACCCAGGAGGGCAGTAATCCCCCAAATGCTGGACCAAATTTCTTTCCCCGATACCCGCCAAACTTCAACCCCCAAAACAACCCTTCTTTCTTTCCCCACATTCCTGAGCTCAGACAGCCCAATCTGGGAGAGGGGAGGCCAAGGGTGGAGGGGTACCCGAACTATCCTAAGCAGGTGTATTATGCGAGAAGGGATAGTTACCCTTCCCGGGATCAACCAAGGGTAGACTTGAGGACCCCGTACCAGCCAGAGCAGGTGTCCCAATTAGAGCGCCAGGTCCAGAACATGGCACAGTATATGGGTTGCATGCTGAGGGCTCAACAGAACCCTCAGATGAGCATGGCGGCTCAGAATTCCTCAAATCCAGGGTCTTGTGCTCCAGAACAATGACAGGGGAAGAACCCAGACAACCCACCGGTTCCCAGGGAGGAGGCACAAGGGGAAGGGGTGTGTAAAGCATTAGAGGAAGCTCCCTTCCCCACTTGTGAAAAGCCCCTGGAAACCCAGGAACCGGAACCAAAATCTCCTGCCCCCGAAAGTCTGCAACCCAAGGAGCGGAGGGTGGGTAGGAGAAATAAAGAGCCTAAAAAGCCCCTTTTTGTGAAGGTGGTGCAAATCTTCCAGTTTGAAGGAGAGGGGTCCTCAGAGGATCCTGGGAAAAGGATCTTCTCCTTCAGGAATGGGGGAACTCCTCCCAAAGAAAAATGGGTTGCAAAAGACCCAAATCCAGACTGGGTCGATGTGGGGACCCAGTTAAAACCGCCCATCATCAAACCCCAGAATGACCAGCACGAAAATCCCCTGGTTAAAACCCATCCTGGTGACTGCCTCCAAAAAGGGGGTGCAGCCCAGAATCAGAACCAGGGGAGCCCAAAACTTCCCCCATATCTAGCTGTCACCTTTTTCTTACAGGTTCCCAAGATCCCAAACAGAATCCTGCCCAAATCACCTCTCTGTCGGTATCCAAAACCAGGAAATTAACCCACCAGTTGGCCAAACAAAAATGCGCATTGAGGAAAAGGAGGGAAGATTTTATGCCTGTCCAAATACAGGGGCAATGTACGATTTTGGCACTGGTGGACACTGGATCCCAAGCCACTATTCAATCAAAAAGGGCCTTTGTTCAGCTGAATTCGTGAAGGGGGGAGAAATACCAAATTCCTCTCACCCCTCTTCCTGGACAACTTCAGAACTTCGATGGGAAGGAAATTCCTGTCGAGGGGACTGCGGATTTAGACATTAAAATTGGGCGACACAAAATGAAGCACCCGGTCATAGTTGTGACTCCAGAGGGCACACCATGTTTACTAGGGAATGACATCCTGCATAGATTGTCTCCCCTCATAGATTCTGTAAACAAGGTCCTCTGGACCCAGACTAACCGACCAATAAAAATGTTAGTTAAAATGGCACATGCCAGCCACATGGTTGAACAAAAACCTGACCAAATTGAATTTCACTTCCAGAATAATCAAATCCCAGATGTGAAAGTAATTGCAGTAGGACAAAAACCTGGTGATGGAGAGTCCTCTCTATTTCTGAAAATCAACCTTCCTTCCAGTCTAAGTTGGCATTCCACACTGGACCAAAGCACTCTGAAATTCTATACAAATTCACAATCAGAAAATCCCATTCCTGTAGTCCAAAAAGATGAGAAATCAGCTCAAAGCTTGGCTGATATTCAGAAAAGTGGAGAGCAGTTGTTCATCCCTATTCAGTTAAATGAGGGGAAGGACTCTGTTCTCGCCAGAGTGTGTGTGAACAACGGTAAGAGGTTCATCAGAGAGGCCATGTTACGCAAACTCCCAAAAGTCCAGCCATTCCCACATTTAAACAAATGGGAAATGGACCTGGAAACACCCAATTCCAAACATCTGCTGCCTAGCAGGTGTATGCTTAAAATTTCAATAGGCAACAAGAGGATAGTCCATAATTGTTGGGTTGTGCAAGATGTCCCTGCTGCATTTTATTTAGGCAGTGACATTCTCAATCGCTTTGCCATTAGTTTGGACTATAATAAACTTCAGAGCTTGGTCCCGATTAGCGAGTAATCCCATGGACTATGATGACCCAGAGAAAGCATTTCGGTCAGCTCAACTGCTGCCATATGCAGTTGAAATTCACATTGGAGAGGAAGTCACCATCCCAGAACGGACCCGACAATTCTCACTGGAAGTAAAAATCAAAAGAGGACAGAAACTGAAAAACACTGACGCCTATGTCCATCTTAATGCCCATTTCCAACACCAAGGGTTGGGGGTAAACACAACACCACTAGTCAACATAGAACAAGACAACATTCCAATAGAGGTGGATAACAGCGACCTAAAGAGTATCACTCTGGGCGCAGGCACCATTATTGGAATGGCGGTTGATGACCAACATTTTTCCATAGATTTAGGTAACGAACTGTTAGGACCAATCCCCAAGGACTGTTTTGACAGTGATAGCGACGATGACACAACACCAGACAGGATCTTCACCCGGCACGGGGGGAATTTCCTGGTGTACTCTTTCTGCCCTTATGGTAAGGAAGATGTGACATGTGACTTCAGGAGGGATGAGGTGATCTTTCAAGTCCACAAGGACTGCCTTCCCCACCTGAAGCCATCAGTCCAAATCAGTACTCTGACCAGGGACTTCTCCACCCAGCTGGAGGAGGCCACTGAGATAGCCAAACCGGAAGTCTTTCCAGGCTTCAGGCAGATGGTTGAAGAGAGAGTCAACCTAGATGATGCCTGTGAGACTCTGGAGCAAAAGCAAAAATTGAAACAAGTTTTCTTAGATTTTGAAGCTCTCTTTGCGGTGGACTCATATGACTGTGGTCGCACCAACATTCACACAACAACAATTCCCACAGACCCTGGCATAACTCCAGTGTTTGTGAAGCAATATTGCTTGCCTCTCGCATCAATGGAGTTCCTTAATAAAATAAATAAGAACCTTGAGTCCTGTGGGATAATTTGTCCAGTCCACAGCACCTTCAATAATCCGGTGCTGGGGATTTTGAAACCAAACGGCCAGTGGAGACTCTGTGCTGACCTATGGGAGCTCAACAAACAGGTCCACACTTCCCGATGGCCTCTTCCCTTCATTGACCAAGGGCTGGCCCAGATCCAGGGGTCAAAGGTATTCACTGCCATTGACCTGACCAATGGGTACTGGACTGTACCTGTCAGTAGGGAGGACCAATACGAGCTGGCTTTTACCTTCGGGGAGCAGCCGTACTCTTGGACCCAGACTCCCTTTGGATACATCAACTCCAGCAATTAATTTAGTATCTTTCTACATAAGGCCATGCCCGACCTGGGTAAGAGGGGTAACCTGGCCTATGAACATGATGTTTTAGTCAAAAGCTCAACTATGGAGGAACATATATCAGAGATTGTTATGTCCCTACACAGTTGAGGGCTGCCGGAGCAAAACTCTCCTTTCAAAAGGCACAGTGGTGCAGAACCCATGTCAATTTCCTGGGGCATGAGATAACTCCTCAGGGCCTCTGTCCCCAAGAAAAGAAAGTAGAAGCCCTCCAGAAAATAAAAGACCCAACAACTCTGCGGGAACTAAGGAGCCTCCTTCGACTAACTAATTACAGCAATGAGGACTACGCAGAGATCACAAGACCCCTGATCCATCTTTTGAAGTGGGGTCAAGTGGCAGTGGGGTCCAGAACAAGCCGAGGCAGTAAAACAACTCAAAAGAAGCCTGTCACAAGCACCTTGCCTCGCTTACCCTGTCAAAAACAAGGAATTCTTCTTGGAGACAGGGTTCTCAAATACATGACAAGGTCAATAAAGTAATCTCCTATGTGAGTAAGACTTTATCCTCTGTGGAGGAAAAATTCAACGATTGTGAGAAGACACTACTGGCAACGGTGTGGGCATTGAAGAATTACTGCCCGTTTATCCAGGGGGAACACATCATAGTGAAGACTCCACACCAACCTTTGCAATATCTTCAAAGTGACAGAATCCGGGCTGGAAATGTGAGTAATTCCCAAATTACTTCCTGGATTCTGTCAATGCAAGGCTTTCCTGTTGAGGTCAGATATGGCCAAAACAAGAAGAGTCCCCTTGCGCAAGGTCTGTCTGATTTGCATGATTGTGCCAGAGAAAACTGTCTTGAGGATGAACGTCTTAAAATCAAGGACAACAAGGAGGCCTACCTTAATTTCCCACATAAAGTCTATGAAGAAGACCAGTGTGAGGGAATGCCCACCGTCTATGTGGATGGGTACTCCTACCATGTTGACAACAACGGGGAAAAGGAACTTGTGACCGGCGTAGGGAATGCATGGGTGAATGATGCCCCAGAACCCTCCGCTGCATACAAAATCGGTCCCTGAAGTAGTCAAGTGGCAGAGTTGATGGCTGTGCATCAAGCCATCCTCACTGCTGTCCAACACCAACTCCACGAACTGGTCATAATAACAGACTCAGATTATGTTGAACGGGTTCGTGGAGCACCTGGTTAACTGTAAAACCAGAGGCATGCTATGTGCTATGTGCTAATAACAAACCATTGAAACATGGAAAATTAATACAAAATATTGATTATCTGGTCACCTCGAATGGGATGACCATCTACTGGAAAAAGATCAAGGGTCATTCTAAAGTAGAGAGACCAGACAAAACTGGAAATGACCTAGCTGATCAGCTGGCCAAAACTGGAGCCATCTAAGGGGATCTACTTGTGATTGAGTCCCTGTTGGGGGAAATCCAGGTCACTGCTATCACTAGGTCCCAGACAAATGCTCACAATGAACTCTCAACTGCACAATGGAGTAAGGAGACCCCAGATGCTGATTTGATTACGGCTCAAAAAGGGGATCCAATAATTGGTACGTTTTATCAACACATTGAGGACCCTGAGAACTTTCCCCTGACGGATACCGATTATATATGGAAAGAGGACCTCAGAGTGTTGATGAAATGTCCAAAAAATGTTCCTAATCCAAGACGGTTTGATGGTAAGGAGATCCATAGCTGGCCATGAACAGTGGGTGGTCCCTACCTCATACCGAAGGCTGATGCTGTCATAACGCGGCCCTGGACACTGTGGAAAAGATGGAGGCTCTCTTAGGCCACTCGTAGGAAACCTTACTGCTCTAGTATTTTGTATCCTGTTCCTTTATAAGGAGGCCACGCCCACAACGCTTTGCGTTGCAACTCGCTTTGTTTGCCTTTCGCTTTCACCGTGTAGCAGTGCCTCCTCCTCCAGTTTCCTTTGGACCCTTTTCTTGCTACTTTTTGTCCGTTGTTATTTCCTGCTTCCCGGTCCATGGTTCACCTTTCCGTCTTCCTTTTGCTCCTCCTCCGGTTTCTCGTAACCGGCTTCGCTTACTCTTTCTTTCCCCCCTTGTGCTTGTTATTCTTCTCAGGGTTTGGAAAGTGCTTTCCTATAGCTTTAATAACTATACCTGTCGCGGCGTCTTGTCCGCCGTTCTGTATCCTTTTCCTTTGTTTGTTTACTGCCTCTCTCATCACCCTGTTCTTTCTCTCTCTCTCTCTCTCTCTCTCTCTCTCTCTCTCTCTCACTCACCTGTACCTTTCTTCGCTCTCTCTCTCTGCTAGCCCGCGCTCTCCAAGTCTATCTCTTACACGCATGCTCTCACGCTTTCTCTCTCTTGCTCCCTTATCTCTCTCATTCGTTTTCTCTCTTACTACTTACGTACCTCCATTTCATTCCGCTCCTTTTCATTCCAGTGTAACCATTTCTGCACGGTCGTGGTGTGACTGGCCTTGCAACACGTTTCTTATCCTTCTGATCCAAGGATATAATAGACCCCTACATTGACATCTTCCAAGGATTTCTCCACATATATCAGTTCCACATAAGTTTATTGGACTTGATTCTTTTGGACAATTGACCTGACCTCCAGAATCACCTATCAATCAGCCTCCTCTACATCTGGCTAGTTTCAGCCTTGAATCCTACCAGGGTTTTTTCAGCCTCAATATGCTTTTTCACTGTAAAAAGGGACTGGCTCCCCTGGGTTCCCCTGAGTGCCTGTTCACACCACAGTCAAGGTGGCCTCAAGTGGAGACCGTCCTTATCTCTACGAGCGTAAGAAGGAGAAAAAGGGCTCCAAGATAGACAAAGAATCAGAAGAGACCAAGAAGGACAGAAGGAGAAGACGGAAGACTTCTCTCCAGGAAGATCCCTCTAAGGATTCAGGTGAGGAGATGCAGGGGGTGGTAGTTTCCGATTCTGACAGTTTGCAACGCCAACAGACCAACATGGCCTCCTTAGAACAATTCCAGGAGATGGTGACTGCTATACAGGTTCTTCAGGCTGAGGCTCAGAATCTCCGAACAGAGAATGTCAATCTAAGGCAAGCACGAGAGGACTCCCAAGGTGACATGCACCCCTCACGTTCTCCTTTGGGAAATATGATGGTAATCCAAAGCTCTTGAAAGAATTCCTGGATGCTTGCATGATCTATTTTACTTTTCAACCCAAAGCTTACGAATTGGACAGAGCTAAGGTTGGTTTCCTTGTCTCCAATCTTGTTGGTAATGCCTTGGCTTGGGCAACCCCTCTGATAGCCCAAGCCGACCCTGCTGTCAACGATTATTCTCAATTCACCCAACTGATGCGATCCAGATTCGACAGGCCTGAAGTTCAGTACTCCTCATATGAAGCTCTCTTGGACATCCGTCAAGGGAATCACGATGTACAAACTTATGCATCCACATTCATAAGACTGGCAACGGATGCAGGATGGTCTGACTCTGCCCAACAAACCCTTTTTCGTCGAGGTCTGCATGATGATCTCAAGGACATGTTAGCCAGAGTGGCTCGCCCTGCCTCTTTTCAAGAGCTGGTAACATTAACCCTTCAGCTGGAATACAGATTACAAGAGTGAAGACAGGAAAAGAGAAGGTTCCGAACTCCCCCTTCGACTGGAATACCCACAGCTGGATCACCCAATCAGAGCCAGACTGAAGAACCTATTGAAATAGGTACAGCAAGAGGTCCTCTGACCCCAGAGGAAAGAAAGAGACGCAGGGATCTGGGTCTCTGCATGTATTGTGGATCCTCGAAACACTTGCTTCAGAATTGTCCGGAAGTACCCCCGAGGCGTTCGGGAAATGCCCCTCCCCGGTCTTGAGCAGGGAAAAGAACCGGGCAGAGACGGGCAGTCCCTGCAACCTAACTCAACAGCTAGCAAACTCTAACGATCACAGACTTTTGGTGTTTACCGTTCATCTGACGTTTGAGTCCAATCCCACAGTAGAGGTTCTGGCCATGCTGGACTGCGGAGCAGCGGGGAACTTCATCGATGTCCAGTGGGCACAAGAACAGGGTGTGTCCTTCCATCAGAAGAGCTGTTCTTTACACGTAGAAGGAGTGGATGGAACACCACTCTCATCAGGACCCATCGTTCAGGAAATCACACCAGTCACCATGTTATTATTCCAACACCAAGAGCAGATTGTTTTTGATGTGATCAGAGGCGCTCACTTTCCAGTAATCTTGGGAATTCCATGGCTACGTAAACACAACCCCAAGATAGACTGGTCTGCCAACACCATTTGCTTCTCATCTACGTATTGCATTTCTTCCTGTCTACCACAGACTTCTTCTGTTCTTGGGAAAGGAATTACTATTCCTATGTCCGCTTCTGTGGTGCAAATGGTGCCACTTTGTTATCAACAGTATGCAGAAATATTTGAAGACAATTTACCCCATTCTTTACCACCTCATCGAACTGAAGACTGTGCTATAGAGCTTAAACCTGGAGCTTCTATCCCCTTCGGCTGTATGTATCCCATGTCGCTCCCTGAAAGAAGGGCTCTTAAGGAGTATTTGGATGCCAACCTTCAGAATGGTCTCATCAGAGAGTCTCGTTCCTCTGCAGGAGCCTCTATGTTCTTTGTACCCAAGAAAGGAACGTCAGAATTGAGACCGTGTATAGACTATCAGGGCTTGAATAGTTTGACGATAAGGGACAGGTATCCTATGCCCCTGATCAAGGAAGTATTAGAGGCAGTAGAAGGGGCTAGCATCTTTACTAAGCTCGACCTTCGAGGAGCCTATCACCTATTGAGGATCAAGGAGGGGGACGAGTGAAGACGGCCTTTAGGACCCCTCTAGGGCACTTCGAATATAGAGTGATGCCCTTCGGACTAGTCAATGCTCCGGCAGTGTTCCAGCGGTTTGTGGACAAGATTTTCTCCGATCTGTTATACTCCTCTGTAGTAGCCTACTTAGACGACATCCTGGTCTTTTCGTCTTCTCCCTCCAAACATCGCAGACATGTCGAGCAAGTCTTAAAGAGACTGCAAGAGCACCAACTATTGGTTAAACCTGAGAAATGTATCTTTGAAGCATACTCAGTGTCCTATTTAGGCTTCATTCTCTCTTAAGAAGGGGTTCAGATGGACCCCGAAAAGGTGAAGGCGGTACTTCAATGGCTGATTCCCAGCAATCCTAAGGATATCCAGAGGTTCTTGGGACTCTCAAACTTTTACAGGCGATTTATCCCTAACTTCTCTGATAACGTGTTGCCTATTACCAGGTTGTTAAACAAAGGACAAAAGATTTGATTGGGATTCGGAAGCTGATCAAGCCTTTCAGCAACTCAAGAAGGCCTTCACCACAGCACCCATCCTTAACCAACCCAATCAGTCCCTTCCTTTTGTAGTAGAAACTGATGCCTCTGGAGGGGCCATAGGGGTCGCTCTACTGCAATCCGGTAAGGATGGAATGGAACACCCGGTGGCGTATTGCTCCCGGACACTTACCCCAAGTGAAAGAAACTATTCTGTACTAGAAGGGGAACTACTGGCTATTCGTCAAGCCTGCATTGAGTGGAGACACTTACTGCAGGGGGCCGCACACCCGTTCTTGGTACGAACAGACCATCGGAACTTAAAGATTCTCCAACAGATGGAGTGTCGTAATTCCAGACATGCCCGATGGGCCTATTTCTTCTTCCAGTTTGACTTTGACATTACGTATCTCCTGGGAAAGGAGAACATACTGGCTGATGCCTTATCCCGAAGCCTAGGAGAAGAGTGCCCTGATGATAATGCCAAGCCCGAAGAGATTCTAACTGGGAAGAGAATCTTAGGGGTTGTCAATTCTTTCCTACAAGAAGTCGAGCACACCACAAGATTGACTCAAATTCCTAAAGTCACTCAGTCTTTGTTGGAGGAGAGAGGGGCGTTATATTTCTACAAGGATAAGTTATTCCTACCTTCGACAGAGCTTCAAACTCAAGCTATGTCCTGTTGTCACGATCTTCCTTCAGCTGGACTCAAGGGCCAGGGAGTCACCTTGAATTTGGTATCAAGGTATTTTTGGTGGCCTACTTTGGCCAAGGATGTTAGGGGTTATGTTGCCACATATCCTATATGTGCCTGTAGCAAACATTCTACTCATCGTCCGCTGGGTCTACTTCAACAAGAACCCTTGCCATCACGTCCTTGGGAACATATCTCTACTGACTTTATTGTCTACCTTCCCCCTTCTATGGGCTCCACGCCATTATGGTGACAGTGGATACCTTAAGTAAGATGGCGCATTTCTCCCCCCTTTCTGGTCTCCCGTCTGCTCCAGAACTCGCAGAGGTATTTTTGAGAGACATGGTTAGACTACACGGCTTACCCCAGACTATCGTGTCTGACAGAGGGTCTCAATTCACTTCACGCTTCTGGTCTACACTGTGCAAGACCCTGGGTATCAACCTCTCATCCGGTTATCATCCCAAAAGTAATGGACAGACAGAACGACTAAATGCCACTCTGGAACAATACCTCTGTTGCTTTTGTCAACAGGAACAAGATAAATGGAAGGCATTTCTTTCCACGGCCGAATTCGCCTACAATAACACTCAACACTCTGCCTTAGGAACCAGTCCTTTCTTTTTTACCTACGGTTTCCACCCTAAGCACATTCCTCTGATTGGGATACCGCCAACAGCCGTTTTCTCTGTAGACCAACGACTATATGAACTGAAACAAATTCAAGGAGAGGCTACACGGAATTTGGAGGCCAGTAGGAAGCTTCAAAAGAAGTATACTGACAAGAAGAGATCTCAAAATCCCAAGTGGAATGTTGGTACTAAGGTCTGGTTGTCCACTAAATTTCTCCCACGCTGGTTACACTCGGGAAAGTTTTCCGCCCGTTTTATTGGGCCTTTTCCTATAGTGGCTCAGATTAATCCTGTGGCTTTCCGTCTACGTCTACCACGCAGTATGAAGCGTATACATCCAGTGTTCCACACGTCCCTTCTTAAGATTTACCAACCTGATCTGCATGGCCGTAATGTGCCACGCTCTTTGTTTCCCAGAGATCCAGATCCTGATGAATATGAGGTGGAGAGACTGGTGGATTCTCGATACAGACATGGTACAGTACAGTATCTGGTCCATTCGAAGGGGTACACCTCTGCCGAACGAACATGGGAACCTAGAAGTCACATTCATGCCCCATGTTTGTTACCGTCTCCACCTGGGTAAGCCCGGGGGAATCCTGACGAGAAGGGGGCATACTGTCATAACGCGGCCCTGGACACTGTGGAAAAGATGGAGGCTCTCTTAGGCCACTCGTAGGAAACCTTACCACTCTAGTCTTTTGTATCCTGTTCCTTTATAAGGAGGCCACGCCCACAATGCTCTGCATTGCAAATCGCTTTGTTTGTCTTTCGCTTTCACCGCCTAGCAGTGCCTCCTCCTCCTCGAGTTTCCTTTGGACCCTATTCTTGCTACTTTTTGTCCGTTGTCATTTCCTGCTTCCCAGTCCATCGTCCGCCTTTCTGTCTTCCTTTTGCTCCTCCTCCGGTTTCTCGTAACCGGCTTCGCTTACTCTTTCTTTCCCCCCTTGTGCTTGTTATTCTTCTCAGGGTTTGGAAAGTGCTTTCCTATAGCTTTAATAACTATTCCTGTCGCAGCGTCTTGTCCGCCGTTCTGTATCCTTTTCCTTTGTTTGTTTACTACCTCTCTCATCACCCTGTTCATTCTCTCTCTCTCTCTCTCTCTCTCTCTCTCTCTCTCTCTCTCTCTCCATCTCTCTCTCTCGCTCACCTGTACCTTTCTTCGCTCTCTCTCTCCGCTAGCCCGCGCTCTCCCAGTCTATCTCTTACTCGCATGCTCTCACGCTTTCTCTCTCTTGCTCCCTTTCTCTCTTACTACTTACTTACATCCATTTCATTCTGCTCCTATTCATTCCAGTGTAACCATTTCTGCACGGTCCTGGTGTGATTGGCCTTTCAACACGTTTCTTATCCTTCTGATCCAAGGATATAATACAGCCCTCCATTGACATCTTCCGAGGATTTCTTCACGTATATCAGTTCCACATAAGTTTATTGGACTTGATTCTTTTGGACAATTGACCTGGCCTCCAGAATCACCTATCAATCAGCCTCCTCTACATCATTCCCCTGGGTTCCCCTGACTGCCTGTTCACACCACAGTCAAGGTGGCCTCAAGTGGAGACCGTCCTTACCTCTACCAGTGTAAAAAGGGGAAAAAAGACTCCAAGACAGACGAAGAATCAGAAGAGACCAAGAAGGACAGAAGGAGAAGACGGAAGACTTCTCTCCAGGAATATCCCTCTAAGATTCAGGTGAGGAGATGCAGGGGTTGGTAGTTTCCGATTCTGACAGATGCTAAGTCACGCCCATGATGCGGCCACAGCCGGTCATGGGGGGTTTCATACAACACTAGAAATCTTGCGAGAGGTTGCATACTGGCCACACATGGGTCAGGGCCTCGACCAATACTTGAAGGGGTGTCTTGTGTGTGCACAATTTCAGCCAACATCACTCACACACCATGAACACATCACCAAGGACAGAAAAGATCTTCATTGGTTGGCTGTAAAGGAACGGATCAAGTTTAAATCACTGATCCTAACCCACCGATGCCTATATGGCACGGCACCTGCATACCTTAAGAATAAATTCAGCTGGTATGAGCCGAGCCGTAGCTTGAGATCTGCAAAACAAGGATTGATCAATCCCAGCCCTCCAGGTAAAGCCACTGGTCTCGGCCGAGCTTTTCCGAACCTGGCGACTTTCCACTGGAACAAACTGCCTTGCAGCCTCAGATTGGAAAACAACCTCCAACGCTTTAGGAAACAATTGAAGACCTTTCTCTTCATATAATTAGACAACCTCCACACCGCTTCTAGTTGCCATCGTTCTGCTTCCTCCCTCTCTATGCTCTCTATGTGTTGTCCCGTTCTTCTTCGTCCTTGTGTCCTTGTCGCGCCCTGATGCTTGCGAGCTTCGGCGCGTTACAAATAAATAAATAAATAAATAAATAAATAAATGATCCTCCCCTCCAAAAGAGGGGGATGATACTGCTTTGGTCAGATTTACAAGTCGATTTTATCAGGCCCGTGATTCGCTCCTCTAGGGGTAACACGTACATGTTGACCATGACATGCTTGTTCACTAAATGGGTGGAATGTCTCCCGGCCCCAAATTGCAAGACAGAAACAGCAGCTGCCCTGATGATCAATCACATCTTCTTGTATTTTGGACTACACCAAAGGACTGAGTCAGACCGAGGTAGTCACTTCACTAGCAAAGTGATGACAAAGATGTGGGAGATACTCGGGGTCAAAAGGAAACTACACATCGCCTACCGGCAAGCATTTAGTGGCAGAGTTGAGAGATACAACAAGACTATTGTAAGCATATTAAAAAAGTTTGTGGCAGATTCTGGGCCTTCTTCTGCAACAAAAATGTCTGCGTTTGAGCTGATGACTGGACGAAGGATGGTGCTACCCCAGCATCTGTTCTACAGAACCCAAGAGGAGACCGTGATAAATGCCTCCACAACTCATGAGTATGTTGAGAATCTGAGAAAACACCTTCAACATGCTTTTGCCTATGCTCAGCCGAATCTAGAAAGATCTGCAGACAGAATGAAGAACCACTATGATCTTAAAACAACTAAAAAAGAATACCAAGTAGGAGACAGGGTCTGCTTGTACAATTTCCAAAGGACCCAAGCCAAACAGTGCAAATTCCTCCCAACTTGGCGGGGTCCTTTTGAAATTGTAGACAGAATCTCACCAGACGCCTCCAAAATCTGCATCCCCAAGGGCAGTTTGGCAGAAGGGGAAGACAAGGGGGTCCACATAAACCAGCTGAAGGGTTGCCATCCCAGGCATACTTTGCGGCAAATACAGGAGCCAACCGGAAACCCATAGGGGGACATTCCGGATACCTAGAAGAGTCCAACTGTTAAAACCCGTAAATACAGGCGGGAAATATTGTATACAATGTAGGCATCTGCCCCACTACAAGAGTGGTAGTGGAGAAATGTCCAGAACCATGCTCTGTTCTGTTCTGTCTCATAGCATTGGAACCAAGAAATTCTAATTACCAAGGAGGACCACTCGGGAACCCAAGGAGCCCGGAGTATCGCTCCATACTCCTATTCAGAACCGGCGAGCAGAGCATGTCGATCCAGCACTGATGGGAGATGCAGATGTAGCTGACTTTCACCACCTGGACCAAAGAAAGAAAGAACATCCAAATATCCCGACTTCCCCTGGACGGGCAGTCAAACTCAAGTCGTGAGGGGGGGCTCTGTGGGATGTTTTAACCCACTTCTGCTCTGCTATGCTGCAACACTGTGTTATGATGGGACCAGAAACCTCGAAATGGCTGCAAAACCCTTGTACGCACCAAAAACCCTGAAAATCAGGCTTTGCAAAGCACAAAAAGATGGTTGCCCAATCTGCCACGCATGTTGTCAGTAGTGGAACAGAGACCTTACTCCTGGAATGTGTCACTGGGCTCCACAACAAGTGAAGATGGAGTACAGAAGGAAAAGGCAGTGTTTTGCTAAATGAAACCCCAAAATCTTGCTTTAAATCCTTTTTTCTTTGTTGCTGAAACTGCAGAATGCCGGTACAAAACACCCTCAAACATCCAAAATTCTTGCTGGGTTCTACAATTCACTTAGTTTAAGAAATCATGGTGAACTGGCAAGGTCCTGAAAAGCTGAGAGCATAAAGAAAATTCCACAGCAAAAGTGGCCTGTCTGTGGATCTGTCAAAAATCTAGCAGTACCCTGGGCCACCTGTAACGCTCACCTGACTCCCACGGAGGCGCTGGCCTGGTTCGCGCTGCTGTGACCTCTTCTAAGGTGATGCGCAGGGTTCGGAAGACGGACTGGACTGGGCCCCCAAATCTGGCTTGTCTGGCTCGCAGAAGTATCCTTCTGTAGGCGAAAATAGGGGATTACCTGTCTGCGGGGTAATGCAATCAGCCTCCAACTTTCCCCTCTCACCCTCCTCGAAACCCTTCTGTGATTCCTCGTAGCGTCTCACCTTAGGGTCTGGAAGGACAAGCTCTCCATCCTGCTTCTGATGCAGGGGCGCGTTGGTATCCAGTTACTTCACTGGATTTTCGGATTGGTGAGAACCAAACTTGCTTGGCTTCCAGGTAAGTTTTTTTGATAAGAGGTTCCCCTTGTGTCCATGCATTAATGTACTAATGCTAGTGTCTTTTTCCCCATATGGGCCGGGGTACGGAATGCCGGGGAACAGGCACCGGCCTGAGATGAGAGGTGAAATCCTTGTAGAAATCAGGTAAGTCTTTAATGAGCGTTTTTTGGTAATGTCTTTTCATTCGCTCATTAACGCTGATGTCTTTTTTTCCCCTTAGGGGCCGGGGTTCGGAAATGCCAGGATTCGGCGTGGACCCGAAATGAAGAGGGAATGAATCAACAGGTAAATCTTAACATGGAGATTTAGCTTTCCTTATTCCCTTCTCTCTCTCACCTTTTGTTCTGGTCTTTTTCTCCCTAGGCGCTGGGGCGTGACTGCGAATCCGGATGATCGCTGCTGAACATGGAGGCACCCTGTAAAGGTGAGTGGAATGCGGCGCTGCAGCGATCGACGCGATGAGCTTTTAAATAAAAGTCTTCCTTTTCAGTATTGTCGGCGAGATGTCTCCGGGATGCGGCTTTAGCAGGTAAGGACTTTTCCTTCTTCTGTTCTCTTCTTCTCTTCCTTTGCAGGTGATCCAGGATGCTGGCAGGCGTGGCAGAAGTCAGGATGCAGGAGCAGACACGGTGAGCATCCAGCTGCTAGATGCAGAACAACGCGAAGCACGTGTGGCTGTTCGGGTGGGGTTTAAATAGCCTTGGAAGAAGTTCCAGGTATGTATCCTTCCTCCAATCAGGTATGTATCCTTCCCTGACCACGCCCGGATGGTAAATTAGTCCCACAGGTAAAGTAGTTCCTTTCAGGCCTCAAGGAGGCCGGGATCCTGCAGAATGGTCTGCATCAGGTAAGTGCACCCAAGCACTTCCATAATGAGCCTGGCGCCTATGGCGCCAGGACTGATGTCTTTTATGAGCCTGGCGCCATAGGCGCCAGGACACTGTCCAAAGGGCACCTATATGGGGTTGCTGGGTCCTTCCTTGGGGACTGGATGTCTGCTTTCGGGGACGCAGGGCTTGAACCGGCTCCCCGGGAGAGGGCATCATGACAGCACTCCCCCCCAAGGCCCCTCCCAAGGTTGTTCCGTCCGGGGGTTTTGGTTTGTCTGGGAAGAGTCGGTGGAATTTCCTGACTAATCGAGGTGCATGCACATGGTCGCTGGGTTCCCACGACCTCTCCTGAGGTCCGTACCCCTTCCAATCAATTAGGTAGAACAGTTTTGACCTAAACATTTTTGAGTCTAAAATGTTCTTCACTTCGAGTTCGGGCTCCCCATCTATTAGAATAGGTTCTGGAGGTTTGAATAGTCGGGTTCCGGGTACCACTGGTTTCAGAAGTGACACATGAAAAACAGGGTGAATTCGCATACTAGCTGGTAAATCAAGTTTAACAGCCACTGGGTTAATTATTGCCGTAATAGAATAA
The DNA here is from genome assembly GCF_040938575.1 of Ambystoma mexicanum. Classification (NCBI taxonomy): domain Eukaryota; kingdom Metazoa; phylum Chordata; class Amphibia; order Caudata; family Ambystomatidae; genus Ambystoma; species Ambystoma mexicanum. The sequence goes on along the minus strand of NC_090924.1, from coordinate 1,312,762,695 downwards.
GGTCCCAGATATTTTGGGTTAAAAGTTCGAGGCCCTTTGAGTGGTAAATGTCTGGTAGCTAACCACACTTGATCCCCAATTTGATTCGGAGGTGCTTCACTCCAATGTAGATCAGCATTCTCCTTGTATTTTCTCTTGGCTTGTTGTAAATGCGTAGTTGCCTCTTTGAAGGCTTGGGTAATTGTAGAATGCAGATGTTCTACTGCAGGCATTCCGAGGTTCTGAGGTGAGTCAAGGTTTGAGGTTCGAGGATGATGCCCAAACAAAGTATAAAAAGGACTGGCCAGTTCCAGAGTGTACCGAATTATTATATGAGTATTCGACTATCCAAAGAATGTCTTTCCAGTTGCGTTCAGATTGCTGTAACATACAACGTAAGTATTGCTCAAGGGTCTGATTTGTCCTCTCGGTCTGACCATCGGTCTGAGGGTGGTGACTGGTCGATAATCTTACGTCGATCTGCGCCATTTGACAACATTTGCGCCAGAAGTGGGAAATGAATTGGCTTCCCTGGTCAGAAATTAGTATAGATGGCAATCCATGTAGCCGAACAATATTTTCGAGGAATTCTTTGGCTAGGACAGTTGCTGAAGGTAAACCTTTCAAAGGAATAAAGTGGGCCATTTTGGAAAACAAATTCACAATTACCAGAATAATATTGTACCCCGAACAAGGAGGCAGGTCCGTAATAAAATCCATTGATAGGGTGTGCCAGGGTGCTGGTGGTATGTCTAGAGGTTGAAGGAGACCGGCTGGTCTTTCCTTTTGACTTTTATTTTGGGCGCAAACACCACAGGACACCACAAAAGATTTAACATCTTTTCGCCAAGAGGGCCACCAAAATTGTCGTTTCACCTTTTCCTCTGTCTTGGCAATACCGGGGTCTCCCTCTATTAATGCATCATGATAACCGGAAATAACTAGTTCGTGTAATTCCTTATGTGGCAGGAATAAGCGTCCTTGGAAATAAGGTAAACCATTATCTATGGTAAAGTCTGATCCCTTTTGTATCCAATCCTGTAAGGTTGTAGGGTCCAGGAGTTGTTTCACTCTGGCTTGAATGTCTTCAAGCGTCTGTAACAAAGTCATGCCTAGAATCCTCTGTTCGGGAATTATTGGTACTGGTTCTGAGTTTGTATCAGATTCTCCCATTCCAATTCGGGATAAGGCGTCTGCTTTGCCATTCTTGCAGCCAGGTCGATAGGTAATCACAAAATCAAATTCAGCGAAAAACAAAGCCCATCGGAGCTGCCGTGATGACTGAGCCTTGGCGGTTTTCAAATACTGTAAATTCCGGTGATCAGTGATCACTGTGATGGTATGTCGAGCGCCAATCAGATAATGCCGCCAGGCTTTAAAAGCGGACTTAATGGCTAACAGTTCTTTGTCCGTGATTGCATAATTAACCTCGGGTGCCGAGAATTTTCAGGACCAAAATGCTACGGGATGCAGTTGGTTGGTTTCGGGATCCCTTTGGGACAGGACAGCTCCCATGGCTAGGCTGGATGCATCAGTCTCGACGACATAAGGGAGATCTGGACGCGGGTGTTTCAATATAGGTGTGGAGGTAAACTTAGCTTTTAAATCCTGAAAGGCCTGCTCGGCTTCTTCAGACCATTCAAAACGTTTATTTTTCCTCAAGAGTGCAGTAATGGGTTGTACCACGCGTGAAAATTCCGGGATAAACCTGCGATAAAAATTGGGAAAGCCGAGCATGCTTTGAACCCCTTTTACAGAGCTAGGTGATGGCCATTTGAGGATGGCATCCACTTTTCTTGAGTCCATTCGGACTCCTTTGGGTGTCAGGATGAAACCTAGAAACTCGACTTCTGTGGTATGGAAAACACATTTCTCCAATTTAGCAAATAGTTTGTGTTGGCGCAGTTTTTCAAGTACTGCCCTGATGTGTTTTCTGTGATCAGATTCCGAAGAGGAGTACACCAGAATGTCATCGATATATACGACAACACAAACATCGATGAGTTCCCGAAGGACATCATTCATGAAGTATTGGAAGGCAGCCGGCGCGTTACACAATCCGAAAGGCATCACCTGGTACTCGAATAATCCGTATTTAGTACGGAAGGCAGTTTTCCATTCATCGCCTTCTTTAACTCGTACCAGATGATAAGCCCCCCAGAGATCTAACTTGGTGTATATGCAAGCGTCCTTCACCTGGTCAAGGAGTTCAGGGATCAGAGGCAGAGGATAACGGTTTTTAACCGTTATCTGGTTCAATGCGCGGTAATCGATACAAGTTCTAAGGTCGCCTTCTTTTTTGGGCACGAAGAACAAAGCCGAGGATGCCGGGGACTTTGACGGGCGAATAAAACCATTAGCTAGGTATTGATCCAAATATTGTCTCAAATGCAGATTATCAGGTTCGGTAAGGGCATAAATCCTGCTACAAGGGGGTTGTGCACCGGGCACCAGATCGATTTGGCAATCGTACGATCTGTGAGGATGTAACGTGTTGGCCTGTTCCTTTTGGAAGACGTCCTGAAAGTCTTGGTATTCCGGAGGTAGTTGCATGGAGGCAGAGGTTACAGATGCTAGATTAATCTTCAGGTTTTCTGGGTAGCAGGTTTGTGTACAATCCGGGAAGGTTATTCTCTTAGCTTGCCAATCAATTCGAGGATTATGTGTCTCTAACCAAGGGATTCCAAGAATAACCTGAAACTGTGGAGCCTTGATTACATCAAACACAACACCCTCCCGATGGCCGTCGGGACCAATAAGAGTCACCTCAGTAGTGGAATGTGTTACCGGCCCAAAGGCAATTTCAGTTCCATCGACTGTGGTGATGACATCTTTGCTGGTTTTAGGACGGAGAGGGAGGTTAATCCTAGAGACCAATTCACGATCCACATAGTTTCCAATAGCCCCACTATCGATGCATGCCTTTATTGCATGCAACCGCTTAGGCTGTTCTGGATCTACGAGAACCATTGGCACAATGAAATGCGAGGTCTGAGAGTTAGTTTTCAAGCTCGGCAAGCGGACCCCTTCACTTGTCGGGCGGAGTCGTTTCCCGAAACAGAGTCTTCATGGTTTTTATCAGCGGCTCCTACCGACTTTCGGGGCGGTTTTGCCAGGCAATCTCGTAGAAAGTGTCCAGAATTCCCACAATAAAGACATAATTTTAACTGCCGCCTCCTTCCACGTTCCTTTTGAGTTAAGGGTCCTTTAACCCCTCCAATTTGCATAGGCTCAGAGACATCAACTCCCTTGGGATTAGCATGGGTCTTGACCAACACCCGGGTCTCAAACCTGGTCCGATCTGCTTTTCTGTTTTGAAGTCTGTGATCCAATTGGACCACTAAGTCTATATAGACTGTGCATTCTTGGGGTGGATTTACAACTTGGGCCAAGACATCTTTAAGTTCTCCGCGTAGGCCTCGATAAAACAACGTGACTCTTTTATCCTCTGGCCATCCCGTTTCCACAATTAGTCTATTAAAGGTTGCAATATAGGATAGGAGGTCCTGATTGCCCTGTCGCAGGGATAGAAGTTCGTCATCCAGAGCCTGCCCCTGAGAGTGTCGAGCAAATAACCTTTCCATGCTTGCTTGAAACCTTTGAAAATCACGGAGAATCGGGTCATCTTGAGTAACCAGTGGAACTGACCAATCGGCAGCGCAGCCACTGAGATATGACAATACAAAGGCTACCTTGGTCTGATCATTAGGGAAGGCCCCAGGTCTGCATAGAAAGTGCAAACGACACTGATTCATGAATACGGTGAATCGTTTGGGGTCCCCAGCAAAGCGTTCGGGTGGGGCCAGCAGCATGTTTCCAGGTAGATTAATCTGCACAGGGTTACTGGAAACCACAGTAGCGGGGTTCCCTCCGGAACCGGGTAGAGGAGTTTGCCCAGCTTGACCTTGCAAAAGCTGTCTGGCCAGGTCATCAGTTCTTTCCTTTGATATTATTAATTCCCTCCTGAGGGCATTAGTCTCTTGACGAGCGGCATGTACTTCAGCACGTAATTCCCCCAGTAATTGGGCCAACTGATCAGTCTCAGATCTTTCCATAGCGCCTGGGTGGGAATTTGTAGGAAGGCTTCGCGTTCTGTAACGCTCACCTGGCTCCCACGGAGGCGCTGGCCTGGTTCGCGCTGCTGTGACCTCTTCTAAGGTGATGCGCAGGGTTCGGAAGACGGACTGGACCGGGCCCCCAAATCTGGATTGTCTGGCTCGCAGAAGTATCCTTCTGTAGGCGAAAATAGGGGATTAACTGTCTGCGGGGTAATGCAATCAGCCTCCCACTTTCCCCTCTCACCCTCCTCGAAACCCTTCTGTGATTCCTCGTAGCGTCTCACCTTAGGGTCTGGAAGGACGAGCTCTCCATCCTGCTTCTGATGCAGGGGCGTGTTGGTATCCAGTTACTTCACTGGATTTTCGGATTGGTGAGAACCAAACTTGCTTGGCTTCCAGGTAAGTTTTTTTGATAAGAGGTTCCCCTTGTGTTCATGCATTAATGTACTAATGCTAGTGTCTTTTTCCCCATAGGGGCTGGGGTACGGAATGCCGGGGAACAGGCACCGACCCGAGATGAGAGGTGAAATTCTTGTAGAAATCAGGTAAGTCTTTAATGAGCGTTTTTGGTAATGTCTTTTCATTCGCTCATTAACGCTGATGTCTTTTTTTCCCCTTAGGGGCCGGGGTCCGGAAATGCCAGGTTGCGGCGCGGACTCGAAATGAAGAGGGAATGAATCAACAGGTAAGTCTTAACATGGAGCTTTAGCTTTCCTTATTCCCTTCTCTCTCTCACCTTTTGTTCTGGTCTTTTTCTCCCTAGGCGCTGGGGCGTGACTGCGAATCTGGATGATCGCTGCTGAACATGGAGGCGCCCTGTAAAGGTGAGTGGAAAGCGGCGCTGCAGCGATCAACGCGATGAGCTTTTAAATAAAAGTCTTCCTTTTCAGCATTGTCGGCGAGATGTCTCCGGGATGCGGCTTTAGCAGGTAAGGACTTTTCCTTCTTATGTTCTCTTCTTCTCTTCCTTTGCAGGTGATCCAGGATGCTGGCAGGCGTGGCAGAAGTCAGGATGCAGGAGCAGACACGGTGAGCATCCAGCTGCTACATGCAGAACAACGCGAAGCACGTGTGGCTGTTCGGGTGGGGTTTAAATAGCCTTGGAAGAAGTTCCAGGTATGTATCCTTCCTCCAATCAGGTATGTATCCTTCCCTGACCACGCCCGGATGGTAAATTAGTCCCACAGGTAAAGTAGTTCCTTTCAGGCCTCAAGGAGGCCGGGATCCTGCAGCATGGTCTGCATCAGGTAAGTGCACCCAAGCACTTCCATAATGAGCCTGGCGCCTATGGCGCCAGGACTGATGTCTTTTATGAGCCGGGAGCGGGCATCATGACACCGCCTGAATGACAGTTGTCAGGAGCCTGCCTGATTAAACTTTAAACATGTATAAATTGAAATCAAATGTTTGCAATCTAAGAGGCCTGTTACTGAGAGTAACCTATGTTGTAATTGTTTTGACCTCATGGTTTAAAATCTTGAATAAGAATTTTAGCTGCTATTTTGAAATCACAAGTTTGTTTTAACTAAGGGAAAATGCAACAGAATGAACAATTAAATCAAGCCTGGATAAAAGTTACCAAACTGGAATATCAGCTTTCTCCACAGAAGGATGGCCTTTCCTTCCAGCAGGAAATCACACCAATGTGATAATTATAGAGTTTGGAAAGAACCTGGTCTACAGAGGCATGAGGGAACAATGAACAGCTGCTGCTAAGGAAATACGAGGTGTGAGGACAGTCGTAAAGGGCCTCTGTAAAGAGCAAACAGGGAGGAGACTGCTTCTGGACTGCAGGGAGACAGAAAGAGGCGGACCCGAACAACCATCTGTGGCTGAACCTTCACAAAGAACACTTTTTTAAATGACTTATAATTTGGCAGTTAAAATTGGGAAAAAAATGAAAATAACATATTTGTGAATCTAAATTTTGGATGCACGTTTCAAGAGGCGGCAAAATCGTGTGACATGTTCTGGAAAGAAATGGCAGGAAATGTGATTTTACACAAAATGTATTTCTGCTAGAAGTATGAAACTTTATACACTTAGGAAATCAATCCTTTCAAACAACAAATAATACAATGGCTAAGATACATCGAGGACGTGTTCATGTTATGGCATGGCTCGATGGAGGAAGCTAACAACTTCCTGGTTTGGTTGAATAATCAGAATAGATACCTGAAATTTACAGCTACCAAGAGTACCATAGAGGTGAACTATTTAGATCTGACAATTTACCATCAGAATAACCAATTATGGGTGAAACTGTTTGTCAAAAGTACCGACAAAAATGTGCTTCTTCATTATAAAAGCCATCACGCTAAACATGTCCGGGACAACTTGCCCTTTGGACAATTTTTACGGTTGAAACGTAATAGCAGTACCAAACACGATTATGAAGTATGTGCCAACATACTAATGGACAAATTGATTGACAGAGGCTACCCTACCAAGGTCGTCAGGCAATCTGCTAAACGAGCTTTTAATAACAACCGGGAAGCTCTTTTTGATAAGACAAAGAAACATACTGCTAATCATGATACCCCTATGGTTTTTGTCAACACCTTTAGTAATATGTCTTATAAAGTGAAGAACATAATTTGTAAAAATTGGAAAAAGACTATGAATAGCCCACTACCCTTGATAGCTTTCAAAAAGAGCACGAATATTCGCAATCTCGTCATGAAGAATGACATACACAAGATGGTTAGTCACGAGGGTGCACAAAGTACATTGTGGGGTCTACCCCGAGTGGTGGGTCATCATCCTTGTGGAGAATGTGTTATGTGTCCATTTACAAAGAAAGTGACCTCTGTAGATTTGGGTCTAAATTCAGAATGGACACTAAAAGAACATACAAATTGCAAAACGAAAAATGTAATTTACATGATTAAATGTCCATGTAATTTAATTTATATAGGCAAAACAAACAGAAAGTGCAAGACTCGCATGATCGAGCACAGGACCTGTTTGAAAAATAATATTGATAAAGCTCCTCTAGTAAAACATTTTGAAGATAAAGGACATACATTCTTGGACTTTGAGTGGTGTATCTTAAAAAAGATCAAAGGTAGATCCCAAGATGAAATCAATAGGAAATTGATCAATCTGGAACAGAAGCTTATCTTTCTTACTAATAGCCACATTACTGGACTGAATGAGAATATCGAGTGGCATAATATTAGATAGGTACGCCACCAGTTTTGGTATAGTGCTCTGAGGTCATTGGAGTGTTGCACTTACTGTTGTTACCCACTGAGGGATAATATCAACTTCGATGTTTTGAAATATGGAACTATGGAACATGAAGAATAACGAAGCGTGTTGCTGTAATATAGGTGATATGCAATTTCAAGTATGGGTATGTTTCACCTTTGCTTGATCCTGAAATTGGAAGAACAGACATTGTGAGGTGTGTCCTGCTTTGTTGCCACATTCCTTGGACATGATCAGGGGTGGGTAGTGTCTCTATGAACATTTGGCTTGGGTCTCTTAATAATAGAGCCCATTGAGTTCCCTTAGAAATCAATGTTTTTGGGCTCCGGGTCAGGGAACCAATATTTTCCCTATGACACACTATTTGCCCTGCTAACTCGGTGTTGCTGCCGCAATTCCTTGGTCCTTATTTGTTGCTTAGCAACCGCGCTATGATGGGAGAGCCTTTTTTCGGACAGTAGCGGACACGGCGACGTATGACGTCACCACGCAACTTTCAGCATGATGACATCATCACGTTACGGCAGTGTCGCGTAACAGGGATTTTCGAATGGCGTTTACCGTGGCGACAGTGAGTGTTTCCGCTGTTTCCCAGGTCCTAGTCTTAGTACCCTGCTTCCCTTTAGGATAACATCTACCCAAGATTAGGTAAGAGCCTGATTATGGGTTTTTTTTTCTGCATTTACAGAGTCCCAACATGTGGGAAATCTCCCAGTGATCTTATCTTCCTCACTTAGTGATTTTCGCTTGCAGAGCGAGAGGCGCAACATCCCATAGAAGGAGGAGGCTCCATCCTGGCGTGCATCCATTTGAGTACGTGGTGGAAGGATGGGAATAGCCTGAGAGAGGTAAGGGCCCTCGGGTTTGGTTAAAAATAGGGGTACATTATGTATACCTTGGAGTATTATTGGAATTTACCGCTACCTTCCCGTATTTTAGGCATCAGAAGACCCGCAGGAAGTTGAAAGGGAGACATTGTTGAGACTGCTATTGTGATCTAGTCAAATTCCAGGAGAAGAACAGCACTGACATCCTAGGGTGAGCTGTTCTCGTTGTTTCTGGTTTTACTGGTTATGGGCATGCTTAAAACCCATTTGTTTAGGGATAAGGGCATCAACAAGGAATTGGATAGACTATATTGTAGTCTTTTGTAAATGGTTCTAGGTACTCAAATTGAATTCTATTTGCGAAAGTAGTGAAGAGCTAGAATTGGTTTGGCTTTTTAGGTCGAAGACATACACTTCTTCTGACCTTTGGATTAGGTATATGATATATTGTATACTTGATATCCTATTGGTGATTAGGGATTGGCTATGGTGATTAATTAAACCTATAATGCCCGTATTAGTGATACGTTCTTGTCTTTTTACCCTTAGATATATCAATCTGGTGTACGAATAGGAGGAATCTGCCTGAAGCACAGGACTACTTCTGCCCCTGTCCAGTTACTTATAACACAGAGGACAGAAACTTATATAAGTTGGGCTTGTTCACACAATGGAAAATGAGAATAATTGAGTTGCCATTGTTGTGTTTTTTTGCTGATCAAATATTTGGCATTTTTTCTGATACTGTGAGGTGGAATGATTTTAATAGGTATATGACTATGTGATGTGTGTATGTGTTTTAAACAATTGTCTGTATTACTTGTGCTGAAAAGAGATTAATATATTAAAAATGATATTTTTTGGTAACATTGTTTTTTGATGATCATTTAGAACACAGAATGCAGCCCATATTTGCTAAGTGGCTGAAGTGTTTTGAGAAACTGCTATCTGAGGGTAGATTTACTGTTTGTTATTGATTGTTGTGTGTTCCTTCCTTCTGTTGAAATACAGGAAATGTGATTTTACACAAAATGTATTTCTGCTAGAAATATGAAACTTTATACACTTATGCCCATGCTAAACGTGCAGACTTGTAGCAATTTGCTTATAAATTGGACATTGTGTTCCTGATGAAAAGGGCAGAATTCTGTGAAAAGCTGTGACAAGATCCCTCAGCTACGGGGTTTTGAGGAATAGCTGCTATATAAAATATGTAATCTGTATATATGATTCTTATAGAGGTTGCACATGTGTAAATATGTATGGTGCCAAAGTAGATTTTGTGTTCTAGGGGTTAGGGGTGGGTTCTCTGCCTCATGAAATCATACCATAAAGGTGACACATTGTGTCTCTCCTCCTATCAAGGCAGAGAGGAGACTCTGACCCAATCACCTGTCAAAGGGGCAAGCTTAGGATAAACCAACCCACACACCCCCTTATCATAGCATAAATAGAGACAGCTCACTACTCAAAAGGACAGACAGATTCACTCACTACCCTGATACTGGTGGAGCACCCTGCTGCTGAACTCTACATCTTCATTGCTCCAGACTCCAGAAACTTGGCAAAGCAAAAACCCATTGCATAGCTGAACCATTTTCAGCTAGGCCTCAAATTCCAGAACCAGAAACCCACAAACCTAAGGGGAAGCATCAAAATACAGCCGGGCTGCGCTGTACTGCTTGACTGCTGAAAGATTTTTCATCAGAACCAAGAAGGGCTGATCCAAACCAGTCCTTTGCCGTGCTGTGAGCAGAGTGCATTGCAGATCCAGTCCAGTCCTGTGCCGTGCTGTGACCAGAGCGCCGTGCTGATTGCAGATCCAATCCGATTTGCCCAGCTGTCTGTCCAAGAACCAGATCCCATTCCCTGACCAGAATCTTGACGGACCAGAATCCTGACGTTCCGTTTAAAAATATATCTAGTTAGTATTTATAGAAAGAACTGTGTCAATAGCATATTTGCCTTGCTTAGTTAATCCCTATCTTAAACTCATCCTATCTTGTATTCAGAACCTGTATTGTTAGGAGTATTTTTGAATTGCCTGTACCCTCTATCCAATCCCTCCTATCTTTCTCTGTACTAGTATTGCTAAAACTATCTCTGCGTTGATCTTTTCTCATCTGAAGAAGGCGAGTCCTCTGCAGGCAGTCATTCTGATCAAGTGGCTTTGTGCCTGTGTGGTATTCGTTGTATTCATAGTCATCCTTTAGTGTAAGAAATCCTTTTGTCATTTTTAAAAGTGCATTCCCGTTTTCCATTTTTGCGCCTATCTCAAAAAAAACGACCTCCACTAAAACATCCATAACTTTTTTCAACTCCTGCTTGTAGCTTATATCCACAGCTTTAAATTGCATCTAAAACCGATCCCAAATCTATACGGTTCTCCCATTATCGCGCAGTGAAAAGTTTGCCGCAAATTTCGTTTTAGGAAAATTCTCACACCTGTAAAACAGCTTTTGATTGCTTCCGACTTGAATTTTAAGATTTCAAATTGATTCTTGGTATTAAATCATTGCTTGTGTTTGTGTGCAACTATCCAAAGTGGCTCCCATAAGAATTTATAGCAATTTCAGTAATTTGGACTATATTTTGTGTTTTTGCCCAGTCCATTCTAAAATAAGTTTAGTAGCCATTCTGACAGTTTGACAGTCAATTCCGTTTTTCTCTTGTGTTTGCTAGCGGAAAGTGAGATTGGTATTTTGTTTGAATTCTGCCATTCCTTAATACCTGCTCTCTCCTCCTATCGCTTTACATTGCCGTTTGAGGGTTTGAGGGTGTGCAGGGGGATCCTTTAACCACAGTGCTATCTGATCTTATCTGAACACACACACAAAAGTATTATTTCCGTGGTGAATTGTTTTGCTCACTCCTTGTGTATTAAAGAGACTATTCTGTGTTACATCACCCCATTGATGATTATTGTGTACCCATTAAAACATAGTGTGATTAAATTGTGCATACATAAATAAATATTTTAACTTTGCAAACCAGCCTCATTCCTGGTTCATTGTTACCGGGGGGAGGGGGTTCCAGGAGAGGGGTGTGATATGAGTGTTATATCGTTCAGAATAAAGAACTTTCAGACAAACATAAATAGGGATTTCAGTTGTGCAATCACTTACAACATAATTACACTCACTAACCCACCCACCCTACTCCCACCCTCTCTTCCCCCACCCATCATACCCCCACTCTCTCTACCCCCACTGTGGGATGTTTTTATCCACGCATCCAAGCCCTACCTCAAAAACTGTGCAGTACTGGCATTGAAAACATCATGATGGCCAGAGCTTCCCAGAAAATGCCCAGGGAAGTGCATGAAGAATAGGCTGCCACCCATTTTGCCGATGTTATGGGCACAGAAGGGCACTGCCTAAAACCACCATTGGACTACCCACACAGTAGTCTGAAACCATTGGGAATGGCAATGCTGATTGCCAAAAGCAACCTAGAATTGTGGGGAATTCATTTTCTTAAATCCCAAAAATGGGTGCATTACCAGTACTCACCACTATCAGAAAGCCGGCGTTTTAAAACAACACCAGACTTTTTTCTCTTTTTGTGTAAAACTGAATAAATGAACCCAAAGCAGGCCAAAGAAAGACTTACTGAGAGGTGGATACAATCTAAAGTTATATTCTGAAGTGCCTTGAAGGTTTATAACAAGACTGGCTGAGCTGTGGATTTCAGCAGTTTAAGTAAAATTGGACTGAAAGACACTAAAAATCTAAATGTTTAAAAGAAATGAGTGACCTACTTTTGAGTGTCACATAGGTTGCAATTGTTTAAATGACATAGTTTTAAACTTAGAATCAGAATTCGAGCTGCATATGTAAAAATGGTTAGTCTTATTTGAATGCAGAAAACTGGGTAACTAAAAGTGACATTAGCTGGGGCCTGGCTTAAGGAACTGAATTCTGCCCACCAGCTACCCCCGACAGGAGATGAGACTTGCACTACAGCTGTGTTCCCAGGCCAGCTGCCTTTTGCTGTTCCCACCAAAAGGGATCCGACACTTCTCTGATTGAATTATCAAGGGACTGCTAGAGACTAAACATAGGACCCAGGCAAATGTTTTATTATGGGGGCCGTAAAAATGGCTTCCTCTTGAACAATGGGCCTTCCAGGGCCCAGGCAGATGGTTTATTGCAGGGGTAAAAAAAATGGCTTCCTCTTGGCAGAAACTGGGAGGGGGAGAAACTGGAGACAGAGGCTGAGCTTGAAGAAAGTGGAAAGACTGGTTTCTGTACCATGTGACCTGAAAAGACACACCCCTGTAGCCAGAATATGGTCTTAGAAAAAGATGAATAACTCATAGTACGGACTTGTCATAATTATTTAAATGATACCATAATTATTGTGATTTTTCTGCCCACATTTTAAGAGGTTTTTAGAACCGGTGGCATGATCTGGGGGCAAGCTAGCAGTTAAGAGGGTATTACATAAAATGTATGCATGTGAAAAGTCTGATACATCATCAATTAATGCCTGCATGCCTTGCACACATTTGGGTAAATTTGAGTAAGAATCTGATATTGGTAACTTGACCAAAAAGTGAAATATGTTGCCATTTCTGAATGCAAGCTCCCAGGAAGAGCAGATTTGGACAGGGTATACCTCCTGTGATATGTGATGGGTGCATGTAATTTTAAACAAATGTGTACCTGTGCAAATATGTCTTTTGGGTCAAAATATAGATTGTGTGTAATTTGACTGGGGTGGGTTCTCTGTACCATAAACAGACCTCATCATGATGACACTTCATTTCATTCCCCCAATCAAGGGGAAGAGGATGAAGTGGCCAATGACAAGTGGAGAGGGGTAGGGCCTAGGAAGCTAGCCTCTCCACCCATTTTCAAAACACATAAAAGCAGACAATCAGGACAGATAGGGACATTCAATTCCATTTGCTGCGGAGCATGCTGCCGGACCATACAACATCCAGAGATCCAGACTTCAAATCCATCAATCTCCAGAATCCAGAGAGGCTAGACCAGCAGAGGAGAGCTGACCCAGACCGCTGTAAGCAGAACCAGAGAGCTGACCCAGATCACTGTGAAGTGCCGAGACCAGACCAGAGTCCAGTCTGAAACCTGACCAGATCCGTGGCGAGGCCCATTCTAATTCAAAAATATATTGTGAGTACCTAGCAGAACTGTGCAGAACCAATCTCTTAGTTAAAATAATATAATTCAATCTATTTTGATCTAAGTAGAACTGCCTAAAAGCTGTCACCTGTCATTTCTAGTTGCTAGCTGTCACTTGTCACTTTGAACTTTAAAATTTCAAATCTGAAAAACGACCTTTACCATATCGCTCATATCTCCGTGACCGTTTGTCTTAGAGACTTGCAGTAACTTTCCTCTGAAAGCTGGGAATCTTGGCTTTTCAAAGAACCTAGAACCGCATTCCTATTCCATACAATATTGCCGCAATCGCGAAAAACGCACTCTCGAATTTTACCGCGATTTGCAAATTTCTCCACGTGTGAAAACCACAGCTTCATTGCTTTCCTTGCTAAAAATTAGTTTGCCTCTTAAGAACCATCCCTGAATCATTGCTAGAGTGAGCCTGGACTAATATTAACTTGATACCACTCACCCTGAACCTCTAGAGGGAATTAAAAGCATTTTAGCATATTTTTCACTTCATTGCCAGCACATATAAAAGCATTTTGGGCCTGTGTTTCAAACTTCTGTAGTCTAAGCTTGCTGGGGTGAACTGAATTACATTTGATTGCATTTCTGAGAACTGTGGGTTTTCCTTCCATTTCCTTGCATTGCATAAAAGGGGGGGTGAATTGCCAGAGAAAAGTGATTACATTGTTTTGTTGAAATCATATCAAGTTATTTTCTGTACTGCATTTCATTCCACATTGCATCCATTTGAAACCATCAAAGTATTGTTGCTATCTTATCCATCCTATAACCACTCATCATTGATTATAAAGAAGTGTGCTAGTGCCGGACTATCCATTATTGATTACTGCTCAGATTAAGTGTGATATTCAATTATTAATTTATTATAAAGTGTGATATATATATCTATTGTTTAAATTATCAAATAAACCTTTTAAACTTGCAAAACAGAACTACTTCTTGGCTCAGTGGGGTCAGGGGGATTCCAAGAGAGGGGTGTTATATAGGGGTAGTCACCCAGAATGCATGAACTGGACATAAAGATATATCAATAAGGGTTTTCATTCAGTATTCTAGACTAGGCGTTGACTTAGCTGTAGTGTTGAATTGAATCCTCTTACAAATTGGGGGCTCGAGCGGGACGTTTGGGTTAGATCTATCACTTGTGCAGATTAATACAGTGTGCCATCTGACCAGATACACATATCCGGTCGGATCACCACGCTGTTTTTACGCTGTAAAGGACTCCTCAAAGGAACGCTCTAAGGAAAAGGTCTGTTTTGCAAAAATAAAACACAAACTTCTGTAAGTTAGGAAGGAACTCAAATTCCAGAATGACGACCTTAGTAGACATGAAAATAGCCAGAGAGCACTTCTTACATAAGTTATTTGTGAGAGGTGAGTGGACTCATCAGGACCAGACGGTCTGGTTGCAGGCAATCGCACCCCAGATCACTGAAACAGGGTCAGATAAATGGAGAGATCAGGGTCCCTTACATGTGGCCCTGAGTGAACTATACATGGCTCCTAAAGCTAAGGATGAACAAGACAAGATGGTTAGGATAGCGGCATACCTGTACCTATATATGGGAGACATGCAGGATAAATGTACTGAAAGCCAAGATCTGGCGAATAAGCGACAGATGGCGTTAGAGAAGGTCCAATCTGACCTGGTCTCTTCTGAGCAGAGGCTGCAGGGGAGCCAGGAGTCAGAAAATGAGAGTAGACAGCACATCATTAAAATAAAAGAGGACATGGATATACTGCAACAGGAAAAGGCTGACCAGGATACCAGATTTCTGGCCTTGCAGAAGGAGTACCAAGAAGGTTTGGACTCCCTACTGCAGAGCCAGAAAAAGCTGGAGCAACAGTTAGACTTCAATAGGGCATGTGCTGAGCAGGTAGTCACCCTGCAAAGCCACCTAGATAGGGAGAAGGCAGAGAGCAATAAACTGTTTCTGAAAGACCTGGATACCCAGGCAGAGTTTGACCAGGAGCGCCAGAAAGCTGGTGCCTTCCAAAGGCAAAGGGACGACCTGGCGGCACAGATGCAGGCTCTTAGTCAGGAAAGGGATACCTTAGGCCAGGAAGTCTGCCACTTAAAAAGAAAAATGGAAGAAAATCACCTGGCCCACCAGGAACTGGGTGACCTCCAAAAAGAGCACCAGAACTTGTTAGAGCACACCAGGAAGGTGGAGGATGCTCTAGCAAGTAAGGAGCAGGCCAATAGGGACACATCTCAGGAGGTAACCCTCCTGCAGCAAAGACTGGCCCAGTGCTCCAGGACCAATCAGGAGGCACAGAGAGAGAATGAGGCTCTCTGCCAGCACAATGATAGACTCCAACAACAGGTAGCGATGCAGGAGAGACTGATAGAGTCTAGTAAGGCCTTATCTGAGGAACTGAAGGCGCAGGCTCTTGCATTGCAACAGGGAGCAGGGGCGGATAGAGATGAGGTTCGCTGGGAAAGGGAAACTCCTGAGCATAACCTCAGGAGCCCTAGTACCAGAGGCCTTTATCTCTCTCAGTCCCTGGACTCTGCCACCCCCATGTCCCCTGGCGCACATGAGCACCAGGCCACAAGGATGGCAGATTACTATCCAGACAGAAGCATGGGGCTCATAGGCCAGTACCACCCAGGAATGGAGGGGCGGGCAATCCGGGTATGGGCACCCAAGCACAGTGCAATTTGATGGGGAACCCCAGGTGAGTAGGCCCATTAAGGGCATCCTGAAAACCTCTGCCCAGTTAGGTCAGTGGGGGGGGTACCCATCAAATCCTGGCAGCAAGGAGGGATCTGAAGACTCCTCTGAGCGGTACAGGACACAGGAGACCAGGTCCCCACATTCTGCCAGCCATTCCCAGGCTCGCAGAATCCGGGAAAACCTGGAAGAACAGACGGGAACCTCTGGGAGCAGTGCCTCTGAGTCAGAAGATGAATGGACCAGGGTTACCCGGACCAAAAGGGCCAATAAGACAAAAAGGGCCTTGCGTAAGGACCCCTTAAAGCAGATTAAGGCAATCAGGAGCGTCATCACGCCTTATCATAAGAACGCCAAGTATTCTGTTTGGGAGCACTTAGAGTTGTTTGAGCAAATGATGGAGACTTTCCATTTGAAAGACAGCCAAAGCTGTATTCAATATGTAAAGTGGACCTTCTCCCCGGAACACTCCAGTTTCTTTGCGGGGCTGGAGGACCAAAATCATTTAAGATGGTCCACCTATAAGGCGGCCACCTTGAAACATTTTTCTACTCATAGAAATCCTCAAGAGACTCGCAAGGCAGCCTACAATTTACAATGTGGGGAGGATCAGGCCCCACAAGAATTTGTGCAGGAGTTAAAGCGTGCTTTTGCACAGACCACAAGAAGGGTGCGCACGGATAGCAGAGAATTTATTAATACGTTTTTCCATGCCTTGCCCAAATACATAATGACCCAGCTCGTGAGGGATTTTCACGAGAAACGATCTTTAGACTGGGTCATTGAACAGGCGACCCGGATCTATGAGGTGTAGAAGCCAATAGAAAATAAAAATAATGCACCCAAAAACCCCAAAGCCAACAACACCCCTGCTGCTGCCAAGGTGGCAGAGGTAAAGGTCACCCCCGTTTTAGAGTTGGAGATGGGGGGGCCTAAAAACCTACCTGCACCTAATAATGCTAGGCCCAGAAGGCCCTCGGGCCAGTCACAGACAGGGAGCCAGGGAGGCAGCCCCACAAATGGGGTCCCTCGCTGTCCTGATTATGTAAGTCCCCGTTACAAGGGAAATCGACCCATCCTGGGTTATGTGTGGACTCCTCCAGCCCAAGGGGGGGGGATCCAGCCAAGCACCTCACCCAGGGAACTTCCCTCCTAACTTCCCACCGGAGGGCAGAAATTCTCCAAATCCTGGGCAGAACTTTTTCCCCAGGTATCCACCCAACTTCCAGCCCCAAAATCCTCCACCCTTCTTTCCCCAATTCCCTGAGCCCAGACAACCTAATCCGGGAGAGGGGAGGCCAAGGGTGGAGGGGTACCAAAATCTTCCCAAGCAGGGGTACTACCAAAGAAGGGATAGCTACCCTTCCCGAGATCAGCCCAGGGGAGAAAACAGGGCCCCGTATCAGCCTGAGCGGGTTTCCCAGTTAGAGCGCCAGGTTCAAAACATGGCGCGGGATCTGGGTCACATACTGAGGGCTCAGCAGAACCCTCAGATCGGCGTGCCAGCGCAGAACGCACCCAACTCTGGACCTGGTGCTCCAGAACAATGACGGGGGCAGCACCCCGATAACTCACCGGTTCCCAGGGAGGAGGCACAAAGGGAAGGGGGTGTAAAGCCTTGGAGGAAGCTTCCTTCCTCACTTGTAAACAGCCCCTGGAAACCCAGGAACCGGAAACAAAATCTCTTGCCCCTGAAAGTCTGCCTCCTAAGGAGCAGAGGGGGGTAGGAGAAACAAAAGACCCAAACAGACTCAGTTTGAGGAGGAGGTACAGATCTTCCAATTTGAGGGAGAGGGATCCTCAGAGGATCCTGGGAAAAGGATCTTCTCCTTCAGAGAGGGGGGAACTCCTCCCAAAGAATAATGGGTCCCTAGGGATGTAAATCCAGACTGGGGAGATGTGGAGACTGAGCTACCACCGCCCACCATCTCATCCCAGAACCAACAGCAAGAAAATCCCCTGGTTCAAACCCATCCTGGTGACAGCCCCCAAAAAGGGGGGGGCGGCCCGGAACCGGAGCCAGGGGAACCCACAATGGCTCTGATCTCCAGTTGCCAATTTTTTCTTTCAGATTCCCAAGGCTCTCCACAGAATTCTGCCCAAATCTCTTCGCTAGCGATGTCCAAAACCAGAAAGTTAGCCCACCAGTTGTCCAAAAATGTGCATTATCTGTGCCTCCTTGAGGAGAAGGAGGGAAGATACTATGCCCAGGTACAAGTACAGGGGCAGGGTACAATTTTGCCACTGGTGGACACTGGATCTCAAGCTACCCTTCTGTCCAGAAGGGCCTTTGACGAACTGAATGCAGGAAGGGGAGGGAAATACCAAATTCCTCTCACCTCTCTTCCTGGACAACTGCAGAACTTTGACGGGAAGGAAATTCCCGTTGAGGGGACTGCAGACTTGGACATTAAGATCGGGCGACACAAAGTGAAACACCCGGTCATAGTAGTCGCTCCAGAGGGCACCCCTTGTTTACTGGGGAATGACCTCCTGAGGAGGTTGTCACCCTTAATAGATTGCGTAAACAAGGTCCTCTGGACCCAGACTAGCCGACCAATAAAATTAAAACAGAGTGTCAACCATGTTAGTTTAAACGGCACCTGCCACATGGTTGAACAAAAATCTGACCAAATAGAATTTCACTTCCAGAACAACCAAACTCCAGACGTGACAGTAATAACAGTAGGACAACAGACTGGTGATGGAGGGTCCTCTCTATTTCGGAAAATCAACCTTCCTTCCAGTCTAAAGTGGTACTCCACGCTGGAAGGAAACACTCTGAAATTCTTTACTAATCCACAATCAGAAACTCCCACTCCTATAGTCCAGAAAGATGTGAAATCAGCTCAGAGCCTGGCTGAGATTCAGCAAATTGGAGAGCAGTTGTTCATCCCTGTTCAGTTAAATGATGGGAAGGACTCTGTTCTCGCTCGAGTGTGTGTGAACAACGGTAAGAGCTTCATCAGCGAAGCCATGTTTCGCCAACTCCCAAAAGATCCAGCCATTCCCACATTTAAACTGATAGACAAATGGGAAATGGACCTGGAAGCACCTAATTCCAAACATCTCCTGCCAAGCAGGTGTATGCTCAAAATCTCCATTGCAACAAGAGCATAGTCCACAATTGTTGGGTCGTGCGAGACGTCCCTGCCGCCTTTTACTTAGGCAGTGACATTCTCAATCACTTTGCCATTAGTTTGGACCTAATAAACTTCAAAGCTTGGTCCCGGTTAGCGGATAATCCAATGGGCTTTGATGATCCAGAAAAAGCATTTAGGTCAGCTCAATTGCTACCTTATGCAGTTGAAATTCAGATCAAAGAGGAAGTCACCATCCCAGAAAGGACCCGACAATTCTCCCTGGAAGTGAAAGTTAAAAGAGGACAATATTTGCAAAACCCTGATGCTTACATACATCTAAACTCTTCTCTCCAACAGCAAGGGTTGGGGGTAAACCCAACACCATTAGTCAACATAGAACACGACACCATTCCAATAGAGGTGGATAACAGTGACTTAAAGAGTATTACTCTAGCCGCAGGCACCATTATTGGAATGGCGGTTGGTGACCGACATTTTTCCATTGATTTAGGTAATGAACTGTTAGGGCCAATCCCAAAGGACTGCTTTGACAGTGACAGTGATGACAATACAACACCAGACAGGATTTTTACCCGGCATGGGGGGAACTTCCTGGTGTACACTTCTTGCCCTTATGGTAAGGAAGATGTGACTTGTGACTTCAGGAGGGATGAGGTGATTTTCCAGGTCCATCAGGGCTGCCTTTCCCACCTGAAGCCTCCAGTCCAAATCAGCACTCTGACCAGGGACTTCTCCACCCAGCTGGAGGAGGCCGCTGAGATAGCCAAACCAGAAGTCTTTCCAGGCTTCAGGCAGATGGTGGAAGAGAGAGTCAACCTAGCTGATGCCTGTGTGACTCTGGAACAAAAGCAAAAGTTGAAACAAGTTTTCTTGGATTTCCAAGATCTCTTTGCGGTAGACTCATATGACTGTGGCCGCACCGACATCCACACAACAACAATCCCCACGGACCCTGGCATGACTCCAGTGTTTGTGAAGCAATATCGTTTCCCTCTCGCATCCATGGAGTCCCTTACTGAAATAATTAAGAACCTTGAGTCCCGGGGAATAATCCGTCCAGTTCACAGCACCTTCAATAATCCGGTGCTGGGAATATTGAAGCCAAACGGCCAGTGGAGACTCTGTGCCGACCTCAGGGAGCTCAACAAACGGGTCCATACTTCCCGATGGCCTCTGCCCTACATTGACCAAGGGCTGGCCCAGATCCAGGGGTCACAGGTATTCACTGCAATAGACCTGACCAATGGATACTGGACCGTGCCGGTCAGTAGGGAGGACCAATACAAGCTGTCTTTTACCTTTGGGGGCCAGCAATACACATGGACCCGGACTCCCTTCGGATACCTCAACTCCGGCAATGAATTCAACATTTTCCTACACAAGGCCATGCCCGACCTGGGTGCAAGGGGTAACCTGGCTTATGTAGATGATGTCCTCATCAAAAGTTCATCTGTGGAGGAACACATAGCGGAGATACGTTATGTTCTGACCCAGTTGAGGGCCGCCGGAGCAAAACTTTCCTTTCAGAAAGCACAGTGGTGTAGAACCCGTGTTAATTTCTTGGGGCAGGAGATTACTCCTCAGGGTCTCTGTCCCCAGGAAAAGAAAGTGGAAGCACTTCAGAAACTGAAAGACCCCACAACTCTGCGGGAACTAAGGAGCCTCCTTGGACTGACTAATTACAGCAGAAAGTTCATTGAGGGCTACGCAGAGATCACCAGACCCCTGATTCATCTCCTGAAGGGGGGGGTCAAGTGGGAATGGGGTCCAGAACAAGCCGAGGCAGTAAAACAACTCAAAAGAAGCCTCTCACAAGCGCCTTGCCTAGCTTACCCTGTCAGAAACAAGGAGTTCTTCCTGGAGACGGGGTTCTCTAATAGGTGCTTGACAGCAGTGTTATACCAAAAGCATGACAAGGTCAATAAAGTAATCTCCTATGCGAGCAAAACTTTATCCTCTGTGGAGGAAATATTCAACGATTGTGAGAAGGCACTCCTGGCAACGGTGTGGGCATTGAAGAATTACCGCCCGTTTATCCAGGGGAACACATCATAGTAGAGACTCCACACCAGCCTCTGCAATATCTCCAAAGTGATAGAATCCGGGCCGGAAATGTGAGTAATTCCCGAATTACTTCCTGGATTCTGTCAATGCAAGGCTTTCCTGTGGAGGTCAGATATGGCCAAAACAAGAAGAGTCCCCTCGCGCAAGGTCTGGCTGACTTGCATGATTGTGCCAGAGAAAACTGTCTCGAGGACGAAAGTCTAAAAATAAAGGACAACATGGAGGCATACCTTAATTCCCCCCACAAAGTCTTTGAAGAGGACAAGTGTGAGGGAATGCCCACTGTCTATGTGGATGGATGCTCTTACCATGTTGACAACAACGGGGAGAAAGAACTGGTGGCCGGCGTAGGGAATGCATGGGTGAAGGAGTTCCCAGAACCCTCTGCTGGATACAAAATTGGTCCCCGAAGTAGTCAGGTGGCAGAATTGATGGCTGTGCATCAGGCCATCCTCACTGCTGTCCAGCATCAACTCCACGAACTGGTCATAATCACAGATTCGGATTATGTACGGAACGGGTTCGTGGAGCACCTGGTTAATTGGAAAACCAGAGGCATGTTATGTGCTAACAACAAACCCTTGAAACATGGGAAGTTGATCCAAAACATTGATGATCTGGTCACCTCGAATGAGATGACCATCTATTGGAAAAAGATCAAGGGTCATTCCAAAGTAGAGGGACCAGACAAAACTGGAAATGACTTACCTGATCAGCTGGCCAAAACCGGGGCCATCCAAGGGGATCTAATTGAGATTGAGTCCCTGTTGGGGGAAATCCAAGTCACTGCTATCACTAGGTCCCAGACAAATGCTCACAACGACCTTTCAATTGCACAATAGAGTAAGGAGACCCCTGATGCTGATTTGATTACCGCTCAGAAGGGGGATCCAATAATTGGTCAATTTTACCAGCACCCTGAGGACCCTGAGAACTTTCCCCTGACGGATACCGATTATATTGGGAAAGAGGACCTAAGAGTGTTGATGAAATGTCCAAAAATGTTCTGAATCCAAGACGGTTTGCTGGTAAGGAAATCCAAAGCTGGCCACGATCAGTGGGTGGTTCCTACCTCATTCCGAAGCCTGATGTTAAGTCACGCCCATGATGCGGCCACCGCCGGTCATAGGGGGTTTCACACAACACTGGAAATCTTAAGAGAGGTTGCATACTGGCCACACATGGGGGAGGACCTCGACCAATACTTGAAGGGGTGTCTTGTGTGTGCACAATTTCAGCCATCATCCCTCACGCACCGTGCGCCTCTCCAAAAGAGGGGGATGACACTGCCATGGTCAGATTTACAAATCGACTTTGTAGGCCCCGTGATTCGCTCTGCTAGGGGGAATAAGTACATGTTGACTGTGACATGCTTGTTTACCAAGTGGGTGGAATATCTCCCAGCCCCAAATTGCAAGGTAGAAACTGCTGCTGCCCTGATGATTAACCACATCTTTTCCCGTTTTGGTCTACCTCAAAGGATTGAGTCAGACAGGGGTAGCCACTTCACCAGTGAAGTAATGACAAAGATGTGGGAGATACTGGGGGTCAAAAGGAAGTTGCATATTGCTTACCGGCCAGCTTCTTCTGGGGCAGTAGAGAGATATAACCGAACCATTGTGAGCATATTAAAGAAGTTTGTGGCAGATTCTGGGCCAAGTTGGGATATCCGATTACCTCTGGTCCTAATGGCCATCAGATCTACCCCTTCATCTGCAACCAAAATGTCACCATTTGAGTTGATGACTGGGCGCAAGATGGTGCTTCCTCAGCATTTGCTCTACAGGACCCAAGAGCAGACACTGATAAATGCCTCCACAACTCATGAGTATGTGGAGAATTTATGTGGAGCTAGCAGTTAAGAGGGTATTACATAAAATGTATGCATGTGAAAAGTCTGATACATCATCAATTAATGCCTGCATGCCTTGCACACATTTGGGTAAATTTGAGTAAGAATCTGATATTGGTAACTTGACCAAAAAGTGAAATATGTTGCCATTTCTGAATGCAAGCTCCCAGGAAGAGCAGATTTGGACAGGGTATACCTCCTGTGATATGTGATGGGCGCATGTAATTTTAAACAAATGTGTACCTGTGCAAATATGTCTTTTGGGTCAAAATATAGATTGTGTGTAATTTGACAGGGGTGGGTTCTCTGTACCATAAACAGACCTCATCATGATGACACTTCATTTCATTCCCCCAATCAAGGGGAAGAGGATGAAGTGGCCAATGACAAGTGGAGAGGGGTAGGGCCTAGGAAGCTAGCCTCTCCCCCATTTTCAAAACACATAAAAGCAGACAGTCAGGACAGATAGGGACATTCAATTCCATTTGCTGCGGAGCATGCTGCCGGACCATACAACATCCAGAGATCCAGACTTCAAATCCATCAATCTCCAGAATCCAGAGAGGCTAGACCAGCAGAGCAGAGCTGACCCAGACCGCTGTTAGCAGAACCAGAGAGCTGACCCAGATCACTGTGAAGTGCCGAGACCAGACCAGAGTCCAGTCTGAAACCTGACCAGATCTGTGGCGAGGCCCATTCTAATTCAAAAATATATTGTGAGTACCTAGCAGAACTGTGCAGAACCAATCTCTTAGTTAAAATAATATAATTCAATCTATTTTAATCTAAGTAGAACTGCCTAAAAGCTGTCACCTGTCATTTCTAGTTGCTAGCTGTCACTTGTCACTTTGAACTTTAAAATTTCAAATCTGAAAAACGACCTTTACCATATCGCTCATATTTCCGTGACCGTTTGTCTTAGAGACTTGCAGTAACTTTCCTCTGAAAGCTGGGAAGCTTGGCTTTTCAACGAACCTAGAACCGCATTCCTATTCCATACACTATTGCCGCAATCGCGTAAAACGCACTCGCAAATTTTACCGCGATTTGCAAATTTCTCCACGTGTGAAAACCGCAGCTTCATTGCTTTCCTTGCTAAAAATTCGTTTGCCTCTTAAGAACCATCCCTGAATCATTGCTAGAGTGAGCCTGGACTAATATTAACTTGATACCACTCACCCTGAACCTCTAGAGGGAATTAAAAGCATTTTAGCATATTTTTCACTTCATTGCCAGCACATATAAAAGCATTTTGGGCCTGTGTTTCAAACTTCTGTAGTCTAAGCTTGCTGGGGTGAACTGAATTACATTTGATTGCATTTCTGAGAACTGTGGGTTTTCCTTCCATTTCCTTGCATTGCATAAAAGGGGGGGTGAATTGCCAGAGAAAAGCGATTACATTGTTTTGTTGAAATCATATCAAGTTATTTTCTGTACTGCATTTCATTCCACATTGCATCCATTTGAAACCATCAAAGTATTGTTGCTATCTTATCCATCCTATAACCACTCATCATTGATTATAAAGAAGTGTGCTAGTGCCGGACTATCCATTATTGAGTACTGCTCAGATTAAGTGTGATATTCAATTATTAATTTATTATAAAGTGTGATATATATATCTATTGTTTAAATTATCAAATAAACCTTTTAAACTTGCAAAGCAGAACTACTTCTTGGCTCAGTGGGGTCAGGGGGATTCCAAGAGAGGGGTGTTATATAGGGGTAGTCATCCAGAACGCATGAACTGGACATAAAGATATATCAATAAGGGTTTTCATTCAGTATTCTAGACTAGGCGTTGACTTAGCTGTAGTGTTGAATTGAATCCTCTTACACCACACAACCACCTTACCCTACTCTCTCTAACCCCACCAACCTACCTTATCCACACTCATACTATCCCCACTATCTCCATCCCCACCATCTTTACACTCACTCACCCAATCCTCTCTTTCCACCCCACCTGCACACCCTAACCAAACCCTCTCTACCCCAACCACCTTAACTCCACTCTCTCTATCGACAACCACCTTACCCTACCCACACTCTCTCTACCCCCACCCTCCCTTCTCCATTCTGTCTAACTTCTCCTGGCCTACCTCCATTCTCTACCCACCCACCCTACCCCCACTCTCTCTATATAAATCCCCACTCTCTATACACACCCTCCAACCAAATCCCCACACTCTATACTATACCACCCACCCACCCGACCCCCACCCTCTCTACCCCACTCACCCACCCTGCCTCCAGTCTCAATACATCCACCAGCCCACTCTAACTCCACTCTCTCTACACCACCCATCCTAGCCCCATGCTCTCTAACATCACCCATCCACCCTACCCCACTCTATCTAAACCCACCCACCCTAACCCCACTCTCTCTACCATAACCCCCCACCATACATCCACTCTCTCTACCCCCACCAACTCAACTCTCTCTACATACCTACACTCTCTCTATCCCGACCCAACCACCCTAACTACACTCTCTCTACCCCCACCTAACCTACCCCCACTCTCTCTACCCACACCCACCCACTTTACCTTCACTCTCTCTACCTTCACCGACCCACCCTACCTCCACTCTGTCTACCCCAACCCCACACCCTACCTCCACTCCGTCTACTTCAACCCCACACCCTACCTCTACTCTCTCTACCCCCACCCACCACCCTAGCTTCGCTCTCTTTACCCCCACCCACCCTACCACCAGTCTTTCTACCACACCCACCACCCTAACTCCACTCTCTTGACCCCATCCATCCTACCTCCACTTTCTCTACCAACACCCAAACACCCTAACCCCATTATCTCTACCCACTTCTCTTTCCATCCACAACCATCCACCCAACTTACCCACACTCTCTCTACACCTTTTTTTTTCTATTTACTTGTACTGCACTTCCCCCCTCCCCTTCCCCTTGCACTTCTCCCTTCCCGCTACCCCTGCACTTGCGCAATCTGAATGACACCTGGCCTAGTAGGATCGTTGTCTGTCCTCCCCTTGTTTCCCCCCTCCCTGCCTCGTCGCGCCTTGAAACACTTGTGTATAGGCACGTTACAAATGCCATATCATATCATATCACCTACCCACCCTATCCCCATTTTCTCTACCCCCACCCACCCTAACCGTCTACCCACACCCACCTCACTTCCACTCTATCTACCCCATCCATCCACCCTACCACCAATCCCTCTACCCCACCTACCATACACCCACTCTCTCTACACCCACCCGCCTGTCCCCCACCCACCAACCTCTCTCTACCTCCACCCAAGTCTCTCTACAACCATCCCACCCACCACAGCCTCTCCCTCATACTTCCTCACACACTCTGTCTTTATTTCATAACCTCTCACTCTAAACCTTTCTCGCTCATATTTCCTCTTGCTCATCGTCAATGGCACCCTCTCTCAATAATGTCCTCCGTTGCTATAGTCTCCTTCCTTTGCATTCTCTTGCACACCCGTACCTCTTATTAGATCCTCCTTTGAAATGGTGGACTCTCCTTCTTGAACCCTAGTACCTATGCAAGCCAAATGCAAAGAACAGCAGCAAACGCCAAAACTAATGGCTTTGCCAATGCTTGTTTGTGCATGCTGCATGGTAAAGTCACTCTGGCATGCGAGACAACATCAATACGGTGAAGAGGGGTGCCTGCCGCCGTCTTGGAAGTGGCTCCCCTGTCCGCATAAGATCCCTCTAGGGTACATGCTTGTCCCTGGGGGGTAATACTTGGTTTTAAAATGGCCACATCATAAGCGTTATTGCGAAAATAGAATGATGGTAATTACTGCATGAGAAAAATATACAGCATACAAGCTGCTGTAGTAGTATTGTAGAAGGTCAATGCTCATGGCATTTCCCCCCTACAGTCATAGCCTCTGGAATAAATACTGCCAGACTCATAATGACCCTGTCTGTAAAGCCAGACGCGGCGGCTCCATCACAAGCCATAGCACAGCGAAGAAACAGAGTATTATCAATATCAGAAAATGTGCACTGTATCAACCAATCAAAAAAAGGGCCTGATGATTAAAGTCCAACGCAGCCTTTCGCGAGAACTCGCACGTTAAGGAGGGATGTGAGCCGAGGTCGCCTGCTGTAGACTGGGGAAATGTGCCCTTTCTGTGCTCAGGGGCAAGATGATGTCATGCCAACCCTTCCTTTCCCTATTTAGTGAGTCAAGCGTTCATACTGGAAAGGGTCCTTAACGTGCCCTTTTGTGTTCTCAGTTTGTTCAGCTGCAAAACACCTGAATCATTCTTTCTCG
The DNA here is from genome assembly GCF_040938575.1 of Ambystoma mexicanum. Taxonomy (NCBI): domain Eukaryota; kingdom Metazoa; phylum Chordata; class Amphibia; order Caudata; family Ambystomatidae; genus Ambystoma; species Ambystoma mexicanum. The sequence continues at coordinate 1,312,735,475 of NC_090924.1, read as the reverse complement.
TGATTTACACAGGAAACAACATGTCAAACTTCAATCAATGTACATTTGATTAACAAAAGGTTTAGTCGTGATTGTATCTCTCCGTTCTCCCCCTGCACCGCTTTCATTGTGTTGTAATGTGTTCATTACGATTCGATCTAAGCAGCCATTTAATAATAAGGTGCATTTTCATCGTGATGAAAATATAGTTTGAATGAAGCATGTAACATGGTACGGTTTTTTGTAAAGAAAAATACTGGCATTAATTTCTACCGCTCCCCCTACCTCCCAATCAATGTTAAGCTCCACCTAACTCGTACAATAATAATAATTCGGGCGACGGGACTATCTTTAGCAGAAATGGGGTACCTTGATTTTTAGGTAATGCCCCTAACCACCCCTGATTTCTGCTCCCATTGCTCCCCGCACATCATTGCTTCTTTGATCTTTTTCCTCTCGCTGTTTGCCCAATGCCTGTCTCTTGCATCTGTGTTCCTATCTAAAGCTGGGCAAAACTATCATGCGCGGAAGGACATAGGCAAATTACAGCGTATGTTTCACTTCCGGCTTTTTTTGCTGTAATCGTTGGTTGAGCTAAAACTGTTTCCGGAAGCGTCAAAATCTATCGTAAATACCAATACATGCGCAGGATTGATGGCAAATATGACTATTTCACGATTTAGGGCAATTCTTCGGTTTGGGAAGGGAATCCACCACAATTTTCAGTCGGAATGTTGGAATTCATACTGAAAAAAACGACCAAATAACAGAAGGCAGACTTCCCTGCAATTTTGCTTTCCACCTTCCGAGGGCCGGTGCTATCAGTAGGCAAGGTTGGGCGCTTGCCTATATGTGCAAAATGTTAGAGCAGCAAAATGCTGCTTTAACTCGCTCTACGTTTGTGCTGCCTTGCCTTCTCTGTGATAGCACTGGCCCTGTCCCCTGTACACTCTCTGAAGGCTGACGCTGGCGGCAGCAGCAGCAGAGTCAAAGACCAGTCTACGCTGTGAAGGTTGGAGTTGGGTCAGGCCTGGGTCATGAGTGGCATCATGGATGTGGCAGCGCTGGATAGCACCTGCGCATTACGAACGGAGCACCCCACGTGCCCTGCTGGTCTGTCTGTCTTCTGTGTGTTGTTAGAAGTAAGTACCAGGCATCCCATGATATTCAAAGGGATGTCATGGAGAAAGGGGTGCAGGCAGCTGCTGAACAAGAAGAGTTTCTTGCTAGTGCCTTGGCAGAAGTAGTAGATTAATCAGGTGAGACAACCTACCCCTTTCCCCCAGATCTGTGTCATACCCTTGTCCCTGTTGCTGTTGATATCCCTCTCTATGGTACGTCCGCAGTTTCTATGCATACCTGTTGTAATAATGCCTCTATCGACCATCAAAATGAATCTCCCCTCCCCCATCGGCCCTTCCCATCAATGTGTACATGTTTACCCCCCCCCCGTATAGTGCTCCAGTCCCTGCGTGGTGGTTGACTTGATCCCTATACTTGGGCTGGCTCCTCTGATGTGATCGCATTTTTGGCCTTTTGTGTGCAGCGGACCAGCGCCCCATGGAGTCCAGGCCCATGGGCTCATGAAGCACCTTAAAACTGTGTTAAAGTCTGGAGAAGCACCAAAGGCAACCTTGGTAGTCCGGCCATCAAACGGCACACATTTTACATTCATGAGAAGTTAAGAGTCTGGCTGAGAATGCAGACTAGTATGGATTTTTGACTTTGATGGATAAATGCCTACTCACAAGGTTTGTTGGTGGGCTGTTCAGAGATGCTTGTCTCCTGGCCATTAAGAAGTACCACCTTGCATTGCCCAGAGTGAGTACGTATACACAGAACACTGGAACTGGCAAGACCACCCGCAGGTGATGAAATCTCTTCAAGTCTGGCTAAAGTCATACAGCTCACACTTTTCCACTCCCCTCCTTCTGTATTAGGGGACAGCCACAGCTGCCCAGCAGCACCTCCAAGGGCTTCTATTTCAGAGTGTTTGCATTTGTGGCCATGAAGTGGTGTGTACTTGCCTATGGAGCATCACAAATCGAAATAAACTTAAAAAGACAACTACAGGGAGCTTCCCGAGTCTTCCATAAATAAAGCGTCTGGATCTGCAAGGCTCAGTGATTTGGTGGTGATTTACAGAGTGGGCAGTGATCATAAGTCCTTGATCACCTGGTGATTTGTTTGGTAGCAATTTCTAAACTAGTTTTCAAGTAGCACATTTGCTAAATGGAAAGTTTCTACTTTTCCAAAAAAAGGCCACTACAACCACTGAACAAGCATTGGCAATGCCAAAAGTTTTGACTTTTGTGTAGGATAGGGATAGGTATTTGCCAGGTACTGCTGTAATGGTACTAACTGGCCATATTGACAGCTGCTGTAAAATGATGTGAGTACCTCATAACAGTAGTGCATGCCAAATGATTATTTAATATCTATAAGCAGGCCAAACCTGTTGGCTTTGGCACTGCTTGCTTTTAATCAAACTTCTGTGAAGGACATCCACACTGCATGTAAATCAAGTGACTGAAAGCACACTTGGTTAAGATGTTTTTATTACACCAGTAGTGCATGTAAAGATCCAATAAAGCCATTAAGTCGCAGAAGACTCGATTGAAATAACTCTGACAGGCATTTCAACCAAAGGTTAATGCTACACAAAGAGATACCAAGAGAATTTGCTTAGAGCGGGTAGAGGCAGAAAGTGGGTGGAATGGCCATGGGGATTAGCATGGCTGTGGGCAGTTATTGGGTGGACAAATAACCAAACAACACCCACATGTTTTGTGTCCCTCAACACATGCCATCACCTAGCTTTACTGCAATGCAATAGTTTCCACGTATAGGTGGTGCTTACGATCACCTACTAGGAAAAACTAAAAATGCCGATGTCTTCTCTATTGGCACACCAATAAACAAATCCTGTGGCCTAAATAAGATCAATTTACACTAACTCGACAGTTTTTGCACTATGGTGCATCGGTGCAGAGGGTCTTCTAGGGAAAATGTCACTTCATGTTCCCGTCTTCTCGATCTGCCACTGCTTGCAAGCACAAGATCCAGAACCACCATCCACATCCATCCATGCCTAGACTTGAGGTGTGCTACAAAATTACAGTATTCACTGTGGTGTTTTATCAGCTGTTTCCATCAACTACATTATAAATGCAATCCTGATTTTTCCACTTTCAGTTTCCCAGTGTAATGGCAGGTGCAGGGATGACTCTTGATCACACATACCTTTTAATACATTTATGCTGCATCTATGCAAAATATGGTGGCCCATTAAAGACCAGCAGGCTGGTGCCTCATATTGGGTGAACAATCACGCCTGGGAAAAGACTGGCCAAAGGTGGCTCACTCCATAATCAATGAGGTGCCAGCACCCACTCTGCCACTGTTGTGATGAGGTGCTGGTTGCTAGAGTGTTTAAGTATGTTATATTTTGTTCTTTTCTCAATCTATTATTAAATATTATGCCCCCTTGTGCCTGTCACTTTTATCTTTCTCGGTGTGTCCAAGGGATGCAATACAGAGTATTGACCCTTGCATGTGGTGGGAAGAGTGGTAATATGGTAGCCTGTGCTGGGAAAGACGTCAGTCCTTACTTGTCAGTCTGGAGGGTCGTGATATGTTGGTCTGGTTTTGGCATCCATTGCCTTTCCTGTTTGACAGGCTACTATGAACTCATTGGCCGTCCCATAGCCAGGCACAAGGCTCTGGAGCTGACTGTAGCGCTTGGAAATCAGGGGTATTATTACAGGGCTGTTCAGTGGGGTCATGCCTCTCATGTAGGAATGTTCCCCACATAATTGCCCTGGGTTATTTTTGTTTGTGGGTGGCTGACCCCTCAGATGTTGTGGCAACAGCTGTAATTCACATTGTGGGTATTATGCTAGTCTCTTGATAGTTCTGACTTATACCAGTGGCACTGCATGCTACGCAAATGAGGTGGTAGGGCTCAAGTTCACTGTATCTGACATGAGAGAGTTATGGTGCTGTCTTTGTTCTACTGAGCACAGACATCAACACATTATTCCTCCTTTACCTTCGAGGACAGACTCCATGACAACAGAGCAATATGTGTTCTTGTGCTTCCTGCTGGCGTCACCTTTACAAGCCACCTCTGGAAACTTTGTCTGTAAAGGATTCTGACACTTCCCTGGTATTCCAGTGTCCTTCAAATGTCGAGAAATGAATTCTGACAGAAGGATCCTTGAAGCTGTAGGACACAGAATGAGGCTGACTTGATATTTAGAAAAGGTGTCATAAATGCACAGATTCAAGTGTGAGGGCAGAGTGGGTCAACTTGAGGACATCCTTCACAATGAAGGCTTGAGGGTGGTAGGCCTCCAGGTTCATCCTGGCGGGCCCTCTACCCTCTCATCATTAGTTTTGGCTATTAGGTGGAACTGAAAGTGCCCCCTACAAGCTGAAACTATTGTCATGGGGAGGGGAGATACACGAGATCGGATACGGGGAAGAAGATATTTTGGGACTTGCAATCTGTGGAGGTCCACTCAATAAAAAGGTTATCTTTATGAAGATAGTGACATTAACATATGCAAAAAAAGTGCAAAACAAGGAGCTGGAAGTTTGTGACACAATCTCCATACCTAGCTTAGTTTATTACACAACTTCCTTCAGTGTGTGTCTGAAAGAGGAGAAAGTACATTGGTGTTAAAAGGAATTGTTTCAGGATTGTATTATTTTGCATTCTGGGAATATATATGAACCTACAAATTGAAAACCTTAAATATTTGCACCAAATAAATCTTAAAAAGCAGAGTGGGTTAAATCACTGCTTCACTGTTTACTCAAAGTGTGTGATCCTGGACGACTAATGTAATCTCCCTCTGGCATAACTGTGTACAGGTGTCTAGTATCTATTACCAAAATGGTGTTCCTACTGCCTGTATTGCCTATATATAATTTACAGAAAGGATTAGATCCACATGCTCAGCATTACATTTTGTTTTGCTATAGTACCATTGACTTGTTTAGTCAACTTGTATTTATGAAACACAGAGGCTTTAATTTGACTTCTGAAACATAACACTCTGAGTAAATGTGAGAATAAGGAAAGTGCAATGGGATCCATCCACAGCAGAAGACGTGAGCAATGTGTTAAGTGTATGTAATGGGTTTGCAGCAATCGGTAACACAATGAGAACAGTTGGTTGAGAACGGTTAGGATCTTGAGTGGAGTTGGGGGGCGCCAATCTGACAGTTTGCCTAGGATGACAAAATTCCTTGAACCAGCCCTGCACCTTCCACCATTTTATTGAGCAGGACATTTCATCCAGCCACTTACTCTCAAACAATCCCTACAAAATGCCCCGTCCCTGACTAACCATCCTGTACCTCTTTCTCTGATGTCACAATTTGATGACTTTGTGACACTCTCTCCCTGTCTGTGCTTTCTCTGCTCGGTGCCATTGTGATGTTCCCCTCTCCAAGTCCTGCCCTGGTTTATTCCTGTGCAGTGGTGGACATGTACAAAACAAAGTATTGGAACTTCAGGCCCACTGGCTCCCGACTCCACAACTCACCGGCCCACCTGTCCGTTCCACCCCAAACTCCCAGTCTGAAAAGATTGCATCTCTTTGATGTTCTGACTGGCAACGGTGCAAAGCCCAGGCGTGTTGGATTTTTATTAATGAATAAAAGGATACAGGTAAGTCTGTCTTCACAAGGGTGATCTGCTAATTGGATTCCCCTTTCATAAACTCCATTCCAAAAACATCATGTTATTGTGCCCTGCTGAATCAGCAGCCTGATTTGCAGTGGCATACACCATGTTCAATGGTCGCAGATGCCAACTCGACAGCCACAGCAACGGGCCAAGGCTCTGCAGCGCATGGGTGGCATCTAAGATACACCCCGCCTTGTACCAAAACTACGATGTTCATAAGTAACACATGATGGTGCAGGATAAACTTTCAAATAAAGCTATTCCTGAGTTTCGGCATAGTGCATGGCGCTACCCATTATCATGATTGCCACATCTAAATTGATATTGCACATGTGTCATCTCCTGTGAGTCAGCTATGCCATGGAAGGTGATGTGTATTCTGGTCGGATGGGTTGAGACTGCCAAATGGTCTCTTTGTGAGGGCAGGTAACACCCTCTGCCGGAAACAGCCGCCCAACAGGCAGCTATCCTTGGCCTGGCATCAAAGGAGCACACCCATTCAAAAGGAGTACCCTCACACTTGAGTGCTGCATCTCTTAGGGCCTATGTTCATAGTGAGAAGGGAAGAAGACTTCCACCACTTAGTTTCTCTCTGATTCTCTTTCTCTTTCCTGTCCCCTCCACTTTCTCTGGGGCTATGCACTTTGGGTGTGACATAAAGTCTGTTCAGTTCATGAGCATGGATTGTACCACTAAGGCAGGCTAGCATTCGTAAAACCACCTGTGGACTTTTAGTTTGAAAAGAAGAGGTCTCCCCTTTGATTCACTTGGGGTTCACTCTGGAGCACCACCTGAGAAAGATTTGCTGGAAGTCTTTCAGCAAAGTTTCACTTTCCTAATCCCTCAGCCAGCTGTTAAGAAGGAGTTGTCCAAGGCAGAGAAGAGTTCTGCCTCCTACCCACTCCCAGGGCAAACTTGGGTTGTCTGCTGCTGTGGACCAGGACCTGCCACTCTGCCAGAATCTCCTAAAGCTGGAACAACAGACCCTGAACACAATCATCCTGCATTCAAGTCTCCCTGAGGGGGCCTCACAGCATCTAGAGGACCATACAGGCTGAAGCTGCCTGTTCTGCTGCATTGAACCTGTCACACTGGGTTCACCAGTCATAGAACTAGAGGGAATATGCTGGTGCCGTCTTTTGAGCTCCTCCACCCATTCAAACTTTATTGCTTGCATCAACACCAACTCAATATTGCATTGTTCCCTTATTGAGCACATCACCTGCTAGGCTTGAATCAAATTCTCGAATTTGGGCCCGGCTTGAACCACTGGAATGTCCCCCTCCGACCATACCCAGAGATTATAACCATGACTCAGCCCAAAAAGCCCTCCAACAGTCATTTCACAGACCAACATATTGGAGCAGCTAGATCATCCATTTGACGACCGTCACCTGATGACTCAAATCACAGAGGCGTCACTCATCAACTCTTCCCTGCAGATATAACCCGACCCGCCCAGCACAACCTACAAGAGATCCTGTTGACGCAAAGTTTCTCTAAGGTGTTCGTCCCATATTTGGCATGGGACGGACGTTTCACATTCATGCACCTCTGCCCATTTCTGTTGCGGGCCACGCGGGACCTTCATTCACGATGAAACACATGCACTTTGTGTTATGTTTCAGACGCCTTGTTACTTGAACGTGTTTGTCCCGTATTTCAGGTGGAGCATTCAGTTTGCTTTCATGCCCATGTGCTCCTCTGTCCATTTTGGTCTCAGTATCAGGCAACCCGGCACAGCCATATGTGATTGTGCGCATGCACTTTGCATCTTGCGTTTCCCCCATTGACTCGCACTCTGAATATCCATTTCATGCACATGCACACTATGTCATGTGTAACACAGCACGCCAGTGAATGCTTTGTGCTACCTTTTGTAGCATACTGGGTGAGAATGCAAAACATACATTGCACACACAAACTGATGCTCAGAGATTGACTACCTTGTTTGTTGGCCAGCCTATATGAATGCAGCCTTACCTACAAGTCTCCACCACACCTCTTCTGTTTGGGAGAGGAGTACTAGCAGCATCAGCAGCAGCACCATCTTGCAACAGCATCCCCAGCACCTTATAACAGGAGCAGCACCAGTAGCCACGATCACCAGCGGAAGGTTCACCACTATCAGCAGGACCAACATCCTGCAGGAGAACCTCCGTCGCCAGGCACCAGCGAATGAGGGCAAGAGGAGATGATCCCCACTGTACACAGCCAGCAGCTGCAGCAGCATACTGTTAGGGAGAATTCTCTGTTTACGCTGAATTTCCTAACCTAGTGAGTCCCCCAGCAGCTTTGCTGGATTTCTGGAGTTTGTTTTTTTCTCCTGCCAAGAGTGAGACTCTTTTCCTCACACTCTTGGATATTATTTGTGGGGTTCCTTTGACTGTTAATGTGTTTTATGGGCTATGGGGTCTTTTACTCCATAGGGTCTCATGTGTTTTTACTATGTGTGTTACGCAGCACCCTCCGTGCAGTGACACAGCGGTGTCATAGTGACACCCCACCATAGACTCCATACCCTGGGACTGACTACTGTCTCCCAGGGCATGTAAAGTCACCATTGGCTTTACTAGTCCCAAATTATGAACAGAAACCAGTACAAACCATCATATTGTGGACGTACTGGTCGGGGAAATTCAATTGCCCCGGGGTCTGTTATTCGAGGGGGCACGTCTCTGTCCCCCCTGGTCGAGTTTTGGCTGGTGGCAGTGGATACTACTTTTTATATTCGACCGCGAATATATCTCAATAGGATTTTCCCATTGTTCGAGGCTACCAATTTTAATTATTTAATTCCTATAGCCTCGAACATACCGCCAGGTTATTTATTTAATATTAATTCACCGGTTGGTATTTTTTGGCAGAACTCGATTCTAAAATGGCATTTGTGTTCTCTTCTGTGACTCCAACCCAAGTCGAGCCCTTTGTTCCACTTTTTGGCAGGCTTCTCCACAGAAGCCTTCAAAAGTGGTGCCACTCTGTCTGGGTAACACAGGGGGTTTGGGAGGGGGTTTAGGCACCCTGGACTGAGTTGCCTTGGCAACTCAAGTCGCACTCTTGTGTGATTGGCCCAAGTGGTGAGCCGGCCGGCTCACCACTTAGCATGTTTGATTGACAGCTAGGCTGAATGAATGGGGGTTTCTTGCATAAGAGCAGAGCTTTTGGGACTGGAACTTCAGAAGTCGCCACAGGACCTGAAAATCCAAAGAGGGAGAAGCTGAGCCGACCTGCAACGACGACATCACCGGTGGAGCCCTGCTGAACCATCTCACCACTTCCCGACGACAGAGGAGATCTTCTTGCCGGAGAGTCTCTTCCCCTTGAGCTGGTGGGGACAACCAGTTCGCTTTCCTTTTCGCCTACCAGGACGTCGAGTGGTCGAATTGCCCGTGCCAAGCACCCTGGCAACCGGATAGCCACTTACCACTGAACCGCGAATAAAAGGACCGCTCCTTTGAATCGAGAAACTCCGCGGCTGGTTTCTTCCGTAGCAGTACAACGACCTCCTGCTTTCCTTCCCGACGAGATCTTCTCTTCTGCCGGACGAAGCACCGACTCGTAACCGCTGCCAGGAACAACTGCCCCCGCTGGAGTGTTCTCACCATTTCAAGGTACTGTGTCCGCCTGGCCTCCCTTTCTATAGATTGCTACTAGGTGACAGTAAATCCTTAACCTTCTAGACTGGGTTGGTCTTTTGACCATCTAACTGGTCCCTTTCTTTTGGTCCAACTCCTTTCTGAACCTTTTCAAGACTTTTGTGCACTTTTCAACCGTGTGACCTTGGACACATTTCGTTCTGATCCTCTTAAAGTGGATCCGGCTTTCTGGAACTCTAACTTCACAGTTTTATTCTGCCTTCCTATCTTGCTGTGTTCTTTTGAAAGTGTTGGGATCTGTTTCAATTTATGCTCTGCCTTTCTCTCCCTTTTAACCGAATTATTAGAGTGCCATCTGCGTTAAGCGCTCACCGCTGTCTGAAAATAAGTGGTGCTTTACTTAAGACTTGTCTAATATTCTTTTAAGGGAGTGAATATACTTTAGTGACTGTGTTTTTGAACTTGCTTGATATTAGTGCCAGTGTGTTTTTATAGATTTGTTTTTAAATAAATAATTATATATCTTTTACACCAAAGCTCTGGTCAGTGTTTGCTTGTTCTACTGTATTTACCTGCCCTATTGTGTATGCTCTGTATACTGCCTAACTCTTCTTGAGAGAAGTCTGACTGCTCAGCCACAGCTACCAGGTAAATCTGGGTGGTGTAGACTGCTACCAATTGTGTTTACTGCTAACTCCTGTGGTCTTAAACGTTTTGCAGTGGTCCCTAAGGGAACTGCACGGGTTTCTGCCTAACACTGGTGTACAGCAGTGGGATTTGTATTGAGTATACACTTTAGTGTGCTTTTGGATACTTTAGGACAACTAACCACAAAGCTTAGCACTAAAAAGCTGATTTTCTAAACCTGTCTACTATGGAAAGTTATACCCTAGAATCATTGTCTGCCAAAACTGCCGATTGCTTGAAAGTATTGTGTAGACATCAGAACCTCTCTGGGAAGGGCAAGAAAATCGAACTTATAGAAAGATTGGTAGAAAATCAAAGTCTGGGTGGTACAGAGGAATCAACCCACCCAGCAAATGTAGATAACAGTGATGGTATTGATCTGAATCAAAGTATTGATAATCTTGATAATGAGTCAGAAGAGGAAAGTGAGCCTAATGCAGTTAGCCATCCTGAACCTCTGTCTGCCTTACCAACTGTACCTACTGGACCTATACCAGGTCCCACATGTAATCCTGAATATTTTGAACTTGAAAAAATGAAACTTGAATTAGAATACAAATGTTGTATTGCTCAATCTGAACGAAACCAAGAGTTAGAGTTCAGGAGAATCAATGCCCAAGCTGAGCAGAAGCAAGCTGAGTTGAAGCTCAGAGAAATAGAGCTTAATCATGAACTTGAAATGAAAAAGTTGTCTGTGGAAACTACTTCTCTCTCTTCTGGTTCCTCTAGGAGTTCCAGTCCCAAAAGACCCCAGATGCCTAAGGAATTAGTGGGTATGTATGAACCTAAGTTGGATGTGTTGGATTGGTTGAAAATGTTTGAATATAATCATGGGCTCCAGGACATCACAGGGAATGAGCTACTTCCTTGGTTGTTCTCTAGGCTCCCCCCTGTTGCAACTGATGTGGTAATGGAGTTGGGGGAGGTGGATAAGAAGGATTATGAGTGTGTGAAGCTAGCTTTAATAGCTAGATTTGGGAAGACCCCTTCCCAGTACCTTAAGAGGTTTAGGACCCTCAAAAAGAATGATGGTACCCCTTGGGCTACCTGGGTGAGTGAGCGTTTGAAAAACTTAGAGGGATGGATTAAGGGTTACAAGGTGAACACTTATGAGGGAATGAGAAATCTTGTAATGTTGGAGTCAATTTATGATGCCTGCTCTCCTGAGCTCAGACAGCACTAGGCTGCTTCAAAGGAATTAGATCCTAGAAGGCTAGCTAAGGCTGCTGACTTGTGGGTTGCCAACAGGGCTACTCACAAGGATTCAGGGGTCACTCAGAACAAGGATGAGGGAAAGCAGCCACCAAAAGGGAACCAAGAGATTTCTAATACCTCCCAAACCAAAGAGGGCCCCAAACAACAATATAACCAGGGTAAGCCCCAGGGTAAACCACAACAGGCTAGTGTTCCTTCTGGTCACAAACCAGAAGGAGGTCAGGCCAAGCCACCCTTCCAGAGAGCATTTGGAACATGCTATCTCTGTGGGGCAACTGACCACATCAAAGGAGATCCCAGATGTAAGGGTAAACCTACAGGGATCAGCACAGTCTTCTTAGCCTTCACTCCTGAGGAGGAAGTCCAAATGGCTAGTGCTCACTTTGAAGTCTTTGCTGAAGAACCTTTGGGTCTTCAAGCAAGTGTAACCGTAGAGTCCATGGTTTTGGTTAGTGATCAGAATAGGAGTGTGTACAACTCCATACCAGAACACTCTAAAGTTTATTATATGGACAGTGTTCTTGTCAATGGCCAGGATACTCCTGCCAGGCTAGACTCTGGGGCCAGCAGAACAGTAGTGGATGAAAGCTTTTGCAGGCCTCAGGATGTTGCCAAGGCACCCAAAGGTCCCACTAAGATGTCTGGAGGCCCTGTCCAAATGGTTCCAATTCTACCAGCCCTCATTTAGTGTAATGACATGACAGTGTTGATTCCTGTCAGTGTTCAGACTGAGGTGCCTGGGAGAGTCCTGTTGGGGAATGATCTAAGAACTCTAGGACTAGTATCCAGTACCCCCAGGCCTCCCAGTATGGAGACACAGAACCAAACCAAATTGGCTAGAGAGGCCACCTTAAGGAACCACTCTAAGCCTGTGGGAACCTCCACTGAGAACGAACCCCACTACAAGCCCTGGTGTTGGTAAGTTGACCTCTGACCCAGGCACATTTCAGGCTAAAATGTTAGGGAAATGGGAGCCCCAACCAAGCTCCATCATTGTTCCCCCAGTTATAGAGTCTGTGACTCCCCCTGCTTCTGAGGAAGAGGTGGATAGACCTACTGGAACCCTAACTAGGCCTAAGAGAACTGGTAATTCTCTGTGCTGGTGGAAAACCAGAAAAGAAAAGTCTAAGGCCAAAAACCTTCACACTGTTGGACCTTCCACAGAAGACTTCAACCCAATTCCTAGTCTTAAGGGGGAAACTCCTAAAGTAGGTAAAGGTAGATCTAAGAGGAAGGAGAAGCATGTACCTTGCTTATCTCCATCCCCTCCAACCAAGAGGCCTAAAACCGAACCTTCTCCCAACAGAGAGGTGGTGAGGACCTCTGGAGGCCCCTCTAGATCTAAGGGAATTCTTTATAAGGACCCCTTAAAAAAGCCTAACACAGGTTCAGAAGTTGTACCAACTTCGGAGGGACTGGTCAACCAGATCCCCTATAACTTTAAAAAGACTGATGTTCCTCAAAGGGTTTGTAGGTCATATAGCTTACAAAGGAAATCCTTCGATTTGACCATAGAACATAGGTCAGGGTGTCACCACCAAAATGCTGATGGTCTCTCTAGGATGTATGTCATCGACTACAGGTATGAGATTCATCCAGGAGTGGATTAAATCCTCCTGTTCCTTAGTCTGGGGGTGGGGGGGCGAGTGTTAGGGAGAATTCTCTGTTTAGGCAGAATGTCCTAACCTAGTGAGTCCCCCAGCACCTTTGCTGGATTTCTGGAGTTTATTTTTTTCTCCTGCCAAGAGTGAGACTCTTTTCCTCACACTCGTGGATGTGATTTGAGGGGTTCCTTTGACTGTTAATGTGTTTTATGGGCTATGGGGTCTTTTACTCCATAGGGTCTCATGTGTTTTTACTATGTGTGTTACACAGCACCCTCCGTGCAGTGACACAGGGGTGTCATAGTGACACCCCACCATAGACTCCATACCCTGGGACTGACTACTGTCTCCCAGGGCATGTAAAGTCACCATTGGCTTTATTAGTCCCAAATTATAAACAAAAACCAGTACACACCATCATATTGTGGACGTACTGGTCGGGGCAATTTGATTGCCCTGGGGTCTGTTATTCGAGGGGGCACGTCTCCGTCTCCCCTGGTTGAGTTTTGGCTGGTGGCAGTGGATACTACTTTTTATATTCGACCGCGAATATATCTCTATGGGATTTTCCCATTGTTCGAGGCTACCAACTTTAATTATTTAATTCCTATAGCTTCGAACATACCGCCGGGTTATTTATTTAATATTAATTCACCGGTTGGTATTTTTTGCCAGAACTCGATTCTAAAATGGCGTTTGTGTTCTCTTCTGTGACTCCAACCCAAGTCGAGCCCTTTGTTCCACTTTTTGGCGGGCTTCTCCACAGAAGCCTCCAAAAGTGGTGCCACTCTGTCTGGGTACCACAGGGGCTGTGGGAGGGGGTTTAGGCACCCTGGACTGAGTTGCCTTGGCAACTCAAGTCGCACTCTTGTGTGATTGGCCCAAGTGGTGAGCCGGCCGGCTTACCACTTAGCATGTTTGATTGACAGCTAGGCTGAATGAATGGGGGTTTCTTGCATGAAAGCAGGGTTTTTGGGACTGGAACTTCAGAAGTCGCCACAGGACCTGAAAATCCGAAGAGGGAGAAGCTGAGCCGACCTGCAACGACGACATCACTGGTGGAGCCCTGCTGAACCGTCTCACCACTTCCCGACGACAGAGGAGATCTTCTTGCCGGAGAGTTTCTTCCCCTTAAGCTGGTGGGGACAACCAGTTTGTTTTCCTTTCGCCTACCAGGACGTCGAGTGGTCGAATTGCCCGTGTCAAGCACCCTGGCAAACCCGGATAGCCACTTACCACTGAACCGCGAATAAAAGGACCGCTCCTTTGAATCGAGAAACTCCGCGGCTGGTTTCTTCCCTGGCAGTACAACGACCTCCTGCTTTCCTCCCCGACGAGATCTTCTCTTCTGCCGGACGAAGCACTGACTCGCAACCGCTGCCAGGAACAACTGCCCCCGCTGGAGTGTTCTCACCATTTCAAGGTACTGTCTCCGCCTGGCCTCCCTTTCTATAGATTGCTACAAGGTGACAGTAAATCCTTAACCTTCTAGACTGGGTTGGTCTCTTGACCATCTAACCGGTCCCTTTCCTTTAGTCCAACTCCTTTCTGAACCTTTTCGAGACTTTTGTGCACTTTTCAACCGTGTGATCTTGGACACATTTCATTCTGATCCTCTTAAAGTGGATCCGGCTTTCTGGAATTCTAACTTCACGGTTTTATTCTGCCTTCCTCTCTTGCTGTGCTCTTTTGAAAGTTTTGGGATCTGTTTCAATTTATGCTCTGCCTTTCTCTCCCTTTTAACCGAATTATTAGAGTGCCATCTGCGTTATGCGCTCACCGCTGTCTGAAAATAAGTGGTGCTTTACTTAAGACTTGTCTAATATTCTTTTAAGGGAGTATATATACTTTAGTGACTGTGTTTTTGAACTTGCTTGATATTAGTGCCAGTGTGCTTTTATAGATGTGTTTTTAAATAAATAATGATATATCTTTTACACCAAAGCTCTGGTCAGTGTTTGCTTGTTCTACTGTATTTACCTGCTCTATTGTGTATGCTCTGTATACTGCCTAACTCTTCTTGAGAGAAGTCTGACTGCTCAGGCACAGCTACCAGGTAAATCTGGGTGGTGCAGACTGCTACCAATTGGGTTTACTGCTAACTCCTGTGGTCTTAAACTTTTTGCAGTGGTCTCTAAGGGAACTGCACAGGTTTCTGCCTAACACATACCACCACAGAGGGAGCAGGTCCTGTTTCCTGGAAGTAGAGCAACATCAGCAGATGAAAGCCTTGGCTGGCTAATGTCCAAAATGGACTTCAGCAAGAGCATGTTTGGCAGGCCAGTACTGCTGCATACATTTCGCCCCACCACCGCCATGGAATCAGACTCCTATGAGGAAGCCACCATCATCAAACAGCAAGATGAAGCAGAAGACAAAGAGGAGGATGGGGCATACCAGGGAACCAATCATTCAACCTCCTACTTTGCAGCCCTCAAACATCCATCTCCAATCACGGTGCCTGAGTTGACTCACCGTAGCCACCACCAGTACAGAAGCAGAAGAGGGAAGCCACCACCACACCAGCAACCATTGCTGCCACCTCTATTGCACCAGCAGACAACACCACCACCACCACTGGACCAGTAGATACCAGAAGCGCTCCAGCATATGAAACCACCACTGTATCAGACTCTGAGTAAACCATCATCATTGTCATGGAGGATGGAAAGGAGGAGACATCCGTCACAGGGCTTGACCTTACTTTGCCAGTCAAAGGACTGAAAGCAGATTCTTCATCACTGACAGCAAGCAGAAGGAGGAAGAGTAGGACCCCATGTCACCACCAGAACAGTAGCAGTGAGGGGAAACCCCCACCACCATCACTAGTCAACAAGATGGCACCAGCACCACAGCACTAATATTTTCCAAACCAGCAGCCAACACCCACACCACAGTAACATGAGCGAGTGCCCACATCACAGCACCGGCAGCCTCTGTACCAGCAGCTACCACCATCACAGACAGTCCATCAACTCCTAGCACCTATGCCAGACCATCAGTTCCCACCACCATCACTGCTGGATCATCAGCCCACCGCCAGCACCGACAGACCAGATGTCCCTAGCACCACTGGTGGAGCTCTCCATGGGCCTAGCCCTTCCACCTGGAGTCGACATGATCAAGGATGCTGTCACTGTCACATGCCTCCACTGCTGCCAAGAAGTTTGAAGAGGAGTTGTTTCCAGGACATTTCCAATTGGCACATCGTCCATGTCCCTGCTGCTGCAGAGAAATCACAAGATATTCAGAGGGTCTGAGGGCCCAGAAGCACCACCGGTGATGACGACATCTGACAGCGCATGCACCACCATTGCAATAAAAATCTCCACCACAATGACTGGCACAGCAGCAACGAGGGACAACACTTTTCAAAGTGCCTCAGCATGCAGCCTACAACCTCTGGTTATGACAACAAGCATGCCACTGAAACACATTCATTAGCTTCCAGATGTTCCTGTTCTGCTGGATTGTGGGATCCCAGTAGTGACAACTGTGTTCAATCAAGGGATTTCGGCCCTTCGACCCAAGGGGAAGACCCCCCCTGTGAGATTAGTGAGGTGAGCTGCTCAGGGAAACCCTACCAAGGGTAGAGGCAAGCGCCCCCCCGGGAGCGACTCCCTCTGAGGAACTCCCAAAAGAATACTTTAAAATGGCCTACTTGGGAACATCAGACAACTTAAAGGACAGACAATATAGAAATTGGGATGAGGAAAAGACTGCAATCTATTATTGTCAACCAGAAAAGTAGGAGATCCCATTCATCGGCAAGGGAAGCTCCCCGGTGATGCACCACCTGGGAGGGGAGGAGACTTCAGTTGCGCCAAAGCCTGTGGGTTTAGAAACGGCTGGGAATCTGATAGCAGGGCACAGGATGCAGAGGGTCCTTCGAGAACGGAGAAGAGAGAAGTGGACAGTGGTGGCATGACCACAGAGATCCTGTGGTGGATCAGTAGTCTACTGAACTACGCAAGCAAGGAACCCGAAGGAACAAAGGCCCCAGTGACATTATCCCAGACAGGTGCAGGTAACATGGAAAAGAGGAGACCCAGGAGGCGAAAGGGGAATCGTTATGGGACTGTTCATACTCATCCCAGTGATATGTAGGAGGGCAAATAAAATAATGCTGACAAGAGAAACCTGAATACAATAAGAATTGTGAGAAACATTAAGCGTGAGAGAACAACACCTGAGAAGGACACAGTGGAATAGCTGTCAAAAGACAGATAAACTAAAGAGATTATGAAACAAACAACTGCAGAGAGAAGCACAGTATTTGATTAGAGAAGTATGAATGAATTTATTTATCTATTTATTAATACATTTGTTGTGTGCGCCGAACCCTCAGGCATCTGGGCGAATGACTTCCGAATATGGTTACAAGTTATGCATGCTTAAGAATTTGGTTACAGGTTATGCAGACTTGGGAGTGTAGTTAGAGGACATACAGGTTTACGTATATGGACAAAGGTCATGCAGGCTTAAGAATATGGTTTCAGGTCATACAGACTTCAGAGTATTGTTACAAGTCATACTTAGATGTACAGGTTCGAGTGTTATGCAGTACAGTGTGAAAGGCAGTTGCATTTTCGCAGATTGGCGCGTAGTGCAATACAGTGTGAAAGGCAGTTGCATATTCGTACCGCAAAGAGTAGTACCTAGTAGCAGGGTGACAGAGTATGGTGTCTAGTAGCTGAGGTCTGTCCATTAAGCAAGTCAAGTTACTTACGGGTGCGGAAGGTCGAACTTGGTGTCCTGTGTAAAGAGCCATGTTTTTAGTTTTTTGTGGAAATATAGTAGAGCGGGATCCATCTTAGAGCCATCAGCAAGGCGTTCCAGTAGTTGGCTGCCATGACGGGGAAGCTTGAGCCGCCTGCTTTTTGTCTTTTGTATCTAGGCTTGGTCAGTTGCTCAAGATACATTGAGCGGGTGGGTGTGGCAGACTGGTTTTAGTTATCAAACTGGACAAGTAGCATGGGGCAGTTTTGGATAGGCATTTATGTGTGTGTGTGAGTACTCAACATTTAATTTGGTCCCTCACTGGTAACCAGTGAATGTTTCTTCTGATGGTGGTAATGTATTCTGATTTGGGAATGTTAAGTGCTGCTCTGATGGCATTGTTCTGCACGATTTGGAGTTTCTTAATGTTTTTGGCCGAGGAGCCTGCAAAGATGGCATTACAATAGTCGATCCTGGAAAGGATTAGTGCTTTTGCCAGAGTGATAAGGTTTTCCTCTGTTAGATATGGTCTACAAGCTGTGATGAGTTTGGCTGTATAAGAGGATGCTGAGTTGATGGCATTGACTTGCCGAGAGAGGGTGAGTGAGGAGTCGAGATAGACTCCTAGGGTCTTAACCTCTTTGGCGGTCATGATGAGGTTTCCATCTATGTTGAAGGGTTGGTACAACGCTGAAAGATTCTTGAGTTCTGCTTGGCTGCCCAACATAAAGATCTCATTCTTATCATCATTAAGACATAGCTCATTCTGAGCCATCCAAGCTTGGATAGTATGATAGATTGCATTTATGGTGCAATTGCATTAGGAATTGTGAGAAACAATAAGACTGAGAGAGCATCACCCGAGGAGAAAGGCAAAGGGAAAGATACGTCAAAATACAGAAACCCTAAGGTGAAAGAATAGTATAACCTACAGAGGAGAGAGGAGAATTTAAACAGAGCGAATTGCAGAGACTGGGTATCGCTGACCATGGAGAAAAGGGAAAACAACCCCTCATGATCCAAGTAGTTGTTTCTTTAATTTATTCTAATTATTGGGTTTTTATAATGTGCCTATACACAATGTGTTTCAAGGCGCAACAAGACAAGGGGAGACAGGGAAGACAAAACAGAAACTGTCCTATTAGGCCTTCTGACATTCCGATCGTGCAAGTGCAGTAATAGAAGTGCAGGGGAGACGTGAGGGGGGAGTGATGGAGGGTTAAGCGCTGCCAGGAGAGGACAAGTGGACGGAGCACAGTAGAGAGAGAGTGCAGGGCAGAAGGTCCATGTGCTAAGTGCAGAGAACAGGGCTGGAAAGGCTCTGGGGGTGCAGGCCGAGCCAGGCTAGTGCCGGAGAAGGGAGCCAAGAAGGGCAACAATAAAATAAGTGCAGGTTGAGGGGGGTCAGAGGAGACCAAGGGAAAGGGTAGACCGGTAGGGGAGGGCATGGTACCCTGTAAGAATCTGGAGGAAAAGGAAGTCAGTTAAGAGGCAGAGGGAGAACGTTTGCACAGGAGGGGGAGAGGAAAGGAGGACGAGAAAAGGTGGGTGTTGAGAAGATTCTGGAACTTAAGGAGATCTGGCTCAAGTCTGAGAGGGGCAGGGAGGCCATTCAAAAGGGAGGCACCTGTTGAGATGAGAGATCTACCCCCCACTATCTGCTTGGTGAAGCGTCTGATCTGCAAATAATGGGCCAAAGGGCTCTAGCAGGGAGGTATTTAGTAAGAAAGTGCTGAATGTAGCTGGTTCCCAGGCCACGGAAAGCCCTGTGGATGATGCAGAGGGTTTTGGATTTGATCCTTGTTGCAACCGGGAGCCAGTGGAGAGAGTTTAGGGCAAAATAGATGCAGGGATCAAGGATCCATCTTGCAGTCCTATTCCAGATTAGTTGAAGGGGGCGAAGGGAGGAGTTTGGTAGGGTGAGGAAGAGGCTGTTACAGTATTCCAGCCTGGCGAGGACCAGAGCTCTGGCGACATTCAGTTTCTGGGGGAAGGTGAAAAAAGGGTAATGCCTCTGAGGAAGTGCAGCAGGAAATAGGCTTTATTGGCAAGGTCCTTGATGGGAGAAGAAAAGGAGAGGAAGGAGTCAAAGATGACAGCAAGGCGTTTTGCCTCACAAGAGGATTAGGAGAGGGGACCCGTGGAGGGCAGCCAGAGAGTATGAGGGAAAGAGGGAGCTGGAGTCCCAATGAGAAGGATCTCTGTCTTACAGGCATTAAGGCACATCTTGTTAGCACTGTACTATGACTGAATGGCAGACAGTCAAGTATGAGGGAGAAAGAGCAGGAGGCAGAGGAGAGAAGCATGAAGGAGAGTTGTGTGTTGTCCGCACAACACTGGAAGTTAGGAGAGAATGCAGAGATCAGATGAGCAAGGTAGACATTGAATAGCCAAGGTGAGAGAATAGAGCCCAGAGGGACGCCACAGTTGGAGAGTGAGATTGAGGAGAGAAAAAGGCCCAATTGAACCTGGGTCAGTCATTCAGAGAGATAGGAGGTCAGCCAGTCCAGAGCCATGTCCCTGATGCCAAGGATATCACAGAGCCGATTTATAAGGATGGCATCATTGACTATATCAAAGGCAGAGGAAAGGTCAAGAAGGATGAGAACAGAAGGAGAGTTGGAGACGAGATTAGAGAGCAAGTATTCACAGGTATTCAGGAGTGCAGTTTCTGTGTCTCTGGCAGCTCGGAAGCCAGACCGGTCATTGTGGAGACAACCAACAGATTCAGTGTGGTGCTTAAGCTGGGAAATGGACAGCTTCTCCAAGACTTTGCCCAGGAAGAAGGTAATGGAGATTGGGTGGTAGTTAGCCAGGCAGGAAGGGTCAGCAGAAGACTTTTTGAAGAGAGGGTGCACAAGGGAGTGCTTGAGGGCTGACAGGAAGCATCCAGTGGCAAAGGAGTAATTGCAGAAATCAACCAAGGCTGGAGCCAGGGAGACAATGTTGCCTTTGGTAGTTCTGGAAGAACAGGGGAGCACCTGTTTGGCTAAGACTTTCATAGAGCGGACTTGTCTAGAATCCTCATGAGGTGATATGGGAGAGAAAGAGGAGAGTAGGTGCGTAATTGGAGAGGGGGCCCAGAGCGGATGAGGGAGAATTTTGTAGTGTAGAGGGGATTGAGGACAGGATGTCCTGAGCTTTAGTAATGAAGTGAGAGACCAGAGAAGTGCAGAGGGCCAGGGAAGGCAGAGCAGAAATGTAGACTGCAATAGGATTGGCGAGTTACTTGCAGATTTTGAAAAGTTCAGCAATGTTGTTAGTGGCCCCTGAGATGTGGGCTTGGATATAGGCCATCTTCTTCAAGCAGATGGGGAGCCTGCATTGCTTTTGGAGCAGGCAGCAGCCCAGTTTGTCAGAGGATATGCTTGAAGCTTGCAAAATCCGCTCTGCTGCTGTGCACTTGTGTTTCAGAGAGGCCAGGTGAGAGTCATGCCAGGAGTAGCACTGGAGGCAGGTTTCATGCGGATTCTCAGGGCAGGGGCAGGGATGTCCAGAGTTTGGGAATTAGAGAATGTGAGGTTATTAAGGGCTGTGTCAGTATGAATCAATGACAGGAGTAGGATGGGAAATGAACGTGGCGGCAAAAGAAGCAACTGACACACGCTTCATAGGTCAAATGATGAGGCGAATGGCAGTGCTGGTGGGGGCTTAGCCAGGGGACCCAGGTGGTCCAGGTGAGAGGACAGGAGAGAATGATTCGACCAGGAGAGAGGAGTAATGAGAGGGTTGTACACTGGGATGCAGAGATGAGAGCATCCAAGGTGTGTCCGGATGAGTGCGTCAGACAGAAGGGAAGAATGCAGATATGAAATGATATGGCATTTATAATGTGGTTGTACAAAAGTGTTTCTGGGCGTGACAAGGCACAGAGGGGGAAACAGAGGAGGACAAAACAATGATCTTACTAGACCTTGTGTCATTTAGATTGCACAAGTGCAGGGAAGTGGAAGGGGAGACGTGACAAGGGGGAGGGGGACAGAGAAGTGCAGGTAAATAAAAAAGCACAGCCAGTAGGTCGCTCAGTGCATGGAATCAGAAAGTGCAACCAACGAGTGGCTCATAAATGCAGAGAGAAGGGACTGCAGGGTTACAGATACAGACCACACGTGCTGGCGGAGCCAAAAGTCAATGCAAGGTGCAACTGGACATGCAGGGACCTGAGCCCAAGTTCAGAGGGTGGCCAGGTGACCAGTGCATGGAGTAGACGGGTCATCAGCGTGGGAGAAGAAGAGAGAAAACAGAAGCGAAGAGGAAGGTCTTGAGTTGCTTACCGAACCGGTGGTTGTTGTGCTCAAGTTTGAGAGAGGCAGGGAGGCTGTACCAGAGGGATGTTCCAGCTGAAGAAAGAGATCTGCCCCCAACTTTCTGCTTGGCAAAGCGACTGACGCTTAGAGAGTTGGAAGTGTATGAGCGGAGAGCTTGAGAAGGTAGATGTTTATGAAGAGACAATTGGGGTTAGTGCTGTTGCAGGCCCCAGAAAGCGTTGTGGGTAATGCAGAGGGTCTTGAACTTGATCCTTGATGCCACTGGGAGCCAACGAAGAGATTTGCGTGCTGGAGAGATACGATCCTTGGGCTTCAGGCCAAGGGAAAATCTTGCATTCCTGTTCTGGATACGTTGTAGAGGCAGGAAGATTTAGAAAGAGGTTATTGCAGTAGTCCAGCCTAGAGAAGACCAGAGCTCTGGAGGCATTGAGGAATGTAAGGAAAGGAAGAATACCTCTTAGGCGGTACAGCTGATAGTTTGGCTTCTTAGAGATGTCAGTGATGTGAGGATGTCATGATTCCTGCCGCTCACGTCCCCAGCCCTCCAAGATGTCAGGTTGTAGCCAGGCCACAATCACCTACATGGCCCTCAAGGGCCTCTCCATCCCTCAAAAAACCCACTTGGAGTCAGACGTGGCGCTTGTGGCACCAGACTCACTCACTCCCATAGGATAACATTGGGGATTGGACTTGTAGTGCATTGATGGGGACAAGATGGATGCCCCCACATATTTCGGTTCCCAGAACTGCATGTGCAGTCTAGTCTTTTGGGTGTAGTTCAGCCCAGAGACACCTGGGATACCCAGAGACTATTTTAAGCCACGCCCAGGTAGAGAAACATGCTTTGCGTTTTCTGCACCTGCAGCGTGACACTAACCGTGTTCGACTCGGTCTCCAGTAGGCCTGCATCTTTCTTCTGCGCTCAGCTCCTGCAAGAACAAGAACACCGTTAGGAACAGCCTTACCTTGCAGCGCTTCTGCCCATCATTCATCGCTCCTTCTGTTCTGCGGGCATCTTCGGCGGTGTCATTCCCATCCCGGCACGCCGCTTCCTAAGGAAAAGGGAAAAGAACAGACAAAAGGCATTAGTAAGCATTCAGCAAATCTTCGCTTATTTTTAAAGACTGTACAAGCTTCAAACGCTTACCTGAATCCCAGCCGGGGGGAACTCTGTCTCCGGAACTTCTCATCCATCTGCAAGAGGGAAAAGACACTCCAGGTTAGCGTGGAAACATCTAGAGGAGCCGCATACCGCTCTTACTCACCGCATTTCTTCTTCATAACCGGCATCCACGTTGAAAACATTGAGGCACCTAAAAGACACAGAAAAATAACTCAGTTCAATACAAATACGAAAGGGTCGCATCGCGCATCGTGCTCTCACGCACCTTCAGCGCTACTCATCTCAGCAGCACGTTGCCATCCCCGGACGCCGGCCATCGTCTAAGGAAGGAAAGGAACGAAGTTAGAGAACTGTTCAAAAGACTCATTATACTTACCTGTCGGACTCTTGCCAGTGAAGTAACAAGGCAGAAACGAGCCCGCATCAATCAAAGCGCCCCTGTGGTGAAAGCAGGACTGAGAGCACACTTTTAAAGAAAACAAGGTGAGCTATGGATCAAAGGGAAGGGTTGGACCCCGAGGAAGAAGGGGTTCAAGCACACAGATATAATAGGGAGTTAAACTCTACCAATCCTGTGTTTCAGGCCCAGTCTCCAGTCGAGTGGACTCCAGGGAATGGTTTGAGATCATAAGAGGTCAGAACAGGCTGAGTGACGTCCCCGTGGATACGAGGTGAGCGTTACAGAACGCAAAGCCTCACATCAAAATCCACCTGGGCGTCATGGAAACGTCAGAAACCGACCAGTTAGCCCACATGTTGGGGCAGCTACATTCTGAAGTACATGCAGCCAGGCAGGAGACCAACACCTTGAGGAGAGAGCTGATAGTAGCCAAAGAAAGCACTGATGATTTATGCCGGCAACTTCTCCAGTCACAAGCAGGGCATGCACCATTGCCGGGAAGCGTGCCCTCGATGCCAGCACCATCAGCCAATCCGGTTCAGATAACCCTTCCTGGGGCAGTTCCCTTGGCCCCGCCCGAACAATTTACGGGGGATCCCAAGAGGTTTGCAACGTTCATGAACCAGTGCTGCCTGCACTTCCTTTGTAGACCAGGGGCCTTTCCGAATGACCAATCACGGGTCGCTTTTGTGCTATCTTACCTGAGTGGTAGCTCCGCGGACTGGTCTGTACCCTTTGTGGCCCAAGACGATCCTATGAAGCATGACTTCAGGGGCTTTCAGCAGGAGATGGAAAAGCTGTTCGGCCGTCGTACTCATGGGCAGGCATTGGACAACAAACTTCTGTTCCTACGCCAAGGGAATCAAGACCTATTAACATACATAGCCACGTTCAATAGACTCCTAGTTGAAGCAGAATGGCCAGTGGAGAATAGAACCACGTTATTTCATCAGGGGTTGCGTGGGGAGCTCAAGGATGCTCTTGCACAAGTAGTGAACCCCCCGAAAGACTGCTCAGAATTCATTGACCTTGTTGTTCAACTGCATCATAGGTTGCAGGACCGAAGAGCAGATCGAACCTGACCGGACCCTCGCCCATGTATGTGCGTTCAAAGGACAATATTGCCTGCACAACGGAAGATTCAGGAGAACCAATGCAAATCGGGGGGTCAGATGCCCCTTGACTAAAGCGGAAAGGGATAAAGGAGACAGCAGCAGTTATGTCTGTAATGTGGAAGGTCAGATCATTTCCTTAAAGAGTGCCCTGTGAAGCCACCGAGGAGGACGGTAGGGGCCACGGACAAGGAAGATACCACCAAGGAATCGGAAAAACTCCCCAGCCTGGCAAGTGTAGGGGTCCACTTGTCGAGCGAAGAAAGTGAACTACAGACCTCCCATTTTGCACTATCTGTGGTCTTGATCAATGACCAACAACCATCTCGGATGCACGCAGTAAGAGCGTACATTGACAGTGGAGCCGTTGGGAATTACATCGTCCAGGATCTTGCGGCAAAGATGGGGTTTCCGTTATGCCCTAAATCAACCACCGACACTGTTACCACTGTCGACGGCAGGGAAATAGCTTCTGGTCCAGTATCCCAATGCACTGCAGCTTTAACCCTTCTGTGCCAGGATGGACAGCAAGAATCTATCGATTTCGACCTCATTAAGGCACCACAGTTCCGGTTGATTTTGGGAATGACATGGTTGGTAGCTCACAATCCTCGAATCGATTGGCGAGCAAAATAATTGGCCTTTCCCGAGACTTGCGCCCACACATGTTATCACCAAGAGAAACAACCAATAGACGCCAGAACCTCCATGCTTGCGACTGTGGCAATCGGCACCCTACCAAGTGAATACCAGGACTTTCAAGATGTCTTTCAGAAAGAACAGGCTAATACCCTGCCACCGCATAGACCATACGATTGCCAAATCGACCTGATACCCAACACACAAATCCCTTGTGGGCGAATTTATGCACTCACAGAACCAAAAAACCAGCACCTGAAGGCCTATCTTGACCAATACCTGGCCAAAGGGTTCATCCGTCCCTCGAAGTCTCCAGCAGCCAGTCCTCTATTCTTCGTACCGAAAAAGGAGGGGGACTTGAGAAGGCGCATCGACTATCGCGCACTGAACCAGATTACTGTAAAAAAACGCTACCCCCTGCCACTGATCGCTGAATTGCTTGATCAAGTGCTACGAGCAGCACTTAACATTCCTAGGCGGGAGCATATCTCCACCACCAGAATCACATATAAATGGCTCTCCATTCAACAAAAAATTGATTTAAAGACTCACTGCCTCACTTACAAAGCCTTCAACCACCTAGACCCTCCCTACTTTACTAACAAATTCACCATGAAACCGTCCATCAGAACTACTAGATCGTCCAACACTTTATGCCTCACAGTGCCTAGATTTATCTCTAAAAGAGCAAGAGGCTCGAGCTTTACAGTCCTCGCCTCCCAACTCTGGAACACCCTGCCCCTGAACATTAAATCGTCCAAATCCTCGCAGTCTTTCAGGAAACTCGCCATTGGGTGGCTACTGACTAAAAGTCAATCTTAAGCTAGACCTAGCCTTAATCTGTAAATATTGTACATGCCTTACCTATGTCTTTATTGTATGCATTCACTACCACTGTCTGTATATACTGTATATAACCTTTGCAAATGTACCACTGCTAATTACCATGTACTGTGCCTTGTAACCTGTCCTAAGCGCCCTTTTACTCCCGGGTCCGGAGCGCTCTATAAATAAAATAAACAAACAAACAAGTCAAAGATGCCCAAATCTGCACAGAACTAGACCTGAGGGGGGCATATCACCTTGTTCACGTAAAACAGGGGGACGAATGGAAAACTGCTTTTCGCACCAAATACGGCTTGTACGAATATCAAGTAATGCCCTTTGGCTTTTGCAACGCGCCTGCGGCATTTCAATACTTCATGAACGATGTCCTACGGGAATTGATTGATGTCTGTGCTCTAGTGTTCATCGGCGATATTCTAGTATATTCTGCATCAAAGCAGGCCCACGTTAAACACGTCCGATCCGTATTGGAGAAACTCCGCAACACCAGCTTTACGCCAAGCTGGAAAAGTGCTCATTCCACGTCTCCGAGGTGGAATTCCTGGGCTTTATTCTCAGCCCGAATGGAATCCGAATGGATGTACACAAAGCAGATGCTATCCAGAACTGGCCATCCCCAAATTCATTCAAGGGGGTTCAAAGTATGCTAAGTTTTGCAAACTTCTACCGCCGGTTCATCCCAGGATTTTCACAAATCGTGCATCCCATCATGTCATTGCTAAGGAAAAGCAACAAAAAGTTCCAGTGGACAACAGAAGCCAAGGAAGCTTTCCAGGAACTCAAAGCAAGATTCACATCTGCCCCAATCTTACGCCACCCTCGCCCTGATCCCTCATACCTGGTGGAAACGGATGCCTCAAGCATGGCTATGGGAGCCGTCCTCTCACAAAAGGACCCCGAAACGGGCCAGTTACACCCTGTTGCCTTCTGGTCACATAAATTCACACACCCTGAACTCAATTACGCGATCACAGACAAAGAACTCCTGGCCATTAAGTCAGCCTTTAAGGCATGGCAGCACTACCTCTTGGGCGCCAGACACACAATCACCGTAATAACTGACCACCGGAACCTCCAGTACCTAAAAACGGCAAAGGCCCAATCCTCACGACAACTACGTTGGGCTCTTATATGACTACGTGATTACATTTCGACCAGGGGTGAAAAACAGGAAGGCTGATCCCCTTTCCTGTATGCGGGTGGAAGAGCAAGGGTATCAGACCCCTGACCCAATAGCAATCATCACGAGTGACAAGCTGCTAGGAATCACAGCAACCATAACTCAGAAAGAATGACATGAAGAAATCCGAAACCTGATGAGTCTGGAGCAATTACAAGCGTGGAGGGCACAAGGAGAACATTACATGATAAAAGATCAGTTGCCCTACTTCAGGAATCGTTTATTCTTACCAAACCAAGAACTACGAGAAAAAGTCATGTCCGATTATCATGATTCCTTGATCGAGTGCCACCCCGGATCGCTAAAACTCTAGCCAAGGTAAAACGAAATTATTGGTGGCCCACGTGGCGTAAAGACATTATCCAATTCATCCTATCTTGTGGAGTGTGTGCTCAAAACAAGTCATCCAAGCAGAAACCGGATGGGCTATTACAATCATTGGAAATCCCACCAGCACCCTGGCACACGTGGTCCTTCGATTTTATTACTGACTTACCACCCAGTCAAGGGTTTAACACTATTCTTGTGGTCGTGGACCTATTTTCAAAAATGGCACATTTCATTCCTCTTAAGGGGCTCCCAAATGGTTCCACTCAGGCAAAGGTATTTCTTGAAGGCATCGTGCGGATCCATGGGTTTTCTTCAGTTTTGTTCTCAGACCGAGGTACTCAATTTGTATCTAACTTCTGGAGAAAATGCTGCTCTATGGCCCAGATCGACATGCGGCTATCCACCAGTCACCATCCCCAAACGGATGGTCAAACTGAGAGGACAAATCAGACGCTCAAGCAATATCTGCGTTGCATGTTACACCAAGTTGAAGGAAGCTGGTTTGGCCTATTATGGATAGCTGAATATTCTTATAATAATTCCCTACACACCAGTATGGCAGGCACCCACGTACTTCTGAGTTGGACGTTCCTACAACCCTGGAAATGCCAGCAGTCAAAACCTTGCACACAACCATTTCTCAAACCTATAAAAGGGCAGATGCACACCTACTTCAATCTTAGAATTGCCTAAAGAAGTTTGCTGATCAACACCGAGCAAAGGCCCCCAACTACCAAGTGGGAGACAAAGTCTGTCTGGCGTCCAAACATGTGTCCATTAAAGGAACCCGAACTTTCCATCCAAGATACCTGGGTCCATTCACCGTCACCTCTGTGATAAATCCTGTGGCGGTCAGACTAGCTTTGCCATCAAACATGCAGATTCATCCTGTGTTCCACTTGTCTCTCCTTAAAGCTGTTCAACCTAGGACCCGGGCAGCAATACCACCGCAGCCAGTAGTAGTCGCCGGTAAGCCAGAATTCGAAGTCAAGGACATCCTGGATTCAAAGTACGTCAGATCCAAATTATACCACTTAGTAGACTGGAAGGGGTATGGTCCACAAGACAGGACATGGGAGCCTTGTGAATACATCCATGCACCTTGCTTGCTTAGACAATTTCATCAAAATCATCCAAACAAAGCAGGACCAGACAGAAGAGCCACCTTGAGAGGGGCCTTGGGGAGGAGTGCTGTCATGATTCCTGCACCTCATGTCCCCAGCCCTCCAAGGTGTCAGGCTGGAGCCAGGCCACGATCACCTACATGGCCCTCAAGGGCCTCTCCATCCCTCCAAAGACCCACTTGGAGTCAGACTTGGCGCTTGTGGCACCAGACTCACTCACTCCCATAGGATAACATTGGGGATTGGACTTGTAGTGCATTGATGGGGACAAGATGGATGCCCCCACATATTTCGGTTGCCAGAACTGCATGTGCAGTCTAGTCTGTTGGGTGTAGTTCAGCCCAGAGACACATGGGATACCCAGAGACTATTTAAGCCACGCCCAGGCTGAGAAACATGCTTTGCATTTTCTGCAACTGCAGCGTGTCACTCACTGTGTTCGGATTGGTCTGCAGTAGGCCTGCATCTTTCTTCTGCGCTCAGCTCCTGCAAGAACAAGAACACCGTTACGAACAGCCTTACCGTGCAGCGCTTCTGCCCATCATTCATCGCTCCTTCTGTTCTGCGGGCATCTTCGGCGGTGTCATTCCCATCCCGGCACGCTGCTTCCTAAGTAAAAGGGAAAAGAACAGAAAAAAGGCATTAGTAAGCATTCAGCAAATCTTCGCTTATTTTTAAAGACTGTACGAGCTTCAAACGCTTACCTGAATCCCAGTCGGGGGGAACTCTGTCTCTGGAACTTCTCATCCATCTGCAAGAGGGAAAAGACACTCCAGGTTAGCGTGGAAACATCTAGAGGAGCCGCATACCACGCTTACTCACCGCATTTCTTCTTCATAACCGGCGTCCACGTTGAAAACGTAGCGGCACCTAAAAGACACAGAAAAATAACTCAGTTCAATACAAATACGAAAGGATCGCATTGCGCATCGTGCTCTCACTCACCTTCAGTGCTACTCATCTCAGCAGCACGTCGCCATCCCGGGACGCCGGCCATCGTCTAAGGAACGAAAGGAACGAAGTTAGAGAACTGTTCAAAAGACTCATTATACTTACCTGTCGGACTCTTGCCAGTGAAGTAATCAGGCAGCAACGAGCCTGAATCAATCAATGTGCCCCTGCGCTGAAAGCAGGACAGAGAGCACACTTTCCAAGAAAACAAGATGAGCTGTGGATCAAAGGGAAGGGTTGAACCCCAGGGAAGAAGGGGTTCAAGCACACAGAGACAATATGGAGTTAAACTCTACCAATCCTGTGTTTCAGGCCCCGTCTCCAGTCGAGTAGACTCCAAGGAAGGGTTCGAGGTCGTAAGAGGTCAGAACAGGCTGAGTGACTTCCCCGTGGATACCAGGTGAGCGTTACAGAGGAGAGGAAGGGAGGATGGAGTCGAAGATGACCCCAAGGTTCTTAGCCTCACAGGTAGGACCAGGAAGAGGGCCCAGAGTGGGCAGTCAGAGAGAGAGAGAGAGAGAGAGAGAGAGAGAGGAAAGGAGGGAGCTGATGTTCCGATGAGGAGGATCTCCGTCTTACTGGCATTAAGGCAGAGATCATTGGCAGCACAGCACTCCTGAATTGCGGACAGATGGTCTGAAATGAGAGAGGGAGTAGAGGCAGCCAAGAGGAGCCTGAAAGAGAGCTGTGTATCATCCGCATAACACTGAAGGTGTTACTAGGGCTCGTGTAATTCAGATCATGCAAGTGCAGGGAAGAGGAAGGGGAGTAGTGTCGAGGGTGGGGGTGGGAGAAGTGCAGATAATCAAGTGTAGCCACCATACTTCTAAGTGCAGGTAACTCAAAAAAGTGCAGCTAGCGGGTGACATAATTGTGGAGTGGGGGACTGTCGGGTTACAGATACAGGTCACAAGTGCTAGGGGAGCCAGGAGGCAGTGCGCAGGGCAACTGGACTTGTAGGAGCCGGGGCCCAAATTCAGAGCATAGACGGGTGACAAGTGTGTTGGGCAATCAGGGCATCAGCAGAGGAGATGAAGAGAAAAAGTGGAAGTGAAAAGCATGGTATTGATTTGCTTCCGGAACCAAACTGGAGCAGAGGTGCTTCTGCTCAAGTTTGAGAGAGGCAGGTAGGCTGTTCCAGAGGGAGGCCCCATCCAAAGAGAGAGACCTGCCTAAACTCTCTGTTTAGAAAAACGACTGACCCTCAGAGAGTTAGAGGTGGATGAGCAGAGGGCTCGAGAAGGAAGATGTTTAGGAAGTGAGAGTTTGAGATAGAGTGGTCCCATGCCCCAGAACATGTTGTGGACAATGCAAAGGGTCTTGAACTTGATCCTTGATGCCACAGGGAGCCAGTGAAGAGATTTTAGAGCTGGAGAGATATGATAGGA
This sequence comes from Ambystoma mexicanum, assembly GCF_040938575.1. NCBI lineage: Eukaryota > Metazoa > Chordata > Amphibia > Caudata > Ambystomatidae > Ambystoma > Ambystoma mexicanum. The sequence goes on along the minus strand of NC_090924.1, from coordinate 1,312,704,613 downwards.
GCAGGGGCCCACTCAGGGAAGATCATGGCCATTCTGCCCCGACTGGATAGGCCTGGGTTTAGAGAGGATCTTGTAGCCCTCTGGGAGGAGATTGTCAAACGATGTTCAAGGTTCAGGAAGCCACACTCTGTTTGTTTGTTTGTTTGTTTGTTTGTTTGTTTTATTATTTATAATGCGCGAGCGTACCTGGGGGTATCAGGGCGCAGCCTTTACAAGAATTTTCGAAGCTTGGTTACAGTACACGAGGAATATACATAATACAGAAATATGTACACAAATGTTATATACAATATATACAAATCAGCAGTAAGGCCAACAGGCCGTAATATAATATACAGGTAAGCAAGAGGCACACGTGGTTACAATGTGTGCGTGTAGCGCTGGACACTACCTAGTCTTAGTGGGTCTCCAGTTTCAGCCAGGAGACTAACTTGGAATGGAAGTTCTGATAAGGCAGGTCTACTCTAAGGTTTGGAGGCAGGGAGTTCCAAAGCTTGGCAGCTTTTACCGGGAAGCTGTTGCCTCCTATGGTGGCCCGTTTGTAGTGGGGAACAGATAAACAATCTTTGTATGCGGCTCTGACGGGCCTTGAGGAGGATTGTTTGTGGAACCTGTTGATCAGGTAGGTTGGGGCTGCGTTGTTAAGAGACTTGTGGGTGAGTGATGCCGTTTTTAAGAGAATTTTATCTCTGGTGGAGAGCCAATTGTTCTGTTGGCTGAATCCTGTGATGCGTTCTCTTCTGGAAATGCCCAGAGCTGCTCTGAGAGCGTTGTTCTGAAGGGTTTGCAGTTTATTGGTGGTGTCCTTGGTGGATCCTAGGTAGAGGGCATTACAATAGTCGAGGCGAGACAGTAAGAGGGCTCTGGCGAGTGTCAGACAGCTAGTATCCGACAGGAAAGGTTTGGCTGCACGGATTAATTTGCAAGTGTAAGCCGTGGAGGATGCAAGGGAGCTCACTTATCTTTTGAGGGAAAAATTGGAGTCTAGATAGAATCCCAATGTTTTGACCTCCTGTCCAACTTTAATGTTGTTCCCATCAATCATGAAGGAGTTATAAGCCGGGCCAAGTTTCTTTATACTGATTGTGGTGCCTAAGATGATGAGTTCTGTTTTATCATCATTCAGGCATAGTCCATGAGTAGCCATCCATGCCTGGATGATGATGTACACCCGATTTAGCAAGGCCAAATCCTTTCCATAATCTCCTGAAAGCGGAAGGAGGATCTGAGTACAATCTGCATAGTTAGTGTAGGTGATACCGAGATGATCCAAATCATCGAAAAGGGGCTTGGTAAATATGTTGTATAATGTGGGGGAGACACAGGAGCCCTGAGGAACACCGCATGTGATGGTTATAGGGTTGCATGCCGCCGTGGGAGAGAAGACCCTCATAGTCCTGCCGTTAAGGAAGGATGTGATTCAGGTGATGGCCTCACTGGAGAAGTGAGCTGAAGTGTGGAGGTGTGAGCAAAGGACAGAGTGATCGACCAGATCGAAGGCTGCAGATAGGTCGAGGAGGAGGAGTAGGGCGGCTTGCCCGTTGTCTCTGAGCGAGTCGATCTGCGCTTTCAAGTCAATAAGGGCGGTTTCGGTCCTGTGTTGGGGGCGGAATCCAGATTGTCTAGAGCCTAAGAGGTTGTGTTCTTCCAGGTACTTCTGTATTTGTACATAGGCAACCTTGTCCAGAATTTTTAGTAGAAAGGGAACAGTAGTTATGGGTCGGTAGTTTGTGGGTATGACTGGGTCAAGTGTGGGTTTTTTCAGTAGAGGTAGTACCCAGGATTGTTTTAGGTTGGTAGGGATGGAGCCAGTGGCGAAGGAAGCATTGATCAGTTTTGTAATGAAAGGGGAGAGGTCGCGGGCAGCATCTTTAATGAGCTGTGCAGGGCATAGATCCCCCTGGCAATTAGACGGTTTCAGGGACAGGATAATTTTTTTTGACTTCCAGTATGTTGACTTTGGCGAATTGGAAGCGGGCTAGGTCGGTGGGCATGGGTTTGTCCGGAATTTTTGAGTTGGGGGTGTCATTCAGGGATGCTCTTTTGCTGGAGATTTTACTTTGAAGAGTCGCAATCTTGTTTGCTAGGGCACTTTGAATTTCTGAACACCAGTTTTTATCTTTGGTGCACGTGTCAAGGGGTGCTATGGGGGTTTCTATTTCTTTAAGGATGGAGAAGAGTTCTTTCATGTTAGATTTAGCTTGGGATATACGAGAGTCAAAGGAGGCTCGTTTGGCCAGGTAGATTTCTTTTTTGTAGAGTGCAGCTAGTTTGGAGAGTTTTAGTTTGTTAGAGACTGAGGGGGATTTTTTCCAGATGGCCTCGCAGTTTCTTTTTTGCTGTCTTAGTTTTTTGAGGAATGGTGTGTACCATTTGTTAAGGTGCGTTTTCGGTTTACTGGATCTCAGTTTAAGGGGGGCGATGCGGTCCAGTGAGGTGGCCATAATCTTGTTATATTCTTCAACCAAGGACTCAGGGTCCAGGTTATCAGGAAGTGAGTTGAGTGTGGGGAGTAGGTTAGGGATAAGTCTTTCTACTGTCGTGTTCTTCTTGTTTCTAGTGAGACTGGGTGGGGCCTTAATGGTAGGCGGGGGTGGAGGTCTGTCGGTGGAGAGCATGAATGATACCAAGTGGTGGTCAGTCCAGGGATGGGGTGAGATATTTGTGATGTTCGCTAGGCAGTTGTGGTCGGCCACCCAGTCAAGTGTTCTACCTTTCGTATGCGTGAGTGTCATACATCTTTGCACAAAGCCTAATTCAGTAGGAGTATTAGCTATGGTGCTAGCGGGATGGTCTTCAAGTCTCCTAAGGTGAGAACTTGAGTGGAGCTTTTGAGGTTGCTGGATAGGATGGAGTTAAGGTCTTCATCGAAGGTGCCAATGGGGCCTGGCGGGCGGTAGATCAAGTAGATGTTAAGAGTTTGGGAGTTAGTGAGTGGTATTTTGACTGCTAGTGATTCGCAAGAGAGGGTATCGGTCGAAGTAGCTAGTCTCATGGTGAGACTGTACTTATGGATAAAGGCGACACCACCTCCTCTAGAATTAGGGCAGTCTTGTCTCAGGATAGAATAGTTATCTGGGACTGCCAACATAAGCATAGGGCCTGCTGCTGGGTGTAGCCAAGTCTCAGTGATGGCGAGGAAGTCAAGGTCTTCAGTGAGGATTAAGTCTGCAATTTCTGTAGCATGAGCTACTAGCGACCTAGCATTGATCAAGGCTCCCTTGATATTAGGGCTAACTATGTTTTTAGAAGTAGTGGCTATGTTTTTTGAAGTAGTAGTATGGCGCTTGTCTTGTGTAGGTTTAGGGGTACCCTGGTTGCGGGGGTCTGAAGGGTTTGTAGTGGGTTACTGGTTTGTGTGGAGGTAATTGTTCATGGTGGCAACGTTCTAGAGTTTTGTGTAGTGGGCAGTGAGCGGGCAGGGGGTTCATGGATTTTGGCTAGTCTAGCTCTAAGTCCTAAGTTCCTTTCTGTAGTGGTGCAAGGCTGACTGGAAGGTAGCAGTACCTGAAAGTCGTTTAAATCTAGGTATGGTACTTGGTTGTTAGGCCTAGGTAGGGCTGGCATGTTGGGTAGGTGTGGAGCCATCTTGGTCGGAAGTGTGAAGATCAGGAAGTAAGCAGGCAAGATAGAGGTGAGTAGACACATGCTAAATGGTGGGGTCGAGAGTGTTATGAAGCGCTAAATAATACCTGAATTAAGGTGGCCACACGTGGTTGGGATGGTCTATGTAGCCCCTAGATAAGGGTAGTTGATAGGGCTGTGATGGCGGGGGAGGCCTGGGTTAGAAGTGTAGGGCAGAGTTACTGATAATACATTGAATAACACCTGGGAGGTAGGACAGATATGGCAGGATAGCTGCAGTGCCTGGGTCGGCAACTAGGTGGAGGTGGTGTAAGTTGGCTAAAATATGAATGACGCCTAGATTAAGGCTGCATAGATTGACCACAGTACCTGAGTACTAGCTTCGAGGTATGGCAGTTTGTCTAGAAAGCATGGATAGGCTGCTGGATTCAAGATGAGGCAAATTGGCTGGAGTGCATGGATATACAGTTGGAAGTCAATCAGGCAATCTGGTGCCACTTAGCAGGTGACATTAGGATCAGCATATTCACACAAGATGAAAATGCAGTAATTCAAGTGCAGTTCTATGCAGAACAGATTTGCAGGCAGTCTGAATGCAATTTCAGCAAATGAGGTTAGAATCAGAATAGTTGCAGTTTAGCAGCTTAATATAGTCAGATAGGCAGAAGTCATTGTAAGACTATACTGGAGGTCGTGCTGACATCTAAGTGGTAGGTTTAATGTGTGTAGAGGGAGCTTCAGTGCTATGCCTAGCAGATGCCAGTTATGGTTGGAACCCTTCTAAGCTAGGCAATGCAAGAAAAACACAAGTGCAATTGTGGCGCAAGGCCCAACTAGACTGGTCAAATATGAAAGCACACAAAGGCTAAATGCAATTGTGGCGCGAGGCCCAACTAGGCTAGTAAAGTGTAAAAACACACATAGGCTAAATGCAAATATGGCGCGAGGCCCAACTAGACTGGTCAAATGTGAAAGCACACAAAGGCTAAATGCAATTGTGGCGCGAGGCCCAACTAGGCTAGTAAAGTGTAAAAACACACATAGGCTAAATGCAATTGTGACGCGAGGCCCAACTAGACTGGTCAAATGTGAAAGCACACAAAGGCTAAATGCAATTGTGGCGCGAGGCCCAACTAGGCTAGTAAAGTGTAAAAACATTCATAGGCTAAATGCAATTGTGGCGCGAGGCCCAACTAGACTGGTCAAATGTGAAAGCACACATAGGCTAAATGCAATTGTGGCACGAGGCCCAACTAGGCTAGTAAAGTGTAAAAACACACATAGGCTAAATGCAAATATGGCGCGAGGCCCAGCTAGGCTAGTAAAGTGTAAAAACACACATAGGTTAAATGCAATTGTGGCGCGAAGCGTAGCTAGGCTAGTAAAGTGTAAAAACACACATAGGCTAAATGCAGTTGTGGCGCGAGGCACTTTAGGCTAGTTAATACAGTAACACACATAGGCTAGATGCGATACACAGGGCATATCTAATGTATGTTGTGGGCAGACATAATGCTTGTGTAGTAAATAATGAAACTAAGCTATTATCAACAGGTATGAAGTACTGTAAGCGGGCTGTGCAGTGATGTAGTGAGTGAAGCTCCGGCTCTCGTGGGCGAGGTGGGGGCTTCCTACTTGCATACTAATCCAGTGCTGTAAAAGCACATGTGCTGCTTACAACATGTAAACACCTATTTGCAAATGAGATAAAGCAGTTGAGTAAGTGTGTGCACAGTGAGTGAACATTTAGTGGCATTCGGTTATCAGACAGTATAATGCTAAGCGGTTTTGGTCGAGAATCATCAGTCCGAGTGTTAGCAGAGTGTGACCAAATTATGAATGGGCGTATAGTCTCTGTAAGTAGGTGCATGCGCACGCTTATTGATGATAGTGGAGTAGTTTGCAGGTTACCTTATGTGGAGGCAGATCGAGACGTGCAGGGGGTCTGGCAGACGGCAGACACGGGCACGTAACAGGCATGAAACAGGCACTAGCCTTGTTTCTGTGGGCCTTGGAAGAGGTGGGCCAGCTTCGCCTGCCGGTGCCCAATCAGAGGGAAAAAGAGCTTGGCAGCCTATCAGGATGCAGTGCCTGGTTCTAGTTAGGCACTGGAGGCACACAAAGGAGTGCAGGCGGCCATCTTGGAGCACCTTGGTACCTCGTGTACCAGACTGGCGTTAAGGTGCTGTGGCAGGATTTCTCAGCATGAAAGACGGTGGGGCAGGCTGTTCCGCATTCCGTTTGCAACGATCCAACAGCTGATAATAAAGAGGTGAAAAAACGAACGATTTTCGTGAGGAGCGCATCCGATGTCAGCGCTTACCTAAATGCTTCAGGGGTGGCATGGACTTCATGCTGGGGGGCCCGCTGCTCCAGCAGGGGCGGATCCGTGACCTGGAGCTCCTGCTCCTAGGCTGGGTGGGTGGGAGTGGATGAAAAGGGGAAACATTTTCATAAAGGCTTCAACAAACCACATGAACTGATTAGGTAAGTCACATGAGATGATTTGAAACTATCATATTAAGAAGAGTCAAGAAGAGCGAACCTGCAAACAGCAAGCTCCAGGAGAAGGGAGTCATTCTGACTTTAGTTGTTAGAATAGTGGTAGGGTGAGTTATGCTTAGTTTGGACTGTGGACATTTATTTTGTACATTCACAGGTGACTGACCCTTACTATTCATGAAATGAAGTCCAAATGCCCAAGCCCCTATGGTTGCCACCTAAGAATCCATAGAGTTTGATCTACAAAGCACCACAGAAATAATATTACCACCTGGTGAAAGACGCCTAATTCCCAGCAGATTAACGTCAGTCCCTACAAATTAGCTTTAAAGTCTGGCTTGGAGACATGGGTTAGATATTATGGTGCGAATTATCGATCCTGACTTCCAAGTAATATTAAAGTCTTCCTGCACGACCACAAAAACTATCCCTATACCATAAAAGAGGGGGAGAAGGCAGTCCATGGGATACTTGAGAAAGCCATATACCCAATACCCCAAGACAGAACAGTCCAAACTGAGAAAGAAAGGGGAGCAAAAAGACTTGGAGAAGCGGAGCTCGACAAACAAGTGAAGCCTCTCCAAGAATAAAACAAGGCTGGCCCATTACCTGACCTAGCGTTTGCTCAGAGGAAAAACCCCATCCTCACAGAGGCCTTTGGGCAAGTAGTCAGGGAACAAGAAGGATGCATTCCGGCTGGTCCCTTCTCCTTCTTAGAAAAGAGATTTTGGTATCAAGGATATGTGACTCCATAGGGAGTATCTCAGTCCCAGCTGGTGGTTCCACAAAGTCATAGACGAGTTGTCTTGAAACAAACTCTCTCCCATCTGACAGCCATACATCAAGGGATCGGGAAGATCCAAAGCCAAATAATCCCAAAATTCTATTGGCCAGGAGTGTTTGCCGATGTGAAGAATTTCATAATGACGTGTGAGATCTGTCAGAAAACGGCAACCACCCCAGTCCCCATTGCTTAACTTGAACCCTTATCTTTCATTGATATTCAATTTTCAAGGATAGCAATGGAAATAATAGGCCCTTTAGAAACATCCAAACTAGGAAACCCTTTTATCCTAGACAGAGTGGATTATGCCAGGCACTACCCCAAAGCATTCGCTCTACGAAACTACACTGCACAGCAAATCCTAAAGCATTTGCTACCTTTCCTATTGAGAGTAAGGTTTCCAAAAGATATGCTTACAGACCAGGGTACCACCTTTATGTCCCTGTTGATGCAGAAGGTAAAATAAATTCTCAGCATTAAAAGCCTGAGAACCTCTTTGTATCATACCCAAACTGAAGGCCTAGTAAATATTTTAATCAAACATTAAAGCAAATACTACACAAGTTGGTGGAAGCAGACAGGAACAACTGGGATGTGATGACAGCTTTGGCATTGTTTGCGGTCAGGAAAACCCCACAAGCTTCCCTGGGATTTGAATTTCTCTATGGGAGGGTGCCAAGTGACATATTTGATATGTTAAAGGAAATGTGGGAAGATAGAGAAGAAGCCTTTCTGCCAATTTCTCAAACCACCCAGAAGTTAAAATCACATATGGCATCAGTAAGAGAGATAGTAAGAAAATACCTGGCACAAGCACAATAACATAAACATGCTGTCTATAACAAATGTGCAGTACCTGGTAGCTTTTCCATTGGACAATCAGTGTTGGTTATCCTACCCACATCAGAAAACAAAATTGTTTCTGGTTGGTATGGACTCAATAAAATCCTAGAAAGAAAGGGGCCCCTAAACTATCTTGTATCACAACCTGATAGACGACAGAAGACGCAAATCTATCATATCAACCTGCTGAATGAGTGGAGGATAGACCATAGTGAAAATACCACTGTTACCCTGACCTCTCGCCTTACGTACTCCAATACAGAAACTACCCTAGTCTCACTTCATCTTTCCCATTCCAACATGCATACCTTAGTGACTTAATCACCCAGTTCCCAAGGTATTTGACGAAACACCAGAGTTTCTATTTTTTTCTATTGTATTAAAACCCTGGCAGGGCAAACCATGTATTTAAAGCCCTACCGAATACCTAAAGCTAGAAAGAAAATAATTGATGAGGTCGAGGAAATGCTCAAGGCAGAAATCATTGAGCCCTCTGAAAGCTCCTGGTCCTCCCCATCATTTTGGTAATAAAACCAGATCCATTTGGATGCTTCTACATTGATTTCAGGAGACTGAATTTGATTTCCTTGATTGATAACTACCCAATGCGCAGGATTGATGATTTGATTGAAAAATTGGCATTGGCTAGGTATATATCAACCATAGATCTAACTATGGTTTACTGGCAGGTCCCATTGAATCCACAGCCTGTCCACAACCTTATTATCTTCATTGGGTACCCGCCACATTCCAATGCCTTATGGGCAAAATGTTGAAACTTTATTCTGCCTTTTGTGCAGCATACCTAGACGACATTTTAATTCATAACAATAGTTGGCCTGTACATTCTATTCTATTCTACTTAGTTCTTGTAAAGCTCATGTCCTCCATCTCTATGAAATCACTGGTGCATTAAGAAGATGTGGCCTGATGTCAAACCCCTGAAATTGTCACCTTCCCCAGTTCGCAGTAAGATACCTCAGGTTGTTTGTAGGGAATTGTCTAATTAAATCCCAGAGTGAGAAAGTTAAGGCCATCCAACAAACTCCAACCCCCTACAACCAAGAGGGATCTTCACACCTTCCTAGGGTTAACAGGCTAATAGAGGAGGTTTATACCCAACTACTTTAGTACAGCCACTAACCTAACGGACAACCTGAAAAATATGCAACCCCAGAAACTCCTATGGGGCAAAGAAGATAAAGAAAGTGTTGATGGACTGAAACATTTCTTCTGTAGTGAGCCCATGCTGAAGATGCCCGATTTCAATAGGGACTTTATATTTCAAACTGGTGCTTCCAAGATGGGGCTAGGAGCTATACTTTCACAAGCACACAAACGTGTGAAACATCCGCCATTGTATACCAGTATAAAACCTTTTCCCAGAGAACAATCTTATGCAACTGTTGAACTAGAGACCTTGACTGTTAAATAACTCATTACACACTTAAGATACTGCCTGACTGGCTGATAATTTAGGTTAGATAGGGACCATGCTCCTTTAACCTGGATGAGTTTACAGAAAGACACCAATACCAGAAAAAGGAGGTGGTTCCTGGATTTACAATCATTATCTTTCACTGTGGAACAGTGAAAGGGACAAGAACAATGGAATGTGGACTTCCTAAACTGCTTTCTGATCAATGAACAAGGGGAAACCAAGGACATAAGAGGCAGGGTATCTGATAATTGAGGGAATTTTCCCTTTTTTCCAAGGGGCGAGCCCACTCCTGTGAGGTTAGGGAGCAGAGCAGCTCTGCAACACCCTCCACAGGGGTAGAGGCAAGTAGAACGTCACCAGTAGAGCCCCCCTCTCCCGTGGGAACAAGGATCTCACAAAAGAAAGGACCTACAATATAGAAACTGGGATGAATAAAATATTGCCATCTATTATTGTCAAACAGAAAATGAATATGTCTCTTGAAGTAGGATATCCCATTTAACTTGGACGAAGAAGCTAATATGGAGAGGGATGCCTCAGCAAGCGGAGGCAGGGAGAGACATACATTGGCCAGGGAAGCTCCCCAGCTATGCAACATCTGAGAGGGGATCCCAGATATGGAGAAGCCAGGGGGTTTTCGAAATTGCTGGGAAGCCGACAACAGAGCGTCCTACGAGAACAGAGAAGAGAAAAGTGGACGGTGGTGGTGTAACCATGGAGATCCCGTGGTAGACCAGCGATCCCACAAACTAGGCTGATATCACAAGGCAGATCCGACTGCCTCCCATCCAGTTACTCGAAGAGCTGGCAGTCCATACTGAGAGAGAATAGGGAGCTCGGGATGCCGGAGCGAACCACAAAGGTGAGAAAGAAAGTACTGCACATAACCCCGAAGGAACAAAGGCCCCAGTGAAGTTATCACAGACAAGCCCAGGTAACGTGGAAAACAGGAGATCTGGGAGGCCTAAGACAGATTAATACTGTTCATTTTCGTCCCAGTGATATGCATGAGAGAAAATGAATAATGCTGGCAAGAGAAACCTGAATACAACACGAATTGTGAGAAGCATTAAGACTGAGAGAGCATCACGTGAGGAAAAAGGCAAAGTGAAATATCTGTCAGAAGACAGAAACCCTAAAGAGAAAGTATACTATAGCCTGCAGAGGAGAGAGGAGAATTTAAACAAAGGGAATTGCATAGACTGCACTACCCTGGGGAAAGGGAAAAACACCCCTACATGAGCCAAGTAGTTGCTCAATACTCAAGAAGCCAAGCCCTAAGGAGAAGGGACAAAGTATGAAAAGTGATTGAATTTACTACATGAACTAATAAAAGAAGTCAAAAGACACTAGTTGAAACCATCATATTATGAAGAGTCAAGAAGAGGAAACTTGCAAACAGCAAGCACCAGGAGAAGGGATCCACTTTCCAGTCCAGTTGTTAGAATAGCGGTAGGGTCAGTTAGGGTTAGTTTGACCATTCACAGATGACTGACAAGCACCTTGGTCGATTTGATAGGTACGGAACACCCTATCAAGGTAGGGAAAGATAGGCATTACCTGTATTCTTTAATAAAACCATTCTTTAAATATCCCTAAACACTCCATGTCTTCCATCCGACCCGCCACACGACACAGGGCTGCAACCGGTCTTTGGTGATTTGGTTCTACCATGCCAGTTCTGTGGGTTGCATCTGGGGCGTGGGGAGATACTGCTTAAAAATGTGTTTACTGTTGCCTGTAAACACATCATGATACCCCATCCTGAAGAGTTCGGGCTATGATTAATGAGGACCGATGCATCTAGCCGACGGATGTCCCACTCTAGTCGATTCTCAGCAGAGGAGAAGGACTGGACCAGCCCACACACACACATGCACACACGCGCGCACACACACACACACACACACACTTTCCCAACAAACCACACCTTTGCCTTTTGTTTTCTCCCCAGAAGCATTTTGGGAGCATTTGCGGGACATGGGGTGTTTATGGGGCCCCACCAGAAGACAAGGACACTGGCAGACAAGCCCTCCAGGAAAGGATAAGTAACTATCCTTGACTCCTCTTTGACTGTTTCCTTAATCTCTCTTTGTCTTTTACACACACACACTTTCCAACTAACCCCCACTTTTGTTGTCTCTTGATGACCGTTGTGATGGAGCAGTGGTGGTGGATGGGACCCCGCCAGAAGACAAGGAAGCTGGCAGACCAGCACTTAAGGAAAGCATAAGTATCTAGTCTTGACTGTTATTGACTCTCTCTCATTTTATCTTTTACACACCCACACACACACACACACACTCACACACTTTCCCATAAAACAACCACTTTTACTTTTGTTTTCCCCCAAGGCCATTGTGATGGAGTGTGAACTTGGCGGGGCAAAGGGTGGTGGATGGGGCCCCGACAAAAGACAATTAAGCTGGCATAACAGCACTTCAGGAAAGGATAAGTACATAGTATTCACTGTTTTGTGACTGTTTTTGACTCTCTCTCTCTCTCTCTTTCTCTCGCCATCTCTTTCTCTCTCTCTCTTTGTCTTTTATACATACACACACTTTCCCAAATGACCACCAATTAGTCTTTTGTTTTGCCCCAGGTACATTGTGAGGGAGCGTTGGCAGGGCAAGGAGAGGTGGATGGAGCCTGCTTTTTTTTCGCCCCAGGACCGTTGTGAGGGAGCGGATACATTGGCGGGGCAACAGGTGGTGATGGGGCGCCACCAGAAGACAAGGAAGCTAGCAGACCAGCACTCCAGGAACGTATAAGAACCTAGTCTTGACAGTTTCTTTACTGTTTTTTACGTTCTCTCGTGTTTTACACACTGTAAAGGTGCAGAAGTACGAGTCTGACACAATGGTGGCATGATGATTGGCAAATACTTTTATTCAGGCAAAAATAAAAAGGAAACCCATCTCTTCCTAACTCTAAGAAGGGTTTTCCTGGCTCTAATAAGGAGCTAAAGAATCAGTCCATAAATAAAAAGAGTCTACCGTCATGTCAAAATGCCTACTTCTATCCCTCACACTTGTAACTAATATGAAACAAGGTAGTGGATCTTCTTGGTCCAGAAGAATGACTCCCTTCTTCTGGACGATGAGCCACAGTTCCAATTGTAGAGGTAAATTCACCTGTGAGAATGCCCACCTTGGCCAGGTCTCAGTACCTTTCTGTGGAAACAACCAGCTTGTGGTGCTACAAGGGCTCAGTTCCAATGCTTTTTCTCCTCCTCTGCCCTGGTGACCTCCTGGTTGAAACAGCAACTGCACTGGTTACCTGGCCACCCTCTGATATCGGGCCCAGGTGCTTCCCACACCAGTCGAACATGCCCGCACTGCCTGCTCGGCAACCTACGCACTCAGAGACTGTTCTGTATCCCTACAGTCCCACTACCAGCACTTGACACCCGACGTCAGCATTTCTTTGCACTTTCCACCGCCTGGCCATTATTTTTACTTTTGTTATTATTCTATTGCCATGTATTGCACTTTTCCCCTTCCCCCATCCCATGCACTTGCGTGATTTGAATGACACCTGGCCAAGTAGGATCGTTGTCTGTCCTCCCTTTGTTCCCCCTCCCGTGCCTCGTCATGCCTTGATTCACTTGTGTATAGGTGCGTTATAAATGCCATATCATATCATATCAAAAGGTTCCAAAACATCATTCCTTATTGACCATAGATCAGCTTCACTATTGGATTCCTGGGGAATGCCTCCCTTCTCCAGGTATTTGGTTCTCAATGTCCTCACAGTGCCCGGGATGTCGGCTCCCTTCTACGCGCCTTGCTCTGATTGGTTTCATGATATAAAATATTCGGGGGAGACACCAGGAGGAATTGTTTTCTTCTCCTGGTGTCTCTTGTCTTCATGGTTCACAAGGGCTGGGCAGAATTACTCCGGTCTCCCAGGCCCTTGTTATACTTTAGTTTGCAGTTCACAGCAGTTCACAAAGGATGGCTGGATTGGCTCCCTTCCCTCAAGCCCTTCTCAGACTTTCACAACTCAGAGTTCATTTTTACCAGGGGGAATGCCTTCCTTCCCCTTGCTTGCTTTGCTCTTCAAAAGATCACAATTCACATGAGTTCCTAATATTGTGAGTGCGGGTCCCAGACCTCTGTATTTCTCTTGACTTGGTGCAGTAGTCCTGGTTCACTATCCTGCCATGTACTGTGACTATGAAGATGACTTGGGTTGATCTTCATAAAAAGATGCAGGTTCCAGACCCGTTGGATTCGCCCCTTCTGCTGCTTCAGTTCCTTTTTGCTAGGGGTCTTCACTTTTCCCCCAGGGGCTTCCCTTATGCCCTAGTATTGTGGCTCCAGCATCTGCCAGTGCCCTCTGATACACCTTACATCCTCCTCGGTAACCCTGGTACCTTTAAGGTCTCTACCTTCTCAGCCCTGTTGGTCGCAGGGTTGGCCACCCTCTGTTTCAGGCTTCTCTAGGCTTCTCCCCTCTTCCGCATGCTGCATTCTCTCCGCAGCACTTGAACATTCTCAGCGGGCACATCTTCTTGCGACAGGGAGGTCCTTCTGCTTGGCTTGCCGGAACGTTCGCTGCTCTGATTCTCCGGTTGGTCCTTCCACGTCAGACCAGGTCAGAACCTCTCCACCTGCCTGGTAAGCTTTTCTGTAGCTGCTTCGGTTTGACCCCGAGCTGAGCGTTTGCCACGCTAATTGTTCCTCCAGGAAGGGCCTCTCTCTTCTTCATGGTTTCCCACTTTCGTTTTAAATGGGTTCTGTCAGAACCCATTATGTTCTCATGAGTGCTCTCTATGCTTCCGCACTTCGTCCTCATCCCGGTACCTATCTTTATGTCTTCTATTGTGTGAGTTGGTCTCTCCCTCATCTCAGTACTTAAGGGATACCTGTCCCTTGAGGAGTACACACTCTTCCTTGTCCCAGTACTTCCGATATTGGTGGTATGGCAAAAACAAATAGGAACAATGTGGAAAGTGTTGGTGGAAGGGGGTAAGTAAAGCATGTTAGGGTTAGGTGGGCTATGGGGATGCCATGTTCTCCCCAGATTGTCACTATTCCCATAGGGGGCTGCCCTCCCCATGAAATTCACCCGATGAGTACCCCCTGCATGGGGAACATCGGGTAGCAGCCTCACCTCCCTGGCCTCCTGGTGAAAAGTGACAACATCCAGGGTTTTACCACAAAATACACATGCAGACATACACACACGCACAAACACACACTTTCCCAACTAACCACCACTTTGTTTTTTGTTTTCTCCCCAGGACCATTGTGATGGAGCAGTGGAATTTGAAGGGCAAGACAACGATGCTGGCAGATCAGCACCCTAGGAAAAGATAAATACCTAGTCTTGACCGTTTTTTGACTCCAACTCTCTCTTTTGGCCTCATCACGGATTGGGTGTTAAGCAGCACTATTTCACAAGTATGTCGGCATGCGCACACAGCCCCGGTGGTAACGCTAAATGCACCCGATGGATACAGTGCTGGAACGAGGGCTACCACCCAAAAACCCAGTTCTAATAGTAATTCCACTGCTGGTGCTATTAGCACCTGCCGGAAACGCGTCACCGCTGGAATGGGAAGCACTGTGGTGGCCATTTCGAAAATCACAATACATCAAAAATCAGAGCACCAGGCAGCCATCCACACTCCCAGAGTATCTAAAATGTCTCTGCAGAGGGTAAGGGGCATGGCAGCCCAAGATCACCTGCATAAGCCCAAATTCACTGAGGCAGAGATTGTGGTTTTGGTGGATGAGGTTGGGGGCCACCATGCAGAGCTCTATGGTGGCAGAAGCCGGAAAGCAACATCCCAGTGTCGCATCCAAATCTGGCCTGCGCACCAAGGCCACCGTTGTAAGCCAGAGCCGTGGAAAGGGCAGCCAAGGGACTCATCCAAGTGCCATGCACCACACAGCCCTGGCAGGGGCAAAGCAGTGCCCCATCAGGACCAGGCAGCGACAAGTACCAGACCCCCCACTAACCATCATGTGTAACTGTGAAGTTGGTCATGGGGATCAGATGCATTCAAGTCCTGCACCAGCTAGACCGGCAATATACCCATGCCATATGCTAGGCATATTCCTGTGCAGTGCCCTTAGGGACCACCACACACAATGAAGACCACAAGTGGTAATACAGGTTCACCTTTGGTACAAGCCTGCACTACTATGTTAAAGTGGTAGCAGTAGCGGAGCAGCCAGGCTTATCTCAGGAGTATATGAGCAGTAAAAGTGATTACACAAAGGGACCACAATTACTGCGACTCAAACAAACACTGACTCAAGGTTTCAGGTAAAAAATATAAGTACATTTATTTTTAAACCATCTGTTATAAAACACAGCACTTCTATAAATTCAAAACCACACGTAAAATACACTACAAACAACCAATTCCCTTGGCACAGAACAACTGAAGGTAAGTACCTATGCTTTGGCGGACTGGTGTTGTGAAACAAAAGACGTTATCGTGAATACGTATGCAATCACTTTTTGACAGTTCGGTCTTACTAAAGATACGCCTATCCGCGGCAAGAAATGTTACCGGGGCAAACACACTTAGCACCTGGGCTAACCAGAGAGAGCTGGGGGCAAAAATCATAGGCAATACTTTTGTCAAGGCAGACAGGATCAGAGAACACTCGCTGACAGCTATACAAATGTCAATAGGCCGGAGCCAGTGTCAAGTGGAACCGGGTTCCTGTTGTCGAGGATCACACAGTCAGACAGTTCAAGATTCCACGTTGCCAGGAGTACTTGGATTTTGTCAACAGAGGAAGTAAAAGTTATAAGAGGGAAGGAAGACAAGGGCAAGCCTTGGAAGAGGAGAAAAGGGATTCACCCTAGTTCCTCGAAGCAGAACACAGTACCTTATTCAATGAAGAAGCTGGTGCCACAGCAGTTGTTTCTGGTAGTTTCCTGCAGACCCACTATTCCTGGAGCTTCGGTCGTGGAGACGGGAAGGAGGATGTCTGGAGGGGTCTGCACCACTCAGGGATGAGGCCAGCAGCAGCGACGGAGAATAAAAGGTGGGCTCCTTTAAAACAGGAGAGGCTCTTCAGATGGCTATCTGGACCACGGCAGTAGGGTGCAGTGATTTCAACCAAGAAGAGGATCCTCTGGCTGTGGAAGATGAGCTGGTTGACCCCCACCAGGCTCAAGGGAAGAAGACTCCGGACTGGATCTTCTCTGGTCGTCAAAGGGTAGATAGCTCAGGACTGCAGCAGGGCTTCCCTGGGACGGGGTAGTTGCAGCAGCTGTCTTCTTCTCTGCTTCTATTCGGTTCCTTGTAGTTCCAGTGGTGACTCTGACTTCCAGCCCAAGAGTCCTACCTTTTATGCAAAAATCCCCCAGTCACACAGCCTGGCTGTCAATCACGCAGCAGGGGGGTTGTCCAGCCCAGACAACCCCCTCAGCTAATCATGGCAAAGTGCGACTTGAGTTTCCTAGGACACCCTGTGCAGGGGGTGACTACACCCCTCCCTCACATTCAGCCCACCTAGACACCAAGGCGCCCAGAGGAGGGTTTCTTGGCAGAAGCCCGCCAAAAGACGGTGAACAAAGAAGGCAAACCTGGTTTGCCGTACAAAGTAAAACACAAGAAGGACTTTATCATAAAGAAATCGTGACTAAACCCAACCGGAGCAAAAAGAAAGAGTATTTGGTCAAGCGGGTTTATGTTCGAGGCTACTATAATAGCCTTAAACAATACCACATTTACATAGTATAATCGCGGTAGAAAAGTTAGGGTAGATACCGCTGCCACCAGCCAAGTCTAAATGTTAAAAGAGCAAAAAAAGCTCAGAGAGGCACAGACAACAAGGGGTAGGATTTAACCCTTTCTAGTACTCCATGTAAAATGGGTTGTACTGGGTCTGTAGTTTTAAAGTGACTATGTAAAGTTAATGGCAACTTTACCTGTTTCTGGTGGACAGTAGTCAGCCCCAGAAAAAGGAGTCATTGGGAAGATTTAGAGACAACCCTGTGTTACCACACTGAAGGTGCTGTGTAACACACACAACAAGTTTGGGCTCAGGGAGTGGTGTGCTCCAGAGTCCAAGACCACACAACAAGTAGGAATGCACATGACAAAACACAGGTCAGAGTGGGGAAAGAGGCACACTCTTACCAAGTGGAAAAAATAAACTCCAGAAATCCAGAAAAGCTGCTGAGGGACTCACTAGGCAAGGGAAATTAGCCATAGAATGAACATTTTCCCTAACACCATGCCATGACGGCCATATGCAATCCCCCAATGTGCCTCTCCCCTTCCAACACATGTCCCCATTGTTGCCAATCCATTACCAAATGCAGCCAGAGCAGGCCCACGCATCAGTCCAACAGCCCCGAGCCACACCCATCACCATGTATTTACCATTGTGTATGACAAACACTTGAGAGATTTCGTTGTAACACCATCCCCTTTATCCCCTACAGGCACAAAAGCATCACCAGAGTTGTCACGGGATGAGCACGTAGTAGGACCATCTGCACATGCACCTTCCCACACCACCACCGCAAGCACCCCAAAAGGGATAACATGCCACCCCTAGGTGCAAGATGCACCCCACCACACCCCACAGCAGCAGGGGCTCGCCTACACCAACAAGCCAGCCTGCCAGGAGTTCACCTGTTGCCACTGAGGACACCACTGTGACAGTTCAACCCCCGCACCAACCCTGTCTTTGGAGGAACAAGGGGAGAGCAGCAGCAGTGACAGCCACCATGCAGCAGTACCCCCGACACCAGGCTGCAGTCTGCGCTGTCCACCACTCACCATACCTGAGAGCCTAGTTGTGGCATGGAACGCAGTCCTCGCCCACAGAGGCCACCAAATCGCCGGCACGCACACACCCTCCAACCTGACACCAACACGAGCTCCTATGGTTCCCCTGTTGGCAGCCTGTTGGCAGCCCCTCAACATCCCAGCCTACAGCCACTCTGGGCATCGTCATGGAGTGGCTAAATGAAATGGAGGCAAGGCAGAGGCAAATGGAGAGAATTGCAACTGCACAAAGTGACCATATATAGGCTGTCTGTGATGCCATCTATGGGGCAATGAGGAAGATGGCCTGCAACAATGCGAGGACCAGGATTTTCCTCACGGCATGCACAGATTCATTGACTGGGTTTGTGCATGAGTTGTGCGAGGGGGTCTCTGCTCTTGTAGAGGAAATTAGGGAGAGCAATGCCCTCCAACGTCAGCAGCTGCAGGTGGCCATATCAATTCCTTCCACTTCAACTACCTCCCATGTAGGAATCTCGTGAGAGCATCCCTAGGTGGAGGTCCCTGAACCAGCTGCACTCACGTTCCCCGATGCTGGGAGTCAGGAGAAGAGGGCAAGGCCTATGTGAATGTCATGACTCTTGTTGGCATAAGTGGCCTTGCCATGGACACGTTGGTGGGTGGAGAGAGGGGGGATAGTGTGCTGGGTGTTGGTGGGAGGTGGGTGGGGGAGGGATAGTGTCTTGAGGTGATGGTGGGGGGTGGGTGGAGAGGAGATGGTGTGCTAGGGTGTTGGTGGAGGTTGGGGTTTGGTGAATAGTGTGCTCGTGTGTTGGTGAGGTGGTGGGGGAAAGTGTGCTTGGGGTGTTCGTGGCAGATGGGCAGGGGGGATAGTGTTTGAACAACTTACATACAAATCTGTTTAACTGAAATCATGCAAGGACATTCATGATTGTGTTCTGGTGCACTTTATTCACACTGTGTTGGTTGTGTACAGAGTCAGGTCACCATTCTAGAAGTACTTATCTCTTTGTGCCAGTCGGACAAGTCTCCCTTCCCTCACATCATCATTGTGAGCGTGTGCTCTGGCTTCTGCCACATGGTCATCCTCTCCCTCTTGCTCTGTGTGTGGCCTGCCAGTGTCCAGGTGTAGGGACACATTCCTTCTCAGGCAAATGTTATGGAGCATTGCACACACCAATGCTATTTTTCCTAATTTGTCGGGGCTTACATAATGGCACCACCAGTGCAATCTAGGTACGGGAATCATGCCTTTAGTAGTCCAAAATTGCGCTCTATGCATACGCGGGACTGGCTTTGGGCATGGTTGTAGGTGGTCTCATGTGGTGTACATCGGTCATGCACAGGGTTCATCAGCCACGCCGGATATCCAGAGTCACCTGCATGGTGTGAAATACAGACATCAGTCATTTGTCTCATGCATGGGTCTGCAGTCTCAAAGTATCTGGGCATTGTCAGCCGTGAGCATTATTGTGTCAATCCTGCCCATTCAATGTGTATGTGTGATGGGTTTACATCCTTTGTATTTCATGCCATACTGTGGGATGTTCTGACCCACTCGGCTCTGCCCCGCAACATCACTGTGTGCTGCTTTAATCAAAAACAACAGAATGGCGGTCAAAAAGCCCTATGTGCTAAAAATCTCTGAGAAGTGTGCAGGGAAACCTGAAAAATAGGCTGCCAAATCTATTTTTGCCTATGTCAGTGTTAAAACAGGAGACCACACTGCCAAAACCATTGTGTGAAATAGAACTGCTTGAAAAGGCAGTGCTGCATTGCCAGGAAAATCCGGAAGTGCTTTAAAATCCATTTTTCCTTGGCTGTTGAAAGTGCAAAATCATGGTTCCCAAACAGCAGAGAAGATCCAACATCCGTGTGGGGTGTTCACATCACCTTATTTAAGGAATTTCCATAAGCACAATTTCAGGAGAAGCACCTTTCATCATAAAAAAATCCACATTCAAAAGATGCTTGCCTTGGAAAAATATGGCAGATATGGGCGCAGTACCTCCGCTCGCCTGTGTCCAAGCTGTCAATTACTTATACTGTCAGTTTAAAACTTGTGTCTTAAAATCAAATTGTGGAAAAGAAAAGACTTGCCATCAAAAGCCATATAGGTTGCTGCAATTCAATCTCTATGTTTTAAAAAGACTGGAATGAAGAGATCTGTGTGTATATTTGTTGAAAATGTAAATTGTATTTTAGAAAAGACCATTTTAAACAGTGTTTTAAAAGTGAACTAATGTCAGCCACATTGAACTTCAAAGACATTCCACAGCTTCTCCCAAACAAAGGAATCTTCCTCCTGCTCTCTGTTCAGGAACTGGCATTGAGTTGTTAATGGAGGTGGGAGGAGATTTTGGCCTGTTGCTCTGAGTGGAGACAAAAGACTCCCTTGACTGAAAGGAAATGCAAATTCGGGTGTCAACAGAAACCAACTGCCAAAGGAAGAGAGGCCCAGGTTGCTATTGGCCCAGCCCAACCTTGGAGGCGGGACTAGACAGATATGTTTATCTTAAACTCCAAGGAAATATCTTTTTGGAAAAAGACTCATAGAAAACTGCGTAAAACTTGGATAAATCTGTATTTTATAGTATGTTAATATGAAAATGCTGCTCACAGTTTAAACTACTCTGAACCCTGTGCAATATTCAGAGACCGGACCACTAAAATGTTGATGTTGTAGCAATTGTGATAATGCTAGGAATATGAAAGTTTACAGGATTATGCCCAGATGTCATGCGCATGTATGTGGAAAAATGTGTACAGATCTGACACTGGGTAACCAACCAAAAGCGCGAAAAACTATCAATTTTTAACCAAAACTCTCAAGAAGAAGGGACTCAGATGGATACGTGCTCTATTAAATCTGTGATGTGAATATGTATTACTAGCAAGTTGGTGATATTGTAAATATACTTTATTTGAAAAATATATTTTCTGTGTAGAAACAAAGGGGAGGTTTTTCCCTGGATTGTAAATTGCAACATCACTATGACACTAGATTTCCTTCTCGAATTGAAGAGGGGAAATACTCTGACCAATCGGATTCCTAAAGGGTGGGCTTAGTATAATCAGCCTACCCACCCCTTTGGGAAATACATAAATAGGAACAGTTTAGGACCTACACTCACACACTCACCCATCAACTGATTTACTGGTGAAACGCTCTGCAGGAGAACCCAGATCCAAGACTCCAGAACTCTGAAAGCAGAAGGCCCAATTCCAAAGCTGAACCTTTCTCAGCTTGGCCTTTAAAATCTTGCAACCTGATTTTACCCCCAGACTTCCAAGGGGAACCACACCAAAATTGAACAGCCCGGCCGTGCTGTTTCTGCTTCTTGCCAAGAACTCTTGCCAGAACCCAGAGATCCAAACCAGTAGAGCAGAGCTGTAACCAGATAGCTATAACTCCAGAACCCACCCATCAGATCCAGTTTGGAAGCCGTGCAGAGACCAAGTGTTGTGCTGAGTGCAGAACCAAGCACCTGAATCCTGTCCGGTGGGCAAGCAGAATCCAGTCCAGAACCCTTTGACCAGATCTTTGACGGGCCTATTCCAAACCATAGTTGTGAGTATCTAGCATACAATTGTCCATAGCCAATCTCTTAGCTTTAAGGTATCCAATCCAAAACTATTCTAGCATATCCATAACTGCAGTTTAGAATCTCTTTTGTCTTTTCTGAATCTTTCCCTCATCCTTATAGTCCTTTGTAATTGTAGTGATAAAATCATCTTTGCGCTGATATATTTACTGAAGAAAGGCAAGTGTCTTGGCGGGCAAAAGTCAGAGCAGAGGCGCCGCTGTTCTGGTGGCTGTCCAGTTGGGTATCTTGCATCTTCATAGCTCCCCTAGTGTAAGGAAAATTCTTGTTTGTAATTCAAAAGAGTTTCTGTCATTTGAAAATCTTGACCCTTTTTGAGAAAAATTGTCCTCTACTAAAACCTTCATAACTTCTGAACCGTGCATGCTCGAAACAAAATTCAAGTGTCAAATTGAAGCTAACATCCACAGCTTTCAAACAAACATTCCTTATAGTTTTTCTGTAATCTCATTTCTCGCGCGCTGAAAAGTTTGCCGCGATTCTGCATTTGGCTCAATTTCAACACATGTAAAAAAGCTATTCTTCTCAGAATTCAGTTTCCAGTCTGCTAGTTATTCAATCATCAGTGCTAGTGTTTACCTGAACCTATCCAAAGCGGCTCCACTAGTGTTGAATCCAATTTAGAGAATTACATCCATTTTCAGTGATTTTCCCATTCATTACAAGCCACATTTAAAAGCATTTGACCTGTTTTGAAATCATTCCTGTTTCTCTCTATGCTTGCTGGAGGGAATTGGGACTGAAACTGTATTGGTTGAGATTGTATATTCCTGAAACCTGTTTTTTCTCCTTCCATCTCTATATTGCATATTCGGGGGGATTGAGTAGTATCAGGGGGAACAAGTGATTACATTGCATTTGATTGAACACACAAAAGTATTATTTCTGTGCTGCATTAATTTTCTATCATTGCATTTGACTGAACCCACATTAAGTTTTATTCTATGATACATTATTCTTATCATCCATACTCCTACTGATTAAAGAGATTGTCGATTGTAATATCACCCATTGGTGATCATTGTATAAATATTAATAGTGTGATATCTAGATATTGTTTAAATTCATAAAAGTGTGATATATATCTTGTTCAAATTCATAAAAATAAATCTTTTAACTTTGCAAAACAACCTACTTCTTGGTTCAGTGAGACCGGGGGTGAGGGGATTCAAAGAGAGGGGCATGATATAAGGGTACATCATTCAGAAATAAAAGAACTTATAGACACAAATATATAATTAAGGGTTCCAGCTGTGTTTCACACGCTAGGCATTGACTTAGACGGACAACCTGAAAAATATGCAACCCCAGAAACTCCTATGGGGCAAAGAAGATAAAGAAAGTGTTGATGGACTGAAACATTTCTTCTGTAGTGAGCCCATGCTGAAGATGCCCGATTTCAATAGGGACTTTATATTTCAAACTGGTGCTTCCA
The DNA here is from genome assembly GCF_040938575.1 of Ambystoma mexicanum. Taxonomy (NCBI): domain Eukaryota; kingdom Metazoa; phylum Chordata; class Amphibia; order Caudata; family Ambystomatidae; genus Ambystoma; species Ambystoma mexicanum. The sequence goes on along the minus strand of NC_090924.1, from coordinate 1,312,681,687 downwards.
AGATGGGGCTAGGAGCTATACTTTCACAAGCACACAAACGTGTGAAACATCCGCCATTGTATACCAGTATAAACCTTTTCCCAGAGAACAATCTTATGCAACTGTTGAACTAGAGACCTTGACTGTTAAATAACTCATTACACACTTAAGATACTACCTGACTGGCTGATAATTTAGGTTAGATAGGGACCATGCTCCTTTAACCTGGATGAGTTTACAGAAAGACACCAATACCAGAAAAAGGAGGTGGTTCCTGGATTTACAATCATTATCTTTCACTGTGGAACAGTGAAAGGGACAAGAACAATGGAATGTGGACTTCCTAAACTGCTTTCTGATCAATGAACAAGGGGAAACCAAGGACATAAGAGGCAGGGTATCTGATAATTGAGGGAATTTTCCCTTTTTTCCAAGGGGCGAGCCCACTCCTGTGAGGTTAGGGAGCAGAGCAGCTCTGCAACACCCTCCACAGGGGTAGAGGCAAGTAGAACGTCACCAGTAGAGCCCCCCTCTCCCGTGGGAACAAGGATCTCACAAAAGAAAGGACCTACAATATAGAAACTGGGATGAATAAAAGATTGCCATCTATTATTGTCAAACAGAAAATGAATATGTCTCTTGAAGTAGGATATCCCATTTAACTTGGACGAAGAAGCTAATATGGAGAGGGATGCCTCAGCAAGCGGAGGCAGGGAGAGACATACATTGGCCAGGGAAGCTCCCCAGCTATGCAACATCTGAGAGGGGATCCCAGATATGGAGAAGCCAGGGGGTTTTCGAAATTGCTGGGAAGCCGACAACAGAGCGTCCTACGAGAACAGAGAAGAGAAAAGTGGACGGTGGTGGTGTAACCATGGAGATCCCGTGGTAGACCAGCGATCCCACAAACTAGGCTGATATCACAAGGCAGATCCGACTGCCTCCCATCCAGTTACTCGAAGAGCTGGCAGTCCATACTGAGAGAGAATAGGGAGCTCGGGATGCCGGAGCGAACCACAAAGGTGAGAAAGAAAGTACTGCACATAACCCCGAAGGAACAAAGGCCCCAGTGAAGTTATCACAGACAAGCCCAGGTAACGTGGAAAACAGGAGATCTGGGAGGCCTAAGACAGATTAATACTGTTCATTTTCGTCCCAGTGATATGCATGAGAGAAAATGAATAATGCTGGCAAGAGAAACCTGAATACAACACGAATTGTGAGAAGCATTAAGACTGAGAGAGCATCACGTGAGGAAAAAGGCAAAGTGAAATATCTGTCAGAAGACAGAAACCCTAAAGAGAAAGTATACTATAGCCTGCAGAGGAGAGAGGAGAATTTAAACAAAGGGAATTGCATAGACTGCACTACCCTGGGGAAAGGGAAAAACACCCCTACATGAGCCAAGTAGTTGCTCAATACTCAAGAAGCCAAGCCCTAAGGAGAAGGGACAAAGTATGAAAAGTGATTGAATTTACTACATGAACTAATAAAAGAAGTCAAAAGACACTAGTTGAAACCATCATATTATGAAGAGTCAAGAAGAGGAAACTTGCAAACAGCAAGCACCAGGAGAAGGGATCCACTTTCCAGTCCAGTTGTTAGAATAGCGGTAGGGTCAGTTAGGGTTAGTTTGACCATTCACAGATGACTGACAAGCACCTTGGTCGATTTGATAGGTACGGAACACCCTATCAAGGTAGGGAAAGATAGGCATTACCTGTATTCTTTAATAAAACCATTCTTTAAATATCCCTAAACACTCCATGTCTTCCATCCGATCCGCCACACGACACAGGGCTGCAACCGGTCTTTGGTGATTTGGTTCTACCATGCCAGTTCTGTGGGTTGCATCTGGGGCGTGGGGAGATGCTGCTTAAAAATGTGTTTACTGTTGCCTGTAAACACATCATGATACCCCATCCTGAAGAGTTCGGGCTATGATTAATGAGGACCGATGCATCTAGCCGACGGATGTCCCACTCTAGTCGATTCTCAGCAGAGGAGAAGGACTGGACCAGCCCACACACACACATGCACACACGCGCACACACACACACACACACACACTTTCCCAACAAACCACACCTTTGCCTTTTGTTTTCGCCCCAGAAGCATTTTGGGAGCATTTGCGGGACATGGGGTGTTTATGGGGCCCCACCAGAAGACAAGGACACTGGCAGACAAGCCCTCCAGGAAAGGATAAGTAACTATCCTTGACTCCTCTTTGACTGTTTCCTTAATCTCTCTTTGTCTTTTACACACACACACTTTCCAACTAACCCCCACTTTTGTTGTCTCTTGATGACCGTTGTGATGGAGCAGTGGTGGTGGATGGGACCCCGCCAGAAGACAAGGAAGCTGGCAGACCAGCACTTAAGGAAAGCATAAGTATCTAGTCTTGACTGTTATTGACTCTCTCTCATTTTATCTTTTACACACCCACACACACACACACACACTCACACACTTTCCCATAAAACAACCACTTTTACTTTTGTTTTCCCCCAAGGCCATTGTGATGGAGTGTGAACTTGGCGGGGCAAAGGGTGGTGGATGGGGCCCCGACAAAAGACAATTAAGCTGGCATAACAGCACTTCAGGAAAGGATAAGTACATAGTATTCACTGTTTTGTGACTGTTTTTGACTCTCTCTCTCTCTCTCTTTCTCTCGCCATCTCTTTCTCTCTCTCTCTTTGTCTTTTATACATACACACACTTTCCCAAATGACCACCAATTAGTCTTTTGTTTTCCCCCAGGTACATTGTGAGGGAGCGTTGGCAGGGCAAGGAGAGGTGGATGGAGCCTGCCAGAAGACAAGGATATGGCAGACCAGCACTCTAGTAAAGGATAAGTACACAGTCATGACTGTTTTTGACTCTCTCTCTCTCACTTTGCCTTTTACATACACACACGTACACACTTTCTCATCTAACCACCACTTTGTCATTTTTTTTCGCCCCAGGACCGTTGTGAGGGAGCGGATACATTGGCGGGGCAACAGGTGGTGATGGGGCGCCACCAGAAGACAAGGAAGCTAGCAGACCAGCACTCCAGGAACGTATAAGAACCTAGTCTTGACAGTTTCTTTACTGTTTTTTACGTTCTCTCGTGTTTTACACACTGTAAAGGTGCAGAAGTACGAGTCTGACACAATGGTGGCATGATGATTGGCAAATACTTTTATTCAGGCAAAAATAAAAAGGAAACCCATCTCTTCCTAACTCTAAGAAGGGTTTTCCTGGCTCTAATAAGGAGCTAAAGAATCAGTCCATAAATAAAAAGAGTCTACCGTCATGTCAAAATGCCTACTTCTATCCCTCACACTTGTAACTAATATGAAACAAGGTAGTGGATCTTCTTGGTCCAGAAGAATGACTCCCTTCTTCTGGACGATGAGCCACAGTTCCAATTGTAGAGGTAAATTCACCTGTGAGAATGCCCACCTTGGCCAGGTCTCAGTACCTTTCTGTGGAAACAACCAGCTTGTGGTGCTACAAGGGCTCAGTTCCAATGCTTTTTCTCCTCCTCTGCCCTGGTGACCTCCTGGTTGAAACAGCAACTGCACTGGTTACCTGGCCACCCTCTGATATCGGGCCCAGGTGCTTCCCACACCAGTCGAACATGCCCGCACTGCCTGCTCGGCAACCTACGCACTCAGAGACTGTTCTGTATCCCTACAGTCCCACTACCAGCACTTGACACCCGACGTCAGCATTTCTTTGCACTTTCCACCGCCTGGCCATTATTTTTACATTTGTTATTATTCTATTGCCATGTATTGCACTTTTCCCCTTCCCCCATCCCATTCACTTGCGTGATTTGAATGACACCTGGCCGAGTAGGATCGTTGTCTGTCCTCCCTTTGTTCCCCCTCCCGTGCCTCGTCATGCCTTGATTCACTTGTGTATAGGTGCGTTATAAATGCCATATCATATCATATCAAAAGGTTCCAAAACATCATTCCTTATTGACCATAGATCAGCTTCACTATTGGATTCCTGGGGAATGCCTCCCTTCTCCAGGTATTTGGTTCTCAATGTCCTCACAGTGCCCGGGATGTCGGCTCCCTTCTACGCGCCTTGCTCTGATTGGTTTCATGATATAAAATATTCGGGGGAGACACCAGGAGGAATTGTTTTCTTCTCCTGGTGTCTCTTGTCTTCATGGTTCACAAGGGCTGGGCAGAATTACTCCGGTCTCCCAGGCCCTTGTTATACTTTAGTTTGCAGTTCACAGCAGTTCACAAAGGATGGCTGGATTGGCTCCCTTCCCTCAAGCCCTTCTCAGACTTTCACAACTCAGAGTTCATTTTTACCAGGGGGAATGCCTTCCTTCCCCTTGCTTGCTTTGCTCTTCAAAAGATCACAATTCACATGAGTTCCTAATATTGTGAGTGCGGGTCCCAGACCTCTGTATTTCTCTTGACTTGGTGCAGTAGTCCTGGTTCACTATCCTGCCATGTACTGTGACTATGAAGATGACTTGGGTTGATCTTCATAAAAAGATGCAGGTTCCAGACCCGTTGGATTCGCCCCTTCTGCTGCTTCAGTTCCTTTTTGCTAGGGGTCTTCACTTTTCCCCCAGGGGCTTCCCTTATGCCCTAGTATTGTGGCTCCAGCATCTGCCAGTGCCCTCTGATACACCTTACATCCTCCTCGGTAACCCTGGTACCTTTAAGGTCTCTACCTTCTCAGCCCTGTTGGTCGCAGGGTTGGCCACCCTCTGTTTCAGGCTTCTCTAGGCTTCTCCCCTCTTCCGCATGCTGCATTCTCTCCGCAGCACTTGAACATTCTCAGCGGGCACATCTTCTTGCGACAGGGAGGTCCTTCTGCTTGGCTTGCCGGAACGTTCGCTGCTCTGATTCTCCGGTTGGTCCTTCCACGTCAGACCAGGTCAGAACCTCTCCACCTGCCTGGTAAGCTTTTCTGTAGCTGCTTCGGTTTGACACCGAGCTGAGCGTTTGCCACGCTAATTGTTCCTCCAGGAAGGGCCTCTCTCTTCTTCATGGTTTCCCACTTTCGTTTTAAATGGGTTCTGTCAGAACCCATTATGTTCTCATGAGTGCTCTCTATGCTTCCGCACTTCGTCCTCATCCCGGTACCTATCTTTATGTCTTCTATTGTGTGAGTTGGTCTCTCCCTCATCTCAGTACTTAAGGGATACCTGTCCCTTGAGGAGTACACACTCTTCCTTGTCCCAGTACTTCCGATATTGGTGGTATGGCAAAAACAAATAGGAACAATGTGGAAAGTGTTGGTGGAAGGGGGTAAGTAAAGCATGTTAGGGTTAGGTGGGCTATGGGGATGCCATGTTCTCCCCAGATTGTCACTATTCCCATAGGGGGCTGCCCTCCCCATGAAATTCACCCGATGAGTACCCCCTGCATGGGGAACATCGGGTAGCAGCCTCACCTCCCTGGCCTCCTGGTGAAAAGTGACAACATCCAGGGTTTTACCACAAAATACACATGCAGACATACACACACGCACAAACACACACTTTCCCACCTAACCACCACTTTGTTTTTTGTTTTCTCCCCAGGACCATTGTGATGGAGCAGTGGAATTTGAAGGGCAAGACAACGATGCTGGCAGATCAGCACCCTAGGAAAAGATAAATACCTAGTCTTGACCGTTTTTTGACTCCAACTCTCTCTTTTGGCCTCATCACGGATTGGGTGTTAAGCAGCACTATTTCACAAGTATGTCGGCATGCGCACACAGCCCCGGTGGTAACGCTAAATGCACCCGATGGATACAGTGCTGGAACGAGGGCTACCACCCAAAAACCCAGTTCTAATAGTAATTCCACTGCTGGTGCTATTAGCACCTGCCGGAAACGCGTCACCGCTGGAATGGGAAGCACTGTGGTGGCCATTTCGAAAATCACAATACATCAAAAATCAGAGCACCAGGCAGCCATCCACACTCCCAGAGTATCTAAAATGTCTCTGCAGAGGGTAAGGGGCATGGCAGCCCAAGATCACCTGCATAAGCCCAAATTCACTGAGGCAGAGATTGTGGTTTTGGTGGATGAGGTTGGGGGCCACCATGCAGAGCTCTATGGTGGCAGAAGCCGGAAAGCAACATCCCAGTGTCGCATCCAAATCTGGCCTGCGCACCAAGGCCACCGTTGTAAGCCAGAGCCGTGGAAAGGGCAGCCAAGGGACTCATCCAAGTGCCATGCACCACACAGCCCTGGCAGGGGCAAAGCAGTGCCCCATCAGGACCAGGCAGCGACAAGTACCAGACCCCCCACTAACCATCATGTGTAACTGTGAAGTTGGTCATGGGGATCAGATGCATTCAAGTCCTGCACCAGCTAGACCGGCAATATACCCATGCCATATGCTAGGCATATTCCTGTGCAGTGCCCTTAGGGACCACCACACACAATGAAGACCACAAGTGGTAATACAAGTTCACCTTTGGTACAAGCCTGCACTACTATGTTAAAGTGGTAGCAGTAGCGGAGCAGCCAGGCTTATCTCAGGAGTATATGAGCAGTAAAAGTGATTACACAAAGGGACCACAATTACTGCGACTCAAACAAACACTGACTCAAGGTTTCAGGTAAAAAATATAAGTACATTTATTTTTAAACCATCTGTTATAAAACACAGCACTTCTATAAATTCAAAACCACACGTAAAATACACTACAAACAACCAATTCCCTTGGCACAGAACAACTGAAGGTAAGTACCTATGCTTTGGCGGACTGGTGTTGTGAAACAAAAGACGTTATCGTGAATACGTATGCAATCACTTTTTGACAGTTCGGTCTTACTAAAGATACGCCTATCCGCGGCAAGAAATGTTACCGGGGCAAACACACTTAGCACCTGGGCTAACCAGAGAGAGCTGGGGGCAAAAATCATAGGCAATACTTTTGTCAAGGCAGACAGGATCAGAGAACACTCGCTGACAGCTATACAAATTTCAATAGGCCGGAGCCAGTGTCAAGTGGAACCGGGTTCCTGTTGTCGAGGATCACACAGTCAGACAGTTCAAGATTCCACGTTGCCAGGAGTACTTGGATTTTGTCAACAGAGGAAGTAAAAGTTATAAGAGGGAAGGAAGACAAGGGCAAGCCTTGGAAGAGGAGAAAAGGGATTCACCCTAGTTCCTCGAAGCAGAACACAGTACCTTATTCAATGAAGAAGCTGGTGCCACAGCAGTTGTTTCTGGTAGTTTCCTGCAGACCCACTATTCCTGGAGCTTCGGTCGTGGAGACGGGAAGGAGGATGTCTGGAGGGGTCTGCACCACTCAGGGATGAGGCCAGCAGCAGCGACGGAGAATAAAAGGTGGGCTCCTTTAAAACAGGAGAGGCTCTTCAGATGGCTATCTGGACCACGGCAGTAGGGTGCAGTGATTTCAACCAAGAAGAGGATCCTCTGGCTGTGGAAGATGAGCTGGTTGACCCCCACCAGGCTCAAGGGAAGAAGACTCCGGACTGGATCTTCTCTGGTCGTCAAAGGGTAGATAGCTCAGGACTGCAGCAGGGCTTCCCTGGGACGGGGTAGTTGCAGCAGCTGTCTTCTTCTCTGCTTCTATTCGGTTCCTTGTAGTTCCAGTGGTGACTCTGACTTCCAGCCCAAGAGTCCTACCTTTTATGCAAAAATCCCCCAGTCACACAGCCTGGCTGTCAATCACGCAGCAGGGGGGTTGTCCAGCCCAGACAACCCCCTCAGCTAATCATGGCAAAGTGCGACTTGAGTTTCCTAGGACACCCTGTGCAGGGGGTGACTACACCCCTCCCTCACATTCAGCCCACCTAGACACCCAGGCGCCCAGAGGAGGGTTTCTTGGCAGAAGCCCGCCAAAAGACGGTGAACAAAGAAGGCAAACCTGGTTTGCCGTACAAAGTAAAACACAAGAAGGACTTTATCATAAAGAAATCGTGACTAAACCCAACCGGAGCAAAAAGAAAGAGTATTTGGTCAAGCGGGTTTATGTTCGAGGCTACTATAATAGCCTTAAACAATACCACATTTACATAGTATAATCGCGGTAGAAAAGTTAGGGTAGATACCGCTGCCACCAGCCAAGTCTAAATGTTAAAAGAGCAAAAAAAGCTCAGAGAGGCACAGACAACAAGGGGTAGGATTTAACCCTTTCTAGTACTCCATGTAAAATGGGTTGTACTGGGTCTGTAGTTTTAAAGTGACTATGTAAAGTTAATGGCAACTTTACCTGTTTCTGGTGGACAGTAGTCAGCCCCAGAAAAAGGAGTCATTGGGAAGATTTAGAGACAACCCTGTGTTACCACACTGAAGGTGCTGTGTAACACACACAACAAGTTTGGGCTCAGGGAGTGGTGTGCTCCAGAGTCCAAGACCACACAACAAGTAGGAATGCACATGACAAAACACAGGTCAGAGTGGGGAAAGAGGCACACTCTTACCAAGTGGAAAAAATAAACTCCAGAAATCCAGAAAAGCTGCTGAGGGACTCACTAGGCAAGGGAAATTAGCCATAGAATGAACATTTTCCCTAACACCATGCCATGACGGCCATATGCAATCCCCCAATGTGCCTCTCCCCTTCCAACACATGTCCCCATTGTTGCCAATCCATTACCAAATGCAGCCAGAGCAGGCCCACGCATCAGTCCAACAGCCCCGAGCCACACCCATCACCATGTATTTACCATTGTGTATGACAAACACTTGAGAGATTTCGTTGTAACACCATCCCCTTTATCCCCTACAGGCACAAAAGCATCACCAGAGTTGTCACGGGATGAGCACGTAGTAGGACCATCTGCACATGCACCTTCCCACACCACCACCGCAAGCACCCCAAAAGGGATAACATGCCACCCCTAGGTGCAAGATGCACCCCACCACACCCCACAGCAGCAGGGGCTCGCCTACACCAACAAGCCAGCCTGCCAGGAGTTCACCTGTTGCCACTGAGGACACCACTGTGACAGTTCAACCCCCGCACCAACCCTGTCTTTGGAGGAACAAGGGGAGAGCAGCAGCAGTGACAGCCACCATGCAGCAGTACCCCCGACACCAGGCTGCAGTCTGCGCTGTCCACCACTCACCATACCTGAGAGCCTAGTTGTGGCATGGAACGCAGTCCTCGCCCACAGAGGCCACCAAATCGCCGGCACGCACACACCCTCCAACCTGACACCAACACGAGCTCCTATGGTTCCCCTGTTGGCAGCCTGTTGGCAGCCCCTCCAGGAAATGCACCCCATCAACATCCCAGCCTACAGCCACTCTGGGCATCGTCATGGAGTGGCTAAATGAAATGGAGGCAAGGCAGAGGCAAATGGAGAGAATTGCAACTGCACAAAGTGACCATATATAGGCTGTCTGTGATGCCATCTATGGGGCAATGAGGAAGATGGCCTGCAACAATGCGAGGACCAGGATTTTCCTCACGGCATGCACAGATTCATTGACTGGGTTTGTGCATGAGTTGTGCGAGGGGGTCTCTGCTCTTGTAGAGGAAATTAGGGAGAGCAATGCCCTCCAACGTCAGCAGCTGCAGGTGGCCACATCAATTCCTTCCGCTTCAACTACCTCCCATGTAGGAATCTCGTGAGAGCATCCCTAGGTGGAGGTCCCTGAACCAGCTGCACTCACGTTCCCCGATGCTGGGAGTCAGGAGAAGAGGGCAAGGCCTATGTGAATGTCATGACTCTTGTTGGCATAAGTGGCCTTGCCATGGACACGTTGGTGGGTGGAGAGAGGGGGGATAGTGTGCTGGGTGTTGGTGGGAGGTGGGTGGGGGAGGGATAGTGTCTTGAGGTGATGGTGGGGGGTGGGTGGAGAGGAGATGGTGTGCTAGGGTGTTGGTGGAGGTTGGGGTTTGGTGAATAGTGTGCTCGTGTGTTGGTGAGGTGGTGGGGGAAAGTGTGCTTGGGGTGTTCGTGGCAGATGGGCAGGGGGGATAGTGTTTGAACAACTTACATACAAATCTGTTTAACTGAAATCATGCAAGGACATTCATGATTGTGTTCTGGTGCACTTTATTCACACTGTGTTGGTTGTGTACAGAGTCAGGTCACCATTCTAGAAGTACTTATCTCTTTGTGCCAGTCGGACAAGTCTCCCTTCCCTCACATCATCATTGTGAGCGTGTGCTCTGGCTTCTGCCACATGGTCATCCTTTCCCTCTTGCTCTGTGTGTGGCCTGCCAGTGTCCAGGTGTAGGGACACATTCCTTCTCAGGCAAATGTTATGGAGCATTGCACACACCAATGCTATTTTTCCTAATTTGTCGGGGCTTACATAATGGCACCACCAGTGCAATCTAGGTACGGGAATCATGCCTTTAGTAGTCCAAAATTGCGCTCTATGCATACGCGGGACTGGCTTTGGGCATGGTTGTAGGTGGTCTCATGTGGTGTACATCGGTCATGCACAGGGTTCATCAGCCACGCCGGATATCCAGAGTCACCTGCATGGTGTGAAATACAGACATCAGTCATTTGTCTCATGCATGGGTCTGCAGTCTCAAAGTATCTGGGCATTGTCAGCCGTGAGCATTATTGTGTCAATCCTGCCCATTCAATGTGTATGTGTGATGGGTTTACATCCTTTGTATTTCATGCCATACTGTGGGATGTTCTGACCCACTCGGCTCTGCCCCGCAACATCACTGTGTGCTGCTTTAATCAAAAACAACAGAATGGCGGTCAAAAAGCCCTATGTGCTAAAAATCTCTGAGAAGTGTGCAGGGAAACCTGAAAAATAGGCTGCCAAATCTATTTTTGCCTATGTCAGTGTTAAAACAGGAGACCACACTGCCAAAACCATTGTGTGAAATAGAACTGCTTGAAAAGGCAGTGCTGCATTGCCAGGAAAATCCGGAAGTGCTTTAAAATCCATTTTTCCTTGGCTGTTGAAAGTGCAAAATCATGGTTCCCAAACAGCAGAGAAGATCCAACATCCGTGTGGGGTGTTCACATCACCTTATTTAAGGAATTTCCATAAGCACAATTTCAGGAGAAGCACCTTTCATCATAAAAAAATCCACATTCAAAAGATGCTTGCCTTGGAAAAATATGGCAGATATGGGCGCAGTACCTCCGCTCGCCTGTGTCCAAGCTGTCAATTACTTATACTGTCAGTTTAAAACTTGTGTCTTAAAATCAAATTGTGGAAAAGAAAAGACTTGCCATCAAAAGCCATATAGGTTGCTGCAATTCAATCTCTATGTTTTAAAAAGACTGGAATGAAGAGATCTGTGTGTATATTTGTTGAAAATGTAAATTGTATTTTAGAAAAGACCATTTTAAACAGTGTTTTAAAAGTGAACTAATGTCAGCCACATTGAACTTCAAAGACATTCCACAGCTTCTCCCAAACAAAGGAATCTTCCTCCTGCTCTCTGCTCAGGAACTGGCATTGAGTTGTTAATGGAGGTGGGAGGAGATTTTGGCCTGTTGCTCTGAGTGGAGACAAAAGACTCCCTTGACTGAAAGGAAATGCAAATTCGGGTGTCAACAGAAACCAACTGCCAAAGGAAGAGAGGCCCAGGTTGCTATTGGCCCAGCCCAACCTTGGAGGCGGGACTAGACAGATATGTTTATCTTAAACTCCAAGGAAATATCTTTTTGGAAAAAGACTCATAGAAAACTGCGTAAAACTTGGATAAATCTGTATTTTATAGTATGTTAATATGAAAATGCTGCTCACAGTTTAAACTACTCTGAACCCTGTGCAATATTCAGAGACCGGACCACTAAAATGTTGATGTTGTAGCAATTGTGATAATGCTAGGAATATGAAAGTTTACAGGATTATGCCCAGATGTCATGCGCATGTATGTGGAAAAATGTGTACAGATCTGACACTGGGTAACCAACCAAAAGCGCGAAAAACTATCAATTTTTAACCAAAACTCTCAAGAAGAAGGGACTCAGATGGATACGTGCTCTATTAAATCTGTGATGTGAATATGTATTACTAGCAAGTTGGTGATATTGTAAATATACTTTATTTGAAAAATATATTTTCTGTGTAGAAACAAAGGGGAGGTTTTTCCCTGGATTGTAAATTGCAACATCACTATGACACTAGATTTCCTTCTCGAATTGAAGAGGGGAAATACTCTGACCAATCGGATTCCTAAAGGGTGGGCTTAGTATAATCAGCCTACCCACCCCTTTGGGAAATACATAAATAGGAACAGTTTAGGACCTACACTCACACACTCACCCATCAACTGATTTACTGGTGAAACGCTCTGCAGGAGAACCCAGATCCAAGACTCCAGAACTCTGAAAGCAGAAGGCCCAATTCCAAAGCTGAACCTTTCTCAGCTTGGCCTTTAAAATCTTGCAACCTGATTTTACCCCCAGACTTCCAAGGGGAACCACACCAAAATTGAACAGCCCGGCCGTGCTGTTTCTGCTTCTTGCCAAGAACTCTTGCCAGAACCCAGAGATCCAAACCAGTAGAGCAGAGCTGTAACCAGATAGCTATAACTCCAGAACCCACCCATCAGATCCAGTTTGGAAGCCGTGCAGAGACCAAGTGTTGTGCTGAGTGCAGAACCAAGCACCTGAATCCTGTCCGGTGGGCAAGCAGAATCCAGTCCAGAACCCTTTGACCAGATCTTTGACGGGCCTATTCCAAACCATAGTTGTGAGTATCTAGCATACAATTGTCCATAGCCAATCTCTTAGCTTTAAGGTATCCAATCCAAAACTATTCTAGCATATCCATAACTGCAGTTTAGAATCTCTTTTGTCTTTTCTGAATCTTTCCCTCATCCTTATAGTCCTTTGTAATTGTAGTGATAAAATCATCTTTGCGCTGATATATTTACTGAAGAAAGGCAAGTGTCTTGGCGGGCAAAAGTCAGAGCAGAGGCGCCGCTGTTCTGGTGGCTGTCCAGTTGGGTATCTTGCATCTTCATAGCTCCCCTAGTGTAAGGAAAATTCTTGTTTGTAATTCAAAAGAGTTTCTGTCATTTGAAAATCTTGACCCTTTTTGAGAAAAATTGTCCTCTACTAAAACCTTCATAACTTCTGAACCGTGCATGCTCGAAACAAAATTCAAGTGTCAAATTGAAGCTAACATCCACAGCTTTCAAACAAACATTCCTTATAGTTTTTCTGTAATCTCATTTCTCGCGCGCTGAAAAGTTTGCCGCGATTCTGCATTTGGCTCAATTTCAACACATGTAAAAAAGCTATTCTTCTCAGAATTCAGTTTCCAGTCTGCTAGTTATTCAATCATCAGTGCTAGTGTTTACCTGAACCTATCCAAAGCGGCTCCACTAGTGTTGAATCCAATTTAGAGAATTACATCCATTTTCAGTGATTTTCCCATTCATTACAAGCCACATTTAAAAGCATTTGACCTGTTTTGAAATCATTCCTGTTTCTCTCTATGCTTGCTGGAGGGAATTGGGACTGAAACTGTATTGGTTGAGATTGTATATTCCTGAAACCTGTTTTTTCTCCTTCCATCTCTATATTGCATATTCGGGGGGATTGAGTAGTATCAGGGGGAACAAGTGATTACATTGCATTTGATTGAACACACAAAAGTATTATTTCTGTGCTGCATTAATTTTCTATCATTGCATTTGACTGAACCCACATTAAGTTTTATTCTATGATACATTATTCTTATCATCCATACTCCTACTGATTAAAGAGATTGTCGATTGTAATATCACCCATTGGTGATCATTGTATAAATATTAATAGTGTGATATCTAGATATTGTTTAAATTCATAAAAGTGTGATATATATCTTGTTCAAATTCATAAAAATAAATCTTTTAACTTTGCAAAACAACCTACTTCTTGGTTCAGTGAGACCGGGGGTGAGGGGATTCAAAGAGAGGGGCATGATATAAGGGTACATCATTCAGAAATAAAAGAACTTATAGACACAAATATATAATTAAGGGTTCCAGCTGTGTTTCACACGCTAGGCATTGACTTAGACGGACAACCTGAAAAATATGCAACCCCAGAAACTCCTATGGGGCAAAGAGGATAAAGAAAGTGTTGATGGACTGAAACATTTCTTCTGTAGTGAGCCCATGCTGAAGATGCCCGATTTCAATAGGGACTTTATATTTCAAACTGGTGCTTCCAAGATGGGGCTAGGAGCTATACTTTCACAAGCACACAAACGTGTGAAACATCCGCCATTGTATACCAGTATAAACCTTTTCCCAGAGAACAATCTTATGCAACTGTTGAACTAGAGACCTTGACTGTTAAATAACTCATTACACACTTAAGATACTACCTGACTGGCTGATAATTTAGGTTAGATAGGGACCATGCTCCTTTAACCTGGATGAGTTTACAGAAAGACACCAATACCAGAAAAAGGAGGTGGTTCCTGGATTTACAATCATTATCTTTCACTGTGGAACAGTGAAAGGGACAAGAACAATGGAATGTGGACTTCCTAAACTGCTTTCTGATCAATGAACAAGGGGAAACCAAGGACATAAGAGGCAGGGTATCTGATAATTGAGGGAATTTTCCCTTTTTTCCAAGGGGCGAGCCCACTCCTGTGAGGTTAGGGAGCAGAGCAGCTCTGCAACACCCTCCACAGGGGTAGAGGCAAGTAGAACGTCACCAGTAGAGCCCCCCTCTCCCGTGGGAACAAGGATCTCACAAAAGAAAGGACCTACAATATAGAAACTGGGATGAATAAAAGATTGCCATCTATTATTGTCAAACAGAAAATGAATATGTCTCTTGAAGTAGGATATCCCATTTAACTTGGACGAAGAAGCTAATATGGAGAGGGATGCCTCAGCAAGCGGAGGCAGGGAGAGACATACATTGGCCAGGGAAGCTCCCCAGCTATGCAACATCTGAGAGGGGATCCCAGATATGGAGAAGCCAGGGGGTTTTCGAAATTGCTGGGAAGCCGACAACAGAGCGTCCTACGAGAACAGAGAAGAGAAAAGTGGACGGTGGTGGTGTAACCATGGAGATCCCGTGGTAGACCAGCGATCCCACAAACTAGGCTGATATCACAAGGCAGATCCGACTGCCTCCCATCCAGTTACTCGAAGAGCTGGCAGTCCATACTGAGAGAGAATAGGGAGCTCGGGATGCCGGAGCGAACCACAAAGGTGAGAAAGAAAGTACTGCACATAACCCCGAAGGAACAAAGGCCCCAGTGAAGTTATCACAGACAAGCCCAGGTAACGTGGAAAACAGGAGATCTGGGAGGCCTAAGACAGATTAATACTGTTCATTTTCGTCCCAGTGATATGCATGAGAGAAAATGAATAATGCTGGCAAGAGAAACCTGAATACAACACGAATTGTGAGAAGCATTAAGACTGAGAGAGCATCACGTGAGGAAAAAGGCAAAGTGAAATATCTGTCAGAAGACAGAAACCCTAAAGAGAAAGTATACTATAGCCTGCAGAGGAGAGAGGAGAATTTAAACAAAGGGAATTGCATAGACTGCACTACCCTGGGGAAAGGGAAAAACACCCCTACATGAGCCAAGTAGTTGCTCAATACTCAAGAAGCCAAGCCCTAAGGAGAAGGGACAAAGTATGAAAAGTGATTGAATTTACTACATGAACTAATAAAAGAAGTCAAAAGACACTAGTTGAAACCATCATATTATGAAGAGTCAAGAAGAGGAAACTTGCAAACAGCAAGCACCAGGAGAAGGGATCCACTTTCCAGTCCAGTTGTTAGAATAGCGGTAGGGTCAGTTAGGGTTAGTTTGACCATTCACAGATGACTGACAAGCACCTTGGTCGATTTGATAGGTACGGAACACCCTATCAAGGTAGGGAAAGATAGGCATTACCTGTATTCTTTAATAAAACCATTCTTTAAATATCCCTAAACACTCCATGTCTTCCATCCGATCCGCCACACGACACAGGGCTGCAACCGGTCTTTGGTGATTTGGTTCTACCATGCCAGTTCTGTGGGTTGCATCTGGGGCGTGGGGAGATGCTGCTTAAAAATGTGTTTACTGTTGCCTGTAAACACATCATGATACCCCATCCTGAAGAGTTCGGGCTATGATTAATGAGGACCGATGCATCTAGCCGACGGATGTCCCACTCTAGTCGATTCTCAGCAGAGGAGAAGGACTGGACCAGCCCACACACACACATGCACACACACGCGCACACACACACACACACACACACTTTCCCAACAAACCACACCTTTGCCTTTTGTTTTCTCCCCAGAAGCATTTTGGGAGCATTTGCGGGACATGGGGTGTTTATGGGGCCCCACCAGAAGACAAGGACACTGGCAGACAAGCCCTCCAGGAAAGGATAAGTAACTATCCTTGACTCCTCTTTGACTGTTTCCTTAATCTCTCTTTGTCTTTTACACACACACACTTTCCAACTAACCCCCACTTTTGTTGTCTCTTGATGACCGTTGTGATGGAGCAGTGGTGGTGGATGGGACCCCGCCAGAAGACAAGGAAGCTGGCAGACCAGCACTTAAGGAAAGCATAAGTATCTAGTCTTGACTGTTATTGACTCTCTCTCATTTTATCTTTTACACACCCACACACACACACACACACTCACACACTTTCCCATAAAACAACCACTTTTACTTTTGTTTTCCCCCAAGGCCATTGTGATGGAGTGTGAACTTGGCGGGGCAAAGGGCGGTGGATGGGGCCCCGACAAAAGACAATTAAGCTGGCATAACAGCACTTCAGGAAAGGATAAGTACATAGTATTCACTGTTTTGTGACTGTTTTTGACTCTCTCTCTCTCTCTCTTTCTCTCGCCATCTCTTTCTCTCTCTCTCTTTGTCTTTTATACATACACACACTTTCCCAAATGACCACCAATTAGTCTTTTGTTTTCCCCCAGGTACATTGTGAGGGAGCGTTGGCAGGGCAAGGAGAGGTGGATGGAGCCTGCCAGAAGACAAGGATATGGCAGACCAGCACTCTAGTAAAGGATAAGTACACAGTCATGACTGTTTTTGACTCTCTCTCTCTCACTTTGCCTTTTACATACACACACGTACACACTTTCTCATCTAACCACCACTTTGTCATTTTTTTTCGCCCCAGGACCGTTGTGAGGGAGCGGATACATTGGCGGGGCAACAGGTGGTGATGGGGCGCCACCAGAAGACAAGGAAGCTAGCAGACCAGCACTCCAGGAACGTATAAGAACCTAGTCTTGACAGTTTCTTTACTGTTTTTTACGTTCTCTCGTGTTTTACACACTGTAAAGGTGCAGAAGTACGAGTCTGACACAATGGTGGCATGATGATTGGCAAATACTTTTATTCAGGCAAAAATAAAAAGGAAACCCATCTCTTCCTAACTCTAAGAAGGGTTTTCCTGGCTCTAATAAGGAGCTAAAGAATCAGTCCATAAATAAAAAGAGTCTACCGTCATGTCAAAATGCCTACTTCTATCCCTCACACTTGTAACTAATATGAAACAAGGTAGTGGATCTTCTTGGTCCAGAAGAATGACTCCCTTCTTCTGGACGATGAGCCACAGTTCCAATTGTAGAGGTAAATTCACCTGTGAGAATGCCCACCTTGGCCAGGTCTCAGTACCTTTCTGTGGAAACAACCAGCTTGTGGTGCTACAAGGGCTCAGTTCCAATGCTTCTTCTCCTCCTCTGCCCTGGTGACCTCCTGGTTGAAACAGCAACTGCACTGGTTACCTGGCCACCCTCTGATATCGGGCCCAGGTGCTTCCCACACCAGTCGAACATGCCCGCACTGCCTG
Source organism: Ambystoma mexicanum (assembly GCF_040938575.1). NCBI lineage: Eukaryota > Metazoa > Chordata > Amphibia > Caudata > Ambystomatidae > Ambystoma > Ambystoma mexicanum. The sequence goes on along the minus strand of NC_090924.1, from coordinate 1,312,664,000 downwards.
CTCGGCAACCTACGCACTCAGAGACTGTTCTGTATCCCTACAGTCCCACTACCAGCACTTGACACCCGACGTCAGCATTTCTTTGCACTTTCCACCGCCTGGCCATTATTTTTACTTTTGTTATTATTCTATTGCCATGTATTGCACTTTTCCCCTTCCCCCATCCCATGCACTTGCGTGATTTGAATGACACCTGGCCGAGTAGGATCGTTGTCTGTCCTCCCTTTGTTCCCCCTCCCGTGCCTCGTCATGCCTTGATTCACTTGTGTATAGGTGCGTTATAAATGCCATATCATATCATATCAAAAGGTTCCAAAACATCATTCCTTATTGACCATAGATCAGCTTCACTATTGGATTCCTGTGGAATGCCTCCCTTCTCCAGGTATTTGGTTCTCAATGTCCTCACAGTGCCCGGGATGTCGGCTCCCTTCTACGCGCCTTGCTCTGATTGGTTTCATGATATAAAATATTCGGGGGAGACACCAGGAGGAATTGTTTTCTTCTCCTGGTGTCTCTTGTCTTCATGGTTCACAAGGGCTGGGCAGAATTACTCCGGTCTCCCAGGCCCTTGTTATACTTTAGTTTGCAGTTCACAGCAGTTCACAAAGGATGGCTGGATTGGCTCCCTTCCCTCAAGCCCTTCTCAGACTTTCACAACTCAGAGTTCATTTTTACCAGGGGGAATGCCTTCCTTCCCCTTGCTTGCTTTGCTCTTCAAAAGATCACAATTCACATGAGTTCCTAATATTGTGAGTGCGGGTCCCAGACCTCTGTATTTCTCTTGACTTGGTGCAGTAGTCCTGGTTCACTATCCTGCCATGTACTGTGACTATGAAGATGACTTGGGTTGATCTTCATAAAAAGATGCAGGTTCCAGACCCGTTGGATTCGCCCCTTCTGCTGCTTCAGTTCCTTTTTGCTAGGGGTCTTCACTTTTCCCCCAGGGGCTTCCCTTATGCCCTAGTATTGTGGCTCCAGCATCTGCCAGTGCCCTCTGATACACCTTACATCCTCCTCGGTAACCCTGGTACCTTTAAGGTCTCTACCTTCTCAGCCCTGTTGGTCGCAGGGTTGGCCACCCTCTGTTTCAGGCTTCTCTAGGCTTCTCCCCTCTTCCGCATGCTGCATTCTCTCCGCAGCACTTGAACATTCTCAGCGGGCACATCTTCTTGCGACAGGGAGGTCCTTCTGCTTGGCTTGCCGGAACGTTCGCTGCTCTGATTCTCCGGTTGGTCCTTCCACGTCAGACCAGGTCAGAACCTCTCCACCTGCCTGGTAAGCTTTTCTGTAGCTGCTTCGGTTTGACACCGAGCTGAGCGTTTGCCACGCTAATTGTTCCTCCAGGAAGGGCCTCTCTCTTCTTCATGGTTTCCCACTTTCGTTTTAAATGGGTTCTGTCAGAACCCATTATGTTCTCATGAGTGCTCTCTATGCTTCCGCACTTCGTCCTCATCCCGGTACCTATCTTTATGTCTTCTATTGTGTGAGTTGGTCTCTCCCTCATCTCAGTACTTAAGGGATACCTGTCCCTTGAGGAGTACACACTCTTCCTTGTCCCAGTACTTCCGATATTGGTGGTATGGCAAAAACAAATAGGAACAATGTGGAAAGTGTTGGTGGAAGGGGGTAAGTAAAGCATGTTAGGGTTAGGTGGGCTATGGGGATGCCATGTTCTCCCCAGATTGTCACTATTCCCATAGGGGGCTGCCCTCCCCATGAAATTCACCCGATGAGTACCCCCTGCATGGGGAACATCGGGTAGCAGCCTCACCTCCCTGGCCTCCTGGTGAAAAGTGACAACATCCAGGGTTTTACCACAAAATACACATGCAGACATACACACACGCACAAACACACACTTTCCCACCTAACCACCACTTTGTTTTTTGTTTTCTCCCCAGGACCATTGTGATGGAGCAGTGGAATTTGAAGGGCAAGACAACGATGCTGGCAGATCAGCACCCTAGGAAAAGATAAATACCTAGGCTTGACCGTTTTTTGACTCCAACTCTCTCTTTTGGCCTCATCACGGATTGGGTGTTAAGCAGCACTATTTCACAAGTATGTCGGCATGCGCACACAGCCCCGGTGGTAACGCTAAATGCACCCGATGGATACAGTGCTGGAACGAGGGCTACCACCCAAAAACCCAGTTCTAATAGTAATTCCACTGCTGGTGCTATTAGCACCTGCCGGAAACGCGTCACCGCTGGAATGGGAAGCACTGTGGTGGCCATTTCGAAAATCACAATACATCAAAAATCAGAGCACCAGGCAGCCATCCACACTCCCAGAGTATCTAAAATGTCTCTGCAGAGGGTAAGGGGCATGGCAGCCCAAGATCACCTGCATAAGCCCAAATTCACTGAGGCAGAGATTGTGGTTTTGGTGGATGAGGTTGGGGGCCACCATGCAGAGCTCTATGGTGGCAGAAGCCGGAAAGCAACATCCCAGTGCTGCATCCAAATCTGGCCTGTGCACCAAGGCCACCGTTGTAAGCCAGAGCCGTGGAAAGGGCAGCCAAGGGACTCATCCAAGTGCCATGCACCACACAGCCCTGGCAGGGGCAAAGCAGTGCCCCATCAGGACCAGGCAGCGACAAGTACCAGACCCCCCACTAACCATCATGTGTAACTGTGAAGTTGGTCATGGGGATCAGATGCATTCAAGTCCTGCACCAGCTAGACCGGCAATATACCCATGCCATATGCTAGGCATATTCCTGTGCAGTGCCCTTAGGGACCACCACACACAATGAAGACCACAAGTGGTAATACAAGTTCACCTTTGGTACAAGCCTGCACTACTATGTTAAAGTGGTAGCAGTAGCGGAGCAGCCAGGCTTATCTCAGGAGTATATGAGCAGTAAAAGTGATTACACAAAGGGACCACAATTACTGCGACTCAAACAAACACTGACTCAAGGTTTCAGGTAAAAAATATAAGTACATTTATTTTTAAACCATCTGTTATAAAACACAGCACTTCTATAAATTCAAAACCACACGTAAAATACACTACAAACAACCAATTCCCTTGGCACAGAACAACTGAAGGTAAGTACCTATGCTTTGGCGGACTGGTGTTGTGAAACAAAAGACGTTATCGTGAATACGTATGCAATCACTTTTTGACAGTTCGGTCTTACTAAAGATACGCCTATCCGCGGCAAGAAATGTTACCGGGGCAAACACACTTAGCACCTGGGCTAACCAGAGAGAGCTGGGGGCAAAAATCATAGGCAATACTTTTGTCAAGGCAGACAGGATCAGAGAACACTCGCTGACAGCTATACAAATGTCAATAGGCCGGAGCCAGTGTCAAGTGGAACCGGGTTCCTGTTGTCGAGGATCACACAGTCAGACAGTTCAAGATTCCACGTTGCCAGGAGTACTTGGATTTTGTCAACAGAGGAAGTAAAAGTTATAAGAGGGAAGGAAGACAAGGGCAAGCCTTGGAAGAGGAGAAAAGGGATTCACCCTAGTTCCTCGAAGCAGAACACAGTACCTTATTCAATGAAGAAGCTGGTGCCACAGCAGTTGTTTCTGGTAGTTTCCTGCAGACCCACTATTCCTGGAGCTTCGGTCGTGGAGACGGGAAGGAGGATGTCTGGAGGGGTCTGCACCACTCAGGGATGAGGCCAGCAGCAGCGACGGAGAATAAAAGGTGGGCTCCTTTAAAACAGGAGAGGCTCTTCAGATGGCTATCTGGACCACGGCAGTAGGGTGCAGTGATTTCAACCAAGAAGAGGATCCTCTGGCTGTGGAAGATGAGCTGGTTGACCCCCACCAGGCTCAAGGGAAGAAGACTCCGGACTGGATCTTCTCTGGTCGTCAAAGGGTAGATAGCTCAGGACTGCAGCAGGGCTTCCCTGGGACGGGGTAGTTGCAGCAGCTGTCTTCTTCTCTGCTTCTATTCGGTTCCTTGTAGTTCCAGTGGTGACTCTGACTTCCAGCCCAAGAGTCCTACCTTTTATGCAAAAATCCCCCAGTCACACAGCCTGGCTGTCAATCACGCAGCAGGGGGGTTGTCCAGCCCAGACAACCCCCTCAGCTAATCATGGCAAAGTGCGACTTGAGTTTCCTAGGACACCCTGTGCAGGGGGTGACTACACCCCTCCCTCACATTCAGCCCACCTAGACACCCAGGCGCCCAGAGGAGGGTTTCTTGGCAGAAGCCCGCCAAAAGACGGTGAACAAAGAAGGCAAACCTGGTTTGCCGTACAAAGTAAAACACAAGAAGGACTTTATCATAAAGAAATCGTGACTAAACCCAACCGGAGCAAAAAGAAAGAGTATTTGGTCAAGCGGGTTTATGTTCGAGGCTACTATAATAGCCTTAAACAATACCACATTTACATAGTATAATCGCGGTAGAAAAGTTAGGGTAGATACCGCTGCCACCAGCCAAGTCTAAATGTTAAAAGAGCAAAAAAAGCTCAGAGAGGCACAGACAACAAGGGGTAGGATTTAACCCTTTCTAGTACTCCATGTAAAATGGGTTGTACTGGGTCTGTAGTTTTAAAGTGACTATGTAAAGTTAATGGCAACTTTACCTGTTTCTGGTGGACAGTAGTCAGCCCCAGAAAAAGGAGTCATTGGGAAGATTTAGAGACAACCCTGTGTTACCACACTGAAGGTGCTGTGTAACACACACAACAAGTTTGGGCTCAGGGAGTGGTGTGCTCCAGAGTCCAAGACCACACAACAAGTAGGAATGCACATGACAAAACACAGGTCAGAGTGGGGAAAGAGGCACACTCTTACCAAGTGGAAAAAATAAACTCCAGAAATCCAGAAAAGCTGCTGAGGGACTCACTAGGCAAGGGAAATTAGCCATAGAATGAACATTTTCCCTAACACCATGCCATGACGTCCATATGCAATCCCCCAATGTGCCTCTCCCCTTCCAACACATGTCCCCATTGTTGCCAATCCATTACCAAATGCAGCCAGAGCAGGCCCACGCATCAGTCCAACAGCCCCGAGCCACACCCATCACCATGTATTTACCATTGTGTATGACAAACACTTGAGAGATTTCGTTGTAACACCATCCCCTTTATCCCCTACAGGCACAAAAGCATCACCAGAGTTGTCACGGGATGAGCACGTAGTAGGACCATCTGCACATGCACCTTCCCACACCACCACCGCAAGCACCCCAAAAGGGATAACATGCCACCCCTAGGTGCAAGATGCACCCCACCACACCCCACAGCAGCAGGGGCTCGCCTACACCAACAAGCCAGCCTGCCAGGAGTTCACCTGTTGCCACTGAGGACACCACTGTGACAGTTCAACCCCCGCACCAACCCTGTCTTTGGAGGAACAAGGGGAGAGCAGCAGCAGTGACAGCCACCATGCAGCAGTACCCCCGACACCAGGCTGCAGTCTGCGCTGTCCACCACTCACCATACCTGAGAGCCTAGTTGTGGCATGGAACGCAGTCCTCGCCCACAGAGGCCACCAAATCGCCGGCACGCACACACCCTCCAACCTGACACCAACACGAGCTCCTATGGTTCCCCTGTTGGCAGCCTGTTGGCAGCCCCTCCAGGAAATGCACCCCATCAACATCCCAGCCTACAGCCACTCTGGGCATCGTCATGGAGTGGCTAAATGAAATGGAGGCAAGGCAGAGGCAAATGGAGAGAATTGCAACTGCACAAAGTGACCATATATAGGCTGTCTGTGATGCCATCTATGGGGCAATGAGGAAGATGGCCTGCAACAATGCGAGGACCAGGATTTTCCTCACGGCATGCACAGATTCATTGACTGGGTTTGTGCATGAGTTGTGCGAGGGGGTCTCTGCTCTTGTAGAGGAAATTAGGGAGAGCAATGCCCTCCAACGTCAGCAGCTGCAGGTGGCCACATCAATTCCTTCCACTTCAACTACCTCCCATGTAGGAATCTCGTGAGAGCATCCCTAGGTGGAGGTCCCTGAACCAGCTGCACTCACGTTCCCCGATGCTGGGAGTCAGGAGAAGAGGGCAAGGCCTATGTGAATGTCATGACTCTTGTTGGCATAAGTGGCCTTGCCATGGACACGTTGGTGGGTGGAGAGAGGGGGGATAGTGTGCTGGGTGTTGGTGGGAGGTGGGTGGGGGAGGGATAGTGTCTTGAGGTGATGGTGGGGGGTGGGTGGAGAGGAGATGGTGTGCTAGGGTGTTGGTGGAGGTTGGGGTTTGGTGAATAGTGTGCTCGTGTGTTGGTGAGGTGGTGGGGGAAAGTGTGCTTGGGGTGTTCGTGGCAGATGGGCAGGGGGGATAGTGTTTGAACAACTTACATACAAATCTGTTTAACTGAAATCTTGCAAGGACATTCATGATTGTGTTCTGGTGCACTTTATTCACACTGTGTTGGTTGTGTACAGAGTCAGGTCACCATTCTAGAAGTACTTATCTCTTTGTGCCAGTCGGACAAGTCTCCCTTCTCTCACATCATCATTGTGAGCGTGTGCTCTGGCTTCTGCCACATGGTCATCCTCTCCCTCTTGCTCTGTGTGTGGCCTGCCAGTGTCCAGGTGTAGGGACACATTCCTTCTCAGGCAAATGTTATGGAGCATTGCACACACCAATGCTATTTTTCCTAATTTGTCGGGGCTTACATAATGGCACCACCAGTGCAATCTAGGTACGGGAATCATGCCTTTAGTAGTCCAAAATTGCGCTCTATGCATACGCGGGACTGGCTTTGGGCATGGTTGTAGGTGGTCTCATGTGGTGTACATCGGTCATGCACAGGGTTCATCAGCCACGCCGGATATCCAGAGTCACCTGCATGGTGTGAAATACAGACATCAGTCATTTGTCTCATGCATGGGTCTGCAGTCTCAAAGTATCTGGGCATTGTCAGCCGTGAGCATTATTGTGTCAATCCTGCCCATTCAATGTGTATGTGTGATGGGTTTACATCCTTTGTATTTCATGCCATACTGTGGGATGTTCTGACCCACTCGGCTCTGCCCCGCAACATCACTGTGTGCTGCTTTAATCAAAAACAACAGAATGGCGGTCAAAAAGCCCTATGTGCTAAAAATCTCTGAGAAGTGTGCAGGGAAACCTGAAAAATAGGCTGCCAAATCTATTTTTGCCTATGTCAGTGTTAAAACAGGAGACCACACTGCCAAAACCATTGTGTGAAATAGAACTGCTTGAAAAGGCAGTGCTGCATTGCCAGGAAAATCCGGAAGTGCTTTAAAATCCATTTTTCCTTGGCTGTTGAAAGTGCAAAATCATGGTTCCCAAACAGCAGAGAAGATCCAACATCCGTGTGGGGTGTTCACATCACCTTATTTAAGGAATTTCCATAAGCACAATTTCAGGAGAAGCACCTTTCATCATAAAAAAATCCACATTCAAAAGATGCTTGCCTTGGAAAAATATGGCAGATATGGGCGCAGTACCTCCGCTCGCCTGTGTCCAAGCTGTCAATTACTTATACTGTCAGTTTAAAACTTGTGTCTTAAAATCAAATTGTGGAAAAGAAAAGACTTGCCATCAAAAGCCATATAGGTTGCTGCAATTCAATCTCTATGTTTTAAAAAGACTGGAATGAAGAGATCTGTGTGTATATTTGTTGAAAATGTAAATTGTATTTTAGAAAAGACCATTTTAAACAGTGTTTTAAAAGTGAACTAATGTCAGCCACATTGAACTTCAAAGACATTCCACAGCTTCTCCCAAACAAAGGAATCTTCCTCCTGCTCTCTGCTCAGGAACTGGCATTGAGTTGTTAATGGAGGTGGGAGGAGATTTTGGCCTGTTGCTCTGAGTGGAGACAAAAGACTCCCTTGACTGAAAGGAAATGCAAATTCGGGTGTCAACAGAAACCAACTGCCAAAGGAAGAGAGGCCCAGGTTGCTATTGGCCCAGCCCAACCTTGGAGGCGGGACTAGACAGATATGTTTATCTTAAACTCCAAGGAAATATCTTTTTGGAAAAAGACTCATAGAAAACTGCGTAAAACTTGGATAAATCTGTATTTTATAGTATGTTAATATGAAAATGCTGCTCACAGTTTAAACTACTCTGAACCCTGTGCAATATTCAGAGACCGGACCACTAAAATGTTGATGTTGTAGCAATTGTGATAATGCTAGGAATATGAAAGTTTACAGGATTATGCCCAGATGTCATGCGCATGTATGTGGAAAAATGTGTACAGATCTGACACTGGGTAACCAACCAAAAGCGCGAAAAACTATCAATTTTTAACCAAAACTCTCAAGAAGAAGGGACTCAGATGGATACGTGCTCTATTAAATCTGTGATGTGAATATGTATTACTAGCAAGTTGGTGATATTGTAAATATACTTTATTTGAAAAATATATTTTCTGTGTAGAAACAAAGGGGAGGTTTTTCCCTGGATTGTAAATTGCAACATCACTATGACACTAGATTTCCTTCTCGAATTGAAGAGGGGAAATACTCTGACCAATCGGATTCCTAAAGGGTGGGCTTAGTATAATCAGCCTACCCACCCCTTTGGGAAATACATAAATAGGAACAGTTTAGGACCTACACTCACACACTCACCCATCAACTGATTTACTGGTGAAACGCTCTGCAGGAGAACCCAGATCCAAGACTCCAGAACTCTGAAAGCAGAAGGCCCAATTCCAAAGCTGAACCTTTCTCAGCTTGGCCTTTAAAATCTTGCAACCTGATTTTACCCCCAGACTTCCAAGGGGAACCACACCAAAATTGAACAGCCCGGCCGTGCTGTTTCTGCTTCTTGCCAAGAACTCTTGCCAGAACCCAGAGATCCAAACCAGTAGAGCAGAGCTGTAACCAGATAGCTATAACTCCAGAACCCACCCATCAGATCCAGTTTGGAAGCCGTGCAGAGACCAAGTGTTGTGCTGAGTGCAGAACCAAGCACCTGAATCCTGTCCGGTGGGCAAGCAGAATCCAGTCCAGAACCCTTTGACCAGATCTTTGACGGGCCTATTCCAAACCATAGTTGTGAGTATCTAGCATAGAATTGTCCATAGCCAATCTCTTAGCTTTAAGGTATCCAATCCAAAACTATTCTAGCATATCCATAACTGCAGTTTAGAATCTCTTTTGTCTTTTCTGAATCTTTCCCTCATCCTTATAGTCCTTTGTAATTGTAGTGATAAAATCATCTTTGCGCTGATATATTTACTGAAGAAAGGCAAGTGTCTTGGCGGGCAAAAGTCAGAGCAGAGGTGCCGCTGTTCTGGTGGCTGTCCAGTTGGGTATCTTGCATCTTCATAGCTCCCCTAGTGTAAGGAAAATTCTTGTTTGTAATTCAAAAGAGTTTCTGTCATTTGAAAATCTTGACCCTTTTTGAGAAAAATTGTCCTCTACTAAAACCTTCATAACTTCTGAACCGTGCATGCTCGAAACAAAATTCAAGTGTCAAATTGAAGCTAACATCCACAGCTTTCAAACAAACATTCCTTATAGTTTTTCTGTAATCTCATTTCTCGCGCGCTGAAAAGTTTGCCGCGATTCTGCATTTGGCTCAATTTCAACACATGTAAAAAAGCTATTCTTCTCAGAATTCAGTTTCCAGTCTGCTAGTTATTCAATCATCAGTGCTAGTGTTTACCTGAACCTATCCAAAGCGGCTCCACTAGTGTTGAATCCAATTTAGAGAATTACATCCATTTTCAGTGATTTTCCCATTCATAACAAGCCACATTTAAAAGCATTTGACCTGTTTTGAAATCATTCCTGTTTCTCTCTATGCTTGCTGGAGGGAATTGGGACTGAAACTGTATTGGTTGAGATTGTATATTCCTGAAACCTGTTTTTTCTCCTTCCATCTCTATATTGCATATTAGGGGGGATTGAGTAGTATCAGGGGGAACAAGTGATTACATTGCATTTGATTGAACACACAAAAGTATTATTTCTGTGCTGCATTAATTTTCTATCATTGCATTTGACTGAACCCACATTAAGTTTTATTCTATGATACATTATTCTTATCATCCATACTCCTACTGATTAAAGAGATTGTTGATTGTAATATCACCCATTGGTGATCATTGTATAAATATTAATAGTGTGATATCTAGATATTGTTTAAATTCATAAAAGTGTGATATATATCTTGTTCAAATTCATAAAAATAAATCTTTTAACTTTGCAAAACAACCTACTTCTTGGTTCAGTGAGACCGGGGGTGAGGGGATTCAAAGAGAGGGGCATGATATAAGGGTACATCATTCAGAAATAAAAGAACTTATAGACACAAATATATAATTAAGGGTTCCAGCTGTGTTTCACACGCTAGGCATTGACTTAGGTGGAATGCTGGGTTGAAACCACTTACAATACATGTCTTGTCCTGTACATGGACCTTGTGTTATTGTGGTGTGTTTTCTGTGGTGTGTCCCAGGTCACTGCACATGGGCTATGACACGGGTGGACATGCTGTTCGGTGTTGCTGTGTGGATCTGCAATGTGACACATTCAAGATGCATTGTGGTCCATATGGTTTGATGTGTCATTGTGATGGCAGCAGTGTGTGTCTGTCAGCATGTGTATGGCCAGGTGTGCACCCTTGGATGCCCCCCCTTTGTAGGTGTAGGTGCTGCCAGTACATCCTCTTGACATGCAGTGCCTCCTTTAGTTGTGGTTATTTCCCCCTTTCTGTTCCTGTGCTTCACCGTGCATATGTGGCTGCATTTGTACTCACCAACTATCAAGGTCTGTTGACCCCTGTGCCTCTCCATTTAGCCTGGCAGTTTGTTGTTTTGTAGGACCATGTAGTTGTATGGCTGATGATGAGGTCAGAGCCACATGTCACCTGCATGTTGAGGGTGTGGTAGTGCCTCCGGTTCCTGTATGCATCCTCAAGGGCAAATGGTGCCACCAACGCTACATGGGTGCAGCCGATGGCTGCTATCACATTGGGCAGTTGAGCAGTGGCATAAAACCGTGCCTTCATGTCATTGACCTGGGCTTGGATGGTGGGCAGTGCAATGTGTCAGTTGACATGGCGCAAGAGGGCATCGATCACCTGGCCGAGGACTGCACTGAATGTGGGATGTGCCATGCCATGCATCATCGCCATGGAGTGCTGGAAGGTGCCGGTCCGCAGGAACTGCAGCACTGCCACCAGCTTCAGCAGTGGGGGCACTGCTGTGCGGATCCTGATCCTGCTCCCGATGTCGTCTTGGATTGTGGCCAGCAGTACCTTAATTGTCCCCATGTTCATGCGGTACTCAGTAACTAACTGGGTATCGCTGAATGTCCATGGTGAGGGCCTGGGGATGGGTGCTCACCTTGCTGGTGCCATTCTCCTCTGCCTCATTCCACCCTGTGCCCGGTACTCCCTGTGCCCTGGCCTGGTTGGCCTGCATCTCATGCTCCAGGTGCAGCATGAGCAGCTGCCTGTCCCAACTTCCAGCAAATAATGGTTGCATGGTGTTGGTAGCAGTGTTTGGGGCCTGGGTGTGTCTTTTGTAGACCTCTGGTGTGCATTGTGTGCACCTGTGGCTTTATTTATGGCAACTGGGTTCAATTACCTCCAGCTGTAGGCTGGAGGTGTTTCTTGGCTGTACTAGCGCCTGTTTTGGCGCTAATACCGCTTTGCATGGAGTTGTGATCCGGCTGTAATAGCGCTGTGTGTTGTCGGTGCTATTAGCGCCGCTGTAATTGTGCCGGCTGTAATAGCGTTGGTTGTAATAGCACTGGTACACTTTGGGTCCGGTGCTAATTGCATAGGGTCCTGATCCGGTGGAACGGTATTGGCAGCGCTAACACCATTACCGCTGGGTTTCAGGCCTAACGCCCAACTCATGACGAAGCCCTTTGTCTTTTACAGATGCACACGCACACAGACACACTTTCCCAACTAACCACCACTTTGTCTTTTGTTTTCTCACCATGACAGTTCTGAGGGAGCAGTGGTGTTGGTGGAGCAAGAGGTGGTTATGGGGCCCACCAGAAGACAAGCAAGCTGGCAGACAAGCATTTCAGGAAAGGATATTCACCTAGTCTGGACTGTTTTATGACTCTTTTTTTACTCTCTTTCTTTTTTTACTTTTGCACATAAAGACACACTTTTCCAACTAAACAGCACTTTGTCTCTTGTTTTCTCCACATGATCATTGTGAGGGAGCGATGGCAATGGCAGAGCAAAGCAAGGGGTGTCGATGGGGCCCTGCCAGAAGGCTAGTAGGCTGACAGACCAGCACTCCAGGAACAGATAGGTACCTAGTCTTTACTGTTTGTCTCTCTGTCTCTCTTTGTCTTTTACACACACGCACTTTCCCAATTAAGCATCACTTTGTCTTTTGTTTTGTCACCAGGACCATTGTGAGGCAGCAAGGGGCATTGGCAGGGTAAGGGGTGGTGATGCAGCCCCGCCAGAAGACAAGGCAGCTGGCAGGCCAGCCTTCCAGGAAAAGATAAGTACCTAATCTTAACTGGTTTTTTTTTACTGTTTTTTGATTCTCTCTTTCTTTGCCTTTTATACACACAGACACACTTTCCCAACTAACCACCATTTTGTCTTTTGTTTTCTCCCAGGACCATTGTGAGGGAGCGGTGGCTTTGGCGGGGGAGGGTTGGTGTTGTGGCCCCGTCAGATGCCAAGGAAGGTGGCAGGTCAACACTACAGGAAAGTAACCAGTCTTGACTGCTGTTTGACTATTTTTTGTACTCTCTCTCTCTCTCTCTCTCTCTCTCTCTCTCTCTCTCTCTTTGTCTTATACACACACCCACACACACATGCAAATACACTTTCTCAACTATCACTTTGTCTTAATATTTTTTATTGGAATGCAAAAACAAAAGTAAGTAGCTAGAAATCTGCCCTACTGCATATATACTGTCACTTCAAATACTTTACCTTTTAATAGAACACTGTAGTTTTCTATCGCAGTGAAGAAGGAAATTCAAAACAGAATACACATCCACACTAATCACCACTTCTCCATTGCTGCTTGCATGTCCATCTTAAGGGGGGGTTTGTGGGCGAAAGCGGGTTTGGGTATGCATGTTTTGTTAATTTTGAGAAATGTCTGTCTCGGAACACTGGTTGTAGATAAGCATGTCCGCTTGTCTGTCACCTTCCCCCCGGCAGCACTGAAAACACTCTGCAAATTGACACTTGCTGGGGGAATGCTAAGGATTTCAGCAGCCACACATGCTGATTCGGGCCACACATCCTTCTTTCCTTCCCAGTACTGTAGGGCTGCAGCTGGGGGTGTAGATGTATCTGGAACATATGGCGCTACAGTGTCTGAAAGGGTGATCTTCCTCAACATGAGAAAAATACACGAAGAGCACCATGCGCGATAGGTGGCAATGGCACAAAGCTTTGCTGCATCAACCCCCACAGGGCGATCTTCCATCACCCTGAACTACCATGGTGGGACCACTGCCTGTGTTGTGAAAGGTTTGCTTTAGCTTGTCCTCAAGAGTTTTTCTACACCTGCCAATTATGGAGCCAGGCTACTTTTCAGGGAAAAGAACTGTCATATGCTGCGGCATTGCAGGCATTAGCGATTTTGTACAAGCCATTTCTTCAAATTGAAGATCAGTGTGTCTGCCCGCTAGCGCATCATCATTTTCCTGCACAGCATCCCCATGTCATCGCCCTCTGTATCCTCTTCCGCTGTGCACCCATGCCCCATGTTCTCCTGGCCCCTTTCAAGAAGATCAATGAGTGGCAAGATTCCATGCAGGCCCGCTTCCTAGTGACTCACCCTCACAGTTGCTTCCTCAAATGGCCAAAGTACCTTGCAGACAATGCCAAAAAGTGCCACTGGCTTGCTGACAGAGCAGTGTCACCCAGTGCCTTTGTTTGCCGGTCTGCTATGCAATAGTCAATTACTGCAAGGCATTCTTTTAGGAGGCGTACCAAAATATATTCCAAAGAGACAACCACCAACTTAATCTGGTGGTGTAACAGTTGGTGTGTGTCCTAAAAGCGGGCCAATGCATTGCAGCTTAAAAGGAGCGGCGGGAGAGTGCACATATCTTGCATTTCAGCAAGGTTGGGGTCTTTTAGGAACTGTATGACAAAAAGGTTAATCACGTGCAAAACTTGGAATTTTGGGTATCTTGCCCTAGTTCAGGGCTGCCACAATATTGCAACCATTGTCTGACGTAAATTAGCCAACCCTGAGAAAGTGTGAACCAAGCCATTCTGCAATAACCAAACCACGTTTGAAGTGAATGTCTGATGCCTTCTGTGATATCTGATCAAAGCTCTGCAAGCAGATTGTTTCATGTTGGTGGTAATTGGTTGAAGTAGTTTATGGTATTCTTGGGGACCCATCTGTGCTGCTTTATTGTGTTTTACAAAAGCAGACCCAGTATGTTGTTACAGTCATCTAAGATGTGCTCTGAACACTAGTCCAGATGTCCATGTTGAGGTGAACCCTCTCTGCCTCCCACCCTTTCAGTGCCTTGCGTAGCTCTTCCATCACCTTTTTATAAAGAGCTGGAACAGCTCTGGAGAAATAATGCTGAGTTGGGATCTTCCACCTTGGTACGGTGCATCCCATCAGTTCTTTGAAACTCTGACTCTCTACAAAGAACAAGGGCAGCATATCAAAAGAAAGCCTCTTTGAAATGTGAGCTTTGAGTTGCTGTGCAATCAAATGTTTGCAGTCATAATGCGTTTGTTTCTCCAAAGACTCTGTACGCATCAGGTGATGAATACTGCCTGCAGTGTGTTTTTTTTTAATGTAGCACTGCATATTGGTTTATCACATTGTCACTGGTACTGCTCCTTTTCTGGTACGACGTGCATAGATGTTTCCCTGCTTTGCCCATGCTCACCTCCTTTTCGCAAAAGGAACACAATTCAATGTTGCTACTTGCTTTGTCAGTAGTAAAGTAGGAATGGGGTGCTGCTGCATTCAGTTTGTGGGTGTGTGATTGGTGCCACTGATTTGGGAGGGTGGGCTTGCTGCTGCTGAGTGCTGTTGTCAGACTACACAAATGACATCCTCATTTTCATCAACCTCAGACGTTTCTTCATAAATTGAGTTGTTGCTGCCATCATGTCAAACTGGATATTAAATTATGCCTCCTATTGTAATGATTGTTTGCATATTGGCCTACGCCAAGTTGCTTAAAACTGTACGCGAATAACTCTCTACGACAAGGTCTTGACCTTAGAAATTGATGTAAGCCGCCATCTTGAATTAAAACGGCATTTTGGGTTCTCTTGCTGTGTAAAAGTCACCCTGTACATCAAAATGGTGGACGATGCCATTCCGAAACAGAATCTGGTCGACATGACCTCTGTACAGCTAATGTATAACTTGCCTACAGGCCACTTGTTAGGGTCGTGAACTGAGACCTTGTCCTTCTGTTGACCTGCATGTAAATAGACTACCTGTATCAACGGAACTGATCTATGCACATACTGATGAATAAATTAGAATTGACCTGGCAGAGACCATAGACCAGTAATACATTCATGGAATGGTTAACCCGCGAAGGGGTTCGACAACAGGCTGGAGAAATGTATAAAAGCCTGAATGTCCCAATGTACAGTCTCTCACTGAATACATCGAACCCCGTTGAAGTTCGTTGTGTTGTACTGAGGGCCGATAGCTATCCGATTAGTCATTGACTTTGTCATTGCTTGACCTTAAAATAAAGTACTTTGTATGTCCTTTGTAACCGGTGTTTGGTGTGTTTCCTTTGGGTTTCCAGGCCTCATATTATTTTTCTCTTTTCACAGTTGGCGGGAGAACAGGGACCCTCAAGATTGATGCCAGACCATTGAAGGTTGACGCATGCTATCGGACCGGGATCGGACGGTGAGATACTACGGGCCCGACTGAACGAGACGCGACACCTCTACAGCGCTGCACGATCCGATCAATGGACGATAGCCGTGCGGTATGCAACGGCATCTTGACGAGGGTCCACTTTTGAGGCGGGCAGATTTGCCGAAATCACCAAACACAAGGTAAAATTTGTTAGGTAAGTTCTTTGATAAACCGTACGGTCCTCCTTAGGTTTGGTCAGGTGAGTCGTGACCCGACTCTTAATTTAACCCTGACAATTTGAATTTGGCGCATTGTATCTGCAGACACAAATATTGACCAGGTAACACCAAGTTTTTGAGAAATGCCTGGGAAATTGTATAGCTGCTTTAGGGCATTATTCCGCAGCGATCGACAATCTTTGGAATTTAACCGTCCGGCACCACAGGTGGGGTCGCTGGCGTTTACTATGTATTGTAAACATGGCATTGGAAGTGTAGTATTTAATGATATTTGGGACAGACAAACCAGACATGCCTCCGAACTTCAGTGGCCAATCAATGGTAGTTTTGAGATCCCTGGTATTGAATACTTAGAGTCGGTCTTATTAAAGAAAAAGGCCAGACCCGCAGCATTTGATGTTCTACAGAATTGGAAAAAAGAAGCGTTGCAGCAGCTTAAGAGTAGGGAAAAAAATGCACGCCGTCATAAAACGAATGCTGAAAAGGCGTTGTTATGTGATCAGGACAAACAGTCTGAGTCAGTTAGGAATATGGATAGGGCTTTCTCACTCGGTATTCAGAAAATCTATCCTTCTAAAGACCTTCATGTTTCTGACGAGTTTCTTGACAAATTGTTAAACGAGCGAAGGCCTGGTGCCTCTGCACCACCTCTGTATGATCCTCTTCCTGTTGCTTTGCCTCTTCCTGCTGTTTTTCCTGCTCTCCCTGCTCAACCTGTTGTTCCTATTCTTCCGGCTGTTTTTCCTCCGCCTACTCTACTACCTCTTCCCATTGCACCAGTATTAACACCTCCATTGAATCTCCCTGCACCTCCACTCCTGAGTGGTTCTGTACCAACTATAGTTGATCAGGGTACAGGGTCGAAGGTTGCTACTCGTAATACTGTCCCTACAGATAAAAAGCGGGATTTGTTTGCATGGGCTAAGCATTTGTATGGAGAGAGATGATCGAGCTAATGTTTTTGCTACACTGTCTAATATGGATAATTTTCCTGAGAAAAATGTTTTTATTGAAGGTTTAGGGATTCATTTATGCGTAATGTGGGGTAAATTAAATAATGTGGATCTTCCACAAGGGCTGAGGGATCTGAATACTTTAGCACTATCAATAGATACTGTGGAGGAAGTACATGAGCATGTCGAGAGGTTGTTTGAGTATAGGAGAGATTTGGAGAAGTTACGGAATGAGGATGACGAAGAAGAGAGTATGTATGTACAGAAACGAGTTCTTCCGTGTCGTAAATGGGCATCTGAGGAAGCACAAATTTGTACAAGAGATGCGATTAGATGGATTTCGGATTTATCGATAACTCCGGTTGAGGTATATGACACATACAGTTAATATATGCTAGAAATGCAGAGGAAGGTGATTAAGGTAATGGTAGAGTACCTGCAGGATGAATGTGTGAGGAAGAAGGTTAGTTGTCCCACAGAGTTACTGGGTATTTACAAGAGAGCTTTTTCACTTGACACTTCTTCGACTGCTTTAGCGCTCGATTTAGCTCTGTTGCTTAGTAAGCGTTCGGAGTTGCCTATATCTCAGTTGCCTATAAGAGAGGTACCTCCGACATTTGTCCCAAAAGTTGAGATTGCCGCTAATGCTGCAGCAGGTATAGCTGCTGTGGACATTCCTGCACATTATGTATCGCAGTTTCTTCACGTCCCGTTTTCACGACAGGAAGTGAACACAATTAGGCAATCTATTCCCGACATTAGGAAAAATCCGACAGGATTTTATAAAGAGATAGAGTCCGTCTTGCAGTCCTCAGTGTTCACCCTAGGCGATATTCCCTGTACTGCTGCCCGTAGATTTGTGGAAGCAGGTTAGAACAATAGATGATGCACCTGGGTTGGTCGATACGTGGGCTAATATAACTAGGCTTGACGGGGAAAGGCCAGCTGGTGAGAGACCGCCTCAGGTGATACTCACTTTGCCTGACAGAATCATTGCGAAATTAAAAACTATAATTCCTGAAAAAAGAATTATTTGGAACAAGCTTACGGCCTGTGTCCAAGGAAAATCTGAGGGTGCCACCGAGTTCTTTAATCGGTTCGAACAAGTATTCTCAGACTTCAGTGGACAGGATTTAGGCACAGAATCTGGGAAAAGGTTATTTGTGGACACATTTGTGCGTGGATTGGTGCCTGACATACAGTCACAGATTATGTCTTCCGAGAGCGCTTGGCAGGCGAAATCCCAATCAGAAGTACTGCACATGGCTCAGTACTACGAGAACCGTGTCAATAATGAAAAAGATAGAGTAGAAAAGAGAAAAGGAGACTTAAAGACTAAAGTATTGTTACAACAAATTGTTAGAGGCCCCAGAGGGGGTAGTTCGTAGATTAGAGGTCAGTATGTTCCACAAGGGAATGTGCCCTTGGGTCCTGTGAACATTAACCAGTGTGCCTATTGTCACCAGGAGGGTCATTGGCGTGCACAATGCCCCGTCCTTCGACAGAGGTCGAATAACACATTTGGGAGTATGGGTAGACGACCCAGAGGTCGCCCGGGGTGGGGGGCCCTGGTAGAGGTCAGTTTTCGCAGGATCCTCAGCATTCACAGGACAATCAGGTTTCAAATGTGGATACTAGAAACATATGCGATCACCCTTCTGCTGCTTACCTCTCTGAGGAGCTTCCTTCTGATGATATTCTGTTTCATTAGGATTGCCCGGAGCAGGGTTTGGAACCTACACCTATTCCCCTTAGTCAGAAAGGTCCTACGTCGAAATGGTAGTGGGAAATAGGAAACATCAGTTCTTGATAGACACTGGAGCACAGAAGTGCTCTATTGATCATTCTCGGGTTCCAAACATTCCACTGTCAGGGCAAACCAATGTCTCCGTAGGGTTTTCTGGCACACCAGTCATTTGTCTGGTTTCTTCGCTGGTACCTATTTCTTTGGGTCCCCCTTTACGGACCATTGTCCATTTCTTTTGACTTCGAATTGTGGAGAGAATTTGTTGGGGTTGAATCTGTTGAAGGAATTAAATGTGGTAATTCATTGTTCATCTGATGGAGTGCGTTTGACGATTTCACCACAGCAGTTTTCTGTTTCACAATTTTTGACTAGACCTTTGCCACCAGAATTCAATAATGTCCCGGAGTGTTTGTGGGCGGCTGACGACAATGATGTCGGTGTTCTACAGATTGAGCCTGTTAGAATAGTCTTGAAACATGGTATTAAGCTGCCACGTATTCCGCAGTATAAGATCTCGGTTGAAGGTGAGCGAGCTTTGAAGAGCATTGTTTCTCATTTTGTGCATCGTGGGGTGATTGAGGAGATTGCAGGAAGTTTGTGCAATAGTCCGATCCTACCCGTGTACAAAAAAGGCGATAATGCTATTCCGTTTCATTTTAAAATTGATTTGCGTGCCATCAATAGAGTTGTCGCTCCACAATTTCCAATTGTGCCTGATGTGACGGCGATATTAACTATGATTCCAGCTACGGCTACTTACTTCAGGGTTGTGGACCTGAAGAATGCTTTCTTCAGTATTCCTATACACAAGGACAGTGGATATTTGTTCGCGTTCACCTTAGGGGGACGCTCGTTCACATTTACTCATGCTCCTCAAGGTTACACCGAGAGTCCTAGCATTTATAGTAGGGCCTTGAAAGAACAGCTTGGTACTCTTGAATTACCCCCTACTTGTACGCTGCTTCAGTACGTTGACGATTTGCTTTTAGCAGCAGATTCTTAGAGCTCTTGTAAAGGGGGCTCTGTATTGTTGCTCATCCATCTAGCTAAGCATGGTCACAAAGCTTTGCTTAAAAAGTTTCAATATTGTTGCCAGGAGGTCGCCTATTTAGGCTACCTCCTGTCAAAGGAGGGAAGAAGATTGACACCTGAAAGAATAAAACACATTTCTGGCATGTCTGTCCCAAGTACACAGAAGGAAATCAGACCCTTAATAGGTATGGCTTCTTACTGTAGGTTATGGATCCCGAACTTTTCACTAGTGATAAAACCGGTGTTGGCTTTGACAAAGAAGGGCATTTCTTCGCCATTGCCATGGAAATAGGAACTTCAACAATCATTTGATCTTCTCAAGACTGCATTATGCTCTGCACCAGTTTTGGGTACACCAAATTACAACAAGGCCTTTGTGTTGTTTGTGCATGAATGTGAGGGATGTGCTTTGGCTGTATTAACGCAGGAACATGGAGTGAAGAATAGGCCGTGCGGTTACTACTCTTCCGCCCTTGATCCTGTCGCATGCGCTTTGCCAAGATGTTTGCGAGCTGTTGCTGCTGCTGCCGCGTCGGTAAAACAGAGTGAGGGAATGGTCCTAGGCCATGATCTAACCCTGATGGTGCCTCACTCTGTAGATGTTCTATTGAACAAAACTCAAACGCAACACCTCACTTCCGCACGATTGACGAGATATGAATTGATTTTGCTTGCTCCCCATATACAAATTAGGAGGTGTTGTGATCTTAATCCGGCTGAACTCCTACATTTCCCGCAAAATACTGTTTGCGGTGATGATTAGTCACATGATGCCTTTATACTACTGAACAAGAAACAAAGGGCAGAATTGATCTTAAGGACACTCCTTTGCATAATGCGCAAGGGGAGCTATTTTGTGATGGCTCCTGTTTCAAACTTCCGGATGGTACATCCACAGCTGCCTATGCAGTCACTACATTAAGCACGGTTGTAGAGACCAAGCGAATTACGCATAACTCTGCGCAGGCCGTAGAGATTATAGCATTAACCCGAGCTTGTGAGCTTTCCGAAGGGCTAACGGTGAATATATATACTGACAGTCAGTATGCTTTTGGGGTGGCTCACAACTTTGGGAAACGTTGGTCAGAGAGAGGGTTTCTAACTTCACATGGGACCAAGATTCAACATGGCCCCCTGATAGTACAATTGCTCTCGGCGCTCGCGCTCCCTAGTCAGTTAGCGAACATGAAATGTGCAGCGCATCGCAAGATCACAGACGATGTAGGAAAAGGGAATGCTTTCGCTGATCAGATAGCCAGACAAACTGCCACAGATCTTCGCACAGAAATGTATGCTCTAAGAGACACTAGGGATGTCTATGTAATGGACGAGGATATTGGGTTTGTGCGGGATATCCAAGCTGATGCCACAATGGAAGAATCTAAGAAATGGGCTGAAGGCTTGGGGAAATTAGATGATGACGGGTGTTGGGTGGACACAGTCGAAGGGAAATGGTTACTTCCTAATGCCTACATAGTTATGATGGTCACTATGGCACACGGTCCCACACATGTGTGTGCTCAACAGATTACGAAAATGTTAGAGAAAGTCTGGGTAAATTATAAGATTTCGAAAATTGCTCAGCATTATGTCCAAAATTGCGTGATTTGCCTACAGCACAATGTGGGGAAGGGGACGTTAACTCCAAGGGGTAGCTTTGGGCCTCCTTTTGTTCCATTTGAAGTGATTAATTTTGATTTTATTGAGATGGAGCGGTGCAATAGTTTAAAATATGTCCTTGTGGTCATTTGTGCCTTTAGTAAATGGGTTGAGGCTTTCCCTGTCAAAGATGCTACAGCCATGACCACCGCGAAAATTATGACAAAGGAGTACTTCCCACGGTTTGGGTTGCCAAGAGTCATTTGCTCGGACAATGGTCCACATTTTGTTGCTGCTGTAATTTTACAGATATGTACGGCACTACATATTGATAAGCGATTTCATTTGGCTAGACATCCTCAAAGTGCCGGGTTGGTAGAGAGACATAACGGTATCCTAAAGAACAAACTCGCTAAGACGTGAGCCAGTACCAAACTAAAATGGCCGGACGCTTTACCGATCGTGTTACTAGCCATGCGCACTACCCCTCAAACTAAGACTGGGCTCCCTCCATTTGAGGTGGTGATGGGGAGGCCTGCCAATATTTGGGGTCTTCCGAAACCTAAAGCACTGAGAAGTGTTGAGAATGTATTGCTTTCAGACTACTGTAACCAGTTGACTAAAAATCTGTATTTCATTTATCATCAGGTACGATCAGCTTTACCTGTACGCTATGAGGGCCCAGGATACAACATCCGGCCTGGAAGCATACGAGCGGTCTTCTTGCCTCGCACCTCGCTGGCGGGGACCATTCCAGGTCTTGTTGGTCACCCAAACGGCAGTGCGGGTGGCTAGTAAGAAGAACTGGATACATGCGACGCATGTCAAGAAACTTCATCACCCAACGCTGCACATTACAGAAGAAACAGAACCCCTCGCTAACGCTGCAATCGATGATCCTGAAGCAGAAAATAGTACTGTGAGTGAGTCGGAGAATCTCTCTGAGCCCGTGGGGCTTGGGGAAAATTTTGTCTCCACACTCTTTAGAAAAGTCATTTCCGGAAACCATTTCTTAGAATTCTGCAACTTCCATTGCCTCTGATACGTTGCTTCCCTCAGGAAGTGACGTTACCTTATTTCCGGATCAAACAGTACCGGGAACCACCAGATATAATCTTCGGCAGAGAAAATAGACCTACGGCACGGTTCGATTGTGCATTTAAAAGAAGGAAAGGATCATCAAGGGCTTGCTTTTGCCCACATTTTGAGAAAAAGGGCTCTCTTGGCTAGGGATGGGGAAGGACTAAGAAGCCGCGCGACTGGGGGGTCGCCAGCAACGAACATTGGGGTTTCCATCTGAAGACTACGATGCCTGCCACCGCTACTGCCCGTATTGGACTTGCAAATGAGGGGGTGACCAACTTAGACAATGAACAATGTGCCTGGCCCCCTGAAAACGTATTGCTGTGTTTTGATGATAATAATTGGGGGTTTTATAGTAAATGCTTGAGGATTCTGGTATGTCGAGGAGATTTATCCTCTAGAGCCTCTTTTGCCAACTGAAAATGTACCTACTGTTTTTACTCCTTTTGTACATTTGCATACTTTGTCACCTAGGGACTCTCAGCATAGACAGAAGTATCACAATAATACTATGATGCTGATTATGAATTCAACACATGCCATTTTTAACAAAACCAATTGTTGTGTCTGCTCGCATTTACCGCAACACAGGGATAAGGGGCTAGGTTGGTATATTCATCCCTTACCTTTGACTACTGCATGCTATGATTCTCTTCGAGCACTGTTCTTTGGACGATGGAATGATAGCATCTCGGGGAATTTAGATGGAACCAATTTGAATAATTTTGAGAAACGTGTTCTGACTCCCCTGGGATGCTCGCTTTTCTCAAATAGGAGTAAACTCAACGTTGCTTCAATTAGGCCTTCTGATAGACTATCTCGTCCTTTCCAATCTTTGATTTCCTTTAAAATGGCTCCGATAGGCAATAAGGATGCCATGCCTCCTTCTTACTCTGTTAACCATAGCCCTGATTCAGTTTCTTTCTGCATACAGAGGAATGGTACCCGGTCAATGCGAGATTTTAAAGGCTGTGCCAACGTTGCAAATTTGACTGGGAAGACAGACCTTTGTATGTGGGCAAACCTGTCTATTTCATTTGCGGTAATGTAGCATTTCCATGGTTGCCAGGGATTGGCAGGGAACCTGTTATTTAGGGATCCTGTTACCTGGGGTATTCATAGCAAGCACCTTGGAAGTTTCAAAGGCTCGTCCACGACGGGACAAGAATGGTGATACCCCCACACAAGTGATGGGAGATATAGCAAAATCAGTTGTGCCATTTTGGGGGCAGATAGCAAATTCCGAAGACATCAGGAGACTAGCGAGAGTACTGGAGAGAACCATCAACCGGACCACAGATATACTCTATAACATGGCATTAGAACAGAAAGCGATAAGATTAGTAGCACTCCAGAACCGGATGACATTAGATGTCATTCTGGCTGAACGTGGTGGAGTATGTAAATTAGTGGGGTCCGCTTGCTGTGTTTTCGCACCAGACTCTTCCCCAACCATTTTCAAAGCAATTCAGAATCTGCATGTCCTTAGCTCAGAAGTGCATGTTCCCGAGGGGAACTGGAATCTTAGTGCTTGGTTTTGGGATTTCTTGCGATTTTGGGGTTGGAAGGTATTTTCAGTTTTATTGGTCATTTTTTGAGTTCTGCTATTCCTTTTTTGTTGTATCCAATGTCTGCCTAGTATATGTTTGATGCTAGGGGGATGTTGTGCTCAGGCGATAGGGGACGATAGGACAAAAAGTATATGCCCTGGATAAAACTTCCAAGAAGTATGTATTAAAAGAGATCTTAGTGAATGACCTAATGGCCATAGATATCTCTGACAGCGATTCAGGGTGTATGGACGATGACGTATGGAGTTACTTGCAAGGAGATCAGAAGTAGTCTTAGCACTTGACATAGGCCAAAAGGAGGGTTTGTCAAACTGGATATTCAATTATGCCTCCTATTGTAACGCCAAGTAGCTTAAAACTGTACGCGAATAACTCTCAACAGCAAGGTCTTGACCTTAGAAATTGATGTAAGCCGCCATCTTGAATCAAACCACCATTTTAGGTTCTCTTGCTGTGTAAAAGTCACCCTGTACATCAAAATGGTGGATGATATCATTCCGAAACAGAATCTGGTCGACATGACCTCTGTACAGCTAATGTATAACTTGCCTACAGGCCACTTGTTAGGGTCGTGAACTGAGACCTTGTCCTTCTGTTGACCTGCATGTAAATAGATTACCTGTAGCAACGGAACTGATCTATGCAGATACTGATGAATAAATTAGAATTGACCTGGCAGAGACCCTGGACCAGTAATACAATCATGGAATGGTTAACCCGCAAAGGGGTTGGACAACAGGCTGGAGAAATGTATAAAAGCCTGAATGTCCCAATGTACAGTCTCTCATTGAATAAATCGAACCCCGTTGAAGTTCGTTGTGTTGCACTGAGGGCCGATAGCTATCCGATTAGTCATTGACTTTGTCATTGCTTGACCTTAAAATAAAGTACCTTGTATATTCCTTTGTAACTGGTGTTTGGTGTGTTTCCTTTGGGTTTCCCGGCCTCATATTATTTTTCTCTTTTCACAATCAGGCCACAATATACTGCTGCATTGTGTTTTTCTTGGTTAACCACATCAATGCTGGTCACCAATGATACTGGCAGTGACTGTGTTGACCCACAAGAATGTAGAGGAGCATCATTATCCATCTCGATTATATCAAGTAAGTGTGGTGGAAATGCAGTACGTAGAGTTGGCCACGTTATTTAATTTTCTCAGGTCCTCTGAAAAACAATATACACAGCCTACTAGTATTTAGCAGCTGAGCGACCTTGCTGTTTTGTTGTCACAAAGTGCAAGGATATGGGACATCGACTCCCTGGCTCCTGCCCTGGCTGATTTCTGCAATCACTCCTTCGCCACCGGAGTCTTCCCTTCCCCCCTGAAGCACTCCCTTGTGCACCCTCTTCTTAAGAAACCCTCTGCCGGCCCCTCCTGCCCGGCTAACTATCGCCCAATCTCCATCACTCCCTTCCTGGGCAAGCTCCTGGAGAAACTGGCCATCTCCCAGATCAATCTCCACACTGAATCTGTTGGTTGTCTTCATGACCATCAGTCTGGCTTCAGAGCTGCCAGAAGCATGGAAACTGCTCTCCTGAACATCTGTGAAGACCTTCTCACCAACCTTGACTCTAACACCCAGTGCATGCTTATGTTGCTCGATCTCTCTTCTGCCTTTGAAACTGTCAACCATGCCATCCTTCTCAACCGTCTCCGTGATAACCTGGGTATCACTGTCAGGCTCTGGCGTGGCTGACTTCTTTCCTCTCCGACCGACCCTCCCAGGTGCAACTTGGGTCCTTCCTCTCTGACATCTTTTTCTATACCTGTGGTGTCCCCCAGGGATCTAACCTCTCTCCCTGGCTGTTCAACCAATACCTGGCACTCCTTGCCCACCTCATTGCTGCTCTCTGTCTCAACTTTCGCTGCTATGCGGATGATACCCAGCTCATTTTCAGGCTACCCTCGGCCTCCTCCTCCTCTCCTTCCCTCATCTCTGACTGTCTGTCTGCCATCAAGGAATGGTGGGCGGCCAACAACCTCTGCCTTAAGGCCAGTAAGACTGAGATTCTACTTATCGGCACACCCACTCCCTCCTTCCCTGCAGCTCTCTGGCCGGCCTCTCATGGCCCTCCTCCCACTCCCACCTGCAAGACTAAAAACCTTGGGGTCATCCTCAACTCTGCACTCTCCTTCTCCCCTCACATCTCTGACATCTCTAACAAGTCACACTACCTGCTGCACCTCCTTAGAGGTATTCTTCCTTTCCACTCCTTCCCCCAGAAGCTCACTGTCTCCAGAGCCCTGGTCCTCTCTAAGCTGGACTACTGTAACAGCCTCTATCTAAATCTGCCTGCCTCCACTCTCCGCCCTCTGTAACTTATCCAGAACAGGTTTGCGAGACTTGTCCTTGGCCTCAAGCCCAGGGATCGTATCTCTGCAGGACTGACATCTCTCCACTGGCTCCCAATGGCTGCGAGGATTAAGTTCAAAACACTATGCATTGTACACAAGGCCTTCTGAGGTCTGCGGCCACAATACCTTCAACTCTCTCTTCCTAAATATCTTCCTTCTTGAGCTCTTCGCTCATCTGCCTCCAACTCCCTCAGGGTCAGTCGCTTCTCCAAGCAACGAGTTGGTGGCAGATCACTCTGTTCGGCAGGGGCCTCTCTCTGGAACAGCCTTCCTGCCTCCCTGAAACTCGAGGAGAACCATCTCCGGTTCCGGAAACACCTCACAACCTTCCTCTTTGCTGCTGCTTTCTCTCCTCCCCTCCCTTGCTGAATTCCTGACTGAAATTGCACTGGTTACCTTGCCACCCTTTTCTGATCTCTGGCCCAGTCCCCGTCAATTGCCCACCTGCACTGCCTCCCTGGCAACCCCTGCACTTGGGGACCGTTTTTCTGTATTCCTTCAGTCCCCCTACCAGCACTTAAATTAGTGGATAATGGATAAATGGATAAATGCAATCAAAATACTAAATGAATAAGTGAATTCTATACATTCAATAAAAGAAGTCTAAATAAAATACATCACCATTGACACAGCAGCAAGAAACATCCTTGTCTCGCCAGAAGTTACTCAAAAGCCCCCAGTCAACAAGAGAGATCTCAGCATCAACGG
Organism: Ambystoma mexicanum; assembly: GCF_040938575.1. Taxonomy (NCBI): domain Eukaryota; kingdom Metazoa; phylum Chordata; class Amphibia; order Caudata; family Ambystomatidae; genus Ambystoma; species Ambystoma mexicanum. The sequence continues at coordinate 1,312,636,981 of NC_090924.1, read as the reverse complement.
ACCTGGAGCGATGCTACCATCCTCCAAGTGAAGCTTTCTACCTGACCGCCTAAGCACCCGTGGTTTTAGACCCTCTGCAATCGCTGGGTGAAACCTTCTAGAACCCTCTGGCTTTCAACCCATTGGAAGCTCTCAGGGGCTCTTGGCCAGAATGACCCATGGTAACCTTCAAGGGAACAAGAAAATCAACTCATAGTCAGTGTTGACAATATCTGTGGTTACATTATCAGGCACCAGCTGACCCCGGTTTATTCTAGCATATTCTTGCACCTTCCTCCCGAAGTGTCCTTGGATAAGTGGTGCAGAATAATGGGAGTAGGGATACGGAAGCACCGGCACAGTTGCTAACAGTGACGGTGCTTCCATGACCGGTCTTCCTACCGTGGCCGCTGTGCCCGGCAGGTTCAGACTTGTCAGGCACGGCGGCTCTGTCAGTTTGACAGGTAATATGCTGGTCTAGAAACAACAGTGCTGCTAAGTTTACCAGCACCCTTGTTTCCGGAACGGCAAGGTCGTAATGAGGCCCATTGTGTTATTTAAATTGGTACATGTACTTGGAGTGCGCAAACACAACTGCTTCTCAAACACAGTTTGATTACTCTCTTTTGTGATGTTCAGTTGTTGACATTTGTCAACCTCTTTTGTTTCACAAGTCACATGATAGCAAACATCGCCTCGGGTGACATTGTAAGTCACTATATGAGTAAGGTTTCTCCATTTCTGGTCAGTTTCTTGGCAGAACCTGCAATACTCATAGATGGAGAATCATTGCTACACATCGGAATCCTCCACTAATGAACCATTATGTATAACTCTAAATATCTGTCTCAACATTGAAGCAGATGTTGGCACAGCTACCAGACATGTGGTCAGCAAGTCTACTGCATTGTGCATGTCAGCCAAACAGAAATGCAAAATGTTTTAAACCTTCTGTGTGAGATATGCCCACATGTTAGATTGAGGAATTATCTGTGAATAGTTCTGCCGTGCTAAAAACATCTCTCGTACAGTTGACGACATTGCTTTTTGAACTTGTTCCTTGCATGCTCTCAATGTTTTACGAATTCTGTTCTTCGTGCCTGTTCTGGCTGATGTATTGGCGTCATCATCGGGCGAACCCCAGACATCATTTCTCATCATCCTCAGACTCACATTCGTCGTCTGCACAGACACGACACCTTGTGTTCGTTGCAGTGAGCTGCTTGACATTCCCGAATGGGGTCCACTTAGTATAACAATTACACCCGCAAGGCACAGATTCTACAAGGCAAAGCCAGAAAAGACATATCAGTGTTGATAATCACTTTCTTAAGTAGCATGTGTCTGCTGGTCCCATTTCTCTTTGCCAGGCTCATTAGCAAAATGACTTGGTCCGTACCAGACGCACTGACGTCCGTGGTATGGGCGGGCCACTCGGTTTTTCTACCCACACCTTTGCAAACAGTACCATGCTGTCTGATGAGCCAAAACCATGGGTTCCCACGAGTAGTTAACACCATAAGGGGCTCACACTTTCTGATCATGGACAATTTAACAGGTATAACAATCAATTGTGCTATCTTGTCTCCCTCATGAATAAGCAGTGCTTGGTCTCTGCTGTTCATAAAAATAACATTGATTTCTCCTTAGTAATCAGCATCTATTACTTCTGCGGTACTTGGCTACCCTTTAATGCTAATCCAGATCTGGGTGCAATCAATCCCATGTGTTTTGGTTGAATCTGTACTCTGATCCCAGTTTCAATCACCATCATACCTCTGGGTTTTAATCTTATTTCTTTGTTAGAATGCAAGTCTACTCCTGCTCATTCTGGGGTTGCACGGTATGAAGCTAAAGCACCTGATGTTATTTCCCAGTACAATAGAGTCTTTTCAATAGAATTAGGTTGCAACTGTAATGCAGGTGTCAACATTCTCATTAAGGTTCTGTCATTTTCAGTCAATGGTCTATTATTATTCAGCATCAAACACACAATCACTCCGGCCTACAAGGCTGCCATTGCCCAATTTGCACAATTGATCATTTAACAAAACATTCATACATGCAATCAAACCTGCTTTGTGGGGGTGATACAGTATATGATAAAGACACTCAATGTTCTTTTCTTGACAGTATTCCTGAATCAATTTACCTTTGAAGTGCGAACTGTTATCACACCATAACAACGTCATTTCATCTAACAGTTTAATAGTGTTCATTTGTGTGGCTCTCTTGCATGACAGCACCATCAAATAGCCAGAATATGTGTCCACAATCTTACATACATACTGACAACCTTTACTGATTGGGAAAGGCCTGATATAATCAATCTGCCAGATTTGACCCAGCAATTTACCTGGGATGGGCCTATGGTGCTGATGTTGACACAGCGGACATTGTAAAATTATTGTTTTCACTACTTCTAAAGGGATACTAATCCCCCGAGATTGTGCCCACCTGCAAGTAGCCTTCTCTCCCATGTGTCCACATGTCTGCTGTGTCCACTTTGCCAACACCTCAAAATCACACTCCTGACTCTCTGTGCCTACAGAGGAATTCTTGGTGTGTTCGTCTGCAACAGAATTGAGCCAGTGTTCCAATGTGTCAGTAGCACAATGCACATCTACATGATACACTTTCATCTATATCCCTCTTTACCTGTTGCCCAGGGGTCAAACCTCTCAGCCTGACTTTTCAACCAATACCTGGCAACTCTCGCTTATTGCATTGCCATTTTCTGCTCCCATTTCCAGTGCTATGCTGATGACACTCAATTAATTTTCAGGCTTCCATCGGCCACCTCCTCCCCTTCTCTCATATCATATTGCCTACCTGCCATTCAGGATTGGTGTGCTGCCAGCGATCTCTGCCTGAATACCAGCAAGACTGAGATCCTCCTCATTGGCATGCCTTCATCCTCCTTTCCAAACACTCTCTGGCCGCCCTCCCTTGGCCCTCCTCCTACCCCTACCTGCGAGGCTAAGAACCTCAGGATAATCTTTGACTCCATGTTTTCCTTCTCTGCCCACATCTCTGGTTTCTCTAAAAAGTCAAACGTCCTACTGCACCTCCTTAGAGGTATTCTGCCTTTCCTCCCCTGCCCTCAGAAGCTCACTGTATCTGGAACCCTTGTTCTCTAGGTTGGACTACTGTAACATCCTCTTTCAAAATCTACCTGCTTCTACCCTCTGCCCTTTGAAACTTATCCAGAACAGGACTGCGAGACTTGTCCTTGGCCTCAAGCCCTGGGATCGTATCTCTCCAGCCCTGAAATCTCTCTACTGGCTCCCTGTGGCTGCAAGGATACATTTCAAAATCCTTTGCATTGTCCACAAGGCTTTCTGGGGCCTGGGTCCAATATACCTTCAGCTGTCCCTTCGTAAATACCTTGCTCTCTCAAGCGTGTCGCTCCTCTACCTCTAACTCCCTCAGTGTCAGTCTTTTTTTCAAAGAAATGAGCTGGGGGTAGATCCTTGTCATCGTCTGGGGCCTCCCTCTGGAACAGCCTTCCCACCACTCTGACACTTGAGGAAAACCATCTCCGGTTCCGGAAGCACCTCTAGATGTTCCTCTTTGCTTCTGCCTTCACCCTTTCTCTCCCCTGCTGACCTGCTCTCTTGGCACCGTGCACCTTACCTACCTTCGGATTTCCCGATGCAGGTATCTGCTCAACCATGCCACCCACCCGCACTGCCGCCTGGCAATCCCTTGAACTGGGGCCTTAATCTGTAACCATACAGTCGCCGCCTTTTCCTGCTGCACTTAACAGATGTACCCTGTCTGTTGCCTTAAACCAGCACTTGCCACCTGTAGGCTGAACTACCACGGTTTGTTGCTTGTTATTTATTTTATCTATTTATTATTTACCTGTTTTTCCTTTGCTCTGCACTTTCCACTGCTTCCCCCTTCCTTGCACATCTCCCCTTTCCCTCTCCCATGCACTTGCATGTTCTCAATGTCCCTGGCCCTAGTAAAATCGTTGTTTTTTTTTTATGGGCATAACGAGTGATTTTTATTATTATTATTGTTGTTTTTCGATATCAAAATCTTTACAACATTGGTTTAAGATCATATTCTGTTATATACAAGTCAAATTCATACGTAACAAACAAAAAAGGTATAAAAACAAAGAAAAAATATAATACAAGATACAAAACAATAAAAATAGCAATATACTGAGGACTTGATTAAAAAAATTTCGGTTTGGCCATAGTTCATATAAGTAACATATATCCTATCAGCACTGGACCTTCCCGCATGATATTTACAATTAGCAATTCATATCATCATATCAGAGCTTCGAACTTAGCACTTCATACAGACATAATTTTAATACTTTCCAACTTCTGCTCTATCACAGATAGAAAAAAATATAAATCAATAATCAATGATTGCCTATGCCCCCACATACATTGTAACCACAATAGTTCAGATTTCTGCTTTGATTCGTTGTTTTTGTTCTCGCCTGTTCCCCCACCTTGCCTTGTCGTGCTTTGAAACACATGTGTATGAGCACAATATAAATAAAAAATCAATTCAATTCTATTCACTACACTGTTACTTCACTTTGTGATAGCATTTCCCAGATATCTTGCCAAAGCTGCTTTCTCCACAATACTTTTGAATGAACTTCCACCCATTCTTTTGCCATGTAGGCAGCCACATAGCTAGCTCATTAGCCACTGACCATGAATCGGTGTACAGATGACATGGACCAGGTATTTATTGTTTCAAAACTTGATACAGTGCATAAAGTTCTGCAAATTGGCTGCTCTTCCCTTTACCTGAAGTTGTTAGGATGTTTTTTTGTCTTGGGATTATATGACACTGCTTTCCAGTAACGCTTAGTTCCTATATAGCAAGCAGAGCTGTCAGTGAATCAGGCAAGTTCTGTCTGTTCTATTGTCATAGTCCCATACGGTACTCCTCATTTTACTGGAGACTGATGCAGTTCTGTCACTTCCTGCTGTATATATTCTACAGGTGGTACACTATCCACTTGCTCATGTAGTTTTGCAACTCCACCTTTTTCTGATTTTGCTCTATCCTGGATACATCATTTCCACTTGAATATACTGACTTCTTGGGCGTGTCCTTTCCTGTGTGTTTTAGGAACACTTAAAGCTCATTGCATAATCAGGATTTCAGGCCTGATAAGTACATCATGACCCACTGTTATTTGTTTAGTATCAACAATAGCCCAATAACATGCTAGCAATTGATTCACAAACAGAGTGTATCTATCATCAGCCATGGATAATTTGTGACTCCAAATTACCAAGAGAACCCGCCTTCTGTCTTGCTTTTGCCACAAGCTCCAGTAAGCAAAATGTTCTTGGACAGACATATTTAATTCCACTTCTCCTGACTTTAAAGGCCACAAATCAAGCACAAGCTGCACAGTGTCTTTTGCCAAATGAAACACTCTCTGGTGTTCCTCTCCCCACTCAAACTCATTCTTCTTTTGCATCAATTTGTAGAGTGGAGCCAATATTTGCCCTAAATGTGGTATATGCTGTCTCCAAAATCCAAACAGCCCTATGAACTACTGAGCTTTTTTCTTGTTCATATGAATGGTAAGCTCACGTATCTATTGCTGAGCTTTCAGCACCATCGCTTGATGCCCGTTATGCCACTGAATTCACAGAAATACCACAGTCTCAGCCAGCCCTTGAATTCTGTGTGACAATCTCCCACATTTCGTTCTTCAAACTGTCAATGATGACTTCCTATTGATCTTGCCCACTTAATTTTTCTTTGCCCAGAATCAACCTATATCATCAATATAATGCAAAATCTGTATGTCAGGTTTACATCGTATCTTGTCTAAATGTTCAGCCACCAGCCGGTGACAAAATGTTTTGGCTGTGCAAGAACCCCAAAGGAAACTGTGTGAAGGTATACTGCCGCCCATTTCAAGAAAATAAAAACTGCTCCTGGAACTCCTCAGCAATTGGCACAGAGAAAAAAAGCATTTGCTAAGTCTAACATGGCATAATAGGTTCCCTAAAACCTGTGTATGTTCTCAATCAAGGTGATGGTATCTGGAACTGCCGGGACTAGAGGGGGAGTGTATTGGTTCAATTCCCTGTAATCCACAGTCATTCTCAAACTCCCATCCCCCTTTTTCATGGGCCACATCAGGTTATTCCAAGTAGTAGTAATTGGATGTAATACTCATGTGTTTACATATTCCTTAATGGTGTCTGAAATGTCCTTATGGTCACCAGGAATGTGGTATTGCTTCATAGACACACGCTTCATTGCCAAAGGCACATGCACCGGAGGGATTTTCAATTTCCTACAATAAATGATGTACAAGTTTATGTGTTCACTCCAAACTGATAAGTTTTACCTCCCAGTCCTAATGTTGCACCCTTCCAAAATGTCAAAACAAGTTATATACTCAGGGATCGGGACAATCAATGCTTGATATTTCTGCTTTGGCAAATTACCTGTCTCCATTTCCACTCCTTTCTGTACCACTAGTATTTCCTTACCTTCCAGTCCAGTAATGGTAAAATGTCGACCTTTAAACCAGGAAGGATTTCCATGAATCAATAAGGCTTCCGTCACGTTGTCTACCAAAGCTCAGACTTTGTGTGGGTTTCCATGCTTCCAAAAGATCTTAACATCAACATGAGGTTTTCTGTCAACATTTATTTGAGCTGAAGCTGCCAGGCTTGGACATAATCCTAGTCAAAATTAGAGTGAGGGTACTCAGGCTCAGACTCTAACATTGCACTCACCATTTTTCTCAAATCGCATACGTTGGCGGGTACTGCGAAAGGACCCCAATAGACACTTCTTCTGGCTCCTCCTCAGGAAGTGCTGAAGGTGAAGTGTCCCTTTTTGTATTGGTTACCACCTTTCTCTTAACTTGTTTATTGTGCTCCTTTCCAGCCAGTCCCTTCTTGTTGTATAACTCATACATTTCCCTGGTTTCAATACTGTCAATCTCCTCCCGTGGTACACCATCTTTCAACAATGCCAAAAATATGTCCTTTCTTGACTTCCAGGAGTGTCTTCTATCATGTCTCCGGCCCTCTGATCTACTCTCACTATACCCCTTCCTCTCTTTCTATCCTCACCTTTGTCCCATTCACCCAGATCTGATACTTGCCGAATTGCATCAACCACCTCATCAGTTGGTTTCCCAGTCATACCTACCAACAAACACTTTTCTATGTGTGTGTGGGGGGGAGGGGCGTTCTTATAACCATATTTCTCGTGGACTTAGACAGTGGCACCACCCCCATATGTGACAGATCCTCTACATGAATTGCCTCTTTCATGGCTGATTCTCTGATTTGTTTAACTGCCTCCATTAATGTACACCCCTTCTTTTCCTCACTGGGCCAATCTGTAGTGATGGGATATTTACGGTTACAACCTAGGGCCGCTAGGTCCAACAATGACCTCTGAGTAGCCTGGCCACCCTTGCCTGAAGGAGCCCTGACTGCAATACTTCTTGTATATTGGTGTCATTTGACAGAGGCAGAAATAACATTAAAGTGGGTCTACCAACGAGCCTGAAACACCCCCATTAAACATTTGCACTAGCTAGGTGAGCAAAGTCTCCCCTCTTTTCTGCCTTTACCGAGTAATAATCTCATCAACCTACTGTTGGGTATAATCTTCCAGTATATTCAAATCCACATCTTCCCCTTCTGGGTTATGGGGATGGGGGCCAGTCCTAAGCCTTCTTACCAGTTTAGCATTTACTGTCTTTTTGTCATGTTTTGATTCAGATTCTGTGTCCACCGCTGAATTAAACTCTGAGTCAGTGGAGTTCCAAATATCACCGTCCTATCAATCTGGGTCTCAGTCCACACCTGCTGTGGCAATCACAGCTGCCACTTTCCTCTTATTTATGCCAGCTCACTGTTTTTGTGCTTATATTGGGGAACCTTTACGGCTACCCACTCAGCCACGGCTTGGTACCTGTCTGCCTTATCATGATAACATTTCATCTGTATCTGCTGCATTAGCACAACATACTTTTTAGCAGCCAACTCTTTTTCCAATCTTAAAATGTCTTTATTCAGCTCAATATTCCTGTAGTACATTTTTCTGTATGCATGCAAAAGAATCCAGTACTGCCTTCCCAGTGCGGCTTATTCTTTTCCCTTCTCTACTAAAACTTACTGTAAACAAAACACAACCTCTGCGAGTTGCGCATCTCTTAGGTTCTCATCCCAGGTTTCACTCAATCCTGCACAACATGCGCATCCTTAGCAGACCAGCCGAATACGGGTTTGCCAGTGGGGCACCTAAGTTACCTCCAGCTACCGGCTCAAAAGCCATCATTACTGGCACCAATATTGCTGGTGCTGGTAATGATGTTAAATCCCCTCATGGAGTCCTATCAGACTCCATAAATGGTTATTAAAACCATGACTCTGGCACTCAGACCGAGTGCCGGAAACAGCAAACATATTGCTGGTATCCTGGTGGGTTTAACCCAGGCTACTGACAGGGTTGGAATGGGGCCCTATACTCTGGGTTGTGAGTATTGAGAGGAGTGGTAAAATGTGTGTGTGCATTTATAGCCAGATTGAAATTAGGTAGGTAGAACATTTCCGCCAAAAATCTACGGTTATTTGATTGACTGGATTCTTTATACCGATGATATGGTGTTATTGGATTTAACGCCTATTGGTCTCCAGCATAAATTGAAGGTATTGGAGGATTACATCTCGAAGAACGGCCTCCAAATTAACATCGCGAAGACAGAAACCTTTGAATTTAAGAACTTGCAAGGGAGAGGAATAATGACTAAAACAAAATTCCAGTGGAAAATCGGTAATTTATTATTAAGAAATGTAACTCAGACGAGATACTTGGGAGTGATAATAAACTCGAACATTAATGATGAGGCAAATGTAAGAGCAATTCGACAGAGAAGCAGTCAATTAACAGCACAAGCTGTGATGATTAATAAAAAATATGGAAAGTTTAGTCTTAAACCAGTCTGGGATTTCTACAATATAAAAGTAGTCCCGGCATTGATATATGGACGCGAAGCCTCTTTCGGATGCTCATATGGCACATGGGAATCATGTGAATACCTATTTTGGAGAAAGATCCTGCAGTTACCATTGGCACGCCTCTTGCCTGTATCAGGTACAAGCTTAGTCTCATCTCTATAACTGCAAAAATCATATGGAACACCTTGGCGTTATACAGTAAAATATCTGCTACAAATCGTCTATCTCAATTTAAATATTAAAGAAGAACCTTGAAACAAAAAATGAATCAATTCAAGAAATGTGGGAGCAGAAATGTGAAAATATACTTCAGATCTTAAATACTATCAAAGAGATACTATGGACAAATCCCAGTGAAGTGAAAAAGAAATTGTGGCAGATGGACAGGTGGGAAACAGAACAACAAAGATCACGCCACCGATGTTTGCAAATCGTGCCTGCTGAGGCTAAGGCCTTTAATAAATTATCAAAATATCTGCTAAAATTTCCATGTAGATTTTTAAGGAAAGTTTTTTTAAAGTTTAGAATGAATCAATTCCAAACAAAGGAAAGTCTTAACATTCTAAATACAACAAATCAAAGTGACACAGTCTGTAGGTTGTGTAATTGTCAGACTGAAACACTTAAGCATCTTGTTCTTTATTGCTCAGACATGGAAGAAGAGAGACAGAAAATTCTTGTACCTGAGATAGCGCAAAGAACAACTTGGCACCCTGATAAATGGTGGAGTGCATTTTATGATGGCTCTAACAACAAGATAACATTTGCGTTAATATCATTCCTGAAAGAAATGGACAAAAAACTTGTACAACTAGAAAGATAATTAAGACAATTCCTAGAAATATTATGTGATCTGAGCAACATCATAAGGATGGATGTATGAATCTTGTTTGAAAATTGTTTTTATGCTTTTAAGGGGGTAATTCATAGAATTCAGCGCACAAGTGGCGCACGCGGCAGGCGCACAGTGTGCGCGTGCGAATCCCTGCACCAGCCTTGTGCGCTAAAATCCATTTCCGCGCACAGCGTATTCATGGATTCCAGCTACCAAAACCAGCCGTGGCGCACAGCGGTGCAGCGACCCTGCAGCAGCACCAGTTACGCCCCCAAGAACGCCTCTCGCGTAGGGAAAAGCCATCAAAATCCCCAATCCAGCGCAAAGGGCTGCGCTAACCCTGTACCAGCACGGCAAGCGGGCTGCGTGTATCACTGGGGTGCGCGGGAAGTACCTCACATCATTTCAGTTGGGTACGTGCATTTCAGGGGTGCGCGGGAAGTTCCACACACGATTCCATCAGGGTACGTGTATTTCAGGGGTGCGCGGGAAGTTCCACACGCGATTGGCCCTGTGCGAGCATGGTACGTGTATTTCAGGGGTGTGCGGGAAGTTCCACACGTGATTCCATCAGGGTACGTGTATTTCAGGGGTGCGCAGGAAGTTCCACATGCGATTGGCCCCGTGCGGGCAGGGTACGTGTATTTCAGGGGTGCGCGGGAAGTTCCACAAGCGATTCCATCAGGGTACGTGTATTTCAGGGGTGCGTGGGAAGTTCCACACGCGATTGGCCCCGTGCGAGCAGGGTACGTGTATTTCAGGGGTGGGTGGGAAGTTCCACACGCGATTCCATCAGGGTACGTGTATTTCAGGGGTGTGCAGGAAGTTCCACACGCGATTGGCCCCGTGCGAGCAGGGTACGTGTATTTCAGGGGTGCGCGGGAAGTTCCACACGTGACTTCAGCAGGGTACGTGTATTTCAGGTGTGCGCGGGAAGTTCCACACGCGATTGGCCCCGTGCGAGCAGGGTATGTGTATTTCAGGTGTGCGCGGGAAGTTCCACACGCGATTCCATCAGGGTACGTGTATTTCAGGGGTGCGCGGGAAGTTCCACACACGATTTCAGCAGGATATGTGTATTTCAGGGGTGCGCGGGAAGTTCCACACGCGATTGGCCCCGTGCGAGCAGGGTACGTGTATTACTGGGGTGCGCGGGAAGTTCCACACGCGATTTCAGCAGGGTACGTGTATTTCAGGTGTGCGCGGGAAGTTCCACACGCGATTTCAGCAGGGTACATGTATTCCAAGGGTGCGCAGGAAGTTCCACACGCGATTTCAGCAGGGTACGTGTATTTCAGGTGTGGGCGGGAAGTTCCACACGCGATTCCATCAGGGTACGTGTATTTCAGGGGTGCGCGGGAAGTTCCACACGCGATTTCAGCAGGGTACGTGTATTTCAGATGTGCGCGGGAAGTGTCACACGCGATTTCAGCAGGGTACGTGTATTTCAGGGGTGCGCGGGAAGTTCCACACGCGATTTCAGCAGGGTACGTGTATTTCAGGGGTTCTGGGGAGTACTACACGTGAATTGGCCGTGTGGGTCCTCCCAGGTGTTCGCTCTATGGGCATGCCCCCCAGCCAAGCCACATGTCACCTTGCACTACTGATCAACAATGCATGTCTCCCAGCACCCCCACCCCCCAGCAGTCAGGGGCACCCTCCAGCAGGCCCCCACACATGTCTCCCAGCACCCCCACCCCCCAGCAGTCAGGGGCACCCTCCACCAGGCCCCCACACATGTCTCCCAGCACCCCCACCCCCCAGCAGTCAGGGGCACCCTCCACCAGGCCCCCACACATGTCTCCCAGCACCCCCACCCACCAGCAGTCAGGGGCACCCTCCACCAGGCCCCCACACATGTCTCCCAGCACCCCCACCCCCCAGCAGTCAGGGGCACCCTCCACCAGGCCCCCACACATGTCTCCCAGCACCCCCACCCCCCAGCAGTCAGGGGCACCCTCCACCAGGCCCCCACTCCTGTCTCCCTGCACCCCCACCCCCAAGCAGTCAGGGGCACCCTTCACCAGGCCCCCACTCATGTCCAACTCATGTTCCCCTGCACCCCCACCCCCCAGCACTGTGGGGCACCTGCCAGCAGGCCCCCACTCATGTCCAACTCATGTTCAACTCATGTTCCCCAGCCAACATGTCATCACAATCTAGATCCCTGGTCCCTATGGTCAGCCTCCAAATGCAAAACACCCACCCGAGTATTGCATCCACCCACTCCCATGATAGAACATCAATTGCAAGTTTGGAAACGAACACATGTCCCTCACATACACCCAATGGGTGTCAGTGAATCTCAAAACCCATATCATGATATGCATGAAACCAATGAGATGATACTACACATTGAAGTTTGATCAAAAAATATGTATTAAAGGAAACATGGATTGAATCAAAAACAAACTAACAGAAATGGGAATGTAAAAAAAGTAAAAAGAAGCATGTCCGTGAAATAATGCAAAACCAAAAATCTGAATCCAAAGGAATGGTGTCCAAAGTCACAGTCCACAAAAGAAAATCCAATGGGAAATTATAATTGAAAGCCATTGCTCCATGGGTAAATTGTAAAAAGAAAAGAAAATCCAACAGTGAACTATGTACAGGTGAACAAGCCAGGGTCCATGATCCCAACAAAAGAAATGAAACCTATCTAACAACACTACCTAATAAAAAATAACTATATACAAAAATGTGGCCCATTGTCCAAAAGGTCCAAAGAAAATGCAAAAACAAAGGAAACCTAACACTAACTACATAACTATTTACATGGGCAGTGGGCTAGTCCAACGGCTCACTGGATGTTGTCATGGGCCAGGGCATCATCGAACTCCTGTTCAATGGCTTGGAGGCGGGCATGTTCCCTGGCCCAGAGGTCTCGCAGGGATAAAGCAGTGTCCAGCTCCAACTCCCTGCGAAGACCCTCGAGGCACTCAGCCCGCCTCAGCTCCCTCCGCATGGAGTTCTCCGCCCTGACCATTGTGAGCCGTTCCTCCTCTGCCCGCTGCCACTCTGCACCTATCTGCTGGCCCAACCGCTCCCACACAGAAGCCACTCCCATTCCAGGGTTCTCCTGCCCTCCGGCCGATGCCTGCACCCCTGATGTTGATGGCCCCGAGCCATGATGCCTCCCACGTCGATCCTGCCGCTGCCTCCGAAGCAACTGCCTGTGCCAGCACGATGCAATCCAGGCTGATGGAATCCACCGACGCCGTCGTGCATGTGCCCTGCCCGATGATGCCGTCACATCCTCCATCTGCTGGGGTCCAGTTGCTGGTGTGTCCACCCCTGCTGGACCTCCGACTCCCGACTGTGGCAGGGATGGGATCCCCACCGAGCCGGCTGAATTGGTCGGGGCAGGTCCTCAGGGGGCCCTGGTGGCATCTGGGTCGGAATACGGCATGGAGAACGACTGGTGCACAGTCTCCACATAGGAGCAGAGGGTCGCCATATTGGCCGACACATGTAGGAAACCCCCGACCATGGCCGATCCCAACTGGGCCACGCCTGCACCGTGCTTTCCGTGATGACGTGCATGCTCCTCCCGGGAAGCACGCACCTCATCACGAATTGCACCTGTGCGCAACGCAACACCAATCAGGACCTTCTCCATACGGCCAGGGGTCCCCTCGTCTGCAGGTGGAGGGAAGTCAGATGACATGGACATCCCCCCTACCTGCGGACGGGCCTGGGATGGGGCATCCCTGCTGGTGCATGGTGGTGCAGTTACAGTGTCAGGGACAGTGACATGCACAGGCCACTCCACGGCGACCTGTGCTGCCTCCTGCCCCTGCCCCTGGACTGCAACACTTGCACCAGCAGGGATGCCCCCACCAGGCCCCATGTGCGCCTCAGTAGCGGCCTCCTCCTCTTCTGTGGCAACCACCAACCTGGATGGCTCCACCCCATCTTCCACTGTTGCAAGCCCCTGTGGGGGCTCACCCATCCCTTCCGCTGCAGCCGTGGGGGCATCCCCGCCGCTTTGCTCCACAGAGCCGTCTCAGCCCTCTTCTTCACGTGGCGCTGTGTAGAGGGAGACATAGAACACAAGCATCAGGGTACTGTACAATGGTCCCCTAGACAGGAAGCAATAGCAGATGAGTGGCACTGTCAAAGATCACTTCCATCATGTCCCTCCACAACACATGGCTCAGTGCAGGTAAAACACATGCGGTAACAGGCATGGCGCATGCTATGGACATTAGCATACATGTCCAAGGGATTCTTGAAACATACAATGTTGTTTTGGAACTCACATGCATCATGGGCCATGCCTATCACATGCACACACTTCACCCTAGTTTCATCCATCTGGCCTCGTACACCACAGACACAGTGGATACAAGGATGACTAGGCTGCATCAGTGAACCTGAACATTGTGACAGACCTGTGTCATGCATCCCTGGCATTCACAAGTCACTGACACACCGGTCAGACACACAGACATGGACAGCATACATGTACATGGCATCAGCACCCATCCCTCACACCCACCCATGTCCAGGAACAGAGACTGGCATGCTTTCATGTGGCCATTCCGCATAGGGCAACCATTGTTGCATTTGAACACATGCACCAACCGTGTGGTTCACACATTACTGGTCTCACATGCATGACGTCCCTGCACACACACATGCATACATGGCCTATGTCACACATACAGGCAAGTATCAGACAACCAGCACACTGCGACATGCCCTGTCTCACACAGCAATGCTTGGCCACTTACCGCTCAACTCCAGACGGGTCTGCCTCTCAAGTATCTGGGTGTGGAGCGCTGGGTTTACGCGTTCCAGGACCCTCATCTGGATGGTACTCATGTGGCCCCGGCCCCCCTCCACGAGGCGCCGGGCCTTCAAGAGGGTCCTGGGCCTGCAGTCATCCCAGCGCTTCTTGACATGTTGGTAGTCACGGACTGCCACCCCCTCCGCGTTGATGGCAGTCATGATGTTCGTCCAGATCCGAGTCCGTCCTTCCTTGTTGGCGCGCTTACTTCCGAGGACTTGCTCCACCAGGACACCAACTTTGGTGGCAGTGAAGCTGGTGCCCCTCTGCCTCTCTGGCCGTGGGTTGCCAGTGGTGCCAGATGTTGCAGTGCCCGACATGGCAACCCCAGAGGCAGGAGTGGGTGGGCAACTGGGTCCTGGGGCTGGGCTGTGGAGCAATGGTATCCCAGTCGGGAGTCTTCTGTTCCAGCAGGGGTGGACACAGCAAATGGACCCCTGCAGATGGCTGATGTGCAGGCACCAAATGGCAAGGCACGGTGGCAGCAGGCAGGCAGGCAGGCAGGCAGCAGCAGATGGCTCGTGGGAGGCTGCTCAGGGATCTGGGGGGCAGTAATTCGGCCTTTTGGGCAGGAGCGTGGTCTTCCGTGTGCTTACGCGTGGCCAGCTTGATACGGAGTGATTTGGCACGTGAAAATCTTGCACGTCTGCGTGTAAATCGAGGAAAGGCCCTTAGCATGTAAGCGCGTCAGCACGCATACGCGATTTCATTGGACCAAAGGCCCTTAGCGCATAAGCGCGTCAGCACGCATACGCGATTTCATTGGACCAAAGGCCCTTAGTGCGTAAGCGCGTCTGTGATGTTTCGCACACGGGCGTTTCCCTGGCAGGGCTTGTAGATCCCACAGGCCTTTACATTGCTCTGTACTTGCTTTTCGTGGGGTGCGGTGCATGTGTTTTCCAGCCGTTGGGGTTCACACGCTATTACTTCACAGCGGGTGTTGGCTACGCGTTCTTCTACACGCAAGGCAGACGGTGAGTGGTAGCCCTCTCCCCCAGGCCCGATCGCGTGAAAAACTTCACGCGAACCCCCGTAATACACACGCGAACCCCCGTAATACACGTAGCCCGCTCCCCCAGGCCCGATCGGGTGAAAACCTTCACGCGAACCCCTGTAATACACGTAGCCCGCTCCCCCAGGCCCGATCGCGTGAAAAACTTCACGCGAACCCCCGTAATACATGTAGCCCGCTCCCCCAGGCACAATAGCAGTATGGGACATTCATCATTGCTGTATATTGGTGCTTTTGTGATGCGCAGGGACGCTACCGCCTGCCTTCGTGTGGCGGATGTGTTTAGGCCTGTGCGTGTCTTTGGCCGTGCGCGGCTTTGCCCTATTCGATTCCATGAATATGTGTGGTTCACGTGCGTGTCGGCGTTCCGTCTGCTTCCCAGCAGTACATCCCAGTTGCGCCCTTATTTTCGCGCGTTGTTCCCCATTACGCGCGTTACGCCCCGTGTTCCGCCCCCTTTTTGGTGTGTGCGCAGAGGTTGTGCGCTTTCACTATGCGCGTCGCGCACACCGTTCAGGATGTTTCAGCAACGTGTGCGCCATGCACCGATATGGCTCACATCCCGAGGAAAACACGTGCAGGGACTTCCATGAATCGCACGTGTGCGCGTGCGCCTGTTTTTTCGCGCTTGCGCCTGCTTGCGCCTGCTTGTGCATAGATTTTCGGCGCACGTTTGTTCCATGAATCGGCCCCTAAAAGTTTTGTATGAAACTAATAAAATAAAAAAACATTAAAAAAAATAAAAAATATTAGGTAGGTAATGGCTAGGTGCTTGACAGCAGCCAATATTATAAGGTGTGGGATGGGTGCTGTGTAAAATTGTCAAGAGAGTTGAATTAGGTGAACAACTGTACCGAATTTTGCATGCTTGGACTGATGGTGATGTGTTTTTAGTATTAGGTGTAGTCAAATAGTGTGCATGGCACATTTCTAATGACTCACATTTGCACCTCTTAAGCGCCTGGATGCCCACGTGCATTTCACGCTACTACAAATGCAAAATAAATACATACGGGATATGCCATATACCACAGCCACCCCCATTATGCACACACTGCTCTTCCTGTAGCAATCTAACATTACTCATGCTTAAATGCAAAAGACAGACCCGAGCAGAGTTATTCTGAACTGGGTCATTAGTATTCCATTGCTGGAAACAGCCGACTGTTAGGGAGAATTCTCATTTCTGTACTAATTCCCTTCAACCTTAGAGACACCCAGCTCTTTTTAAAATACCTTCTCTTGTGTGAACTACTGTTCCCAAGAATAGTAAAATGAAATTTACTTTACTTATCTTTTCTCTTAGTAGGTCCAGCACACACCATGTTATGTGCATTGCTGGGGGGTTACTTAGCAGCCCCTTATCCTACTCTCTCATTTAACATTTTGTATGTTACCCTCACTACTTTAAATGGCCGGTGGCAGTGGTTAATTTTCCTACCATTGTGCTTTTCTACCGAAGGCTGAATCCTCAGCTGCAGTATAGGACCCATGGGTGACCATTTTGTCAAAATGGCCCTGGTCTTCTGTTTTTGCCATTTTCTGTGTGTGGTGTCTTTACTGGGTTCTACTCTGTGCGTTGAGCCAGGTTTGAGCCCTTTGTTCATTTTGCCTTTGGCTGGTTTAAGCCCTGAAGCCCGCCTCTGGCTCCAGTGTGTCTGGAAAGGTAGGATGTGAGGGAGGTTCCCGAAACTCCCCTGTCCTTTGTCTCTGGGAATGCCTGAATGCAACCAGTCCTGATTGGTTGGCTGGCTGTCCTTTTAGGACAGCCTCCCTGCTGTGTGATTGACAGCCTATGCTGTGCATGAATGGGAAAGGCAAGGGTTTTGGGTCTAAAGGCAGAGTCGACCACTGGGAGAAAAACCCAGCGAGGTTGCATCCTCCTGAACTTTTGGATTGGCCGGTGAAGCCCTGCTGCTGTGCTGAAACTCCTTTTTCCAATTGAAAAGAGAAGCTCCGGAAGGGATGACTTCTTCCCTTTGGTTAGTGGGAGCAACTAACCCAGAGGCAAACTCCACTGGGCCACCTTTCCCGACAGGCTGTACTTATTCACTGCTCCAGGAACTGAGTGCCAGGGGTCGAGTAATCTATAGTCGAGTGTCACATCTGAAATCCATCCAGAAGCTCCAGGAGTCTCCTAAGGACTGTCCAGAAGTAGGACAACTCGAGCTTGAGTTCCTTCACCAGAGTGCAGGACCCAATGAGTGAAGGAAGCTCAACCGGTATCCGAGATCCGCAGTAGTGCTGTTTACCGAGTGCTGAAACAGCAAAGTGCTGCTGAACTGAAAAGGGCCCACAGCTGCCAACGACCTCCAAATTGCTGCCGCAGGAGCCCTCCAGACATCCGCCCTCTTGTCCCCACGACTGAGGCTCAGGAACCCAGGGTCTGCACCACTGCAACAGGTCAGAATCCAGCTGGACCACTCTTCTTCAAACCAAAGGCACTGTTGAGACTTGGGGCACTTGCCTCACTGTCTTATTAGCTGTGCTCTTCTCAGTTGAAACTTGCATTGGCTTACTTTTTAGAGTTGCTTCTAACTCTGCTTTCCACAGGATTCACAGATTTTGACCCTACATGTGATGTCTACAAACTCTCTAACTTTGTGCAAGACCTTTATTCTGTAAGAAGGGCTTCAGCTTCATAGACTGTGCTCCAATTGACTTTGGCTGTCATGGCTCCCTGCAGACTCTTCTAGTCCATTGACTTTGCTATTTCGGACCCTCATAGGTGGTAACTTGTTTTAGACTGTTGTTGCTGGGAAAGCCTTGTCTAGACGTCATTGGAAGATTTGAGTATACTCACATACCCTGAGAACCTGTTTAACCTTTTTCCTTCCTTTAACCTTTCCTTTCTGCAACCTCAGAATCTGCAAAGTATAACTAGTGATATATAAATGCCATTACTGTCCTTGTGAATGAAGTCACCTCTGGGTGTAGAAATTATGTAAAAAGCATATCCAACGAGTATCCACTAACTTGCGCTGATCCTGAAGAGTATTTTAAAGTATATTTGATTGCTACCTAAATTGCCCTTTTTAAAGAATTCTTATTTATAAATTGATGTTAAATAAATACATGACTGTTTATAACAGAAACCTTAAGTATAAGTGATACTTGGTTACTTGTGAATAAGAATTTCATTGCTACAGCTCTACAGCTCACATTTACCCCTCTTTAGATGGGCCTGGCTGTCCAGCGAAACTACCAACTTGCGTAGTACAGACCCATACCAAAAGGTGGGTTACCTAATACCAAGCAGATAGGTGTTGTGTAGTCTCACACAGTGTGACTACTCCAATTCTTACCTAACACCGACCACAGCATGTGCAGTGCTGTGTGGCAGCTCTGGAATGGGCTCTATGACCCAAGCAGGTAACTGAAACATACTGAGCAGAGCAAATCGGTCTGGCCATTTTCCAAGAGGGCCAGCATCCACCTCTCAATCCGGGCTGGAGCATTGGAAGCCGACCCAGCCATGATTGGCAGCAGAGGCTTATGGTCTGTTACCACCTTTACCGGCCATCCCAGTAAGTACAGGCAAAAATGGCAACACCCCCATTGAACTGCCAGAGTCTCCTTCTCGATTTGGGAGTATCACTGCTCTGTCCCTGACAGAACCTTGCTCGCGTAAGCAATTGGCCTAATCTCCCCATTAGCGTCCGTTTGGGTGAGAACTGCACCCAGACCAAAAGGGCTAAAGTCCACCATGATCTCTGATGTCAAGGATGGATTGAAAAACAGCATAGTGTCCTCCGCCGTCAGCGCTCCCTTTACATCTTCAAAGGCGTCTCAATGAGTTATGCCACCAGCGCATTACATGCAAGATGCATGTTTGAGGCACTGTATCGTACATGCAGGAAATAAAAACACCCTGTTGCCACCAGTTATGGGGAGGCACTTCAGGGGAAAAATGCTTAATGTTTTGTAAAAGTAGAAGAACAGCGTACCCTGTAGTTTCTGTCCACTTTGAACTCTGCCTCTGTAACCCCGCCTCTCTCTTGGTCTTACCTTCCTGGAAGGGTTGTACCTTGGTGATCCCATATTTCTGAATCCACTGGATTACATTTGCCTTCCAGTTTTCCATTTAAGCCATTAGAAATAAAGATTTGAGGTCTTGGTAGTGCAAGACAAAAGAGCCTCATGTGATAACAATACAGTGATGTCCTCATGATTTAGAGTCAAGTTGTTGTTCACCATTTTGGGGTCCCATTGGACTCCATTTAGGACACGTGGTAGTACTGCCTGTGTTACTACCGCAGAGGTTACAGATTAATTACATTCAAACGTTCAGTGTCGTACCAAAATAATGGATTTAAAAATTGAGAAGACAAAAATGTCAAATGGAGAAAACAGCATTTCGCTGCATATATATGTGGTGGGCTGGGTAAGGATAAGAATGCATGTGAGGAGTTTGGGGTGTGTAAGTGGTCTTAATGCTTAATGATAAAAGGATAGACGTTTAATCAAACAATAAAATGAAATCAAGTAATTACAACATTATCAGAATCCCACTCTTGTGAAGAAAACACATAAAATGCAGACGGTTGTAGAATTCTTATCTGGGTAGATGAGCAAGGCTGTTCAGGCACTTCATTGGCACAATGTTAATATTCAAGAAAGGTAGACAGTGGCGTTTAAAAGTGATTATGGTACTCAAAGGGGACCATGAGGATAGCGTCTCTCCAGAGTACCTTAATCTGGTCTTTTTCTGCTCAACTGTACTGAGCCAGGCTTCTAGGAAAGTCCTGAGGTGGTGATTCAGTTCGGGGTTGATACATTGGTCAACTTGGTCAAAAACACACTGTGGTCTAAGCATTGATGGCACGAAGAAGTGTGGAATGGGCAGCCAGGTTATGTCCCAGTCGGCGTAGCGCACACGCAGTTCAATGTCGGCATTAGGGCCCAGAGATGTTCATTGGTTTCTGTGTTTCTGAGAGGCCCCATCCATGGTTTCCAGGGACAGGCTGAGTCTTTCTGTTCTGCACTTCCACTCCTGGGAGCTCTGCTAGCACCTACATCGGATCCTTCACCTCCAGTCAACAGGAGCCTGGCTCTGGTGTGGCTGGTAGGGCATCATTGGTCAAGCTGCAGTCACCTGCACTGTTCTCTTTGGATGGTTAGGGGACAGAATGAGGGGGTGCCCCTCTTCCATTAAAGGCAAATTGACACAGTGGATTGGCCCAAAGCAAGGCTGCTGTAAGGGGTCCAATCCCTGTTGTTGTAATAAGTGTCCTTTTCCGTATAGCATTACATCAAGAATTCCTTGCCTGCAAGAAATTGAGGTGATAGGAAAAAGGAAGAGAGCCATAAAAGAAACCAAGATGGTGGGACCCTTGGCCAGGCCTATCTTCCCTCTCTGCCCATGTTACTCCCCCCACCCCTCGCTTCCCTTGCTTGATGGCTTCAAAGGTACTCCAATCATCAGCAACCTGGTGTGAGACTGGCTTTCTTTTTATTAGTCAGTGCTCACTCCAAAGCTACTTTGCTAGGAGCCCTCCCAGGTGAAGTTTGTCTTCCTACAATGGAATTAAAGGGGCAGCATTCTGTTTAATGTTCCACTTAGCAGTTGTGGACACAGTCATCCTAGACACCAATAACCATGAATTCTGTCATTGCATGTCCTGCTCACAGATATGATATTGGTGTGTTGTCCAATTGCCTTGCCTGTATAATTGTGGGTCCATAGGAGTCACCATGCCACAAGCAACACCATTCCAATATGGGATACTAAGCTTACTTTTAAAGCTTGAATATGCAATGAAATTGATAAAGCGCAGTAGACACTCAAATAGGATAGTAGTGTCAACTAATTGATATGTGGTTGTAGCCCTCCCCCTATGCTTCCCACTTCATTAGAGCTCTACTTCCTTCGACATTGTTAGAGCTATCCCTCCTGTTACATGCCATGCCACAACCAGACACGACTTATATTTAAATATGTATCCACCTCCAGACTGACTAATGCATCTAATTATTACAATTATGACCTGAAAAGATTAGAAAGCCTCCTCACCTGCGGGAAATTCGTGCCACAGGGGTGTCAAGGATGCACATGTGCCATTACAGAGCTAGGGCTATTGTTGTCAGGAGGCTGGTTACAGCAAAGGCATATGTGTGCACTATAAATTTGGCATGGAACAGTTAATGAAAGGGGGGCTTGATTCACATGCCTCCTTTTAGTAAACAAGTTTTATGCATTATTTACTTTCACAAAATATAAAAATAAATCTCTGGCTATCGTGCGTTTGGAGATGGCAATCCGTCACAGCCGCTCTTCTGTACATATAGGCATAGTGCCAAGAGCATCTTTGGTGAGCCTTTTCCAATGATTTTCACTGTGCCACCATGCCCATACTGTCAATCACAATAGTTAATGGCAATGCAGTGCTGGGATGGTGTTCTAATTGCGGCAGTACTGATGCGCATTGTAGTTGTCGGCACAATACTGAAATCTAAGAGGGTTCATGCTGCGAGGAATGGTAATCAGGGACACTGCTGGATGACATATTGCTGCTTAGCACTGATGTATGGTGCACTCTATTGATTTTCACTGTGCTATGTCTTTTGTTATGTTTACAGATTTTTATTGGTAGAAATTAGGTATACAAAGCAAATGATACAACCATCGTGTCAAAAATGATGGCAACTATAAAGAAGAGGCATACATGAAGTGATAGATAATTAATGCAAATGTAAGCCAAGTATCTTTATATCATATCATAAAATTCAAAATTAAGAGCTTTAAAGATATAAGGGGGGGACAATACAAACAACAAAACAAGACAAACAGGACTCAACATGTACATGAGGATGGAGGGGATGGGGAAGGTGCGGGTACAAAGAAATCAGGCAACATTTGTAGGATAAACTTAGAGGTTGCTAATGTGGGTCAGCAGCAGATAGGAAGTCAATAAAAGATTGCCATTTCAACTGATACTTACTAAGTAGGTCAGGGAAAGATACATTACAGCTTTCTAGTCTATGGATATTGCAAATAGAGTTCCACCAGAATTTGAAATGAATATGACTGAGGTTTTTCCAGTTAGTTAGTAGTAATAGTTTGAATCACCACCATTAAGCATACATCAAACAAATAGTATGCGCGTTTGTTGCTGGAATTATTATGCAACATGGAACTTCCTAGGATAAAAAAAATCTTGATGAAGATTGAAAATACATTTAATGGTATTCCACACCCAGTTCCAAAATGGCTTGATATGTTGACATTCTATGAACATGTGTTTGAAAGAGCCTTGGGAATGTAAGCAGCTCCAACAGTTATCATTAGGTGATAGGCCACATTTGAAAAGGGAGACAGGGGTAATGTAGGGTCTATGATGACAAAAGTATAGGGTTTGGATTAGGCTAGCAGACGATGCAATTTTAGAGATGCACTGCCATTGAGGGGGCCAGCAAAATGGACTATTCGACAGTAAACAATCACCTGTCCAGTCATTATGAAGACAATCAACTTTTGGGGTAGACAGAGTTAACAGTAGGATTTTATAATAAATAGAGGCTGTAGTGTCTGAGTTCTGCATGTAAAATAATTCCTGCGCATTAGGAACATTGGAGATATATACTAATAATTCAAAATGTTCTACTATTGCAGCAATAATGGAAAGATATTGCTTCAAGAAGGAGGCAGGCATGTGAAACTTGGCAATAAATTAATCAAATGTAATGGGAGAACCACGTAAAAAGAGTTGATTACAAAATGTGATGCCTTTAGAGAGCCATGGCTTCCAAAAGATCGATTTACCATTCATTCTGATCAGGGGATTGAGCCCCATGATTGAGGACTGTTTAGCTAAATATGGGAACATATAGAGCCTAAGAGATAGGACAGATTGATGATTACATGCATATTTAGTACATTTGTTCTTCCACTTAATATACTAAAGGTCAGCAAGGGATATTGGAGACGCCATAGCTCTTCACAGGCATATCCACCTAGGTACACGGAATGATTCATCCCGAGTAAACCACCACTGTGTCTGCTTAATAACAAAAGTCATGTGATCGTTTTTGAAGTCAGGGAAACCAACACCACCTTGAGAGCGGGGTTTCTTAAGTTTACTGAGCAAGATTCTGTATTCCTTTTTACCCCATAAGAATTTCGTAAGCCAGGAATCTATTGATTTAAAAAAGGAAGGACAGAGGGGAATTGCCAAAATATAGAGATGATAGAGTAAAATGGGGAAATCATTATTTTAATAGATTCCAAATGGCCCCACCAGGAGAGATAAAGGGGGGGCCATAAGGATACCAACTTTTTAACTCTGGCTAATGGACAATCTGTATTGAAGAGGGAAATAGGACGATAGAAATAGCCAAATGTATTTCATGGGGACTAATTGGTGCATTAAGTGATATTAGATTAGCCTGGGGTAGGAGTTACGGGGTCTATTATATAGGAAGCCATTAACAGCAGGATTATTAGGAGGGGCTTCAGAGGTATATAAATTGGAATACATTTTTTTGATGGCTTGAACAATTTTCTCATCCGAAGATTTTCTATTCCCTAAGTGCTCTTTAATAACTACAATTTTGATTTTCTCCTTCTTAAGTTTGAGGTAAGTGGCCAAAGATGTACTAGTTTTATTGGAGAATTGGTAAATCTTTGTTTCTTTTTAAGCTGGTTGGTACATGAATATTGCCTGATGATTTTGTTATATTGAAATCTTAGTTTCAGAATATCCTTGAGAGTAGAGGTAGAGTTAGTGCGGGTGAATTGGGTTTCTAGGGGTTTAAACTGCCTGAGAATAGATTCTGATTCAAATTTAAGTTTTTTCTTTTTGTTTGCAATAAATGAAACAATACGACATATAAGAACCACTTTATAGCATTCCCAATTATTGGTAATAGAACGGTCTTGATTCTTATTTTCAGAGAAATAAATATTGTGTTGTTGTGTAATGAACTACATAAATGATTCATCATTTAATAGGTTAATATTAAATCTCCATCTGCTAGAGTCGCAAGAGTTTATTGGGGAAGCAATTTGAATGTGTACTGGGGCATGGTCAAAGATCGTAATGGATTCTATCTGGGAATCGAGGAATGGATTGACCATAGAGTTAGGGATGAACATATAATTAAGTCGTGAAAAGGAATTGTGGGGCATAGAGTAAAAGGTAAATTCAGAGTCTGTGGGGTGGAGAATGCACCATGCATCACTAAGGCCTACTTCATATATAAAATGAATACATTGTGTATGAGATGAGGTGTTGGTATACCGCACATCAGATTTCCTGTCCAGAAAGGGCTCTACGACTTGGTTACAAACTCCACATGCAATCAGAATTTGGGGTAACATAGAAGCATGTGATCCCTGAGTTGTCGCCAAAACGAGGGCTCTGCAGATGTTGGGCCATATATATTGAGAATCGTGTAAGCTATAGAAGCTAGATTCCTTAGATAATACTTTACATTTAAGGGCTTTATTAAGATGTGTGATGACGCGGTTCTTCTTGCCATTTGCAGCACCAGAAAAAACCTGACCCACCCAGTGGCACTAGAGTTTTGTTGCTTCTTCATCTAAGAGATGTGATTCCTGTATGCATGCTATTGAGGGCTTTACTCTATTGAGATGCGAAAGAATCTTTTGTCTCTTGATAGGATTATATAATCCTTTCACATTCCAAGATATTATATTAAGAGGCATCAGTCGGGAGAGTAGATGTGTGCATATTGATGTAGAAAGCAAATCAAATGGTACAATTTTATTGAAACATTAAAACCTGTTACGATATAATAAGTGGAAATACCCATCAGAACAGGAGGACACTTGAAGGGAGCGAAACATAAGGAAGAGGGTAAAACAATCAGCAAAGACATGAAAATTGGTAAAAGAGAAATATATCCAAAAACAGTCAATAGAACAGTGGCTAACGGGAACAGTCATGTCAAAAAGTGATGGAATATGGGAAGGAGAGCCGAAAAAGAAAAGGCTTGCCAAACCCCACTCTGGCGAAGGAGGTCAAAATATAGAATGTAGAACGTATAAAGTCATAGATCCATTCAAGTGATGGGGTTAGAAGTATCCATGCCATTCCATTTGTGAGAGTGGATGTATTGTCTTAGATCCGCTGCATTTTGGAAGGTTGATGACTGCCCATTTATGGTAACTTTTAGGATAGCTGGATGAATAATGCCACATCTAGCATTTAAATATCTTAGAGCAGGTCTAAATGCCAAAATATCCTTTCTTCTTGCCACCGTTGACTTGGAGACATCTTGTGTAATGAAGATTCTGTTTCCTTCCCATATTAGCTGCTTAATTTGCCTGACTTTTCCCATAATGAGTGCGATATGATTGAAATTAAGGAGGGCCAGTATAAGGGTTCTGGATGGACAAATAGTGCTTGATGGTGAATTGCTATGACCAATTCTGTGTGCTCTCTGAATGTTAAGCTGCACAGATGCCGGCAGGCTGAGAATCTGAGGAAGAAATACATATAAGAAGGCAATAGGATTGTCTTTTTCGATTCCTTCCGGAAGGCCAACAATGCAAAGGTTGTTCCTCCTATTTCTGTGTTCTAGATTCTCAGCTTGTTGTTGTAAGGAGGCTATGGTAATTTCTAAATTAGTGATCTTATTAGAGACATCTTCTGCTTCACTGACTCTCCTTTCCACCTCATTCATCCAGGATTCAAATACAGACCATATGTTATCTAGTTGCTGCAATTTGACATTAGTGTCTTCCATAAAGGGCTTGAGAGCTCTGATCTCTGATAAAATGGTCTGCATGACAGGATCCACTATATGTTCTTTAGGTGTCGGAGATTCACTTTTCTGTCTTTTCAGAGTAGTAGGAGATGATATGGAAGCCTATTTTGTCTGTTCCTTTTTAGCAGCCATAGTATATATATTGGAGAATGTAGAAACAATGGGCCTCATTCCGAGTAGGGCGCAAAGGGATACCGGGCACTGTTAAGGACATCGGTGCCGGTAATCCCTTTGTGCCCTACTACGAGGTCCCTTTGCGGCCCCGTCCTTAACGCCTGCTTTTACCAGGCGTTATGGACGGGATCCGCAAAGGGATTTCAGAGCTAATAACGCTACCGTAATTTATGGTACCGTTATTAGCACCCTCCCCATTCCCATTGAGCCCTACGGGGGCTCAAATGGGAATGGGGATTGACATTTTCAATGGGGACTTAATAGCGCCATGACTAGCACCAACCTTGGAATGAGGCCCAATGTATTTCAATAGTAATCCCAATTTGTTTCTTCCCTGTATCTCTAATATCTTCTATTCCCTCCTCTTCCTCCTCTCAGAAATGTCAAGAAAGATTAAAGCTTTCAGAGTACCATCATAGGGTAGTCATTAAATATCAGCAAAGAAATGGTTTGGTTTGGATATAAAATTAGAGGGGAGGAGCTAGAATGATATGTGGGACACAAGGAAAAGAAAAAATAAAAGGATATATTATTGGTATTTATCCTCAGAGATAGTTAGAAATAAAGGTAGTCCTTCAAACAGGTAAATAAAGTAAGCAAAATCACTTCAGAAAACACTTGAGTCTTTATATAGTCAAGTCTAGTATTGATATCCAGTCTTTAAAAGTGAAGAAATAGAAAGTAAATCAAAGAAAAACCTTTGTTGTGGGGAAAACCGCTATCCGACGCCAGGCGTGCCACCCGTGTCACGGCAGCCGACCAGCTGACAAGAAATGTCGGCCGCTCACTCTGCGGGATGATGCGGCATCAGGCCCAGCCTCCAGAGGTCCCAGAAGCACGTCGATATAGCAGCACATATCTTTCTAAAAGGCACTGAAGAACAAAGAAGCTCAGGGGAGCGTAATGGGGCACAAAAGAGGCGCAACCAAGGTACATTAGGGGTATAATTAAATCTTTAAGCATAACCAGAGCGGAGCACCAAAGCTAGGTAACCGCTTCCATCACCACCAAGCCACAACCCCCCACTGTGCTATTGCTAATGATATCAAATGGGATCAACATTATCTTGGGTGGCTGCAGTTCCTGGATGGATTTAGGGTAAACAATTTGGTAGTAAAATAATCAGCGTGAGGTGAGAAACTGACCCAAGGGGGATAGCATGAACTGGGTGTGTCTTTCTGAGTCGAACAGGAGATTACAAAGATAAGGAGAAACATCTCTGCCCGGGGCAATCATGTTTTGATGATGGCATCGCCGGGTCTATGGACGATCATGGACGATCATTGGGCGATCAGGTGATGGTGAGATCCCTGGATGAAAAGTATATCAAATGTTGACGATGTGAGCAAGCACTGATAGGGTTATCATTTTATCAAAAAACTCCCCCTTCGGTACCACTCAAAAAGTGTCACGAAAGGAATAAATATCCATTTGCAACTTTGGCCCACTTTTTTATTGGTACCTGAGACAATTTTATGGCCCAGTCCGACTCTGGTTATCATTAGGTGACTGTTAATTAATTGTAGGGATATCATGAACTCTTTAAGACCATATGGTAATTTGAAAGAGTTTTTTGGATCACTATCTTGAGGGTTTATTCATGTCAAGACACGTTTTACATGCCAAACTTGTGACAGTTGTTGAACAGTCAATCGTTGTGGATTCGGGATATGCAATGGAGGAGCATTACTCTTGATCACCGGCTTCTGCATGTTATTGAGTTGCATCAGGTTCGGCCTCCTCACAGCAAGTATGATGCCCCAGAATGGTGCCCCATAGTAGGCAGTGGTGCCCCATAGTAGGCAGTCACAATGGGCACAGTCTGCCCATCATCGGTAGAACGATATATCAGGTGATGCCCAAAGGATGGTCTGAACAGTGTGTCTTAAGATGCCACAAGGCAACTAGGTTCTGTGGATGCGACATATGTAAATAGCCAAGAGAGGTCCAGGATGTTAAGCCCCATTGCCCTCCAGTCATGTGCCTACATTGTTCTCTCTCTTTGATCACCCTCCCTGTTTATTACTTTTCAACTCGGCTTTGTAGATTTTTTTAGGTGTGCTTGGACCTGAGGCTTTTGAAAGAGATGTACTGGGGGCCTGCTTCTTTTAGTGGAGCCAGGGCCCTTTCCACAGTAGGCCTGCAGAAGCTGCACAGTGTTTGGTCTTTATGGTTTGCCCCAGTGAGTACAGGGGAGTTATTTCAAGGTGGGCATTGTGTGGTCTTGTATTTTTGGTCGATTTATACTGGCTGCTTCCTTGGAAATGTTTGATCCATGTACATTGGCCACCCCGGAATACCTTGCATTCTACTTGTTACCCCCAAGGTGCATCCCTTTTGTTCAGCACTCTGTTGCTTCCCAGCTAGGTTTAAGACCCATAAATCCCATACATACATACATACATACATCCATCGGGGTGACCAGATGTCTCGGTTTTGCCGGGACTGTACTGAGAGTTTTTAAATCTAAAAATCCTGTCCCGGTTTTGGACAACGGGTGGGTGACAACAATTAAAAACTAATATCTCAACACTTTCATAATTGTGAGGTCATAGGATGGGCTCGAACGAACCAGCAACCTTTCAGGTACGAGCCACACCACTAACATATTGTGCCACAGAGACAAAGGAATGAACAGCAAGCCCTGCAATAACTATCAGAGCAAAAGCTCGTTTTTAATTAACATGGTCAGATTCACAGCCAAAACTGCACAATTCACTTTTTATATTATACATTTATATAGAGGAGCAGTGCTGGAAACAGTGTTGGGTGGGGGCTCTTGGGGGCGTGTTTGGGAGAGGGGTGGTAGTGGGTGGGCTGCCAGCGGGTAATCCTTTTTTATGCTGTTGGCTGTCCCTGTTATCCTATTGTAAATCTGGCCACCCATACATACATACAAAAATACATGCAGGGTTTTAGCACTTATCCTAGTGTATTCCAACCAATGATCAGGTCACATCCACACGAGGATGGCGCTAAAGCAGTGGGGCAGCAGTCTCTGCTGTAGACATTGTGCAGGAATGGTATAGGGGTCCGTCTACGATCCACTATTTGGTATCATTTTAAACCACACACTTGCTAACGCTAAAGATTTAGGCAGTAGGCTACTGTTTTTTAAGCAATCCTACCGCCTACAGATTTAGGTGACAGATCCTTCTGCTTTTTACAGTGGCAGGTAATATATGTGACTCTAAGGCAGGCTGCTATAAACAAAACATGCTTCACATTAGTCTGTCTCTACAGTGGCTGGTAGGTGATTACTTTGATTGGGCTCAGACCAATCCACTGACCTGACAGCTACGTGACTGTCCTGCACTCTTGCCAGGACAGACCTTAGGTGAACCACCAGTGAAGGCAAGTGGCAGAGTGTAACACCATCACACAGCACCTGCCTATCAGACTGAGGGGGGTATCAGTCTCCATGTCATTCAGTGTTCAACGTGCACTGCAGGAATACATATGTATTGCCCAGACTGCAGCTACCGAGCAGTAGCAAACGTTGCCTACTAGCTCTGTGTAATTGAATTTGATGTTAACTTACCATTCAGACTTATACATTTTTAACATTTGAACATCTTTCCATGTTATGCTGTTTGATGGGTTATGTATTTTAGAATGCTTCAATGGTGCCAACAATGTATGTTTTGTATTTTCCTGTGATGCCATTGGTATGCGGATTATTATTTTTGAAACTTGAAAAATCCTACATCTTTTTGGTCACAGAATGTTGGCAAGTATGAAATCGGATACTTGTGGGGGGAAGACAGAACACCAAACACTCTTTGGAAAGTTCATGAATTGAACTTGCTATCCACAAATAGTCAACATATCCCACTGTTTCTTTTTGCTGAAGTTTGTCAGTGCCAGCTAATGTAAATCCTGTTAAATTAAGTTCCCTTCCTGCCAGCTTTGGCAGGACTAAGGGAAATCAATCCCAGCATTCCGTGCGGCTCCCCTGATGTACTTGTTCGCAGTCCCCATTGTTGCCATAGCTGCGGGGTGAAAGTGTGTTTTTGTCGCATTGTCTGTTTTTCTTTTCTGTGATGGTTTGGCGGATTCAAAGGAGATTCGCCTGAACGCTTCCAGCGCAAACAGAACTCAATATAATATTATGTCATTTAATCTGACGTAAGCCACTCTGTAATGAAAAAGAGGAAATGGCAGAACGTAAGCCCATTCCGGTAACAAAGCGAACAGAGCACAGGCACGTACATGCCTGCGCATGTGTCTGTGTGCATGCGTATGTATTCACTTAAAACAACATTGCCAAGAACAGTTATGCTTAATGTAAACCCGAGAAACGTACAAAATAGTTGCAGCGCAAAAACAGTTATCACAGAATTGTTCCACTTATGGTCTCAAAGCAACCATCACTCGGCCACTGCCAAGCACTGTTCAGGACGTCACACATCATGTGCCTTATAAAACATGTAATTTCCGTTCCAATTGGGGTTTCTATGTTTTGGCCCTGAAGGCCAGAGAAAGACTCAACATAAACAGTCTGGGATACTAATATTTTTTCTAAGCTCTAGTCCTCCTGTCATGCAGAAGCTGTGGATACGTGCATGTCACCTGTGATGTCATATGTGGCAACGAACCAAATTAATGTTTTTTTAATGTTTCCACCTGCAACCCTAATGTCCCTTCAACTGAAGCTTTTTCATTGAATTTCTCAGGTTTACTGAAAGGGAACCTTGACAATTGTTCTAATGATATACGCTAAAATACACATAGTTTCCACGGGCCCTGGCCGGCAGCCATGATCAGGGGACACTGTGCCTGGGACATGGCCATGCACCAGGTGTCCACTGAGAATGACCGACGGTCAAGCCCAGTGGTCACATTGAGTCCTCTTTGGCCTAGCCCTGGGCAAATCAAACACAACCAAAGTGCCTTTGGGGCATTGGCGTTGGCAATGTCTTTGACAACTCAAAGGCACTGTGCCTCATTACACGGTAGGCGGTAAGGGATTACCGCCCTACTACGAGGTCCCTTAGCGGGTCCCTCCCCTAATGCCTGGTTTTCCCAGGCGTTATGGAAGGGACCCGCTAAGGGACTTCAGAGCTAATAACGGTACCGCAAATTGCTGTACCGTTATTAGCTCCTTCCCCATTCCCATTGAACCCTATTGGGGATCACATGGGAATGGGGAATGGTTCCCGGAATGGGGACTTCCCGGTCCCGCCAAGGTCGGAATAACCTGGTAAGTCCCCATTCCGGGAACACGACCCGGAATGCGGTAATGGGGTAGCCATGGCGCTAATAGCGCCATGGCTACCGCTTAGCGTGTAATGAGGCATTTGTCTGTGACTATTTGTTTTCTGGTTTTTTTGTTTTATTGGTTCTTTAACTTTTAAACCTTTAACATTACTCCATATAATCCTTTCAGGTGCTGTTCATTCAAAGCAGCAAAGTAAAAGGCGATCTAACATTGTTTTTAATGATGGCTCTTAATCCTTTACTGCTAACTCTGCCAGTTTTAAGGCTGCAATTGTTCATCCAAATTTTTCAGCCATCATCAACCCCTTGGACCATTCTTCATCAATCATCGAGTCATACAGTCTAACATATTCGTTCAAGTTAGTTGCTCCATTTTCGATAAGTCCCGGGCAGTTTAGTATAAGATGCTTTATTGTCTCTATTTCCTCCTGGATTTTGCACGAGCGGCAGATTGCCTCCTGGGGTTTAATCTGTACTCCTATTAACAGAACCTCTTTTGTAGGTAATATATTCAATCTGCATCTCATCAACAGGTCCCAATAGTAAGGCGATGGAAATCTTTTTAGATATTTTGGCAAGTGATTTAATTTCTTCAGTTCCCAAGTAGAGTTAAAGCCATAGTTACTATTATACCTCAACTCTAGGGTTTCGATCCAATCGTTTCCGGGAGGATTTTCTTTACTTTAGTATTGTTGTTTATTAACATTTCAACCTCAATATCATTTATGTTCAGGAATTCGCTGCATCGCATACCCCAATGCTTCAAATACTTGTCTTTCATGTCTCTCTTATTGTTCAGGATATAAAAAGGAACCGGTGGGGAAGTCGTTACACATTTCCCAAAAAGGGAGCTAGTCTTCCACATGGTTATTGATGTCAAGGATTTGTGTCAGAGCTCATGCCTTATCAAATATCCTGGTAGAGAGTTTGATAGTCTCAGGACCTTTTTCCAAAAATAGGCCTTGCAGGCTCCCCAGGTTTTACAGAAGAGATTTTATAATGTCTCAGATCTGCCACCATCTTTTGCTTGCAGAAGCTCCAGATTGGAATCATGGAGAATTTTCCACAGCGGTTATGACGGGCTCTCCCCTGATTAGTCAGTGTTATGAGTTTATCTCTTATCAGGTTATATTGACCCAGTTCGTTAATGTTTTTTTTTTATCCTGACTCCCAGGTATATTATAGAGTCTACCTTCTCCAGCTTTTGGCCATTGATAGACCAGTTAAAGGTTTCCCTCCTTTTACTTGTCCCTCAAGCTGACATCATTATCATCATTTTTTATTTCTTTTCATTCACCTTCATCTCGTTTTCGTCCAAGTAAACACGAAAGGCATCTAGTCATCTTTGCAGACCAATTTCCGGCTGGTCTATAAAGACCAGATCGTCTGCATATAGGATCAATTGGATCAATTGATCATTCATTTTCAGCAGGAAAGCTTGGAGGTTTTTTGAGATTCGTCCATATCTGCCATATAAAGGGCAAACAAAAATGGAGCCAAAGCGCAACCTTGTTTTATCCCCCTATGAGTTTGTATCTTTCTAGAGAGGGATCCTTCTTTTGTCAGGCGCACCTGGATTGTAGTGTTTGCATAAAGTTTGTATAGCCTCTATTAAGTCCTTTGGACAATTCCACTTCTTCAGTTTCATCCACAAGCTTTCTCGACATACACCATCGAATGCTTGTTCAAGGACAATAAACTCAACATAAATTTTAGTGTTTGTTGCAAGTGCACGTTGTTTAAGTAGATTCAAGATGAAAAGATTTAACAAGGCCTACTCAAGCAATAAAGGCTGTCTGTCTTGGGTACAATATACCTGTCATTGTTACCCATTACTTTAAATCTCTCAATAGCAGTGAAGCAAATATCTTCCCTATCAGGTCCAAAAGGGCTATTGGCCGGTAATTGAGTGGATTACCCCGGTCGTCCTTTTTAAAAATAAGGACTATTAATGCTTCTTTCTATGATACAGGTAGAGTCTTAGTTCTTATTATTTGTGTGAATAATAAGGTGATAAGATCAGTTCAACTCTCCTAATTTTCCTTTAACACGTAGTTTGAAATACCATCTGGTCCGGCCACTCTCGTTGTACTAAGATTTTTAATCATTCTTAGAATGTCTCCCCTATCAAAGACTAGATTCCATGTATTTTGATCTTTACTGATCTCTTCGATCTTAATTACATTTTTCTTCTTGAATAGGGCTGTATAATGCTCTACCCGCGCTCTTCCGATATCTGTGCTGTAGTAGTTGCTGCTTGGAAATCATTTCCATGATTGATGATATCCCAGAGATTTCTGCTATTATTTGTACTGACTGCAGCTAACATTTTTTCCGCGTCGTGTTGGGCTTGTTTCTCTCGGGTGGCTCTCAGCCTATTCTTATATCTTTCCTGATCTTTTCATGCTTATCCCAACATTCAGTTCAACGTAATATTTTGAGTTCAACTCTATAATTTTTCCTTTTTAGCACTAAGATCATGTCATAGACATTCTTCCTTTCTATTGATGGTCTCTTGTTTATGCCTTTCTTTGTTTCAAATTCTTTGAGCATACACCTATATTCGGTTCTACGTGATTTTGCCGTAGTTTTTTTCAATGTGGGCTTTTTCATCGCCACATTTTCATCGACCAAAACTCTTTTTTTTGTAATTTCTGGGGGGGTTCCCCCCCAGGCCCCCACCTTAATTAAATAATCATACCCCAACCCCAAAAAAACACCCACCAAAAAATATTTTTTTAAAAACGAGATTTGGTCGATGAAAATGTTGGTGATGAAATGTCCCACGTTGAAAAATACTTAGACGAAATGTGTGTATACCCTATATTCGACATTTTTCTCAAACGGCAAAAACCATGCATTAATGGATCACAAAACACACTCCTTACCACATGGATAAGACTGGTAGTATATAAAAGAAGGTGTAAAACATAACGCACAATATATCCACAGGAGTTGCACCTACACGTAAATCCGTATATTCCTTTAAAACATGTCTTTATTTAATTCATTATAACACTCTTAAAATGATCATATTACATAAAATTCATAATCCAACACACAAGATATAAAACATATAAAAAGACTCAACTTCACAACACATAACAATCCCAAAAAATCGGGTTAAATCTGCTGATTTTTACATTGACTCCGTGTGGGACTCCACACTGAAGAAATTTCTTTTCAATATCAGTTTCATTAGTATTTCCTCAATAACCCAACTTGTACAAGTTTCTGTCCTAAGAGCACGTATTACTGTGGGACATTCATCAGGGGTACAGATGGTATGTGTTTGTATCTCAAGGTGGATTGTATTTCTTTCCTGGCACTTTCTTGTCACTCTGGATTTAGCTAAAAAATTGACACCTGTTGGATAGAAATAGCGTATATTACTAGATTGTATGGTAGTTTTGTGTCTATTAAATAGACTACAAACATCATCACCCTGATCCAAAAAAGGGGTGTGGGGTATATATCTTTATTGACATACCTTCTGAATTGTGGTGATAACTTCCACAAGCCTCACCAAATCGTAGATTTTGGTGACAAACGACTTCCAAATGATTACAGGAGGTCGCTCACAAACTTCCTCTCAAGTTCTATAAAAAGAAACACACAGATAGAATTCCTAAACTCATTTTTAACTCAGGTAAGGACTGTATATGATCTATTATCTTTAAGTACCCAAGTTTTACTTACAGCACTTCCATATAAATCAGGACTCCAGATAAGGATAAGCCTCCAACTTGATAGATGGTAGGTTGGGACGGCAAAGATAAATCTCCCTGTGGAGTCAAAAGAAAACCAATGAAATGTGGTAACCACTTGTTTCTGGACACTTTATTAAAAAATCCCCTTATGTAAGGGAACTTCAATCAGGAATAGGGTAAAAGTTAGCCCAAACTCTTAGAACTCTAGGGTTACGAAAAATAATTAAATTCCGGGTTCTCTAACAGCCAGAATAATACAAAAGGTGATTGTATATCGAAGCTACGAGCCACTATATATACTCCCTCTTACCTCAAAACACCGAGTGTAGCCTCTAGGTCGGTCCCAAATCTGTGATTACCGATAGTGCTTTTTAAATCATTTGTGTGACGCCGTCACATTACACGGGACGTGAAGGCGTCACGCATAAAATTCGCGTGGTGACGTCATCTCGTGTCGCTTGGAACTCTAAGGTTACGGCAAATACGGCACAAGAAATAGATGCCGGGTTATCTTATAACTGGAGTACTGCTAAAGGTAATTATATGTCTAAGCTGCGAGCCCGTACACACAATCCCTCTTACCTTAAAAAACCGGGTATGGCCTCTGGATAGATCCCAGGTAAGAATACGCCACCTAGCACAGAACCCAAAGCGCTTTTCAAATTATTCATGTGACTCCGTCACATTACATGAAGACGTGAAAACGTCACGTGTATAAAATCGCGTAATGACGTCATCACGTGTCGCGTAGTGTCCACAAATCGCGTGTGACAATGTCTAAGAAACTACAAACAGAGGACGGGCGTACTGAAGCTCACTCCCTAACACCCAAAGCTGTAGGGTATGTAATGAGGAAAAAATAAAAATAATGAGGAAAGATAATGAGGAAAAAATAGGGTAAAGACCATCGCTGACCTTGACCCATAAGGGTTCAAAAACAATTTTTGGCAGAGTATTGTCATGGTAAGCTGTGATATAGTTTGTAAACATGAGCATAATCAGTAGAATTGTCCAATGAACACAATAACCGAATTGCCATCTATTTTTCAAAGGTACAGTCTCAGCATCTGTTCAAACCCTTTTGTCAGCAGTATACGATCCTATTACAAAATTGCAGAACAAAGCCATGACTTATTCAAAGGTGCATCCCCAACATCTATTCCGCCCCTTGTTTCAAATATAATAATGAAGAACATTATTTGGCACGATGATGATATTACTACATTATTAGATCAACTTCATAATCATCAATGTGAGGATCAGTAGACTTCGAACATGTACTCTAGGAAACTTCCTAACACCAATACATCTATATGTACAATTGTAAGTAGAGACTAATAACAAGAATGACTGTATAGAGACGATGTCCCTTATGCATTGTGCCACTCTATATTCTCGTTTAAACCCTGAATATGGCTTTTAGTTTGGAAAATTAATTTTTGCTCCAGACTTAAAAGTTTCTTGTTAATCAAATCTTGTGTTTTGCCTTTTATATGTTTCAAAATAGTCCAATAAAAGTCTGTACTTTTATGATTTTTTTCCAAAAAATGCTTGACGAGTGGTGCTTGTTCCACCTTATTTTTGATGCAACTCTTATGTTCAGTCATTCTTATTTTACATTTCCGATTGGTTTTACCAATATAGATGTATTGGCACGGGCATTTAATAACATATACAACATTCTCTGTATTACAGTTTGTATGTTCAGTGATGTTCCATTCTTTTTTGAGACCTAAATCTACTTGGGTTGTTTTGGTGGTCTGTGCACACATGCTGCAATTGCCGCATGGATGGTGTCCTACAACTGGAGGTAGATCCCACAGTCTTCTCTGTTGGGTTTCTCTGATTCTATTGTTTCCAATGTCGTGCCTCATCACTAGGTTGCGTATCGTGGTACTCTTTTTGAATGCCACTAGTGGTTTAACACTTTCCTTAGACATCACCTTCTTCCAATTTTTGTTGATGATGGCTTTAATCTTATAGGACAGATTACTAAAGGTATTTACAAACACTAATGGGTTCTCTTTACATGTCTTATTCTGGTGTAATTGGTGGTCAAATAGGGCTTCTCTGTTGTTATTAAATGCTCTCTTCGCTGCATCTTTAACTAGACGTTTGGGATATCCTCGGTTAGTCAGTTTCGTAATCAATTTGTTGGCACCTTCCTCATATGACTCTCTCGTGCTGCTATTTCTCTTGATACGAAGAAATTGACCAAAAGGTAAATTATTCTTCACATGTTGGGCATGGTGACTCGAATAATGAAGAAGTGCATTTCTATCTGTTGCTTTGTTATAAGGTTTTATCAATAAGGTACCCTGATGATGGTATATCGAGATGTCTAGAAAATCAATCATATCATTACTCATATTCATAGTAAATTTAAGGTACCTATTTTGTGTGTTCAGCCATTTGTTGAATTCATTGGCTTCTTCTACACTACCCTTCCAAATGACAAAAATGTCATCTATGTAACGCAGCCAACACACTATATTGTCTTGAAACGGGTTTAAACTGCGATATATGATGGTTTCTTCAAACATATTGACGTATAGATTAGCTAGATTAGGTGCCATAGCTGCACCCATGGCCGTCCCTTCAATTTGGACGTAAAACTGTCCCATAAATTGAAAAAAATTATTCGTCAAAGCCATCTCTGTACACCACTTTATGAAAGAATTGGAAACCGGATGGTCATCTTCTCTTTTGAGGAGGGTTTCTTCTACAACCTCAAGTGTCGCTTGTTGGGGTATGTTGGTATATAAAGCCTGTATGTCCAGACATAATAATAGATTAATATCTGGATCGAACTGGCTACCCTCAATTCTCATTATGGCATCCGTGGTATCTTTTACATAGCTTCTCATGCTGGGTATGAACGGTCGGAGATAGCAATCTGCGTATTTGGACAACGGTTCCAGCAGAGAGTCGATACCAGAGACTATGGGTCTTCCGGGGGGGTTTCTTAGGTTTTTATGGATTTTGGGGAGTATGTAGAAGATTGGAATTCTACCATTCTCTCTCACAAGATATTCTCCTTCTTGTTTGCTAATGAGTTTTAAATCCACTGCTTTAGTCACTTTGTCTCTAATGTTCGTAAGTAATTCATTACTGGGATCCTTATCTATTTTTTTGTAATGATTAGTATTAGATAGTAGATTCAAACATTCTTCCACATATTGAGTTCTATCTAGAACTACTATTGCACCCCCTTTGTCAGCTTGTCGAATGATGATATTAGTATTCGACCCTAAAGATTTTAGAGTACTCTGTTCATTTTTGCTGAGGTTGGAATGTCTGGGGATGCCCATAGATTCCAACGCTCTTAACTCTTCTAATACCTTCTTTTCGAAAACAATAGATTCAGGGGAATAAGAAGATGGAGGGGCACAGAAAATAGAAGGGTTTCTGAGGCCACTACAATTTTTTGAACCATTAAAGGCATTATTTTCAAAGAATTCTTTAAGGTGAACTTTTCTCATGAATTTTTGAAACTCCACTCTGAACTCAAAGGGGTTATGATGTTTAGATATCACATAGTTTAGACCTTTATTCAGTACACATTTTTCATGTTCGGTTAGAATGGTAGCGGAGAGATTAACTACCAACCCCTGTGACTCCGGGTCTGCATCCGGTCTGGGGCCCATTGTCTTTGTCCGCTGCCTCTTTCTAAAAAAGGCTGTCGTTGATCATTTCTACCTTGATAGTTACCCCTTGCACCCCTTCCTCTATTGGGTCTATTCTCGCTTTCCTTACTGTTACCACTCGATCCTGTTCTACTATACTCCTCATTATCATCAGATCCTGCACTCGAACTGTATGAAGTATTTCTAAAACGTACTCTACGATTTGGCTGTTGATTACGTCCAGGTTTTGGGTCTCCAAACTTGTAATCTTTATTAGTATAAATGAAAGCCTTCTCATGTGAGAAATTCTGTACATCTTTCTTCATACGTTTCACTCGTTCTGTAATTGTTTCCGTTTTGAAATCCTGCATTTCTTTTAGATGTTTGTCTAGACTAGTCTTGAAAGCCTCAACTTCAAATTTCTTCTTAATCTCTTCTTCCAATGATTTTAAATCCACTTCTATTTTTTTAGCAGTTTCCTGGGCTGTTTCTATTATTAGAATGAGCCAATCTCGACCACATTTATTAGAAATGTAACTCCATTTCAATTTAAAATCTTGATTATCCAAAAATAATCTAGGTTCATTCCTGACAATCAATCCTTGTGGTAAAGCCTGGTGCTTAACGTATTCTAACATAATGATGGCATGTAACTCAGTTCTTATGAGTCTTTTTCTTAATTGTGCAAGTTCATCCCATTGGTCGTCTTTAGTGAGGATATCTAGGTCTTTGTCCAAGCCCATTATTGGTAGGGATTCTATCAATTTACGTACATATTCATCATTGTATGCCAGGCATTTATCTGATTGAGACGCCATCATAACCGTGATGCACGGTGAGGGTATATACTGTGTGGTTCTTTGACAGAACCAAGAGAGGAGTGTATGGCTATACAAGCCACCGAGACCAAATGGTCTCTAACTATATTTTTCTCAAACGGCAAAAACCATGCATTAATGGATCACAAAACACACTCCTTACCACATGGATAAGACTGGTAGTATATAAAAGAAGGTGTAAAACATAACGCTCAATATATCCACAGGAGTTGCACCTACACGTAAATCCGTATATTCCTTTAAAACATGTCTTTATTTAATTCATTATAACACTCTTAAAATGATCATATTACATAAAATTCATAATCCAACACACAAGATATAAAACATATAAAAAGACTCAACTTCACAACACATAACAATCCCAAGAAATCGGGTTAAATCTGCTGATTTTTACATTGACTC
This sequence comes from Ambystoma mexicanum, assembly GCF_040938575.1. Lineage (NCBI taxonomy): Eukaryota > Metazoa > Chordata > Amphibia > Caudata > Ambystomatidae > Ambystoma > Ambystoma mexicanum. The sequence goes on along the minus strand of NC_090924.1, from coordinate 1,312,596,668 downwards.
CGTGTGGGACTCCACACTGAAGAAATTTCTTTTCAATATCAGTTTCATTAGTATTTCCTCAATAACCCAACTTGTACAAGTTATAAGATAACCCGGCATCTATTTCTTGTGCCGTATTTGCCGTAACCTTAGAGTTCCAAGCGACACGAGATGACGTCACCACGCGAATTTTATGCGTGACGCCTTCACGTCCCGTGTAATGTGACGGCGTCACACAAATGATTTAAAAAGCACTATCGGTAATCACAGATTTGGGACCGACCTAGAGGCTACACTCGGTGTTTTGAGGTAAGAGGGAGTATATATAGTGGCTCGTAGCTTCGATATACAATCACCTTTTGTATTATTCTGGCTGTTAGAGAACCCGGAATTTAATTATTTTTCGTAACCCTAGAGTTCTAAGAGTTTGGGCTAACTTTTACCCTATTCCTGATTGAAGTTCCCTTACATAAGGGGATTTTTTAATAAAGTGTCCAGAAACAAGTGGTTACCACATTTCATTGGTTTTCTTTTGACTCCACAGGGAGATTTATCTTTGCCGTCCCAACCTACCATCTATCAAGTTGGAGGCTTATCCTTATCTGGAGTCCTGACTTATATGGAAGTGCTGTAAGTAAAACTTGGGTACTTAAAGATAATAGATCATATACAGTCCTTACCTGAGTTAAAAATGAGTTTAGGAATTCTATCTGTGTGTTTCTTTTTATAGAACTTGAGAGGAAGTTTGTGAGCGACCTCCTGTAATCATTTGGAAGTCGTTTGTCACCAAAATCTACGATTTGGTGAGGCTTGTGGAAGTTATCACCACAATTCAGAAGGTATGTCAATAAAGATATATACCCCACACCCCTTTTTTGGATCAGGGTGATGATGTTTGTAGTCTATTTAATAGACACAAAACTACCATACAATCTAGTAATATACGCTATTTCTATCCAACAGGTGTCAATTTTTTAGCTAAATCCAGAGTGACAAGAAAGTGCCAGGAAAGAAATACAATCCACCTTGAGATACAAACACATACCATCTGTACCCCTGATGAATGTCCCACAGTAATACGTGCTCTTAGGACAGAAACTTGTACAAGTTGGGTTATTGAGGAAATACTAATGAAACTGATATTGAAAAGAAATTTCTTCAGTGTGGAGTCCCACACGGAGTCAATGTAAAAATCAGCAGATTTAACCCGATTTTTTGGGATTGTTATGTGTTGTGAAGTTGAGTCTTTTTATATGTTTTATATCTTGTGTGTTGGATTATGAATTTTATGTAATATGATCATTTTAAGAGTGTTATAATGAATTAAATAAAGACATGTTTTAAAGGAATATACGGATTTACGTGTAGGTGCAACTCCTGTGGATATATTGTGCGTTATGTTTTACACCTTCTTTTATATACTACCAGTCTCATCCATGTGGTAAGGAGTGTGTTTTGTGATCCATTAATGCATGGTTTTTGCCGTTTGAGAAAAATATAGTTAGAGACCATTTGGTCTCGGTGGCTTGTATAGCCATACACTCCTCTCTTGGTTCTGTCAAAGAACCACACAGTATATACCCTCACCGTGCATCACGGTTATGATGGCGTCTCAATCAGATAAATGCCTGGCATACAATGATGAATATGTACGTAAATTGATAGAATCTCTACCAATAATGGGCTTGGACAAAGACCTAGATATCCTCACTAAAGACGACCAATGGGATGAACTTGCACAATTAAGAAAAAGACTCATAAGAACTGAGTTACATGCCATCATTATGTTAGAATACGTTAAGCACCAGGCTTTACCACAAGGATTGATTGTCAGGAATGAACCTAGATTATTTTTGGATAATCAAGATTTTAAATTGAAATGGAGTTACATTTCTAATAAATGTGGTCGAGATTGGCTCATTCTAATAATAGAAACAGCCCAGGAAACTGCTAAAAAAATAGAAGTGGATTTAAAATCATTGGAAGAAGAGATTAAGAAGAAATTTGAAGTTGAGGCTTTCAAGACTAGTCTAGACAAACATCTAAAAGAAATGCAGGATTTCAAAACGGAAACAATTACAGAACGAGTGAAACGTATGAAGAAAGATGTACAGAATTTCTCACATGAGAAGGCTTTCATTTATACTAATAAAGATTACAAGTTTGGAGACCCAAAACCTGGACGTAATCAACAGCCAAATCGTAGAGTACGTTTTAGAAATACTTCATACAGTTCGAGTGCAGGATCTGATGATAATGAGGAGTATAGTAGAACAGGATCGAGTGGTAACAGTAAGGAAAGCGAGAATAGACCCAATAGAGGAAGGGGTGCAAGGGGTAACTATCAAGGTAGAAATGATCAACGACAGCCTTTTTTAGAAAGAGGCAGCGGACAAAGACAATGGGCCCCAGACCGGATGCAGACCCGGAGTCACAGGGGTTGGTAGTTAATCTCTCCGCTACCATTCTAACCGAACATGAAAAATGTGTACTGAATAAAGGTCTAAACTATGTGATATCTAAACATCATAACCCCTTTGAGTTCAGAGTGGAGTTTCAAAAATTCATGAGAAAAGTTCACCTTAAAGAATTCTTTGAAAATAATGCCTTTAATGGTTCAAAAAATTGTAGTGGCCTCAGAAACCCTTCTATTTTCTGTGCCCCTCCATCTTCTTATTCCCCTGAATCTATTGTTTTCGAAAAGAAGGTATTAGAAGAGTTAAGAGCGTTGGAATCTATGGGCATCCCCAGACATTCCAACCTCAGCAAAAATGAACAGAGTACTCTAAAATCTTTAGGGTCGAATACTAATATCATCATTCGACAAGCTGACAAAGGGGGTGCAATAGTAGTTCTAGATAGAACTCAATATGTGGAAGAATGTTTGAATCTACTATCTAATACTAATCATTACAAAAAAATAGATAAGGATCCCAGTAATGAATTACTTACGAACATTAGAGACAAAGTGACTAAAGCAGTGGATTTAAAACTCATTAGCAAACAAGAAGGAGAATATCTTGTGAGAGAGAATGGTAGAATTCCAATCTTCTACATACTCCCCAAAATCCATAAAAACCTAAGAAACCCCCCCGGAAGACCCATAGTCTCTGGTATCGACTCTCTGCTGGAACCGTTGTCCAAATACGCAGATTGCTATCTCCGACCGTTCATACCCAGCATGAGAAGCTATGTAAAAGATACCACGGATGCCATAATGAGAATTGAGGGTAGCCAGTTCGATCCAGATATTAATCTATTATTATGTCTGGACATACAGGCTTTATATACCAACATACCCCAACAAGCGACACTTGAGGTTGTAGAAGAAACCCTCCTCAAAAGAGAAGATGACCATCCGGTTTCCAATTCTTTCATAAAGTGGTGTACAGAGATGGCTTTGACGAATAATTTTTTTCAATTTATGGGACAGTTTTACGTCCAAATTGAAGGGACGGCCATGGGTGCAGCTATGGCACCTAATCTAGCTAATCTATACGTCAATATGTTTGAAGAAACCATCATATATCGCAGTTTAAACCCGTTTCAAGACAATATAGTGTGTTGGCTGCGTTACATAGATGACATTTTTGTCATTTGGAAGGGTAGTGTAGAAGAAGCCAATGAATTCAACAAATGGCTGAACACACAAAATAGGTACCTTAAATTTACTATGAATATGAGTAATGATATGATTGATTTTCTAGACATCTCGATATACCATCATCAGGGTACCTTATTGATAAAACCTTATAACAAAGCAACAGATAGAAATGCACTTCTTCATTATTCGAGTCACCATGCCCAACATGTGAAGAATAATTTACCTTTTGGTCAATTTCTTCGTATCAAGAGAAATAGCAGCACGAGAGAGTCATATGAGGAAGGTGCCAACAAATTGATTACGAAACTGACTAACCGAGGATATCCCAAACGTCTAGTTAAAGATGCAGCGAAGAGAGCATTTAATAACAACAGAGAAGCCCTATTTGACCACCAATTACACCAGAATAAGACATGTAAAGAGAACCCATTAGTGTTTGTAAATACCTTTAGTAATCTGTCCTATAAGATTAAAGCCATCATCAACAAAAATTGGAAGAAGGTGATGTCTAAGGAAAGTGTTAAACCACTAGTGGCATTCAAAAAGAGTACCACGATACGCAACCTAGTGATGAGGCACGACATTGGAAACAATAGAATCAGAGAAACCCAACAGAGAAGACTGTGGGATCTACCTCCAGTTGTAGGACACCATCCATGCGGCAATTGCAGCATGTGTGCACAGACCACCAAAACAACCCAAGTAGATTTAGGTCTCAAAAAAGAATGGAACATCACTGAACATACAAACTGTAATACAGAGAATGTTGTATATGTTATTAAATGCCCGTGCCAATACATCTATATTGGTAAAACCAATCGGAAATGTAAAATAAGAATGACTGAACATAAGAGTTGCATCAAAAATAAGGTGGAACAAGCACTACTCGTCAAGCATTTTTTGGAAAAAAATCATAAAAGTACAGACTTTTATTGGACTATTTTGAAACATATAAAAGGCAAAACACAAGATTTGATTAACAAGAAACTTTTAAGTCTGGAGCAAAAATTAATTTTCCAAACTAAAAGCCATATTCAGGGTTTAAACGAGAATATAGAGTGGCACAATGCATAAGGGACATCGTCTCTATACAGTCATTCTTGTTATTAGTCTCTACTTACAATTGTACATATAGATGTATTGGTGTTAGGAAGTTTCCTAGAGTACATGTTCGAAGTCTACTGATCCTCACATTGATGATTATGAAGTTGATCTAATAATGTAGTAATATCATCATCGTGCCAAATAATGTTCTTCATTATTATATTTGAAACAAGGGGCGGAATAGATGTTGGGGATGCACCTTTGAATAAGTCATGGCTTTGTTCTGCAATTTTGTAATAGGATCGTATACTGCTGACAAAAGGGTTTGAACAGATGCTGAGACTGTACCTTTGAAAAATAGATGGCAATTCGGTTATTGTGTTCATTGGACAATTCTACTGATTATGCTCATGTTTACAAACTATATCACAGCTTACCATGACAATACTCTGCCAAAAATTGTTTTTGAACCCTTATGGGTCAAGGTCAGCGATGGTCTTTACCCTATTTTTTCCTCATTATCTTTCCTCATTATTTTTATTTTTTCCTCATTACATACCCTACAGCTTTGGGTGTTAGGGAGTGAGCTTCAGTACGCCCGTCCTCTGTTTGTAGTTTCTTAGACATTGTCACACGCGATTTGTGGACACTACGCGACACGTGATGACGTCATTACGCGATTTTATACACGTGACGTTTTCACGTCTTCATGTAATGTGACGGAGTCACATGAATAATTTGAAAAGCGCTTTGGGTTCTGTGCTAGGTGGCGTATTCTTACCTGGGATCTATCCAGAGGCCATACCCGGTTTTTTAAGGTAAGAGGGATTGTGTGTACGGGCTCGCAGCTTAGACATATAATTACCTTTAGCAGTACTCCAGTTATAAGATAACCCGGCATCTATTTCTTGTGCCGTATTTGCCGTAACCTTAGAGTTCCAAGCGACACGAGATGACGTCACCACGCGAATTTTATGCGTGACGCCTTCACGTCCCGTGTAATGTGACGGCGTCACACAAATGATTTAAAAAGCACTATCGGTAATCACAGATTTGGGACCGACCTAGAGGCTACACTCGGTGTTTTGAGGTAAGAGGGAGTATATATAGTGGCTCGTAGCTTCGATATACAATCACCTTTTGTATTATTCTGGCTGTAGAGAACCCGGAATTTAATTATTTTTCGTAACCCTAGAGTTCTAAGAGTTTGGGCTAACTTTTACCCTATTCCTGATTGAAGTTCCCTTACATAAGGGGATTTTTTAATAAAGTGTCCAGAAACAAGTGGTTACCACATTTCATTGGTTTTCTTTTGACTCCACAGGGAGATTTATCTTTGCCGTCCCAACCTACCATCTATCAAGTTGGAGGCTTATCCTTATCTGGAGTCCTGACTTATATGGAAGTGCTGTAAGTAAAACTTGGGTACTTAAAGATAATAGATCATATACAGTCCTTACCTGAGTTAAAAATGAGTTTAGGAATTCTATCTGTGTGTTTCTTTTTATAGAACTTGAGAGGAAGTTTGTGAGCGACCTCCTGTAATCATTTGGAAGTCGTTTGTCACCAAAATCTACGATTTGGTGAGGCTTGTGGAAGTTATCACCACAATTCAGAAGGTATGTCAATAAAGATATATACCCCACACCCCTTTTTTGGATCAGGGTGATGATGTTTGTAGTCTATTTAATAGACACAAAACTACCATACAATCTAGTAATATACGCTATTTCTATCCAACAGGTGTCAATTTTTTAGCTAAATCCAGAGTGACAAGAAAGTGCCAGGAAAGAAATACAATCCACCTTGAGATACAAACACATACCATCTGTACCCCTGATGAATGTCCCACAGTAATACGTGCTCTTAGGACAGAAACTTGTACAAGTTGGGTTATTGAGGAAATACTAATGAAACTGATATTGAAAAGAAATTTCTTCAGTGTGGAGTCCCACACGGAGTCAATGTAAAAATCAGCAGATTTAACCCGATTTTTTGGGATTGTTATGTGTTGTGAAGTTGAGTCTTTGTATATGTTTTATATCTTGTGTGTTGGATTATGAATTTTATGTAATATGATCATTTTAAGAGTGTTATAATGAATTAAATAAAGACATGTTTTAAAGGAATATACGGATTTACGTGTAGGTGCAACTCCTGTGGATATATTGTGCGTTATGTTTTACACCTTCTTTTATATACTACCTACCCTATATTCGACGCCATCTGGGTTTCACGCACATGGCTTTCATATTTCTTAGCAAATTTTGGTAGTTCTTTCTGTTTTATCCTCAATCCGTTCAACCCCCAAGTAACTTCAGCTGAATTCATTGTCTGAGCCCTCATTTCTTGCAAGGGTATTGCCATTTCAATTCCCAACAGGTTGTAAATACTTGCTTTTTGTTTTTTAACCTCAAACGATTTAATCCAATGGATTGACTTTTCAGAAACAAAACAATAATCTAGACAAGCTCAACTATTGCCCCTGGATCAGGTGTCAGCTCCATGAAGATCCACATTAGTTTGGGCATTTAGCAATCTTAGATCTCGAATTTCTATTTCATTTATCCAGCGTAGAGGTCTCCCCATCGGCACAGACTCAGTTATTGCCTTTCTGTTTTTTGTTAGCAATTTTATATTTAGATCACCGCAGATCATAATTACCTGATCTTTTTTCTTCTAACATTGATCTGTAATCTCGGGGCCGTGGAGCAACAAAGGATACCTCAGGGGTTGCACCTTCGACCCCTGGCGACCCCAAATGATGTCCCTGCAATGACACTCAAACGATAAGTGCAACAATGTAGAGTGTAGCATGTAACCTGGCATGACATGAGCAAGGGTTATTTTACAGCTACAGAAGTAGTGTCAGAATTAAAGGAGGTAGTGATAAACTTCATGAGATGAGAAGCAAGTGATTTTACATGGGGTTTTAAATCAACATGCAGGCAGGAGCAGGCACTGCCCTGTAGCTGAATGGTCCATTGCCATTCATGTGTTCTATCATTTTTGACTTAGAATGCCCCCTGAAACAGAAGGAGGTTACTGGGTCATCTGCGACCTGCTTTTGGGGAATTTTGGGGATAGCACACATGTAGTGAATGGAGATTTTGGGGTGCTCCTAAAGGCTTTTTCTATGAGCTCCACCGTGAGGGGTAGGACAGTTTGCATGGAGTCATACCAGGGGTGGTATTTTATAATGTGAGGCCTCGACGGCCAGAGTGGAGAACATTTTTATTAAATAGGGAAAACCCTTTTGTGATATGAGGCGAGCAGTTGTGATTCAGGTATTATAGGATTTAGATGAATGAAGAAAGGTTTGAATGACAATACGTGAAAGCATGATGATAGCGTTTAGATTTCCAAGGAAAGCATGTTTGATGTAGAACATGCCCCATTTCGGGATAAGAACTATGTTGAGGCATGAAAGCGACAGAAGGTCAATGAGAATGTTTGGGTGAAAACTAAAAGATTTCATTATCATGACAGCATGGTAAAGAACAGCTAGCTGTATGACCTGGTGAAGAAATAACAAAAAAGGAGAGGAAGGATTTTAGAAATTCAGGCGCAGGCCCCGAATTATGAACATTTGCAGACACGAGGTAGAAACAGATGACCTCCAGGAAAATAAAGGCAGCCATAAAATAGGGAAATATGGCAAATTAATAAAGAGCAATCAGAATGAAATAAGAATCATGAAGGACAGTAGTGGTTCAAGTGAAAGGTTTCCAGGGGGGGGGGCACCTGAGAGAAAAACGTAAGGTTTCCGGGGGGCCACCCGAGAGAAAAACGTAAGGTTTCCGGGGGGGGCACCTGAGAGAAAAACATATGGTTTCCGGGGGGGGCACCCGAGGGGAAAACGTAAGGTTTCCGGGGGGCACCCGAGAGAAAAAACGTAAGGATTCCGGGGGGCACCCGAGAGAAAAAACGTAAGGTTACCGGTGGGGCACCCGAGAGAAAAATGTAAGGTTACCGGGGGGGCACCCGAGAGAAAAAAATAAGAGGATTCACCTTGTTCCTGCGCTTTAATACAGCGGTCAGAAGAAACGTGAACCCAGAGCCCACATAATAGGGGACGAAAGGCTACGGTGACGATTAAAGATGGCATCAAAGGGGTTTGTTTACACCCCATGTCGGAGTATTAATTAGAAGACAGGAATATGTGTTTCCAGCTGGTGTTTGTCTAGTCTCTGAAGTGTCTGTTATACATGTCCTGTTGTATGTCACTTGTAAGGAATTTTGTCTCCTTGTTGGTTAAAATCAAGTAAGGCTTTTATGCGATTCTATTGTTGAGAGGGAATCACACACAGATTGATGTTCTTTGAGTAAATTGGCGATATAAATAATTTGGTGGGAAGAGACTGGATTGGAGCTTGCGGTATTTGGTGCTCGCTCATAGTAATGGGAGTGTTGGACTTACATAAGGATATCGTTAGAAACAGGGTTAAGCCTGGAAAACATTGCTCCAACTGGAGGAGTGGGTTAAAGGTACCGCCCACAAGATGTTTATGCCGCGGCCACAAATTGAGTCTTCATCTAAAGCCATCTTACAACGCATGGCAACTTACTTGCATGCCGCATATACAAGAAAAAAGTCAGAAAATGCTATGCTGTTCTCAAAATGTGAAAAATATAAGAACAAGGAAAGGAGGAAGAGCCTCAAGAAGCTTGGTTGCAAAAAAACAAAAAAAAAACAAAAAAAGTGGAAAACAAATAGCACTTATGACATTTCCTGGCCAACAGAAAAAGGAGCGTTGGGCAATAAAAAACACCAAGAGACCTTGAAGACCAAGAAAAGGAGCATGGATGATAAAATTGGGTCTATTAAACAAAGGAAACTTGCACAAGCCATTTTAAGTAAATATGGTGAAATAAGCAAAACAACTTGTGAATGCCAGTAACAATTTTGATTTATTTTACAGACAAGCTTTGAACCTCTTGCGTGGAAGCACAAGAAATTGTCTGCATGACCTTAAATTAGGGAGAAAGAGAAAAAGGTAAGTACTAGTTCACGCCAAAAGGGTGTGAACACACAATTGATCAATGCTAAAGGTAAGAGGATCCAGGTGAGTAAAAGGAAAAAGGGAGAAAGAGACACAATGTCTTCAAAAGTTAGTTGTTTCTCCCAAGACAGGTACAACAGGTGTGGAAAGAGTAGAAAATAGATAACAACATGGCAAAATTTTAAAATTGAAGGTGAGTAATCATGTTCATATTCATAATGTCAAAAGGATTGTTATGACAGAGGTATGCAAGCATTAGAATAGGCAAACCTTAATGGGAACAATAAAGATGGAGGCACGTGGTAAGAAATGGTGCTATAGTCCTGGAAGACAGGGGTAGGATAGATTAAGTTAGACAGGGACGGTGTCTTTCATTATGTCCACCAGATAGGTCTCTGTTTGTGACATATTTTCACTCCAGTATGTGTTTATTGATAGGAGTTTGAATACACTTTTATCTAGTTGTTTCCGTAATTCCAGTATCTGCACAAAGGGGTTAGGAGTTTGATGGTCTGTTACATTTAGACCAGTGTCAATTTTAACTAAGGATATGAGCCCGGCATAGGTTCTTCCTTTTTCACCTTTCTTGTCTGGGTTCTGTTTTTTTTCTTACCCGTGTTTCCTGTAGATTTAAGATTTCATATTGTCCAAGGAAGCCATCCTGTCCTGAATAAAGATGTTTAAATCCACATGTGTTCCATGAAACACAGGTAAGTCTCCTCCCGTAATCCTTCTTCTCATTCTACTGCGTTTTATTAGCTGCAAGAGCTCCTGCCATCCAGGGCCAGTCTTGAACGGACTCCCTTTATTGGGCTCTTGATTTTACCAGTTTTACGTGTTTTCTAGAATTATCGATGGTAAATCGTAGGTCTTTTGCCATATGGTCATGTTCACTTTGCTCTGCTGGGTCTTTATTGCTAATCGCCTTTCAGGGTGCTTCCTCCCATTTTCTAGCTGTTGGCTTTGACTGTCCTTTATCTCCTATCTTCACTTGTTTCCCCGAGTATGATGGATTTTTGTCACTTTTTTGTTATCATGAAAGTGAGACTTTCTCATTTTTTATAAGCTTCTTACAAGCTTTGGTGTTTCCTTTCCCTTCTGAGTTCCAGCAGAATATCTCAACTGTGTTTACCCATACCTACAGTCAGACCTTTCATATCCAAGGCAAGCTATTTCATGTCTTAATAATAATAATTTAGCATTTATATAGTGCTACAAACCCTCAGGCATCTGAGCGCTGCTTATCATTACCCACGGTGTGTGGTGCTCATTTATTGACCTCGGAAGGATGAAAGGCTGAGTTGGCCCTGCCGGGATTCGAACCTGCGTCAACAGGGTCTGCACAGATGTTAAAGCGAGCGCTCTACTCGCTGTGCTATCGGACCAGTCTTCCTTCTAGGACCACTTCATTAATTTTAGACGTAGTCAAATGCAAGATAACCGAGTCTGCACTTCGCTCATTTGTAAATTCCACTATTTGGATATCGTCAGACGATATGTATCTCATTTTCTGGATTTGTATGAGGAGCTTCATTACTTTTTCTCATTCAAGGTGCTCTCCAATCGAATCTTATAAGCACCCACTTCGCCGGGGGGGAGGACTTTTTTCCCATCTCCTTGTTCCTCATTGTACATATGTTTCCTTGAGTTGCTGATCGTTCATTTTCTTATTTTTATGTTCATCGTTATTACCCTTTCTGGGTTCTTTCGGCGTCATTTTATGTGGTATCTTTCCTCCTTTTATACTGTAAAGGAGTACCGAGTGACCCCTGATGGGCCCATAGAATCAGAGCTTGCCCTTGAATACCTTAAGAAAAGATAGCTGCACCTTGAGGAAGTTAGGGTGCAGGATTCACATACTCCAACACAATTCAATAAGGACAACTCAAGGATTTGGGAAAGAGACTGTTAAGTTCATAGAGGTTTCTTCCATGCCCATGCTGAAACAGAGCAGCCCCAGTGCCATAGTCGATCTCCCAGCCTCAACCCCCCTCAGCATCACACAGAGCTCATATTTATAGCCAAATGTGAGGGAGCAATCTGCCCCCAACTTTCCTGCACAGTCTTAAGCAACTTCATCGTCAAACATTAGCTCATTGGGCAATTATTTTTAATTAAACTAAACCTTCAGAATGAAATACGCTCTAGCATGCATGTCTAACTTTTCTTCGGTGCTCTGCTCAATTATAATTAGTGCAGCTGGATTCTTCAGATAAGGTTCCAGACAGGGCCAAATTAAGAGTCTAGGTTCTGCCCATTCGTCAAGTTTCTGACTGCATGCTACCCTTGAATGTTTCAACTTTAAAATTACCTCATCTTTACACACTCTGAGCACTACTTCAGTTTCTTCTCATTTTAGCCACATTTTCAATTACATGCATTTTCATTAAAGGCATTAGGCAGCGCTATTATCTGTCTGTATACAGAAAATCTTATTGTCCAATCTGTGCCTTGCCACCTTACCACATCATGACATTTTTGACATTATAACCATGATGATTTTTGACTACTTGTATATACTAACATTATGAATACCATTTTCACCTAATTACAACACTACTTTAGTCCAAACAAATTTCTCTGCTTAGATTTAAGTGGGGGGGTCTACCCTCCACTTCATTCAGTTGTTGATTCAATATATCTTAATTCGGTCCTCCAGTACACTCTCTCGTCTTGAAAGTTTTTTTGTTTGTAAAACAACAACTTTAAACCATATCCAATGTCTAGTCCCCTTAATATTTATCTAAACATATCTTAACACAATCTTACACTTTGGTACATACTAACATATTGTTTTTCTTAAAACATACATGTGTGTGCCATCTCCTTCCATGTAAGCCCTACTTCCTATAATCATGTGCCTCTAATCTAACTGTATGTCTTGGACGATTCACAGCCATTGTGAGACTCGAGAGGTTTGGTCAAGCTTTGAGGTAACCCATTAGCCCATTGTCTCTTTGTATGTTGCACCTTGTCTGCAACTCCCACCCCAACAATGTACAGTCCCTCCTTGATCATCTTTTCCTGCCCATGCATATTGTTTTCACTTTGTCCCTAACTCCTTTCCACACTCTTTCCTTTTCTGTATCTTCCGTTGTAGTTGTCATGAGTTTGGCGTTAGTGGACCATCTGCGTCCTGTCGCCTTTTCCTTTCCATCGTGCTGTTTTCACAGTCGGTCTCCCAGTTTCTTTTGATGCTTAGACCAGAAGTCCATTGTTTTTACCTTTTCACAAGAAATTCAGTTTTTTTTTTCTCACAGAGTGTCTCTCTTTCAAAAATGGGTTCATTGTTCAATGAGTCCACAGGAGGGGACGGTTCAGCATGGGGATGCAGGGTTGGGGGAGTCTTTTTGCAGATGCAATTCAGAGTCAGGCTTTCACTGGGTTTCTCTACGACCTCCCTTTCTCCTCACGTGGTTCAACGTTAATTTCCCAAAGCATACAGGTCCCTCGACGTATACCTGTAATATAAAACGGAATGAGTTTCTTTTGTAAAATAAACTGGTCTCTACTATTTAACACATTTCCTAGCAACCCATTTCCTTAAAACCTCTTTTTGCAATGGCTCTTTGTGACACCCCTGCCTCCTAGAGAAGCTACAAAACATTTTCTTTTAAACATTTCCCTTTTATGGGTCATTTACACCATAACTAAAATACCCCCCATTCCTAGCTCTGTGTCAGCTGGCTTAGAAAATGATTTTTGTTTTCAATAACTCAAAATACATCTCATCCTTCATGGGACACATTTTCCCCTTCCGGGTGCCACATGAAACCCTAAGGAGACAAAACAATTAGAGAAAGGCGTCTTCTTCTTTCCTGGTCTTCTAGGCACGTCCGTAGTAGATGACAGAAATGTCCTTGGGGATCCCCGTTGTCTGTAGAAAGTAAAAATAAAGACAAAAGTAATTCGGGCATCGGCAAGGGGTCAGGTTTTCTTTCTGACTTTAACCCCCTTCCTCCTTTTCTGCTATCAAAAATACTCTCTGGGTCATTCTCCCCTATTTGTTAGTGCACATAAACACTATTTTCCAACCACCCCTCGGGGATACTTAGTTTCGGCTTGGTTCTTTGCTCAGCTTAGCTGCATTCTTCCAGGTTAGCAGTAAATACTTGCTGGTTAGCTGCACATACTTCCTCAGTTTAGCAGTTCATTCTTGCTGGTTAGCTGCACATACTTCCTCAGCTCAACAGCCATTCTTCCTATTCTTTTTTTTCCGTTAGTTGGACCATGGTCTATGTTTGTACTTTGTGTTCATCCTAGGGAGATAAAACAGAGGTGTTTCGCTGCACACCGTCCCTGTCTAACTTAATCTATCCTACCGCTGTCTTCCAGGACTATAGCACCATTTCTTACCACGTGCCTCCACCTTTATTGTTCCCATTAAGGTTTGCCTATTCTAATGCTTGCATACCTCTGTCATAACAATCCTTTTGACATTATGAATATGAACATGATTACTCACCTTCAATTTTAAAATTTTGCCATGTTGTTATCTATTTTCTACTCTTTCCACACCTGTTGTACCTGTCTTGGGAGAAACAACTAACTTTTGAAGACATTGTGTCTCTTTCTCCCTTTTTCCTTTTACTCACCTGGATCCTCTTACCTTTAGCATTGATCAATTGTGTGTTCACACCCTTTTGGCGTGAACTAGTACTTACCTTTTTCTCTTTCTCCCTAATTTAAGGTCATGCAGACAATTTCTTGTGCTTCCACGCAAGAGGTTCAAAGCTTGTCTGTAAAATAAATCAAAATTGTTACTGGCATTCACAAGTTGTTTTGCTTACTTCACCATATTTACTTAAAATGGCTTGTGCAAGTTTCCTTTGTTTAATTGACCCAATTTTATCATCCATGCTCCTTTTCTTAGTCTTCAAGGTCTCTTGGTGTTTTTTATTGCCCAACGCTCCTTTTTCTGTTGGCCAGGAAATGTCATAAGTGCTATTTGTTTTCCACTTTTTTTGTTTTTTTTTTGTTTTTTTGCAACCAAGCTTCTTGAGGCTCTTCCTCCTTTCCTTGTTCTTATATTTTTCACATTTTGAGAAGAGCATAGCGTTTTCTGACTTTTTTCTTGTATATGCGGCATGCAAGTAAGTTGCCATGCGTTGTAAGATGGCTTTAGATGAAGACTCAATTTGTGGCCGCGGCATAAACATCTTGTGGGCGGTACCTTTAACCCACTCCTCCAGTTGGAGCAATGTTTTCCAGGCTTAACCCTGTTTCTAACGATATCCTTATGTAAGTCCAACACTCCCATTACTATGAGCGAGCACCAAATACTGCAAGCTCCAATCCAGTCTCTTCCCACCAAATTATTTATATAGCCAATTTACTCAAAGAACATCAATCTGTGTGTGATTCCCTCTCAACAATAGAATCGCATAAAACCCTTACTTGATTTTAACCAACAAGGAGACAAAATTCCTTACAAGTGACATACAACAGGACATGTATAACAGACACTTCAGAGACTAGACAAACACCAGCTGGAAACACATATTCCTGTCTTCTAATTAATACTCCGACATGGGGTGTAAACAAACCCCTTTGATGCCATCTTTAATCGTCACCGTAGCCTATCGTCCCCTATTATGTGGGCTCTGGGTTCACGTTTCTTCTGACCGCTGTATTAAAGCGCAGGAACAAGGTGAATCCTCTTATTTTTTTCTCTCGGGTGCCCCCCCGGTAACCTTACATTTTTCTCTCGGGTGCCCACCGGTAACCTTACGTTTTTTCTCTTGGGTGCCCCCCGGAATCCTTACGTTTTTTCTCTCGGGTGCCCCCCCCGAAAACCTTACATTTTCCCCTCGGGTGCCCCCCCCGGAAACCATATGTTTTTCTCTCAGGTGCCCCCCCCGGAAACCTTACGTTTTTCTCTCGGGTGCCCCCCCGGAAACCTTACGTTTTCCCCTCGGGTGCCCCCCCCCGGAAACCATATGTTTTTCTCTCAGGTGCCCCCCCCCGGAAACCTTACGTTTTTCTCTCGGGTGGGCCCCCGGAAACCTTACGTTTTTCTCTCAGGTGCCCCCCCCCTGGAAACCTTTCACTTGAACCACTACTGTCCTTCATGATTCTTATTTCATTCTGCTTGCTCTTTATTAATTTGCCATATTTCCCTATTTTATGGCTGCCTTTATTTTCCTGGAGGTCATCTGTTTCTACCTCGTGTCTGCAAATGTTCATAATTCGGGGCCTGCGCCTGAATTTCTAAAATCCTTCCTCTCCTTTTTTGTTATTTCTTCACCAGGTCATACAGCTAGCTGTTCTTTACCATGCTGTCATGATAATGAAATCTTTTAGTTTTCACCCAAACATTCTCATTGACCTTCTGTCGCTTTCATGCCTCAACATAGTTCTTATCCCGAAATGGGGCATGTTCTACATCAAACATGCTTTCCTTGGAAATCTAAACGCTATCATCATGCTTTCACGTATTGTCATTCAAACCTTTCTTCATTCATCTAAATCCTATAATACCTGAATCACAACTGCTCGCCTCATATCACAAAAGGGTTTTCCCTATTTAATAAAAATGTTCTCCACTCTGGCCGTCGAGGCCTCACATTATAAAATACCACCCCTGGTATGACTCCATGCAAACTGTCCTACCCCTCACGGTGGAGCTCATAGAAAAAGCCTTTAGGAGCACCCCAAAATCTCCCTTCACTACATGTGTGCTATCCCCAAAATTCCCCAAAAGCAGGTCGCAGATGACCCAGTAACCTCCTTC
This sequence comes from Ambystoma mexicanum, assembly GCF_040938575.1. Taxonomy (NCBI): domain Eukaryota; kingdom Metazoa; phylum Chordata; class Amphibia; order Caudata; family Ambystomatidae; genus Ambystoma; species Ambystoma mexicanum. The sequence goes on along the minus strand of NC_090924.1, from coordinate 1,312,580,305 downwards.
TGTTTCAGGGGGCATTCTAAGTCAAAAATGATAGAACACATGAATGGCAATGGACCATTCAGCTACAGGGCAGTGCCTGCTCCTGCCCGCATGTTGATTTAAAACCCCATGTAAAATCACTTGCTTCTCATCTCATGAAGTTTATCACTACCTCTTTTAATTCTGACACTACTTCTGTAGCTGTAAAATAACCCTTGCTCATGTCATGCCAGGATACATGCTACACTCTACATTGTTGCACTTATCGTTTGAGTGTCATTGCAGGGACATCATTTGGGGTCGCCAGGGGTCGAGGGTGCAACCCCTGAGGTATCCATTGTTGCCCCACGGTCTCCTTTACTACCCTAAAATAAAAACTGTTTAAAACCTTTCCTACAGTGATATCATCTGAGGTCAAGGGTCATGAGATGCCACTTCCGCTGCCTCTATCATTTTGGTGGAATGACGTCACTTTGTCATTTCTTCCTTTTCACTACCACATATGCTAATGCCTCCGGCCCTTACCTTTCCCCGCCATACTTACACACCTTGCTCATTCATTTCTCGGGTCGTTGTCAGTGTTAAATTGTATTACTACACTGCCATTCTTGCAGGCATCTTACAAAATCTTCACAAGCTCTAAAAGTGCAGAGTGCTGCTGTACGCAACTCTCAGCTTTCATTGAGAGAATACACTTGATTTCGCCTCAGACGAGCTGCGCACTGGATACCCATGGAGGAAAGGCTAATTTTTAAAATCACGAATCTAATTCTTACACAGCGCTAGTTTATTTAACTGATGCTGCTACTAGGGTCAGTTCAGCCCAGTGGCGGGTGGTGACTTTGGAAGTTGGTGGGGCGTACATATCTTGGCAGGAATTTGGGAGCGAGCCAGGCCACCTCACACCAACCAGTGTGCCGGTGGCTTCTCCCTCTGCAAGGCACTTTGGAAAAAATGGCTTCCAAGATGTGCAATTTACTGTCCAAGCCCACAGAAATATGACATCACAAATCCTGGCCTAATTATGAGTTGGAAACAGCCTGGAATCCACTGAAATGTTGGCAATGTTTTTTTCCAGCTCAAGGACTTCTGGACTGGACTAATATGAAGGCATTAAAAAATAATGCATACAAATACATTTTTCTAAAATGAAGCACCTATCAACGCCATTAAAGGCAGTTCACAAAAAATGGGAACACTGTGCATCTGCCATACAACGCACATACACAATAGACTAAAAGTCCACATATCAGAAATACAAAGCAATATCTGTGCCAAGGAGTCTGCAAACAAAGGGTATGAAAGCCAAGTGTCCAAACAGCACACCATTGAGTGACATGTATGAGACTGGTGGCATTCACAGCTGTGCACAGACACAGATTCTGCCCTTTGAAGGATCTCTGCCAGCCCAGAAAGGGGTTGAGAGCGAGGAGGCAGCTAGATGAGACTCTAACCCCCATTCTCTAGCTCATTCAGAGCCACACATGCTATAGGGAGCAGCATTCATACTCTGACTGCCATATTCCATTTGCCTAAGTTGCTGGTAGTCCTGCATGTTTGCGTCACTGGGACTGCAGGCGCACTGACCCAGCCAATATGTTCTGTGATGCTCAGCCAGGGTCAGGTTACCTACCTGCACCAGGCTGCTTGCCAACCCACAATATAAAGAAATAGAAATGGATCTAAGACCTGTTTCATTGTCATCACTGGTTCCCCTATTGGGTGCGCAGGATGGTCATACACAGCCTTGAATTTCCCCTCCTCATGCAAGGTATAAAATCCCAATTTAACAAGTCAATTAGGCGCGCTCACCCTGCAAACTCAGTTTTAAAATTCACCACTACTGCTAGCATTCTGTTTCCATACAGCACTTACCAATATATTTAAACACATTCACACTCGTTGATGCAGTGCCTACCTACATGAGAAGCTTTTTTCGGCATGCAATACGAGAGGCAAGCTCTTCTTAAATCCTGAGCTACCCCCCAGTGCTCATGCTCATGGACTCCTTGACACCAGCTGATGTCCCCATTAACGAAAGGAGCTGATGCCATAGGGCTAAGCTCCCCCGTCTTGTCCCCAAACCATGGAATGCTTTCTCTAGCGAATTTAGGGCAGAGCCATCACTCCTCACTTCCCACAAAACTCTCAACCCTATTTTGGTTACCTACCTCTATCAGTTCCCACAGCGGTGTCTATACTAATCCCCTTTTTGCTAAATTAACCACTATGCTGTGTTTTACTTAATATACTCTATCCAGTGTGAGCTTAACGTGCAGCTCATTCATAGTAATTACAATATATGTCTATTTGTCTTATAACTACAGGCAATGCTTCGTCACGCAGCCCCTAGTGTATGCCTTTTTATTGTAATCTTGCAAGTCTCTTCCTTGTAATAGCACCACAATTCCTACGGGCTTCTGTGCGCTCCATGCTACCAGGAATCGCTCATTCCTTGCCAGACGACAGTAGGCGCCAGAGATGTTTTTATTGGAGGGCACATGGGGTGATTCCCAGGGCCCCCCACAATGCTGTCTGGTCTGAAGTAAGATTCTAGTTTACATCAGGCTTAAATAGCACATGCCAGGAAGATTTGATTGCATGCTGCTGAGGCTCCAAACCCATTCCCTGTCGGTTTAGAAAAGTACATTCTGCCTTGATCAATTAAAACATGCACTGACTTTCATTTTCATTGTGGAATACATAGTTTGGGTAACACGACCTTTGTGCGAATGTTGCTGATCGTGTGCAATAGCCAAAGTTGAAATCCATATTCATCCACGGAGGTTCAGAAGTTGTCTCAGTGTGTTAAGCACTTATTGTAGGGATATGTGTTCATGTAAAAGATCAGAAGGGCACATCCCAGTAAGACTGGCTGAACCGTCTTTAAATCTGAAGTTCCCAAACATACCTGCACATTTACTTGGGTTTGCAGCACAAGCAGCGCGATTAACAGCACTGTTCCTGCCCCAGATTGGGTTGAAATTAATTTGCTCAGCTGGGCATTCTTAAAACCTAAGCAATCCCTTAAAAGTTGTGCATAGAATATCCATCCAAGCGGCAAACAAGTATGCAAATTCGAGACTGTGCAGCCAAAGTGTTCATGCTTGTATCCCGGCTAGGCCAGCAGACGGTACAGTGATCCTGGTCAGATCATATAGGATCCCTTGCATTACTGTGATGTCTTCTGTTAGGTTTTACCTACTTGCATGCTGGAACTCCCCTTGATAATGGAGAAACTGATGCTTATATCATTACCACGTTGTGTAACCCCCTTCTGTAATGTTTTGGTTGGAAAATTGTCAGGTTTGGAAATGCGGGTTGTGTACTTTAGCAAGTCAGTTTTATAACATTAGATTGTTTTGGTTCATGTTAAGAGCTGGAAGAGAAAGTGCTGAACTGCAGGAATTGCAATATTGGCACAAATCCCAGCTTCACCCCTTAACCACTGTCTGATCATGGGCATCTCATTTAATCTTTTATTGCCTAACATTTCTTAAATGTCAGTCTGTAAACCTTTCAAAATCGTCAGCCCTTCAGGGTGATTTCCTTCTCAGGGTATCTTTTTCATTGAGGCACCACTCATAGTTTCACTGGTTATGGGGTTGTTTCCATTATGATAGTGAGTATTGACATATTGCATACTACAGGCACTTGTCCCCTCAATCTCTAATGGCAACGCAATTCGAAAACCATGTCGCACTCCTACTCTCAGTCTGCCTGGATAAAGACACCTTCCTCGCAGCTTCTTATCTGCCTCTTCTGGGTTGCATGTATCTTTTCACATACAGTCCTACATTAATGATGCAGGCTGCACACTTTCCCGGATGCTAAAAGGTATCTTGCTTCTATACTAGAAGAGAAGTAACCTCTTCGTAAATTGCTAATGTTGACCTTCAAATGCTACTTGTTTCTCATTCTGAATAGCACAGGAATGGAGAGGGTAGGGGATTTAAAAAGGGTGTAAGCATACTTATCTTGAAGGTTACAAGGAAGCATAAGTATGTATCACAGAGAACAAGGCCACTAGGTGCTACTGAATATTCCCATACAGATGCCTCTCATGAGACAGGGGAAACGCGCACAGGCTATCTGTAAAATAATGCATTTCTTGTTAACCTCATTGACAGCGCACAAAAGATGCCTTTTCTTTAGCGCTCATTCATCCTTATCGGAATGAATCACTCTTGTTAGTCGTCTAGAGCCTCCAGGTCACCCCAATAATATACGCCTATTCTTGAAACTCCACAAACGGGGCCTAGCTTTAGTCATCCTGCTCCTAAAAGCTGGAATGTCCACCCACAGCTAAAATAAAAGAATCTTGCAGTGCTTTCCACAACAGGCCGGACGCATTAATATGCAATCAAGCCCCTTTCCTACAATTCCTGGGGCTGTTCTGCCGTGAGACACATTCACTCTACATGTAATGCACTCTATATTAAAAAATAAATGCAATTCACTGAAGCATTCTCCAGATTACTGAAATAACCTGACAATTACAACGGCTGCTAGCGTGTCCACCATGAGTCAAAATGAAAAAAATGTAATGACCCAGCCAGATCTGAACCCTGCATTTACCATACAGTGCATTCCTTTCGCTCAGCGCGCTTAACGCACGAGAATAGTACTTCTATAAATCATTATAATTCAGCTATTTTACTGCAAATATCTATCGTTCTTGGCATGATTTATCAGTTAACTTGTCTTCTACGAGGACATCACAAATTTAACTCCATAGCTGCCGGTTTGAAACAAAATGTGTTTTCTTAAAGTGTACAAGCGTTTTGCACTTTTCACAGGCTGTTCTAACTCTTTTTGGGCTGCAATCACCACAAATTTGTGTGCTTTAAACTATAATATCTGATCACCTATTTTAATGCAATTTTTCACAATTTCAAAACCTTGGCTTGACACCAATTTTTAATATAGCTTAAGATATCATTTTATACTAATTCCAATATGTTTACAGTGCACATGCAGTTATGCCATAAGATAAATCACATGAACAGCCGTAACATAAAACAATTAGACACACAACATAACATGACATGTAAAAATCAGACACGATCTGGTCGGCTGCATGTGAGCCCCACACAAATATTTTACTCTTGTTATTGATTTTTAAATGCAGTTAATGTTTTTGGTTTGTTCCCAAATCTTGACTGCCATTATTCTTTTTCTCTGTGTCTCTGTCTCTATCGGATAGGTTTTTGCTCTCCCGACCCATGCAATCAATGCCTTCTTCAGGTTTTCGTCTGGTCCACTGCCCGTAGGAATGGAAATGGAGATGTTAATAAACAGGGCTCCTTCAGGTCCTGTCTGCAGTCTCAATAACACTACCATTGTCTACGGGGAGCTTCACAGTCTACTCAGCCCGAAATGGCAGAGGACTCATGATTTTGCTGAAGATTTAGAGTTGCTTTGTGTCAACGGCCACTAGGTGTCTTATTTTAATCAATAGTTGATGGTCAATAACCATCGCTACCAAATGTAAACGAGGACCGAGTGACCTCTGATGGGCCATTAGAATCAGAGCTCACCCTCAAATACCTTAAGAAAAGATAGCTGCACCTTGAGGAGGCTAGGTTGCAGGATTCACATACTCCAACACAATTCAATAAGGACAACTCAAGGATTTGACAAAGAGACTGTTCATAGAGGTTTCTTTCATGCCACTGCTGAAACAGAGCAGCCCCAGTGCCGTGGTCGAGCTCCCAGCCTCAACCCCCCTCAGCTTCACACAGAGCTCATTTTTATAGCCAAATGTGAGGGAGAAATCTGCCACCCACTGTTCTTGAACAGTCTTAAGCTACTTCATCGTCAAACATTAGCTCATTGGGCAATTATTTTTAATTAAACTAAACCTTCAGAATGAAATTCACTCTAGCATGCATGTCTACCTTTTCTTCGGTGCTCTGCTCAATTATAATTGTTGCAGCTGGATTCTTCTGCCCATTTGTCAATTTTCTGACTGCATGCTACCCTTGAATGTTTCAACTTTAAAATTACCTCATCTTTACACACTCTGAGCACTACTCAGTTTCTTCTCATTTTAGCTACATTTTCAATGACATGCATTTTCATTAAAGACATTAGGCAGCGCTATTATCTGTCTGTAAACAGAATATCGTATTGTCCATTCCATGCCTTGCCACCTCATGATAAGGACATTTTTGACATTATAACCATGATGCTTTTTGACTACTTGTATATGCTAACATTATGATTACCATTTTCACATAATTACAACACTACATTAGTCAATACAAATTTCTCTGTTTAGGTTTAAGTTGGGGGGAGTGGGGCTGCCCTCCACTTCATTCAGTTGTTGATTCAATATATCTTATAATTCGGGTCCTCCAGTACAATACAATCCTTTCTTTTATCTTCCAGTGTTCTGAATTTAGCAGGGTTTCCGTCATTCTCACTTGTTATTTTTTCCCTCTGTTTTTCTTCTTTATTTGAGTTAGTATTGTCTTTCATTTTCTTTATTGGTATCGCATTTGCTTTTGGTATCACCGTCAGCTCCTGCACTTTTCCCTCTATGTCCTCCCACTCATCCTCCTCCTGATTATTTTCTATGGCCTCTATCAAATCACTCATGTCAGCTTCTGATTCGACATCGTAGGACTCATAGTCATTGGGATTGTCCTTTATCACTAAGGAGTCTTCAGGCCTATTTACTTCAACTGGTTCCTTTATTATAAACATTTCCCTTCTGGCTTTCTTTGCACATTGGCTTAATTCCAGTTTAGGTGGAGATCTTATGTTCCTTAGGAAACGCTCTTGATCCATTTAGTCTCCTTTTGGGGGTGGGCTTTCATGTTCTTTTTTGTTTCTTTTTAGATTCCTTCACTTCCTTTGTAGTTAAGTGGCTTTCCTTTGTAGCTGGTAATTTCTTATAATTTCCTATTTTTATAGTTTCCAAAGTCGCTGGGCCTTGGAAAACGGGAAAATTCGTTTTTGGGAATGTTCTTCATTCTCTGTCAATGTATTCTTTGGCCCTTCCTTCATTGAATTAGAATCTGGTCCTTTTTCTTCCTCAATTAGAATGGGTTGCTCATTCCTGTCGTTAAATGATGTATTTTTTCTTCCGGAACTGGACATTATAGCAGTCTTTGAATTTGAGTTTATTTTTTCTTTCAAAGTAGGACCCGTTGTTTTTTGACCTAATTTACTTTGAAGTTGGAGGTTTACCTCAGCTTTTTTGTGGCACTGTCTCATCCACTTGCAGTCTTCTAAGACCGCCTCCATTAATTGCAGCTTATTATTTGTTTCTCTTCTGGCCATATCACATAAGTGATTTTGCTCTGTATTGGTTGGTTCAGCTTCTTTGTCGAGCCTATATTCTATTTTCTTTGTGAAACATTCCAGTTCTAACAACTGAACAGAGATCTTCCCATTTCTCATCTGAAGGTCTTACAGTGAGGTATTTATAGTCTGATACAGCTTTAGGAACGGGGACATTGTTATTGTAAGCCCTTCCATTACTGTATTCTGTATATGGGCCAGATCAAGTCCCTGTTTCAGTTTTAGTTTTGTCTTGTTTTTGGATCAGCAGATTCTCCTCCATGTCCTTTTCTTTGTCTTGGAAGCCATTATTTCTCTCTCCTCTGGCAGGCTCACTGGCAGTGACTTCAGGTTCCTTCCGCTTACTTACTTCTATGAGGTAGTCTTGAGTTGAGAGGGCTTTAATAGGTTCTAATGGTCTCCCTTTCATATTTTTTCAGCATTCTTATGCATCATCGGTGATGCTTTATCATCTAATTTATGAAGGATAAGGTTTTTCGTTTCTCTATAGCTATCCTCCCAGTTAAGGCGGTGATGTCATGAATGAGTTTTTCCACCAATGCTGAATTCCGAATGATTTCTGCAGCCTTGCTCTTCACATATCTCTCTTGCAGCCGCAAATGTAGCCAAAGAACTATCAAACATGGGGTTCAAACACAAAATTACTGCACCCACTCATAACAAAGGCAGATCCATTGACTGTCTAGCTGATCACAACTGCTCATCTGCAATTACCTCCATCTCGGCCATCCCATGGACGGATCATTACTTCATTCAATTCTCCATTCCTACCACACCCACCCATAAAACCTTAACTCATGCCCCTCCGCAAAAGTAAGAAGCTCCAAAAAACTCACTGCTTCCAACCTCGCCCCTCTCCTCGATATCCCTGAACTCAAACCTCCATTTACCCATGACCGTACCTCTCCAGCCAACATCTACTCCAGCACACTCACTCAAGCCATCAAACCCATTGCCCCTCTAGAAGAAAAAAAAGGGAAAAAATCAATGCACTGCAACTCTTGGTTCACTGAAGAACTATCTGACCTTCGCACCAAGAAACGCAAAGCTCTATCCAGATGGCAAGCGGCGCCTAACCAATCCTCGTTTAAAGATTTCAAAGAGATCTCATTGACTTACAAAAAAGCCATATTCCACGCTAAATCCGAATCCTACAACCAGAGAGTCACTAATGCCAGCTCCAAATCAAGAGAAATATTCACTATATTCAAAGAACTCACCACACCTGCCTCCAGCCCAGACGAAATCATCAAGGATGAAGCATGGTGCACAGGCATCCAGACTGCCCTCCTCAATAAAGTTAAAACACTCCAAGACAAAATAACCTCACAACGCAAAGCTCTAAACACGCCCACCTGCTCGCCCACACCTCCCACTAACAACTCTCTCTCACAAACACCCCTTCTTGCTTTCAGAGAAGTCTCAGAGATGGAAGTCAAGGACCTCCTCAAAAAAATCAAACCTTCCACCTGCAAAGGGGATATCTGCCCACCCTCCTTAATCAAAGAGTGCTCAGAATCTCTCACCCCCATCATCACGGCTTTCTTCAATGCTTCTTTTGCATCTGGAACTGTACCACAATGCCTAAAAGAATCTTGGGTTCGCCCTCTCCTGAAAAAACCCTCTCTTGACCCTTCCTCCCCTAATAACTATCGCCCCATCACCACCGTCCCCTTTCGCCTCAAAATCCTAGACAAAGCTGCACACAATCAGATCCAACACTACCTGGAAACCAACACCATCCTAGGCAAAAGACAATCAGGTTTCCGCAAAGGCCATGGGACTGAAACTGCCCTAATAGATCTAAAGAATCAAATTACCAAAATAATGGACACAGGCAAACCTGCTCTCCTCTTACTGCTCGACCTCTCTGCTGCATTTGACCTGGTCGACCACAGCATTCTCACATCTCACCTCTTCAATGCTGCACACTTCTCTCACAAGGGAACCACTTGGATCACATCATTCCTTGAAGGTAGGGCCATGAAAGTGTACTCTGACCAGGACAGCGCCCCCCCAACCACTATAAATTGTGGAGTCCCAGAAGGGTCTTGCACTGCACTGACCCTTTATACCCTATTCACCAAACCCCTCTTTGACTTATTGTACTCCCTCAACATAGCCTACACAAACTACGCAGATGACACACAAGTTCTCCTCCCCCTCTCCGGAGACTACGACCTAGACTCATAAGCCCTCCTCAAAATCTACTCCACTATCCAAACCTGGATGGCTATCAATGGTCTCTGCCTAAACCGAGACAAAACCGAAATCATCATCCTAGCTCCCAGCGAAACACTAACTAAACTCAGCCCCGATTATTCTCACATGATTATCGACACCTGTCTCATCTGCTGTCAAGACATTAGGAGTCTACATTGATGCCACACTCTCTATGACCAGACAAACCAGCGCCATTGCCTCAGCTTCTGCTCTGACCACCAAACTCATTTATGCCATAAAACCCTACCTTACCACGCCCAACTGCCTCTCCATAGCCAGAGCTACTATAGGAGCCAGACTGGACTACTGCAACGCCCTCCTGGCAGGCACATCGACAAAAAACCTAAGCAGGCTCCAAATAGTGAAAAATAATGCCATCCGCGCTGCACTACACATCCCCAAAACTGACCATATTTCACAGGCCAGAAGACTTGTCCATTGGCTCCCAGTCAAGGAAAGAATCAACTTTAAAATCCTCACTCTCATACACAAGTTCATCAATCACACAGCACCCTTCTACCTATCTGAAACTATAACAAAGAACTCCTCCATCCGTCCCAGAAGAAGCCATCACGCCAACCAACTCCGAGTACCCAATGTAAGAAGAGCCAAAGCCGGCGGCATTGGCTTCCCACACATAGCACCTAAGCTCTGGAATGCCCTCCCCAACTCACTCAGAGCAGAACCATCACTGTACTCCTTTCGCAAATCCCTCAAAACCACTCTAGTCAACTAACTTCATCCCTCCTTCACCTACACTAGCTCGCATAAGTCTGATACGAAATGTGCCCTGTAATGAACATTGCTTTGTAACCATCTTCCTTCCACTGTAACCAGATTATGTATGTCTGAATGTGACAGCGCCACGATGCTCCCAGGCTGTCGTGCGTTTTAAATAAATCCGAATAAAAATTACTTTTTGGCTTGGGTCTGCAAGTTGAGAAAAAAACCTCTTTAATTGGGTCCGCTACCAGGTAGTGTTGCCTCTTGTTATAATTAGCCCTTATGTTATCATTAAAAGTCGGGGTGCTTCCCCCTTCGATTTGTTTTTCCAATGTTAAATCTGGGCTAATGCAGATTCCTCTTTCCAGACCTTTTTCTGGGTCATTTGGCCCTTTTGTTTTCCAAGTTTGTTCCTCTAGATCACCCCAATCATTTAAGTCCTCCCAATTGGAGCTCTCGATTTCGCCAATTGTTGCCTCCGTAATCCTGGGTTTCCATATGTCCGGTCTCCAGCTGGTCTTCAACCGGACATCAGTCAAGGCTGTGGAGATCAGGGGGTCTTTAGACTTCTCTATATTTCCCCATACTAAGTCACTTGTTGATCAATTGGTTCTATTTTTCAGTTTTTAATGACACCAGCAGGAGTTGGGGAGAAAAGGGGCAGACTCAGCATAGGGTCTTCACCCGCTACCAACTTTTTTCGGAGCGGGTAGTTGAAGATTGCTGACGCAAGAAGGCAGCATTGTTTAAGGCCATGAGCAGTTGGAATTGCTCTAGATAGAAGACCTTCTAGGTTCAGTCTAATGCGCACTGAAGTTTCCCCATGCAATAACTGAATAATTTGTTGTAGAGTGGGCAGACACTTATCTCTGGTAAGTTTTGCAAAGAGAATCGGACGGGAGATGGCATCAAATGCCGTGTGGAGATCCACAAAAGCAAAATAAAGCGCTTGTTTGGTATTTTGCGCTTGAGATTTAAGAGCGTTGAGACAGAACAAGTTAATGTTTGTGCCTAGCCCTGCAAGGAAACCCGTTTGAAACGGGTCTCTTGCATGGGCTACTTTGGTCCAGATGTTAAAGTCCCTCAAAATAAGTTTTGAAAAAAGATTTCCAGGGGCATCAAGAAGGGCAATGGGTCTATAATTGCACGGTAAAGTGCGGTCGCCATTTTTGTGAATAGGAACTATAATAGATGTTTTCCAAGAGTTGGGAATCTCGCGAGTCCTGATGATAGATTGGAAGAGATTATTTAATATTTCAGCCCACTTTGTAGGGTTCAATTTAAACATATGATTACTAAGGACATCAGGGCCTTTAGCCCGAGAAGAGCTAATATGCTGATGTATTCTTCAAGTATAAGTGGGAAACAAGCAAGAGACCAACGCTCGGAATCGCTGGGTAGTTTGACCAAAGGCACAAACGACGAGTCTGCATATAGGCTACAATAGTGTTCAACCCATTGGGTCTCAGTTACACTAGAGACCTGTAAAGTACCTTGAGATGTATTAGCACATTGGTTGAAAATTGCCCAAGTTTCGGCCGTATTCTTATTTGCTATTAATTTGAGCATATGTTCACCATCTAGTTGTAAAATGTGTGCACGATGTTGTTTCATCCAATTATGGAATTTGCTTTTAACGATTCGCAACTGTTGAATGGAGTTAGGCAAATTCATTTTGAGAATCATTCTTTTTTCACGATGAAATTCAGTCTTTTTAGCCTTGATTAATGGATTGAAGGTATGTTTGTGTGGAAGGAGTCTTTACTTTTCGTACGGGAATCAAAAGTAAGGAGAAGGTTAGTATACTGTTTTGGACAAATAGAGCTATCATTTAAGATGATTAAATGAGCCAGAGAGGACAAGTTACTATTTGACCAACAAAGGCGCGTTTTAGCATTATTGACTATTAGGTCATTCGTATAGTATGACCTTTTGATATTTTAAAAGTGCTTATTTGTCCAGTTAAGTTGGTATGTGTATACATATAGTCTATTGTAGTAGATATGGAACCTCTATGCCATGTGGGCTGAGCCGGAATATCGCCTTGAATTTCACCATTGGTCATGTGAAAATGGCGATTTGACATAAAGGAGGTCCATCGCTTAACCTTCTCCATTGTGATTTTTCCTTTAGGATTAATACAGTCCAAGTTAAGATCACCTACGATAAGGGTATCCGTAATATCTTGGGAAAGGAATACCAAATCTAAAAGTCTGGACAAACCTGTATAAAAAGCAGTATCAGTCAACCCTAAAGGATTGCGATAGATATTAATCAATGCAATGGTATGTGCTGGACCTGTAATCTTGACAAGTTGGATAAAGGCAGAAACGGAATCCCAGGCTTCAATGGCAAAACCACTGGATATGTTTACTCCTGTCAATAAACTTGATGATGGTCGACCTCTTTGACTCCCAATCGCTGGAAGCAGAACAATCTCGTAATTGTTCCATACAGGTGTTTGCAGGAGCCAAGTTTCCTGTAATGCTATTATGTCCATGACAGCTGGGAAGCTAGCAATAGAGGTTTGTAGATGAGAATAACCTCTAGTGTTCCAACTAGCAACATTAATGAGATGGTCTTTAAATGTTTCTAATGGTTATGACATATACGACTCGGCACGACCAATGTTCTGCATCAAAGGGAGGCTTGCGCTAGATTGATAAGATGGTTGCTTTACATTGGAGTCCCCATTTATAAATGCTGGGTCTTGTGCTAATAAGAACCCCATCGAAAATAATTGCATTTTTGATTTCCAGATGGTATTTAGAACGATACCTAAAGGTATCCACAAACGCACCACTGAACAAGTATTCTCAAAGATGAATTCAATCTGCTCAATGTCACTCGAGCTTATGTCTTCGAGCTCCACCACTTCAGAGAAGATGTTGAGTATACTATGGCGGTTTAAATCATAGGTGCCAAACTTTCCTCCTCGACACTTCAAAATTAAAGAATGGCATTTGCGCCGTGCCAAGGGATGAGAAGTGGGCGCCGCTGGGATGTTATTTCGGGAATTGTGGGTTACAGAAGAAAAAGGATCCTTTAGATATGGTTTAGATAGATCTGAAGCGTGAGATGGAGTAGCGTGAGGGCGATTGTCAGTACGCAGAGAAGATTGTTGAGTTACTATGGATGTTGACATAGAACTCGGTAAGAGCCACTGGCTCAGCGACGAATTTGGACCACTTGGTTTTTGGGGAAGCTTAGAAGGGACAGACTGAGAGCAGGAGGCCAAATATGCATCTACAGCCTCACGTATTTGTTCCGCCGAGACTGTGGTGGAAGAGTCAATGCTCTTTTTGGTGGCTGAAGACACAATTTTGTCACTAACAGCTAGGATTGTTTGGCCTTTACATTTGTTTGGAAGTTGGCAAGTGGAGGCTAACTCAAGTTCACGAATGAAAGCATCTAAGGGAGGATGGATAGAGGCCATAGTAGTAATCGACACTGGAGGCAACACTGGGATAGTGGACCCAATATTGGACTGTAAAGGGTTCTGACACGGAGGTGGGGCAATTAAAATCAGGTTTGGAGAAGACGCTACAATATTAGCCAGAGGTACAGTAGGAAGTCCTAAAATGGCACTAAGGAAGAGGATATTGCTATTGATTGTGTAGGATCGAGAGTTTGAACTGGCTTACTTGCCAAAGAAGCAGTTGTCGCTTGGGTCAGAGGACAAGAATTTGCACTACTAATAGTAGAAACTGAATCGGGAACGAGCGTAGGTGAAAGTTGTTTAGACACTGGCGTTTGTATTGAATCTTGAGGAGCTTGTGGAGCTACCAAAGACTCAGGTACCGGGAGCAAAGTTTGAAAGAATGTTTTCATAGTTTGCTTCTGTAATGTCAGAGTAAACAGGTTAGAGTTTTTCTTTTTTTTTCCGGGTATTGTGAGAAACTGTGGAGGTCTTTTTTCTGTTTCTTCTTGCTGGTAAGGACGGAATATCATTTCCTTTCTCAACAGTAATCGCAGAAGACATAGAGGCTGAGGGGGGTGAGAGCACTAAGGTAGAAGAATCAGTTGGGAGAATGGTGTGTGCATCATTCACCAGATCATAAGTGGTGGTAGGATTCAGCCGTCCTTCAGAAGTAATAATATCCGCAATTGCAGGTATAATCTGCAGAGGTGGAAAATTAAGGGACATGGGACTTGTAGATCCGATGGTCACAATTGAAATATCGTCATCATGAGCATTGTTAGTTGGACAAGAATCGTGAGGATTTGATGACAGATTAACAGCTAAAATCTTGAGTAGTACTAAGGTTTCGTGTGCTTCTACTGAATGAGCAGTAACTTTGGCATCTAGACATTCAAATAGTTTAAACAGACTTTGTAAATTTAGCTGCATAGCGGCCAAAGTAATGTCGGATGTTGATAGAGCAACCCTGGCTTCTATTGGGAGGGTAGCTGAAGGGAGATGAGAATCAACTGGTAATATAGCCCGCACTGGTGATGTTGTTGTAACAAGAGATAGGCTCTTAGAAGGCATGTTTGTTTTGTCCACCAGATTAGCTAATGAAGTGTTAGATGGATTCTGAGAAGTGAGTTTTCCCACAGCACTTTGAAAATAAAGTTCCTGTGGGACTAGTATTTGGACTCTGCGAGGAGTCGGATAGACAAAGGAAATTGAAGGGGAACTTGGTGAACACTCCGAACGTGAACTGGCTGAAGTAAGATTAATTACGCTCTAAGGATCCTGCAGTATCGAATTGTTTGAATCAGAGTGTCTAGCATGTAGTGAGAGTTCAGGATTGAAACATGGAGAGGACGTTAAAGGTCTATCTAAGTGCTTAGCGCCTCTTCTTTTCGTAGTCATACATGGCAAGGGTGTATGCAACATTGTGTTGTCTGAGAGTGGGAGAGCCGCTCTCATGGCGCCACTTTTAGTGTGTTCCTTCGTTAAGGGCCCATCAGGAGACAGAGTGTCAAAAACTGGAAGAACTTCACTAATGTGATCGAGGGTTGATGGAATCTTTGTGCAATGGGAGCTACCTAACATAGTAACAGAAGGGAGATGGACAATCCTACGAGAGAGACAAGGGAGTCGTGCCGCAGGTATTGTCAATCCCTTATGACATAAATTTTGAGGCATACCCGAAGTTAATAAATAGGCCATGTGAAACAAATTAGAAATGGCCAACAATTCAAATTTGAAAATTAGATGAAATACAAAACTGAGTTTTTCTCAATGGTACCACAACAATAGACACACAGTGGTTGGATTGGGTGCTTTCAAAGTTCGAGTAGAACGCTTGAAAATAGAATATAACAGACACTTGGTTCTCTAGATTCAAGCAAAAGTTCACAATTTATCCAGCCACGGGGTAAGGAACGCCCGACAGCTTAAGGAGCTGCCAGAGTCCGTCTCTCCCCCCTTACCCTTATGGCAATTGAGGGCTTGTGTAGCTAACTGAACAAAGTACCTCTAAACTGGAGTACTCACTGCACACAGACACGGCCACAGCCAAACAGCAAAACAGCGTCTCCAGCCCTTACTGCCTCCAGGGCTTAACGCCGCGAGGGTGGTTGAGCCGGCACTAAATGTGGGCTGTGAGTCACGTGATTCGAAGTCCGCCTCCTCCAGGAAGCGTGGTGTGTCCAGCAAGAGCAGCGCTCGCAGTGCTGGATTGGCAAAATATGCAGCAGGCAGGTGGGTATGGAGTCAGCAGGGCACTCCTTGTAAAGTAAATAGCAGACACCGCTCAGGCGCTTGAGCCGGCACTAAATGCGGACTGTGAGTCACGTGATTCGTCACGTGACCGCGACGAAGTCCGCCTCCTCCAGGAAGCGTGGTGTGTCCAGCAAGAGCAGCGCTCGCAGTCCTGGATTGGCAAAATATGCAGCAGGCAGGCGGGTATGGAGTCAGCAGGGCACTCCTTGTAAAGTAAATAGCAGACGCCGCTCAGGCGCTTGAGCCGGCACTAAATGCGGGCTGTGAGTCACGTGATTTGTCACGTGACTGCAACGAAGTCCGCCTCCTCCAGGAAGCGTGGTGTGTCCAGCAAGAGCAGCGCTCGCAGTGCTGGATTGGCAACATATGCAGCAGGCAGGCGGGTATGGAGTCAGCAGGGCACTCCTTGTAAAGTAAATAGCAGACGCTGCTCAGGCGCTTGAGCCGGCACTAAATGCGGACTGTGAGTCACGTGATTCGTCACGTGACCGCAACAAAGTCCGCCTCCTCCAGGAAGCGTGGTGTGTCCAGCAAGAGCAGCGCTCGCAGTGCTGGATTGGCAAAATATGCTGCAGACAGGCGGGTATGGAGTCAGCAGGGCACTCCTTGTAAAGTAAATAGCAGCTGTAGCATTCTAGCATTGTTGGTGCAGAGTGTCGAGTCTTGAGGTTGCGTTCGCTTGTTTACTGGAGCTGTAAGTGACGCCGGCAAAGATGTTAGACGTTGCCTCACCTGCTTTCTTGTTCTGGCAGCATTCAGTGGGTCAATATTTTCATTTCCAGTTTCAATTTGAGTCATATCCGGGACTAATTATCTCATTGTTGTGCAGCTCCTCTCGGCGTTGAACTGCTGCTTGACTTGATGGCATGGGGACTTGCGTACCCGGCGCTCACCGGCAAACACTGTACAGCACCACTTTTCTGCCACTTTCGTGCCGCTTTCACAGTAGGAAGTGGTTTTAAACAGTGACACAGTGTGTAGCAGTAGCAGGTCTGCCTCCAGGCAGATTAAAGTTACAGCAGTCCAGTAAAACGTCCAAACACCAAACAGCACCACATTTCTGCCACTTTCTGCCACTTTCAGCCATTGTCTGAGGCTATGCTCAGTGGCCATATTGCCCAGGCCATGGCTATGTCCCAGTCACATTAAAGAGACTCGATGTGCCCACACGGCATTACATGTGTTCATTCCCAGTGGACATGCCCTGGTTACCTCAAAGAGACCTAAACTGCCAACTCGGCTCGGGCAATGCCCCACCACAACACACACAGACACACACAGAGCTCAACTCAATGTAATGAAAGTACCAGGTCATTAAATCCTTCTCACATTACAGCACTACATCACAAGACTTACCTTAACTACAGCATTGCTTTAAGTGACCTAATGTTTAAGGTGAGTGCTGTGAAGTAGTGATGTAGAGTGGGTTATAGTAGGGAAATACTCTATGTAAAAGGAGTGTGTGCATTTTAGCATAGCATTGTCAACATTTCGAAACATCGCTTATTAGAGATAGTGAACTTAACAGTTTGGAGAAAAAATGCTTACCATGATCTCCTCTTGTCTGTGTATGAGTCTGATTACAGGTGTGTACGCGTCTGTGTTTGGATGTGCTGATCATTGTGTACTTTTCAGTGTTTCCCAATCTTGTAGGTTCTGTTTTTAGCATGTTTGTAGGTGTGTGTGTGTCGCTCATTGAGTATTTTTGAGTGTTTCCCAATGTGCGTGTGTGTGTGCATGCAGGTGTGTGGTGCGTGTCTACGTGTGTAGTGTGTGTGTATGCATATTCATCCTGACCATATTCTTTGTGATTATGCATATTGCTAGTATACCGTCTGTGCTTACAAATACTATAGCATATTGAATGTGCACACTGTGTACGGTTTTTGCGTAGGCAGATTCCACCTGTCCTATGTGTGTTCAGTTGTATTATGTGCATGTTGCATGTACATTATGTGCTTACATATATTCCAAGTTTACTGTATGTGTGTTTGCTTAGTAGTTGTGTGTACGTATTCAAAGTGTATTCTGTGTGGTTATGTAGTGGTACATGTGCTTACTTGTATTTTATGCATATTCAGCCTGAGGTATAGGCTGAGGTTTATTTGTGAGGATTATGTGTTTGTGTGATGGATCCTGGGTGATTAACTATTGTCATTGCGGGTGTATCGTTCATACTTAAATAGACTGCAAACAATGTGTTTGTGCCTATTGTACTAATTTGTGCATATTGTTCTTACAATCCAAGTGTATTGTGTTAGCATATTTCTATTCCAAGTATTGTGTTGGTAGTCGTACTCGTGTGTGTAAATACATACTTGCCAACCCTACAGATTTAGGCGGTAGACTACCGCTATTTAAGCAGTCCTACCGCCTACCGATTTTTCCTGTCAAACTACGGATTTATAGGCATGGCTGCTTGAGGCCAAGAGCAGAGCACTGTTGCATCCTCCAGGGTGGGTGTGACGTGTAATGGCCCTTCATGTTGATTGATGCCTTGCCTACGTGAATCAGACACGCAGACTCTGCTCTGCTATCCCATGTACAGGCAGTGTCTGTGTCAGAGTGTCAGCGTGACACTGCCATGAGATCCCGTGCCTCTATCTGTGCAGAGCTGCCTGCTGACTGCTGTGATCTCCGAGCTTCTAATCTTCGTTCTCAACTAAACATTTGTCTGTGTTCCTCAGCTCTGCTGTGCATTATTCAGCTGGCTACTGCAAACGTGGTTGTCTCCAATCTCTGCAGGTAAAATGACTTTAACTTGTTTGAGGGCAGGCCAGGGTTGTGTGCACTTGACGTCATGTGACAGCTTTCAACTCTAAAGTATCCCATCTTAAAAGAATTAGCCTATACTTAGTTTCGTTAAAGCCTTGTAATTATGGTGAGTAAACGTGCGCCCAGTTGCCTGTGGCATTTGATGGTATGCATATTGTGGTGGAGGTGTTCACACAAAGGCCGTGCAAGTGTTGCCAATGGCGAATAAACGGGCCTAAAATAATGAGGTGACTGTTTTTGGTCGCAGACACCTTTCTAGAAAAAACTGAAAATTCGTTGTTGTAAAAATAAAAACGTCTTGTTCTTTGTATTCGTTTTACATCAATGTGGTTTCGCTTGATATAGGTCTACTTTGAGAGGTTAAGCAAGAAACAAAACCGTCTCCCTGGAATCCCAAAGTGCATCGCACGATGACCATACCCGTTTTGATATTGATTGGCATTTCCAAAAGCCCTTATTTTCGGAGACGCCTAAAGAAAATGAACTGCACATTTCAGTTCCCAGGTTTAAATCTTACAATTATAATTGGAGTAATAACAGTCAGTGTGTGCATTGTGGGAGCTCAGCTGAAAGGAATACCCATGTGATTTAACCAAAGCTCCAGTCTTTTTGTTACAGCACAGCAAAGGCACTTACCTGAACTATTGCAGAAGCATTTTTAGGCCGCTTGCTTTCTTCATGAACTCCCTACCCACAGTCCAAGCTCACTAGCCATCCCTATGTCAGACACAAGCAGTTGTGTGCCATACATAACACCCCGAACAATGCTGTGCCCACCACCAAGCCAATGTCTTCAGCCCCTGCAGCAGCGCACACTAATCATGGACCCATCCTCCCCCCAGTGCACTCGCTCCTTGCAGACATCGCACCGTTCGGCATGTGGGCTGCTGAGCTCAGTGCTGTGGAGTATAATGACAATAAAAGGACAGCTAAGTAAATGGCAGAGGCTCCGAATGCTAGCAGCGGTTTTAAAGGTAGTGTGGCCGTGTGGGTTGATTTTGTAACATAAACACGCACATTTACAAACATGCAGAAAAAACATACTGTGGTGTGCAGAATGTACAGTTCTCCCTAAGGCCATCCCTAAGCGCTGTGAATGGCATTGCCGAAGCTCTTTTGGTGCATGACATGCGCAGATCTTTAGCAAGGGGCCAGGAAAAGTGAGGCACTTTATTGGGACGTGTTCATTCTCAGGGGGACCGTTTCCATTGTAAACACTACAAAACAGTTGGATTGGTGCTCATATCTTTCACAATATGCTTCAAAGTCGTGTGCAAAATTAGTTTTTAACAGGAAGTGTGGCAGTGCGAGTTGGCATGATGCTTTTGCATGGTTCCTATGCAATGAAAAATCAATTCTGCGAGAATAGCGTTGTAATACAGAGCTCCATTTACCCAATTATTCCAAATCCCTGACGCAGTGCACCAGCTTTCAACTGTACAAAGAATGCTGCTTTTAACACCTATCCGAGGCCCTGTCATTTTCTCATTGGGGTGGGGGTTAGCAGTGCACTTACTCCGCCCACAGTTTGCCACTACTGCAGTAGTCTGTAAGGGGACCCTGCACTTGCTGTGTGGATGGTTTGGGTGACCGCTGCTCCTGCATGCTAAGTTTTGTGGCCACACTGTGTTTCCTTTGCTGGCTGTGTGCAAACAATTAGTGCTTTCAGTGTTCTAGGGCAAACCTGCTATGGACACGGTTTAAGGCACTGTTGCACCTGCTCCAGATGTTTTAGGCTGCAGCTACACACAACCTTCTGATGTTTTATGGCACAGCTGCATTTCCTCTTCAGATGTTTGTGGGTACAGCGGCACAGATGCATTTATTTTTCAGATGTTTTGGGGATCATCTGCACACCAACTCCTTAGATACCACTTGTGCTACCACCTCCTTTAGCTCACCAGGAGATTTTCAGGTATTTGACAGGCAGAGCAAGGGCACAGAACTAAATGTTCATTCCCAACACTCCTACACCCATATATTTCTCTCCATATTACTTTTGTTCCGGGGCTTTAAATGTGCGCTTTGTAGCGCTCGCCACACAAGCTGCATTTGCAGGAGTCGTTGAGGAAGAAGCTAGTCACAGTGCTCACAGGTCACTCATGTGGTAAATTTCTTTTTCATGATGGGTCAGAGGACAGGCAGTTCTTTCCTGCGATCTCTTTAAGGTCATATGCCAAGTGGACTCGGTACAACGTCCTTCCATCGTGGGATGTTTTTTCATGGGTTTTACTGGGATTTTTCTGCTGAAAAAAACTCATCAAATTTTTGGAAGGGTGGGGGGTTAGAAGAATATATAAATTGGGTGTGTGTGTTCGGGAATATATAAACAATTAAAGGGGATGGGTGATTGTGGGGAACCCCCAAAAATAAAAAAATAAAAATTTGAAGAGTTTTTGCATTAAAAAAATCCACTGTAAAAAAACCTGCAAAAAAAAATCCTGCAATGAAATGACATGGAACTGTGGACTCACTTCCTGTGATATCATAAGGTCAAAGTTCTCATGATATAATTTATTGTGATGCCGTCCTGTCATGTCATCAGATCAAGTTATGACATTTCCTGTGATGTCATTATTAGGCTAATTACTATGTTTGAAATTTTAAGATTCCTACAGATTTCTGGTCACAGAATGTTGACATGTATGTAAATATGCTGTGTATTCAACAGATGCACTTATTTATTTGCTCTATACACCGTGCAGGCCCGAATTATACATACTTTCTTTGACTTTAAAATACAAATATCTTGAGTTTAACTAACACCATTTTCAGAAATGTGCGCAGTGTGCACCATTTGCAGATAAGAGCTAGGTTTATGCCACAATTTTGAAAAATAAAAGTGGTGCATTTCAAGATAGGCCTCCCGAAAGCATTTTGTAGTATATTGTTTTTTTCACATGGAAACTAATGTTAAGCAATCTTCCAGCCCGCTGAACTCACAAGTTGAAACGAATCCTGTTTTTGGCACGTATACAATCACATTTGAGTTCAGAAGCCAGGCTCGTTTTGAGTGAGCCAATCAAAATGACCAAACCTCTCGAGGGATTCTTGGGGCCAATAATAGTCTGAGCAGCTCTATCGGTGTTAGGTGCCATATAAAAGGCCCAGCACACTTCTTTGTGGGTTGTGCTTGGCTGTTAGAAGGAGGAGCACAGCCGAACAATAGTAGCGAGCAGAAGACCAAATGTTGTTCTCAATTAAGAACTTTTTTGTGTGTCTTTTCATATTGATGTCACTGGTAGTTTTTAGAAGTCCCTTACATTTGTATGCCTCTTTGAGGACACTTTTGTAGCTGTTATAATATTCAGTTGTCTGAATACTTGATAGCTATCTGTCTAGGGTTGAAAAATACTATGTTTATAATAGAAGTACGCTATAGACAAAGCCATTTTCCTGGATCAGAGATTTGACATTTGAGCTAATTTGCATACCCACAATGCATTGCACTGTGGGCAGAGGTGAACTTCTAATAATGGCTAATGAGTGGTGCTGTGGTTTGTTTGGCATGTCTGACATAATTAATTCTGCTTTCATATATCAGATTCAAGTTTTTTTTTCAAGTCTTTCAGACACACCATAACTTTGCTGGTGTTTGATGAACATGCACTAATGCTTCAGTCATACAGTACTGATGATTTTTTCTTTTACAAACTTGAACATTATTGCAATTATCTGAATGGTTGAGAACTGTCTGTTGAAAAATGCAATGTATTTAACTGCAATACATTATTTTTTCTGTAGCAAACACTTGACATTTGAGCTAATTTGCATACCCCACAATGCATTTCCAGTTTGCCACCACAGGTGAACTTCCAGTTATGGCTACTGGATGGTGCTGTATGTTTGCGTGTGGGTGTGTGGTTCTGCCTTCACATTTGAGGTGGAAGGGTGTTTTCAATTATTAAATAATGAGGGATGGCATAGACTGATCAATGTTTGGTGATGTGAGTAAAATGTTGTGCAGCAATTGTGAGTAAACCTATTAAAACTGAGTAGTGTTTGCTCATATACAGTAGGGAATAGTAATGATAATAAGTCATTTATATAGCGCCTTTAACCAAAGCGCTTTACAGAGCACATATTGACATACAATATCACCCAACCGAAATTGGAACTCATTTATGGTGGCCATCCTGTTGTTTCTGATGGAGGCAGTGTACAGTGCTGTTGCAGGGCATGGGCTAGTGGGTTAAAGCATCCCACAAGGCGCTATACAAATAAACAATCAATTCAATCCAATGTATCTCACGACCTGACCCCCTTTCTTCATCTGACATGGCTACATCCCAACTGGTTTGACTATCATCCTCCTCTTCCCTATCTAAACCTAGTCTACTCAAAGACAATGCTCTGCGCTCATCACTGAACATGTTTTCCTCCTCATTCCATGGTTTTGGTATCAGGGATCGCCTGCCACTCCCTTGTGTCCCATACTCGCTATTCTGCCTTATTTGCTGATATATCTTATCGATCCTCTATCCAATACTTTCTGCATCATATCTTTCCTTTTCTTGTGCTACTTTAGGTATTTCTTGAGCCATTTCTCTAATTGGGAAAACGTCACTTCTCGTTTCCAATCCCCCTGTATTTCGTTGCTTGGTCTTATTTGTTCTTTAAGAACTAGACTGGCATCAAGATCTAGCCACCTTCTGTTCTGTTTTATTCCTTCTTCCACTCCCCTTTGCTCGCTTGCATCCCTTCTTGCCCTCTCTTCTTCTTGCTTTCGTGCTTCCCTTCTTATTTCTTCTCTTCGTTTGTCTTCTTCTCTTTGGTCTTCTTCTTCTCTGTAATCTTTTTTCCTTCACTCTTTGTGCCTCTTCGTCTTCTCTCTTCCATTCTCTCCAATCCCTTTCTTCTATTTCTTTCTTCTGACTGTCATACTTCCTTTGTTCCTTTGCCTGCTTTTCATCTTTCTCTTTTTCTTCTCTATATATCTTTTCCCATTGTTCCCTACGTTTCCTTCCTTGCCCATCCTCCCTCAACCGCTTTTCTCATTCCCTCTCCTACTTTTTGTGCTCGTCTTTGTCTTCTTTTTGCCTAACCTCCTTTATGCTTTTCCCCATCTAACTGGAGTAGTTTCTGTCCTCCCATCCATTCGTTCTGTACAAGCGTTACCTCATCAGCCCTGTGCTTTTCTCCTTTCCATCTATTCATTTCTCTGTCTATATCTGTTGATATATTCGATCTCTCACCTCGTTCCTCGTTATTTCATATGAACTTACACTTGCCTTCCTTCTTTTTGCCCTCTTCGTGAATTTCATTGCTACTATAATTGGGAGTGCATATGTTGGGTTACTATACCCCGCCTTTGCTTTTAATTCCTTTAGAGGATAAAATCCTGTCCCTTCAACATCTAAATTCTTAGTTTCAGGTGGAGTAAGAGGAGCCAAGGGTTTGATGCCCTCCCCTTTATGCTGATTAAGCTTCCACTCTTCCTGTGGTTGGTCCTCTTTCTCCTCTTGATATATTTTCCAGAGTTCTAAAACTTCTAGTCTTTTCTCTAATTGCTTTCCCATGTGCACTTAACCCATTATGCACTGTACTTATTGAGCTTGGGCGCATGTCTTGTTACGGTTTTACAAAGGTGCATGAGAGGAGTGTCCCCCATAATAACAAGTCACAATTGACTGTCACTACTTACCAGATTGTTATCTTGTTGTATTTAATAAATCCCTACTTATCACAAAGCTTACTGCTCAACTATCTTAATCTCAAAAACAATAAAATTGCTCAACTCTTTTAATCTCAAAAACAATAAATATGAGCAAGCACCATCAATCACTGCTCAATCCTCTTTTGTCTCAACAACCTATCTGTCTACTGACAGGCGCCAATCGTTTACTACACTCTAACTCAAACCAAATTCACTTCCAACTTTCACAATATATCACTTTTCAGAACTACATATATCAAATAAAATCACAATAATAACACAAGACACATTAACAACCCCTGTGATCACCTTCTCTTTTCCCTGTAATCATTTATAGAAGAAGTATGCTTTCTTTGCTGCCAACTATATTGGCCCGTACAGAGTTTAAGATGTCACCTTCCATGGTCCTAACCATGTGTATTCTCTCTCTTAATATTCTGACTGGAATTTGAGAGGTCTTTTTCTATCTCCCTTGAAATAGGATTATCTAGGCATTCCATTATCTACACAAAAATTCCTGTTAGCCACGTATTTTCATAAAATATCACAATCCCGCCTATTTATATTGCCATTTCCCTTAGTCTACTTACATCCATTTAATCGGTTTGAAGCTTTCGGTATCCAATCCTCTTCCAATCCGACCACTCTGCCTTCCACCCGTGCAGCGGCCATGGAAACCGAGCAGGGATTTCTTTAAAGAGGGACCTGCCCACCGTCTCAATTTGTCTTGCAAGTTTATTTCTATCGCCCACGTTCCACAGGAAACTCCACAATTTTGCAGTTTATGGCGAAGTATGCCCGATCGTCCAAAACTCTGAAGTCAAACTGGTTAGATGTGAAACCATCCTCTGCTACCACATGTAAGTGATTTCAATCTGGCACACACCCAAGTCTCGCCCAGCATGTAGTGCGCAAATGAAACCCTTATTTATTTCTATCTATAAGTTCAATATTCTGAATGATATACCACTCATATCACACCCTTCTCCTGAGACACCCCCGCCCATCACACTGAACCAGGAATCAGGCTAGTTTGCAAAGGTAAATATTTATTTATGTATTTAGAATTTAAAACACAAAATATTTTAATAGGTAACAACAATCACCAATGGGGTGACGGAACACTGAATAATATCTTTAATGCACTAGGAATCAAGTAATGAGCACAACAAACAATGCAACAAAGAAAAGAATACTTTCGGACTGGTTTAGAACAGATAGCACTATGGTTAAGGGTTCCCCCTGCAACACTTCTCAACCCACCAATAGGCAATTTAAATAGATGTGAGGAGAGAGCAGGTACTCAGGAATAACACAGATCAAACAGAATAGCACTCCCACCTTCCCCCTTCAAACACAAGAGAAAGACGTAATTGACTTTTCAACTGTCCGGATGGCTTTAAAATAGGCTAGCAAATACACCAAATGCTTACATTACTATACAGTTCTACAGGAGCAACACAAGCAATGATTTAATCAAAAGGAAACAATTGGAATCTCAAAGTCAAAGTGGGAAATAATTTAAAGCTAATTCACACGTGTAAAACATTTCAAAATGTCAATTTGCAGCAAACGTTTCCTTATGCGATTTTTGATATAATGGGTCAATCGCACTGTTTTGCGCTGCAGTTTTGGGTTCTAGATAGCTAAGGATGTTAGGTACAAGTGGGAGTTGAAATTTCATTTCTATCTTTACAACTGAAGGAGTTATAGAGGTTTTTGTGAGAGGCGTTTTTGTAAAATAGGCGCGTAAATGGAAAACTGAAATTGAGGTTTAAAAATGACAGATAGGTTTTCTTATACTATATTAAGGGCTACAAAAAAGAGAACGCTACAAAGGAATCAGTTATTCACGGCCAATCATAACTCTATTCATGTGTGATACTTTAGTTTGTGTTTGGTTTGGGAATTACTTTTCTTAATCAAATCAATAAGGAGTTATGGTATAGTAACACAGATGAGAGGAAAGTCAGCGCAAGGATAGTTCTAACAATACTATGGTTCTTAATTAAAGATGGGATGGGTTTGAGATTGGCATCATATAATGCAGATATATTATTGGTTACTGTTCTTCCTATTAGTACTTACACAATAAGTTATTAAATTGGACCGTCAGCTCTGGTCAATGAATTAGGTCTGTTCTACCAGCACAGGGCACGTCTGGAGGGATTTGGATCAGCAGTACGGTTCTGGTCAATTTTGGTATGCACCTCAGATTAGATTTGGAAGGGCCCTTTCTGGTTACTGGACACGGTAGATAGCCGGATGTTAGTTTTCAGCAGGCAAGCCTAATGGTAGCCGGCCAAGCTGAATTAAAATTAAGTCCCTTCAAGTTTGGGATGTTTGCAATTGGGTCAGCCTAGCAATAATTTTGAAATGCTAGAATCTGGATTCCTCAAAGAAATCTGGATCTTTCAAAGAATTCTGGAGTCAGCTACAAAATGAAGAGTTCTGGAATAAGGTGCTGCGCGGACATATGGATGGGTTCTGTAAGCAGGGTGTTCTGGAACAGTCTCTTTGGAAGCAGTGTGTCTACGTGTAGTCAAACTCCTATATTTATCCATTACAAATTTTATGGCATGGGCAGAACTTCAGAACACACCCCCATGTCTGTGAGTGGCTACATGCGTGCGCTTTGTTTTGGTTGGCAGCCTAAACAGAGCTGTCATTTTATGACAGGATTTAGGGAATCCCACCTGCATTTTTACCCAAAACATACTTTTGCACAAATGTACATTTCTACCATTATGTAACCTTATAAAATTAGACACACATTTTCCACATTTGATTGTCTACATTTACATTCAATGTCCATCTCTGTGAGAGCTGTATTGGTCATCCTTTGGATTTTTATCAGTTTTACCCATAACACTTTGGATTAATCATATCTAATTTGACACATCTCTGGGCGCTGATCACTGGATGGTGTACATACAATTTTAATCTTGCAACATTAATAGTTTTGCCACAATCAGTGTTTTAGTGTATCTTTGGTCCCTTATGTAATAAGAACTCCTACCACATCTTCAATTGTCTAGCATGAGTTCAGATTTATAAGTTTGTATTTTTCACTTGTCTACTTATTTTGGCTGTCATGTTAAATGTCATAAAGTTCTGGGGCAAAACAAGTAATTTCCATTCAAATTCCAGACAGGTTTTTTTTTCTTGCTTCCAAAGTGAGCAGATGCCCAGTCCTTTGAAGTTCACTGAGAAACCTCCCACACATCCTGCTCCTTCTTGCAGAGGTCAATTCTAAGCATATCCTTTGTTCTTTGGGGAGGCCGCAGACGAATGTCTAATGCAGCCCCATTGAGTGTCTTGCTGGGATTATGCGTGAGTCATTAACAGCCATTAGTCTTCCTGTTCTCAAGGGAGTGTCAACGGAGATGTCAGTTTTCCCCGGCCAGGCACTGTCAGATCAGAGTTCACATGTGGATTGGCTTCAGACTGGATTCCTATACATTAAAATCTTTTCAGTTCACATATAAAATATAAGCCCAGTGTATGAAGTATTTAAACCTTTTAAAAGAATTAGCCCTTCACCAAAATGCTTGAAATAGTGGATTTTGCAATTTTTCAGGACAAAGAAAATACATTTAAGCTAAGTTTTACAGCCAATTTCTTTAGGCAGCTGTCAGGCTGTGATGCCTGGATTTCTCTGACTGCCTAGAGGATCCATGATTCCAGCACACTTTCCTTTCAATAATTCACTGGGGAAAATAACTGAATTTAGCGCCAAAACAGCACTTTGAAGATTGCCATTGATTAGGAAACTGTATTTAGGTGCATTTTCGGGTTTTTAGCCATTCAGTGGGCTTGTTTCCAGTGACAGATGGCAGATGACAGAGGACAGCAGTGATTCCTTTTTTTACACCACTTTGCCGGTATATATGGCAGGGCATGCAGCTCTTTTGATGGGTTATGAACTCTGCGCAATTTTGAAGACTTAGTGCACACAGGGGTTATTGCCTCCATTCTTGGCAATTTCCTTTCCCCATTGGCAAAGGGGTGCAGTGTGGTGCAGTGGCATGGATAAAAATACTCTACACACATGAGTTTATGGCCCTTGGAACGTGCATCTATTACTGGATGGGATTACATCAGAATAATTCTGAGTCTAAATAACTGGAAAAATTTAAGAATATGGCAAGTTGCTGTTTTATTAGCAACTATCTAAAACAGGGAGTTTACAACGAACATCAATGGGCCTACGACGATTCTCATTGACTTCCACAAAAAAAACAATTGTATACTTCCTTATGCCTCAGAATGACGGCATGCTACATGACAATAGTGAAAAACCTATCAAGGGTTGGGATTGGTTGAGGGGTACATCTAGATATATAATCATATACGAGCTAGGTTTGTTATTGGCTGTCAGATATCAGGTGGACAACTTACGCCTACCTTGTTATATGCGTCATTTAAGAAAAATCAGTTACACCACAGTGTTTCATTGGTTTCTCAGACTATAAGGTTCTTCGTTATACAGACTAATACAAGTGGTTTGGCATGCTTGTACCGTATGTGCAACATTCAGCTCGAATTAGCCGCATGTAAGCCAAGAACCAGGTGCACGTAGATTGGACATGAGGCTGCACTACCACCCAATGAGCCCACAATCTCTCATCATCCATGCCTTCTGCCATGAAATTCTCTTTGTACTTGGCCTTGCAGAGTATTATTGGGGGTCATTACAACCCTGGCGGTAGGGGTTTAACGGTAAACCCCTACCGCCTCATTAAAACCAGGCATCCTTAGCGGGTTCCGCAAGCAGACCAAGATGCAAACAACAGGCCTGTTATTAACGGGCCCATTGTTTGATCCTCTCCAGTCCCATTGAGCCTTATGGGGGCTCAATTGGGAATGGGGACGTACAGGGTCCAGGTTCGCTGAATGGGGAAATAGCGGGCCCTCCAAGGTCGGTATTGCCTGGTATTTCCTCATTCAGGGAACCCGGACCCGGTACCCGGAATGGGGGTAGCCATGCCGCAAATAGTGGCATGGCTACCTCCAAGGTTGTAATGACCCCCCCTTGTCCTGGGAATGGAACGGGAGTGAGGAACTACAAGTTCAAGCCCTATTTCCAGCCTTGACTCACTTGACAAAAGACCACAATTCTGCTATTTCTGTAAGCATTTAAATGCTTTAAATGAATAAAGACTTGGCCTCCTTTGTGTTATTTTTTGCACTTTAAAGTAAGAGGATTCATCCTCCGCACACAGGTTCCTCTTCAGCGCAGATAGCTGACCTCAACTTCTCAGTTCTTGACTTCAGGCCAAACAGCCTCTCATCACAACTCCAATAACCTGCTATTCTACTGTGACACAGCCTTCCATTTTCTCTTCATGATTCTTTGGCTTATTATTTCATGATACCAATGTCCAGTTTCTGTACAATGGCGGCTTGCGCCTGCATTCTATTCAATACTTATAGCTAGCCTATACGATGAATTGATCTATCTTGAGTTTCAGCGTATGTTCATTCATTATACTTCTGATTTCTGCAGCACTTTTTACCATGTAATCTTCTTCTTTTACACTTGAAGGTTCACTTGATTCTTTACTTCATCATTTCTCCTCTAGGGTTTATACATTGTGTTCATTCAGTATTTCAGAATGTCTTGTAATCTTTCTTATGATGTCATCTGTCCATTTTCTTATCTCTTTCTCATATTCCTTCAAGGCGTTCCTCCTGTAGGCTGTCATCAACTCGAGGGTACATTTAATAAGGTTGTGTTAATGGATACCATCTTCCATATACTCATTGTGGTATTGGTACAATAGCTGGTGTTAGACAGGGGAATGTCTCATGGCTCCAATACAGAGGATGTGGGGGGGCAGGATCTCCTGCAGATATGTACGTCTGCTCCTCTACACTTGGCATGACATTCATTGATCCGCTGAAACTTGCTTATTATTGAGGTCAATCTAAAGGTATCCCATGAAGAATAACAGGAATTTAGACAAAAACAATGTGCCTTTAGGGAAAACATAATTTAAGGCCCAAAGCCAAAAGGCATAACACCTAGCTGAATGATGAGCAGGAATGTGTGTACCTGGGCTTTCCTGTAAAAGTTGACGCATCCGCATCCTTCTACGAAGAGCACATTGAGGGGAAAATTTGGAAGATATGGATGGTTATAAGGAATGTTATTGAACACAACAGGGGATTAGTGGTTTTATTGAGCTCTATAGGATGAGTATAATACCTGCTATACTCTATGACTTGAGGTCCTTGCTGCTATAAAGGTACAGTGGCTGAGGAAATGTGAAGCAAAAATATTACGGTCTATTATAAATGTACCACCTGCTGTTCCTATTGAAGTTTTGCGATTAGAATACGGCTTGCCCTCTTTGTACTCATTGTGGAGTACTCAAAGAGTTTTTTTATATTCAAAATTAGGAAAACAAGACCGTAGTTGAAACGCTTTATTACAGCTTCTTGGAACTAGATCTTCGTCAGCCGCTTTAAATCTTTTTATTGCCAAACTACAAAGTTTTAGTATGGTTTACTTGCGAACCTTGGACCTTGATACACATTGGTTAACTCGCCTGATTACTAAAAAATCATCAAGCAGAAATCCTGTCAATGGGACTTGATTTCCAACATCAAGCAACTGTACCAACATGCTCGATACAATGAATGCTAACGTTAGAGCTTCCTTGGAAATATGCCTTGCAGCTATATATGTTCACTTCGTAAGTGTAATAGAAAGCATTAAAGAAGACCAATTTTGGTTTACATTGATAACTGCTCAATCTGTTGTAATACCATCAGCTGCTCACTATGTTTGGAATAGGGCCACTTGCACTTAAGGAAAATGAGGATGTTTCTCTGTTTGATATAAGGGGTGTGGATGCATTTTATAATCTTTTAATCGAATTGAAGATATTTATTGAAGATATTTATTGAATATTGAAGATATTTATTATATATAAGTGCTTATTTACTTATCACTATTGTGGGTGACTGTTTTGAATTGTCATTTTAAATTGATAATCTCATTTTACATTATTCTTTTGAATTTTTCTCTGTAAATATGCTTACAGTGTATATGTAATTAAACTAATGAATTTAATAAAAATGTTTTAAAGTATTTGACAAATAAGGCTGTGAGGTAGTTTATAGAATCACTCCATACAAGAGGGTACTTTTAGGAAAATATGTGAATTGCAACATAGTTACACCACAAATAAAAACAGATTTAACCCCATATTTTTGGCTTAACTTCCCTTCATTACACAGAAATATCTACAGCATCTGCAACATATAAAGATGAGACTTTTGGAGGAGTTTGATGAGGGAAAAGGGCCATCAACCATGAGAGAAATTATCGAGAACCTGACTAGGCACAGATCTGCCACCTTTAGTAGTTGAAAGGTCAGACTACAATGATAACCTGCAGGAGAATTAATGAAACCTCTAGTAATATTATAGACTATATTTTGGGGATGAACTCTTGCTATGTGTTGTCCTTGGCCTCCACTTCTTGGTGTGGTCACGTTTTCAAATTCTAACCCAAAGATATTGCCGACTGTCAAAATGCTTTTTGCTTTAGCTTTTGGATGTTTTTCCTGTTTTTATGAGAAATCACTGGGTCACTCTGTTAAGAATCTTATTCAACAGTTCACCAGTTCCTGGTATTAATGGCTGAAGCTTTTGTGGATGGTTTCTGGCCTTGACAGTCGTACCAACATCTCAAGCTGAAGATGTTGAGTGCAGAACATTTTTACAAAGCTCAATAATGAAATGTGGGGAAGGTGGGAGGAGTGGGCAAGGAACATGTCTTACAAAGACTGTGACTGGTTAGGTGAAAATGAGTGATGAAGTTGTGGAATACGTTTGTCAAAAAATATATGCTTGGGTTTTCTGGACTGACTTTAGTTCAAAGATGGTTATGGCATACATGACTCACAGAAGTCAGTGTTCTAATTAATATTCGTTCTTTCAATTTCTTTGGGGGTGCAGGTCCCGACATCAGAATTCACCAAATACAGATTTTCTATGTTTGCACTGGAAACCTGAACTCAGAATTCCACCATGGTTCAGTTAACCTACAGTTCTTTTCTTAATTCCTCATTTCCTCCAACCTTCTTCAGACCACTCTGTCCGGGTTCTGCTCTCAAACGTTGCTCCTGGGATCTCGAACTTTCTCTCCCTTGGCCTCAGTCTCTTATCAGTGTTTCCACCTTTGACTTGCTTTCTTCTGTTTTGCTCTCACCAGGCTTCTCATTGATGGGTCAGATGGTGCTGGTCTCTGTCCTCTTTTTTCCCCTGATATACTTGACACAGTAGAGCTTATCTCAATGTTCCCCTGTCTTCACTGGTACTGTTCAGTACTCTTCTGCAGTGCCACATACAGCGTTATGAGGATGACCTTTCCATCCCCTCCCAATATAAAATCTGAAGGGGCTGCAGGGCCACAGCATGGGTCACAGGACTGCTACCATGGATAACAAACAACATAGGGCATCCCTCTCGACATTGCTGATTCATTGCAAATATGATGTCCTAATTTTTATGTGATGCACTGCATTACTGTTTTTTTTCTTCCCATGTTGTTATATCTTCTCTTTCATTGTACTATTTCATGGGCAATTGTCAGCTTGATCAGATACAATTGCGTTTGTGCCTCTGATTATAAAGTTCATTGCTTTCCCAGCTATGATTACAATTAAGCAATAAGCCCTGAGATCAGGTAATTCCCTGGGGCCCATAGTTACAGGGTCATTCAAAGTGAGTGCCTTTAACGAAGGCCCCATGGCATTACCTGAGTGGTAATGTCCCCCCATCAAGGGCTTATTGCTATTCGTACCCTGGCCCATTAGACCGGGGTAGCAATACTGTGTTTTTTCAGTTGCGCTACTCTCTGGTGTTTCGCAACCAAAAAAAAAAGACTGACACAGATCGGGAAACAAAGCCCGTTCTCTATTTCAATGGTGGTCATTTAAAACAGTTAAGGACACGTAAACAAAAAAGATGGCTGCCATGGAACGGGAGAAGGGACTACACATAGTCCCTTCTTTGTTTCCTTGGCAGGGTGTTGCAGATCGGGTGCAGACACACCAGTGACAGAGGTGTTACCAGTGCATCCACTGCTGAAAAGGCACAAAAAGGAGAAGGTAAGTGGGGCAGGTGGGGTAGGGTGGCAGATCTAAGGCAAAAGGAGTAGGGGAGGGATGGAATGAGAGCACTTACCTTGTTCACCCACGGTATGATGGCGGCCTCCAGCCCTGAGGAGGCTCAGAGCGGTGGGATTACCATATGGTAATGCCCCTGTTCCGACCAGCCCCATTCGCTGGGACAAACCCATGCTCCCGCCGGGTACTAATATTCCTTCAATCTAATTTTTCTGTTTTCTTTCCACTCTTCTTCCTATGATATTTACTGACGTTCATTTGTTGCTTATCTTGCCGTTTGCTCTAGTTGCTGGGACCTGTTGCAACCACCTCTCTAGTCCACATCAGCTCTTCAAGCAGAAGTATGCGGGCAGATAAATAGGTGTACTAGCCTAAGGTAAATTAAAATAGTTATTATAAACTCATTTTCACCCAAAGACACCCTTGGATTTGAAATGCTCTCTGACGCTTGAGGCAGATGTTGGACTGCATCAAGAAACTTAGATTTAATTGGGGTAGGGGAGCAATATATTTTCTCATACACTAAAGAAAACAAAAGAGAAGTACCTGTGTTGTTTGGGTCCTGGGCACGACTGAGGATTTGTTCAGCGATAGATTACTGGCCATTGAGGGATTTAACAGGGAGGGGGGAGTGCCATGGGCTTTATGACGAGTCTGGAGAATGTATCAGTGGTAAATTCATTAAACCTATTTACCATTAGCACTGCATTATCACCTTGAAAATGGAGGTACATCGTATTCCCCTGCACAGTGTTAAATACGGCTCCAGTGGGGTTTTGAGCAATTTCCCACACTGCTAATTTTGCTGGTGGTGATTCCTCCATTTTTCTGGAGGTAAAGTGGTGTAAATTATCCAGCCAAGTGCTGGAGTTTTTCTTTGACTTTAACTCCAAACCCAGAATATGGTTGTGCGGTAAAAGTAGCAGTAATCACACTACTGCTACTTATTTACCCCATGGCCATACTCCTTATAGGTTTTTCACTTAGGCCTCCAAAGTGATCTAGACAGATTCCATCATTATATTGTCCCTGTATTCACAGATTTAATGGATGATACCTGGTCGAGTGGTGAGGTTTGGAGTATAATTCTGGATAACGCTGGGGCTACCTTTTGAGCTAGGGCAGTGTGTGATACTATCTGAGAAAGCATATGGAGAGTATTCTTCAGTGGGAAATAGTGATCGTCACTAAAGAGGTTGACTCTTCCTGCAAATCAATATAAACGCAATTGCATGATCCGGACCATGAACGCAAAAGCTCTGACTCGGCCAGGCTTTTCTGTCAGCTGGGAACAGAGTGAAGCTGATATTGCTGTTGTCTGACAAAAAGCCCTGTTGCAAACTAGGCCGAACTATTTCGAAATGAGGAAGAATTCTACCTTCTTTTTGCAAGAAAGTCAAAGGCACCCATAAATCCCAAATGCGTTCATCAGGTTAAACAGGTGATTCGTGAATGTGAATATACAAAGTTCCGAGTTTTTGCTGAATTGCATGCATCATTATAGCCGAAGGATGCACTGATCCCCTTGTCACAAGACCATTAACTGGATAATACAGAAGCCCTTCCAGTGCACTCCCCTGAAAGATCTGAAATCCAGAATCAACATTTTGGCAGAAGCAGATTAAAGGGTGGAAAACTGTTCATAAGAATGGGGAGGTTGATACAGGATCCCCCAGAGAGTGCGGCTTATCTAGCCAACAAGAGATTTTACGTATTTATTTAGATAGCGCTTATACAGAGGTGAGGTGCTTCAAAGCGCCAAAGCGCCATGAGATCACCAGGTTTGAGGATATGAATAGGTGGCTTGCGATTCAAGCTGGTGGAATGGATCAGAGGGAGGCATGGACTGTGGCAATGAAAGTGAAGGTGGTCATTAGTTGCCCCTCCTCTTGCTGTCTTGGTTGACGCATACTGAATTAAGATAGACGTATAGTAGGCCACACCTTTGTAGATACTGGAATGAATGATGAGGTGGCCATTTATGCGACTCTACATATGAGCACGCAATTGTAGCTTGTAGACCTGGGAACTTTTGTATTGGGTACGTATTCCGTTTTAACTTTATGTCAATCATGTCGTGGAGTGGTTCTATGCATTACTCCCTGTTTTTACGTTTGTTTTTTTAAATTGAAATTGACCCAATACCATCAGGGCACTATGCCGCAGTCATGGGATTTAATGTCTCTGCCAATTGCATTCTTTGATTTGTAGTCTTGGATCAGTATAGCTGAATACAATGATGTAAGGTAAAAGTCAGGTAAAAGCAAACCCCAGGACTGAGGGAGCATGTCCCTAGTGACATGGAGTCATGCGATATCCCAAGGTTCAATTATCTGTCCAAACATTTGCAAGTTAGTCCGGACCCAAATGAGTTTACAGCTTCTAACAAAAAGAAATGGGCTAAACCACTCTATAAAACATTTACAGGCCAATTCATGGAATTAATGTTTGCTGAAATTTTCAGCGCAAGCGTGCGAAAGCGTGCGAATCACAGCGCAAGTGCGAAAATTGCAGCGAAACCGGTGCACAGCGATTCATGGAAGTCCGTGCGCGTGTAAATCCCTGGATGTGCGCTAAAATTCTGCGTGGCACACGCTGGCGCACACGTCTCTAAACAGCGTGCGCTAAGCGCACAGCGAAAGCACACAAAGCACGGCGCACACAACAAAAGTAGGCGGAACAGGGGGCGTAACACGCGGAATGGGGAACAACGCATGAAAATGTGCGCGTCACGGGGGAAGTACAGGAGGCAAATGTGCGGAACGCCCACACGCGCATCTTCAAGACGTATTCATGGAATCGAACGGGGCTAATGCTTGTGCCAAAAAAGACGCGCTAATCCAGAAACACGTACGCCAGCAGGAAGCAGGCGTACGTGGAGCCGCGCAGCATAAAAGTGCACGCAAACAACAAACAAGCTCAGATGCCGAGATGAACATACCGTTCCTAGCAGCAGTGGTCGTGGGATACCGCAGGAGGAGGAGGAGGATAGTCAGGCCCATAATTTTTACACCCAGAACCAGCCTTTTTGGGATGCCTGATGACCAGGTGTATGGGAGGTACAGGTTTCCACCTCACATAATACTCGACCTGGTGAGTGAGTGGGTGGATGACCTCACATCACCCACCCTGTGCTCCAAAGCACTCAGCCCCCTGGAGAAGGTCCTCAATGTACTGCACTTCTTGGCCACTGGATCATTTCAGCGGACAAGGGCTATAGTGGGGGGGGTGTCACAGGCCACGCAGTCACGCTGCCTACACCAGGTGTTGGCCATCATGACTGCACGCCCATCAGTCCACAGGCACATATACCTGCCCAGAACACCTGCAGAAAGGCAGGCTGCCGTCCAGGATTTCTACGGGGTGGCACAATTCCCCAAAGTGCTAGGTGCCATTGATTGCACCCATGTGGCTCTACGTCCCCCCAGGGCATCTGAGCACATCTATAGAAACCGCAAGCACTGGCATTCCATCAACGTGCAGGTAGTATGTGATGCCAAGGGAATCATCACCTCAGTATATGCCAACTATCCAGGGTCCACCCAGGACAGTTTCATTTACCGAATGTCAACCCTAAACCGGGACCTAGAAGCTAGGCGGCATGGCGATACATGGCTGCTTGGTGAGTATAAATGCCACTGCACATGCATGCATGTCAGATACTGAGTAATGTCACAACCCCACTAATGCTACCCATCACCACCTTCCCAGGGGACAGTGCCTACCCTCTGAGCACCCACATGATGACGCCAATTCGGAACCCCACCACGCCACCTGAGGTAAGATACAACACAGCCCATATTGCAACCCGGGGCATAGTGGAGCGCAAATTCGGAGTGCTCAAGTCACGCTGCCGCTCCCTTGACCGTTCTGGTGGGCAGCTGTTATACGCTCCCCCAGTAATGTGCAGGATCATAGTGGCAGCATGTGTCCTGCACAACGTTGCAACACGCCGGGGCCTGCCAGTGGACATGGTGGTGCCCCCACATCCCCAACCACACGCACGCCCGCTGCGCATGGGAGGGGAAAGGGCACGTGGTGAGGCAGCCTGTACGCAGCTGGTGGCTAATTACTTCACATAAAATCACACACCTGTGGAGTGCACACAGCCCTGGCACATACCAGCTGACAATCAATGATGATGACATAAGGGACAGTCAACTGTCACAACCATACCAGCCGGAGATTGGTCACCTGGAAGTGTTACATTGTGTGCATCCCTACCTACCCAAACACCACCAATGCTGTGTCATCAAAAGACATACATCTATGCTGCTTAATTCATTACCCCCTTGCTAAATACAACTTGAGAACCGCGCCATGTCACCCAACCCCTCCCCAGCTTCACCACCAAACACACCATGGCATGTCATGTAATGTGAAAGCAAACAAAGCAATGCAAAAGACATTACACAAGTGTCACAAAGTACACTGTCCCTAATGGAAACTGCCCAAACACAATATGGTCCCAGTAATGTATAACTAACAGCACACATTACCAAATACTTACCACCAACACAATGCTGCAACACACCATGGAAGAATACAAAAATATGACAGTACTAAGTTCAAGTAGTGGTAGTCTTACAACCTGAATACGCCAGCACATCGACCCCTTCCAACTGTAGAGTGTTGCTGCCACGCAAATGTCTCAGTGTACTGCATACAACATGAACTGCATCTGCAAAGTAGACGGCCTTGTGAAGACATGAGGAAGGAACCTGCAAATTAGGAGGAAGACATGGATGCACAAGCACATATCAATACACCATGCAGTGTACAATACAACAATATCCACTAGGGATGTCTACACAGTATCGACTACAGACTGCCCACACAGCTCATGGGAGCCCAACGTCACTGTG
This sequence comes from Ambystoma mexicanum, assembly GCF_040938575.1. Taxonomy (NCBI): domain Eukaryota; kingdom Metazoa; phylum Chordata; class Amphibia; order Caudata; family Ambystomatidae; genus Ambystoma; species Ambystoma mexicanum. The sequence continues at coordinate 1,312,541,956 of NC_090924.1, read as the reverse complement.
TAATTCACTGTCACTTGGTCACACCCTTTGCAAGCCCATGGAAACGGGAAGCAGGAGGGGTGTGTGTCTCACGAACCCAAGCATCTAACCCAAACTCAGGACAAGCCTGCATGTGCCCAGCCGGAATACAGTGGATGCCCACGGGAGCCACACAAGGCAACACACTGACAAAAAAAAAAAGAAAGAAAAAAATGGCCATGTGGGGGCCAGGGGGGAGGGGGGGCGAGGAAGCCACCCAGGAGGTTCGCGGACAGCGTGCACACCAACACCCACTTGCGTGGATTTTGCGAGAAAAAATAAATACCTCCTTGGGCTCATGGCCTGCACGGCTATGCCATTGTGGGAGAACTGCTGTCGCTCTGCTCATCCTCTGCTGCTGCATCAGGAGGTGGTGGCACTATGGGAGGCAGCCCATGCAAAGCCCTGGTATGGTCCTCCATAGCAGCAAGCATGCAGGTCTGGAAGGTCTGATTCTGGAGGATTAAAGTGCGGAGATTCCCATGCAGCACATCACGGGTTGGCTGCATTTCTGCACGTTTGGCCTCGCGTGATGCCCGGATCTCCTCACGTGTTGCATGCAACTCAGCTGAGAGCGAACGTGTGAGCTGCTCCAGCTACTGTTCTGCCCTTAAATTACTGGAAGCCTCAAGTTCAACCAGAGTCTGCCTGAGGTTATGTAGTTCTACCCTCAGGGCTTCCCTGTGGCCCTGGGACTCTATTGATATGGATTCGCGCAAAGTCTCCAGTGCCGCCCGTCGGTCCCTGTTGGACGCCAACATGTCTTCCCTGTGTGATTGGCAAATGGAGTCTGTTGCCTGCTGTTGTTCCTCCATCTGCCTTTCAGGGGGGATAATGGAAGTGGCCACCCTCTCCATTGCCTGAGCCATCATTTCTACTGATGCTGGCTGTTGGGTTGCCATACCGTACATGGAGTTTTCCAATACAGTATTGCCTGGTGGCGCACGGCCACCGCATCGATGGGCACCACACCTGTTTGGGGCAAGACGATCTGCACCTTGCTGTGCTGGCACTGCCTGAGGCTGCAGGACTGCATTCCCCCTCTGACCTGCTGGCCCAGGAACAGGATCAGATGCTGTGGAGTGTGACCCTGCATCCGTAACTGCCAAAGGCGGACCTACCAACACTGACATCCCCATAGAGGGTTCTACCCTTGGTGCAGGTGGGTTGGACAGAACAGAATCCATGCCAGAAACACTTAACTGCGACGGAACATAAGTCTCATCATCCGATTCAGCCCCTGAATAGAGGTCTGGGGAGGTGCACCCAGAGACTACCCTGGAAAGTATGGTCTGCAGTAACATTAGGTTTTCACCCACCACCACACCACGTCTCCCACTGGTGCCCGGTCGTGCCTGAGATTCCTCCTGGGTCTGCACCATCTCCTCAAACTCAACAGCATCAAGTGCGTCATCACCTGAAAAAAAATGAAAGACAACAAATGGAAACAGGCATGAGCACCATAGCACACACATAGGCCGTGACAAGCCAGAGATCCAGTACATGATTTACACATGTCCCACATGACTATAACCCTGCCATGCATACACTGTCAAAGAGTTGGAAGTGGAGTGAAAAAGGCAGACACTGGGGAGAGCAAGATGGAAAAGCAACACATTTGCAGCATGTTGGGTAGCACTGGCATCACACATCAGGCTGTGAGTTGCATGTCCAATACACATACATGACACATGCCACCACACAGATGTCATGTAGCATAGCCACGTTAAATTACAAAACTACAGCAATATGTCAGTGAATGAGTACTGTCACACATCCATGTCACATCGACATGATGCGAAGATTAATGCTGAATAGTGTTGCTAAATATGCATGTGCCACACACTGAAACACATCCAGTGTCCAATAATACAGTCATCGTGGGCTGATCAATGGTTGGTCACTTTAACATTACAGGAAACATCTGTCATGTTCCACATGCAAACAAGCCCTAATAAAAGATTTCTGCAGCCCAATACTCCATCGGCCTGAATGGTGTAATCATTAACATAACCAGGTAAAAATAGTGACCCAGTGTGGGCTGTAAATGATGACCGAAGCATATCACATATATTGCAATAGGGCATAAAAATGCGTAGTAAAAATGTGAGAGTGGAAACAATCAGCCTGAATGAACACTTACAAAATCTGAACAATGTAGTTGCAAGATGACAGTTCAAGGTAAAGTGCACTAATGTGGGCCTAATTGGCAACTGTGGGCAGAAGGGATACAGTCATACCCAAATCAAAGGCACGTGAATGTATGGAAGGAAGCAAATGGGTGACCCATAACACTCAGGAGTACACACCCTCACCTGGCACTCAATCAGAACTCGTCACCCAAACATACACATGGATTACACACACACGCATGGGCACTCAACGGACAATGCGTCGTAATCAGGTAGATCTCCCACACCTTGGATCTGTTCCTCTGTGAAGAATGTCCCAGCAACAGACTCATGTTCAGTGACTTTGTTGTCCTCTTGTGGAGACCCACCGCCAGTCATCAGAGTAGTGGCATGATTTGAGGCCAGCTTGTTCTTTGCTCTGCGTTTCAGGTCATTCCACCGCTTGTAGCAATCATCAGCTGTGCGCCTCACAAATCCAAGGGCACTTATGCGGTCCGCGATGGTCTGCCAGTGTGCCCTACGTTGACCAGGTGTGGTCTTGCACCCTGCAGTCACCAACATTTCGCGGCTATGTGCCAACACATAGGTCACAAGTGCATCAAGTTCGGGGTAATTAAAGCTAGGCTTCCTTGACGTGCCAGACTATGTAGCAGTGTCTGGGAGCCTGTAGTGCCAGAGCACCCTTCTTCCTCTTCTTCAAAGGTGGAGCAGAGCCTGAGTGGCTTGCGCCGCTATGGTCAGTAGGGGCAGAAGCGCAGGTGGACTGGGTACTGGGAGTGTGCGAATGCACAATGACCATTGGTCTTGGTGCAGGCATTGGCTGAAGTGTGATGTTGGCAGGGGCAACGTCAGTTTGATGGACCAGGACCAACACTGTCCCGACTGGGAGAGTCAGAGCTGGGGTGGATAGAGCTGCAGCTGCCCCTGCAGCTTCCCCACCCTGCCTACTTGGGGCAGCAGATGACATCGCTGCCCCTGATCCATGTGGCCTGGTGACACCAACTTGCACCGGCACACGTGGCTTAGACTTGCTGTCCTGTGCCGGCTCAGGTGCCACAATGGGCTGGTCCAACAAGGGCTGAGCTGGGATGGTGTCAGCCATGTTTCCCTCAACCATGGGGGGGGGCACAGGTGACCCTGATTGCTCCTCCACACATGGGGGTCTAGGGGAACCCTGCAAATCATGGCCATGTACCCTACCGCACCCACCACGCCCACCTTTTGGAGGTCGGCCACCTTTGCCTCCCTTACCGATTGGTCGCCTCCCAACCATGGCACTGATGTTGTTGTGCGTATGGGAGTTGCAGTAAACAATTGTCCTGGGCAATTGGGGGTGAAAGGGGTAGGGTACTAGATGGAATTCGTACCCGAGTGCTCTAGCAAGACTGTCTGTGACCCCTGGGGGAAGATGACGGGTCACGCAACACACAGGCACCCCAAAAATCAAAGGTAACGTGCACGCAACCCCTCGTAGACCATGTGCATGGAAAAATGAACCCGCACTACGCTGTGGCACCCAGAAACACAAAAACAAGCATACGCGTGTTACACGCAGCCTACAATGACCTCTGAAGCGGTACGCGACACACGGGGCAAGCACAGTTGGTATATGCATGCTACGACTCACCATCTGCCTGGAAAAAGAATGTGAAACCGCGTACGTGTGCTGATGCGCTTATGCGCGAATGGCCTTTACTCGAATTAGACGCTGACGTGCAAGATTTTCACGTGCCAAATCATTCCGTATCAAGCTGGCCACGCAACAACACACGGAAGACCACGCTCCTGCCCAGAAGGCCGAATTACTGCCCCCCAGAGCCTCGAGCATGCTCCCACCTGCCATCTGCTGCTGCCTGACTGCCTGCTGCCCACATGCCCTGCTATTTGCTGCTTGCACGTCAGCCGGGGGTGCAGTTGCTGTGACCACACCTGCTGGAACCGAAGACTCCCGACTGGGATACCATCACTCCACAGCCCAGCCCCAGGACCCAGTTGCCCACCCACTCCTGCGTCTGGGGTTGCCATGTTGGGCACAACACCATCTGGCACCACTGGCAACCCCCAGCCAGAGAGGCAGAGGGCCACCAGCTTCAGTTGGTGTCCTGGTGGAGCAAGTCATGGGGCAGCGTGATGCGCTCTTTGGAAGTTTGCGCGCCGACAATGAAGGACGACCAGGATCTGGATGGACATCGTGACTGCCATCAACGCAGAGGGGGTGGCAGTCCGTGACTTACAACATGTCAAGAAGCGCTGGGAAGACTTCAGGTCCAGGACCCTCAACAACGCCCGGCGCCTCTTGAAGGCAGCGGATGCCAAGGGGCGCCGGGGCCACCTGTCCGACCACCAAATGAGGGTCCTGGAAGACATATGCCCAGCCCTTCAAGTCCAGGTCCTTGAGAGGCAGACCCGTCTAGAGTCAAGCGGTAAGTGTACATGCATACTGATTGGACGCAGTGCGTGTGGTGGTGCGCCAGTAGTGTGCAGGTTGCACATGTGTTTTCATAGGGCCATGTAGGGATGTGTATGAACAGGGGCGTGAGGCTGCCACATGTGAGTCCTCTTAGGTGTGAGACACATCGATGGTGTATGTGTTGGTAAGCATGCTGTGCAAATGCAGGTGTGGGAGCACACATGTTTGATTTTCTGTGTATGTACGTTGGCATGGTTGTGGTGTCACACATGGATGGTGGTTCCTGCTGCATGTATCTGCACTGTGTACATGTGCATGTGTGTGTATTTAACAAGTGTGCAACTGTGATGCAACATGGATGCACATGACACTGATATGTAGAAGGCTGAATGCCAGATGTGATATGTATGGCGATCGCATCACTGTTACAGTTGGAGGAGATGTAGACATGCATGTAAGTGTGGTGGCGTGTGGGCATGTCTAGTGCACTCCCTGTGTTTCATGTGATGTCAGGCTCACCTTCGGCTGTTCATGCTGTGTATGTGTATGGGTGTGGCTGCCTGGTGCAATATTGCTGTGGCAATCCTCATATGTGTGAGTTGAAATGACATGTGTGTCATGGAGTGTGATGCCATGTCTGAAGTTTGACACTGCCACTCATGTGCAACTGTCATGTGTGTATCAGTCCATTGTACAGTGCCCTGATGTCTGTGTTTTATCTCTCCCTGTCTGCAGCGACAACTGATGAAGAGGGCGGAAAGGGTGCTGTGGAGCACAGCGGCAGGGATCGCACCACCAGCCGGAGACGCAAGGCCCGGCTCCCCTCACAGATTGTCATCTCGTCAGGGAGTGAGGAATCTGGTGCCGCGTCCCAGGCCGCAGCTGCCGTGGGTAGGTCCAAGAGGCAGAGGTCGGAGGTGGACTCCTCGGCAGCAGAAGGGGCAGCTGAGACCCCACAGGGTCCAACGGAGGAAGATGGAACAGAGTCATCCAGGTTGGTGGGGGGTTTGGTAGAGGAGGAGGCCGCGGAAGCGACCCACACGGGGTCTGGAGGTGGGGATTCCACTGGTGCTAGTGGTGCAGTGCAGGTGCAGGGACAGGAGGCAGCATAGGCCACCGTGGAGGTGCCTGTGTGCAATCCTGTCCCTGATCCTGTCACTGCATCATCTGGCAGCAGCAGAGATGCTTATGTCCAGAGCCGTTTTCAGGCAGGGGATGAGCACACAACAACTGGCCTTCCTCTCCCTGCAGACGTGGCTATCCGGGACCGTGTTGAGCCTGTCCTGGCCGGGATAGCGTTGCGTCAACGGGGCATGCGAGGTGACCTGCGGTCTTTTCGTGAAGAGACTGCACGTCATCTCGAATGCCTCTTTGACCACGTTGACCTGCTGGGACGGGTCACCGGTGCTGGATTCCTCTGTGTGCTGGACCTTCTTGCGACCCCCTCTTCACCTGAACCCCCTACGCGCCAGTCGTCCTCCATGCCATCTTCCCACCCATGTATCACCTGGGTACCCTGCGGAGCTGCCTCTGACCCAGCGGCCAGGCTGTTGGAGGACACATCCCTGCCACAGTCGGGAGTCGGACGTCCAGCAGGGGTGGCCACCACAACAAATGCACCCCAGCCGGAGGAGGACGTGCAGGCAGCAAGAGCCAGGGCGCAGGCATAGGCACAGCAGCAGCAGCAATATGGTGGGAGCAATGATGGCTCGGGGCCTTCAACATCGGTGGGGTAGACATCGGCCAGAGGGCAGGAGGACCCAGGATTCCAAGTGTCTTCCGTGTGGCAGTGGTTGGGCCACGCCATAGATGCGGAGCGGCAGCGGGCGGAAGAGGCACGGCTCACAATGATCAGGGCGGAGAACTGCATGCGGAGGGCACTGAGGCGGCCGAGTGCCTCGAGGCAATTCTGTCAGGTCCAGTCTTGAATCTTCTTGCAGGAGTGATGCTGGCCCACCAGCCCCCTTGGTATGCCCGCTCAATAATCCTTTAGTAATTAAAATTACCAAACTGGCAAACCCAAGGGGAAAGGGGAATGGAGAACAAAACAAAGCAAATCTTCACTGGTTTTCAATGTTGAAGACACGACGACTGGTTTAACACTCTCTGGAACTGGATTACTGGCTAGATCATCATCCGTGTCTGTGAAAATCTAAACACAATGAAACACTATTAGTATTAATCTAATCTGTGTTCTAACTACTACTTCTATATAATAACTATCTGAGTTTAAATACCTGAAGCCTATGCTAGATTGCTGATAGGCGTTATTATTTAGTAGAGGAATCTTCTTAGTCTTTTGCTTTTAAATATGTTGATGCTGCAGAAAACTTGCGATTCAAAAGTCTTTCTGGAAATATTTCTGTTATTAATATTTATTTGAATGAGTCTGAATAGTTCTTCATTTGATATATAATGCTGAAACGTTTTTAAAATTATTTTTCTCAAGAAGAACTGATGGTTGTTGAAGGATGTCACGCTATGAGCATGCAATCTGAAAGCAGTTGAAGTAGCGTACCTGAACTCAAATGAAGATCCGCGCATTCAAACTGAAACTGCGCCTGCCGAATGATGAAGATATGAGGGAACGACGCACACGAAACCGCGCACACTCATCCTTAGATGAAGACCCGTAGCTTGGGTGAACACGAAGCCGAGCCGCGCTCACAGAAGGATCTTGCGCACTCCTCCTCAGATGGCGAACCGTAGCTTAGAAACTCACGAAGCCGCGTTCACTGTTGGATTAGACGCGCACTCAAAAATCTGACGAAACTAAACCCACCACTCACACAAATATACTTCAAACTAATTGAATCACAAGCTGAGACGTGCATACGTATAATCAGGAAGTAGAACAAACTCAACACTACGACGCACGCTGATAAGCTCAGGTTCTTTACTCTAATGTTTAATAATAATGAAATGAACGCGCGTGCAAGTGAATTCAAAATAAAGACTACACGGCAAAATTAGTATTGTTAAACGAGAATTGTCTAATTAAATTCTATGCGAGTTCAGCACACGCTAATAATATACTGTTCCAAGAACTAAAAAACAGATATTATTCAGAATTACTAAAGTAAATGCAGCCGCAATAACTAATGACACAAACGTTATATTTCACAAACAACACGCGCAAATGAACACAAGAAAGTTTGTGAACTTGTAGAAATGTACAGTTTCTAAATACTTTTCACATTAACTTCTTGACTTGCAGATAGAAGATTAATTATTTTCCTTAGAATTAAATAAAAGCGTATTTCACAAATAACTTAGATTTCTTCATCTGTGCTTGTCTTTATCTTTAAAAACTTCTGATGACTTTTGCTTGAAAGATTTCCTTTTGTAGATTTAACTTCTCTCAAGTATTTCTTTTCACTAAAAAGTCTCTATAGATTACTAAAGTTAATTTTCTTCAGAACTAAAAAATACTGCAACCTTCCTCAAAGGAAACTGGAATGAAAGGCAGTTTAGAATTTTGGTGAATGTTCCAAACTACCTCACAACTCTGCTCCTCCAATCACTGTTGAAGTAATACACCTCCATCTTGGCTTGGGGAATTAGATACCTCCTGAATGATATCATTAAGGAAATGTATTTTTATATTAACAAGTGTAAATCAGAACCAAACTCCAAACACCACTCAACCCATTCTCTTACATAAATATGTGCTAATAAAGTTTAAAAAATAAATGTTTACTTCACTTTCCTTAATGAAGGTTTTCTAGTGTAATGTCTCTTTGAACACCTGTAAATGTGCCATGGAATCCTGACAAATTCGCAGGGAGTTGGAGGTGAACATGTCGTCGTCCCTGCAAACCCTCGGGGCCATGGAAGAGGACCGCCTCCAGGACATTGAGCGGGAGTTCGATGATGCCCTGGCCCGGGACATCAAAAAGTGAGCCGTCGGACTAGCCCACTGCCATTGTAAATAGTTAGATATTGTTAGGTTTCCTTTCTGTTTTTGTTTATTTTGGGCCGCTTGGACAATGTACCACATGTTTGTATATAGTTCTTTATTAGGTAGTGTTTTTTGTAGGTTTCGTTTCATTTGTTGGGCTCATGGACCCTGGATTGGTGATTTGTATATAGTTGAACAGTGGATGTTTCTCTTTTTTATTTTAATTTCATCATGGCGCAATGGATTTCAGATATTTTTTTTCCCTTGGATTTGTTTTGTTGGACTGAGACTTTGGACACATTTTCATTTGGATTTCTTTGGATTCTGATTTCATATTTTTTATTCTTTTCCGGACTTGCTGCATTTTATTTCTTATTCCCATTATTGAGTATTTTTTTTTCATTACATTCATGTTGTGTTCAATGGTTGTGGGTGCTGGGGGACATGAGTGGGACATGAGTGGGGGCCTGCTGGCAGGTGCCCCTGACTGCTGGGGGGTGGGGTTCTGGGGGACATGTGTGGGACATGAGTGGGGGCCTGCTGGCAGGTGCCCCTGACTGCTGGGGGGTGGGGGTGCTGGGGGACATGTGTGGGACATGAGTGATATGATATGGCACATGAGTGATATGATATGGCATTTGTGGGGGCCTCCTGGTAGGTGCCCCTGACTGCTGGTGGGTGGGGGTGCTGGGGGACATGAGTGGGGGCCTGCTGGCAGGTGCCCCTCACTGCTGGGGGGTAGGGGTGGGGGTGCTGGGGGACATGAGTGGGGGCCTGCTGGCAGGTGCCCCTGACTGCTGGGGGGTGGGGGTGCTGGGGGACATGAGTGGGGGCCTGCTGGCAGGTGCCCCTGACTGCTGGGGGGTGGGGGTGCTGGGGGACATTTGTGGGACATGAGTGGGGGCCCGCTGGCAGGTGCCCCTGACTGCTGGGGGGTGGGGTTCTGGGGGACATGTGTGGGACATGAGTGGGGGCCTGCTGGCAGGTGCCCCTGACTGCTGGGGGGTGGGGTTCTGGGGGACATGTGTGGGGCATGAGTGGGGGCCTGCTGGCAGGTGCCCCTGACTGCTGGGGGGTGGGGGTGCTGGGGGACATGTGTGGGACATGAGTGGGGGCCTGCTGGTAGGTGCCCCTGACTGCTGGGGTGGGGGTGCTGGGGGACATGAGTGGGGGCCTGCTGGCAGGTGCCCCTCACTGCTGGGGGTGGGGGTGCTGTGGGACATGAGTGGGGGCCTGCTGGCAGGTGCCCCTGACTGCTGGGGGGTGGGGGTGCAAGGGGACATGTGTGGGACATGAGTGGGGGCCTGCTGGCAGGTGCCCCTCACTGCTGGGGGTGGGGGTGCTGGGGGACATGAGTGGGGGCCTGATGGCAGGTGCCCATGTCTAAAGGGGGGTGGGGATGCTGGGGGACATGAGTCGGGGCCTGCTGGCAGGTGCCCCTGACTGCTGGGGGGGGGCGCTGGGGGACATGAGTGGGGGCCTGCTGGCAGGTGCCCCTGACTGCTGGGGGGTGGGGGTGCAATGGGACATGTGTGGGGCATGAGTGGAGGCCTGCTGGCAGGTCCCCTGACTGCTGGGGGGTGGGGGTGCTGGGGGACATGAGTGGGGGCCTGCTGGCAGGTGCCCCTCACTCCTGGGGGGTGGGTGTGCTGGGGGACATGAGTGGGGGCCTGCTGGCAGGTGCCCCTCACTCCTGGGGGGTGGGGGTGCTGGGGGACATAAGTGGGGCCTGCTGGTAGGTGCCCCTGACTGCTGGTGGGTGGGGGTGCTGGGGGACATGAGTGAGGGCCTGCTGGCAGGTGCCCCTGACTGCTGGGGGGGGTGGGGGTGCTGGGGGACATGTGTGGGAAATGAGTGGAGGCCTGCTGGCAGGTGCCCCTCACTGCTGGGGGTGGGGGTGCTGGAGGACATGAGTTGGTGATCACTAGTGCAAGGCGACATGTGGCTTGGCTGGGGGGCATGCCCATGGTGGATGGGCTGCCTGCGGGACATGACCAGGGGTGCAGGGTAGTCCCCTGCGGTGTGGGCTGCCTGCAGGGGCCGTTGAGGGTGTAGAGGGAACACCTGGGAGGACCCACACTGCCAATTCACGTGTAGGACTCCCCCACGCACCCTCGAAATTCACGTACCCCGCTCTGACAGCAAAATCGTGTGTGAAACTTCCCACGAAGCCCAGTTATTCACGTACCCCGCTCGCACAGGGCCAATCGCGTGTGAAACTTCCCGCGAACCCCAGTTATACACGTACCCCACTCGCACAGGGCCAATCGCGTGTGAAACTTCCCGCGAATCCCAGTTATTCACATACCCCACTCGCACAGGGCCTATCGCGTGTGAAACTTCCCGCGCACCCCAGGAATACATGTACCCCACTCGCACAGGGCCTATCACGTGTGAAACTTCCCGCGCACCCCAGGAATACACATACCCCACTCGCACAGGGCATTTCGCGTGTGGAACTTCCCGCGCACCCCCGAAATACATGTTCCCCTCTCCAATCGCGTGTGAAACTTCCCGCGCACCCCAGGAATACACGTATCCCACTCGCACAGGGCCTATCGCGTGTGAAACTTCCCACACAACCCAGCAATACACGTACCCCACTCGCACAGGGCATTTCACGTGTGAAACTTCCCGCGCACCCCCGAAAAACACGTTCCCTGCTCCAATCGCGTGTGAAACTTCCCGCACACCACAGGAATACATGTACCCCACTCGCACAGGGCCTATCGTGTGTGAAACTTCCCCTGCAACCCAGGAATACACGTAGCCCACTCGCACAGGGCATTTCGCGTGTGAAACTTCCCACGAACCCCTGTTATACACGTACCCCGCTCCAATCGCGTGTGACAATCCCCGTGCAGCGGAGTACGTGTATTCGGAGGGGTGCGCGGGGAGTTTTACAGGCGTTTTCATGGTTGGGGCCTGCGCGCCATGTACGGGATTTGTGCGCTGTGCATGGCGCACGGGGAGGGGTTGAGAGCGTAACTGGCGCTGCTGTAGGGTCGCTGCGCCACTCTGCGCCACGGCTGGTTTTGGAAGCTAAAATCCATGAATACGCTGTGCGCGGAAATGGATTTTAGCGCACACGGCTGGTGCAGAAATTCGCATGCGCACTGTGCGCCAGCCGCGTGCGCCACTTGTGTGCTGAATTCTATGAATTACCCCCTTAAACCTTTTCTACAAACGAGCAGAGTGGCATATATTGTGTTGTTTATTGTGAAGCCAAATAAACATCTGTGGAATTCTCATCAGGCTGCTCGATTGCAACACTATATAAAAACCTAACCATTGCCAAACCCCTATACAAAGAACCATTATGTCCTCCAAGAAAATCAAAGACAAAAGGTCCAATAAGCAAAACCAGTCAAAGACTTGGACCAAAGTATAATGGTGGTTTACTCGGATATGGAGAGCGTGGGGGAACCAGCTAACCTAAGGTTGGCCCTTTCAGAGGACTTTTCACCAAATGCAGTTTTGGTAAACGACTTGACCTTAGCCGAGATGCAGCAGCCGGCTATCCCATTGAAAGCGCAGAAAAGAATGCAAATGAGGCTCCTGAAACCGGCACCCTTACCCCTAACAGAGGGGCTCAGGCCTAAATTGCCATTGGAAATAAGCCAATGAAAGATGACCCTGCTGATAAACGAACATCAGCTATTGAAAAGCAAGGTGTCTGACGTGCAACACAGGGAACTAGAACAAACAGGAGTTCAAGGGGATACATTGTTCAACTTGGAGCAATGAGTGGGTAATGAAAAGGCCAACCAGCAGAGCCACTTTTTGACATTAGAAGAGAGGAGACAAAAATTGCGCCCGATCAACAAAGCTGATTCACTCTGGGAAAACCTACCCGATAGGGTGCCTAACCGGACAGTGTTGGCCCAAATTGGGAAGAGTGACTCTCTAAGTTCCCGATAACACCCCCCGTTTAATCGAATCATTTTGGTGTGGAAGACACCTTTTATAAAAGCGTTAACGAGAAAGGGGGAGATGAACATTTCAACACACGTTCTAGTATTGAACAAAAATTAAATCCCATGGGAGAAAAATATAGAGATGAAGTTACCAGGAACAATTGGTGGGACAACCTCACACTGATTGTGACAGAGGTGTTCTCCAATAGAGATTCACTCCCGTTAAATTGTCCTCAAATTGTGGCAAGCTTGAGACTGATTTCTTCCTGTGACATAGCATTGGTTCAATTCCCAATAAAAGGCAGCTTGAACCTGGCAAAGCTCCACTTTTTGTCAAGAATGATTGGGGCCTTGGTCTTATCAGAAGTGGAATCTCTCCTATCATTGGGTTATGATGTGATGCAGACCATGATGGTCCCTAAGCCTGCCCTGAAAGAGTACTTAGTATCCCAATCATCTCGATCTCCCCCTTAGTTCATTCAAGAATTGATCTCCTCAAATCTACTGTCTATAGTTATAATCTCACAAACTCAAAAACATGGAAGAACTTTCAAGGGGAATCCGGAGAGGCCAGTTACTGAGTATAACGGATTCATGATAATGTCTGCACTACTCGGAGTGGAACATGCCCAAGCCTTTGGAAGATGATTGGTGGCACTCTCTCTGGTTTCGCGGAACTGCAGAGGTCAGATTTTTCTATATTACCTGAATGTGCTTTACTATATTTACAGGAGTCTTGGTTGACATCATGTCCCATTATAGATGACTATGTGATTTTAAGAGTAGATACTGTTCAGGGAGCAGTGGGTCACCCAGCAGGGGGCCTCCTGTGTGATGTGAAAAACGGCATAGGCTTATCAATGTCCAAAGTTGAAACACATAGGAGAAACATTCAAATGGTAAAAATGGTGGGCGACCGAAGAACCTTTTCAAACCGAAGTTGTTACATCTGCAACATATACTTTAACCCAAAATCTGAAATGATTGAAACATTCATGGAAGCACTCTCAGCTCTTGTTGCAAATGCTCTGGAAAAAGAGGATGCTGAAATAATTGTATCAGGTGTTGAATTGTATTCAATAGCGGGTGACTTCAATAGCGAATGGCTGTCCCCCAAATGGTATTATGAAGCAAAAAGGCGGGGGGGCTTCTGAAATGGCAAAGAAACGAGGAAGACTAATAAGAGCTGAATTGAACTTTTGGGATTTAACCATAGCAAATGGAAACTTAAGGGAAGATAACTCTCCATAATTCCCGTGGGAGAATGGCCCTCTGAGAACAACCTTGGACTATATATTTTTGTCAGACTCTTTATTTCAGAAATGTGATGGCCTTAGAGTTAACCCACTAAATTCTAGTGATCATCATGTTAGTGCTAACCATGCCGGAATCAGTGAATTATTCCATAAGTAATAACTGTAAAGTGGTAGTGGAGGATACTACAGGGAATGAAATGCATTAGTGTGGAAGCCAGCACTATCGCACAGGTTTAATGAGCATATCTTTCATATGGGTTCAAACTATGAAGGTGATTTGTATTACCCAACCACTTATGATAAAAAAAGCAATGCAACGGGTTCTGGGGAACTTACATCGACCAAAAGTGGTAGCAATGTTAAAAAAAATCAGGGACATACACACAAATATGACGCAATGCTGGCAGAGCGAAAGAGAAAACTTAACAAAGCGTTGAGACAGCTAAGAAAAAGTTCCTCTGATTATAAAGATAGAGCTAGACTCTTGAGACTTGGGTACAAATCCTGGGTGAGGGGCCATCTGTTCCTACTTTATATAAATGACTCAGAGGCAATGCTGTTTTCAATCACTACCAAAAATTCAGCCTCCTTTTGGAGACTGATTAAAGATCCAATGAACCAGTGTTCCCTACAAAGTCAACTTATACCGTCAGCTGTGTGGAAAACCCACTTTAGCACTCTATACCGTTCAAACGAGATGATAGAGGGAATGCCTGCACTAACCAGTAAATTGTTGGACCAGGTAAACTTTAATCTACAGGAAATAATGAAAGTTATCAAGAAATATAAGACATCCAATTCCGCGGGCCCGGATGGTTTGGCAAATGCCAAATTTAAGTCCAACCCTAACCTTTGGGCTGCCTTTCTGTATGTCCTATTCTCAGAAATTGTTGGTAAAAAAAATGTGCCTCCATCTTGGAGAAAGGCTCATATTGTTGTAATTCACAAGAAGGGAGATAGAGCCATTCCATCTAACTATCACCATATCTCCTTTCTAGATTCTTCAAGTAAAATCTTTGGTCCTATACCTTGGAGCATTTACAGAAGTAGGCAAATAACAAAAAAATATGGGATAAATATCAATCGGGCTTTCGACAAGGTCTAAGCACTGCCCACAACTGCTTTGTAATTAATCTTCTCCAGATACAGACCAAAACAAAAAAAAAGGCCAATCTATGGTGCCTTCTTGGATATCTCACAGGCTTTTGATCGAGTTAATCAACATCACCTGTGGGAAAAGCTCAGGGAGATGGAATGTCCGGTGGCCCTGATGGATATCTTGATGGTCTTACACACTGATACCAAGGTTAGGGTACGTCTAGATGAATAAGGTAATTACATGAAGTGGGTCCGCAGCTGCTGGGGGCTGATGAAAGGATGTGTGTTGGCCCCCTTTTTGTATAGTTTGTTCTGCTGTTTGGAAAAAATCTTTAAAAACATTAGAAACTTCCCTCCTAAATTAGGGAGCCTAGCAATAGACTATTTGGCATGTGCCGATGATATCTTTTTGTTTGATCTGACACCCATAGGCCTTCAAAGGGCTTTAACAGCGACCAATGAGTATTTTGTTGCACTGAACCTGCAGTTAAATGTTAAAAAAAAAATCTGGTGCTAAATTATGGTAAGAAAAATAAGCCATAATGTAAGTGGGCTATAGCAAAAAAAGTTTGGAAATAATATAATCCGTTAAATATTTTCGGGTCAAAATGAACACAAAGAGATCGAAACAAAACGATTATGAACGGATGATGAAAAAATACAATTGAACATCCCTGAAATTTTGGCATTCACAGGAAATTTGGATGATTTATCAGCAAACCCCATGATCAAATATTACCATAAAAATATGATCCCACGACTTTTGTATGGAGGAATCGGGCATACTCTCGAATTGCTGGAGTAGTATAGGGTCTTTGTTATGGAAAAGATTACTCACTCTTCCTGGGGGGAAGCGCCCATATCAGTGATCAGATATGCTGTGGGCCTAATTTCACTATAAGCACGTACAGACTGGAAGTATTTGCAATTGTTAGGATCTCTTCTACTCCCTCCGGTGAACAGTATACTAGCAGAATTACATTCAGTGCTTTTCTGCAACTCATCAAAAGTTTTAACAGAGTGGTTTAACTCAGTTATAAAACTGTTAGCTTATTAAGACCTGAATCTTGATAAATTGGTAGAAGTGTATAAGGGTCAAGTCTGAAAAATTAAAGTGGGGTGACTCCTCAACAAATGCAATGGGATATGAAGTCGCCAGAAATTAACATCGCAAGGTGAAGTATGCACATTTCATAAAATTGGCTTTGCATAGCCACCCAAATTGCACCGGACAAATGGCATGACTTTCATAAAATCATCACACACACACAAAAGAGAGGATATTTTCTTCTGATAGTGTTTTTGAAAATGTTAAAAGGTGAGCATGTTTTAAACTCCAAGAAACAATGCAAGTATTTTCCCTAGGACTCACAGTACCGAAATGGGACATTTCACCTTTAGCTGTTTGTTATTTGACAGGTTATATAGTGCTGTCATTTGATTCCCGTGGTCAGCTTTAATGCATACATTGAAGGAGGAAATTCAATGTTTCTCATTTTAGCTGCTGGGACTGATTCCACCCTCTAAAAAAAAGTGGGTGGACTCCGTCGCCGTGCGAGTACCCTCGACTTGAGCACGGCAGTGTATATTGACAAAAAGAAATTTATGTTTGAGCTTGACTGGGTAAAGAATAGAGGATTGGCTTTGGGCTATCATTTGTTTTATAATTTAAAATATGAAAGTAGAGCATTTAATGATATGGCATTGTATCTGAAAAAGCACCCGTCACGAAAATATTTTGGTGACATGCTACGGTTTAAACTGAATTATTGTTCATAGAAAGAACAGCCCCTGAAGAAGAGATATTTTGATCTCGAAACGCGTTGGGTAATAAAAAGATTCAAACTGAAGAAAAATGACTTGGAAAGTTGGAAGTGGTTTCTTGTGGAAAATCAATTACAATAAATTGAACAATCATAAAAACACTTGAATCGACTCAGAAGAATTTGAATTAGAAAACGAACCCTTTTCATAAAAGTTTGGCTTCATTATTGAGCCAATGATAGTGTGCAGGGGAGGCGAGTTCCCAAATTAGGGAACCATTTCTTTGTAAAGCTTTGCTTGACTGTAGCAGGCAGCAGCGCCAGGGTGAAAATTAAAGATGGAAGTTTCGACTTTAAGACAAAACTTAAATCTTAATTTCCCTGCAACTAAGTTGGGGCTTAGCAGAGGCATGTGCTAACTTTTCTTGCGCACTGTAGGTACCCCAGGCTTGGCCGTGGTTTCTTTTTCACGTTTCATGTACCTAAGGGGATTAACTGCATAAGGGGTGTTGCTAGATCTGGAAAAGATCCGGGGCTACGCTAATTTTGGGACTGTCGGGACTGGGGGCTAGCTAGCCTTTTTGGTTGTAACCCCTGAGCTTCTATCCGGGGCTAAAACCAAAAGACCCGGGGCTATATCCCCCACAGGCCCCCACCCAAGCAACGCCTCTGTGCATATACCTCAGGGGAAAGACCCACCATAAATTGGTGTGTGTCTGTGTGAGTGAGAGAGAGCAATACTGTATATATGTGCACTGGACTGTGAAAGCTGAGTATGTGGGCGATGCTGAAAGGGGGGATGTCAGCAGGGGATCATTGTCGGGGGTGCCTGACAATGTCCACTGGCATCAAGAAACACGATGCAGGTACAACATTGGGCAAAGCGAAGCTGAGTCTGTGGAGTTACAGAAGTAACACTGCCTTGTTACTCAGAGCCGGAACCACGGCTGTGCTTATAGAATGGGCACTGTCCTTATTGGGTAGGTCACCCACACGTTTGTCCAGAAAGTGCCAATTCTGGTATTACTAGACCCACCCAACTAGGTTGACACAGAGACCAATGTCAACTGTATCCACTGTGCTTGCATATTAGTTTGGATTCGAAACTTGTATTAACCACACGAAAACAAAAAAAAACAAAAAAATAATATTAACATTATTCAAGCCAGGGCAGGATAGGGTGCTCCCCATTACCTGGGTGCCAGTTGGAACTGCTGCACATATTATCCTCCTCACAGGAACCTATACTGTAGGTAAACAAAGGCTGTTTGAACAGAAGCAAATTGACATTCCATGCAATGTGTTCCTCATAAATCCTCCCTGGGTATTATTTTCGAGAACACTTCCTGCTAAAATGTAGGGGTTCCCTAGAGATTCCTGGGCTATTGAATCAAGTTGCATGTGCTTACGTGGGGTGTCACTGAGGGGGTGAAGGTGCGGTTACCAGCAGGGTTTTTTAGCTGATGTAGGGATGGTTCGATTACCTTTTTATTTCTGCTCTTGGATGCAAGTGAGATGCAAAGTAGCACATACAGGTGACGTTTGGCATGAATGCTTACCATTGGAACGGAACGTTCTCCGCATGCATGCCTAATGAGGCTTTTTTGGAACAGAAATGTATATTGCAAATGACAATCAAATGTCCTGTTTAACCTTCAGCCTTTCACACTCTCGGAATATGAAAGCGGATTGGAAAGCGGTCCCTTTTGCTGGAGGGACTGAGATCTGGTTTGGCTTGTGAGTTTCTCGGGTTTTTGCTACTGCTAAGTGAAAATAAAAAACCAGGCAACGCTATCACCATCAGGGTCTGCTCTGGAATGATGCCGTTTTTCAAAGCCCCAATTCTAATGTATGAAATTGAAGGGATTGCAGGTTGGAGGTATTCATCTTTTTTTTTTGTTCTAGCTTAGCTGTGGTTTGTTCTGACGTAGCAGTTTGTATGCAGTAAACACCTGCTCGCTGTACCAACTCCCTTACCATCAATGATACCCCCAAGCTACCAGTGCAAGTGCCATTACATATATTGTCAAATGCCACCTATTGGGCCTCATTAAGAGGTTGGCGCTAGTCATGGTGCTATTAACGCCATGGGCCTCATTACAACCTAGGCGATGGACCATGGTGCTATTAGCACCATGGTCCATGCCGGATTCCGCCATGGTGGATGGCGGATTTACCACCCCATTCCAAGGTCGGCGGGGCGGTAAATCCCCATTCACCATGGCCCCTTCCCCATTCCCATTTTTGGCCCATAGGGCTCAATGGGAATGGAGAAGGCGCTAATTACGGCACCGTGAATTACGGTGCCGTAATTAGCACCAAAGTCCCTTAGCGGGTTGGACTTTAACGCCTGCAAAAAGCAGGCGTTAAAGTGTGAATCTGGCGTTAAGGGTTTAATGGCGCTGCAGCCTTTTACGGCGCTGTTAACCCCTTAACGCCAGGGTTGTAATGAGGCTCTGTGTCTGCCCTCGTTCAATGGGGACTTACCGGTCCAGTCCAACCTTGGCGGGACCGGTAAATCCCCATTGTAAAAGCCATTCTCCATTCCCATTTGAGCCCCCATAGGGCTCAATGGGAAGGGGGAAGGCGTCAATAACGGTACCGCAAATTGCAGTACCGTTATTAACCCCGGTATCCCTTAACAGGTCCCGTCCATAACGCCTGGTAAAACCAGGTAAAACCAGGCGTTAAGGGAGGGACCCGCTAAGGGACCAGGGAATAGGGCGCAAAGGGATTACCGGCACCGGTATCATTACCGGTGCCCGGTATCCCTTTGCGCCCACCTCAGAATGGGGCCCATTGTCTATTAGTGTCAATTCACCTATCCAAGACAAGTATTACCAACATCAGTGGTCCACTCAGGTTTGGTACCCTTAACCGCTATCACTGGGTAACCCCATCAACATCTGTACCATGTCCACCCTTCTTCACTGAGTCCACTTTCTATAGGTGCCACTTATCAGCACATCAAGTTGCCATCAGAGTCAACAGAATTAGCTGTGAGCTCAGTAAGCTCACATGTTCTGAGAAGCTGACAGATTCATTTTTTTTAATTTTGTATTGTGCATTAGTATACTCCTAAAACATTAAGCACATAGAAAAGAAACAAAGAAAGAGCATAATAAGTACATGTACAAAAGAAAGAAAAGGAACATCGGGACAAATAATTGCAATACATTTCATATTTCAAGTATACAAATTGAGTGATTCTTAGAAATGTTTCAATGCTTCATGCCAGATATCGTAGGCAGCTGCAGTGATGACAATGGATTTTGCTCCAAATAAAGTGGCCCAGAATTGATCTTGACCAACATCCGCGATATTAGTGACAAATTTTCCATAAACATTTTGGGACATTCTTTAAAAAAGGACAGTCAATAAGTGTCCTGTCTCCACTTGAGTGTGGCAGAGGCGACATATGTGCTTTTCGATTGTTATGCTCTTCCAGGAGCCGATATGCTCCATAGTGGGGAGAAGGTTTAGGTGAAGTCGCATAATGAAGCGTTTAATTTCCATAGTACAGTATTTGGTTAGGCACGAGCAAAGTTTGTTGGGACGGAAGCTCTGGTGAGAGTATTCATTATACCTTCTAATCCCCTGCAGTTTTTCAATGTTTTTAACTAGGTCCAATTGAGATGATTTAGTTTTAATGATCTTTTCATAATTAGGGTTTGTGTTGATAAGGTCCTCTGCCAGATTTAATTCCTCAAGGTGAGCCTTGACAGTGGACTTTAGTTCTTTAATGAAAGTTTTGTTGTTTTGCAATGGCAGTATTTTCCCCAACAATTGCAGTAGGGCGTTCTAATTTAAATTTGTAGTCACAAATTCGTAATTGAGTAAGGTTCTTTGAGTGGCCCAGATTGTCATCAAGGAGGTTAGCCGTATTCTAGTCTGAGTGCCTCAACCGGTGCTGTTTTGGGGAGATTTATAACAGTCCATTGAGTTTTCCCATGTAATCCATCAAGCCATGTTAACATTTGTAATGGCAGTGCTGCAAGGGCATACAGTATACCAGGTGTTACATCCGCCCTGGTTCATGATGTAGTGTCTTACCACCAACCACTTTTTCCAGGGTTTGGTACACATGCTTACCATTTATTTTTTGCAGAAAGTTTTTGACTTTCTGAATGGCTTGGGCGAAGTCAGCAGTAAACAAGTTGTATAGGGTAGATGAAAATACACAACCTTGTTTGAGACCCCAGTTCGTTTGGCGATAGTTAATCTGAACACCTGCTAGATTTAATTGAATGGACATTTCCGTGTCAGTGTGCAGCTGTTGTATATAATGTAGCAGCAGTGGATGTATGTCCCATCCAACCAGTTTTTCCCACACTAGAAGTCTGGGTACTAGGTCAAACGCTTTGCTGAAGTCGACGAAGCAGCAAAACAAAGGGCGCTGGTTATTTCTGAGATGACGTACTGGAGGACACATGTTTGCTAGTGTGTTATATGTCTTTCTGAAGCCCGTTTGACAAATACTTAAGAGTGCTGATTTCTCCACCCATCTGGTGAGATTTTTTAGGAGTGCAGCTGCAAATATCTTCTGGCTCACATCCATCATGGTAAGGAGGAGATAGTTAGATGGATCCAGTCTATCGCCCCTCTTGAATATTGGTACCAGGACAGATTTGCGCCAGGTGGGTGGTATTTCACCAGTGATTTCTATGTCTCTGTAGAGTGTAACTAGCATTTTAGCCCAAAGATCTGATGGGCCTTCATGACAACATTAGGTATGACGTCTGGACCAGGGGCACGGGAGCTCTTTAGCTTTGTGATTATGTTATCTAATGTGTCCTCCTTGAAGTCGAACTCAGTGAGTGGCATTATCGTATTACTCAAGGTTCCATGATTCGCTTTTAATGCAAGGTCCCTATATTGCCCATCGATTTGATTGAACCATACTACTTCTGGTATATGGATGAGATCTTCAGGCATCAGTGACTTGCGATGATTGTTGAAATGTGGCCAGAATTTGCGGCATTCATTCGCTTTTAGCCAGTTAAAGAATAACAGCCAGTTTGATGTATTAGTAGATTTATTCTGTAAAGCCAGCCAGTTTTTGTAGCGAGTGGCCAATTTATTGATAAGTCTCTTCTTTGTCTGGTCACACAGAGTGTGATCTGATCTGATATTTATGTGTGCCTTGTTGTTTAGATGTTTTTGGGCTGCAATAGCTGGATCATATTGAATTATTTTATTTACAGTGTTGCGACATACAACATTGTAGCTATTTATGTTCGAATTTAGCGCTCTAGATCTTATCACATGCTCCACGTCACAATTTGCTGTTGTTAGAATATTTTCGATGTTTAATTTGTCGTCCCACATCCAAGCATTGGTCTCCCTAATGTTAGTGTGGTATCGCCACTCTCATCTTGTTGGAGGATAAGTCCTCTTTCTGTGTTTGTTTATCCGTGGGCTACGACCCACGTGTTGGGAGGTGGGGTTACCGCCCGGGGGTTAGTCCAAGTTGGAGAGCAGTCTAATAAAGACGTGTTGCACCCCAGCTCCGGTGTCGTCCTCGTTACTGTATGGGTGAACGAGCGACTGATGATAGAGTGTGAGGAGGTCCACGCAGTAAGATATTACACTGGCGACGAGGCGGACACAAGGTCCCACCGTGCCTGCCATCTCCGGTCCACCGCGCTCGGGTGTACTGCTTGACACCACTAGAAGCGCGGGACCCCACCTGCTAAGGAGGTCAGTTACTGTCGGTGGAGCGCAAAGTCTCCCCTCCAGCCTCCCTCCGGCGCGAGTGCCTCTCGAGCCCCGACGCATTACAAGCCCGTGGGTGGAGCAGCTGCTATGTCTCCCCGCGTGGCAACGTCTGAGAGGCCCGGCCCGCGCACACTGAAACACCAGCGAGCAGAGCACAGACTACCTGCTCGCGCATTCCGGGCGGTAGAGAAGCACTGGCCTCCCGCCGACGGCAACGAGTTAAGACAAGTGGTGGAGGCGCGAACCTCCCGCTCCAACAAGACACGCCAAGGGGCAGTACAAACTCTCTCTTTCCCCCCCCCTCAAGACCCAACAAGGCACATTGCACACAAGGCCTCATAGGCCCGCCAACACGCGGCACAGCGCCCATCCCCCCTCCCACCATTTGGCGCTCAAATCTGCAGAACCGGGCAGGAACAGGCCCGCAAGCCGCCCACCAGCCAGCACAGTGCCCTGTTCTGGCACCAGGGCTCCACCGCGCCAAGGCAAAGAAACTCCCATCTAGCACATCCAAAGGATATGCCAGGGCAACATTCAGCTCATGAGCAACTCAGAGGAAGAATCGCTAACAGTCCCAGTGACTCCAGTCAATACAGGACACCGAAAAATGACAGACAGCCTGTTAACTCAGCTGCCAGCAAATTTCGACCTCACTGACACCGGCACCCTTGGATCAAGGTGGAAGAGGTGGCTGAGAGACTTCGAAATGTGCTTGAAAGCGGCAGGCACATTAGATCATGAACAGAAACTCAACCTCTTAAACCATGCCGTAGGACCAAATGTGCGAGACATCTTTGAGGAAATACCTGAAAGCAACATAGACACCTATACTAAGCTGAAAACAACACTCACGGAGTACTTCACACCGCACACAAATGTGGACTATGAACGACACGTGTTCCACACTACCAAACAAAACAAAGGCGAAACCATAGACGCATTCGTCATGAGACTCCGAGCAAAAATGAAACACTGTGATTTCAATAACTACTCCAATGAGGAGGCCCTCAGATCACAAATCATAGTGGGTTGTGAAAGCTGCGATTTCCGCAAACGACTGCTGCAGCAGCCTCGCACCCTAGATAAAATCCTGCGTCTGGCGCGATCTGATGCTGCCCTCGCTGCACAAGTTGAAGGTTTGGACGACATAAAGATCACCCATGGAAAGCACGAGAGCCTCAACAAACTTGAGGGGACGGCAAGAAACAGTGACCCTTTCTGCTACCGGTGTGGACATGAATACCCCCACGAAGGAACATGCCCCGCAATGGGTCAGAACTGCTCCGCGTGTGGAGGAGAAAACCACTACAAGGCCGTGTGTCTGATTTTCCGCAGCAAGATGAGAGGGGCGGGAAGAAACAACAAACCCTTGATAGAACCGGAGCAAAACCAATTGGCACCCCACCACCACCGGGGATCATACCAGCCCCATGAACAAGGGCGCCACAAACACCACGACGAACTACCAGAGAGAAGGCACGACAGAAGAGAATGGAGGGAAAGCAAGAAGAAGACCCCGAAGGTATGTACGATGCCTCATTGAACAATCACAGTCTGACAGCGTGTCAAGTGCATCATCCGACGAGAGAGCTCACCAAATGGACAGACCACAGGAAACGCCACGGAAAAAAGGGGTATCTGTACGCCTTAGGAAACAGCATGGCAAAAGAACATAGCCCAATACTCAGAATACAGGTGAACCAGACGGCCACTGAATTTCAAATTGACACAGGGGCAACCGTGAACGTGATCAGTGAGAAAGTCTATAAAAGCATACCCAACACCCCTCACCTGCAACCTGCTCAAACACCTATTTTTCCATATGGGTCAAAGACCCCGCTGGCATGCAAAGGGTTCTTCATGGCATCGTGTAGATACAAAGAACATGAGAAAAAGATCCCCATGCATGTGCTGGAAGCGGCCACTGAGAGCGGATGCATACTGAGCTCTCGAGCAGCCATAGAAATGGGACTAATTCACATACTGTATCGCCTCATGGTACACAAATATCTAGACCCCACAGCAAGCATAGACCAGGTCTTCCCAGCACTATTCAAAGGACTTGAGAAACTGAAGGATAGACGGATCGTACTCCACAATGACACTAGTGTCCCACCCATAGCCCAACACTACCGGGGAATCCCCATCAACATTAAAAAACAAGTTGAAAATGAACTGACAAAATTGTTGGAGGCGGACATCATTGAGCCGGCGGAAGGCCCCACCCTATGGGTCTCTCCCATTGTACCCGTGCCCAAAAGAGACTCCCAAGATATCCAAATATGTGTAGACATGAGGAGACCAAATGAGGCCATCCTAAGGGAACGCCACCAAGCACCTAGAATAACCGACATGGTGCATCTCTTAAACGGGGCAACCGTGTTCTCAAAATTGGATCTCAACAAAGGGTACCACCAGCTGGAACTCTGCAAGAGCTCTCGATACATAACAACTTTTGCTACCCACCTAGGACTCTTCCGTTACAAGCGACTAAGTTTTGGCGTGTCGTCCGCGGCTGAAATCTTTCAAGCAGAAATTCACAATGTCATCAAACACGTACCAAACTGCTTGAACTACAGTGACGACATTCTGGTATTCGGCCAAAATCAAGAGCAACACAATGACACGCTGATGAGAGTGTGCATGACCCTGGAAGACGCACGACTTACACTAAACAAGGAGAAATGTGAATTTCGCAAGAAGACACTCCGTTTCTTTGGGCACATATTTTCTGAGAAGGGAATGACACCAGACCCTGAGAAAGTCAGTGCGCTCCGAGAAGCCAAGCCGCCCGCCACCACCTCGGACCTCAGGTCATTCCTGGGCCTTGCAAGTTACTGCACCAGGTACATACGAGATTTCGCCTCCATCAGCGAAACCCTACGAGCACTCACCAAGCTCAACACAGACTTCATATGGTCATCCCAGTGCCAAGAGGCGTTTCAAACTAGCAAGGACCGCATCTCCCACGCCCGAAACATGGCATATTTCGACCCCAAAAGAACCACATAACTCATCGTCGACGCCAGTCCAGTCGGCTTAGGCGCCATTCTAACACAACTTGACGACAGAGAGGAAGGCGGAAAGCACATAATATCCTATGCCAGTCGAAGCCTCTCCAAAACAGAGCAAGCCTACTCTCAGGCGGAGAAGGAACGTCTGGCAGTAGTGTGGGCCTGCAAACATTTTTATTTGTTCCTGTATGGGAAACCTTTTGTAGTCGTGACGGACCATCAGGCCCTCATCTTCATCTATGGCAACCCTCAGGCAAAAATGCCACCCCGGATCACTCGATGGGCACTTCGACTACAGGACTATCAATTTACCATCACACATAGACCCGAAAAAGAGCAGAACCCTGCAGATTTCCTCTCAAGACATCCACAGGACACCTGCGGACAAGAACCATCCATAGCTGACCAGTACATAAAATATGTCATCCACAGCAACACGCCGCAAGGACTTGACATGGATCACATAACTCGTGAGTCCAACACTGACCAAGGAATACATGTTATTCTACGATGCCTAGAAACAGGGCGATGGAAACACGCCAAACAGATCCGAGAGACGGTGAGTGAAGACATCAAGCAGGACATCACATGTTTCCTAGCCGTGAAAGAGGAGCTTGCAAAGTCAGATGAAGGGCTGCTGCTGACGGGCACAAAGCTTGTGATACCGCGCAGCCTGCGGCAGAAGGTATTAGAACTCGCCCATGAAGGACACCGAGGGATCGTATCCATCAAAAGGATGCTAAGGCAGAAAATATGGTTCCCGCAAATGGACATCTCGGTAGAGAAACTATTGCAAGACTGCCCCACCTGCGCGCTTTTAAAGCCACACACAGCCCCGGAACCCCTGAACATGACCGCACTGCCCGAGGGAACCTGGGAGGAGATAGCTGTTGATCACTTTGGACCCATGGAAGGAGGGGAATACATTCTGGTAGTCGTGGATGAATATTCAAGATACCCCGACCTACAGATAGTCCCGTCCACATCAGCACATCATACCATACCAGCCCTAGATAGGATGTTCGCAACATACGGAGTACCCAAGGTAGTAAAGTCCGACAATGGACCTCCGTTCACAGGGCAAGACTTCCAAAGGTTCGCAGAATACATGGGTTTTAGACACAGGAAAGTGACGCCTCTGTGGCCTCAGGCCAATGGAACAGTTGAGAGGTTCATGAGTAACATTAAACGCACCACCCAAATTGCTCGCATCACTGGAGAGCCCGTCGAGAAGTTGCTATACCAACTCATGAGAGACTACAGAAATACGCCACACAGCACCACTGGAAAGACACCATCAGAAGTGATGTTTGGGCGAACACGAATACCACATGTGACCGTTGATGAAGATCGATATGAAAAGGACACAGAAATGAGAAAGAAAGACACCCTCATGAAAGAGAACATGAAAAGGACCGCCAATGCCACACGAAGAGCAAAAGCAAATTACTTGACACCCGGAGACATGGTAGTGGTTCGCCAACCGCAGCATAGGAAAAACATAGCCCCGTTCAGTGAGGAACCACTCATCATTGTCAAAAGGAAGGGATCACTCATCACAGCGGAGGGAGACCGTCGGTCCATAACGAGAAACTCATCTCACTTCAGACGGATGCCGAGAGCCCCAACTCTAGAGGACACAAACCTGAGTGAAGACTTCACCCAATGGGATGCTCCCTACGAAAGAGACAGAGAAGACTCCGAAGGAGACATGGCCCCAGAGACCGGGCCAGACCCGTCGGCCAGAACAGAGTGTCGGCCAACGAGAACGAGAAAGAAACCCCATCGCCTCATTGAGGAAATGAACTGAGCCGGACTTAAAGTTTAGTGACGGGAGGGTGTGGTGTCGCCACTCTCATCTTGTTAAGAGGATAAGTCCTCTTTCTGTGTTTGTTTATCCGTGGGCTGCGACCCACGTGTTGGGAGGTGGGGTTACCGCCTGGGGGTTAGTCCAGGTTGAAGAGCAGTCTAATAAAGATGTGTTGCACCCCAGCTCCGGTGTCGGCCTCGTTACTGTATGGGTGAACGAGCGACTGATGATAGAGTGTGAGGAGGTCCACGCAGTAAGATATTACAGTTAGCACTCACCTGAGCTTTCAACTCTTACAGGCTTTAGTTGGGTGATAATTCCAGCAGAGAACCGCATGGTCACTTAAGTTGTTGAAATGGATCAGGACAGGACTGCAGCATTTGGTGGACTCATGGCCCGCCGTTATATAGTTCAGATGTGATTTCGCCATCCCATTTGTCCAAGTAAAGGTTTTTTGGTCTTTAGTATTTTTCTGCAAAGAGAAGATGAACCAGCTCAAGGGTCTTCAGATAGTGAAAACACTGACGAGCGTGCCAATCAGGACATAAATGGTTATTCTGCAGACCCTTGGCATTTAAGTCACCTATAAGAAAGACGACTACCGATGCTGACACTTCGTGCCATAACGTGATTATTTTGCCTATAGCAGCGTGAATGGATTTAGTCTGAATCTTACCACGCGGGTCATATATGTTTATAATCAGCGTTAGAGGTGGTCTTCCATTTGCAACATGAAGTATCGCTGATAGAATGTAGGGTGACAGAATTTTAACCGGGAACTGCAAGAGAGTGTGTGTTAAATTAGCCCCTGTAGCGAGACCTCCACTTGCTCGGCCTCTAATTGAGGGAAGCACATTGTTTTGTATTATTTAGAAGTCATTTATGTCAAAGGGTTGAGAGGACCAGGTTTCCTGCAGCATAAACACATAACTGGCTATGATAATTTCCAACCCCTCTGGGTGAGTAAGAAGAGAATGGTATCCTCGCAGGTTCCAGGATATCCATTTTAACTGTGAGACTGAGATGAAAAGTCAGTTTGCCCCATTCACGGTACATTAAGGCTGCCAGAAGTAAGCATTTTTTTCTTTAATCATTTCAGAGTCCATATTTGTTTGTAGATCCCTCAAGATAGATCTTCCTGATGTATTGCTGTCCTTAGAAAAGGCTACAGTCGTATCTGTTTTTAACGTGGTTACCTGGTGGTCAGTGTATTTGGCTTTGTGGCAAATGATAAGGGACAGGCCCATTGCTGTTAATCCTGGCGTGCATGATTTAAGTACTGACACTAATAAAGGAGAGGAGAATTCAATTAAGGCCCAATTTGTGGGGCTGCCCATATCGGGTAATTCAATGTGGGCAATGTTGATGGAACTGAGTAGTGTAAGCTGTGGAAATCTCCACAAGATAGAAGTCGAACATGATTCAGGAATGGGCTAGAGTTTGTGGGGTACATCTCCTCCAAGGTAGCCCATTTTCCCAAATAATTTGCATTACAGGAGTCGTTCAAGGTCTTCCTCGTCTACTGGTGTGTTTCATTGCACCCTATCTTGGAGGAAGAGTCATACGTAGGGGTATAAAGGAACCATCCAGGATCCTTATCCTTGGGGCGCAGTTCCTTACCACAGTTCCCTGAATGTGAGCAGCTGCATATCAGTGGCCCATTTGTGTTTGTGCACAGCACTACTTGTATCGTCGTAGGCGTGCATTCAGTAGCCTGCCGAGGTGTCGATTTGTGCGGGGGGCCCTTCAAGAACACTTGTCTGGTGAGGCCATTTGCCAGTTTGTTTGTTGCTGTTTTATCCTCAGTTTCTGGAAATATGTTGCCCTGCGCAGTCTTAGCCTGATTGGAAGTTGCGTGGGCAGTGTTCCTCTTTTGTCCCATTGGCTTGTTTGAGTGAGGCCCATTGAATTTAACCAATTTTGAAGTTATTAGAGAACTTAGGATGTGTGTTAGAGTCTCAGCGTGAGGAGGGATTGCAGGGACAAAGACCACCTCGAAGTCCCAGTTTTCATCGAGGGCGTCCCAATGCATAGAATGTATGTAGGGAATGGGGCCATATATACGGGACATAGGTTTGTTTGCAGTCTTGGTGGATGCCGTCCTGCCATTGTTTATTCCGATTACTAGTGTTTGCTTGGGAACAAAAGGGGCAGGGCATAGTGATTTAGTAGTTTGGACTATAATCCGGTGAGATATCAGAGTCAATGTAGTTTTAATGTCTTTTTAGTCCCTGGATATATTTTCCATTTGCTTTAAAAGGGCGCCCAGCTTAGCAACAAGCATGCGCATATCAGTGTCAAGTAGATTGGTACTAACTTGGATAAGGGACAGAATCCTCTTCCGACAAAATGTCAACTTCTGTACTTTGGCTAGTTGTAATGGTGGAATAGGAGGATGAGACCAGCGCAAATTAGATAGGTTCATGTCTATGGAGTTTCCTTCACACGGTTCCATAGGTAAGTTTACAACACATTTTAACAGGTAGTTTTTTGTTGTCGATAGAATGTGAGAAGGAGACCACTGAAAATTCACTTGAAGTTGTAAACGATTCAGAGCTCTGTGGACATTTGTCTTTTGGTGGAAAAAAAGAGGAGATGGCTATTTGAGGGAGACTTGTTTTGTTCATTGGCTTTATCCTGCCATTGACGGTCGCTTTCCATCGAGACCTTGTGATGGTCTGTTTTTTCATCTTGCAGTTCAGGCAGCCCATGTAGGTGCGTGATATCAGTTTTGGCAAATTTGGGGAGCAATTACTGCTGTCCAGTAGATGCTTGTAAGAGAGAAAGATGAGAAGTGTGTAGCGAGCTAGAAGAGTGAGGCACAGCCTGTGTGGTCCAGAAGGCTAATTCCACGGATTATTGCCACCCAGTCACTACTAGGTGTTTACTGGTGTTTGAGTTCACACAGGCTAGGTAGACAGTTAACGGACGTCTGATAGATGCATTCGAAGGGCACCAATAATAATTGTATACATGTAGCTGATGAGATTCTGTTACTCCAACACTTCCATAACAGTGAATAATGGCTCCAAAGTTTGAAAACTTTGTTAAGAGGGGATTAGTAAGGCAGCAATATTAGAACTCCACTTCTGGGTCACTTAGGGATGCCTACAAGTGTCTTTACTCCAACAGGCACAGAGTATGCACAGTGCACAACTCTCCCCTTCTTCCTTATACACATATATATTGCTACTTCACATGAGCCTCAGCTCACTTGGGACTCGCCCCAGTAATCACCAAGTACACACCAATCAGTTAAACCAGACGGTTTAAAGATGGGGATTGAGTTCACTACCTGGACCAGCGGCTACTTTCCCTCTTTCCAAATCCCTTCCCCACTCCTGCCACGGACACTGTGAGCAAGGGGATATAGTGCGGGATGCTGACTGCTGACGGGTTCAGTATGCAGCTGCGCTGTGGGTTACACTAAGCCCATGCTGCAAGGAGGGTTTTACCTTCCCAACCCCCAGATCCAACACGGGAGAGCTCGATGAAGCAAAGTAGCGTAGACCTTGGACCTCAATATCGCCAAAAACACATCCTGCTGCTCCTCAGGGGTTCCTCCGTCAAAGGCTAGAGGAAAGCACCTATAACTAGGCGCGTCAAGCCGCACTGTGTACTGTTCCTTTCACACAAACGACCAAAGATTGAAGACATATGTGCCTGCAACATTATGAGCATGCACTTAGTGGCATTAGTGACATTATTAGGCACTGAAGTGACAATCCAGAAATGATTATGCACACCCACTACAAGTGTGACAAACCTGGTAATGTTGGGGGCAACCAACATGGTATGTTCTTAAAGTGGGAACGGTAGAACATCGGGCACGTATAACATGAATATGTTCTTACAGTGGCAATAAGGCAAAGTTGGTGTAGGGCACCATAATAGGTAGATCACTGCACTATTCTTTGAGCTAAACACCGGACTATGCTGTTGTGATGGGGTTATAATGAGATGGAGCTTTTCCATCTCCAAATGTTTTGTTCAGAAGCAGAATTGATCCCTGTTCACCTGGGTTCTGGGTCACTGATTCATTCAATATGCAGATATTGAAGAAAAATGGATTCAGGCCACATGATTCAGCCTATTGGTGCTATTTTTATTAAGATATGTCAGCCAACATGTCTTTCAACCCTCCTGGGTTTTTCTCAAGGCGTGTGGTATGATTAGGCAGTCAAGGCTGGGGAGAGATAAAAGGAGATTCAGAGAACTCTCTGCTAGTTTTGGGCCCTGCCTGTGCTGGATGCCCGTTGAATGTGCCCTGTTTCGGCTAGGTGGATAGAAGTCTTCTGGACAGATTGAGGTTATGCGCCAGTTGGTCAATTGGCATGTTTGCATATGTCGTAAGCCCGGCTGAACTTCTGAAGCGGTGGCTATGATGATGGTGACTAGCTGGAGGAGTGCACAAACACCAGGCAATGGCTGAGACAAATTACTTCTTCTGAAATGCGGCTCTGCCCTAATGGCAGCTATAATGCCCGAATGAGCCTCTTGGCACACATGTTGTTATGTTATGCTACTTTGCATTTATATAGCGCCTTATGTATCATTGGTATGATCTCAAAGCGCTGGTAGGTTGAACGCCCTCGGGAACCGTAGTTGAGAGAGAGAGAGAGAGAGAGTCATAAGGTGCATGGGTGTACCGGATATGTGTGCAACTGGTGTGGCACTTGCATGATAGCTGCTTCTTATCGGTAGGTGTGGTGTTTGGGAGGTCAGGAATATGTGTTCATTCTGGAGGGTTGACACCCAGACTAATTTCTGGCTTTGTTAGGCCTGAGGAGACGCTTACGCTAGCAGTGTGTGCTCAGCTAGCTGTGCTTAATTGGGATGTTGAGGAGTAAGAGGCAGGTGTTAGAATGGGAACAGCTATACCGAATGTGTCATAGTATCACTGTGTTCTAGTGAGTGGTGGTGTATAGGAGAGAGTACATGTGGTAGTGTGATATGGTGGTTTCAGTTCCATCCACTCCGTCCGTTCCATCCACTCCATCTGTTCCGTACATTCTGTGCACTCCATCTGTTCCATGTACTCCATCCGTTTCATGTACTCCATCCGTTCCATCCACTCTATCCATTCCATCCACTCAATCCACTTCATCTACTCCATCCATTCCATCCGTTCCATCTATTTCATCCACTCCATCCATTCCATCCACTCCATCCGATCCATCCGATCCATCTACTCCATCCACTCCATCCAATCCATCCCCTCCATCCACTCCATCCAATCCATCCACTCCATCCGT
This sequence comes from Ambystoma mexicanum, assembly GCF_040938575.1. Classification (NCBI taxonomy): domain Eukaryota; kingdom Metazoa; phylum Chordata; class Amphibia; order Caudata; family Ambystomatidae; genus Ambystoma; species Ambystoma mexicanum. The sequence continues at coordinate 1,312,509,664 of NC_090924.1, read as the reverse complement.
TCCATCCACTCCATCCGTTCCATCCACTCCATCCATTCCATCAACTCCATCCGTTCCATCCATTCCATCCGTTTCATCTACTCCATCCTTTCCATTCACTCCATCTGTTCCATCCCCCATCCGTTCCATCCACTCCGTCTGTACATCCACTCCATCCGTTCCATCCACTTCATCCGTTCCATCCGTTCCATCCACTCCATCCATTCCATCCACTCCATCCGATCCATCCAATCGATCTGTTCTATCCGCTCTATTCATTCCATCTACTCCATCCATTCCATCCATTCCATTTCTTCCATCCACTCCATCTGTTCCATCCACTCTATTCATCCCATCTGTTCTATTCGTTCCATCCACTCCATCTGTTCTATCCACTTCACCTGATCCACCTACTCCATCTACTACATCTGTTGCATCCACTCCAATCTGCTCCATTCCTTCCATCTGCTCTATCCATTCTATCCATTCCAACTTTTCGTTTGGCTCCTTCTGTTCCATCCACTCCTTTGGTTCCATCCACTCCTTTAGTTCCATCCACTCCTTCAGTTCCATCCACTTCTTCAGTTCCATCCACTCGTTCAGTTCCATCCACTCCATCAGTTCCATCCATTCCATCTGTTCATCGACTCCAGCTGTTCCATCCACTCCATCTGTTCCATCCCTTCTACCTCTTTCGTCCACTCTACCTGTTCCTCACACTTCATCTTTTCCATCTGCTCCATCAAATCGATCCACTCCATCTGTTCCCTCCACCCCATTTGTTTCATCAACTCCAACTGTACTGTCTACTGTATCCGTTATATCCATTGCACGCATTCTATCCATTTGAATTGTTTGTTCCATCTGCTTCATCCGTTCCATCCGCTTCATCCATTCCATCCGCTTCATCATCCGTTCCATCCCTTCCATTCCCTTCCATCCCTTCCATCCCCTTCCATCACTTCCATCCCCTTCATCCCTTCCATCCACTTCATCCCTTGCATCTACTTCATCCATTTCATCAATTTCATCCCTTCCATCCACTTCATCCTTTCCATCTACTTTGTCCGTTCCATCCACTTCATCCGTTGCATCCACTTTGCCGTTCCATCCACTTCGTCCGATCCGTCCACTTCGTCCGTTCCATTCACTTCATTTGTTTGATCCACTTCATTCGTTCCATCCGTTCCATCCACTTCATCCATTCCATCCCCCTCATCCGTTTCATTCGCTTCACCCGTTTCATTCACTTCATCCATTCCATCCACTTCTTCCATTCCATCAACTTCATCCATTCCGTCTACTCCATCTGTTTCATCCACTCTATCCATTCCATCCGCTACATCCATTCCATCCACTCCATGCGTTCCATCCACTCCATCTGTTCCAGCCACTTCACCCATTCCAGCCACTTCACCCGTTCCAGCTGCATTCGATCCACTTCGTCCCATCCATCCACTTCGTCCATTAAACTTACTGCATCCGATTCATCCGCTTCATCCGTTTCATCCACTGCATCCATTTCATCCGTTTCATCCACTGCTTCCGTTTCACACATTGCATCCGTTTTATTCATTTCATCCATTTTGTTTCTTTCATTCACTTCATTCGATTCTGTTTAGTTTATCCGTTTTAATTTACACTAGCAGTTTTATTTTATTTTATTTTTCACGATCGGGTCTCGATGCTTTTTTGATTCAGCAACCTTAGGTTACTGTTTATTGTTGCTGTTGATACTGTTTGTGTTAAGAGTCAATTTTTAGGGGAAGAGCCACGTTTTCAGTAATTTGCGGAAAGACATGAGGTCTTCGGTGAGTCAGATGTGGGGTGGAAATGAGTTCCACAGAGTGTGGGTCGGGCCTGAGAATGATGATCCACCTAACCTAACTGAGTTGTTTTTTGGTATCACTAGGAGGTGGGCAGCGCTTGATCTTAGAGTGCGTGGTGGATGGTAGGGTCTTAGTTTGTCCTGTAGATATTGAGGTCCGGTTTTATGCTTTGCTCGATGCAAGATGCATAAAGTTTTGAAGGTCACCCTTCGGCCAACCGGGAGCCAGTGCACAGTTTTGAGAACTGGGGAGGTGTGATCCCTTGGGCCAAGTGCTATTAGCAGTTTGGCTGCAGCATTTCGTGCTCTTTGTAGTTTAGTCAGGTGGTACGCATGGACACCGAGGTAGAGGGAGTTAGCATAGTCTAGTCTTGACATTACAGTTGATTGGACTGCAGTGAGTCTGTTGGAAAAGGAGAGGTATGGAAAAATGCGCCTAGGAATTTTGAGGTGGTAGTGGCAGGACTTAGAGACTTTGTTGACTTGGTGCAAGAAGGTTAGGTCAGAGTCGAGAGTGCATTAACGTTTTTTTTTACTGAGGTTGAGGTTGTCGGGTAATTGCCCATGGCAGGTGGGCAGGTTAGAGGGTGTGGAAGAAGTTTGGTGTTGTCACACATTATGATTTCGGTTTTGGAGGGGTTTAGAAGGAGATGGTTTGTGGTCATCCCGTAGTCAATGTCAAGGAGGCAGGCAGCGAGATTGAGTTGGCAGCTGGGTTTTGAGTTAAGGAGTATTAGGATTAGTTGGGTGTTGTCGGATTAGTTGTAGCACAGGCTATTGTGCAAGCGGATTATTCGTGGGAGGGTGGACATATAGAGGTTGAAAAGGAGGGCTGATAGGCACGCTCTTTGTGGAACTCAGTATTGACTGGTCGGGCGGCGGAAGTAAAGGAGGAGAGTAGGGTTATTCGGTTCCTATTGTTGAGGAAAGATGCTATCCACTAGAGAGCGTTTCCATGGATTCCAAGGGAGTGGAGGCAGTCGAGGAGGATTGAGTGGCTGATTGTGTCAAAGGCGGCGGATAGGTCAAGAGGGATTAGTGCAGCGCATCCTGCAGAGTCTGCAGTGTTTTTAAGGTTATCCCAGATTGAGGCTAGGGTGGTTTTGCTTCTGTGTCGGGTTCTGAAAACTGATTGAGCGGGGTCTAGGATATTGTTGGCTTCGACAAAGGCATTTAGTTGGGAGTAAGCGCTTTGGCCAATGATTTTAGCAAGGAACCTGGTGTTTGAGATGGGGCGGTAGTGTTTTGGGTCGTGAGGGTCGAGGGAAGGTTTTTTTTAGAAGAGGCTTGACATGAGCAGTTTTGAACACGTCGGGAAAAATTCCCGAGGAGAGGGAGTCGTTTATGATGGTTCTTGGATGTTCTCCTGCGCAGGTAGATGCAAATATTTCTTTGAGTGTTGAGGCTGGACAGGGGTCTTGCAGGGAGCCGGATGGTTTGCGGGCAGAGAGAAGTTTGAGAAATTGGTCAGTTGATATTGGTGTGAAGAGTCGAAAGTGGGGTGGGTTGCAGTTGCAGGTGGTCGGTTGGCGGGTGTGGTGGGTGGATTGTGTGGTGTGCCAGTTTGTTGATTAGAGAACTTGTTCTTTCGAGAGCAGTGTTGTGGAAGTGGAGAGAGAGTGAGTGACTAAGTGATTGAGAGGGGCTCGATTGGGTGGTGGTACATGATGGTTTGATGAATTCAGAGATGATTTTGTGGAGTTCTTTGCTGGGGTTTTCACAGTTCATAATTCAGGAATTGTAATGGACTTTTTGCTTTCCGGATTTCGGCTTTGTAGTGGCGATGGTGCCGGATCAAGGTGGATCTGCTCAGGGTGGTTTTGTCTTTCCACCATTTGCGTTTGAGGGATTTATATAGTTGTTTTGCTGTCTTCAATTCTGGTGTAAACCATCTAGGAAAAGGGCCATGGCGAGCAGATGATTTGCACGTGGGGGTGAACGGGATTGATGAGGTATTGAGCCATGAGTCAAAGGCATCAGAGGTTAAGTGTTCATTGAGTGGGCAGGTAGGGGGAGGAGACTGAAGGAGCGCGTCAGCTAGGTCGGGAAGTATTTTTAGTTTCTTCCAGCATTTGTGTAGATATGGAGGTTTGGGTTCGGGTTCGGGTACGGGGAGGGGGTGGGTGAGCGAATGGTGAAAGAGACAATGAAGTGATCGGACCAGATGATAGGGGTGGAGGGGTTTAGATGTACCTGGTCGTGGGAGCTGAAGATGGCATCAAGGGTGTGTCCTTTATAGTGAATCGGCCCGTTTATGTGGGTGTGGAGGTTAATCGCGTCTAGGCAGTCGACCAGCGAGTGGGTCATAGGGTTGGTGGGGATGTCAAGCCAGATATTAAAAAAAATCTCCTAGAAGGGTGAGGGCGGAATGGTTTAATTGGATGGTGGCTATCGAGTCGCAGAGGTTGTTTGAGAATTGTCTGTTGTAGCCAGGAGGTCTGTAGATGATGAGGAAGCTGTGGGAGAATGAAGGGCGGAGGGACAGTTTTACGAGAAGCCATTCACAGGAAGGGATGGTTGGTTGGCTGTTGATGATTGAGGCGGAGAAGTGTGACTTGAAGGCGAATACTACTCCTCCTCCTCTAGAGGGTCGGTAAACTGGGATGAGGGAGTAGTCTGGGGGAAGGCTTCATTGGCGATAGGGGCAAAGTTGTCGGAGAACCAGGTTTCCATGATAAAGACTAGGTCTGGTTTGTCAGAGGCGAGGAGATCAAAGATGCTATCTCTATTTTCTGCTATAGATCGGGCATTAAAAAGGATGCATCTTACTTTGGTACAGGAGGATGATGTGGGTGTTGCAGAGCTGGAGGATGGGAGGGGAGGGGCAGTGGGTCGGAGGGGTGGTGGGGGGGTTGTTTGGAGGTGGGTGAGGGGAGATAGTTGAAACTGGGGTGAGAGAGGGGGGAGATGGTCGGTGGTCGATGGGAAGAGTAGGCGGGCGGTTGAGGTTGTGGGTGTGGGGGGGTGAAGGTGGGGTGTGGGAGGTTAGGAGTTTCAGTTGTGGTTGGTGAGAATTTGAGGGAGAGGGGTTTCAGGCAGGGTGAGGCAGGGAGGAGGGTGGTGATGATTGAGGTTGGGAGATTGAGGTGGTGGGACGTGGGAGGAGTGGTGAGGAGTACAGAGCGATTGAGGGAGACCAGGTACGTTTTCTCTTCAGGGCTTTTGTTGCAGTTGGGGTGTGAGAGAGGGTAGGGGGTTGCAGGGTGAAATGGATGCTGCTACTGTTCTCGCCAGAGCGAGACGTGCAGTTTTTAGGGAGGGGAAAGAGTGGGGTCAGAGGAGGAAGTTGGTGGGAGTTGATGAGGGGAAAGGCGGGTGGGTGGTTGCGGGGCTGGGTGTGCCTGGGAGGCTGGGCGGGCCGACAGTTGGAGGGGCCTAGGGTGTGGGTATGATGATAGAGGGCTGGGATGGGAGGAACAGGGGTCTTAGGGTGGTTAGCTCGCCATCGGGCTCCTCTGGCTTGGTGTTTGGATAAGGGATGGGTTGGGGGCAACGGGGAGGGTGGGCTGGATTGGGATTGATGGTTCTTCTGGCTTGAGGGTTGGATAGGGAGTGGGCTGAGGATGTGGTGGAGGGCGGGATGGTTTGGGGAGGGCGTGGATGGGAAGTAGGGTGAGAGGGAAAGGAGGCGGGCATGAGCGGCTCTCTTTCGGTGGACCTTGGTGGGTTGGGTGCACTCATGGCATGGTTAAGTTTGAACTGTTTTACAGTGGGTATCGAATGATTTTGTTCACACATTCCAAGTTCAACTATACCACTGGATGTTAATTGTTCCCACTTTCTATGTTTACCTGTAATACAGTTAGGGATACTTTCTAGGTTCAATGTAAACCACAGCAAGATATTATTCACTCTTTCTAAGTTTACTTATACCACAGTTTTGGACAGTTTCTAAGTTCAACTGAACCACAGGAAGATATTATTCACACTTTCTGAGTTTACCTATACCGCCGTTAGGTACACATTCTAATTTGCCAGTAGCACAGGAATATATTATTCACACTTTAAAGGTCAACTATACCACAGGATGATATTATTCACACTTTCTAGTCTCAACTATACCATAGGGTGGGGTTGTTCACACTTTATTCACACATTCTAAATTGAATTTGACCACAGTTACTCTATTTTAGGCATACTTTATAATCAACTTTGGCCCAATGTAGTTAATTAGGCACACTTTCTAAAATGAGCTAGACCATAGTTATGCTATTTGGTACAGTCTCTAAATTGAACTAGAACACAATTATGCTATTAGGTACACTCTCTGAATTGAACTAGCCCACAGCTACGCTACTGGCACACTTTCTAAATTCTACTTAGCCACAATGAGGTTATTAGATGCATTTTCTAAATTGAGCTAATCCACAGTTATGCTATTAGGTACACTCTCTAAATTGAACTAGACCACAGTTATGCTATTAGGTACACTCTCTGAATTGAACTAGACTACAGTTATGCTATTAGTTACACTCACTAAAATGAACTAGACCGCAGTTATTCTATTGGCACACTTTCTAAGTTCAACTTAAGACACAATGAGGTTATCAGACACACTTTCTACTTTGGACTAGACCACAGTAATGCTATTTGGTACAGTCTCTAAATTGAACTAGATCACAGTTATGCTATTAGGCACACTCCCTGAGTTGAACTAGCCCACAGCTACGCTACTGGCACACTTTCTAAATTCAATTTAGCCACAATGAGGTTATTATTTTCTAAATTGAGCTAATCCACCATTATGCTATTAGTTACACTCTCTAAATTGTACTAGACAACAGTTATGCTATTAGGTACACTCTCTAAATTGAACTAGAGCACAGTTATGCTAGTAGGTACACTCTCTAAATTGAACTAGACCACCGTTATGCTATTAGGTACACTCTCTAAATTGAACTAGACCACAGTTATGCTATTAGTTACACTTACTAAAATGAACTAGACCACAGTTATGCTATTGGCACACTTTCTAAGTTCAATTTAGCCACAATGAGGTTATTAGAAACATTTTCTAAATTGAGCTAATCCACCGTTATGCTATTAGGTACACTCTCTAAATTGTAATAGACCACAGTTATGCTATTAGGTACACTCTCTGAATTGAACTAGACCACAGTTATGCTATTAGGTACACTCACTAAATTGAACTAGACCACAGTTACGCTACTGGCACACTTTCTAAATTCAACTTAGACACAATGAGGTTATTAGACACACTTTCTAAATTGAACTAGACCACATTTATGCTATTAGGTTGTAAGAAGATTCAATTCAACACTAAAGCTAAGTCAATGCCTAGTCTGGGATACTGAATGGAAACCCTTATTGATATATCTTTATGTCCAGTTCATGAGTTCTGGATGACTACCCCTATATAACGCCCCTCTCTTAGAATCCCCCTGACCCCACTGAGCCAAGAAGTAGTTCTGTTTTGCAAGTTTAAAAGGTTTATTTGAGAAATAAGACAAAATATAGATACCACGCTTTTATAATAAATTAATAATCGATATCGCCCTTATAAATATAATGTTAATCAACAATGGGTAATCTGACACTAGCACACTTCTTTATAATCAATGAGGAGTTAGTATAGGATGGATCAAGTAGCAAAAATACTTTTATGATTTCAAGGGAAAAGCAATGAGGAATAAAATGCAGTACAGAAATACTTGAGATGATTTTAGCAAAAGATAATATAATCACTTTTTCTCTGGCAATTCACCCCCCTCCCCTATGCAATGTAAGACATGGAAGGAGATGGAAAGAGGAACACACAGTTCTCAGGAATGCAATCAAATACAATACGAAATTCAGTTCCCCCCCAGCAAGCTTAGAGAAAACCGGTATGAGTTTTAAAACACAGGCCCAAGTGCTTTGAATGTGGTGGCAATGAAGTGAGAAATATGCTGAAAATGCTTTTAATTCCCTTTAGGAGGTTCAGGGTGAGTGAGAGATACTTGGGATGAGTACAGGCTCATCCTGAAAATGATTCAGAGATGGTGATTAAGAGGCAAACAAATTTTTAGCAAGGAAAGAAATGACTGCTGATGGTTACACGTGGCTGGATTTTTAACCAAATCGCAAAATCGCAGTACAATTCGTGAGTGCGTGAATCGTGAAAGTATAAGGAGTAGCAAGTTGGTTCTAGGTTCGTTGGAAAGCTGAGATTGTAACCTTTCAGAGGTAAGTTACATTTCGTTCCTATCCCAAACGGTTCCAGAGATACGGACGATTAAATAAAGGTAGTTTTTCGGATTTAAAGTAAACTCAAAATGACAGGTGACAGCTTGCAGCTTCAGAATTGACAGGTGACAGTTGTGCAGCTTTACAAATGACAGATGACACGATTTCTAGGAGGCTGTTCTTCTTAGGTTAAAATAGTTTGGATTAGATTATTTTAACTAAGAGATTGGTTCTGCACAGTTCTGCTAGGTACTCACAATATAAATTTGAAATAGGCCTCGCCACGGATCTGGTCAGGTTTTGGACTGGACTCCGGTTCTGGTCTCGGCACTTCACAGTGATCTGGGTCAGCTCTCTAGTTCTGCTCACAGCGGTCTGGGTCACTCTGGATCTCTGGTCTGGTCTGTCCGGATACAGTGGTCTCTGCACGGCTCCTGGATCTCTGCACTGGTCCTGGCAAAAGTTCTTGGCAAGGGATTCAAGCAGCTCGCCCGGCTGTGAGTAGCTTGCAATGTTTTGAGGCCTGCTGCAGAGAACTCAGCTTGTGGTTTTAGGCCTCTGATTTAGGTTCTAAAGTATAAGTTGTAGGTTCTGGAGTATGTAGCTGGAGTCAATCTGGAACTGGTATCTTCTGGATGTTGTGTGATCCGGCAAAATGCTCTGCAGCAACTGGATTTGAATGTCCTCTCTAGCTTCCAGTGGCTCTTTTTATGTCTTTTGAAAATGGGTGTGTGCCTGGGCCTAGCTAAGCCTGCCCCTCTCTACTTGCCATTGGCCCAATTCTCCCCTCTCCCATGATTGGGGGAATGAAATGTGAGTCAGAGTGATTCTGTAGGTTTTATGGGTCAGAGGATCCTCCCCTGGTCAGTTTGCCCACAAATCTATATTTGATTCAAATACATCCTTCCCAGATATACAATTTGTTGAAATTACATGTGCACATTATATATTCCTTATGGTCCATGCTTGTCCGCCTCTGATCTTCCTGGGGGCTTGCATTAAAAAATGACAACGTTTCGCGCTTTTAAACTGGTTTTGCAATATCGGACATTTACCCAAATGTACACACATGTGCGAAAGGAGTATGGACATTAATTGATGAAGTGTCAGATTTTTAACATGCAGACATTTGGAGTGAGACCCTATTTTCCGCTAGCAACCCCCCAGAATACACCACAGGGTCCTAACGCATCTCAAAATGTTCACAGAAAAATCACAAAAATAATGATATTACTTATATAATTCTGACAAGTCTGCACTTTGAGTTATCTATCTTTTTAAAATCATGCCCTGGTCAAAAAGGGGTGTGGCTTCCCACATCACAGGGTGAAATAACTGGTTTATCCACTTCCCCCAAGCTCAGCTGCTAGCAGAGGCACTGCCCCTCCCAGTTTCCCCTAAGAGGAAGCCACTTTACGGCCCCCCAATATAACATTTGCCTGAGTCCAGGACAGGCCTTTGTTCAACTCCCTGTAGTCCCCAGCTGCTCCACCCCTAATCTAATCAACAGGGCCATGTGACCTCAGGATGCAGCCAGGCCTGGCAGCCAGGCCTGGGAACACAGCTCTTGATCCAGTATCAACTCCTGTCGGGGGTAGTTGTCAGGCAGAATTCAGTTTCATTAAGCCAGGTTTCAGCTAAATGTCACTTTTTGTTCCCAGTTTTCTACATTCAAATCAAACTGACAATTTTTACATATACATTAAATAATTACTTCCTTCAAGTCATTTCAGAATATAGTTTTACATTGTATCCACCTCTTAGCAAGTCTTTCCTTGGTCTGGTTTTGTTTCATTTGTTCAGTTTTACACAAAAGTCTGGTGGTTTTAAAACGCCGGCTTTCTGATAGTGGTGAGTACTGGTAATGCAATCATTGTTGGGATTAAGAAAATGAATTCCCCACCAGAAGGTTGTATCTTTGGAGTGGTCTCGTGCCAACTGCGCAGTTCTCCTATTCTGGCGTGAATGTGGGTGGCGATAGCTCACCCCCACATCCACCCAGTCTATTGATTTAGTTTGTTCTGGGATAGAATAATGGGCGGCGACAGCTCATCCCCACATCTACCCAGTCTATTGATTCAACATGGGTCAAAACCCATGACAAATCCCCCCGCCCGACTGCGCTTAGATTCAAGTCGAGGGGAAGTCGGGTGCAAAGGAGGTTTTGAGCCCTTGCGCTGGTATGTCCCCATTATCTTCTTCCAATCCTGTAGGTGGCACAGTTCAGCATCTTTTCCTCCCTCCAGTCGATCAATCAGTTCTCCTTGCTGGTCCTGATGGGAGGATTGGGTGGTACCCTGGGCCCCTCGGGTCTCGGCTCCCGGTCCCCGGTCGTCCTCCTTGGTCAGTCTCCAGGTTTTCTTTCTCCTAGGACGACAAAGGAAAAGCGGCAATACCTATTCGTAGACATTTTTCCACCACTATTAATGGTGTGGCAGACATATACATTTTATACTTTAACATACCTAACATTTTACTTTTGAGATACAAGTTATTCACAGTGGTTTACAAGAGTATAATATTTTAGAGATTATGTGTGGGATATTTTAGGGTTGGAACTGAATTAATCTGGAGCGGTCCCCTCTGGTATTGCAGAGGACTCCTCCAGTTGCTGCAAAGTGTGCCCGGGATGGCAACACTTCAACTGGTTTATGTGGACCCACTTGTCTTCCCCCTCTGCCAAACTGCCTTTGGGGATGCGGATCTTGTAGGCCACAGGGGAGATCTTGTCTATAATCTCAAAGGGTCCCTTCCATGTAGGCAAACATTTGCGCTGTCTTGCCTGGTTTCTTTGGAAGTTGTATAAATAGACCCGGTCCCCCACCTGATATTCCTTCCTGGAAGTTTTCAGGTCATAGTGGGTCTTCATACTCTCGGCTGATCTATCTAGATTCCGCTGAGCATAGGCAAAAGTCATGAGTTGTGGAGGCATTTATCAGTGTCTGCTCTTGGGTCCTGTAGAGCAAATGCTGGGGAAGCACCATCTTGCGCCCGGTCATCAACTCAAATGGTGACATTTTGGTTGCAGATGAAGGGGTAGATCTGATGGCGATTAGGACCAGAGGTAATCGGATATCCCAACTTGGCCCAGAATCTGCCACAAACTTCTTTAATATGCTCACAATGGTTCGGTTGTATCTCTCTACTGCTCCAGAAGAAGCTGGCCTGTAAGCAATGTGTAGCTTCCTTTTAACCCCCAGTATCTCCCACATCTTTGTCATTACTTCACTGGTGAAGTGGCTACCTCTGTCTGACTCAATCCTTTGAGGTAGACCAAAACGGGAAAAGATGTGGTTAATCATCAGGGCAGCTGCAGTTTCTGCCTTGCAATTTGGGGCTGGGAGACATTCCACCCACTTGGTAAACAAGCATGTCACCGTCAACATGTACTTATTCCCCCTAGCAGAGCGAATCACGGGGCCTACAAAGTCAATTTGCAAATCTGACCATGGGAGTGTCATTCCCCTCTTTTGGAGAAGTGCCCGGTGTGTGAGGGATGTTGGCTGAAATTGTGCACACACAAGACAACCCTTAAAATATTGGTTGAGGTCCTGGCCCATGTGTGGCCAGTATGCAACCTCTCTTAAGATTTCCAGTGTTGTGTGATACCCCCTATGACCGGCGGTGGCCGCATCATGGGCGTGACTTAACATCAGGCTTCGGAATGAGGTAGGAACCACCCACTGATCATGGCCAGCTTGGGATTTCCTTATCAACAAACCGTCTTGGATTCGGAACATTTTTGGACATTTCATCAACACTTTCCCAATGTAATCGGTATCCATCAGGGGAAAGTTCTCATGGTCCTCAAGGTGTTGGTAAAACTTACCAATAATTGGATCCCCCTTCTGAGCTGTAATCAAATCAGCATCAGGGGTCTCCTTGCTCCATTGGGCAGTTGAAAGATCATTGTGAGCATTTGTCTGGGACCTAGTGATAGCAGTGACCTGGATTTCCCCCAACAGGGACTCTATTTCGATTAGATCCCTTTGGATGGCCCTGGTTTTGGCCAGCTGCTCAGCCAAGTCATTTCCAGTTTTGTCTGGTCCCTCTACTTTGGAATGACCCTTGATCTTTTTCCAGTAGATGGTCATCCCATTCGATGTCACCAGATCATCAATGTTTTGGATTAACTTCCCATGTTTCAAGGGTTTGTTATTAGCACATAACATGCCTCTGGTTTTCCAACTAACCAGGTGCTCCACGAACCCGTTCCGTACATAATCCGAATCGGTGATTATGACCAGTTCGTGGAGTTGATGTTGGACAGCAGTGAGGATGGCCTCATGCACAGCCATCAACTCTGCCACCTGACTACTTCGGGGACCAATTTTGTATCCAGCGGAGGGTTCTGGAAACTAATTCACCCAGGCGTTCCCTACGCCGGCCACCAGTTCTTTCTCCCCGTTGCTGTCAACACGGTACGAGCATCCATCCACATAGACAGTGGGCATTCCCTCACACTTGTGTTCTTCAAAGACTTTGTGTGGGGAATTAAGGTATGCCTCCGTGTTGTCCTTGATTTTTAGACTTTCGTCCTCGAGATAGTTTTCTCTGGCACAATCATGCAAGTCAGCCAGACCTTGCGCGAGGGGACTCTTCTTGTTTTGGCCATATCTGACCTCCACAGGAAAGCCTTGCATTGACAGAATCCAGGAAGTAATTCGGGAATTACTCACATTTCCGTCCCGGATTCTGTCACTTTGGAGATATTGCAGAGGCTGGTGTGGAGTCTCCACTATGATGTGTTCCGTCTGGATAAACGGGCGGTAATTCTTCAATGCCCACACCGTTGCCAGGAGTGCCTTCTCACAATCGTTGAATTTTTCCTCCACAGAGGATAAAGTTTTGCTCGCATAGGAGATTACTTTATTGACCTTGTCATGCTTTTGGTATAATACTGCCGTCAAGCACGTATTAGAGAACCCCGTCTCCAGGAAGAACTCCTTGTTTCTGACAGGGTAAGCTAGGCAAGGCGCTTGTGAGAGGCTTCTTTTGAGTTGTCTTACCGCCTCGGATTGTTCTGGACCTCATTCCCACTTGACCCCCCCCTTCAAGAGATGAATTAGGGGTCTAGTGATCTCTGCGTAGCCTTCAATGAACTTTCTGCTGTAATTAGTCAGTCCAAGGAGGATCCTTAGTTCCCGCAGAGTGGTGGGGTCTTTCAGTTTCTGGAGTGCTTCCACTTTCTTTTCTTGGGGACAGAGACCCTGAGAAGTAATCTCATGCCCCAAGAAATTAACACGGGTTCTACACCACTGTGCTTTCTGAAAGAAAAGTTTTGCTCTGGCGGCCCTGAACTGTGTCAGAACATAATGGATCTCCGCTATGTGTTCCTCCACAGATGAACTTTTGATGAGGACATCATCTACATAAGCCAGGTTACCCCTCGCACCCAGGTCGGGCATGGCCTTATGTAGGAAAATGTTGAATTCATTGCCGGAGTTGAGGTATCCGAAGGGAGTCCGGGTCCAGGTGTACTGCTGGCCCCCAAAGGTAAAAGCCAGTTTGTATTGGTCCTCCCTACTGACAGGCACGGTCCAGTATCCATTGGTCAGGTCTATTGCAGTGAATACTTGTGACCCTTGAATCTGGGTCAGCCCTTGGTCAATGTAGGGCAGAGGCCATCGGGAAGTATGGACCCGTTTGTTGAGCTCCCTAAGGTCGGCGCAGAGTCTCCACTGGCCGTTTGGCTTCAATATTCCCAGCACCAGATTATTGAAGGTGCTGTGTACTGGACGTATTATTCCCCGGGACTCAAGGTTCTTAATTATTTCAGTAAGGGACTCCATGGAGGCGAGAGGCAAACGATATTGCTTCACAAACACTGGAGTCATTCCAGGGTCCGTGGGAATTGTTGTTGTGTGGATGTCGGTGCGGCCACAGTCATATGAGTCTACCGCAAAGAGATCTTGGAAATCCAAGAAAACTTGTTTCAACTTTTGCTTTTGTTCCAGAGTCACACAGGCATCAGCTATGTTGACTCTCTCTTCCACCATCTGCCTGAAGCCTGGAAAGACTTCTGGTTTGGCTATCTCAGCGGCCTCCTCCAGCTGGGTGGAGAAGTCCCTGGTCAGAGTGCTGATTTGGACTGGAGGCCTCAGGTGGGAAAGGCAACCCTCATGGACCTGGAAAATCACCTCATCCCTCCTGAAGTCACAAGTCACATCTTGCATACCATAGGGGCAGGAAGTGTACACCAGGAAGTTCCCCCCATGCCGGGTAAAAATCCTGTCTGGTGTTGTATTGTCATCACTGTCACTGTCAAAACAGTCCTTGGGGATTGGTCCTAACAGTTCATTTCCTAAATCAATGGAAAAATGTCGGTCATCAACCGCCATTCCAATAATGGTGCCTGCGGCTAGAGTAATACTCTTTAAGTCGCTGTTATCCACCTCTATTGGAATGGTGTCATGTTCTATGTTAACTAATGGTGTTGGGTTTACCCCCAACCCTTGCTGTTGGAGAGAAGCATTTAGATGTATATAAGCATCAGGGTTTTTCAAATGTTGTCCTCTTTTAACTTTCACTTCCAGGGAGAATTGTCGGGTCCTTTCTGGGATGGTGACTTCCTCTTTGATCTGAATTTCAACTGCATAAGGTAGCAATTAAGCTGACCTAAATGTTTTTTCTGGATCATCAAAGCCCATGGGATTATCCGCTAATCGGGACCAAGCTTTGAAGTTAATTACGTCTAAACTAATGGCAACGCGATTGAGAATGTCACTGCCTAAGTAAAAGGCGGCAGTGACGTCTCGCACGACCCAACAATTATGGACTATGCTCTTGTTGCCAATGGAGATTTTGAGCATACACCTGCTTGGCAGGAAATGTTTGGAATTAGGTGCTTCCAGGTCCATTTCCCATTTGTCTATCAGTTTGAATGTGGGAATGGCTGGATCTTTTGGGAGTTGGCGGAACATGGCTTCGCTGATGAAGCTCTTACCGTTGTTCACACACACTCGAGCGAGAACAGAGTCCTTCCCATCATTTAAATGGACAGGGATGAACAACTGCTCTCCAATTTGCTGAATATCAGCCAGGCTCTGAGCTGATTTCACATCTTTCTGGACTATAGGAGTGGGAGTTTCTGATTGTGGATTAGTAAAGAATTTCAGGGTGTTACCTTCCAGTGTGGAATACCACCTTAAACTGGAAGGAAGGTTGATTTTCAGAAATAAAGAGGACCCCCCATCACCAGTCTGTTGTCCTACTGCTATTACTGTCACGTCTGGAATTTGGTTGTTCTGGAAGTGAAATTCTACTTGGTCAGATTTTTGTTCAACCATGTGGCAGGTGCCGTTTAAACTAACATGGTTGACACTCTGTTTTAATTTTATTGGCCGGCTAGTCTGGGTCCAGAGGACCTTGTTTACACAATCTATTAGGGGTGACAACCTTCTCAGGAGGTCATTCCCTAGTAAACAAGGGGTGCCCTCTGGAGTCACTACTATGACCGGGTGTTTCACCTTGTGTCGCCCATGTCCAAATCTACAGTCCCCTCGACAGGAATCTCCTTCCCGTCAAAGTTCTGCAGTTGTCCAGGAAGAGAGGTGAGAGGAATACCGTAATTCTCCCCCCTTCCTGCATTTATTTCCTCAAAAGCCCTTTTGGACAGAAGGGTAGCTTGGGATCCAGTGTCCACCAGTGCCAAAATTGTACCCTGCCCCTATACTTATACCGGGGCATAGTATCTTCCCTCCTTCTCTTCAAGGGGGCACAGATAATGCACATTTTTGGACAACTGGTGGGCTAACTTTCTGGTTTTGGACATTGCTAGCGAAGAGATTTGGGCAGAATTCTGTGGAGAGCCTGGGGAATCTGAAAGAAAAAGTTGGCAACTGGAGATCAGAGCCATTGTGGGTTCCCCTGGTTCCGGTTCTGGGCCGCCCCCCCTTTTTGGAGGCAGTCACCAGGATGGGTTTGAACCAGGGGATTTTGCTATTGTCGGTTCTGGGATGAGATGATGGGCGGCGGTAGCTCAGTCTCCACATCTCCCCAGTCTGAATTGGAATCCGTTGGGACCCATTTTTCTTTGGGAGGAGTTCCCCCATCTCTGAAGGAGAAGATCCTTTTCCCAGGATCTTCTGAGGATCCCTCTCCCTCAAATTGGAAGACCTGTACCTCCTCCACAAAGTGGGTCTGTTTGGGTCCTTTGTTTCTCCTACCCCCCTCTGCTCCTTGGGAGGTAGGCTTTCAGGGGTAGGAGATTTTGTTTCCGGTTCCTGGTTTTCCAGGGGCTGTTTACAAGTTGGGAAGGAGGCTTCCTCCCAGGCTTTACACCCCCCTTCCTCTTGTGCCTCCTCCATGGGAACCGGTGGATTATCGGGGTGCTGCCCCCGTCATTGTTCTGGAGCACCAGGTCGCGAGTTTGGGGCATTCTGCGGTGGCATGCTCATCTGAGGGTTCTGTTGAGCCCTCAGTATGTGACCCAGATCTCGTGCCATATTTTGGACCTGGCGCTCAAGTTGTGAAACCCGCTCAGGCTGATACAGGGCTCTATTTTCTCCCCTGGGCTGATCCCGGGAAGGGTAGCTATCCCTTCTCTGGTAGTACCCCTGGTTGGGAAGATTTTGGTACCCCTCCACCCTTGGCCTCCCCTCTCCCGGATTAGTTTGTCTGGGCTCAGGGAATTGGGGAAAGAAGGATGGATGATTTTGGGGCTGGAAATTGGGTGGATACCTGGGGAAAAAGTTCTGCCCAGGATTTGGAGAATTTCTGCCCTCTGTGGGAAGTTGGGAGGGAAGTTCCCTGGGTTAGGTGCTTGGCCGGATCCCCCCTCTTGGGCTGGAGGAGTCCACACATAACCCTGGATTGGTCTGTTTCCCTTATAGCGGGGACTTACATAGTCAGGGGAGCTGGGGACCCCATTTGTGGGACTACCTCCTCGACTCCCTGTCTGTGACTGGCCCAAGGGCCTTCTGGGCTGTGAATTATTTGGTGCAGGCAGGTTTTTAGGCCCCCCCATCTCCAAATCTAAAACGGGGGCAACCTTTACCTCTGCCACCTTGGCAGCAGCAGGGGTGCTGTTGGTTTTGGGGTTTTTCGGCGCGTTATTTTTATTTTCGATAGGCTTCTGCACCTCATAGATCCAGGTAGCCTGTTCAATGACCCAGTCTAAAGATCTTTTCTCATGAAAATCTCTCACGAGCTGGGTCATTATATATTTAGGGAGAGCATGGAAAAATGTATTGACAAACTCTTTGCTGTCTGTGCGCACCCTTCTGGTGGTCTGCGCAAAAACACGCTTTAATTCTTGCACAAACTCTTGTGGGGCCTGATCCTCCCCACATTGCAAATTGTAGGCTGCCTTGCGTGCCTCTTGGGGATTTCTGTGCACAGAAAAATGTTTCAAGATGGCCGCCCTGTATGTGGACCACCTTGAATGATTTTAGACCTCCAGCACTGCAAAGGAACTGGAGTACTCGGGTGAGAAGGTCCACTTTACATATTGAATACAGCTTTGGCTGTCCTTCAAATGAAAAGTCTCCATCATTTGCTCAAACAGCTCTAAGTGCTCCCAAACAGAATACTTGGCGTTCTTATGATAAGGCGTGATAACACTCCTTATTGTCTTTATTTACTTCAATGGGTCCTTAAGCATGGCCCTTTTTGCCTTATTGGCCTTTTTGGTTCGGGTAACCCTGGTCCATTCATCCTCTGACTCAGAGGCACTGCTCCCAGAGGTTCCTGTCTGATCTTCCAGGTTTTCCCGGATTCTGCGAGCCTGGGAATGGCTGGCAGAATGTGGGGACCTGGTCTCCTGTGTCCTGCGCCGTTCAGAGGAGTCTTCAGATTCCTCCTTGCTGCCAGGATTTGATGGGTACCCCCCCCACTGCCCTAACTGGGCAGAAGTTTTCAGGATGCCCTTAATGGGCCTACTCTCCTGGGGTTCCCCACTAAATTGCACTGTGCTTGGGTGCCCATACCCGGATGCCCGCCCCTCCATTCCTGGGAGGTACTGGCCTATGAGCCCCATACTTCTGGTTGGATAGTAATCTGCCATGCCTGTGGCCCTGTGCTCATGTGCGCCAGGGGACATGGGGTTGGCAGAGTCCAGGGACTGAGAGATATGAAGGCCTCTGGTACTAGGGCTCCTGAGGTTATGCTCAGGAGTCTCCCTCTCCCAGCGAACCTGGTCTCTATCCGCCCTTGCTCCCTGTTGCAATGCAAGAGCCTGCGCTTTCAGTTCCTCAGTTAAGGCCTTACTAGACTCTATCAGTCTCTCCTGCATCGCTACCTTTTGCTGGAGCCTATCATTGTGCTGACAGAGAGCCTCATTTTCTCTCTGTGCCTCCTGATTGGTCCTGGAGTACTGGGCCAGTCTCTGCTGCAGGAGGGTTACCTCCTGAGCTGTGTCCCTATTGGCCTTCTCCTTTCTTGCCAGAGCATCCTCCACCCTCCTGGTGTGCTCTAACAAGTTCTTGTGTTCTTTTTTGGAGGTCACCCAGTCCCTGGAGGGCCAGGTGATTTTCTTCCATTTTCCTTTTTAAGTGGCAGACTTCCTGGCCTAAGGTATCCCTTTCCTGACTAAGAGTCTGCATCTGTGCCGCCAGGTTGTCCCTTTGCCTTTGGAACGCACCAGCTTTCTGGTGTTCTTCATCAAACTCTGCCTGAGTATCCAGGTCTTTCAAAATCAATGTATTGCTTTCCTCTTTCTCTCTGTCTAGTTGGATTTGCAGGGTGGCTACCGGCTCTGTGCATGCCCTGTTGAAATTGATCTGTTGCTCCAGCTTTTTCTGGCTCTGCAGTAAGGAGTCCAGACTGTCTTGGTGCTCCTTCTGCAAAGCCAGAATTCTGGTATCCTGGTCCGTCTTTTCCTGTTGCAGGATATCCATATCCTTCTTTATTTTAATGATGTACTGTCTACTCTCATTTTCGGACTCCTGGCTTCTGTGCAGCCTCTGCTCAGAAGAGTCTAGATCAGATTGGGCCTTCTGTAATGCCAGCAGTTGCCTACTCACCAGATCTTGGCCTTCAGCACATTTGTCCTGCATGGCTCCCATATGTAAATATAAATATGCCGCTACCCTGGCAATCTTGTTGTGCTCATCCTTAGCCTTAGGGGCCATATATAGTTCACTCAGGGCCACATGTAAGGGACCCTGGTCTCTCCATGTATCTGACCCTGTTTCAGTGATCTGGGGTACGATTGCCTGCAACCAGACCGTCTGGTCCTGATGAGTCCACTCACCTCTCACAAATAGCTTATGTAAGAAGTGCTCTCTGGCTATTTTCATATCTACCAAGGTCGTCATTCTGGAATTTGAGTTCCTTCCTGACTTACAGAAGTTTGTATTTTATTTTTGCAAAACAGACCTTTCCCTTAGAGCGTCCTTTTGAGGAGTGCTTTACAGCGTAACACAGCGTGGTGATCCGACCAGATGTATGTATCTTGTCAGTTAGCACACTGTATTAATCTGCACAAGTGATAGTTCTAATCCGGAATCCCCGGCTACGAGCCCCCAATTTGTAAGAAGATTCAATTCAACACTACAGCTAAGTCAATGCCTAGTCTGGGATACTGAATGGAAACCCTTATTGATATATCTTTATGTCCAGTTCATGAGTTCTGGATGACTACCCCTATATAACACCCCTCTCTTAGAATCCCCCTGTCCCCACTGAGCCAAGAAGTAGTTCTGTTTTGCAAGTTTAAAAGGTTTATTTGAGAAATAAGACAAAATATAGATACCACGCTTTTATAATAAATTAATAATCGATATCACACTTATAAATATAATGTTAATCAACAATGGGTAATCTGACACTAGTACACTTCTTTATAATCAATGAGGAGTTAGTATAGGATGGATCAAGTAGCAAAAATACTTTTATGATTTCAAGGGAAAAGCAATTAGAAATAAAATGCAGTACAGAAACACTTGAGATGATTTTAGCAAAAGATAATATAATCACTTTTTCTCTGGCAATTCACCCCCTCCCCTATGCAATGTAAGACATGGAAGTAGATGGAAAGAGGAGCACACAGTTCTCAGGAATGCAATCAAATACAATACGAAATTCAGTCCCCCCCCCAGCAAGCTTAGAGAAAACCGGTATGAGTTTTAAAACACAGGCCCAAGTGCTTTGAATGTGGTGGCAATGAAGTGAGAAATATGCTGAAAATGCTTTTAATTCCCTTTAGGAGGTTCAGGGTGAGTGAGAGATACTTGGGATGAGTTCAGGCTCACTTTAGCAATGATTCAGAGATGGTGATTAAGAGGCAAACAAATTTTTAGCAAGGAAAGAAATGACTGCTGATGGTTACACGTGGCTGGATTTTTAACTAAATCGCAAATCGCGGTAAAATTCGCGAGTGCGTGAATCGTGATTACGGCAAAAGTATAAGGAGTAGCAGGTCGGTTCTAGGTTCGTTGGAAAGCTGAGATTTTGTTCCTATCCCAAACGGTTCCAGAGATACGGACTATTAAATAAAGGTAGTTTTTCGGATTTAAAGTAAACTCAAAATGACAGGTGACAGCTTCAGAATTGACAGGTGACAGTTGTGCAGCTTTACAAATAACAGATGACACGATTTCTAGGAGGCTGTTCTACTTAGGTTAAAATAGTTTGGATTAGATTATTTTAACTAAGAGATTGGTTCTGCACAGTTCTGCTAGGTACTCACAATATAAATTTGAAATAGGCCTCGCCACGGATCTGGTCAGGTTTTGGACTGGACTCCGGTTCTGGTCTCGCACTTCACAGTGATCTGGGTCAGCTCTCTGGTTCTGCTCACAGCGGTCTGGGTCACTCTGGATCTCTGGTCTGGTCTGTCCGGATACAGCGGTCTCTGCACGGCTCCTGGATCTCTGCACTGGTCCTGGCAAAAGTTCTTGGCAAGGGATTCAAGCAGCTCGCCCGGCTGTGAGTAGCTTGCAATGATTTGAGGCCTGCTGCAGAGAACTCAGCTTGTGGTTTTAGGCCTCTGATTTAGGTTCTAAAGTATAAGTTCTAGGTTCTGGAGTATGTAGCTGGAGTCAGTCTGGAACTGGTATCTTCTGGATGTTGTGTGGTCCGGCAAAACGCTCCGCAGCAACTGGATTTGAATGTCCTCTCTAGCTTCCAGTGGCTCTTTTTATGTATTTTGAAAATGGGTGTGTGCCTGGGCCTAGCTAAGCCTGCCCCTCTCTACTTGTCATTGGCCCAATTCTCCCCTCTCCCATGATTGGGGGAAGGAAATGTGAGTCAGAGTGATGCTGTAGGTTTTATGGGTCAGAGGATCCTCCCCTGGTCAGTTTGCCCACAAATCTATCTTTTGATTCAAATACATCCTTCCCAGATATACAATTTGTTGAAATTACATGTGCACATTATATATTCCTTATGGTCCATGCTTGTCCGCCTCTGATCGTCCTGGGGGCTTGCATTCAAAAATGACAACGTTTTGTGCTTTTTAACTGGTTATGCAATATCTGACATTTACCCAAATTTACACACATGTGCGCAAGGAGTATGGACATTAATTGATGAAGTGTCAGATTTTTAACATGCAGACATTTGGAGTGAGACCCTATTTTCCGCTAGCAACCCCCCAGAATACACCACAGGGTCCTAACGCATCTCAAAATGTTCACAGAAAAATCACAAAAATAATGATATTACTTATATAATTCTGACAAGTCCGCACTTTGAGTTATCTATCTTTTTAAAATTATGCCCTGGTCAAAAAGGGATGTGGCTTCCCACATCACAGGGTGAAATAACTGGTTTATCCACTTCCCCCAAGCTCAGCTGCTAGCAGAGGCACTGCCCCTCCCAGTTTCCCCTAAGAGGAAGCCACTTTACGGCCCCCCAATATAACATTTGCCTGAGTCCAGGACAGGCCTTTGTTCAACTCCCTGTAGTCCCCAGCTGCTCCACCCCTAACCTAATCAACAGGGCCATGTGACCCCAGGATGCAGCCAGGCCTGGCAGCCAGGCCTAGGAACACAGCTGTTGATCCAGTATCAACTCCTGTCGGGGGTAGTTGTCAGGCAGAATTCAGTTTCATTAAGCCAGGTTTCAACTAAATGTCACTTTTTGTTCCCAGTTTTTTACATTCAAATCAAACTGACAATTTTTACATATACTTTAAATAATTACTTCCTTCAAGTCATTTCAGAATATAGTTTTACATTGTATCCACCTCTTAGCAAGTCCTTCCTTGGTCTGGTTTTGTTTCATTTGTTCAGTTTCACACAAAAGTCTGGTGGTTTTAAAACGCTGGCTTTCTGATAGTGGTGAGTACTGGTAATGCAACCATTTTTGGGATTAAGAAAATGAATTCCCCACAAGAAGGTTGTATCTTTGGAGTGGTCTCGTGCCAACTGCGCAGTTCTCCTATTCTGGCGTGAATGTGGGCAGCGATAGCTCATCCCCACATCCACCCAGTCTATTGATTTAGTTTGTTCTGGGATAGAATAATGGGCGGCGACAGCTCATCCCCACATCTACCCAGTCTATTGATTCAACATGGGTGAAAACCCATGACAAGGTACAATCTCTAAATTTAACTAGAGCACAGTTATGCTATTAGGTACAGTCACTAAATTGAACTAGACCACAGTTACGCTAATGGCACACTTTCTAAATTCAACTTAGACACAATGAGGTTATTAGACACACTTTTTAAATTGAACTAGACCACAGTTATGCTATTTGGTACACTCACTAAATTGAACTAGACCATAGTTACGCTATTGGCACACTTTCTAA
Organism: Ambystoma mexicanum; assembly: GCF_040938575.1. Classification (NCBI taxonomy): domain Eukaryota; kingdom Metazoa; phylum Chordata; class Amphibia; order Caudata; family Ambystomatidae; genus Ambystoma; species Ambystoma mexicanum. The sequence continues at coordinate 1,312,486,971 of NC_090924.1, read as the reverse complement.
ATTCAACTTAGACACAATGATGTTATTAGACACACTTTCTAAATTAAACTTGACTACAGTTATGCTATTTGGTACACTCACTAAATTGAACTAGACCACATTTGTGCTATTAGGTACACTCACTAAATTGAACTAGACCACAGTTACGCCATTGGCACACTTTCTAAATTCAACTTAGACACAATGAGGTATTAGACACACTTTCTAAATTGAACTAGACCACAGTTATGCTATTTGGTACACTCACTAAATTGAACTAGACCTCAGTTACGCTATTAGGGACACTTCTAAATTCAGCTTTGACACAGTGAGGTTATTAGGCACACTTTCTAAATGGAACTAGGCCACAGTTATGCTATTAGGTGCACTCACTAAATTGAACTAGACCACAGTTACGCTATTGGCACACTTTCTAAATTCAATTTAGACACAATGAGGTTATTAGAAGCACTTTCTAAATTGAACTAGACCACAGTTAAGCTCTTAGGGACACTTCTAAATTCAGCTTTGACACTGTGAGGTTATTAGACACACTTTCTAGATTGAACTAGCCCACAGCTACACCATTGGGACACTTTCTAAATTCAACTTAGACACAATAAGGTTATTAGACACACTTTCTAAATTGAACTAGACCACAGTTATGCTATTAGGTACACTCTCTAAATTAAACTAGACCACAGTTATGCTATTAGGGACACTTCTAAATTTAGCTATGACACAGTGGGGTTATTATAAACTCTTTCTAAATTGAACTAGACCACAGTTAAGCTCTTATTGACACTTCTAAATTCAGCTTTGACACTGTGAGGTTATTAGACAAACTTTCTAGATTGAACTATCCCACAGCTACACCATTGGAACACTTTCTAAATTCAATTTAGACACAATGAGGTTATTAGACACACTTTCTAAATTGAACTGGACCACAGTTATGCTATTAGGTACACTCTCTAAATTAAACTATATCACAGTTATGCTATTAGGGACACTTCTAAATTTAGCTATGACACAGTGAGGTTAATAGACTCACTTTCTAAATTCGACTAGACCACAGTTATGCTATTAGGTACACACTCTAAATTTAACTAAACCACAGCTACACAATTGGCACACTTTCTAAATTCAACATAGACACAATGAGGTTATTAGACACACTTTCTAAATTGAACTAGACCACAGCTACGCTATTAGGTACACTCTCTCAATTGAACTAGACCACAGATACGCTATTAGGGAGACTTTCTGAGTTTGTGAGGTTTGTGCAGACAATATAGGTGCGGGAATCGGCTCACTTAACTAATCAGGTGCGCTCAATGTTGTTGGGAGTACAGTCTAGGTGCAGGAAATTACAAAAGTAGGGCTTGTAGGCTTGAGTGGCAGGGTTTTCTAGAATGAAGTAATTGCTTCAGTCCCCACCCATGCCACACTTACTTTTTGGTGGGTGGTGGCTTCCTGCTTCTCCTGCGAATACCTGCAGATATGATCAGGAACCGTCTCTTTTGAGTCGTCCTTTGCCTCAGGGTCCTTGGCCGATGGGACTGCTGGGCAGAGGGCTGCCCTTGGAGGGCCAGTTAAGACCAGTGGGGAGAGCCAATGGGAGGGGGGTGGGCGGGCTGGGAGATGGGCTGGGAGGCGGGAGTTATGTAAGGGGAATCAGGAAGTGGGAGCGGGGAGGGGAAGCAGGGACACAGACTAAAATGGGGCCTGACGTTGCAAAAAAAACACTTGCAAGTCACAAAATTGGGCACACAGATGCCTGGAAGCAGGCTACGCACTCACCGGAGCTCAGCTGAGAAGAGAGGGAACAAGGGCTGTGGGAGGGAGAACGGCGGCAAGGAGGAGGAACAGATCGGGATACGGGCCCAGGAGATACAAATCAGCCAATAAAATTTGCAAAATGGGCCTCTACTCACCCGATGGTTTCGAGTGCCAAGTGGGGCCTCGGAGGAATCACAGGTCGATAGACCCAACACACAAGACCAAAGGGCCAATCAGGGCACAGTGGGCAGGATGGGAGACGGACTGCAAGGACCAGGAAGCGGGAAGGGAACAAAGTCTGCGGGGGGGAGAACGGGGGCCAGGAGGAGGAATGGATCGGGGATAAGGGCCCAAGAGACACAAATTAGCCAATAAAATTTGAAAAATGGGCATCTACTCACCCAAGATCACGGTTATGCTATTAGGCACACTCCCTGAGTTGAACTAGCCCACAGCTACGCTACTGGCACACTTTCTAAATTCAATTTAGCCACAATGAGGTTATTAGACTCATTTTCTAAATTGAACTAATCCACCGTTATGCTATTAGTTAGACTCTCTAAATTGTACTAGACCACAGTTATGCTATTAGGTACACTCTCTGAATTGAACTAGACCACAGTTATGCTATTAGGTACACTCACTAAATTGAACTAGACCACAGGTACGCTATTGGCACACTTTCTAAATTCAACTTAGACACAATGAGGTTATAAGACACACTTTCTAAATTGAACTAGACCACATTTATGCTATTAGGTACAATCTCTAAATTTAACTAGAGCACAGTTATGCTATTAGGTACACTCGCTGAGTTGAACTAGCCCACAGCTACGCTACTGGCACACCTTCCAAATTCAACTTAGCCCCAATGAGGTTATTAGACACATTTTCTAAATTGAGCTAATCCACCGTTGTGCTATTAGTTACACTATCTAAATTGTACTAGACTTCAGTTATGCTATTAGGTACACTCTCTAAATTGAACTAGAGCACAGTTATGCTAGTAGGTACACTGTCTAAATTGAACTAGACCACAGTTATGCTATTAGGTACACTCTCTAAATTGAACTAGACCACAGTTATGCTATTAGTTACTCTCACTAAAATGAACTAGACCACAGTTATGCTATTGGCACACTTTCTAAGTCCACAGTAGACACAATGAGGTTATCAGACACACTTTCTAAATTGGACTAGATCACAGTTATGCTATTTGGTACAGTCTCTAAATTGAACTAGACCACAGTTATGCTATTAGGCACACTCTCTGAGGCGAACTAACCCACAGCTACGCTACTGGCACACTTTCTAAATTCAACTTAGCCACAATGAGATTATTAGACACATTTTCTAAATTGAGCTAATCCACCGTTATGCTATTAGGTACACTCTCTAAATTGTAATAGACCACAGTTATGCTATTAGGTACACTCTCTGAATTGAACTAGACCACAGTTATGCTATTAGGTACACTCACTAAATTGAACTAGACCACAGTTACGCTACTGGCACACTTTCTAAATTCAACTTAGACACAATGAGGTTATTAGACACACTTTCTAAATTGAACTAGACCACATTTATGCTATTAGGTACACTCTATAAATTGAACTAGAGCACAGTTACGCTACTGGCACACTTTCTAAATTCAACTTAGACACAATGAGGTTATTAGACACACTTTCTAAATTGAACTAGACCACATTTATGCTATTAGGTACACTCTCTAAATTGAACTAGAGCACAGTTATGCTATTAGGTACAGTCACTAAATTGAACTAGACCACAGTTACGCTATTGGCACAATTTCTAAATTCAACTTAGACACAATGAGGTTATTAGGCACTCTTTCTAAATTGAACTAGACCACAGTTATGCTATATGGTACACTCACTAAATTGAACTAGACCATAGTTACGCTATTGGCACACTTTCTAAATTCAACTTAGAAACAATTACATTATTAGACACACTTTCTAAATTAAACTAGACTACAGTTATGCTATTTGGTAAACTCACTAAATTGAACTAGACCACATTTGTGCTATTAGGTACACTCACTAAATTGAACTAGACCACAGTTACGCTATTGGCACACTTTCTAAATTCAACTTAGACACAATGAGGTATTAGACACACTTTCTAAATTGAACTAGACCACAGTTATGCTATTTGGTACACTCATTTAATTGAACTAGACCACAGTTACGCTATTAGGGACACTTCTAAATTCAGGTTTGACGCAGTCAGGTTATTAGGCACGCTTTCTAAATGGAACTAGGCCACAGTTATGCTATTAGGTGCACTCACTAAATTGAACTAGACCACAGTTACGCTATTGGCACACTTTCTAAATTCAACGTAGACACAATGAGGTTATTAGAAACACTTTCTAAATTCAACTAGACCACAGTTAAGCTCTTAGGGACACTTCTAAATTCAGCTTTGACACTGTGACGTTATTAGACACACTTTCTAGATTGAACTATCCCACAGCTTCACCATTGGAACACTTTCTAAATTCAACTTAGACACAATGAGGTTATTAGACACACTTTCTAAATTGAACTAGACCACAGTTATGCTATTAGGTACACTCTCTAAATTAAACTATACCACAGTTATGCTATTAGGGACACTTCTAAATTTAGCTATGACACAGTGAGGTTATTAGACACACTTTCTAAATTGGACTAGACCACAGTTATGCTATTAGGTACACACTCTAAATTTAACTAAACCACAGCTACACAATTGGCACACTTTCTAAATTCAACTTAGACACAATGAGGTTATTAGACACACTTTCTAAATTGAACTAGACCACAGCTACGCTATTAGGTACACTCTCTCAATTGAACTAGACCACAGTTACGCTATTAGGGAGACTTTCTGAGTTTGTGAGGTTTGTGCAGACAATATAGGTGCGGGAATCGGCTCACTTAACTAATCAGGTGCGCTCAATGTCGTTGGGATTACAGTCTAGGTGCAGGAAATGACAAAAGTAGGGCTTGTAGGTTTGAGTGGCAGGGTTTTCTAGAATGAAGTAATTGCTTCAGTCCCCACCCATGCCACACTTACTTTTTGGTGGGTGGTGGCTTCCTGCTTCTTCTGCGGATACCTGCAGATATGATCAGGAACCGTCTCTTTGGAGTCGTCCTTTGCCTCAGGGTTCTTGGCCGATGGGGCTGCTGGGCAGAGGGCTGCCCTTGGAGGGCCAGTTAAGACCAGTGGGGAGAGCCAATGGGAGGGGGGTGGGCATGCTGGGAGATGGGCTGGGAGGCGGGAGGGATGGAAGGGGAATCAGGAAGTGGGTGCGGGGAGGGGAAGCAGGGACACAGACTAAAATGGGGCCTGACGTTGCAAAAAAAACACCTGCAAGTCACAAAATTGGGCACACAGCTGCCAGGAAGCGGGCTATGCACTCACCGGAGCTCAGCTGAGAAGAGAGGGAACGAGGGCTGCGGGAGGGAGAACAGGGGCAAGGAGGAGAAACAGATCTGGGATAAGGGCCCAGGAGACACAAATCAGCCAATAAAATTTGCAAAATGGGCCTCTACTCACCCGATGGTTTCGAGTGCCAAGTGGGGCCTCGGAGGAATCACAGGTCGATAGACGAAACACACAAGACCAAAGGGCCAATCAGGGCACAGTGGGCAGGATGGGAGGTGGACTGCAAGGACTAGGAAGCGGGGAGGGAAAAAAGTCTGTGGGGGGGGGGAACGGGGGCCAGGAGGAGGAATGGATCGGGGATAAGTGCCCAAGAGACAGAAATCAGCCAATAAAATTTGAAAAATGGGCATCTACTCACCCAATGGTTTTGAGTGCAAAATGGGGCCTCAGAGGAATCACGGGTCGATAGACCCAACACACAAGGCCATAGGGACAATCAGGGCACGGTGGGTGGGATGGAAGCCGGGCTGCAAGGACCAGGAATGTAAGTAACTCCAATCAAGCAATCCCACTAAATCAGTGCCTTGTCTGGGATGCCCAAGGGAAGCCCTTATTTATGTATTTTTATGGCAAGTTATAATCTGGATGATGAACCCTTGTATAACACCCCTCTCTTAGAATCCCCCTTGACCCCACTGAGCCAAGAAGTAGGCTTGTTTTGCAAATTTAAAAGGTTTATTTGAAAAATTAAACTATATATATATATATATACATATATATATATATATATATATATATATATATATACATATATATATATATATATATATATATATATCACACTTCTATAAATAAATTGATAATGGATAGGACACTTGTGAATATGAGCAGTAATCAGCAATAGGTAACCCTACAGTAGTACAGTTCTTGGTTACTTATGAATAGAAAAAGAAAAATAAGGTGGTAGAGAATGCCCTTATGGCTTCAAGGACAATGCAATGATGAATGAAATGCAGTACAGAAAATAACGGGATATGACTTCAACAAAAGACAATGTAATCACTTTTCCTTGACAATTCACTCCCCCCTTATGCAATATAAGGAGTTGGAAAGGAGAGCACACAGTTCTCAGGAATGCAATCAAATACAATACGAAATTCAGTCCCCCCCTAGCAAGCTGAGAGAAAAACAGCTATGATTTTAAAACACAGGCCCAAAATGCTTTGCATGTGGTGGCAATGAAGTGAAATGATGCTAAAATTGATTTTAATTCCCTCTAGAGGTTCAGGGTGGGTGATATGTAGTTTATATTCGTTCAGGCTCACTTTAGCAAGGCTCTATGAGTAACTAGCAGGTTAAAACGAATTTTAGCAAAGGAAAGCAAGGAGCAGCTGATTTTTACACGTTGCTGAAACTGCAAAATGTCAAATCGTGGCAAATTTAATCGTGCGCGTCGAGCGTAATTACGGAGGCACTATAAGGAGTAGCAAGTCGGTTCTAGGTTCGTTGGAAAATTTCGTTCCTAGCACAAATGGTTCCGGAGATGCGGCCGATTTAGTCAAGGTAGTTTTTCAGATTTTAAATTTTAAAGCTCAGAATGACAGATGACAGTTTTCAGTTTTAAAGATGACAGAATGACACGATTCTAGGAGGCAGTTCTATTAGGCTAAAATAGTTTGGATTAGATTATTTTAAACTAAGAGATTGGTTTTGGCACAGTGAGTACTCACACTATATTTTTGAAATAAGCCGTCAAGGTCTGGTCAGGTTGGACGGGACTTCCGGCGGGTGGTTCTGAAGTCCTGGCTATCTGGGTCAGCTCTGCTCTCTGGGTCTGTCAAGCACCGGTTCTGCTCATAACGGTCTGGTTTGTGGTTCTCTCTGGTTCCGGATACAGCACTGCTTTCTGGATACTGCTACAGGTTCTCGCAAAAGTTCTTGGCAAAAAATTCAAACAACTCGCCCGGCTGTTGAATAGTTTGGTTGGTTTTGGGGCCTGCTGAAGAGGATTCAGTTTGTGGATTCAGGCCTCTCTGCTACAAATTCTGGAGTTAATTTCTGCTACATGTTCTGGAGATTGATGGATTTGAAGTCTGGATCTCTGGATGTGAAGTCTGAAGTCTCCCGGCAAAGCGTCCCGCAAGAAAGTGGAAAGTGAATGTCCCTACCTGTCCTGCACTGTCTGCTTTCATGTGTTTAGAAAGTGGGTGTGTGCGTGGCATAACTGAGCCTGCCCCTCTACTTGTCATTGGCCCAATTCTCCCCTCTCCCATGATTGGGGGAAGGAAATGGATTGTCATCATTATGAGGTCTGTTTATGGGTCAGAGGATCCTCCCCTGGTCAATTTGCCCACGAATCCATATTTGATTCAAATACATATTTATCAGATACACAAGTGGTTGACATTTCATGTACATATTACAGATGAATTACGACAGGTCTCTGTTCAAGCCCCATGTTCCTGCGAGCTGGGATTCAGAAATGACCACATTTTGCACTTTTTTGTCGGTTTACCAATATCGGACATTTACCAAAAATTACACAAATGTGCGCAAGGAGTATGGACATTAATTGATGAAGTGTCAGATTTTTAACATGCAGACATTTGGAGTAAGACCCTATTTTCCGCTAGCAACCCCCCAGAATACACCACAGGGTCCTAACACCTCTTAAAATGTGCACGGAAAAATCCCAAGAATAATGATATTATTTATATAATTTTGAATAGTCCGCACTATGAGTTATCTATCTTTTTAAAATTATGCCCTGGTCAAAAAGGGGTGTGGCTTCCCACATCACATGGTGGAATAACTGGTTTATCCACTTCCCCCAAGCTCAGCTTGCTAGCAGAGGCACTGCCCCTCCCAGTTTCTCCCAAGAGGAAGCCACTTTACGGCTCCCCCAATATAACATTTGCCTGAGTCCAGGACAGGGCTTTGTTCAACTTCCTGCAGTCCCCAGGTGCTCCTCCCCTAACCCAATTAGAGAGGTGTCATCTCCTTTTGGCAGGGGCAGCAGGATGCAGGTAGGCCTAGGAAGAGTGGCTGAGCAGGTTTCTCCTGTCGGGGGTAGTTGTCAGGCAGAATTCAGCTAAATGTCATTTTAGTTCCCAGTTTAACTCAAACTTACAATTTTTACACATACAGCTAGAATGCTGATTCTAAGTTCAAAACCATGACATTTAACAGTTGCAACTATGTGACACTCAAAAGTAGGTCACTCATTTAATTTAAACATTTCGATTTTAGTGGTTTTAAATCCAATTTCAATTAAGCTGCTGACATCCACAGCTCAGCCAGTTTTGTTACAAACATTGTTTTGGGCTCTTCATCTTCCCAGATTTTGCATGCACACAACACTTCACTCTGCCAGATGTCTGCTGGTGTTCAGTAAGATTTTTGAATATACTGCAATGTTCGAAATAGGCACTTTGAGCTTGCATTCAGGAAAACAAGGGTGATTTTAAGGCGCTTTTGGTCTAACAACACTGTTATTTTTCCTTTGACACCACCTTTCACCCCTGGAGCTTCCGGTCCATCATGCTGGCACTGGTGGGTGGCAGGTTAGACAACCATTTTGGTGTGCGCACAACGCGCAGTTTTCCTGGTTCTGGGTTGGAATGATGGACGGCGACAGCTCATCCCCACATCCACCCAGTCTATTGATTTAGTTTTGTTCTGGGATAGAATGATGGGCAGCGACAGCTCATCCCCACATCTACCCCGTCTAATAATTCAACATGGGTCAAAACCCTTGACAGGAAGCAGGGAGGGAAAGTGGACTGCGGGAGTGAGAACAGTGGCAAGGAGGAGGAATGGATCAGGGATAAGGGCCCAGGAGACACAAATCAGTCAATAAAATTTGCAAAATGGGCCTCTACTCACCCGATGGTTTCGAGAGCCATGGGTGTACATCCATATGAGAACACCATTCAAAAGCCTCACAGCGCCACATTGGGCCCCCAGCTCCTTCCTATGATGCATTCAAAATACTTGACTCCAGCGCATGCAACAACACAAAGCTTTTAGCTTTGGTAACTATCTGGAAGCAACAGTAGGGAATACACACTCTCCATGGGCAATTATTGTTGCCCAGCAACAGGCCACAACTTTAGACAGGCCACCTGCAGGCCCCACAGCACAGCATGGTCCCCACCACCATGCATGTTCAGCTTGTCGACATTGTTGCAAAGCGCTTTTGTCCACAGATCACTCAAATACTCAAGTACAAAAGCACACTTATTTACTTCGTTTACTGTGCAGATAAGAACAGGACCAGGTTACAAGACACAGGCTAGATTGGGGAACATCCACTGGCCACCCTCTCTCTAAACCAGTCTCTCATCAACTGTCCTTCAGAGAACACACAGCAGAGAACATTCACACAACATTCCACATCCAGGCACTCATGACATCACAAACCTGCTAAGCAGAGTACATAGACAAAAAGTAAGTTACAAGAAAGTTCTTTAGTTCTTCTGCTGTCATGACATCAGTCTGCTTGGTAAAACACTTTGTATTCTATTTGACATCTGTTGTGGAGTTTCCATAGGTAGCAGACTTAGGTCCCGTAGCCTGTGATGGCGGTACTCTAGAATATTACCTAGACTCTAAGATGCCATGTTTGAGATCATTGTAGTTATTCAGGTTTGGGACCTACTAGGATGTTTACAGATCACTAATAACATATCACAAGGTCTTTGTGAATCCAGGCAGTGGCTAGGCACTACTAGCAGAGACATCAAGCAGGTACAAAGCACCAGTGCCGAGTAGTCTTCGATAGGTTGGAATGCCTACCTTCTAGTTTGGAAGAAGATAGGCAGGTTCTACAGGACTTCAGCAATTAACCTTAGGTTTACACAGCGTGATTCAAACATTACAGGTGGAGAATTGTAAACTGAAGAAAAACATGACTACCATAATTTCAGGTGAGTGGAAATCAAGGTAACTCACTATGAAATATGATGGAAATCCTATAAAACTGATAACATTCTTAAATCATTGCTGAATCCAGTTTTTATACTTTCCAACTCACTTTCAGAACAAAAGGGCAAAACATTGGCTAAGTCCAGATTGATCTTACAGGTCATGCATTGGCTTTGGCGCTCATATGAATATCTGCCCAGAATCCGATATTGGAAAATGTCATTGAGTTTGAAATTGATTTTTTGCAAGTGTTACAGTCCCCTAATATGTCCCCACTGGCTGAGAACTAGGTAGTTGATATCAGGCAAGGAGCCCAATATATGATATCCTAGATTTGTACAGTTCACCAGTTAGCAGTCACCCAATGTACTGTGCCTCATCTGGGTGTCAGAATTAATATAAGGACAAATTGGTATACTCTCAAGAAGTTGAATCATTTTAGTCCCTCATTAACCAGGTTCTGAGAATCAAACATCGGTTAACAAAATATTGGTCATCATGAACTAAACAAATGTGCTGTATCTTGATCTTTCCCCAGCATACTACCCTGATTTCTACCGCATGCTCCTCTAGATGGAACTCAAGAACCCCCTGCAAGTAGGTAGTATGTGGGGACAATTATTGGAGAAAGAAAGACGTGGATGTGCCTTAACCACTTATGCATATATTGCAGTCCCGTTAGCCGTTATCTGGGAACATGTTCAGTTCGACCCAAAAAATCTTTGGAAAAGTGATGGACCTGTCCTAGAGTGGTAAGGACATGGCAGGCCTGCATTGTATAGAACACAATTTATCCCAGATACAGGCCCCCATGCTTACTGCCACAGCACCATTGGACTGTGATGCCTCAGAGAATTATAAAGTTCATGCCATTCTTGAATCAGTCAAACTCCTCCTGGTATCAAACTCTTCAAAGGTGACCCCTGCAGTGTTGATCAATGGGGCTCTCCTGGCATCACAACCTGCTGTCAATCAAACCACTCCAACAAAACGTATGGTCAATCCCAATTTGAAATCTAGAACCCTATATATGATTACGAAACCAGCCTTCTCCATCATCTTCCATTAACTTTTCTTAATCCCTTTATTAATTGGGTTACCCGTACTGTATGTTTGGGTCAGATCAGAGAATACCATCTGCTGTAAAACAACCGTACTGGAACAGAATAATGTGCGAACAACACCTACTGGGAACGCACATTGTTTCACTCATGTCATATTATGCCACAAGAACATACCACATTTTCTTATTGTGTTTGGTGAAGATTAGACTAGCAAAACTGTGCTTTGATTTTGTTTTCAGTTTTACAGTGTGCACTCACAACAAAAATGCAACTGGTTTTATTGAAATTAAATCTCATTTGGAACTTTATTTCAATGAAGAACAAATTGTATTTTACCTTACAATGCTCCTGTGTCTATCGACAATTAGCTTCCCTTTTTTCTCCCAAACCAATCACCCCAGGACTTAGCATGGAAGGACTCAAGGGCACTTTGGATTTACATTGGAGATTTATATTTTCTCACTTTAAATAGCGCTTCCAATTTTAGAAATCATCCTGGAGCCTCTAAAATTGGAATCCCATAATCAGCAAGGCCCTCAAACTGATCTGTGCATGTTCCCATTTAGACTGGGCTCATCTCCTTTAACATAGGAATCATCCTTTATGCAACCTCTATGGAATACTGGCTCCCCAGTTGGTGTCTCTCATCATTCCATCCATTCTATCTCCCAATAACTCTATGCATCCTATTCTATGATCAACATATTCCAACCCTGTGTCTTTATTATGCTGCATATTTTCATTGGTCAAATCCTTCCATTGGCTTATTCCATAATAAGACATTCAATACAGAATACACCCTAAGTCTCTATTGATGGTCATGATTTTTAAATTTATGCTATTTAAATTGGTGGGGGCCAACATGCACTCAATTTTCCTGTATGCAAAATCAGTTTATTTCTCATAATGTAGTACAGAAATATGACACAGTAACGAAATATGGATATCTATAACGTTTGACCCAAGACACACGCTTGGATGTGTGACAGAGCCTGATGGGATGTTTATTTATGGAGTTAACCATTTTCATACATTGTATTCATTTTCATAATCATTGAAAATGTGTTTTGGCATCAAAATGAAGGGGAGAGTCTTAGCCTCCACAACAGATCTATCCCAATGTCTTATCCATTCTAAGTCATATCCTTCAAAAGGTGTAAGTTATGTTTATGTTTACATAGAGTCAATGAAAAACGTGCTGATTTAAATCCAAGGGATTCCGGCGGTTGGTTCTGAAGTCCTGGCTATCTGGGTCAGCTCTGCTCTCTGGGTCTGTCAAGCACCGGTTCTGCTCATAACGGTCTGGTTTGTGGTTCTCTCTGGTTCCGGATACAGCACTGCTTTCTGGATACTGCTACAGGTTCTCGCAAAAGTTCTTGGCAAAAAATTCAAACAGCTTGCCCGGCTGTTGAATAGTTTGGTTGGTTTTGAGGCCTGCTGAAGAGGATTCAGCTTGTGGATTCAGGCCTCTCTGCTACAAATTCTGAAGTTAATTTCTGCTACAGGTTCTGGAGATTGATGGATTTGAAGTCTGGATCTCTGGATGTGAAGTCTGAAGTCTCCCGGCAAAGCGTCCCACAAGAAAGTGGAAAGTGAATGTCCCACCTGTCCTGCACTGTCTGCTTTCATGTGTTTAGAAAGTGGGTGTGTGCGTGGCATAACTGAGCCTGCCCCTCTCTACTTGTCATTGGCCCAATTCTCCCCTCTCCCATGATTAGGGGAAGGAAATGGATTGTCATCATGATGAGGTCTGTTTATGGGTCAGAGGATCCTCCCCTGGTCAATTTGCCCACAAATCTATATTTGATTCAAATACATATTTATCAGATACACAAGTGGTTGACATTACATGTTCATATTACAGATGAATTATGACAGGTCTCTGTTCAAGCCCCATGTTCCTGCGAGCTGGGATTCAGAAATGACCACATTTTGTGCTTTTTCGTCGGTTTACCAATATCGGACATTTACCAAAAATTACACAAATGTGCGCAAGGAGTATGGACATTAATTGATGAAGGGTCCGATTTTTAACATGTAGACATTTGGAGTAAGACCCTATTTTCCGCTAGCAACTGCCCAGAATACACCACAGGGTCCAAACACCTCTTAAAATGTGCACGGAAAAATCCCAAGAATAATGATATTATTTATATAATTTTGAATAGTCCACACTATGAGTTATCTATCTTTTTAAAATTATGCCCTGGTCAAAAAGGGGTGTGGCTTCCCACATCACATGGTGGAATAACTGGTTTATCCACTTCCCCCAAGCTCAGCTTGCTAGCAGAGGCACTGCCCCTCCCAGTTTCTCCCAAGAGGAAGCATCTTTACGGCCCCCCCAATATAACATTTGCCTGATTCCAGGACAGGGCTTTGTTCAACTTCCTGCAGTCCCCAGGTGCTCCGCCCCTAACCCAATCAGAGAGGTGTCATCTCCTTTTGGCAGGGGCAGCAGGATGCAGCTAGGCCTGGGAAGAGTGGCTGAGCAGGTTTCTCCTGTCGGGGGTAGTTGTCAGGCAGAATTCAGCTAAATGTCACTTTAGTTCCCACTTTAACTCAAACTTACAATGTTTACACATACAGCTAGAATGCTGATTCTAAGTTCAAAACCATGACATTTAACAGTTGCAACTATGTGACACTCAAAAGTAGGTCACTCATTTAATTTAAACATTTCGATTTTAGTGGTTTTAAATCCAATTTCAATTAAGCTGCTGACATCCACAGCTCAGCCAGTTTTGTTACAAACATTGTTTTGGGCTCTTCATCTTCCCAGATTTTGTGTGCACACAACACTTAATTCTGCCAGATGTCTGCTGGTGTTCAGTAAGATTTTTGAATATCCTGCAATGTTCGAAATAGGCACTTTGAGCTTGCATTCAGGAAAACAAAGGTGATTTTAAGGCGCTTTTGGTCTAACAACACTGTTATTTTTCCCTTGACACCACCTTTCACCCCTGCCGCTTCCGGTCCATCATGCTGGCACTGGTAGGTGGCAGGTTAGACAACCATTTTGGTGTGCGCACAATTGCATGGTTTTCCTGGTTCTGGGATGGAATGATGGGCGGCGACAGCTCATCCCCACATCCACCCAGTCTATTGATTTAGTTTTGTTCTGGGATAGAATGATGGGCGGCGACAGCTCATCCCCACATCTACCCCGTCTAATAATTCAACATGGGTCAAAACCCTTGACAGGAAGCAGGGAGGGAAAGTGGACTGCAGGAGTGAGAACAGTGGCAAGGAGGAGGAATGGATCAGGGATAAGGGCCCAGGAGACACAAATCAGCCAATAAAATTTGCAAAATGGGCCTCTACTCACCCGATGGTTTCGAGAGCCATGCGGGTGTACATCCATATGAGGGCACCATTCAAAAGCCTCACAGCGCCACATTGGGCCCCCAGCTCCTTCCTATGACGCATTCAAAATACTTGACTCCAGCGCATGCAACAACACAAAGCTTTTAGCTTTGGTAACTATCTGGCAGCAACAGTAGGGAATACACACTCTCCATGGGCAATTATTGTTGCCCAGTAACAGGCCACAACTTTAGATAGGCCACCTGCAGGCCCCACAGCACAGCATGGTCACCACCACCATGCATGTTCAGCTTGTCGCCATTGTTGCCAAGCGCTTTTGTCCACAGATCACTCAAATACTCAAGTACAAAAGGACACTTCTTTACTTCGTTTACTGTGCAGATAAGAACAGGACCAGGTTACAAGACACAGGCTACATTGGGGAACATCCACTGGCCACCCTCTCTCTAAACCAGTCTCTCATCAACTTTCCTTCAGAGAACACATAGCAGAGAACATTCACACAACATTCCACATCCAGGCACTCATGACATCACAAACCTGCTAAGCAGAGTACATAGACAAAAAGTAAGTTACAAGAAAGTTCTTTAGATCTTCTGCTGTCATGACATCAGTCTGCTTGGTCAAACATTTTGTATTCTATTTGACATCTGTTGTGCAGTTTCCATAGGTAGCAGACTTAGGTCCCGTAGCCTGTGATGGCGGTACTCTAGATTATTACCTAGACTCTCTAAGATGCCATGTTTGAGATCATTGTAGTCATTCAGGTTTGGGACCTAATAGGATGTTTACAGATCACTAGTAAAATATCACAAGGTCTTTGTGAATCCAGGCAGTGGCTAAGCACTACTAGCAGAGACATCAAGCAGGTACAAAGCACCAGTGCCAAGTAGTCTTCGATAGGTTGGAATGCCTACCCTCTAGCTTGGAAGAAGATAGGCAGGTTCTACAGGACTTCAGCAATTAACCTTAGGTTTACACAGCGTGATTCACACATTACAGGTGGAGAATTGTAAACTGAAGAAAAACATGACTACCATAATTTCAGGTGAGTGGAAATCAAGGTATTTCACTATGAAGTATGATGGAAATCCTATAAAACTGATAACATTCTTAAATCATTGCTGAATCCAGTTTTTATACTTTCCAACTCACTTTCAGAACAAAAGGGCAAAACATTGGCTAGGTCCAGATTGATCTTACAGGTCATGCATTGGCTTTGGCGCTTATATGAATATCTGCCCAGAATTCAATATTGGAAAATGTCATTGAGTTTGAAATTGATTTTTTGCAAGTGTTACAGTCCCCTAATATGTCCTCATTGGCTGAGAACTAGGTAGTTGATATCAGGCAAGGAGCCCAATATATGATATCCTAGATTTGTACAGTTCACCAGTTAGCAGTCACCCAATGTACTGTGCCTCATCTGGGTGTCAGAATTAATATAAGGACAAATTGGTATACTCTCAAGAAGTTGAATCATTTTAGTCCCTCATTAACCAGGTTCTGAGAATCAAACATCGGGTAACAAAATATTGGTCATCATGAACTAAACAAATGTGCTGTATCTTGATCTTTCCCCGGCATACTACCCTGATTTCTACCGCATGCTCCTCTAGATGGAACTCAAGAACCCCTGCAAGTAGGTAGTATGTGGGGACAATTATTGGAGAAAGAAAGACGTGGATGTGCCTTAACCACTTATGCATATATTGCGGTCCCGTTAGCCGTTATCTGGGAACCTGTTCAGTTCGACCCAAAAAAACTTTGGAAAAGTGATGGACCTGTCCTAGAGTCGTAAGGACATGGCAGGCCTGCATTGTATAGAACACAATTTTTCCCAGATACAGACCCCCATGCTTACTGCCACAGCACCATTGGACTGTGATGCCTCAGAGAATTATAAAGTTCATGCCATTCTTGAATCAGTCAAACTCCTCCTGGTATCAAACTCTTCAAAGGTGACCCCTGCAGTGTTGATCAATGGGGCTCCCCTGGCATCACAACCTACTGTCAATCAAACCACTCCAACAAAACGTATGGTCAATCCCAATTTGAAATCTAGAACCCTATATATGATTACGAAACCAGCCTTCTCCATCATCTTCCATTAACTTTTCTTAATCCCTTTATTAATTGGGTTACCCGTACTGTATGTTTGGGTCAGATCAGAGAATACCATCTGCTGTAAAACAACCGTACTGGAACAGAATGATGTGCGAACAACACCTACTGGGAACGCACATTGTTTCACTCATGTCATATTATGCCACAAGAACATACCACTTTTTCTTATGGTGTTTGGTGAAGATTAGACTAGCAAAACTGTGCTTTGATTTTGTTTTCAGTTTTACAGTGGGCACTCACAACAAAAATGCAACTGGTTTTATTGAAATTAAATCTCATTTGGAACTTTATTTCAATGAAGAACAAATTGTATTTTACCTTACAATGATCCTGTGTCTATCGACAATTAGCTTCCCTTTTTTCTCCCAAACCAATCACCCCAGGACTTAGCATGGAAGGACTCAAGGGCACTTTGGATTTACATTGGAGATTTATATATTCTCACTTTAAATAGCGCTTCCAATTTTAGAAATCATCCAGGAGCCTCTAAAATTGGAATCCCATAATCAGCAAGGCCCTCAAACTGATCTGTGCATGTTCCCATTTAGACTTATTTGCTCCATTAGTTAATTAAGCAATAAGCCCCGAGCCATTATTCGATCAGGCCTGTAACTATGGGCCCCGGGGCACAACATGACTCGGTAATGATCCCGCGGCGAGGGACCCAATGCTATTAGTACCCCTGCCCGCAAGACCGGGGTACTAATAGAATTATTTTTCTGTTCCGAAACGCCACAGCGAAAACACTTGCTTGAATCCCAGGCGGGGGAGGATGGCAGCTCCAGCCGTGTGGTGGGTCGGAGCGGGGATTACCCTGTCCCGAGCCTCCTCATTGGCTGAGGGGCTGCCACACCTCCCCGCCGGGGATATGAAGGAGAGGGATTCTGTGTCGGGTAATTCCATGGCAAGGGCCAATCAGATTGCTTGTTACGTTCTGATGGACCCTCGCTGGGTACTAATCATCATTATACTCTGTTTACCGTAATTTATGTCCTAGAGTTTAATAGATTAATTCCTTTGAAAATATATCAGTTTGTTGGTGAATAATGTTAGTTCTCTCTGAATATTATCTACAATTGCTTGTATGATCTGTCCTCATTAGAGTCAAATATCCTTGTTGTTCCCTCTGAATAGTGACTTCATAAGAGTTGACCTTCTGGTTGCAGCAAACAGTTCCTTCACAAGCTGACAATTGCGGATAAGTATGTGATCATAAGTTGAAGAACATGACTTGCCAATTTGTGCATTTGATCCATTGTCTGCGTCAACAAAACCCACATTATTTCAGGTGTAATCTCCCATGTGACATCTTCCTGCAAACGCCTGCATGCACAGGATTGCCTGGAAGGTAAATGCATCCACTATGCCCCCCTGCATTACTGCGGACCATCATAGCGGGGCCCATCATACACGAAGGAAAAGCCACCTAGTATTCTGTGAAGGCGATGTAATCAATGCCCTGGCTTCTCTCCATATGTCCACGATGAAGTAGATATTTAGTCCCACAGACTGCTGTAATACCCACCCCACTGCAGCCATGACCTTGTCGTACTATTCTGGCACCACCTTGTGAGAGATAAACAGCCGTTTATTTCCCAATGGTTATTGTCTTTTCCATTGCGACGTCGGAATCCAGGATTTCCAACAAAAGGATGTCACAAGAGTTGGCATTCAGCGGGCACTGGCTGTCATGCTGCCTGTGATATTTCTGGCCACACTCAAATGCTTCCACAAAACTGGACTCGCAAGAAATAAAACAGCTGCAATATATTCAGGGGTCATTATGAGTGGTGTTGGTGGTCTACTGCTTTTCTGGTGATATGGGGAGGGTTGCAATTAATTTCAATTTAGCTCGTCCCATGTCTGTGGAGGTTGCCACACCATATTGAACTGCATAGGTTTGGTGTCTATGGCGGTTCCTGCCTTCCATAGAAGCAACGATTTCATGCAGAGTGTACACGTGCCCACATTCAGTTGCTATTTTTTTTTTCTGTGTGAAGTACTGGCACAATTTTGACTTTCATTATGGTCTAACAAATCACAGGTTAGGCTCCTCCCGCTATAAGGGTGTTGGAGGTGGTGTTGATGCTCTGGGTGCCACATGATCATGTGATGTCATTGCTGAGCTTCAATAGGACATGGGTCAAGATTCCATTACGATTCCAGCTTCAGTAAATGTGCTATTGCTCTCCTTCTCCTGCTCAGTATCGCTGCTTCCCAGCAGAAAGGCATATCCCTCTATCTGGTCTCTGACTGATCATTATCCTTATTACATTTTCAGCAGCGAAAACACAATCAGCCTGTGCATTAATGTCCTTATAATAACAGTTACTATTATTTTGTTTGCACACCTTATTTGGTACAGAACACTTTTCAAAAAATATTTTACATAATCTTATATTTTCTACCTATCCCAAGGAAAAAAATATATTGGTTACACAAAACTAATATGACAATATAATACTTTTACCGGACTCGCTTTTGACACAGGG
This sequence comes from Ambystoma mexicanum, assembly GCF_040938575.1. Lineage (NCBI taxonomy): Eukaryota > Metazoa > Chordata > Amphibia > Caudata > Ambystomatidae > Ambystoma > Ambystoma mexicanum. The sequence goes on along the minus strand of NC_090924.1, from coordinate 1,312,467,881 downwards.
ATGTGGATATATTTTATCATCGTTGATATGAGCTTCATCAGGGCCAGTGCAAATTTCATCTTCACCAGTTGATCACAATATAGGCAGAATGTTTCTAATGCTTTTATTAACCTCGAACCTATTGAAAAAAAGAGAAAATAAATTAATGGCACACGTTTACATTAGACCACCATTGTAACCCTTTATGCAACTTCAAATCTAATATAGTATTAATCATTGTATGATAATTAATTGATAATCTATATTGTGTGGTATTATCGTAAGCAAACTAATGCACGGGTTGATTGCGTTTCATCCGTATGCAATGTAATTTAGTGCCTTAACATGTTTGGTTCTAGTGTTGTATAAACCAATCCCATAGTTGCTAGTTTTCTAAAGATTTGAATGTGGATGTACAAAAAGTTAGAACAAAGATTACAGCACAGGGAATCTTTTGCATTTTTTGACTAAGTGTTAAATGTTGCAATGGCACATACTTGATCATCTTTCAAGTATGTGCCATCATCATCATCATCAACATTATCGGCTGACTTGTCTGTGGATAGATCTTCTCCTGACCTTAACTTATTTCAGTGCTGAAATGTTGTGTCCATGTGTTGTTTACTCAATGATTGGCATCTCCAACCTCAGTCCCATAATATCTGCTAATTTCTCTGACACAGTGTATGCAGGTGTGAGTCCCACAGAAGCTAGCCCGAGTGATGTTCTGCTCCTTCTGCTCCTCCTTCCAGGTGTCGCCTATTGGCATGTGCCGTATCCGCTCATTGCAAGAGACAGCCACTGACTGGTGTATCATGTTAACAACAAAAAGCTGGGTAACCATTAGATGTGCACCATAACATTGTAAATAAACATACAAACATAAACAAAAGGTACATACCAGTGGCAGGATGGGTATTCAGTTATGGAATACAGACGAGACACCTGAGAGACAGAAACTGATAATGTGTAGGTTGTTACCATGATGTTCATTGAACACCAACACAATGTTTTTTGCCTCAGGAATAAGTTGTGCTGAATATTAAACTGTAAATCTTGAGACATGCCTGTTAGCCATGACTTTACATGCGGGAAGCACGCTAATGCTGGCACATGCAGAAGCATTGAATCCCCTGAGTGAGGCCAATTATTGTGTGAAAGGCTTCACTACACCCTGAGCGGCTGTGCGGTTATTTACTCTTAGATAAGTGTGTGTTGCTTAGTGCATGGGATTGAATCGATTGACTTCCAAAAACCCATTACTTGAATTTAATGTCATAAATTGGACTCAGTAAATGTATGATGCTTCCTCCCTCGTGCATCACAGGGGCACCAGCCTCGCACTTACTGCTTTATGGGATTCTACACCTCGTTTACCAGGTGCCACCTCATGGCATTTGTCTCATCCACTCACTGCAAGAGAAGGCCACCTATTATGTACCATCTGAGTCCCTTAATCTCTTCTGCTTCCACCATCAAAAATCCAGTGAGTATGAGTCTCAACCTAGCTACCCTCCTCCCAGATGTCACTTGATGGCATGTGTCTTATGCACTCACATCAAGAGACGGCCACTGAATGGTGTATCATGCAAGAGTCCTGTAGTAGTTGCCTTCAGGCATTCTCCTGGGATACACTGAAGCTGTTCTCTCCATTATGGATTCAATTATCCGATACTCACAGCGGATAGCACTTGTTCACCCGCTTCACATTACTGAAAGTGCCTCACAACGCTGCGTAAACAAGACATTTACCAGCCCTAAATGTAAATATCCGAGTTCCCCATCACTCACAACCTTTCCCTACTCCTGACCTACTCTAAGTACACTCCAGTTTTCTCCTCTCCCTAAATGCCTGAAGCCTGCCGCCAGCAATAAGCTCGTGCCTATTACTGAAAGGTGCCTAATACTGAAAACGCGATCTAAACACTTGTACCCAAGTTCTAGTCCTGGTGGTCGAACTAGATGAACATTTTTAATTGGTACGCCCAAGAGGTTGGATCACCAGAAATCCTGGTGATTCTAGTGAATACATCTACCCAGGCCTACCCTTGGCACAGATACACCATGTGTAGCATGGTTTCATGAAAATAAATTACTATGTGGTAATTTACTACGCTGTAATTTACTTCATGAGGGTAAAAGAGAGTTATATCAAGAGGGGTAGTGGGAAATAAAGGGTGCGAATGGTAGTGGTCAGGGCGTGGAGGGGTTGGTAGGAGGGTACAGGCGCAAACATCCTAATTAAAAAAAACAACAAAGAAATCTGACTAAAACTAAATGACCACATAGTAATTTATTTAAATAAAACTCTTCCCTGAAATATGTCAGGCAAATCTGTGGGCTAGTAGAAGACGCTAATCACATTTACTATGCCCGCTGTTTGACTAAAGAGATGTCCTGTTACAATAGAGTGATGGATAAAGTACCTTTAATTAATACATGTATCCTTTACATACTAATAACTACAAATAAGAGGCCTTGTTCAAGGACATACACATATAAATACATGAGTTAAAAGATATTATTTTTGGCAATTACATCATGGTTTATCACCCACATTCCAGCATTGACAGAACTGCATTTATCTAATCACGTGTTCCTTAATTTCTTCACAATCGCTCAAGAGGTGGGTTCCGTCATATGATTAGCAATGGGATAATTACACCTTTCTCTTTTTCCAGGAATCAGAAATATCAACATCTGTTTAACTTCTTGTATAATCGGTCTCAGCTAGTGCATTCTCCTCTAAGGTGCTATGACCTAATTGTCAAACAATGCACCTACCCATTAAACTGGTGGAGGGAATAATTACATGACTATGTCGCATATGATTCCCTGTCTATTTTGAAGCCCTACAACCAATGGATAATATGTAATACCGCGATCTTGCAGCGTTACAGGGGAGCCTTTTCACGCCAAATATAATTGAAACTAGCATTACCCAGTGTATCATATGCTGATCCAGCAGTTTCTCTCTCTCTCACTCACTCTCTCTCTATCTCTCTCTTTCTCTCCTTCTCCCTTTATCCTTCCCTTTTTCGCTCTCACTGGCACTTTTTTGCTCTTTCTTATTATCCGTTGGATCGCTGTATTTACTTTATCTCTCACAGGTTAATTCATGGAATAAATGTGCGCCGAAAAGGGGAGCGCAAGTGTGAAAATCGCAGCGCACGCATGCTAAAGCCGCGCACGCAGCCGTTCGTTGATTGATGGACTGCGCTGCGCGTGTAAACCCTGGGATGTGCGCCAAATACGTGGGTGGCGCACACGAGCGCACACGCCACTAAACACCTTACGCGATGCGCACAGCGAATGCGCACACCGTATAGCGCACACAAGAAAAGGGTGTGGAACACGGGGCGTAACATGCGGAATGGGGAACAAAGCGTGAGAATGGGGGCGTTACGGGGGAAGTACCGTAGGTAAATGCTCGCAACGCCCACATGCGCACTAACAGCACGTATTCATGGAATCGAACAGGGGAAACCCGTGCGCCAAAAAAGACGCGCTAATCTGGAAACACGTACGCCAGCAGGAAGCAGGCGTAAGCGGCACCGTGCAGCATAAAAGTGCGCACAAACAACAAACAAGCTCATACGCTACAATGAACATACCGTTCCTCGCAGCAGTGGTCGTGGGACACCGCAGGAGGAGGAGGATAGCCAGGCCCCGCATTTTTTTACCCAGCACCAGCCTTTTTGGGATGCCTAATGACCAGGTCTATGGGAGGTACAGCTTTCCACCACTAATAATCCTAGAACTGGTCAGGGAATGGGAGGATGACCTCACATCACCCACCCTGTGCTCCCAAGCATTGAGCTCCTTGGAAAAGGTGCTCAATGTACTACACTTCTTGGCAACTGGGTCATTCAGCGGACAAGTGCCATAGTTGGGGGTGTCTCACAGGCCACGCAGTCACGCTGCCTACACCAGGTGTTGGCAATCATGACTGCACGCCTCTCAGTTCATAGGCACATATACATGGCCAGAACACCTGCAGAAAGGCAGGCCATCGTCCATGACTTTTACGGGGTGGCACACTTCCGCAAATTGCTAGGTGCCATTGATTGCACCCATGTGGCTCTACGTCCTCCCAGGGCTACTGAGCACATCTATCGAAACCGCAAGCACTGGAATTCCATCAACGTGCAGGTTGTATGTGATGCCAAGGGAATCATCACCTTAGTATATGCCAACAATCCGGGTTCAACCATGATAGTTTCCTATTCCGAATGTCACCCCTAAACCGGGACCTGGAAGCTGGGCGGCATGGCGACACATGGCTAATTGGTGAGCACAAATGCCTCTGCACATGCATGCATGTCAGACACTGAGAAAGGGGAAAACCCAACTAATGAAAACCATTATCACCTCCCATGGGGACAGTGCCTACCCTCTGAGCACCTACATGATGATGCTAATGCAGAACCCCACCACACCACCCGAGGTAAGATACAACACAGCCCATATTGCATAGTGGAGCGCACATTCGGAGTGCTGAAGTCACGCTTTTGCTCCCTTGACCACTCTGGTGGGCTGCTGCTATATGCGCCCCCAGTAGTGTGCAGGATCATAGTGGCAGCATGTATGTGTCCTGCACAAAGTTGCAACCCGGCGGGGCGTGCCGGTGGACATGGTGGTGCCCCCACATCCCCAACCACATGCACGGCCGCTGCGCATGGGAGGTGAAAGGGCAAGTGGTGAGGCAGCCCGTACCCAGCTTGTGGCAAATTTCTTCACCTAAAATCCCACCCCTGCGGAGTGCACACAGGCCTGGCACATACCAGCTGACAATTTATGATGATGACAAAAGGAACAGTCAACTGTCACAACCATACCACCCTGAGATTGTTTACCTGGAAGTGCTACATTGTGTGCATCCCTAGCTACTTAAACATACCCAATACTGTGTCAGTAAAAGGCACACATTCATGCAGCATGAAGGACTACCCCCTCGGAAAATACTACAACCAAATAGTGGCATGGCACCCAACCCCTCCCTAACCCCATCTCAGCTACCCAACACTCCATGGCATGGCATGCTATGTGAAAGCAACCAAATGAATGCACAACACATGACACACGTGTCACAAAGTGCTCCGTCCCAAATGGAAACAGGCCAGAGACAATTTCCTTTCACTAATGAAAAAAAAAACAGCACACATGAACAAATACTTACCAGCAAGACAAAAAGTAGTGCAAGTGTCACAACCTGACAAAGGCAGCCCATCGACCCCTTCCAACTGCAGTGTGTTGCCGGTAGGCAAATGTGGCAGTGTACTGTATACAACATGAACTGCATCTGCGTGTGTTTTTTCCCACGGTTTGGATTTTCAGCGTGTGTGCGTATTTCCCGCGACTTGGAGTAAAGCGCGTGTGTTTTTTCTCCCGCGGTTTGGATTTTCAGCGCTTGTGCGTATTTCCCGCGACTTGGATTAAAGCGCCTGTGTTTTATCCCGCAGTTTGGATTTTCAGCGCGTATGCGTTTTACCCGCGGTTTGGATTTTAGCGCGTGTGCTGGATTTTCCACGTGAAGATTTCATCGCAAGTTTAAAATTCGTTCCTGAGTAAAAGACACTCTAAAAAGTAAATATAAAAACAAATACAAGAACTTAAAATAACTTCCTTAAACTTATTTGAAGAACTTTAGACCTTGTTCAAGAATCTTGAGGTTGAGAAGACGAACTACAAAGTTAAATATTGCATTCATGAACCTGCTGAGAAGGCTGAATGATCTTTAAGATTCTGGTCAACAAGTAAGCAAGTCTTGTCTGCTTATCACTTCTCTGGGCATACTGAAGAGAAGTACCAGGTATGGTTTTTTGACTATTTTGGTAAAGGATATAGAGTTTAAGGTTAGTATAGTAACCCATTGAGTAATGAGGTGTATTACATGTTTATGTTTTAACTACAGGTGAAGAACCAGCGAGTTGATAGCTTCCAGCCTGGTGTTTGTTTATTTGTCCCTTCCCCGTTTCCCCTGGAAGTGAGGTGAACTGAGCGGTTATATATATTATCAGCTCAGAGTGCCACATTTTGGGTGGATTGTCGGGGGTTCAGCAGCTTCCGCAGACACCAGGATCTCAGCCTGACACCCTACAGTGGGAGAATTCCTGTCGCTGTCGTCACCCTCTGGTGGTACATTAGAAGGTGCACGTGATATGGGAGGCAGACCACGCAAAGCCCTGGCATGCTCCTACATGGCAGCAAGCATGCAGGTCTGAAAGGTTTAGTTCTGCAGGATGATGGTACGGAGATCCCCATGCAGCATCTCAAGGGTAACATGCATTTCTGCCTGCAAGGCCTCGTGTGATGCCCAGATCTCCTCACGGGTTGCCTGGAGCTCAGCTGAGAGTGTGTATGTTAGCTGCTCCAGCTGCTGTTCTGACCATGTCTCAAGTGCACCCAAAGTATCTCTGAGGGACCTGTGTTCTAACTTCAGGGCATCCCTGTGGGCCTGTGACTCTGCAGATATGGCTGTGCGCAGAGTATCTAGTACAGCCCGTCGGACCCTGTTGGATGCCAGCATGTCCTCCCTGTGTGAGCGGCACATGGACTCTATTGCCTGCTGCTGGAGCTCCACCTGCCTTTCAAGGGGGAGAATGGAAGTGGCCACACTATCCACGACCTGAGCCATCATCTCACAGAAGCCCCCTGTTGTGCTGCAATAGTATACATGGAGTTCTCCCACACAGTATTGCCTGGTGGTGCACGGCCACCGCGTTGGCGGGCACCACCCCTGTTTGGGGCAAGGTGAAGTGCACCTTGCTGTGCTGGCACTGCCTGATGCTGCAGGACTGCATTCCTCCTTTGATCTGCTGGCCCAGGAACAGGAGCAAATATAGTGGAGTGTGACCCTGCATCCGTAACCGCCACAGGCAGACTTTCCAACACTGAATGCCCCATAGAGGGGTCTACCCCCAGTGCAGGTGGGTTGGACAGAACAGCATCCCTACCAGAAACACTCACCTGCGACGGGACATTTGTCTCAATGTCAGATTCAGCACCTGATTCATAGAGGTCTCTGGAGGTGTACCCAGAGACACCCGTGGACAGGATGGTCTGTAGGAGTAATGGATTTTCACCCACCACCACCCCACGTCCTCCACTGGTGCCTGGTTGTGGCTGTGAGTACGCCTGCCTCTGCACCATCTCCTCCTCCTCAACAGCATCTAGTGCCTCATCACCTGCAAAAACATAAAAGAAAAGTAATGAAGACAGGCATGAGCAGCATAGCCCACACACATAGGCATGACAAGGTACACATCGAATACATAAATAACAGATGTCACACATGACAATAACTCTGGCATGCATGCACTGGCAATGAAGTGGAAGGGGAGCCGAAAAGCAGACACTAAGGACTCCAAGATGGAAAAGCAACACATGTGCAGCATGCTGCATAGCACCTGCATCACACATTAGCCTGTGAGTGGCATGGACAATCCACATACAAGACACATGCCAGCACACAGATGGCACATAGCATAGCCATGGCAGATTTGACAAGGACACCCAAATGGTAGCAAATCAGTACTGACACCCATCCATGTGAGATGGACATCATGAAATAGAACATGCAAAACAGTGTGACAAAACATGTATGTGCCACACGCTGCAACAAAGCCAGTGTTCACTAATGCTTTGATGGGAGGCACATGGATACATCAATGGTTGGTCACTTGGACATGACGGAAGACAATTGTCATGTTGAACATTCAAACAGGGCCCCAAAGTGATTCTGTGCAGGGCATGTGTAGGTGCACAATACTCAATCAGCCTGATTGAGGAAATCATTCCCATAATAAGTAAAGACATGTGGGGCATTGTGTTGTGTAATCTATGTCTGAAATATGTTAAATTTGGGGCAGAACGGCACAAAAATGTGTGTTAAACATGCAAAGGATTCCATCAATCAGGCAGGATAAACTGGAAAACAGTATGAACAATGTTGTGGCATGATGGCAGTGAAGGGCAAGTGCAGTAATCAGGTGAAAATTGTTAACTGTGGTCAGAAGGAATACTGTAAAACCCAAACCCAAGGCCGGGGGATGGTTTGGAGTCACCACATGGGTGACCCATAGCAGTCATGACTACACAGCCTCACCTGGCACTCTATCAGAACACATCACCCAAGCAACATACACATGGTTTGCACACACATGCATGCCCACTCACCGGACATTGCCTCAAGATCTGGTAGGTCTCCCACGCCTTGGAACTGATCCTCTGTGATGAAGCCTCCAGCGATTGACTCATGTTCTGTGATTACTTCCTCCTCTGGCGGAGACCCACTGCCAGTCACCAGAGTAGAGGCATTATTGGAAGCCAGCTTGTTTTTTGCTCTGCGTTTGAGGTCATTCCACCGCTTAGCGCAATCATCAGATGTGCCCCTCACAAATCCAAGCGAACTAATCTGGTCCGCGATACACTGCCAGTGTGCCCTACGTTGAGCAGTCATAGTCTTGCACCCTGCAGTCACCAGCATTTTGCGGCCTTGGGCCGCCACGTAGCCCACAAGTGCGTCTAGTTCCACATCATTGAAACTACGCTTCCTTGACGTGCCGGAGGGGGGAGCCGTGTCTGGGGTCCCAGACTGTCCTGCAAGAGCACCCTTCTTCCTCTTGAGAGGTGGTGCGGACCCTGAGTGGCTTACGCCGCTCTGGTCGGTAGGGGCTGAAGCGTAGGTGGACTGGGCACTGGAAGTAGCCAAAGGCACGATGACCAAAGGTCTCACTGCAGGCATTGGCTGCTGGGTGATGTTGGCAGGACGAACCTTGGTGTGATGGTCTTGGACCAACACTGTCCCGCTGGGTGACTCAGAGCTGGGGTGGATTGAGCTGCAGCTGCCTCTGCAGCCTCCTCACCCTGGCTACTTGGAGCAGAAGATGACATTGCTGCCCCAGATCGACATGGCCTGGTGACAGCAACTTTCACCGCCACACGTGGCTTTGACTTGGTGACACAGAAGTCAGCCTGTGAGTCATCCTGTGCCGGTTCGGTCAACAATATGGACCGGGTTAACAAGGCCTGAGCTGGGATGGTGTAAGCTGTATCTCCCCGACCCGTTGGGGGGGGTATAGGTGTCCCTGATTGGTTCTCCACACACTGGCCTCTTGGGCCACCCTGCACTTCCTGGCCACGTCCCCTACCGCGGACACCTCTTGGAGGTCGGCCACCTTTGCCTCCCTTACCACTTGGTTGCCTCCCAACCATGGCACTGATGTTCTTGTGTGAATGGGAGGTGCAGTAAACAATTGTCCTGGGCAATTGGGGTGAAAGGGGCAGGGTACTAGATGGAATACGTACCATAGTGGTCTAGCAAGGCTGTCTGTGACCCCTGGGGGAAGCTGACGGGTCACGCAATGCTCAGGCACCCCGAAAACAAAATTTAACATGTACGCGACCCCTGGTAGCCCACATGCGTGGAATAAAGTACCCACACTACGCTGTGGCACACAGAAACACAAAAATAAGCGTACGCGTGGTACAAGCAGGCTACAATGACCTCTGAATGGGTATGCGACACACGGGGGCAACCACAGTTGAAAAATACATGCACGACTCAACTTCTGCCTGGAAAAAGAATGTGAAAAAGACGCATGTGTGCGTGTTGGCAACACCCCCACCAAAAGAAGAATTGAACGCTGTCTGAGTAAACAAGGAGTACGAACTGGAACCGTTGTGAAGTAATCGCATGTGAACCGACAGAAGTACAAGAATCGCGCACTCGCTCTCCACAAAAAGCACGTACAACAAAATGGCGTCCTACGTGTACCTTTTAACCCAGCCCACATGTGTGACATCACTTACGCGTGTACGCACTAAGGGCCTTTCCTCCAATTACACACAGTGACACCCGGACGTGCAGTTTTTGCGCGTGTATAATCAACATGCGCCCGTGTGGAGGAAAACGCCCGTGCGCGTTACGTCAGACGCGTTTACGCGCTAGGGGCCTTTCCTTGAATTACATGCTGACGTGCAGTGTTTTCACGTGCCAAATCCCTCCGTATCAAGCTGGCCACACGACAACACACGGAAGGACACGCTCCTGCCCAGAAGGCCATTTTCCTGCCTCTGAGAGCCCCAAGCCCGCTCCGACCTGCCATCTGCTGCTGCCTGCCTGCCTGCTGGCCACGTGCCCTGCTATTTGGTGCCTACACGTCAGCCATCTGCAGGGGTCCAGTTGCTGTGACCACCCCTGCTGGAACAGAAGACTCCTGACTGAAGTTCCATCGCTCCACAGCCCAGCACCAGGACCCAGTTGCCCACCCACACCTGCCTCGGGGGTTGACATGTCGGGGGAAACACCATCAGAGACCACTGGCAACCCCCAGCCAGAGAGGCAGAGGGCTACCAGCTTCAGTGCTGCAGAAGTTGGTATCCTGGTGGAAGCTCACACTCTGACAATGAAGGACGGAAAAGGATCTGGAAGGACATAGTGGCTGCCATCCACGTGAAGGGGGTGGCAGCCCGGGACATGCAACACGTCCCGAAGCTCTGGGAGGACTTCAGGTCCAGGAAAAGGCCCGGTGCCTCTTGGAGGCAGCACATGCAGAGGGGTGCCGGGTACACCTTACCAACATCCTGATGAGGTCCTGGAATGCATACACCCAGCGCTCCACCTCCAGGTCCTTCAGAGGCAGACCCGACGGAGTCGACTGGTAAGTGTCCATGCGTACTGATTGGACGCAGTGCCATGTTGGGGTGTGCCAGGAGTGTGCAGGTTTGACATATGTATTGAAAGGCCCATGTATGGATGTGTATGTACAGGGACATGATACTGCCGCATGTGAGTACAGTCATGTGTGAGGCACATCAATGGTGTATGTGTTGGAATGCATGATTGTCAAATGCATGTGGAGGTGCACACATGTTTACATTTCTGTGTATGTACTATGGCATGGTTGGGGTGTGACACATGGATGCTGGTTCCACCTTCATGTACATTCATGGTGTACATGTGCGTGTGTGTGTATTTGACATGTGTGCCACTATGATACACCATGGATGCATGTGACACCGACATGTAGGAGGCTGATTGGCAGATGTGACATAGTTGCCGATGATTTCACTGTGCCAGGTGGTCAAGATGTACAGATGCTTGTATGTCTGGTGGCATGTGTGCATGTGTTCGGCACTCCCCGTGTTGCATGTGACGTCAGGCTGACCTTCGGGTGCTCATGCTGTTGTATGTGTACGGATGGTGCTGCCTGATGCATCATTCCTGTTAATTTGCGCATGTGTGTGGGTTCAAATGATATATGTGTTGGGGAGTGTAATGCCATCTGTGCAGTTTGAGACTGCCACTCATGTGCAACTGTCATGTGTGCATCAGACCATTGTACAGTGCCCTGAAGCCTGTGTTCTGTCTCTCCCTGTCTGCAGCGTCAACTGATGAAGAGGGCAGAGACGGTGCTGTGGAGCACAGCGGCAGGGATCCCACCACCAGCCGGAGACGCAAGGCCCAGTTCCCCTCCCGGGTGGTCATCTCTTCGGGGAGTGAGGAGTCTGTGCCGCGCCTGTGGCCACAGCTGCTGAGGGTAGGTCCAAGAGGGGGAGGTCGGATGTGGACTCCTCAGCAGCAGAAGGGGCAGCTGAGACCACACAGGGGCCTATGGAGGAAGATGGCACAGAGTCATCCAGGTTGTTGGGGGGTTTGGTTGAGGAGGAGGCCGTGGAACGCCCACGCACGGGGCCTTGAGGGGGGATTCCACTGGTGCTAGTGGTGCAGTCCAGGGGCAGGGACAGGAGGCAGCACAGGCGGCCGCGGAGGTGCCTGTGTGTAATCCTGTCCCCGATCCTGTGACTGCATCATCATGCCTCATTGACCGCGTTGACCTACTAAGACGGGTCACCAGTGCTGGGTTCCTCCGTGTGCTGGACCTTCTACCGACCCCCTCCTCAACTGAACCCCCATGTGCCAGTCATCCTCCGTGCCATCTTCCTGCCCATGTATAACCTGGGAACCCTGTGGAGCAGCCCCTGACCCAGCGGCCAGGCTGGTGGAGGACACATCCCTGCCACAGTCGGGAGTCAGAGGTCCAGCAGGGGTAGCTAACCCAACAACTGGACCCCAGCAGGAGGAGGACATGCAGACATCGACAGGCAGGGCACATGCACGGCAGCAGCAGGTTAAAGGTGGGAGCAATGATGGCTCGGAGCCATCAACATCAAAGGGGCAGGCATCGGCCAGAGGGCAGGAGGACGCTGGATTGGGGGTGTCTTCCATGTGGCATCGGTTGGGCCGGCAAATAGATGTGGAGCGGTGGCGGGCGGAAGAGGCACAGCTCACTATGGTCAGGGTAGAGAACTCCATGCGCAGGGAGTTGAGGCGGGCTGAGTGCCTCGGGGCAACTCGCAGAGAATTGGAGGAGAAAATGGCTGCATCCCTGCGAGACCTCAGGTCCAGGGAAGAGGCCGCCTCCAGGACGTTGAAGAGGAGTTCGATGATGCCCAGGCCCGGGACATGAACAAGTGAGCCGTTGGTCTTGCCTGCCGCCTTTGTACATAGTTCTTTAGGGTTAGGTTTCCTTTGTTTTTTCTTTATTTTGGAGTCCATGGATTTTGATCCACTTGTACATAGTTATTTTTATAGGATTTTTGGTAGGTTTCATTTTGTTTGGGCATCATGGACCCTTCAGACTTTCACAGACTTGTACATACTTTAGTTATTTTGTCATCCCATGGATCAATGTTTTTTTTTAATTTTCTCATGTACTTTATTTGGACATTTGAAATGGACCACTTCCCTTTTTTCCTCTTGTGGATTTTTGTCTTACATTGGATTTTTGTTTTTTGATTCAATCATTTCTTAATTTACAAGTTTCATATTTCTTTATGTTTTTTCATTACGTATTTTAATACAAATCATATTTCCTCATTATTGGTGTTGTGTACTCTCATTGGTTTTGTGCATGTCTCAATGAGCATTGACTCAGTCATGTGTTGCCACTGTGTGGTTCTGTTGTACATTTATGCATGGCCATGGTGGTTCTTTTGAGGCTCTCATGGCATGGGTAATTTGGGAGTGGGGGCAGTGGATGCATGCGTGCTTGTACTGAGGGAAGGGGGAATTTGTGTAGGCATTGAGCCCATGGGTCTCTTTTGTTAGAACATGGTGTTTGGTGGGCCACATATCGGGGACTGCTGGCAGGTGACCGTCAATGGTGGGTGGGTGGGGGACATGAGTGAGGGCCTGCTGGCAGGTGCCCGTCAATGGTGGGTGGGAGGGGGACATGAGTCGGGGCCTGCTGGCAGGTGCCCGTCAATGGTGGGTGGGAGGGGGACATGAGTCGGGGCCTCCTGGCAGGTCCCCTTCAATGGTTGGTGGGTGGGTATGGTGGGTGGGGAACATGAGTTGGGGCTCACAAGTGCGCTCACAAGTGCATGGTGCCATGTGGGCTGCCTGCAGGGCATGGTGAGGGGTGTAGGGTAGTCCCCTGTGGTGTGGGCTGCCTGCAGGGCATGGGGTGGGGGCAAAGGGCACAACCGGGAGGGACCACAATGCCAAATCGCATGTAAAACTCCCTGCGCACCCCTGAAATACACGTACCCGGCTCTCGCCAGGATTATTGCGTGTGAAACTTCCCGCGCACCCCCGAAATACACATACCGCGCTCTCCCAAGGCCTATCGCGTGTGAAACTCCACGCATACCCCCGAAATACACGTACCCTGCTCCCGAAGGACTATCGCGTGTGAAACTTCCCGCGCACCCACGAAATACAGGTACCCCGCTCTCCCAAGGCCTATTGCATGTGAAACTCCCCGCACACCCCCGAAATACACATACCCCGCTCACCCAAGGCCTATCGCGTGTGAAACTCCACGCGTACCCCCGAAATACACGTACCCCGCTCTCGCAAGGACTATCGCGTGTGAAACTTCCCGCGCACCCCCAAAATACATGTTCCCCGCTCTCCCAAGGCCTATCACGTGTGAAACTCCAGGCATACCCCCGAAATACACGTAACCCGCTCGCCCAAGGCCTATCGCGTGTGAAACTCCATGCATACCCCGCAATACACGTACCCCGCTCTCGTCAGGACTATCGCGTGTGAAACTTCCCGTGCACCCCCGAAAATACACGTACCCCACTCTCCCAAGGCTTATCGCGTGTGAAACTCCCCGCGCACCCCCGAAATACACGTACCCCGCTCGCCCGAGACCTATCGCATGTGAAACTCCACAGGTACCCCCTAAATACACGTACCCTGCTCTCGCCAGGACTATCGCGTCTGAAACTTCATGCACACCCCCAAAATACACATTACCCACTCTCCCAAGGCCTATTGTGTGTGAAACTCCCCATGCACCCCTGAAATACACGTACCCTGCTCGCCCAAGGCCTATCGCATGTGAAACTCCACGCGTACCCCCGAAATACACATACCCTGCTCTCGCCAGGACTATCGCGTGTGAAACTTCCCGCGCATGCCCGAACTACACGTACCCCGCTCTCCCAAGGCCTATCACATGTGAAACTCCCCACGCACCCCCGAAATACACATACCCCGCTTGTACAAGGCCTATCGCGTGTGAAACTCCCAGCGTAACCCCGGAATACACGCAGGCACCCCAATCACCCTGGGCATGCCCCACAGGCAGCCCACTCACCCTCCCTATGCCCAGCAGGCAGGCCATCCACCCTGGGCATGCCCCACAGGCAGCCCACACCAAAGGGGGGACTTTTCCCAGGCAATTTACCTGGCGCAAGCAGGGTACGCGTATTCCGAGGGTGGCGCAAGTACATTTTCACACGTTTTGGCTGCCGTGAGCGGGGTACGCGTAGTATTTTCACGCAATTACAATGTAGCGGCCCTGTAAGCTGGTCCAGGGTTAGCGCGGCCCATAGCGTTGCACTGGGGACTTCAATGGCTTTTCCTTGCGCAAGGGGCGTTCTTGGGGGCCTAACCTGCGCTGCGGGATGTTTGCTGTGCCAGCGCTCAAAATAGCTTGGAAATTCCATGAATACACGGTGTGCCAGAATCATGTTTAGCGCACATGGCTGGCGCACGCTGGTGCACGCTCCCTCTCTGCGCTGCTCGCGTGCGCTGCCTCCGCGCTGAAATCTGTGAATTACCCCCTCTGTCTCTCTCACTTAGCGAGACACTCTGTTAGTCGTGCTTTTGCAAAAACCACCCAAGCTGTGGCTGAGAACAGGACAACCAGATACAGATAACTTGAATGGGGGTCTGGACTTTTTTTAATGGTTAAATGTAGAATGAGAGCATCAGGCACAGAGGCCTCCCCCAAGGTGGAGAAAAGCCTGGTATGTAAAGGCATACATTGTTATCACATGCTCCTGCAGGAATGGCCTCACCACACTGAAATCAGATTGCCTGTATGGCTGAAGTTGATGGGTACATGGATATGTTATGTGGAGATGCTAAGGTACCAACAGAGCTTGTAAGGGTTGCGTGGTCCACTTTTGTACCTTGTGCTTGTAGATGTTCTTGGTGCTTGACAGTGTCGAGCCGGTTTCAGGGCGCATTGCAGCTTCTGCGACAGAGTTCAAGATGGGAGACAGCTGCGGTTATCAGGTGGCATGCAGTCTGGCGAGCAAGGCTGGACGGATTGCTGCGGGCTGGCCTACCAGGCAGTTCAGGGTCAGGAATCGCTGTCTGAGTGCTGGCTGGCTGGTCTGAAGCACTGGTCGAGGTGTCTCAGACGGCGTGAGCGACTACGGCTTTACAACAGTCAGCAGTGCAGTCGATTGCAGCTCGAGGGGCTCGACTGCCTAAAAAATTTCCTTTATGGTGGATGCCCGGTTGAGGCTTTCTGGTGCACTCATCATAGCTTATTTACTGTGCTTGTGTCCTCCTTTAAGGCAGACGGCCCAAAGCTGAGGAGAGTGTTGCAGGCAATGGTTTTGTCCTTCTTTCGGTTCAGAGAGGAAGCTTGCTTGCAGGGCCTAGCAGGGTACGCTGTGTGCTGGCTGGGTACCGGTTCTGGAGTGGCTAGAGGATCCTCTGGATTGAGTATCTCCCTCTGTGCCCTGGCAGATGTTTAGGGGAGGATCTTGCTTCCCTCTTGGAAATTATGGCCTTCGTTCACTGGCAGAAGCTGTAAGGCAGACTGTATCTTCTGCCAGGGTCCACATTTCTTATTCTTGTTACTCCTTGCAAAGTCTTCAGATGATCTGCTAAGGGAGGGGCTCAGCCCGCTTTATTATCAAATGGGCCCCAGCGATTGTTGCAGCTACGCCTACCTTAATGAACCAATATTGGGTCCCCACCAACAATCTTCTTTTTTGCGTGAGGTCATAACCAGAGTGCTTTACAAGATGAAAGGTAAAGGTGTGAAAATAGGTACTACTAAGTCCCACCCGTCTTTCTATCTGTTGTGGATCGAAGGGTCTCTCTGGATAATTGAGCTCTCTGTGGTTCCTGATCATAGTGCAGGTCTCCCTTGAAGTTGTGGCAAGAACAGATGTTCTGTCTCCATCAAATCACATACTTCTACCATCTGAAAGGGGGTCCCCTGCAGGGGTTACCTACTGTAAACAGTTGTCCCCGACATGACATTTCACTGCGCTTGCTATTAAGGGGTGGCGACTGACTAAAGGTTGATACAGATGCATATCAAAAAGGTGTTGGGTTTCTTGTCCCTTTTGTCGGTAAATTTTTTTAAAACTTTTTTTATTTTATTTGTGCTTTAGCTTACATATAAACCTTTTACCAATTGGAAAAACATATATATAAAATCTCATGTCCCCCAATTAATAAAAACAGGTCCACTCCTAACAATTACAAAAGCACACATAAAGTCTGATTTCCCACACTTAATAAAATGATTCAATTTCTGACTTACACAATTTCACAATACTTAACATCACACTTCTAAAACATATTGAAATCCCATGATTAAAGTTGGTTCCTCTCTACAAGCGGTAGGGTCTTGGTTCTCTCCCGAACTGAGATTTTAGCAAGGCTTCTCTACATTATTATCTAATCCTTGGAATATATCTTCCAAGACGTTGATCAGAGCAAAGGCAAGTCTCACACTCTCTCCTCCCATGAGCCTACTTCACCAATCGTGTAAGGAGGGCGTACTCAGTTTATTTAAACTTTCGCTCAGGTGCAAGGTTCTCTTCTCAGTGAGCCCCTGACAAACCAGGATTAAATGGTACAACGACTCAGATTCAGCATATTACAGAATGCATTTCATCTCTGGTACCTGCCATTGTTTCCTAACCCTCAGGATTTCCTTCGTACGATATAGGTTCAGTCTAAACCTCAAAATCTTTGCGTGGATGAAGCTGATCAGGAACAATCTCAGATATCTCGGCATAGTATTCCTGTGCCAACATTCCACTTTGAAATCTCAGTATATCCTATACTCCCCCTTGCATTTATTGTATCCACCCAATCTTTTTTCCACATCTTGGTTTTAATTTCCTCCGGATTAGTCAACAATTCAGATTCATACCCAAGTCTCTCAACATTTAAACACATGCAGACTTCCAGACATTCAAAGTAGGTTCACTCTTTGCATCTAAGGCCTCTTTCAAAACTCAGAACCCTCTTACAGAGGAATCAGTTAAGCATTTTTGGTATAGAGACATAGGGCCTCATTCCGAGTTTGGAGGTAATCATGGCGCTATTAGCGCCATGACTACCTCCAATTCCGGTACCGAGGCCGCACTGGTTCAATGGGAACTTACCGGTCTATTCTGACCTTTGCGGGACCGGTAAATCCCCATTGAAAAAGCCATTTCCCATTCCCATTTGAGCCCCCTTAGGGCTCAATGGTAAGGGAGAATGCGCTAATAACGCTACCGCAAATTTCGGTACCATTATTAGCTCTAAAGTCCCTTAACGAGTCCCGTCCTTAACGCCTGGTTAAACCAGGCGTTAAGGAAGGCACTCGCTAAAGGTACTCGGAATAGGGCGCAAAGGGATTACCGGCACCGGTGTCCTTACCGGTGCCCGGTATCCCTTTGCTCCCAACTCGTAATGAGGCCCATACTCTTCCATTCCATCATTGCACGTAGTGACATAAGACACAACTCAAACCTAATTGCAGGCATCAGTATACTCATAGGAATATCCAAGACTCGTTTCCAGAATAAAACCTCAAGCACAACCCACCATGCACGATCTGTTGCAAAAAACAGCTCCGTAGTTTACTATAGCCATCACCTTGGATCATTGAGAACCACCCAAATCTCTTTAGTAGGTTCCTTGCCTGCGAGGCTATATGTTTAAACTTCGACTTTAGTAGGTCTATTTGGCGGCTATCATTCAAACTAGTATTCACCAACACGCCCGTAATACACAAAGGTAGTTCTCACTGTTATTTGTTCATTATTTAGGGCCGAAGAGGGTCTGGGGCCCCTTCTCCCTACCGCATGTTCCAGTATTACGATTTTGGTTTTGGGGACGTTGATCCTGAACCTATTTTTATTTATGTATTCCTGCAGTTCATTTAATTGTTCAAAGGGTGTTGGGTCAATAAAGGCCAAGTCATCTGCATAAAGCAAGTGTCCCACATGACACCCATTGAACTTCGGCAGAAACAATCTTACCTTATCCAGGGTTGCCCCTAGGTAAGAAATAAAGAAATTAAAGAGTTCTGGTGCCAAGGGGCACCAATGTTTGAGGCCACACTTTATTGACTCCAAGAGCCGCCCCTTGCATCCAACCTTACTCTCAAAGGTTGTATCAGAGTATAGGGCCTGTATTGCATGTAACAGTCCCCCCGGGCTTCCTCCGACCCCCAATTTGTCCCGCAGTAACTGTCTGTAGACAGAGTCAAATGCCTATTCATGGTCATATATATATTTTTGTTGCTCTTTAGGTCTCTTGTCTTCAGGATATTGAGGAAGAATACATTTAGAGTGGTCCCCACCTGCTTCACAAAGCCAGACTGATATAAATCGAAGCTATAGATGCACATATTCAGTCTTTTTAGCAGCAGGTCCGCATGGATTTTCCCAATCACATCCAGCGGGGGAGCTATAGGCCAATAATTTACCAGGGTTGTCCCGTATTCCCTTTTTAAAACTCTGGACTGTTTCTGATGTTTTCCAGCAGTCTGGGACCCTTCCCAACTTCACGATCTTCATGAAAAGAACCCATAGAAAATCAGCCCAATGCTCTGGGCTCAGCTTTCAGCATAACATTGGTTAATCCATCTGGCCCAGGGCTCTAGAGTTATTCACCCTGATTATCAGTTCGTATATGTCATCCTTCTCACACCCGATAGCTGATGGTCTCCCTTGAAGAGGACTCGGACCCTCACTCCCCTCAACAGGATTGTGAAAGAGAGTGGTGTAACGCTTCACCCATACTTGCTCAGATACTGTGTTTACTTGGATTGCTCTGGAATCCAACCACACTGAATTGATCCGTTCCAATATCTCTGCTATGTTCTTGTTCCGCTTCTGTAGCAACATGGTTTCCACGCCAGATTGGACCCACCTCCATTTGTAAGCTCTGACCTGCTTGTGGTACTCCTCGCCGCATTTTTTCAACTTCTCCCCTATCAAAGGACTCTGCTCTGACTGTATTATCGCGCAAATACCATCTTACTGGAACTCCCCACAATGCAGCAGAAGTCCAAGGGAAGTATAGGGTAGTTGATATCTTTCAAATGGTGAGCCCCTGGTCAGCCCCTGAAAGACTGATTCCCTGGCCCCACACTCATGTCAGAGTTTAATCTCCCTGTTTGACATTTGCAATCTATTTCGTCCCTGTGAGACTTCCTTTTTGGAAGTAAACATTTTTTGGGGTGCGGCTAAGTAAGTAGACCGGCACATGTAGAGAACAAGAAGGTCACTTCTTGATGTCACTATGATTTCAAACATGTTGATGTTCCACAGCGACTTCCCACTTATGAACACATAATCAATTGTGCTCGACTTTTCCACCCCCTTTCCACGTAGGTTGACCTGGAATGTCCCCTTCCACCTGGCCATTTAGGTTGTGCACATTTCTCTCCCACACTTCTTGTGGCCACATCCATCTCCTCGACCTCTCGACCATTCCCTTCCCCCAAAACCTCCCTCATATTCAGACCACAATCAAAATCAGAGACATTAGGTCCCCACAAACTAAGATCTCAGAGCTTGGGCGTGCTTACAGACACATATTAAGGGTGTCGGCGAAGGTTTCTAGGAAGATCTTATATTCCCTGGTTTCCAATAAGCATGACATACTATAAAATATTCTCTTCCACACTCTTAGGCAGCTTCAATCGACACCATATGTATATATGGACCGGGGTATTCAATCCCCACTACCTTCATACTGCTGCCCATCTCCACCGCCATCAAAGACCCAAAGAAAGCCTCCCCTTTACTCCTCTCGGGGCCGGGATGAATATGACTAGATACCCTTCTATTGTTGGAGGGTCACACAAGCAGAGTTTCCTGCAAACACAACACAGTGGGGGGACTCGTCTGGGGTACTCCTAATCCAAAAAGATGGTTAAAACCATGCGTGTTCCATGAGATTATGATGGCCTCCCCCTCCCTGGGTACCTTTTTATGTTAATACGCCCTTTTTATTACCATCCATGCCTCAGATAGCTATGCCCATGTGTTCTTCTCATCTGAGCCCAGATTTGCTTTAGATCCATAGATCACTTTCCTTTGTGTATCCTGTCGCCCTCCCACTGTTATTCTGAGAGGCCTTGATATGACCTTGCTCCCTCTCAGGGTAATGGATGGGCTTACATTGATCAGCCTCCCTTCCATGTCGCCCTGCACTGACTACTCCTGTCTTTGTGCCATACTTCTCCTACCCTTCTCTAGGACCCCTTGTTCCTCAGCCCCCTCTTTGACATTTCCATTCTTAGGTCTAATCTAAGTTTGTCAAATCAAATCCCAGCTAGAGTAACCCTTCGGCTTCATCTGATAGCATTCCCTTCACATGACTAGACAAAAGATAAATGTGGACTTTGTCCACACAGTTTTCATAGGGAAATTCCACCAGGTCAATATCCCTGGTTTCGATAGACCTATGCCTCGGTATACATCGAAAGAGTCTCAATACATTGTATCTGTTCAGAATAAGGCCATCTGCCAAGCCAAACAGACCTTCCAAATGTATACCATGTTTGAGCTACTTAGTGATCTTAACCAAACCTCTATCATTGTCACCACTCAGTTTATCGGGCATGAACTTCACCCAACCGCTGCCCTTAGTCAGCCCCCACACTTGGTCAAAGTGAGGTTTATGATAATGTGTATTTTGGAGCCCATAGGCTGAGTACCCTTCCCCTAATGCCCCTTTGTCGTCCTTTGCACACTAATGGCATCGTGGTTTTATCACCAACTTTTTTTTTGGTCCTGATTTTCCATTACAACCGAGGTCTTTGTAAGGGCATTGTTTTTTTTTTTGCTCCAATGCCATAGAGGGCTCGGGATCTTTGAGCAGCATACAGGAAACCTGGCGCTCAACAGAGTCAGTCCTCAGGGTGTCCATGGCCTCTCTCATTGACCCTCATTTGGTTGACCTTGAACATCTAAGTTCCAGGGTTGGGATGGGCCTTTATCAGTTGAGGCTGGCCATGGCAGTTGGAAGGTTTTGCCTTCCCCCTTCTTGAGATGCTTTGATGTACCCATGGCTGTCACATTCTAGCTGAAGATGACTGGAGGGCTACGCCTGTAGGCTGTGTCCACCCAAAGTACATGTGTCTATGTGTTTGTTGTGCAGCGAGCATAGGGAAATGTGTGTAGGTTAGCCCCACACATTTTCCGGGGGTTGATCTCTCATCATTCAATTTCCTTAAAAAAATTCAAAAAAGCCCAGAAAAGCGCACACTCCCTGTGCAGATGGTTGAATTTCTCACATGCGCCAAGCTTCAACATGTGAACCAGCACCCTACTGTGGGTCTGGTTCGACATCAAGGTGAAAGTACCGGCTGAGGCCATCTAACTTTTCATGCTGGGAGCCTGGCTTGTGCTGGATGTCCATATCTAATCCCTGTAGGGATATGGCCCAATGCAAAAGCTTAGGATTCTGCCCTTGCATGGCCATTAACCTTCGCAGATGCTGGTGGTCTGTGTAGGTCGTAAAGTGAAACCCAAAGATGTAGGGTTTCAGCACCTTTACAGTCCGCATGACCATGTATGCCTCTTTTTCTATGACAGCCCAGTTCCTTTCCCTTTTTGTCAACCGCCTGCTAATGTAGGTGACAGGATGCTCTACCCCTTCAGAGTTCAGTTGCGCCAACACTGTTCCAATCCCAAAATCACATGCATCTGTCTGTATAAGGAACTCCTGACCATAATCTGACAGAACTGGGGGACCTGCACAATCCATCCTTAAAATCCTGAAAGGAGGTTTGAAGGCGGGCATCCACGTTACCTTCTTCGGTATCTTCTTGGAAGTTACATCATTCAGGGGCATGGCAATGGTCCCATACCTTCTGATGAACAACCGGTAGTACCCGGTGAGACCTCGAAAGGCTCTCAGCTGTGTCTGTGTGGTGGGGATGTCCCAATTCTTCACAGCCTGTACCTTTGCTTCGAGAGGTTGTTTCTTACCTCCACCGGCCAGGTGGCCTAGGTAAGTCACTGTGCCCTGCGCTATCTGGCACTTCGTGGCAGTGAGAATAAGACCTGCATTCAGCAGCACCTGAAGCATTTGTTGCAGGTAGGATAAATGATCCTGGCAGGTGTGGCTGAAGACAGAAATATTTATTAAATTGGCAAGTCTACTAAGTCCCACCCATCTTCCTGTCTTTTGTGGATCAAAGGGTCTCTCTGGTTAATTGAACTCTCTGTGGTTCCTGATAAAAGCGCAGGTCTTCCTTGAAGTTGTGGTGAGAACAGGCGCTCTGTCTCCATCAAATCACATAAATCGACCCTCTAAAATGGGGTCCACCTGCAAAGTTTGCCTACTGTAAATAGTTGCCTCAGACATGACAGTTCACTGCCCTTGATACTAAGGGCCGGGAGATGACTTCAGGTTGACACAGATGCATATCAAAAAGGTGTTGGGTTTCCTGACCCCTTTGTCAGCCTGTAGGCTGTGTCGACCCAGAGCACACATGAAATAGGGCCTCATTATGGGTCCGGCGGTAACCCTTGCTGGTGCTACCGGTGGGTTGCCTCCAGATACGTAATCTTTTACTGTCACCAGATTTCCTGCTGCCACCGGGCTATTACAAGGCGCTGATCCATTTGTTAATCCCCATTCCCATATGTGAGTGGGAAAACAAGTGTTCCCGTGACAAGTCTGCCTACCGTGGCCGCTGTGCCCGGCAGGGTGATTCCTGTCAGGCACATCGGTCCCGGCAAGCAGACTTGTAATTTGGAGTGAGCTTACTGTCACCCTTGTTTCCAGACCGGCAAACTTGTAATGATGCCCCATGTGTTTTGTGTACGCGATGAGCATAGGAAATGAGTGCGAATTAGCCTACACATTCTCGGAGGTCGATTTCTCATTATTCAATTTCCTCACAAATTTTCAAAAAAAAAGGCCAGGGGAGCGGACCGTCCCAGTGCAGATGGTTGAATTCCTCACACCTCCTCCCACATGAGCCCGGTTTTCGCACCTTGAAACACTTGTGTATAGGTGCATTATAAATGCCATATCATATCATATATATTGCAGATAAATCAGCCACTGGCATTATATAACGTTTTTGCAGACGTAGTTATTTCATTTGTTCAGTTAGGCTGATTGTCTTTTTTTAAACATTTAAAAACCAGCAGATAAGTGATAGAATAATTGATCATTTATATGCAATATGTTTGCCAACAGATTATTTACAATATGGTGATGTGTTGGCTCAACCTACCCCTCTTATGCCAATGATTGTTTGTTCCTTTTTAATAGTACACATTCCTGGATTGGAATTCACTTTGAACATGATTGGATTTCATACCATTTTTTCCAACAACAAAAGAAAAGAATGGTTCGAAACAAACGCAATAATAAGAATTCATCTACATGATGTGGACACAATACATTTCTATCTCCACTCAAATCTTACAAAAACTCATTTCATGTTACTAACTTGGGCAGAGTTATGTCATGTGCAGAGTGTCATTTAGGTGCTTCTGCTGTGTTGCTGCTTGCCACCCTATGATTTATCCAAGCTGTAAGGTCATCTTTTAAATGTTACCATTAGTTGACTTTTATAAGGCCAAAGTAACCCCGAGCATACTGTATGGGTTGGAACTGAGTTGAGAAAGTGTGTAATGTTTGATGTGTGTAGTAGTTGTGTATTTTCTCTAGTATTGCATACATACACGCTGTATCCTCGGGTTTTCCATTACCCCTATTACAGATTGGTGTTGGGCGTACCTGGTCCACTCGCTAGCTTTTACAAATGTTATTTGCATAAGAAATACTACCATGCAGTATACGTCCATCACAGCTTTATTCAGGGGTGGATTGGCCTATAGGGAACTCTGTAGATTTCCCGCTAGGCCTCTGCACCCTGCGCAGGGGTGGACTGGTCTATAGGGAACTCTGGAGATGTCCAGGTGGGCTTCTGCACCTTGGGCCTCTTTTGTGTGGTAGATTATTTAATTTCCAAATGTTCTCATAGGAAAATGGTTGGGCTTGCTGAAAATGTGAAATTTGGGGCCACTTTGAGAATTATTTCCCGGGCCTCTTTTGGTTCCCAGTCCACCCCTGGCTTTATTTATTTAAACCGGTTTGTGTGATGTGTATTATGAAAACTGGTGATGCCTCCAAGCCTTCAAGGATAGTGGATCTTTATCAGACCATGAGAGCAAATCATACCAGCTAGTGCCAGGGATGAGAGGTGACATTCAGTTTCAGAAGTTGGAGGTGTAACGGCAATTTATTTCTAAGCATCTGGCAAGAGTGAGGGAATAGCATCAGGTGGGAGTTAAGTCCAATAAATCGCTGGAACACTGAGAGGCGTTCAGGGCTTATGCACGGGCATCGGGCTGAGTTCAGAAGGCAGGCAAGAAGAAGGCTTGGGCATACGTTCATTTGAATTTGAATGAGGTGGGTCTTATCTATCTTTCTGAAGCGGAAAATGGTTTTCCTCCCGTTTTAAAACCAGTGAAATGGGCGTCCGTAGGGTGGTAACTGTCTTTATCCAAAGTTCGTCCACCAATTTTCCTTCTTCTGAAACATGACTACACTATGTTCTATGTTTTTGCAGACGAGGACTGTCTTCCTCCATGGCAGTCATCACCCTAGTTGTGGATCTATGGAATGCTAACCTACACTTCTTTAGTCATCTCCTGAGCTTCAAGAGAAGATTGGGTGACTACATCAGCCGACACAGCCAGCAACATATAGTCCTAGAGTAACCAATATACTGGACCATTGCATCCTTATGTAAACTACAGCCTCACTCCTGTCCTGGGCAGTTGGCATTCCACTAAAAGCCTAAATTCCCCAACCCTTGCCCATAGCCCACTGGCAACGCATCGTGTGAACTTAGGCAGAGAACTGTGGGATTTGAACATCGACACGGTCTTTGTGAACAAGTGCAATCCCACTGTCTCTAGTGGTGGTTCTGTTGGTGAGTTCTAGCTTGTGGGGATGGCCTTGCGCATAACTAGAGAGTAGTCCCCTTTGAGATGTCGAAAACACATATTTTCAAAATTCCTATAGCCTGCCTCCCTACTACATATTTACATTTAAGTTCTAAAATGCTTTCTTTACAAAAGTTACATTAGTAGTCTTTTCATTCTTGATGTGTTCCCGGAGGATGCCTTTCTCTCCTTCATTAGCTAACAAGCCAATTAAAGTATGGAAACAGAATGGCTGACAGAAGCATGTAGAGTATTAACATAAAGAAATTAAATGAGAACCACAATATCACAAACAGAAAATACAAAAATGTTGTCTTTGCTAAACAAGGAATACATATACTTCCCAAAATAAGGGAGACAGATGCCTCACATTGATGTTCCAATGCCAACACATGAGAACCAGTGCATGAAGACTGGCAAGTCTGGCTAAATTGTACCTCTGTACACAATTGAAGCCTTGAAAAACCACAGAGCTAGTTGCCCTTCATTAACTCACTTTGCCACTCACATGGAGCTGCGCAGAGCTGCTTACCTGCCCTCCTGTGCTTATGACTCATCATTCTGTTGTGTCCTCACAGAGAAGGTCGTAGATGTCTGAGCAGTGTTTCACTAAAGATCAGACATTGGCGAGAAAGCACCTGGTTCCAGTGCATTCATTGAAGCTGACTGGTATCTGGTTTGCGTGTGTAGTTCTTTCTTGGACATGCAGGCTTCTGAGGTCTCGGGATTCTGAACTCTCTGGAGCGTTGCACTCATCTTTGAAGAGACAGAGCGGGTACTCCTTGCAGTCAGGAGTTCACATCATTGAGAGACGGTGGTACGGTGGTGTTTTTGTGGCAAAAGGTGTATAACGTGCTAATATCTGGTATGGCATACTGTTGAGAATCCTCTAACCTGTATGGTGCCTGTATCACTAAATCCTTTTACATTAGATATGCGCCTTTTCCATAGGGGCATCTAGTTACCATCTCTGGTACAGCATCCTCGTCAATTAGATATTCAAGCTTATTAGACAGGGTCTTCTACTAGTTGCCTGTGACATTGCAACTCTGTATGTTAGATGACCCTATATATCAGATGTGGCTTGTTACAGAGTTTACTTACATGCTGTCATATTGCAATCCTCTAGCTCAGGTGTATCTGGGTTCTGGTGCATCAGTTCCCTGATTTGTAGTGCCTGATCTACCGGTGACACAGAACAGGATCAAAGGTCATAGTTGCCCATTTCACAGATGCAGTGACAGCCAGGTCTCTGTAGTGCAGGGGCTGCATTTAAGATATGCCTCCCATGTACCAAAACTGTGATGATCATAATTGGCCCATGATGGTGCAGGAGAAACTCTAAAATAAAGCTATGCCTGCGTTAAGGCATGGTGCATGGCACTACTTATGACATTTCAGCCACATACATGTGTCAACTCCGGTGAATCAAAGGTGATGTGTATTCTGGTTAGATGGGCTGAGCCTGCCAAACGACAGGACAGAAGCTGAATGGTCTTGCCTCATCTTTGATCTCTATGTGAGGGTAGGTAACACCCTCAGCCAGATAGTGCTGCCCATCAAACAGCTGCCCTGGGCCCATGCATCAATTGAGCACACCCATTCAAAGGGAGTAGCCTCACACCACAGTGCTGCATTTTTTAAGTCCTTTGATCCTAGTGAGAAAGGAAGGGGTGGGGTTAGAGTAGTCAGGAGATCTGTGTTCCATGAAGAAGACTGCCACCGTTTTGTTTCGCTGTGCCACTCTTTCTCCCATTCCTGAGCAAAGCACTTGGATGTGATGTCAGAGGGGCACGAATTAGACCACTAAGGCAGGCAAGCTTTAGTCCAATCACCTGTGGGCTTTTACATTTAAAAGAGGGGGTCTTTATCAGGCTGCTGGTCCTGAGGTGATAATCCAGTAGAAGAACTATAAGCGTAGCTGTAGAGTTCTTCCTACCAATGTACCCCTTTGCATTTCTAATCAAACTACAAAGGGATCAATTAGCCAAAAGATGGAGATCACTGCATCCGTTGTTGGAATGTTCAGACACCGTTGGCACTGTAGGGTTGGAGATTTCAATACCGTTGACTGTAGAAGGGAAAAACCTGAGTTCAGAACAAGATAATCTCCCAAGAACAAGAACAGTACACCAGAACAATGCGAGACGTACAAGAAGAAAACAATGAGATCAGGTTTTGGACTTACCACTGTGGATCTATGGCGAATCACTACCGAGGAACTCATACACCACCCAACCTAGCCCTAACACTGCACCGGCAAGAGGACGCCTAGGCGGAAGCAGTCTCTAGTCCAGGAGGCTATCCCGACAAAACGAGGACGCCTAGCGGCCTATGCACCAATGTTCACAGTCTCTAGTCCAAGCGCTTTGGAAATTTGGATGGTGTAGGTTCGCTCTAGGCAGAAAAGCAAGAGGAAACCAGACCCAAAGGTGACCCGGAGAACGGTCAGCAGTGTGTAAAAAAGAATGTATTACAATCCAATAAGCAGTAGCAGGTCGTTGGACGGTCCGGATTCAGCAGCGTGAGAGCAAATGAAGGTAAGATCCGATAAGAAGAAGCAGGTCAGAGGACGGTCTGGAATCAGCAGCGGGCGAGCATATGAAGGTAAGATCCGAGGAAGCAGGTTATTGGATGGTCCGGAGTTTGGCAGCTTGCGAGCAAAGAAGGTAAGGCAAAAACACAAAGAAGGAGCAGGTCAGAGGGGCAGACCGGGGTCGAAATACCAGGGGAAATTCAATATAGACAAGGACGGGCAAGACAGGTCAAGAAAAAGAGCAAAAACAGTAAACACTAGCCTTGATTCAAAATCAGAAGCAGCGAGTGCAGTTACCCGAAAGTGTTTATAACGGGTGAATGCGGCCTCGCTTGACTCCTCCTCCACGGAACACAATAACGTTACGCTTGTGGAGAGGACACCACAATCGCCATGGTAACAACGTAGTACGAGTTCTGATGCGGTTGTGGGTGTAACGGGGTACTGAATGTTGTGTCAGATTTGGAGAGGTTTTCCCGGAGGTCTTGTCAAATGATAACGACGACAATGAACGTTGGTGTTCTTTCGGGCCAATCATGACAGTCTGCCACCACTTTTTGATTTACCCTGGAACAACACCTGAGAAGGAGAAGGATTGACTGGACCTGTTTTGGGAGAGTTGTAGTTTCCAAAGCCCTCAATCATCACCAGAATCTCAGTGGGTTGGAAGAGCAGACCCTGAAAGGACTTACCCTATCCTTAAGCATGTGCATTTGGTCTTACAGCACCTGGAGGACCAGATTTGCTAAGGTTCCATGTTCCGCCTCCTCAAGCCCGTTCCGATGGGCATCGAAACAAATTCAACGCCATTGAAGCTGAATTTCTGGCACTCTTTCGAACCATCAAAAAACTGTTTTCACATAGAGCCCCCTCAATGCTGCATCTTGCCCTTGTTGTCCCACCACCTGCTAGGCTCAAATCAACCGCTCACCACAGGGACTCAAAGTGAAGCACTGGAGAGTCACTTGCCGACTCAGACCAGGGGTTGCATCACGACTTGACCCGACTCGCCCCGCGAAATGCCGCTGGCTGCACTGCACATCAAAGCAACAGGATCACAATTTCAAAAACCACCACTGGTCAACTTGAACTGCTGCAATGTCACTGATCGACCATACGCAGCGATTACAACCCGACTCGGCGTTAAAGTGATCCTGGTGACCGCTTCGAAATGCATTGTCAAAAACTACCTTTGAGCTGCACGCATCTACTGCAGTTGAAATTGCTCAACACCTGCTCACTGCTTGGGCCCACACAGTCCACCATGCCCGAACCGAGCTTCATTCCATCGCATCACAGCTGAAAGCCAGAGACCCGAAATAAGGTACGGTCGGCCAATAACTGCCCCTCTTGGTCCATTTGGGCACTAGAAACTGGTTAGGTCACTTCTGTACCTTTTTTCATCAATATACATATCCTTTTTGTTGTTGACAATTTGCCTATCACCCCTGTATTTATACTCAGAGTGCTACATTCTTCTGTCTGTTGCATCCTCTCTGTCTTTCCACAGGGATGGGTTGTGTACAGTGTTTTGTAGTTGTGTTGCCTATGGTATGTTTGATTGAAGTATATATATTTGTATAGCCCATTTATTAGACAATCCCTTTATTTTAGACTGTGCTACTGAATTGTTTTGGTCTCTACTCGATCACATTAACACCCCCCTCAAGACAAAATCCTTCGCTGTGCCCACATTACTACAAAAGGCAAAGGAGGTATATCTTTTAACTGTGCCTGTTTTACCTTTACGACTGCGGTGCCTCTTGGTTCGTAGACGCGTGAGGGCTAAGTGGGCATTTTCCGCCCCTACTCATCCTTGTACTCTTGCAGAGCATAATTCAATTCCTCACAGTAAGTCAGTGCAGCAATTACTCCAGCCACAAGGTGCTCAGCATGGCATTAGAATTTAGTAAACAAAAATTGTAAATATATAGGCGATAAAGATGTGTGCCAGGTATTACCCTGCAAGTAATACCTTCGTATGCTTGGGAAAATGCCATAACAGGCTCTATAGGTTCAAATGCAATCTGACAGGTCTTTTTTTTAAAGATAAATGGTGTCAGTTCCATTCACATAATCTGAGATGAATCAATATAAAAAGTCCTCATCTAATTATCCGACCCTCATTATTCTAATGAGCATGTGTGTTCATCATTGAACTTGATCCCGTATGTACCACATGCATTGGCTGATTGTGGTGGATCCAGTGGCGTCGCAAGGGAGAACATGGGGGGCCGTGCCACCCCTCTGAAATCCTGCCCCCCCCCTACCTAAGGTGAGCACTGACTGTGTTCTCTGTTTGTGGTATTATTTGTGACACTCACTTAGGCAAATGTCTGCAGATCACACAGCAAATACTCTCCTTTTGTCTCAAAGCTAGCAGTGATCTTGGTATGCATTCTGGCATCGGTATGAACATGAGAGCGAGCCACTTGTCAGGTGTTTCTGCACGGCTTCTGCACAGCGACCTCCATAGTGTGCAAAGCAGCTTGCAGCCCCTCCCGTCAGAAAGTAGTGCACGAAACTGCTAATGATGGGCAATTAGTCACTGAATAGTTTCATGCCTGCATTCGGATGGGAGGGGAGGTTCAGTGGGGTGTGGGTAGTTGGTGTGCACAAAAGCTTCTCTGCAGCAGTGTGTGTGACGTCAAGCATTACCTTTCATAGGCGCACCCACCCCCCACTTTTGTCTGTGCCCCCCCAGTTTTATCTTTGGCCCCTCTGTGCCCCTCCTAAATTTGATTCCTGGCGACGCCACTGGGTGGATCAAGCACATTTTGAATTTTTGAATTTTCGAAGGAAGACCATTCAGTGACCTGCAGGCTTGCAGCATCGTCACTCAGCTACACACCCACCCCTTTGCTAGCACTCTTTACACTCCTCCCAGCACTCATTACACTCCTCCCAATAAGTGCTTTGCGTGAGATGTGCCGCACCAGGCATCCTGTGCAAGTGATTTGCACACATGCACCACATGCACTCCTCCCAGCACTCATTACACTCCTCCCAATAAATGCTTTGCGTGACATGTGCCGCACCAGGCATCCTGTGCAAGTGATTTACACACATGCACCACTGCTTTGATGCCGATCAACGTTGCTAAATGATAAATGCACATAACATCTGCACTTTCAAAGATGTGCTCCCTTTCTTTTCTGTAACACGAAGCTGAAAAGGCTCACAAGGGCCATTTGTTTTAGTGTTTGATGTAGGATAGATAATTGGCCACAGAAATGCTACTTGGAATCTCCTCTGTGCCCATACCTTTTGATGATCCAGTGTGAAGAGAGGGTCCTGTTGAGCGTAGAATTCAAAGGATTGAAATTGTCCCACACAAAACTGATCATCTATAATCAGACAAGAGGCTGGGACACCACCAGGGAGAGCGCACCACCAGGGAGAGAGAAGCATGCAGAGTGGTTGCAGTGTCCTGCATCCACACCGAAGTGGACAGTTCCAATGCCAGGCCTTGCGCACAAGGACTGGAGGAAGGGAGGCGCGTTTCATTGGCTGTAGCAGCGTGTTGTCAAATGCTGCTGCAGCCAATCATATTAAAAGCATAGTGTGTACAGCTCCCGATTGGCTGAACACCTAACACTGCCATGGAAGGGTAGGGAAGGCAAACACAAACACATGAACAGTCATTAATGTGCATTTGCCGCCTCAGAATCAAAAGTGTCCGGGACAGACGGCCATGCACCTTACATGGAACATTGGTTATAAGAAGGGTTCACAGGAAACAGAGAAGGTGGGATCGGTAGGGGAAGCAGGAGGCAATCGAGGAAGGAGAAATAAGGTTCTGTGGTGATCAGCGATTGACAAGATATGTTTTGACTCTAATAAACTCTATTGATCCTTGGAAAGGAGTGTGATGCTGCATATCGATGGCTTTAAGAGACTGCTGTGACCAGCAATCCCGCATGAGTCCATTATGAGGCTTCTGTGTCCTCCAGCTACCCTGTGGCCTGACCATGCTTCCCTTTTCCATTGCTTTCCACCGACCCATCTACGCCCTCAACTACGCAAGTGCTAAATGAACCACTGGTTTCTTGAATACGTTTATACATTGTTGGATTTTAGCTAAATTGTATTTTTCTTTTTTTGTTTTTATAGGCATAGGCCTACAAGCCCCACCATGCAACGCATTGTGTTCTTTTAAAAGTCAGCACTGGATGCATTCTACCTAATGACTCAAGGCATCAAGGTTATTCTGCCCCCTTAGTGGGTGTTTCCCCAAGTTCCACCAGGGCCCATGAATATGCAACTTGGCACTGATGTTAGCAGCGACCAACAACTGCATCATGTGCCCTGCTGAGTTGGTGCAGTTGCCATGTGAGGACTGCTTAGCCAGTGCTAATGTCAGTCACTGGAAATGTTGGTGCAAACATTCCCATCACTTTGGAGCTCCCTGTGATCAGCCATGTAGGTGGCCCACTAACAGTATAACCATGGGTGGACTGGGAACCAAAAGAGGCCTGGAAATAATTACTGGAAAACCAAAAGAGGCCCTGGAAATAATGTTCGAAGTGGCCTCATGTTACACATTTTCTGCAAGCCCAACCCCTTTTCCTATGAGAAAATGTAGAAATGGCACATAAAAGAGGCCCAGGGTGCAGAGGCCCACTGGGAAATCTCCACAGTACTCTACAGGCCAGTAGTCCACCCCTGAGTAGAGACAAGGGCTAGCCAACCGGCCTTCCCTCTAGATGTGTTAGCCTGCACTCCCAGGGATCCCTCCCCTCTGACTATGCTGACTGGGGCTGATGGGAGTAGTTCACCCACACATCTGGAGAGTGTCAGCTTGGCTACTCCAGGCTGTAATCCAGTGCAAGAAGAGGAGGAGCTTGCAAAGCTGGACAGTGACTAGAGATGAAAGGCAGACATTTTGCTTCTGAATCCCTCCCTTGAGACATCTTCCTGAACACTGCGACTGTCTTGTGCTGCTTTTCAGCTATACGGAGACCCAATGCCCGGGCACGTATAGCAGTTATAGTCCTGCTTTCGATACACAAGACTCATTCAATGCAGCACATTTCAATCTTCGCCCATGCTTCCCTCCCTTTGTCAGGGCTCTTCGCTCTAATGA
Source organism: Ambystoma mexicanum (assembly GCF_040938575.1). NCBI lineage: Eukaryota > Metazoa > Chordata > Amphibia > Caudata > Ambystomatidae > Ambystoma > Ambystoma mexicanum. The sequence goes on along the minus strand of NC_090924.1, from coordinate 1,312,434,801 downwards.
TTTATTGATGCAAGTGGCATGAAGTGGGTGGCTACAGACTTCAATTGCTTTGCAATTCTGCGCCTCATTGCCTTTGTGGATCTAAAGCGTTACATTGTATTCATCAGGCGAAAGGCATTTCGAGTGCAGGCGTGAGTGCAGGCGCTGCACACAGGTTTTCAGACTGCAGTCGGAATCAGTTCAAGAAGGCCCTGGGAGGCCCAGGAGAGCCATGTTAACCTAGAGATGAAGGTCGTCTGTGCACGAAGAACACATTCCCTGCACATGTGGGAAGGTGGAGGTAGGGGCATGATATGATATGACGTTTATAGCGTGCCTACACACAAGTATTTCAAGGCGCGACGTGGCAAGGGAGGGGAACACAGGGAGGACAAGACAACGATCTTACTAGGCCAGGTGACATTGAGAATGTGCAAGTGCAGGGGAGAGGAACGGGAAAAGTGCCAAGGTTTACCTGGTTCAAGAATGTGTCCAAGGCACAAATAAATACAAATAGGATTTTAAATATCGTACTGAGAGGGACGAGAGGAGGGAATGTCTGGATCAACCTTTGGAGAAGGTGGGGTCCATAGGGATTTACAGCACTGCGTAGAGCTTCAGGGAGCTACACTGAATAAAATGTAAGCTGAAGATGATTTGCGGGAGAGCTGTCTCTGTATAGGACAGGCCCCTGTGGAAATAGCCTTCGCGCTCTTTGCTACTCGCCACCACCTGGCCTTTTGAATACAGCTGACGACCCTGTTACTTAGTAACATACAGGAGCCCGACATATTCCCATTGGATTCAATTGTGTTCTGTTCCCTTGGAAGCCTTGCATACCATAACATCCGCAGGAGGTGGTTGGTGCATTGACTCTTTCACTTGACATGGTGTTATCTTGTGCAAAAACACGTTTGCCCACATTCTGATAGGTGCGGGTTTGGAGGAAATCTGGAAAAAAGTTGCTTTTCCTCAACACTTTCTGAATCCGCATATACTCAAGAGTACTGTATGACTACATGTGGATTCTTAATATGTAGGTGCATATACTGCGCACATGTTAATATCAATGTCCCATGTGTTTTGTGTAGCGCAGAGCTGTCATTTGTTATGACTCTGCAGTGCTGTATCCTCTTGGTAATATTGAAAACCTGCCTGGTGTGCAATGATTGTGCGGCAATTAGGGCACTTGGGATTTGAACATCTGTCTGAAACGGCCATGGAAATAATGATAATATTGACTGTAGCATGTGTCTTTCCCTAAAGAAATAGAATACATCATATTGCTAGCATCAAGAGGCCCATGCTATAAACAATATAGCCTTATAGACCGAGCGAGGGGTCATTAGCAGCGAATTATGGCAGCGCCACCTAGTTATGGCCCAAAGGTCTATAAGGTTATTAGCACATCGCAGCAGTAACCATACATGTTTTGGAGTCTTGGTGGCGCAGTAAACAATGTTACTTTAACAGTGAGTAAAATAAATAGGTAGACGACGTTGTTAAATTAAATAAGGCTTTATTTTGTAGTATTTAAATTTATACAAACAGAAAAGGGTGTTCCCGGTGGACTAAGTTAGTAAATACATTTGTAAATTCTCTGAAAGCACAATCAATCTGTATTTGGCATCCCTGGAGTCATATGATTAATCCAAGGACAAGAGCGTTATCACATTAAGCCTACCAACGTTTAAAAGTGATGTATTTTAATGCCGAACGTTGTTAAACTGGAGCAGTTTCAACGTGAACAGGCTTTATGTGTCATTTAAATGTACTTCTCTATTAGAAAGTGAACGTATTTTGTTATGTTTTAGCTTTCTCTTCAGTGAGTTAAGTTGGTTGTGGCAGTGAAAAAAGAGATCTTGATGAAAACAATCTTGCATGGAAATCGCAATGTTGTTTCCTTGTGAAGTTAGAATTTTCACAATGCCGTCAATACCACTAGTTATTGAATGTCCTCTTCACAATCCGATTGGCCGAGAGGAAGTCCAGAACGATCTCCACATAACAATATGTATTACTAGCTGTACATGTTGGATCAAATACTGATTTTGCGCTCTATATCTCACAATGTGCTCTCTTTCTCTCTCCGCCTCTTGTGTGGATGTGCCTTTAATCACCTCAACCCAAAACAGGCCCACCACTTAAGAAGCGAGTACACAGTTTTACATAAATCGATTTATTTGTACAAAGCTCCAGGGAGTGGTTAGATGGTGCTGCAGGACCAAACTAACCCAAGTCTCGACAACACAACATCAGTTGTCATCTTACATACTGTTTGCAACAATTAAAACACTCCCAGATACTTTAATACAATCCACCCCACAAATATGATAGGACAAAACCTTTTCAAAGAAATCTCATCTGTTCCCAATTCTTCCATTTTCATTGGCCAGTCTTATCTTGACTATCATCTTCAGATCATAATCAAAACACACCTCTTCTTGGGATTTCTCCATGGTAGGCCATGACGTAAGTACATGCTTAAACGTTGGAATTGGAAATATAATTCATTGCAAGCAATAACTGGCCTAAGGCCTTTAAATTTAAGTGTGATTGCACATAGTCCGCGTACGTATTTTTGAAAATAGAGGAAGGTATGAATAAAAAGGATCTTCTTTGAACTACTGATTGCGATCTCAATTCCCCAGACTCCTCACACGTTTAAAAGACCTCCTAATATATGCTGCAAAATACAGCCTCTGATGACCTGTAAAAACACTTAGCTGCCGGATACCCTGGGTCTCTTGTTTATTACCACCAAACAAATGAGTAAACCTCTGTAAAGGAGCAGATGGGTGTGTTTTCCTTAGCTCCCGCCCCTCTCCCCCGTCATATTGGAACAGCAGGAGAAGAGCCCTTTATGGTACTCCATGTGATGTCCCTATACTACATTGAGTAAACTAGAGACGATATGCATTCAGACACTCAGACAACCATACAGAATGTACCCGAATGTAAAACAGGTGAGTTTTCAGTTTCTTCCTGAATAATTCTGTGGATTTTAAGCACCTCGAGTTCAGAGGGAGGCCATTCCAGGTCTTGGGGACTGCAAATTAAAAGGACCCCTTTGAGGCCTTTGCAGTTCTAAACCTAGGAATAACTAACTGATCAGTATTACTAGATCTTAAGGGTCGTGTAAAGTGTTTTTCTTTCAAAAGTTCCTGAAGGTAAACCAGCATCAATCCCTGATGGCATTTCTGAGTGATGACCAGAAGACAAAACAAACATATTGATATGATATGATATGATAGGGCATTTGTAACGCGCCTATACACAAGTGAGCCAATGCAAGGCACGTCTAGCCGTAGAGACATGGTCTCTCCGAGCAATTCCAATGACTACTTGGACTGCTCCATTCTGTATTACCTGGAACCTGTTAAGATTGGTTTGGTTAATACCATTTAGCAGACTACAACAGTAATCTAGCTTCACACCCACAATTGATCTTGCAATGATGACACCAACTGCCGACGTGTGCCTGCATATTGAGGTGTTGGTCCAATATGACACCCAGCGTCTTAACCTTCTTTGAAGTGAATATTTTGGAGTCCTCAATAAGAAAGCTATCATAATCCTGGCCCAATTTCTGTAATATGTTGGGAGTCCCGACAATCAATCTCTCAGTTTTTTTTCTATTCAAAGCCAGATCATTTTGGATCATCCAACTCTAAATGAGAGTGTAAACTTTGTTCAACTGTGCCTCATCAGTTTCGTATGACCCAACAATAGGAATGATACATTGAGTATCATCAGCATAATTCATAAACACAACTCCCCCATGCTCCAGGAGGACGAAAAAGGGAGCCGTATAGCTATTGTACAGGCATTGCGATAAGCAAGCTCCCTGCGGAACACCCACTTGAATCACTATGGGATCAGACACTGCCTCATCGTGGAAAACTCTGCTGTCCTGATTTCAAAGGAACAAGGAAACCCAGTGAGAAGCAGCCGTGACAAATTGGCTTCGTCCCTCAATCTGGTGGACATGATGGTATGATCCACCAGGTCGAAGGCCGCCGACAAATCCAACATCATCAAGATGGAAGCCTTTCCCTTATCTATGCCTTCTTATAGTCTAGCCTTAATTTCCAACAATGCACTCTCTGTTCCAAATCCCCATCTAAATCCAGATTGACGATAGTTAAGGATATGACATTTATTAAGATGTTCTGAGATTTGGACAAATGCGACACAGACCAGTATTTTTAACAGGAATGGTGTGTTAGAAATAGGTCTATATTTAAGCTGGGAATCCACAGGAAGACCAGGGTTTTTAATAATGGGAGTTACCCAAGCCTTTTTAATATCCTGGAGCACTAAGCTTTCCAAGAAGGGTGCATCAACAAATTTGCAAATAGCATCAAGCAATATGGGAGAACAGGTTTTAATGATAGCCGCTGCGCAAGGGTCATCCATAAAAGTGCTGGTTTTTAGCTGTTCCACTATCTTAGCAAGGTCCAAAATGGTTATGGCTGAAAAACTAAATTGCGGAATAAGAGGGCATCTAACAAATTCCAGATTCTCTCCTTCACCCAATGGCTTAGGTTGACTCCATTTTTTGGATCAATATCTGCCTTAATTCCGTTCAATTTTCTCTCAATGGCATCCTGAATGGCAGAACACCAGGCAGTGTCCTTTACAAGTAAACCGAAATTGGGGTGGGAGGATATCCTTACTCCTTAAGGATCTTAAATAACTCCTTCACATCGAAATGGGCATTTTGAAATCTCTTATTGAAGGAATTTTCTTTGGCATCTACAATGGCTAGTTTGTATTCTTTAGCCACTACTTTATAGGCTGCCAATGTTAAGGAGGTAGGATTTTGTTTCCAAATATGGATCAGTTTAAGCATGGAAGCTTTAAGGCCCTTAAGTTCTGACGAGAACCAGGAGTTGATTTTTTGAGCTTGCTTGTGATTTCTCTTTTTTAGTGGGCCCAGCATATTGGAGATGCTATTCATAGAAGAAGAGAGAATGTGCACCATCTCGGTGGGAGAATTTGTGTTTGAGAAATTCACAAAGTATGAGCTCAGCAATGGTTTGATCTTCTCCTGAATAAGATTCTTAACATTTCTGGACTGAAATTCCTGAGACTTTCCTCCTTTTTTCTTGACAGGAAAAGTTGCTTGCACTGTAAAGTGCCTGAGTAATGGTCTGACCATGAGCAAGGCAGTATATGAAAGTAAAGTCTTAAGAATCGACATTAAGGGTAGAGACCCAAACTACGGGATGCCTCTTACAGTGGGGTGGAACATCCATCTTTTGTACGAAACCCAGATTGGATAAACCCAACTCTAAGTCGGAAGCCAAGTTGTCGTGTTCGTGGCCAAGCCACAAGCTGAAGTGCCCTAATAACAAAAAGCTAATATTTGTTTTCAGTAGTTGGAGGAGAAAATTAGAGAGGACCGAGGTGAAATCCTCATTTGCAATGGGGGACCTCTAAATCAAAAGAACGTTAATAGAGGATTTTGCATTGAGTCCAATTTTGCCATATTTCGACTCCAAACCCTCTGCAAGTTGGCCATTTATGTCCCACACCGTGAGCGACAATCTATAGATTAGTGCAACTCCCCCCCTCTCCCATCAGATCTATCCTGAAGTAACATACAGTATCCATTAGGAATGGCTAAATTCAGAGAAGGGCCTGCTGCACTATGGCCCCAAGTCTCCATAATCTTGAACTAATCAATATCATTACACTCAATATAGGTAGCAACTGCAACAGCATGTTTTACGAATGACCTAGTATTGAGAATGATTACCTTCTGGTCAGAGACAGGGATCATTTTCGGTCTCAAAGGGGGAGAACCAACCCCCTCCCCGAAAAAGGGCCCCCAACCCTCAGAGGTGAAGAAGAATCCTCCAAGTGAAGAAATGCCCCCCAATATCATGGAGAACCCTCCTTGGTCGAGCTCTAAGTTAGAGGCACTGACTCAAATACTCCTACAATCTTGCATGGCCCACGACTCAAACCTTCCACAAGAGTGAGGTATAGAGACAATTGTGGACTGAACAGTATTATCAATGGCCGACGTAATTGCTACAGCAGTTTGTGGACAGCTCGGCGACGGCGCAGAGGAAGGATGATCAATAGTAGTACCAGTAGTATTACAGCTACTAGGATTAGCCAAACAGGGCAACTCCTACCTCTGCAGATCCTTGTCAAAAATATTTCTGGAAGCCGCAATATAGGCTAGAACCTCTGCTATACCCATCTGGGAGGGGGGAAAGAAAACAAGGCAAACTTGACCTTCTTACCTTCTGGCACTTCACAGACCGCCACAGACCACTTGGTGGTCCCGGACTGGCGCTCTCATGCCTGAAATGCAAAGAAATACGGTGCGAGAACCATCAGGCAGCCTGGGTAATGTAGTTCTTCTACAATGAAAACACGCAAGTCACGGCTGCTTCTGAACACGAAAGCGGGATGCAGATTGTGGCTCAGCAAATGGAAATATAATATCGGAAGAAGGCAAAGTAATAACAATAGTAGCACAATATAAACGCACAGTAATAATTATAAAAGCAAAATATGGGCAGAATCAATAAAAACAAGATAAGTAAAAGCAAAGTGCTACAAAAAGATTAAAAATGAAGATGAGGCAATGAGAAGAGAAGAGGCTAAATGGGCATACACTGAAGTCACCAGCTATTTAAAGTCTTACCACAGACCGCTTTGATAAAATAAAGAAGAGAATAAAAGGTCGGGTAAGTATAGACAGTCAAGATCTACTTGTCACCATGGGGAACACTCCACTTCTACACTTATGTAGGGCACTCCCAAGATATACAGCAAAAAAAAGGAAGTATCATTCAGAGTGGGTTCAAGGCACGACTAATAAGACACTCATGCCGTGGTCTCAAGAGGGTTTATTGTCAAAAACAGTATTGCGACGTATGATGACGTGTTTACATGCTACATATAAGGGAAAAGAGTTACAGACAAGGTTGGCTGTTTTAGAATTATGGTGCACCAGAGTGAGAAAGAAGATCCAGCCAAGAAGGAGTGGATGCTTAATCAGTATAAAGGGGAGGAGGTAACGCCTTCGGCTCCCCTTTCCCCCTCTGAAAATAAGAGCGCAGATACAGACGAGAAGGGATTTTATCCCTTAAAGGAACTGAAAGCAGCGGCGGGGTACGTTAATCTGACATATGAGCCCCCCCACCTATAACAGTGAGGACAATATGGAAGATAGCAAAAGCAGAGAGCGAAAGTATATCTCGACACACAATGAAAGTAAACGGTGTGATGAGAAGGATAGGCAAGATGGACAGATGGATATAGAGGGAGAGGCAAATAAAAAGAAAGAAATTACAAATCTAAAGGAGTAACAATAGTACAGAATGAATGGATGGGTGAGAAGACAAATATTACTGAAGCTAGACGATAAGTGTATTGATGGAGTCTGAGAAAGAGAAGACAGAATAGAGCAAGAAAAGAAAGAAAAGGAAGAAGAGAGAGCATATAAAGAGGAGTAGGAAAGAGAAAGGAAGTGAAGGGAAGAACAAAGGTATGTGGCAAGGAAAGAAAACAAGATGTTAGAAGAGATAAGAGGAGGTAGCAGCACAAAGAATGAAAGAACACAGATTGCATAGAAGGCGAGAGGATGATGATTTAAGGGTAATGAGGAGGAGAGAAGAAGAAATGAACCGAAGTAGGGGACTAAAAGATGATGAAATAGAGTATCTATGTCAAAGAAGTATAGTGCTGATTGAAGCACAAGAACGATTTGAGGAAGAGAGAGGGTCATAACAGCCCCAAAGGGATGTGCAAGGAAACCAAGATTACCAACATGGGCTGATGAGAGAGACACAGAAAGCATAGGGAAAAGAAATGGGGATTTATATTGTAATATAAGGGATATAAGACCCAAGAGAATATATAAGGATCTCTATCGAGGGAAACGGGAGGAAGGACAGTTGATGTCATAACAGATGAGCACAGAACATTGTCTTTAAACAGATTAGATCTTGATGATGGGGAAAAGGATAATAGTCATACAGGTCGGGGCATAATGATGTCAGACGAGGAAAGGTAAGAAAGTGAGACAGGGCAAAGAGAGAGCGCATGTGGATTTTGAAAAGAATTGAGTGTAGAAAAATGGCTAAAATGGTCAGATCTAGAGGACCCCAAAGAAAGACCAGAATCGACACAATATACTGTGAAACTACAAGTACAATAATGCAGTGCAGGGGATGTATCCCTGCCTTAGCCTTATGTAAATAGATTAAGGGCATTACCATTACGGAGACAGACGGGCAAAACTAGCCCCGTCTGGAAAATAAGAAGTAGGTATGATTATGGACCAGGATTTTCACAATTCCCATTACTGGAGAAAGGGGGAGGACAACCACAATATATTCCATGGCCACAAATGCATAAGGATAACTTCAAATTCAAACTGCTGAGTTTAACTTCCAGTGCAGGAAAATGAATTCATGATATAGAGAGAATGACATCAGGAATGACCTTAGCTAAAGGTGACATCAAAGGTCTGATAGCAGCATTTCTAGGGGAGAGAACTAACAACATTCGGAAATTAGCAGGATGCGCAGGTGTGACTGCACAAAGCACGACACATAAGGGAGTGCCATTTAATAATTACAGAGCAGACATATGGCAAGCACTCACAGTACAATATCCGGAGTACATCCGATATGGGCACAGTTATGACTGGGAAAATTGGGGAGGATGAAGATCCTGTTGCTTTTAATGAATATATTCAAGAGAGATGGCGCCTTGAGACGAGAGAACCGTTGGATAAAACTGTAGCAATATTTTACGACATTTTATGTCAGGGCCTGCCTGAGCCAATCCAATGGCAGATGAAGAAACAGGGTGGAACGGAAGCAAAACCATGGCCAGAAATATAATTGATGATCGTGCATCATTGCCGATTATTACAGGAGAAGAACAAGAAGAAAGCCGAGAGCAGGAAGCAGGAAGAGGTGAAGTTAGTCCAGAAACAGTTATCAAAAGGAGCCATAGAGGGATCATATATTGACAAGTAACGAAGGTGTGGTACACAGGAGATGCGACCAGTGCAGCAAAATAACACAGTATATGCCACAGATCGAGGTGGGTACAATTTCTGGCCAAGAGGAATAGGGAATGGGCGTAGAGGTGGAGGACAAGTGGGATTTCAAAACCCTCAAGGAGGAGGAGGATTTAATGGAGGACAGCTGCAACAATGATGGAATTGTGGGAGAATAGGGCACATAAGCCAGAACATGTAGAAGCAGAGGATGCAAGCAGCAAAATTGGCCAACTCCAAGAGGGGGGGATGGGCAATGTTCAAAAATATAATAGAGAACCACAGGAATGTTATGTCCAAGATCACACACAGGCTCAGACATATGCGCAGAAATCACAGCAAACACAGCAAGCAACATTGCAAATGCAATTGCCACAAGGACAACTTCCGCAAGCAACCATGCAAACACAAATGGTACTGACTAAGCAAGCACAGACACAACCGGTTATAACACCACAAAAGAATATGAAAACAGAACATGCACTCAAACTAGGGAGTGTTACCATGGTAGGAAGAAATCCTTTCACAGGTACAGATATGAATGTATATCCACAACAAGACAGCCCACAGAGCAAACTGATGTTTTCAGTACTATCTGTGACACCAGACCCCCAAGAGGAAGAAAGGGTCATGGTGACGATAGGAGGCAAGACATTTTCATTTCTTGTAGACACTGGAGCAACTCGTTCCTGTGTCCATGAGGGAAAATACCCAATGTAAGCTATTGCCATGAATGTGCAGGGATTCTCTGGGGTGATTAGTTTACTTCCTTTTACAGATGAATTACCAGTCTCAATAGGAAAACACAACCTATCAATGCCATTATTATATTCTAGGCAGACGCTAGTTAACATATTAGGGCATGACTTGATGACGAAACTGAACATGACAATGGCCCTCATTACGACCCTGGCGGATTTTTACCGCCATCGACGGACTTTCCGGCCATGGCGCAAAGTCCCTTTACGCCATGGCGGATGGCGGACTTACCGCCCCATTCCGAGGTCGGCGGGGCGGTAAGTCCCCATTGACCCATTTACCCTTCCCCATTCCCATTTCGGCCCCATAGGGCTCAATGGGAGTGGGGAAGGAGTTAATTACGCCACCGTAAAATACGGTGGCGTAATTAACACCAAGGTCCCGGAGCGCCATGGATTTTTCCGCCCGCAAAAAGCGGGCGGAAAAATGACCATGGCGCTCCAGAAACTCGTAGTTGGCGGTAAGGGGTCCGCGCAGCTAACGCTGGCGCAGACCCCTTAGCGCCAGGGTCGTAATGAGGCCCAATATCTTTTACTGATGATGGAATAGTGTGTTCCACCCCAGGGCGACATTATATGTATGTGAGAGAGTTTAGATTAGCCTTTACAGGACAGAAGGCATTACAAAGAGTTCCCTCAGAAGTATTTTTGTATGGAGTGGCTGTTTTATTATCATGGTTACCCAGGTTGATAGGTAAACCGTTAAGAGTACCAGATGAGTTTTTGTTTAGACCAGAAATCCTCATGGACGATGAAGAAGGGCAGATTATTCCCTTACAGCTAGAAGCAGCATTGGTCAGAAAGGTATGTGTGGTTCTTCATGGGACAGATGTTGAGGGGAGAGGATGGAGAACAGTGATAGCCCTCAGTGAAGGATAAAGATTGACAGATTTGACAGACCAGGAGTTGTTTAAGGATGAGTACTCAGACAATTAATTAGTATTTTTCATACATCTCGCTTATTCGATTAAAGTACAGAATAGAGAAATACCACAGAGAATGATGGTGGTAAAAAAGAAACCATAATATTTTCAGGATGATTTAGAGAAAGTGGCAAGTATCCTATGGTTCACAAGCCCATATGATGTGGGTCTATTAAAAGGAGTAGGATCAGTTCAAATTAAACTTAAACAAACAGAAGCCCTTTTGCGACGAGCAAAACTATAATCCATGTCTAGAGAAGCAGATGAAGGTATGTTTGAGACCATTTCTGCTACAATGAAGCAAGAACTATTGGTACCATCTGGTTCATCGTGTAAGACAGCTGTGTACTAAGTGAAGAAATCAATGGGTGGCTTGTGGAGATTCATACAGGACCTTCGTCCCTAAAAAATATAGTCGAAGCTGAATTTTCTTTCCAAATCCTGCAACAATATTGTGTAACATCACATCTATTTGACTTACTTTTCGTATAGAAATATCTACCTGAAACATACTTGTTTGCCCCATGGGTACTGTGAGTCCTCTTCAATCTTTAATTAGAGTCCTTCAGATGGACCTAAGTAATGCTGTCATGATCTCTGCTTCCAAAAGATCAGGACTTGCCCAACTCCCTTGGAAGCAGACCCATAACCCCGGTTCCGAGTGCCAGCCAGTCCCAATTGGGACCTTTTGGACCCTATCCTGTCGCCAGTGGCACCAGGCTCATAAAGATGCCCAGTCCCAGCGCTGGAAGCGCCGGGCTCATAATGCTTGGGTGGACTTACCTGCAGCAGACCATGCTGCTTACTTACCTGCCAGTTGAGCCCCTGATCCTCTTCTGTTTGGGACTACTTTTCCTGTTGGGTGGGGCAGGAGCCACGCCCTAGGTTCAGAACACTGGAACTCTTCTGGAAAGCAGGAACTCTTTTCTTAGGCGAGGCTGTGGAAGGAGACACCTAAGCACTACAGGAGGCTATTTAAACCACACCCGATGGATGAATCTTGCTTTGTGTTATTCTGCATTCTCTGCAGCAGAACGCTCATCGTGTCTTCTGCTTCTGATCCTGGGCCTAAGGGAACAAAGGCTTACCATCCTGGAATCCAGTCTTCAGCAGCACCTGTAAAGACAAAGAAAGAACAGGTTAGCACTACGGTCTTCAGTGGCAGCGCATCTCTTACCTGGTCCATCGGCTGTCACCAACGCCTCGCGCTGCATTCCGGCATCTGAAAGACAAAGGCTTACCTACTCTTCGCATGCTCCGGAGGTCTTCGCACTGCATTCCGGCATCTGAAAGACAAAAGCTTACCAGCTCTTCGCACGCTTCGGAGGCCTTCGGCGCTGCATCCCGCATCTTAAAGACAAAAGAAGGTGCGTTTAAAGACATTTGGCAACTTTATTACTCACGTGCCATTACTCCTTCCCACGCCGAATCCAGTGGGTATTCCAGCACCCTTCAGCTTCTCTAAAGCTCCGAACTTGTACCTGCAAGCTAAAAGGGACAGTTAGTGCGCATCGTGAAGCAGGCTACAAGCGCTTACTTACGTGCTTCCAGGCGCTTCTATTCCTCACGCGGGTTCGATCCTCAACTCTCATCAGCCCGCCATCCGCCATCGCCGGAACCCTGCAAAACAAGAGATATCATTACAAAAGACTTTTAAGACATTTGAAGTGCCCAGAACTTACCGTTCGTGCAGTTAACAACGGACAGCAGTCCTCTGAGGTCAAGAGGCCTGCACCCTTATCCAGTGAAGAAACTGGTTACGGCACCCTGCCCCGAGGCAGATGGAGAGCTCGGCGTTCACTTACCTAAGGTGAGGGCGTTAACCTTTGGGGTTCTACAGGAGAAGAGAAAGGGAAGAGGAGAGAGGCACCCAATAACCCCAGTTCATTAATCCCATATTTTCTATCTGAAGACATCTTACTCTTCGAGTCAGACATACAGTGCACAGAGGTCCAGCCCAAAGAGCCAACCGTGTGTTACACATCACCTTTGAAGATACGGCATTCACCCAGTCAAGACCGGCGCCTCTGCGGGAATCAGGTGAGCGTTACAGAACACAAAGCCTACCGCAAAACTCCCACCCAGGCGCTATGGAAACCTTGGATACCGACCAGCTAGCCCAGTTACTTGGGGAACTAAGAGCAGAAGTGCATGCAGCCCATCAGGAAACGAATGCTGTAAGAAGGGAACTGATTATTTCCAAGGAGCGAACAGACGATCTCGCTAGACAATTGCTACAGTCACAAGCCGGACAAACTCCGTTACCCGCATCAGGGGCAAATCTTCCTTCAACATCCTCTACGAACCCAGTACAGATCAATCTACCTGGGAATGTACCTCTGGCTCCGCCCGAACGATTTTCTGGTGACCCAAAGAGGTTTGCGGTATTTATTAATCAGTGCCGGTTGCACTTCTTATGCCGGCCAGCAGCCTTTCCAACTGATCAAGATAAGGTAGCTTTCGTGCTTTCGTACCTTAGTGGCAATGCGGCAGACTGGTCGATCCCTCTAGTTAATCAAGATGATCCGGTTCTCCATGATTTTCAAGCTTTTCAGTTCAGTATGGAAAAACTGTTTGCAAGACATTCACAGGGGCAGGCCTTGGACAATGAGCTCCTTTCATTGCGACAGGGTAATCAAGACCTTTTGGCTTATATTGCGTCTTTCAACAGACTGATAGTGGAAACTCGATGGCCTGAGGACAAAAGGATTACGCTGTTTTATAGAGGTCTACGTGGAGAGCTCAACGATGTGTTAGCCCAAGTAGTGAATCCCCCGCAAGACTGTTCGGACTATATTGACTTAGTCGTTCAAATAGACCACAGACTGCAGAACAGGAAGGCCGATCGTTCCAAGTTTGATGCTCGAGTATTTTCCAAACCACCAACTCCTACCAAAGGAGTAGTCTCCGGGGAACCCATGCAAATAGGGGGCCTGAAAGGACCACTAACACAAAGGGAGCGGGAAAGGAGAAAACAGCTGCAATTATGTCTCTATTGCGGAAACTCGGGGCACTTTCTTCGAGACTGTCCGGTGAAACTAGCCAAGAAGGCAGTAGGAGCTGCAGTTACCAGGGTCACAAACTCTGAGCAGGGAAACGACCTCGCCCGACAAGAATAGAGGTCCTCTTGCCGAGCGTTAAAACCAGTTCTGTGACCTCGCATTTCGTGATACCTATGGTCCTCATTAGCCCTGCACATCCGGATCGAATACATGCGATTGAAGCTTACGTCGACAGCGGTGCCATCGGCAATTCTGTGGATCATGAAATGGTTTTGAGGATGAATCTGACTCTTTGTCCAAAGGCTGTAAAGGACGTCATTACTACGGTGGATGGTACGGAGATAGCCTCCGGACCAGTAACGCATACCACCCAAGAAGGGACGCTAGTAAGTCAAGATGGACACCATGAGAAGATTGTGTTCGATGTGATCAAGGCTGCTCAGTTCCAGATTATTCTAGGAATTCCTTGGTTAGAGAAGCACAATCCTCAGATCGATTGGCGAGCAAGAACGGTTCAGTTTCCAGAATGTGTCTCTACTTGTCACCCTCGACCTGGTGTTGCACTGGCAGCAATTTCTTCGGAGGCTCCCCAGTTACCTCCCGAATACCTAGAATTCCAAGATGTTTTCCGGAAGGATCAGGCTAACTCTCTACCTCCTCATAGGTCTTATGACTGCCAGATAGACCTGATACCTGGATCTACTCCTCCTTGTAGTAGAATTTATGCCCTCACCGAGCCTGAGAATCTTCACCTCCGACAATACCTGGATCAATACCTAGCGAATGGGTTTATTCGTCCTTCCAAGTCCCCTGCTTCCTCAGCTTTGTTCTTCGTTCCAAAAAAAGAAGGGGACCTTAGATTTGTATAGATTACCGAGCCCTGAACCAGATCACCGTTAAGAATAGATATCCGTTACCTTTGATCCCTGAACTCCTGGACCAAGTCAGAAAAGCATGCATATATACAAAGCTGGATCTTGGAGGAGCCTACCACTTGGTACGAGTAAAAGAGGGCGATGAATGGAAGACGGCCTTCCGCACCAAGTATAGGCTATTTGAATATCAGGTCATGCCCTTCGGACTTTGCAATGCCCCGGCCGCCTTTCAATATTTTATGAACGATGTCCTCAGAGAGCTCATAGATGTGTGTGTTGTTGTTTACATTGACGACATCCTCGTTTATTCTTCATCGGAAACTGAACATCGGAAACACGTGAAAATGGTCCTCGAGAGATTGCGTCAACACAAACTTTTCGCTAAGTTGGAAAAATGTGTTTCCAACGTGACAGAAGTTGAATTCTTGGGATTCATATTATCACCTAGCGGGAGTGCGTATGGATTCAAAGAAGGTCGATGCAATTCTCAAATGGCCATCGCCATCCTCCATAAAAGGTGTTGAAAGCATGTTAGGCTTCGCTAACTTTTACCGCAGGTTTATCCCCGAATTCTCTCGAATAGTCCAGCCCATCACCGCCTTGTTAAAGAAAAACAAACGTTTTGAATGGTCTACCGAGGCGGAACGAGCTTTCCAGAATTTGAAGACTAGATTTATCTCTGCACCGATCTTAAAACATCCTCGCCCAGAACTCCCCTACATCGTTGAAACTGATGCTTCAAGCCTTGCCATGGGGGCAGTTCTATCACAAAAAGACCCAGTAACCAATCAGTTGCACAGTTGCATCCCGTGGCATTTTGGTCCCGCAAATTCTCGCCTCCTGAAATCAATTACACTATTACTGATAAGGAACTTCTAGCTATCAAGTCCGCCTTTAAGGCTTGGCGGCATTATCTTCTGGGGGCCCGACACACTGTTACTGTGATTACAGATCACCGAAACCTACAATATTTGAAAAACGCAAAAGCTCAATCCTCTAGGCAACTCCGTTGGGCACTATTCTTTGCCGAGTTTGACTTCATAATTACCTATCGACCTGGTACAAAAAACGGTAAAGCTGATGCCCTTTCTCGGATGGGAGTGGAAGAACGTTTGATCAATCCTAAACCTGTACCTATCATTCCCGAACAAAGAATTCTGGGTGTAATCGCCACACAATCCATAGAGGAAGTTAAGGATAAAGCCAGGCTACTGGTAACTCCAGCAGACATACAGAATTGGCATCTGCAGGGAAAGGACTTTACGGTGAAGGACAACCTATTATATTTCCAAGAACGGTTATACCTGCCCAGCACAGATTTACAGAAGAAGGTAATCTCTTGTTATCACGATTCTTTAATGGAAGGACATCCCGGTATGGCCAAAACCTCGGAAAAGATCAAGCGCTACTTCTGGTGGCCGTCTTGGAAAAAAGATATCAGAGACTTTATAATGTCCTGTGGAGTATGCGCCCAAAACAAGAGTCAAAAGGAAAAACCAGCCGGCCTCTTACTCCCTATTGACATCCCACCTCGCCCTTGGCATACGCTTTCTATGGACTTCATCACCGATCTACCTCCATGCTCCGGATACAATACGATCCTAGTAATCGTGGACCTATTCTCCAAGATGGCGCATTTCATTCCACTCAAAGGCTTACCAACAGCAGCAACTCTGGCCCGAGAATTTCTCGAAAACATCGTCCGACTGCACGGTTTTCCTTCAGTTCTAATTTCGGATCGAGGTAGTCAATTTATTTCTCATTTTTGGCGAAGTTGCTGTTGGTCGGCTCAAATTGATGTGAGACTTTCGACCAGCCACCAGCCTCAAACCGACGGACAAACCGAGAGGACCAATCAAACTCTGGAACAGTATTTGCGCTGCATGCTACAACAAACTGAAAAAACTTGGAAAGATATCCTTTGGATATCCGAATATGCCTACAATAACTCTGTCCACTCGGGAACTGGGAAGACCCCGTTTTTTCTTTTATACGGTAGTCACCCTCGAACCTCGGAGTTGGATCCACTCCAAGATCTTGGAACACCAGCAGTAGACCACCTGCATTCTACAATCACCCAAGTCTTTAAGGAAGCCGTTTCTCACCTTCAAAGGGCTAAAGAACAATACAAGAAAGGAGCAGACCAACATCGGAAGGAAGCCCCCCAATATCAAGTAGGAGATCAAGTCTGGTTATCCACCAAATATCTACCTCTAAAAGGACCACGCACATTCAACCCAAGATACCTTGGTCCCTATTCCATCACTACCATAGTAAATCCAGTAGCGGTCAAGTTGGACTTGCCCCCTCACATGAAGATACATCCGCTCTTCCACTTCTCTCTATTAAAACCCGTGCAACCTCAAACCCGACTAACTAAATCTCCAAAACCTATTCTAGTTGATGGAGAACTCGAGTTTGAAGTCAAAAGCAACCTGGATTCCAAGATCTCCAAATCTAAACTATTTTACCTGATTGACTGGAAAGGCTACGGTCCCCAAGAAAGATCCTGGGAACCTGCAGAATATGTCCACGCGCCTCGTCTAATCAAAAGATTTCATCGAACATTTCCTAACAAGCCAAAACCCCCGGAGAAGCCCGGTTTGGGAGGGGCCTTGAGGGGGGGTGCTGTCATGATCTCTGCTTCCAAAAGATCAGGACTTGCCCAACTCCCTTGGAAGCAGACCCATAACCCCGGTTCCGAGTGCCAGCCAGTCACAATTGGGACCTTTTGGACCCTGCCCTGGCGCCAGTGGCACCAGGCTCATAAAGATGCCCAGTCCCAGCGCTGGAAGCGCCGGGCTCATAATGCTTGGGTGGACTTACCTGCAGCAGACCATGCTGCTTACTTACCTGCCAGTTGAGCCCCTGATCCTCTTCTGTTTGGGACTACTTTTCCTGTTGGGTGGGGCAGGAGCCACGCCCTAGGTTCAGAACACTGGAACTCTTCTGGAAAGCAGGAACTCTTTTCTTAGGCGAGGCTGTGGAAGGAGACACCTAAGCACTACAGGAGGCTATTTAAACCACACCCGATGGATGAATCTTGCTTTGTGTTATTCTGCATTCTCTGCAGCAGAACGCTCATTGTGTCTTCTGCTTCTGATCCTGGGCCTAAGGGAACAAAGGCTTACCATCCTGGAATCCAGTCTTCAGCAGCACCTGTAAAGACAAAGAAAGAACAGGTTAGCACTACGGTCTTCAGTGGCAGCGCATCTCTTACCTGGTCCATCGGCTGTCACCAACGCCTCGCGCTGCATTCCGGCATCTGAAAGACAAAGGCTTACCTACTCTTCGCATGCTCCGGAGGTCTTCACACTGCATTCCGGCATCTGAAAGACAAAAGCTTACCAGCTCTTCGCACGCTTCGGAGGCCTTCGGCGCTGCATCCCGCCTCTGAAAGACAAAAGAAGGTGCGTTTAAAGACATTGGGCAACTTTATTACTCACGTGCCATTACTCCTTCCCACACCGAATCCAGTGGGTATTCCAGCACCCTTCAGCTTCTCTAAAGCTCCGAACTTGTACCTGCAAGATAAAAGGGACAGTTAGTGCGCATCGTGAAGCAGGCTACAAGCGCTTACTTACGTGCTTCCAGGCGCTTCTATTCCTCAACTCTCATCAGCCCACCATCCGCCATCGCCGGAACCCTGCAAAACAAGAGATATCATTACAAAAGACTTTTAAGACATTTGAAGTGCCCAGAACTTACCGTTCGTGCAGTTAACGACGGACAGCAGTCCTCTGAGGTCAAGAGGCCTGCACCCTTATCCAGTGAAGAAACTGTTTACGGCACCCTGCCCCGAGGCAGATGGAGAGCTTGGCGTTCACTTACCTAAGGTGAGGGCGTTAACCTTTGGGGTTCTACAGGAGAAGAGAAAGGGAAGAGGAGAGAGGCACCCAATAACCCCAGTTCATTAATCCCATATTTTCTATCTGCAGACATCTTACTCTTCAAGTCAGACATACAGTGCACAGAGGTCCAGCCCAAAGAGCCAACCATGTGTTACACATCACCTTTGAAGATACGGCATTCACCCAGTCAAGACCGGCGCCTCTGCGGGAATCAGGTGAGTGTTACAAATATTCAGCTCAAAAGTGCAATAATTCAATATGTGGATAACATGCTGGTGTGTAGTGAGCTAGAAGAAAGATGCAGAGAAGATTCAAGTAAGCTTATGACTATACTCTCAGAGAAAGGGTATAAGGAAGACAAAGTAAAGTAACAATACTGTCAGGAAGAGGTCTTGTATATAGGACAGTTGATTTCTCATGAGAGACAGAAAGTGACGCCTGAGAGAGCAGAATCAATTATGAAGACTTCAGAACCTAAAACAGTGACAGAAATGCAACCATTTTTAGTCCTATGTAACTATTGCGGGGCATTGGTTTTTGATAACAGTACATATATTCAACCACCTTTAAAAGGACTTAAAGAAGCACAGGTTGGAAAGAGTAAAATAATACAGAAAACTGAGATGACTGAAGGATTTGACGAACTAAAGAAGGCAAACTGTACAGCCCCGGTGTTAGGAATTCCAGATTATCATGAAGAATTGTATTTATTTTCTCTTTCAAATGGAGAAGTCATGACAGTAGTCCTCACACAGAAAACAACATTAGGACATGGACATAAATCATTGGCTTACTATAGTGGGATTGTAGATCTAGTTTTGAACGGACATTACCCTTGTGAGCAATTTTTAGCTGTTGTTGCATTCACGATTGAAAAAGCTTCAAATATAACAATGGAGTGTTCAGTAACATTATGCATTGAACAAGCTTTTTTTGCAATTTTAGAGAAACCCAAAAGTACATTAACTACACAAAGAGCATAAGGACATGAGGTAATTATTTCGAATCCTGCGATCAGAATTGTTAGATGCAAGACAGTGAACCCAGAAACATTCATAGCTGAACCAGTAGCGGAGGATTATTATGTACATGATCGCACAATGCATATTGAACACTATGATGATCTTACCCAAGCAAGAGAACACGCTATCGGGAGCGTCTCTTTATTGACGGTTCTTCAAAAATGGATCAAACGACTGGTGAGAGGCATACTGGATCAGCGGTAGTAAATCCGAACCAAGAGGGTGAATTTGAGGTAGTGACAGGCGCGAGATTTCCTTCGCATTACTCAGCACAAGCTGCAGAATTAGTAGCGCTTATCGCTGCACTTCAATGATTTGAAGATGAGGAAGTGACGGTGTATTCTGACTCTGCATATTTGATGTCAACTGTGCACGCAGGTTTGTCACACTGGAAAAGAGGGGCTTCCTCCACGAAGAGGGCACTCCAGTGCAACATGTGGCCCTAATGTATCAACTCATTAAAGCATTAGAACTTCCTTTGACGTTTGCAGTAGTGAAATGCACAGCGCATTCTAAATGAAAAATTGAATTTCTCCCGGAAACATAGCCGCAGATCTAGAAGCCAAAAAGGCAGCTTAGTTCCCAACCATTTCTAATTTTGAAATAGAAGATGTTAAAGGGGTGGTAGGAGGATGCATGTGGGTAAAGAAGGGCTTTTACATGCTATTTTCCAGTTAATTGAGATAATACGTCAAGCACTACAAGAAGAGCAGGATTTATAGAGGAAACAGAGATGTTCCATATCCCCTACAGAGGCATTTTGGAGGCAGGATAACACTGAAAAGCCAGTTATGGCTCTAGCATTATCGAGGATAGTACTGGCCCAGTTTCACTATCCCACGCATACGACTCAGGAGAGTCTATCTTTTACAATTGCAGGAGATTGGTTCTCGGCAAATCTGTTAGAACATGTGGCACAGTTTATTGTACATTGCATAGTGCACCAGAAATTTACTGCAGGGCACACATTGCGAACAGTAAGACCCAATGGCCCATTTCAGCACCTACATATAGATTATGTGGATATGCTACAGACATGCAACGGTTACATATATATGCTGGTTGTAATATGTCCTTTTTATAGATGGATCGAGGCAGGTCCATGTACGCACCCTAATGCCACATGTACTGCCAAGATCCTTCAGCGTAAGGAGTTTGATAAGGTGTGTGCAAGGTTTTGTGGTCTGAAAATGGACTGCATTTTGTAAATTAATTGTTTGAACAAAACGTTATTCTATTAGGTATGAAGCACACGTTTACCTCTGCTTATCACCCAAAGAATGGCGTCTGTGAGGTATGACATGGATTATTGAAAGAAAGGATTGCAAAAATAAAAATTACTTTAAATAAGGGATGGCTATATTGCCCACCCCTTGCCTTGTATGCCCTAAGAATCCAGCCTGGCTCAGATCACCACCTAACTCCTCATGAGTTGGTGACTGGACGCTTCATGGGAACCCCCCTTTCTCTGGCAACTAGGTTAAAACCGATGCCCATAGTATAGCGAAGGTACTAGGTGATGAGATGGATGGTTACCTAAAAACAATGACTGCAAGTGTTTCTTTCATGTCTCAACAGGTCAAACAAAAGGTGAAGGGGTCAAAGAGAAGCGACAAAGATGATAAACCCATTGAAGCAAAAGATTTATGAAAGGAACCCAGTCTGTATCCATGGGACCAGGTGCTGGAATGAAAGCTTGTATGCACTTGGAGTATGCCCCGCTTTGAAGGTCCGTACGAGGTGGAAGACGTCACCTTCACAGCTGTCAAATAAGTGCAAAGGAAGAAGAGCTTGGTTGCATTTGCACGACATCAAAGCATATGAAGGAGGAACCCCACCCCTTCCTGCAGCTTCTGATGGTGAAGCAAGAGAAGAAGTTCCACGCATACAGACTCGTTTAATGTTCAAGAGCAAAAGCAAGGAGAATGAAGAGCAGAGAAGCCTTTAAATCGAGGACTGATATCTTTCAAATTTCCTAAGGAACAAATAGACTTGCAGTTATCCTGGAACTTTTTAGATAGGCTCACGAGACAATGTTTTAAACTGCCAGAGCTGGTAGAAAAAGAAGCAAACTTTGTCTTTATGTTACCCATTGTATTAACGCTACACACATTCTTGTATGCTGTTTTCACTTATATATATGTCTTCTGCTTTAGTAAGATGAATGAATGTCATAAAGTTTTTTGGCAATCCTAAGAACAATCACATTATTTAAAAAATAATTATATCAATCATTTTGCAGTTCTTGATATAAAGCTGTGATCCAAAGAGAATTACAAAGTTATATAGTAAACATTTAAGTGAAGATGAGGTTTCAGAATATAAGAGACTCATTGCTATCAAGAAAATCGATGAGGTTTCGGGGAATAATGATTGTGATATCATTCTGTATTACGATTTGTGTGTTCCTCCTGATTCTTCTGGCATTTAGACACGTTATAAGAAACAATACAGATATGGTAGTCCACCGTGAAACATTCACTATTGTCCCCGATGAAAGCACAAACAGCATATTGTATAATCTTACTAGGCAAATATTTCGATTTAAAAGGGGTGTTGAGGAAGATCACAAAGCTATAAATACATATCTTGATAATTTGGCTCATCTAAAAATAATCTATGGTATCTGCACATGAAGGAGGTGGGAGAGAGAACGTCAGATGAAGGCTGCTATGTCTGTTCCTTTTTATCATATGCCATGAACACAGCAAGGACATTTATTGCCAAAGAGATGCCTGCATAGGATGCAAAATGTCTCAGTCATCTATCAGCGTGTACAATTCGAAGGAAAATTGGCAACTTTACAATGTCGATCAAGAGGATCATTTCCCCATGAAGATACCTATGTGAAAACAAAGAGGATGGAAAGCGGAATGGGTTGTACAAGCAATAAACTCATGCATCCATCTCAGGTTGGAAAACAAATAAAAAACTGTCAAAATTATGAGGATGGAAAGCTCTGATATGACTGAAAGGTCAGGAGAACCAGCATGCTGGGAAATACCGCACCTATTGGTATATGGGCATGCTGCCATCTGTACTGGATGTAAAGAAGGACTATTTTCTTGACCAGCACACGTATTTAAGAAGGAACCAGTAGGCATAGTGCAAATAGTGAATGACAGATACCTGGAATCATAAGCTAAGTACACTAAGCTACTAACATGGATCAACAATGAAGCAGGACCAGTATCTGTAATACCACTAAAGGAAGCAATATCATGCTTCAAGAATGAAGGCCTTGTTCTGATTGGAGAAAACAAACGATGTGGACCGATAATCTAAGTCCCAGGAATGAATAGAGGAACTGCAGTGTAAATGTACCGATATTTTGCCTGTGCATCCAGAGCTTACATGCAGTTGCCTAACAATTGGGGAGGAGTATGTTCTATTGTAATTGTACCTGTTCCAGCATTAGTGATTCCTCAAAGTGACCTCATTACTGATGAATTTCCAAAAATGTATGAACACAGAGGAGGAAGCAATCACTTAACTTTCACCGGCAGAAGAGAGATAACTATTTCTCATAAAAATCAATAAAG
Source organism: Ambystoma mexicanum (assembly GCF_040938575.1). Lineage (NCBI taxonomy): Eukaryota > Metazoa > Chordata > Amphibia > Caudata > Ambystomatidae > Ambystoma > Ambystoma mexicanum. The sequence goes on along the minus strand of NC_090924.1, from coordinate 1,312,411,812 downwards.
GCCTATGAAGATATTCCAAATGAGCATAAACTGTTCAGCAAGACAGCAATGATAATGACATTCTCCAGTCTGTAGTAAACATCAAGTGGCTGTAGATTACAGTGTAGAGGTGCAATCAGACATCCTCTCCCAAAGCTCCACCCCTATATTGCCTATATGCTGGGAACCAGAGATGATGACATATGCTGTCCCAGTAAAAGTACCAATACCACAGACAACATTTGAAGAAAGATACCCATTAAGGAGGCCATACCTAAATACTCGCAGACATAGTATTCTTTTGGATGAAGTACCAGAGACATGTATATCTAAACAGAAAATGGAACCTGATGAAGTCATAAGAAATAAGGAGCTGACGTGTCTAGAGGACGAATGGAGAATAGTGATGTAAATAGTCTCTAAGAACTGAGGAACAGATGGTAAAGATGAGCAACATCTCTGGCTTGAGATGTAGCTGCTCATGCTACAGAAACATTGAAGAATACATAAGTCAGTTTACATGTGTACAGATGCTGGAAATGCAAGTAGGGAAAAGTATTCATAAAGGCTTGCTATGTAGTAAATTAGATTGCGGCGATGCGCCAATGTTTATACATAGGAACATATGAACTTGGATGATGCTGAAAATGCACTTTAGCAGGCTCGTGAACTTTATGAAGCAAGGAAATGCTTTCAGAATTTGTAGTGCAGTTGGAAAATCACTGATGGTGAGGCAGGTTGCTGAGGACTGAGTTGGCCTAGAGTCAAGAAGATAGGAGGATTGGAAGCATGTCAGAAAAGCTACAATAAATATGAGAAGAGAACACGCTTCTGTTTGAAACAATATGAAAAAACACTAAAGGCTTCTAAAGTTCACCAATAAATGGAGTTTAATACAGCAGAAAACTCGAAAGGAGTGGTCTCCTAGTCACGTGGGTTAGATTGAAATAGCCTAGGTCGAGCGGTACCAAAACTAGAAGGTGAAGAGAAGCTGTACTCTCTTCACTTCCCAGGCGAAGTCCATGGCTCCAAGGCCAAGTTCAAAAGCTAATTGTCTGACACATTGTAGAAGTGATGATAGATAGGGGGTTAATTGGAGAAGAGACATGATCACGCCAAGCTTTCATGCACCTGGGATAGTAGCCTGCATGCTGCTAGCATGAGGAACTGTCATGATGCCTACCTCCAAGGAGCCAGGTCCCACCCAGCAACCCCAGAGGCAGGCATCATTTCCATCAGGGGAGCGCCAGCGGGCCCAAGCTGGGGCCCTTTGGACCCAGTCCTGGCGCCTTAGGCGCCAGGCTCATGTTGGACCTCTGTCCTGGCGCCTTAGGCGCCAGGCTCATAAAGCTAGACATGTGTTCAAGTGTTTTAATGTGCACTTACCTGATGCAGACCATGCTGCCACATCCAGGCCCTCTTGAGGCCTGAATAGGAACTACTTTACCTTTGGGACTACTTTCCACCCGGGTGTGGTCGGGGAAGGATACATACCTGATCGGAGGAAGGATACACACTTGGAACTTCTTCCAAAGCTATTTAAACCACACCCGATCAGCAACTCACGCTTCGCGTTGTTCTGCTCCTCGCAGCTGGACGCTCACCGTGTCAGCTCCTGCATCTGGACTTCAGCCACGCCTGTCAGCATCCTGGGTCACCTGCAAAGGGAGACAAGAGACCTACCAGTTATCTGAACCACGGAGACATCACCGACGATCCTGAAAGGGAAGACATCATTTTTAAAAGCATTTTGTTACGATCGCTGCAGCGCTGCATTTCACTCACCTTTCCTGGGTTCCTCCATCTTCAGCAGCGATCTTCCGGATACACAGCCACTTCCCAGAGCCTAGAGAAAAAGACAAGAATAAGAGGTGAGAGAAGGAAGGGAATAGGAAAAGCTCAGTTTCCTTCTAAGACTTACCTGTTGGGTCATTCCCATTTCATTTCGGGTCTTGCTGCTTCCAAGCATTTTCCGGACCCCGGCCCCTATGGGGAAAAAAGACAAAGACATTAGATGAGCGAATTCCAAAAAAATTACCTGATCGCTCATCTAAGACTTACCAGATCTTTACTGGAACTGCACGTTTCACTTCGGGTCGGCGCCATATCTCCGGCATTCCGAACCCCGGCCCCTATGGGGAAAAGACATCAACATTAGCGCTTTGTTGCAAGAAGTCTCCAAAGGAATCTTCATTCATCACCTGAAAAAAGACAATGAACATTATTATTTAAGGCTTGAACTTTTGAACTTGCAACAGAACTTTTACAGCGCCTTACCAGTATAATCAAGCTTACCTGAACTCCCATCCAACCTCAATCCAGTGAAGTAACTGGGTTCAACGCGCCCCTGCGTCAGAAGCAGGATGGAGAGCTCGTCCTTTCAGACCCTAAGGTGAGACTTCACGGGGAATCGTGGAAGGGTATCGTGGAGGGTTGGAAGAGAGTGGGAGGCTTGAGCATAACTCAGTCAGTAGGTAATACTCCCCTTTCACGCACAGGGGTATATTCCTACGAGCCGGAGAAGCCAGAGTAGAGGGCCCTTCCTGTCCATCTTCAGTGTCCTGCACTTCACCATTGAAGAAGCATCAGCACTCGAAGCCAGACCTGCGCCTCCGTGGGAACCAGGTGAGTGTTACAGGAACATTCTAGAAGGGTGCAAGAGTGCCAAACCAATCATAGAGGGTCGTATAATGAGGGACCCTATAAATTAAGGAACCAATTAATCGTGTATTTAGTGACAATGATTATGATAAGTTATTGGGGGTGGGCTTAGTTGCCACTTGACTTAGATACACAATCATACATTTGGTTATATAGAACATATACTTAGATGTTCATGGAAAGCCAATCGTGGGTACTCATAGGTCTTTGTAGTTTGCCACGTAACATGACATCAGCAGTGACAGCTTTTTGTTATAAAAGAACAGTTTTTTTCTAAAATGCACCGAGATCCAGCTGTGTGGTGTCGGATGATGCCCGTTGTACTCCCTGTTTTAGATATTTGACATTAAAACAGAAAGTATTTTGTCAACTCCTTGCGTCGTTCTGATTATTGATGTTTGAGTAATTCTCGCAACCCCATCCACTTCTGAGTGTTTCTACCTCGTCTTAAAGGGCTCTTAGGAGTAAGAGTTCAACAAGATGGGAGCTGTTACAAGCGATCAATGCAAAAATAAAAGGATTCAATGCAATCAGAGAACAATTGAGAGCTATCATGCTGATGACTCTCCAGAGCAGGTATGCCCTGGATCTAATCACAGCAATGGAAGGAGGCATGTGCACCAAGGTCGGACCTTCTTGCTGTACATTTACACCATCTAGGTTGTAGAAAATGGAACCCTGACAGAAGCAATAACTATGCTGATAACCCTGCATACAAAGATGGAAGATGAAGCTGATAAGACAGCAGGAGATGCCTGGTTTTCATTTCTATTATCGTGGATTCCAAACTGGCTGGTGAATGCTTTCAAAATACTTGGATCAATACGAGTGTTGCTATTGCTATGATTGTGTCTCATAAGGATCTTCTTGGGACAATGGTAGACAACAGCCAAGAAAGATATTGTGATGAATATAATAATTGATATAGATGCGGGGGCTGGTGAGGGAATGCAAAATGAGGACCCATGAGAATATAAAGAAATTCACACTTGCACCTCCAGGAACAAAGTACTACTACCTGAAGGATCATAAAAAATATATAGGATAATGGATATTCTGTCCACCATCAGCAGAGTGGTCCACATGACGTGGAGTGTGGATGAGCACACAAGGAATGCAGGGATTGCAAAGAAACAGCAGCATGAAGAGAAGATGAAGGAGAATGAAGAGGAGGTTGTGGTCAAGGACTCAACCAGAGGGGAAAATTTAGAGGAGCAGAATTATGTGTTTTTCTTAGCTCATGCCACCTCTCTGCCATCATATTGGAAGAGCAGGAGAAGAGCCCTATGTGGGACTCCATGTGTTGTCCCTATAGCACATAGAGTATACAAGAGACAATATGCACTCAGACTACCATACCGAATGTTTCCATGCACTGAAAGAGTGGAAGGACATCAGCATGCACCAGTAGATATTATGGAGCACTGAGTGAAATCTGATGAGAGCTGAGTGATGTTGTGAAGCCGATATACCAAGACATACTGAAACAATATGAAAATACTTAAGAGTGACAATGTAACTGAAGCAGCAAGAGAAACATGTATAAAATTATAACGTAATCATATTTGCAAAGAAGACAAAATAGCTTGCTGATCAATAAGTGTAAATACGCAGTAATGCAAGATAAATGAGACAAAGAAACTTGAAAATATAAACTGGATAGGACGGACGTAATAGCAAGACTGCCGACGACTCGTGCTAAGATTCAATTTAGCTAACTCAGGGACAGACCAGGTCTGCAGAGTCAGGAGACACTGGAGAAACATTCTAAAGATTAGTCTATGTTGCCCTGGTTCAAGGAATATATTTCTAAGGAATAATTGCAAGGCACAAAGGGAGGCAGTCGGATAAGAATGAAGGACATATTTCTCTTAGATTAAAGAAGAAAACATCTGCAGGAGCCAAGTATTTGACAATTAAAAGTGTATAAAGTCTATACAAGATGGAGTGAGCAAGTTTCTAGAGGCCAAGAGGAGCAAGAACACCCAGTATAATGAAATCAAATGTTAGCAAATAAGAGGTCAAAAAGGACAAATGTATGGTCTCTTCACATGTGATTCAGAAGTCGAAAACAAGGGCTGGTCATTAAGCCTCAAATGAAGATAGTGATGTGCTCACACTCCCTTGAATGTCCCAGAACAGAGAGCAGGCTACAAGGTCAACTACAGATGGGAAACGTTGGCTTTGGCTCATGACTGGACAGATGAGAGATGATGGATTAATTGGGAAAGTATGGAGTAATCTGACATGACTCAAGCACCTGGGTTTTGTTTTGCCTACATGCTGCTAGTGAGCTGAAAGTCCAGGGTTGGGTGAGAATGCCAACCAATCAGAAGGTTTATGGGACAACCTACTATACAATGTTGCATAAAGCAATCTGATGCCATTTTCTATGCTATATTCAGTACTATACATATTTAGAGATAGGTTGAGGTGTGTCTTATAGATAAGAGACAGCCAATGATATGCTAACCCTTGAATGATATATATGTGCATTTGTTTCACTAACCAATCCCTCCCTTCAAAAGGTTTTATGGTTTTGCCACATAGGATGACTTCATAGATGATGCATATTGGGGTATAAAACCCCTATATAATCAAGTTTGTATGTGAGTGTCAAGCATCAGTCTGATGTCTGCCAGTTTGCCCTCCTTTATTTTGACTGAGAATAAAGCAGTATTTTGCCATATTCATTGAGTCTGTCCGGTTATTTTATCTGCGATCTTTATTAGTAATCCCATCAAGCAAAAGAGACTATTCAAGGTGCTAGAGCACACCCCTCTACAGATTTCAATACGCAGAGAAAGATAGCATATGTTCCCTTGCGGGATTGTAAACCTTGTCCTGTTAGTACACAGAACATCTTACTAGGTAACTCATTCTTCTTTCAAGAATGTCCCTCCCGGGGGCGCTTTTGCGCTTGCACAGAATGGCTGCCTGATCGTGCTGCTCCGAGTCGGGGAAGATCCTTAACAACAACTTCTCTGTGTTGTTGCTGGGCTTTGCCTTGTGAATTCACAGACCAGTGCCTGCTGTCTCACTCTGTTCCCTGCCTGATAGCTGTGGTTCCCGGATGAGCGATTATTGTGGAAAATCCCTGTTTCGGGACACCACCTGCACTCCTAGAGGTGGCCCGCATTCCAGCTCTGCGGGACACGGACAGATGCTGACTTGAGTGGCAGTGTTCTGTGCCTGGTTGGGGGAGGGGCCTCCACCGCCTGGGCTTTGTGCCCTTGCGGGAGCCGGACCCCTGGCCTACCGGTGACATCTCTTCAGCCCCTGAGGTGAGGACGCCTGGCTGTGCCCCCTGCAGAGGCCCACTCCGTGACTAACCTCCGCCGAGCTCTTAGACTTTGACCCGCCTGCCTTCCGGTGCCAGGATCCTGAGGTGCTTGGGGTTGTACCCATGCTTCCCTGACATCATCAGCGCTGGATCCGGGCAACTTGCATTCAGGGCTGGATATTGCTTCGGAAACTTCTTTCGCCCCTTCGGATGGTGGCCAAGGCCTTGAGGCCCCCTGTGGAGCTACCCTGTGTCGTGAGACACTTCTCCTGCCCCAAGGTACAGTGCCTTATTGCCGTGGGGCTGCGCTCTTCCTTTACTGCAGTTATTGCTCTGGACCACGAGTGAGCTGCGATCTCCACTTCACATGCCGACCCTTCTGGAGGGCCCCCACTTTGCCTGCGCTGCCCCGTGGACCCTGCCACCATCGCAGTGATATGCAAGGTCTGTGGCCCGCATGCACTCCACTGTTCCCTGACTCCCTTTTGGAGGAGCGGACACCTAGCACTCTTCACGCTTTTGCCATACATGCTGTTTTTAGGACACTGCAACCATACATACTGATATTTGAAACACTGTGACGCCTGATCTTGGTGCTGTGAGGAGTCCCTGGGGCCTACTATGCTGGTGGTTTAAATACATTTTGAAATTTCCTTTCTTTTGGTGACAAGCCCTACCTGGACCTGGGTCTCTTGCCTGCTTGTGGCATCTGGGATCTCACACCTTGACCTCATACGCTAACGTTTGGAACACTGTGCGTCGGATCCTGGTGCTCTGGAGAACCTTTAGGGCCTATTCTGTTGGTGACTCAAGTACCTTTTAAATTCCCCTTCTCTTGGTGACTGGCCCTGCATGGACCTGGGTCTCCTGCCATTGGGGGTCGGGACCCACATGAGACTACCTGTTGAGGCCTCTGCTTGCCCGCAAAATCTTGCCTCGCCCCATTATACGTAGGAGGCCACGAGCCACTCGTGAACAGGGCAGACTGGACCTTTCATTCACAGCCATCGGCACCGGGCAGCACGGAGGACCCTCCTTTGTGCTGGATAGCCGGTATTGGTCTCGCTGTGTCTTTTTTTTGTAGCTACACACAGGCCAGGTCCTCTCTTCTGGGTCTAGTGACTGCCCCTTTTATTGGTCCCTGACAACACAAATACACTGAGGCCGTTCCCTGCATCCTGCCCACCTTATCCCACAGCAGCCCCAGGTGGCGAGTTCTCCCATCTCCTCACACATCTGTGAAGGCCTTTCATCATACATACCACCCTGTGCCTGGCACTGTACTGAACCGCCTAACCCATGCTTGTCTCCTACTGTTCCTCCGGCGTTCCACGTCTTCGTCTCCTCCACGGCTGGTGGTAAATATGACCAAAGGAACCAATAAAAAACAAAGCTCAATTAATATGTTTGCAAAAACGTCCCCGAAGTCAAGTGAATCACCGTCAGAGTCGGAGGCGCACATGTCAACCCCTCCTGAACCTACGGAATCACAAAAAATGATGGACTATATGCGGGATTGTTTTAGCTCGCTTCACTCAAAACTGGATGACACGAGTGGGACTATATGCTCAATCAAAGCCCACATTGAAAAAACCGACTCCCGGGTGACTGGGGTGGAGACGAGGTTGGGTGTGGCTGAGGATATCGTTGCCCTCCGATCTGAGGTGGCCTCCCTGTCTGGAAGTGTGGAGGATGTCAGCAAGAAAAATGAAGACCTGGAATTGCGCTGTTGGCGCAATAATCTATGTATCATCAGTCTACGCTAGATTAATCTGCCAGGAGACAGGAGCACCACATATCCAAGCAATAGCAAGGACTGACGGCACCCTGGCCCTTTCATCCCATGATATTAACAAGGAATTGCATGCTTTTCATGAAACACTCTACTCCAACATGGACACTGTCCCCACATCTGATATAGAGGCATTCTTAGAGAGTCACCCGTTCTCTATCCTCTCTCTGGAAACCAGAGATGCCCTAGATGCTCCTATCACGCTTGAGGAGTTCTCTAGGGCCATACACTCTCTAGCCTCTGGTTAAGCCCAGGGAGTCGATGGACTCCCTGTTGAGTTTTACAAACGCTACAAGACCGGTCTGGTCCCCCAGCTGATGACCCTATGGCATGAGGCCAGTTCATTGGGCATACTTCCCCCCTCTCTCTGTGAGGCAATACTCTCGGTATTGCTCAAACTGGGCAAATCCCCCAGACAGTGTGGCTCATACCGGCCCCTCTCCCTTATCAACTGTGGCGTAAAAATCTTTGCGAAGGTCCTGGCCCTGACGCTTGCTCCATATATGCCTTTTATCATTCAAATCAGTTGCGCTTCATCTCGGGGCACTCCACTTCCCTGAATCTGTGCCGGCTGTTTAACATCCTGGAGCATACCAACCCAGGAACGCAGGCGGCTGCAGCCACGTTAGACATGCAGAAAACATTTGATTCTGTCTCTTGGAATTACCTATGGTTAGTCCTTGAAAAGTGTAACTTTGGGTACCGCTTTTGGTCTTGGGTGAAACTCCTCTATTCTTCCCCAGTTGCCAGGGCATGCAAAGGGGACCGGTGTTCCACCCTTTTTCAGATTGCTAGAGGGACAAGGCAGGGATGCCCCTTTTCTCTGCTAATATTTGCATTGGCTATTGAATTTCTGGTTGATAGGATGCGCCAACGGCATTTGCATAGGGGCATAAAGTTGTCTGGGTCTCCCGATATCATTTCTCTTTATGCAGGTGATGGTGTCCTTTTCATTTGCTCCCGTGAGCATAACCTGGCCCCAATCCTAAATGATGTCATAGTCTTCGGCGATCTATCTGGTCTGAAAGTAAACTGCTCCAAATCTGTATTATTCCCTTTAACTGAAGCCACCTCCCCCCATCAGATCTGCGTGGGTTCACATGGTCACAGGCTGAGATTACTTACCTTGGTGTTGTGATTACGCGCCACTTGTTAACTTTGGTTAGTATCTGTCCACCCTCGCCCGTAAATGTGCAGGTTGGTCTAAGCTGCCGATCTTGTTGATAGGTAAGACTGCTATCTTCAAAATGATTGTTCTGCCCCAACTCTTATATACATTTTTAAGTATCCCCCTATGGCCGGGTCGCAAATTCTTTAAAACTTTGACTTCCACTATCAATACTTTTCTATGGCAGTCCAGTGCTGTCCGGCTGAAATTGGAAACACCATCTGCCCCGATATCAAGGGGCGGATTCAGTGCCCCTGACTTTGAGAAGTACTGGATTGCAGCTCAGGCCCACTTTGCATCACACTGGTTCTCGCTCGCCAATTCCCCCCATGTTAAATTTGAACGCCTGGCAATAACCGATCGGGCTATCTGCTCTTTGGTTCTTCCCTCCCCTGGTGTCAAATTTGACTCCCTCAATACCTTGGGGGGCACAGTTTTAGCTTTAAATAAACTATGGGAACTGGTATGCACACTGCACCCCTTTCACGGTGACCTTCCCCTATGGAACCCTCGGGTTGACATTGCGACAGTCCGGCTGTGGTCTAATACAGGCATAGGTGTTCTTCGGGATGTCTTCACCCAGGGTGGTTTTCTTGAGTGGCCGGAGCTACCAGAACTGTTGCGTAGAGGGAACTCCTGATGGCTCCTATATGCTGGCTTGCGTCAGTCGCTAAAGAATAGGTACCCAGATTTACCCTCTGACACCTCAGATGATCCATTAATGTCAGAGCTTAAGTCTCTAGAATATATTCCCTTCTCCAGAGTAGGATACCGTCCTCCTTCGTCAAACTTAGGGGCACCTGGGGCAGGGACATGGGAGTCGAGCAAACAGATCATTGCTGGGATCGCATGTGTGCCCGCACCCACGAAATCTCATTCAATTCTCGATTTAAGATGATCCAATTTAAGGTTCTCCATAGGTTCTATTATACTCCGACTAGACTGCACCACATGTGATGCCCTAGACAGGGTTACAGTCATCATGGCAGCAACTGTTGGTAACTGGGCAGAATAACAAAATAGGATTAGTTGGCAGGAAAAAAAAGAATAAGTAAAAAGACATAAATAGGCATCAGAATCTCAAGCAGGGAGATACCCATGAGAATAAAGAATCAATTCATGAGTCCATGGCGATTTCAGCCTCAGTTTCTATGATCACTATCAATGTATGCAGAGCAGCAATAGTTAAGCTAAGCGTGCCATTTTCTTTGTCATTTGGAGGCACAAATGTGCAGTGGGTACTCCCAATTTTCTGGCATATTCCACCCTCCATTGCTGTCAAGAGATCAAGTATGTACTGGTTTTGCAAAATAAAGAACCTCAGTGCCCATAATTCTTCCTTAATGGCTATAAACACTGAGTCAGTAGTGTTCACGAAGAGCACAAGTTGTTCACTGGTCACCTGGAGCCATTTGGCATTTGCCACTGCTTGGACGCCAGGTGCCAGGGGAGGTGGTGAAAAAAGTCTTTGTGTAGCTAAACTGCCAATATCAATCAGGAATGTCTGCTAAGGCCTGTGATGATGATGCTGAGAGGTAGTTGGACCTTTTCCTTTGTTTTAATTATCTGGGATGTTTGCCATCAAACATAGTCTCTGATTTGTCTATATACAGTGGTGAAGGGGCACAGAATATGAAGGTACAGATGTAATTTCAGGCATCAGACGGGCCATAATCATGTGCTCCTCAGGGATCCCACGGACATGTACATGAAGGGTAGAGAGACTGCACACACCTTGGCAGTTGCCAAGCTGGAGGCAACTGCCTGCATGCATTTAGTCCACAAATCCAAAAGTTGTCCGGAAGGGCAGCTATACCTCCTGCCAAATCTGCAATGCATAGCGTGTTACTGCAGTTCCCATTTGTGCCAATGATCACCATGCCATTGCCCTCAAAAAACAAAGAGAAAGATGGGTAAGTGTCTGTATCTTAACAGATATTTCAGGCTCCTTGAGCGTCAGATACTGCAAATGATTTCTCCATACTGTCCCACACTCTTTGTTTATTTGTGCCATCCCTTCTTCTGAGAATCTTCTCATACCTCCAGTTCTGCAACTCTTGACCCCTTGCTCCCATCGATCAGTTAAAAAAAAATATCTCCTTCTAAGATCACTTGGACTCTTTGAGTACACCTAATATTTTTGTGTCCTGCCCTCTCGGCCATTAAACACTTATTGTCACTTGGTATGATTGATGCTGTAATTGACTGCTGTTTAAACTGCCCTTGAACGTTGTACAGGGCTAAGTGCATTAGACATAACGCATCTGCTACCTCACTTGAGATTTAAAAAAAAACTAGGAACTCTAGTAGCATGGGGGTTGAGAGAGCAGAAGTAGCAATATCCTATGGATCTCTCACCTCATCCTCAACCTTGGGAAAACTGAAATCCTAGTCTGTGCGAATACAGCGCTCCTTCCCCAACTGATTCCATGGCCACAATCCCTAGGACCGGCACCGGCAACTTCCAACTTGGTGAAAAACCTTGGGTGTGCATTGGTACACAGACTTATCCCTCTTCCAACACACCACCTCTGTATCTAAAACCTGTTTCTTCCATCTACGAATTATCAGGAGTATTTTCCCTTATCTCACCTATCCTCACCATTTCTTAGCCATCAACTCCATCATCCTATCCCACTGAGCCAATGCAAACTGCCTTTACCTGGGTGCACCAGCGTTTCAATTAAGGAAACTGCAAAGAATCCAAAGCGCTGCAGCATGGGGGCGCTATTGCACGGTGACCAAGAAGGCACCCCTTGTCTAGAGCTCTCGATCCCATTGCTATCCAAGGACAACAATCAGCTTCTACATTCATTTACAGAGTAACTTAAGGTGGTTGGTAAATTCCTGACAGGCCCATCCACATACTGCTATTATTCTGGCTTCGATCTGTGACCTGTGGACTGAGATACGAGTGGAGGGGCCTTCCTTGATGGGGGAGGATGGTAGGTGGTGTGAGTAAACATGACCCGTCATACTGCTAGACCCCACTAAGTGTTACCTACTGTGGGCCGCGGCAAACCCTACTGAGGAGTGTGAAACTGATAGGAATCTCGGCTATCCCTGTATACATTGACGGCGGAGATTGCACTGTGACATTCAAATCGCCTGGCCCGCTGCGGTGGCTGTGTCACTGCATCAAACTGCTAGTGCCATTGCACTGACGTTGCCGCTGAAACTGGTACAGGCCCCAGATTGGTGGAGTTACCTCCCACACCCAACGTAGGGGCTTCTGCAGGGTCCCGCACCCTCTGTAAGGACACCTTTGGTGGGTGCCTTCCTACAGACTTCACTGTGGGACCGTGTACCCACCCCCCTCCAAGTGCTGCTGTGCTGGCTGAGGAGGCTCCGGTGAGCTCTCCTCATTGCTGTTTTTCTCAACACACTGGCTGTTTATTCCCTGGCCTTTATTGACCCGATCTAAAGATCGATGGCGCACACATACAAGGGTGCTGCTTGTCTGTGTCCAGTCGTCTGCGTTCCATCAGGAGGGCAGGAGCGCTCTGCATCAGCTGCTGTAGACTGGAGCTTTATGGTCAGCGTCAATTGTATCCTTCGCCTGCCCCGTATCTCGGGTAAGTGTGCTCTGGCTCACCTATCCCACCATCACCCTGCTGCCTGAGTGCCCCATCAGCCTTATATTGCCATTTATAGCTAACCGTGGTCACAATACAACACTTTCTGTCCATTTGCCATGAGGAGGATCAAGAAAATGGCAGCCAATCATGTTGCTTGATCATTGCCTAGCAACGAGCACCGACGCCGATAGGCTGATCAGCCGTTCTTCCGTGATGCGGGGTCAACGGAAGGCGTGGGCCGGCCAATCCACTAATGGGCATCCAACAACGGTGCTGCTGCCTGTCTGTGCCTGTCATTTGCCAGAGGGCCGAGGGGCCACCCATCCTGCTTCCCAAAACCTACCACTCAGAGGTAAGAATTTGCAATTGTACTGACCTTAAATCATAAAGTAACCCTATTACATTTCCTCCCTTTGACCCGGCCACTCTCAAGTTTCCAGATTGCCCAGCGAAAACCCAGAAGAACTTGCACTACATGCTACGCACAGCGCGCTCAGCGTGGTCCCTGCACGGACCCTTATCGCGATTATCGCCCAGAGAACTGGCTAATCCGTAGAATTGAACTTTGAAAATCTGCTAACAATCACCATTGAACCTCAGAATGCAGCCTATATTGTATTATGCTGTCTCACTTACACTGTTGCCCGGCATTCTCTATTTTCCGCCACAGATGCATGCTTCGTATCTATCCTTTCATGTCACAGTGCCCGATTAGGACTATATCCAGTCATAAGCCATAAATTCATCATCGATGGTAATTCGACAGTCTCCAATCCGTCATCATTGCACTTCTTACGATCACTTACCACGCTAATGCCAGCCCTAAGTATATTTCTCTCCACATACTGACAACTTCTGCCATAATGCCTCTATGCCAATGATAGATCGCTCATGCTGTGCAATATATTCCGGGCGGCATGCACTTTTTACTTTGTCATTGTGCGTATCCAAGAAGTACTACTACACCAATGTTTCAACTAGGTGATACCGCTACAGTGATTTCATTATGTTGAGTATCTCCAGGATGCTACCCCTATGCTTCTAGCTGGACTAGTGCTCATGTTGCCTAGCATGCTCATGTTCGTATTTACCTTGGATTGACACGGAATGTACTGATGAAGTAAGGTTATTTGTGTAACGACTTACACGGAACTTTCAACATCTAGACTTTTTAAGTCATCTACTGTAAGTTAGGTAACCTCACACTAGACACACTGCTTTAAATAATCGTTAAAAGTTGGATCAAGTGCCAATCTTTGTTACCTAGCTGTACTAAAAAAGTCTGGCTTCCTCTGCTACTTTCCTGACTATACTTAGCGTTATACCTTGCTCCTGCGCCTTACCTTAGATCCCGGACCCTTTCTTATCTATCGAGTCACGCATACCACTGCGTTTTAGCTATCCTTAACTACTATGTACGCCATGCTCCTATCACTGGTAGTTGTATTCATTGTACCTAAGCAGTTTTTTACTACTACAGATGGTGCTTGGCACGCGTACGACATGTGTCCAACCATGAATCGCTATTCTTAGGAAATCAAGGCCACATCGTTCTTACCTGCGCTTAAATGCAACTCCCTGGAGTCAACCATAAGGCCAACGTACTTCTTACCTAAGCTAAGCTTGGACCTTAGCATTCAATACACAGGTCTTCTGAGAGGTGGGAACTCTCCTTCACCCCCACCTAACCTGTACACAAATGGATCCCATATCAAGCCGATGTCTTCAAATCACCATTGCCCGAATATAGACAGAAATCTTAAGACTATGCGCTAGACTCCAGCCATTACCTAACACGTATCATGCAAATGGAGCCCATATCAAGTCTGAGTCCTGAACTCACCGTTGCCTGACTATAGACAGTAATCTTAGACACTGCACTAGACTCCAGCCAATGCCCAACATGTATCATGCTAACTTGTTGCCATATATCCCTAAAAACGTTACTGTACTTAGGAATGACTCAACCAAAACTACGACTAACCATGATAAGATACCTAAACAAAATAAACCAAGTACCACTGAACCAAAGTCTCTACAGAGACTTTTAAGGGTGCTCTGATCAATGCCAGATTGCTGGTAGCGCACGTGACTGTCATTGCTGATCTAATCCCAGCCGATAATCTAGTCTTCCTGGCCATTACAGAATCCTAGCTGCATGCTGCAGCAGGACGGTCACTCCTACTTGCTGTACCTGACAATTACTCAATTGTCAGAGCTTACAGGGTAGATGCCAGAGGCGGTGGTATCGCCATCATAGCAAAATCAAACCTTGACCTTAGATTAGCTACTATGCCCAAATTCTCATCTTGTGAATTATTCACAGCCAAAATACCAATTGGCAATTCCCATACCATAACCATCCAACTAGTATACAGAACTCCAGGGCCCATTGGTACCTTTGAGGACAATCTGATGCTACTACTGACGGATAACACTAAAACATCCTCTCAAATGTTAGTACTGGGTGATTTTAATTTAGGACTGAAAGACCCGAATGATCAGCAAGCACTAGCAGTTGCCAACATCCTTACAGAACAAGGCTATAACCTAAAAGTCACTCAACCTACCCACGACAAAGGCAGGGCCCTTGATTGGGTAGCCGACCTCAACTGTAACACTAAAATTACGGGCAATACTCTCCAATCTTGGACAGATCATTACCTATTGTCATTTACCCTTTCAGTAAACACTCTAAAAACTAAACAGAACCTGATAGCACCTCCATGTCACACAGGGAACAAGCGAAACATCACAGTGGATGCCATCTTGCCACATGTTATCCCCATACTGAATTCCTTAGATGAAATCCCTGACCTGGAAAAGCTAGTAGAGATCTATAATTCCTCCATGACTAAAGCACTTGACATCATCGCACCCCCTTAAATTGCGTAAAGGCAAACCAATAGCTCACTTGAACTCTTGGTTCACTTCAGAATTAAAAACCGTACGGGCTGAAAAAAGATAATTGGACCTCTATGGAAGCATTTACCGGTCGTAGAGAATAAAACTAATCCAATGAACTTATCTGCAAAATATAAGGAAGAAATACTTTGTACTAAACATGAGTCATTAATAACAGAATAAACCAAGCTAGTTCTAGTACCAAAGAGCTCTTTGTCATCCTCAGAGAGATGGAGACGGCTATTACCCCCACAGATATGTGCGTAAAGGACAGGTTGGTGTACGAACATTCAGAATGCTCTCACCAATAAAATAACCACAATGCAAACCAAAATGAAAAACGTCTAAACCTTCAAAACTCAAGCAACCGCCATCATAACATAACGCCTACTACTAAACCACCCAAAGGCTTTAAATTTGCCAAAGTCTCAGTCATGTTGGTACAACAATATCTTTGCTTCCCTTAAACCGTCAAGGTGCCAAGATGATAGCTTTCCAGCGCTAATAGTCAAAGATGCCACTAGAGACCTGGCACATTTCATATCCAAACTAATCAATACTTCATTCACCTCAGGCATAGTACCTAATAACCTAAAGGAATCGTGGGCTTTACCCCTCCTTAAAAAACAATCCTTAGACCATACCATCCCTACAAACTACAGACCAATCACCACAGTCCTATTCTTTCTGCTGATACTGGACAGGGTAGCTTATCTACAGATTTAGGAATATTTAGAAACTAACCACCACTTAGGGACTCGCCAATCTGGATTTAGACCTCAACATGGGACCGAAACGGCACTGATTGATTTAAAAGCACAGATTTATGAAAATAGCCCTGCTACTACTGTTGGACCTTTCGGCAGCGTTCGATCTAGTCGACCATAGAGTACTATGCAATCACCTTGCTTCAGCAGCCCATTTCTCTCAGAACGCCATTACTTGGATACAATCTTTTCTAAATAATAGGACAATGAGAGTCTTCTCCCCATCAGCAGCAAGTGACCCCATTCCCATTACATGTGGAGTCCCCCAAGGCTCTTGTTTATCACCCACAATGTACAACATTTTCACAAAGCCTTTATTCGATTATCTGGACCATCTGGTTGTCACCTACACTAACTATGCAGCTGACACCCAGATCCTCATCCCTCTTAAGGGTATTTATGACAATGATGTACTACTAGTGAATACAATCTATCTAAATGTATCTAATCATTCAGACATGGATGGCCACTCACAGCCTCTGCCTGAATGATGATACAACTGAGCTGCTGATCGTAGGATCTACAGCTAACCTGAACAAACTGAATACTGACTACGCCTCCTTCAACATTGATGGGAACAAGATCCCAGTGGCTAAAGAGGTAAAAACTTCAGATTTTTATCTCAACGCCACACTGAACCTACATAAACAAGTGAACGCCACGGCCCTGGCTACTGCCTACACAGGGAATTTGATCAAGGCCTGCAATACTTTGCTTTCTAAGGAGAGCTGCATTATCCTCGCCAGAGCATTAATACTGTCCAAGCTGGGTTATTGCAACAGACCTTATCTGGGAGCAAATAAATATGTTCTTAATAAATGACAAAGGGCCTCATTATGACCCAGGCGGTAAGTTACCGCCTGGGTCGTACCTTTACCACCATGGCGTAAACTACGTTTACGCCATGGTGGTTGGCGGACTTACTGCCCCATTCCGAGGTTGGCGGGGCGGTAAGTCCCCAATCCCCATTTACCCTTCCCCGTTCCCATTTTTGCCCCATAGGGGCTAATGGGAGTGGGGAAGGCGTTAATTACGCCACCGTAAATTACGGTGGCGTAATTAACAACAAGGTCCCTTAGCGCCATGGATTTTAACACCTGCTAAAAGCAGGTGTTAAATCCTCCATGGCGCTGATGGACCTCGGAATCAGGCGGTAAGGGTCGGCGCTGTTTACGCCGCCGTAAACCCCTTACCGCCTGGGTCCTAATGAGGCCCAAACTCTACAAAACAATCCTCTTAGCTCTGCTCTGAGCATATCAAGGAGAGCTCACATATCTAAAACAAGAAGACAGTATAAATGGCTGTCGTCCAAGGACAAGATCCAACTCAAAACAGTGTCCCTCATGCATAAATCGTTGAATCAGGCCACCCCTCTATACTTAACTGAATAATTCAACCTCAGATCATCCACACGAGTCACCAGGTCAACTAACACCCTTGGCTTGAGAGTGCCCAGATACAAGCTACAAATGTCTGGGGGGATTAGCTTCCCAGTGATGTCTGCACAGCTATGGAACTCGCTCCAAGTCATTCTCGAACTTCAGAAGTAAATCAATCAAATGGCTAACAGAGAAGTACTAACTTCTAAAATAGAACTCCATTACCAGCTAGTTCTCCCACTGTATACTATTTATCCGTAAACCACCTGTCTTGAACCAAGGACTGTACACTGTTTGTAACCAATTGTCGTTATTACTGTCTGACTGTATACCTTTTCAATTCTGTACTCCATGACCTTTGCATTTCTGTAACACCTGTAACTGTCAAATGAGTCCAGATACCTCCAGGTTAAGGTGTGCTATAAAATTAATAAAACAAACAAACATAGAAACTCCCTTGCCTAACTATTGTGGCTGTAATCCACAGCACTACCTGAGGAACTTCAGCAGCTATCTTGGAAGTGGTGTGGAGGCCACTTAAACTTCCGAGACACCGGATCCTGCTGCAATGAGTGCTAGCTTGGCGCATATTGTAACAAGGACCTAGCTGGTTATCAACATATATTGGCATCACCTCATTTGTTGCCCAGTGAGATCGTATGTGGCTTTAGGGCGAGTCTTACATTTAGACCAGTGTGAGAAGCCTGCTGCAACTCACAGTGGACATGATAATCAGATCCACAATTGGTGGAGAGAAGACCACTCTCTCTTGTCAGTCCCCCCGTCCCGTGGGAGGTCTCCTGCATTGGTATTGCCGGTACACTGTAAACTGCCTGGCTGGGATATCCACTACCGTCGGAGTGCCCTCACCCCTCAGCAGAGGCCCTCATTTCTCAGCAAAGGAAAGGGGAGCGCAAAAACGCAACGCTCTAAACCATCAGCCACCGGCGGGACGTCTGCAGACACTGAAATGGAAGCAATACTGATGGAATTTACCAAAACTCAACGCGTGATGGCATGCATGCAAGAGGGATTTACAGAGGTGCACAGCAAACTTGAAGACATGACTAGCACCATAGACTGCATTAAAACACATAGATAAGACCAACCAGCGTCTAGCAGAGGCTGAGACAAGAGTGGGCAGTGTGGAAGATAATGTGTCCACCATAAGGATTTAACTCAATAGACTGTCCAGGTGTGTATTACAGGCAGAGAAGAAGAATGATTACTTGGAATTGTGGTCCCGCCACAATAATATTAGCATCATAGGAGTTCCTGAGAGTGATAAAGCAACATATCTGAAGCTGCAGCTAGAAACCACCCTGCTGCCACTTCTGGGGTATCCAACATTATCGCCACAGTTTGCAGTTAAAGGGGACACAGATCCCTGGCTGCTAAGCCTAGAGCTGGGGGACCTCCATGACCCATCATTGCCTGCCTTCTCAACTACTGAGATCATGACACGCTCCTTCGAGCGGCCCATGAACGGGTCAACCTGATGTTAGGCTTGAACAGAATACGCATCTACCTGATTTCTTGGTGGCTGTTCAGCAAGAGAGGAAATCCTTCTTAGCGGTTAAGAAACGGCTGCGAGACAGTAATTTGAAATATGCAATGTTATATCCTGCCAAGCTACATGTAGAGTGGAACAACAAGTCTTTCTTTTTCACATTACCTGGCAAATCCATGAAGTTTCTAGATGAGTCCCTACCGGTGCCCTGAACACTAGGCATTAAGCCTGGTGGTAAACCTTGTGAGGGTTACCTGCTTTCCTCCATCCTAGCATTCCCTGTGGGTCGCTCTACGTGGCAAGTTTTACATGCCATTGTCACTACATTGTTGCCCGCTGGATGCTGAAAAGAACACTTTCTTATCCGCTGGAATGCGGCTGATGGTGGATATGCTACCCCCAATGGGGACAGTTACGTAAGAAGTACATGAACACTTATCCTCTTTTCTGTGTACAAGACCTGTGCTGGACCTGGTGGGCCCGAGCACCAGCCTCCCCATGTAATGTTGCATTAATAGTTTGTGGTGGTATTTGTGGAGTATCGTCTCCCCTGTTTCAATGAGGATGCACGAGGAGGGTGGTGGGAGACTGTTGGGGTTGAGACAGGCGCAGGGAGAAACTTGGTGCTAGGGGGATGGTCGGGTCAATATACTACAAGAGAAAATATTAACCACTCTGCACCCAGATGGGGGACTTAACTTGCCTTAGTTGAAATGTCCGCAGCCTGGTAAACCCAATTAAATGATGGACAATACACCTGTATGTTGAAAACGCACAAGGTCCAGATTCTGTACTTGCAGGAGACACATGCCCTCTCAGCATTCCGTGAGGGATTCGTTAGAAACTGGGGCGGAAACCACTTTTATACATTATACTCCTCACAGTCTAGTGGAGCCATGACCCTAGTGCCCAAATCTCTCCCATTGCAGTGTAACCATGTAAAGGCTGACTTTCTGGGTAGATATATCTTGCATATGACATCCTGGGCGGCAGCCGTCAGGATCGGACTCATCTAGAGCGTCTCCGGGATCGAACCTTGGAACGACACTCCTCCATCCTGACATCCATGGCGGCGGTCACCAAAAATCGGACCCACCTTGTGCGGCTCCGAGAGCAAGCCGCGGAGCAACCTTCCTCCCGCTTCGTCATCGGGTCGGCCTGCGGGGCCCCCCCACCTTCCAGTCATCCAGGGCAGCGGTTGCCACCTCCTTCCTTCTGTTCCCTGCTGAGCCAGCCAGCCTGCGGGATCCTCCCGCCTCCCAGTAGACCAGAGCGACGGTGGCCTCTTCCTTCCTCGCCACTGCCCGCTGTGCCAGCCAACCTGCAGGGGCCTCCCACCTTCCAGTCATCCAGGGCGGCGGTTGCCTCTTCCTTCCTTCTGCTCCCTGCTGAGCCAGCCGACCTGCGGGGTCCTCCCGCCTTCCAACAGTCCTGAGCGGCGGTGGCCTCGTCCTCCTTGCCGCTGCCTGCTGCGCCAGCCGACCTGCGGGGCCCTCCTGCCTTCCAGTAATCCAGAGCGGCGGTGGCATCTTCCTCCTTGCCGCTGCCTGCTGCACCAGCCGACCTGCGGAGTCCTCCCGCCTTCCAACAGTCCTGAGCGGCGGTGGCCTCGTCCTCCTTGCCGCTGCCTGCTGCGCCAGCCGACCTGCGGGGCCCTCCTGCCTTCCAGTAGTCCAGAGCGGCGGTGGCCCCTTCCTCCTTGCTGCTGCCTGCTGCGCCAGCCGACCTACGGTGCCCTCCTGCCTTCCAGTCACCCAGGGCAGCGGCTGCCTCTTCCTTCCTTGGTGCGGTCGACACCAACGGATCCTGCACAGGTCAGGTGCCGGAGCCCCTTATCGATTTCCGGAGCCCATTGTCATTAATAGGGCACTACAACAGGTACGGCTACCGCTGTCTGCTGAGCTAGCTCCGGCCCCCCTCTTGGAGTCCTCTGCCCGTTGAGCTCTTCGTGGCCTTCAGAGTCCACTCCTTCTTTCTTTGTTTCCTGGGGCCCCCTCCACGCCGCAGCCTCCTCACAGCTCTCCGTACCCTTGACCTGCATCGCAGCGGCCTAGGGCCTCCTTCATACGGCTGCCTCTGCATTACTCTCCGAGCTCTCTCATCATTCCACACAGCTTGGAGCCTCTTTCTCCTGCGTGCATTCCTGATGGACTCACCTCGCTGAATCCTGCGGCTCCCTCCACACAACTGCCTTCACTCAGCTCGCCAAACCCCTTCTTCTTCCCACAGGGCCTGAGTCCCCACCTCCTGCGCACTATCCCGACGGATTTGCTTCACTGCTTCCTGGGCCTCTGTACTTCACTCAACCTCGGAACACTGTCTGCACTACCCTGGTTCCCGGTTGATCCATATATCTGCCTTCGGGGGACTCTGTGCTTTACTTGTTCCATTTGAATAATTGTCACCCCACTGGCTGTGTTCGAACTCTACTCCCACAGTTCCTGGCTTGCCCGGCTCTGACTTTGAGTTATATGCTTCTTCTCCCCCCTCTCCATTGTTTGTTCCCACGCCTTTTCAGTTCTACCCTGTCACCACCTTCGGCGGTGCGGTTATAACTTTGGACTCCTACTTTGTCATACATCAAGCACCACATGACCCCTCCATCTACACTATCGACTTCCTGCACCATCTGACCTGGCTCCCTCTGTGTGGATAACTTGGTACAACTACATCGTCCTGTCTCAAGCACCTCTGGACTCCTCTTTCCACAGTATTGAGTTCCTGAACCTCCGACTCTTTTGACTCCCACTTGATTCCTCCCACCTCCAACTTGAACTCCTCCTATCCTCTTCCTCGCTGATCTCTACCCTCTACATTCCCGTTACTACTATTCTGCTCCTACCTACCTGTCTGTACCTAAGTCCTTGGTATGCGATCCCCCTTATCTCCTTCCCACCCCACTCTATCCCCCCTTATCCCCCATTACATCTCCTCCTCTCCCTCCTATTCTACTCGCTCCTCCTGATGCCTAGTCTTCTCCAGTATTTTCCCCCACACTCTCCCACCCATCCTCTTTCCTTCTCTCATCGCCCTAACCTTCTCTACCCCCTACTGCCAACCAATCTGCCCTCATAAACACTGCTCTCTGGAACGCCAGATCCATCTGTAACAAGACTGCTGTTACCCTTGATCTTTTCTTTCGCCTCAATCTTCATTTCCTCTGCCTAACTGAGACATGGATTCCACCTCAAAACACCTCTGTCCCTGTTTCCTTAATGACCTTGTCTTCCTCTTTCATCCATACCCCTCGTACCTCTGGACGAGGTGGCGGCGTTGGTCTCTTATTCCACCCGAAATTCATTTCCTACTCTTCATCTCCAACTCTCCCCTCTTTCTCTACTTTTGAATTCCTCTACAAGTCCTTCTCTTCTCCCTACCCTATTTCCTTCCTGATCGTCTATCGACCCCCTGGTCCTCTCTCCTTTTTCCTTGATGATCTGGATCACCTCCTCTTACTTATTTCTTCACCTGCCTCTCCTTTAGTGGTACTTGGCGACTTTAACATCTACCTTCTCCCCCACAATCTTCTCCTCTCCTCTCCATCCTTGATTCCTATCTCCTCTCCCTCCTTCCTTCGCCCTCTACTCACTCCACTGGCTCCACTCTTGACCTCATCTTTTCCTCCTCCCACTCCTCCTCTCCTGTCTCCTCTCTCCCTGGTTATCTCTCAGATCATGCTCTACTCTCTTTCTTCCTTTCCCCTCTCTCTACACCTACTACCACTAATCCTTCTCCCCCAATCTACTCGCGTCGTGACCTCCGGGACTTTGACGCTACCCTCTTCTTCGACACCTGCTCTTCTTCTCTCCCATCTCACCAAGACTTTGCATTACTCTCTGCCGATGATGCTCTCTCTTCCCTTTCATCCTCTATCTCCACTGCCCTTGACCAACTTTACCCCCTTTCTCTCTTTCGCCCCACACGGAAACCTTCTCAACCTTGGCTTATCCCCCATCTCCGCTCTATGCGACGCCTTCTCAGACGTTTAGAGAGACTCTGGCTCAAAACTCCCTCGCTGCCTAATCGAACCTCTTACTTTTCTTACCAATGCGCTTATAACTCTTGTCTTGCAACCACCAAGTCCTCATACTACTCTAACCTCCTCCAGTCTCAAGCATCTCATCCTCGTCGAATCTTTCAAACTCTTACCCGTCTTCTCTCTCCTCCTACTCCTGATCCCTCATCCAACTCCACGCTTTCTCCCTTGGACTTTGCTAACTTCTTTTCCTCCAAAATCATCTCACTCTGCCAAAAAATAACTCCCCCTCTAGCTCCCTCTCTTCTCCTCCCCTCTCTCCTCCCTCTTCCACTATGTCTGTCTTCTCACCTGTCTCTGCTTTGGATGTCTCCTCCCTCCTTTCCAAAGCCCACCCCACATCCGCTCCCTCTGACCCTCTCCCCTCTGTTCTAATCCCCAGAATCTATCCTCTTCTTATCCCATACCTTACCACTTTCTTTAACTCCTGCCTCTCCTCTTCTACATTTCCATCAGCATTCAAACACGCAACGATTATTCCTATCCTAAAGAAACCCTCTGCTGATCCACTCCTCACCTCTAACTACAGACCTATCTCCCTTCTACCTTTCCTTTCTAAACTCCTTGAGCGTCTCGCTTATTCTCAACTCTCTTCTTTTGTCTCTTCCTCCTCTCTCCCTCCTCCCTTTCAATCTGGCTTTTGACCTAAACATTCCACTGAAACCGCTCTCACTTCTATCCTCAACTCTCTCCTCTCTGCTCGGCATGCCAAGCAATCATCCATCCTTATTCTCCTTGATCTCTCTGCAGCTTTTGACACTGTTGATCACCCACTCCTCCGACACACTCTCTCCTCCTTTGGTTTCAATGGCCCTGTTCTGAGTTGGCTATCTTCCTACCTCTCTTCTCGTTCCTTTACCGTCTCATGGGGGGGTCAGACCTCTTCTTCCTTCCCTCTAAATACGGTGTTCCACAAGGCTCTGTACTTGGTCCTTTCCTCTTCTCTCTTTATACCTCACTCATCGCCCCTGTTATCTCCTCCTTTGATATTTCCCATCACTTTTACGCTGATGATACTCAACTCTTTCTCTCTTTCTCCTCCTTCACACCTGACCTCCATCTCAAACTCTCCTCCTGACTCACAGCTATCAAGAACTGGATGTCCTCCCGCTTTCTCTCTCTTAACACTGATAAAACTGAAGTTCTTTTCTTCCCTTCTAACTCACTCCCTCCTCCCTCTCCTCCCCCATTCATCCACTTTCCCCCCTCCAAACTCCCTATCTCCTCCCATGCTCGTAATCTAGGCGTTATATTTGACTCCACTCTCTCCTTTTCACAACACATTTCACTTACCTCTCGCTCCTGCCGTTACCACCTATACAACATTCGCAAAATCCATCCCTCCCTCACATTCCATGCGACCAAACTCCTTATCTCCTTTCTCATCTTTTCCCGACTATTCTACTGCTCCCCTTTATTCTTTGGACTTCCTGCACCCCAACTTGCCCCCCTTAAATCCATTTACCACTCTGCTGTTCGTACTCTTTGTCTCCTTACCTCCCGTGATTCCATCTCCTCCTCGCTCTCTCATCTTCGTTGGCTACCTTTCCACTTACAGTTAAAATTCTCCTTTCTATGCCTTGTTTTCAAATCCTTACATGGTCTTGCTCCTCCTTATCTCTCCTCCCTTCTCACCTTTTACTCCCCCTCACGCTCTCTTCGTTCTGCTGACCATTTCCTCCTCTCTGTACCTCCTTCCCCCTGTGCTTCCTCCCGGTTCCGCCCCTTCCAACTCCTTGCTCCTCTTCACTGGAACTCACTTGCTCTCTCAATCCGCTCTTCCACGACCCTTCCCTCATTTCGCACGTCTCTCAAATCCCTTCTCCTCCACTCTCCTCCTTGAAGACTTCCCTTTTCTCTCTTCCTCCCCCCTCTCTCCCTCTTCTAACTCCTCTATCCCCACTCCCTTTTCATTCTCCCACCTTTCTATTCTTCGCTTGTTCTATCTTTCTCTGTTCCCCCTCACCAATCCTACTCCCTCTCCACTTCCCCTCCCCCCCAGTTAATTGCTTTTTGCACTGTTTTATTTTCGAATGATTCATTATGTAATTTTGCTCCCAATGTTTATTGTTTATTGTTGTTCACTGTATGAGTTGTTCCATTGTACAGCGCCTTGGTGTAAAGCGCTCTATAAATAAACAAATCAATCAACCAATCAATATGGGCTCCTTGCAGGGAGAGAAATGCTGTTGCTGAATGTTTACGGTCCTAATGTCGATGACCCTCAGTTTTATACAGACATCTTGTATGAGCTTGCCCGATATCCACTGGTCCCTATATTGTGGGGGGGAGACTTTAACGCCATCCTAGATCTGGAGTTAGACAGATCCACCCACAATCATAGAGCCCCTACGCCAGCTGCCTCTACTATTATAGAGGGCATGCATTCCCTTGGACTGGTGGACTCCTGCATAACATTACATACTGACGAGCGTTCCTACACTTTTTATTCAACAGTCCATGATCCCTTCTCCCGTATACATATGTGGATCATTTCTGATACGCTACTCGGAGGGGTTAAAGACGCCACCATGCTTCCTCGCACCTACTCTGACCATTCTCCAGTCAGTATCTCCCTGACATTGCCAACGCTTTCCAGACCTTGTAACAACTGCCGCTTTAAACCGCTGGCATTGCAAGATGTAGCATTTCCATCTACTACTGATGACCATGTACAATTGTTCTTTGAAAAACATTTAGGCTCTGTGCCCTCCTCTGGTATGCTTTTGGAAGCGATCAAGGTCTACATTCGAGGGATCACGATGTCGGTGGAGTTCAGTGTCCTCAAAGCAAACCGCATAGCATAGTACAATGTGAAAACAGATTGCGGAAACTAGAGTGGGAGTTAGCCTGTGATTCCCTCATGGCCACACTGGCACAGATAAAGGAGGCCATCAATAACTTTAGGATCTATGCTGAACATGAAGTTAAATTCTTTGATATCCCAATGTCCGCTAGGAGATACAGCAAGGGAGATAGACCTGGCAGACTGCTTGCTTTCATGGGGCATCAGGAGTGTTGGGTGTCCTGACTCACGTTTGGACTATTAAGCTGCAAGATTTGGTGCTGTGGGCTTAGAAAATCCAAGATGGCGGAAAAGCCCACAGTTGTGCCAGAATCCGGGAAAACCACGCAGTTTGTGCGCACACCAAAATGGTTGCCTAACCTGCCACCCACCAGTGCAAGCATGATGGGCCAGGAGTGCCATGAGTGAAATGTGTGCCAAAGGAAAAACAGCAGTGCCGGTTGGCTAAAAAAGCATGTTAAAATCACCTTTATTTCCCTGAATGCAAGCTCAAAATGCCTATTTCAAACATTGCAGGATATTCAAAAATCTTACTGAACACCAGCAGACATCTGGCAGAATTAAGTTTTGTGTGCATACAAAATCTGGAAAGATGAAGAGCCCAAAACAATGTTTATAACAAAACTGGCTGAGCTGTGGATGTCAGCAGCTTAACTGAAATTGGATTTAAAACCACTAAAATCGAAATGTTTAAATTAAATGAGTGACCTACTTTTGAGTGTCACATAGTTTGCAACTGTTAAATGTCATAGTTTTGAACTTAGAATCAGCATTCTAGCTGCATGTGTAAAAAAGTACAAAAGTGACATTTAGCTGAAGCCTGGCTTAATGAAACTGGATTCTGCCTGACAACTACCCCCGACAGGAGAGGGAATTCAGCAGCTGTGTTCCCAGGCCTGGCTGCATCCTGCTGCCCCTGCCAAAAGGAGATGACACCTCTCTGATTGAATTAGGGGAGTGGTACCTGCAGACTGCAGGAAATTGGACAAAGCCCTGTCCTGGACTCAGGCAAATGCTATATTGTGGGGGGTCGTAAAATGGCTTCCTCTTGGGAGAAACTGGGAGGGGTACTGCATCTGTGAGCAAGCTGAGCTTGGGGGAAGTGGATAAACCAGAAATTCCACCATGTGCTTTGGAAAACCACACCCCTTTGGGGCCAGAGCATAATTTTAAAAAGATGGATAATTCATAGTGCGGACTTGTAAAAATTATATAAATAACATCATCATTCTTATGATTTTTCTGGGCACCTTTTAAGAGGTGTTAGGACCCTGTGGTATGTTCTTGGGGATAGTAGCGGAAAAAAGGGTTGTTACTCCAAATGTATGCATGTTAAAAATCTGACACTTTATCACCTGAAACCCATATCCCTGGTGCATATTTGTGTAAAATCTGGAAAGGTTTAGAGGTCGTTATCTGGATGAAAAGGGCAGAATTCTGTCATAAGCGGATACAATATCTTACAAAGACAGGGATCGGATGGTTTGGTGCTACAGAAAATATGTTAACTGGACGTATAATATTAGAAAAATGGTACATAGATAAATATGTATTTGGATCAGAAATAGATTTGTGTGCAATTTGACAAGGGGAGGATCCTCTGACCATAAACCTACCTCATCACTCTGACTCACAACCCAGTTCCCCCAATCAAGGAAGAGAGGAACTGGCCAATGATAAGTTGAGAGGGTTGGGCATGCAGAATTAGCCGACCCACCCACTTTCTGAACACATAAAAACAGCCACTGGAAGCCAGATAGGACTTTTCTTTTTCACTTTCTGCGGAGCATTTTGACTTCAGACTTCACATCCGGAGATCCAGACTTCAAATCCATCAATCTCCAGAGACCAGAAATTAACTCCAGAATTTGTAGCAGAGAGGCCTGAATCCACAAGCTGAATCCTTTTTCAGCAGGCCTCCAAATCACTTGCAAACTATTCAACAGCCGGGCGAGCTGTTTGAATTTTTGCCAAGAACTTTTGTCAGAACCAGAGACCAGACCACCGTGCAGTGCCGAGAACTATTGTCAGAACCAGAGATCCAGACCGCTGTGCGGTGCCGCTAGCAGAGCTGACCCAGAAGGTAGAATTATCCAGTGAGCAGAACCAGGCCGAGACCATCTGTGGCGAGGGCACCGCAGTCCAATCCTGACCCGATCAGTGGCAAAGTCGCATTCCTGTCCAAAATATAGTGTGAGTACCGCCAGCACTGTACCAAAACCAATCTCTTAGTTTAAAATAATCTAATCCAAACTATTTTAGCCTATTAGAACTGCCTCCTAGAATCATGTCATTCTGTCATCTTTAAACCTGAAAACCGTCATCTGTCATTCTGAGCTTTAAAATTTCAAATCCGAAAAACTACCTTTACTAAATCGGCCTTATCTCCGGAACTGTTTGTGATAGAAGCGAGATTTATTTTGAAGCTGAGATTCTAAGCTTTCCAACAAGCTCTAAACCGACTTGCTACTCCTCATACTCCCTCCGTAATTGCGCTAGACTCACGCGACTAAATTTGCCGCGATTTGACATTTTGCTTAATTTCAGCCACGTGTAAAAATATTCGTCTTTGCTTCCATCCCTGAAATCTGTTTTCAACCTAATAACCATCGCTGAATCATTGCTAAAGTGATCCTGAACTAATACAAAGTAGCTGTCACCCACCCTGAACCTCTCGAGGGAATTAAAATCATTTTAGCATATTTTTCACTTCTTTGCATACCACATCAAAGTATATTGCCTGTGTTTCGAACTCCTAGCTGTTTTCCTCTAAGCTTGCTAGAGGGGAACTGAATTATATTTGATTGCATTCCTGAGAACTGTGGGCTTTCCTTCCATCTCTTTACCTTGCATAAAGGGTGGGGGGGGGGGTGAATTGTCAAAGAAAAGTGATTACATTGTCTTTTGTTGAAGTCATATCAAGTTTATTTTCTGTACTGCATTTTCATTCATCATTGCATTGGCCTTGAAGCCATAAAAGCATTCTAAGCTACTTTGTCCTCTCTATATCACTCCTAAGCCATCAAAAAGAGTGTACCACTGTGGCATTATCCATTGTTGATCACTATCATCTTCGCAAGTGTGCTATCAAATATTAATTTACTATAAAAGTGTGATAGATATATATTGTTTAATTTTCAAATAAACCTTTTAATTTGCAAAACAAACCTACTTGAAGGCTCAGTGGGGTCAGGGGGATTCTAAGAGAGGGGTGTTATATAAGGGTTGTCATCCAGAGTAAACGAACTGGACATAAAAATATATCAATAAGGGTTTCCCTCAGCATCCCAGACTAGGCATTGACTTAGCTGTAGTGCTGAATTGAATCCGCTTACAGGAGAATGGCAATGGATGCATTCCACTCATGAGGGATACATTGGGTAAGCTAATCCACATGCCATTGGCCATCAATGTGGTATTCACAGGTTTCTATAAGGACCTTTACACTAATAATGACACATGGACACGAGAAGAGATTGATGTGTTTCTCGATACACTCCCACTTAGTCAGATATCACACGACACCAAGGTACTACTGGATCTCCCAATCTCATTATTCAACATTATTCAGGCAATTGACCACCTGCCATCTGGGAAGGCCCCTGGTATGGATGGCCTCACAGCCAAATTTTACAAATGCTACAAGGAGACCCTTGCCCCACACCTTCTTCAGGTCTGTCATAAATCCCTTGTGTCCCAATCACTTCCTGGGACTATGCATGAGGCAGTTATTACGGTTTTGCTGAAAACCGGGTAAACCTGCAGATCAATGTGGTTCCTACTGTCGCCTATCCTTAATTAATACAGATTTAAAAGTGTTTGCGAAGATACTAGCCACTCGACTGATGCTGTTCATGCTGTACATTATTCACCTGTAGCAGTCGGGTTTCAACCCACCTCTTGAATATATTGGCACAGATAGATCCTGAAATTAAGGTGGTAGCTGTCACCCTAGACATTCAAAAGGCATTTTACTCCGTATCATGGCGATTCATGTATCTTGTGTTATCAAAATGTGGGTTCAGCCAGGGGTTCCTTGAGGCTCTACACCGCCTTTATACAACAACAGTTGCTAGGGTCAACACAAATGGGTTTCTCTCTTCACAATTTGAGATAGGCTGAGGCACCACTCAGGGCTGCCCCTTGTCACCCCTGATATTTGCTATTATTATTGGACCATTGGCAGATTTAATAAGACTTAAACATAGACATCGTGGAGTCAGGACGGGTGCGAACCACAGATAATTTCCAATTACACAGACAATGCGCTGGTATACATTTGAAACCCCTGGGAACACTTAAGGCCTATCATGAAAGACATTCTAAACTTCAAAGAGGTATCAGGTCTCCGGCTGAATTGCAGCAAATCTGAGCTATTTCCCCATACGGACATCACCACCACACCCGAATACCTACAAGGGTTCAAATGCGCTCCATTGACCATACGCCACCTGGGGGTGACAGTTGTAAGGCATAGCCCTGTGCTGCAGGACTGTAACTACAATGCATATATGGCTCAATTACGGGTTAAACTCACGATCTGGGCCCATCTCCCCATCACAAAAGCTGGCAAGATTGAGCTCCTCAAGATGATTGTTCTTCCTAAACTCTTTTATCTTTCCTCAGTGTACCATTGTGGCCTGGCCGATCATTTTTTCAGGAGTTGGAAGGTGAACTTTGTAAATTCGTACAGCACTTCGAAGCGGTACGAATGAAGTGGGACTCCCTAACACAACCATATAACATGGGAGCGTTTGCAGCTCCCAACTTCAAACTGTACTGGATGGATTCAGAAGCACATTTCGGGGCCCCATTGTTCGGCAATAACTCACCCACCCTCACACACTACTAGAAAGGCAATCGGCCGGGCACAGAGACCTGCAGTCACTGCTTCTTCCCACTGCATTTGCTGACAACTGCAGCTTTGACCCAGCAAGCATCACAGCGCTGTCCTGGTGTAAAATGTGAATGGAAATAGGCATACATGCCCCATTCCATGAAGACTTTCCCCTATGGAATTGTGTTCTATTCCTACCACGGGTTGACGCCGGCTCAGACACGGCTTGGACACGGCATGGGTTTCACACACTGGGGTCACTGTATCTGGGAGACAAATTCATCCAAATATCCGATATCCCAGGGCTTGCATGCAGTACGTCTTTACAGTGGCTGCAATAAGCGGGCCTGAGCAAGGCATGCAAGAAATTATAGAGTTGTTTCCCGGTTAAGCCTGGGAACGTTGCGCTGTTGGGGTTTGTTCTGACAGCGTGCAACAGTCGTAGCCGAGGGTCAGCCATACATCACTTAATTCAAACTCACTCAGGTGTATTACATGACAAAGTACGAACTAAATGGGCGGAAGATCTCCAATTGGACGTCACTGACGATCTCTGGTCTGACATGTGCGCACAAACTTACAAAGTATCGTATCATTCTTGATTCCAATTGATACAACTCAAAGTGCTACACTGGTATCACTACACTCCAGATAGGTTGGGAATGTTTTCTAATAAGGTGACCGGTGTATGCCCACGTTGCAACTTCACCTACGCTAAATACTTTCATATGCTATGGGACTGCCCGCAACTTGTGACCTTGTGGAGGGATGTATGTGTGACACTGTCCGAAATGACTGGTAAGATTTGTGCCCTCCTACCATTGCTCTGCTTGTTTTATATTTATGACCCACCATTGGCCATTGTGTGCAAATGTGTATGGCTATGCCTCCTTCTGGCCAAATGCTGCATTCTTCTGCGCTGGATAAGTGCTAATGCTCCCAGCAAAGACCACTGGCTGAGGAATGTAGTGTGGGGCAATGATATGGAGGAGCAATTGGCACAAATGCAACCACTGAATAACGCCTTGGAATCCACTCAATATGTACCTTCTGCGCACAACAACAATACTGGATACAACCCTTTCCCCACAATCGACGTGAAAAATCCCCCTGACAGCGGACTCCATGTACAAGAATCATACAAACCCAATCCCCTGTGTATTTAGGTTCTATCCTTCTGTACCTTGTAATACTCACTCCTAGGTCTTATCGTCCCAACCTCTCCACTGACTCTGTAATGTTACCCTGCTGTATTGTGTGTTGCCAAGTTTAAATAAAGAAAGTTAAACAAATTTAAAAAACACTGCAGTACGCCTGCTCATTAACCTACCTCCCAGAGAACACATCAGCCATACACTAAAGGTAGTCCATTGGCCCTGATTGGCTGACACACTACCCTTAAAGCCATGTGCATCACCCACAAGGCAATCCACAACACTGGCCCAAATTCCTTCAAGACAAAATTCGCCGCTACTGTACTCCGAGACCCCGGCCGGCCCACAGAGCTGAGGTTTGTTCAGATGTGCTTTAAGACGAGATAGCTGCACCCTTGAGATGGATGGGGGTGCAGATTCATTACTCCAACCCAATCAATAAAGACAACTCAATGGTTTGGCAAAGGGAGTCCGTTTAATGACAAGTACAAAAAACGGGGAGTCATGGATATCAGCAGTGATGCGATCCTCCTTCTCGCTTCAACTCCAATGAACTTCATACAAGTTGTAGCATTTATACTCAAAACTCGTCATAATAGACGTGTAACACTCAAAATTAAACATGCAATTCTATTGGTTGGAAAAAGGTAACTTTACTATAGGTTCTATATCTGTATATTGTAAAGGAGTGAGGGGATTGAGTAAACACTGTCAGGTGGCCATCTAAGCCTTTCCTTCAGAAATGACTACTGCGAACATCACTAAAATTACAATGTCCTATTGGTTCTACTAACTATAGGACCCTAAATTATTTGGTCCATTGTGATAGGGTTGTCACCGACCCCTTGCATACTTTTCCACTTCACTTAGCAGCACGCAGAATTGTCGGCCAGGTGCGGGGTGCCCCTTAGTTATCCGGCCTTCCTCTGATTATGGTTACAATCAATCATTACTTTAATAGCCATGTGTCAATTAGTTCACTGTGGTTGGCCTCGAAACGGCATCTTCTGTCTGGAAAGGTTCGGATATCTCTGGCTGGTCCGGTGCCAAGCGTAGGTGTGAAACCGCACTTCTTGCTTGGCTGGTCACGTGATTCCCACACCGTGAATTTGTCTTGTTTCTCTCAATTTGTGTATTTGATTTTCGTTTTACCCGCCACCTGCCTTCGCCTTCTTATCTCGATCCTTCAGAGGCAGGATATTCTCGTCTTAGTTTCAATTAAAAGTAGCTACTGTTCATAGCTTCTATTGGTATGACCTTGGCTTTACTGGCATGAGCTGCCTCTGCTGAGTTTTGATTCAGCCGTTCTTCTCGTTTTGCTAAATAGGAATCTCTGCTCATTTGGCCTTTAGTAACCTGGGTTGGTTCTGCTTCATTTGAGGTCGATTATGTATAATGGCGCTTGCCGCACTACTTTTCTACTTAGCATAGCAAGCTGCACTGTTTCCTTAGCTTTTTTGTGGTTCCAAGCATATTTACAGATGTAAACTGGTTGAATATCTTCATCTTGCTTATAATTTGAACTTCTTTGTATTTCAACATCATTCTCCCCCTTTAGATTCACGATATCTTTCATGGTATTTCGTCTCTGTGTGTCATTTTCTGGTTGTCATTTCTTCTATCTGCACGTTAGTCCGGGCCCTCGTGACGTCACCATTCGTCTTCCATTAAGGCCTCTTTTGGTTTCTTCCGGAACAGTATTTAGGCAATCTTCATTTTGTTTCATTTGTTGGTAGGGTTTCCTTAATTAATACCTTACTGTCCATCGTTTTCTGGGTATCGGTACTTCAATAGGTGTTGCTCTTCAAATAGGCACTGGGCAGAGCCCCACTTTGGCTCTCTGCTGGTTAATTTGCTCATCATACGTCACATATTTTGGTGTGAACGTTCCTGGAACTTCAAAATGGGCGACTGGAATGCAGGGTTTATTTGGGACCTCCTCTACACTCTCCCCTCTGATCGACCACTTTGACGGCCGTCTTTGCATTCATCTTACTCAGTTTTTCTGTATTCATCTTCACTCCATCGCCTGGGTTCATCCGTTCTTCGTCCTCCGGATCTATACATGACGGATGAAGAAGTGTCTCTTTGGAGTCCAGATTTTTATTACTCCTTTCAGGCTTCCTGCTGTTCTTACATGTTCGTCCTTATTCCATGTCATCAGTTGACATTGTCCATTTGGGCTGCAGTAAACATATCTTTCCACATAATTTCTGTGCTTCCTGTGATAGAGAAATTGTGTTCCTTCTGGTGCGTGAATGCTGGCCTTCACAAAGTCTCTTATTTCTTCATCAGTCAGGTCTTTGGGCTTCCATCTTGACTTGACGTCAATCATGATCTTCACCCCTATGGCCTTTTTGGCAGTCTTCTGACATTGAGAGATTATTATTTGATAACACAAAACCCTAGTAGTATCATCACTAGCAGGGCTCCCAAGAACTTGAATGCGTCTGCCTTCCACTGTGCAACCCATGAGAATAGTCATCCAAATCACCTGTCATCATCAACTTTATCAGTTTCACCGATCATCTGGTTTTGTAGTTTTGTCAGCATACATATGGCTTCCGATAAAGTTCCATTTTCCTCATTGTGAAAAGGTATAAATGTGCAACATGATTCTCCGATTTTTGCACAAACTCCTCCATCCATAGCTGTGATCATGTCAAGGACATATCTGTTCTGAAGGGACATCAGTCAAATGGCTCTTAGCTCTTCCTTGATTGGATTGAATCCTTTTATGGTTGTGTTGATGGTTTGCAGCAACTCCCATCTGGATATCTGTAACCATTTGGTATTTGCTCCAACTTGGAATCTTGGCATGAGGATTGTCACAAACACTGATGAGGTGAGGCTAAACAGTCTGTGTTCATATGGGATTGCATGAAAGGCTTCTTCAGATTTGGCAGAGAAGTAATGTTCCCTTTTCAATCGAGTTATCAGTTCCATAGATCTCCTTTTTCTCAGGTAAGTATCTGCTTTCGGAAAACTGTCAATATTCAAGTCGCCTTTCGGGATTACCAAAGCTAGAACATGGACATTCACTATGGTGCATATCCCTCCCCAGTTTCTCGGCAGTCTGATGTATGCTTTAGATCCACATGCCCAATAATGATCCATAATTACGGCAATGCCATGAACCATTACTGGAGCGTCAAAAACTATTCCCTCCCATTTTTCTTGTTTCATTATTCCTGAATCAGAATTTTGGGCTTTCCAGTGGCACAATCTGTAAGCGTCCTCCTCTGTCTTCGACCCATGTCAAAAGTTTTGCAAGCTTTGGCCATAAGGCTTGCATACATTTCACACTATGTTGATGGTAGGCTTGTAGTGACCGAAGACCATCCATGCTCGGCGTATCACTACTCCTTTCTCCCATCCGTCTGGTGAAATCACTGTTCCCCAAATTTACATTTGGCCTATGTTCTTCCATCTCCGAGCTTCTTCTGAAGTTCTTCCTTGGACATTTAGCTTCTGGTTCGCTTCACTTCTGATTCTGCTCCTTTAACTCCAGGCTTCTCATATCTGATCTCAATGTGTTTTGTCTTTCCATTGTTTCTTGTCTTTATGTCCTGGATATAGTCGTCTTCATTTGGATCAGTTGCTTCAGTTGCCCATTTCAGTGAGGCATCACTTCCCATGAACTTGCCTCTGGTCTTGCACATTGCTACGTGTGATAGATAGTGCGCTGTCTGGACATCGATTTCTACAGCTACAAAGATCTTGGACTTCCCCATGCTGTATGGTAAGAGTGCACAAACAAAGCATTTCCCTCCTGAATTTTGTCTTCCAAGTTCTTTCATGTGCTGGTACCAAATGTTTCCCAGATGTGCTGTACTATCCAGGTAGTCATTTAGTTTGGTGTCATCTCCATGCATGCTTCTCTTGATTCTTAGGCCCTCATTACAACACCGGCGCTAAACCATGGCGCTATTGGCACCATGGTTGGTGCCGGTGTTGTAACGGGTCCGCCATGGTTCAATGGGGAATTACCACCCCATTCCAAGGTTGGCGGGGTGGTAATTCCCCATTGAACCATGGCCCTTCCCCATTCCCATTTTCTCCCAATAGGGCTCTATGGGAATGGGAAAGGCGCTAAGTACGGTACCGCAAATTGCCGTACCGTACTTAGCACCAAGGTCCCTTTGCGGGTCCCTACTTTAACGGCTGGTCTAGACCAGCCGTTCAGGTCGGGTCCCGCAAAGGGACCTCGTAGTAAGGCACTAAGTGTTTTCCTGTAATTTGCTAACACTACATCCCTGAATGCACCTGTTTGGCTCCTTCTTGCTGGAAGGCTCTCAGGTATCCGGGTCATTGGTGCAGGCTTGATCATCTGCGCCATTTCAGTAGACAAAAGTCTGGCAGTTCTTTCCTTGTCCTCATACATCTTTTTCCTGCTGGTTATAAATGCCCATCTCATCCACCCTGACATTGGTCCGGTATGTGGCTGTACTGAGGAACTTGAACTTGTGCCTTTCGTTGGAACATATATGTTTATTACTGCTGTCTCTGTGGGTTTCTTCCTTCAGCTCCTCTAGTCTTTCCACTATGTCTGCTTCCTTCATTTGGCTATTTATTTTACTTGTAGTGATATTTTCCATAGTAGGCAGTCTTTTCTTCTCTGAGGCTTTGAATTGTGGTTCTGCAGTCATCGACACTAGGCCTGTTGCGTGTGCATTCAATGTTTGCATACGTGTTGTTGTCAGTAATCTTTCTTCATTCACTCTTTGCCAACCCTGTCTCCGGTCTTTGTTTTTGTTTGTTACCACAAGTGTGTGTGTGTGTGTCATTGCTAATCACATCCATTTCAAGCTCATTCATTCCACCATCAGATCTTCTAGGGACCGGAATGACTATGTAAGGTCTGGGTGCCTTTGTGGGTTTCATGCGTGCATCATTAGGTGCGTGCACTGGAATTGGAACGCTTTGTGCACCAATAAAAAATGCAGTTCTGATTGTTAATGTCAGTAAAACAATTATTATTATTATGATACACAAATACATTATGCCCCTGTAGGTCAGACGGCAGCATTTTCTTCCAGGGAAACGTGGACGTCTCTCCTCCTGAAATGTCAGTGACTAGACGAAAAAGGACGTTGTGAGCCAATCTGCTGTCTTCTAGTGACAGGAACATCCATCCTGTCTTGCTGAGTTGCAGGATTGTATGCTTTCTCTTCAAAGTAAACAATGTCTGCACTGTCCGTTCAGGTGGAGTGCAACTAAGATCACAATTTTATTTAGGAGTTGGCTTAGATGTTCTGTATTTGCTGGATCTCGAAGAAACATGAGTGTATCTGTCGTTCTTCCGACAAGATTTGGACAGTCCTCGATAATACGAAAGAACAATGTATTGATATGCTCATTTATTTCCTTTTCTGCTTGAGACATTTGGTTTCTCCTCACTGTATTCAGGAAGTAAGAGGAATTGTTCGGTAATTACAGTAGGCAATCTTCTTATTGTCTTTTCGTTTTCAGGATCTTGAAGAAAATCAATAACACTGGTGAGTCTCCCCACCGATGACAGGTATGATCTTAGCACTAGATTAAAGTATATCACCACATCTTTGGTGATGTCGCTACTGCGGGACACCATAAGTGATTCCGAATAGGGTCTCAGTACGGAATGAGTCTGGATACTATATTTTCTTCCAATGTATGTGTCCTCGATCAAAATTTGGCATAGTCTTTTCTTATCAAGGCTTTAAGTGTGCCTCAGTCCGAGGTTCAAAGTCAACAGATTATATTGTGGCTAATACGTGCGGTTTTCTTCTTCACCCTGCAACTAGGATGCACAGAGTGTCTGTTTCTATGTCCTTATCCCCCTTTTTGCTTAGAGGATGTGTCCAATTTAAGCCACAATTTTACAAAAGTACTTTATCTTTGTCTGGCTGGTCATGCGTACTTTTTCTTCGTCATGGATCTCGTCTGCATGTGCTGTGGTTCTTCCCCATTGCTCGAAAACTCCTCACATTGGGGTGGAGGCAGGGGGCCTTCTCCGATGTAGGGTTTGATATCGCCCAGAAAAATCCAAGCTCTACTGCCTTGCAGTTTTACTGCGGACGGAGTGCAGTCCTCTTCTGTGAATGGGTTGTTAAATCGTGGCTTATCCCTCTTTTTCCTCGTATGGTTCCTTAGAAGGACGGTGTCTCCAGGGAAAACGGATGGTACACAAAGTCATTGGGCTGTGTCTGTAGTAGTATCTCCTTCTGTGTTCCGTGCTGCCCTGCACCCCTTTCGTCGTCGCTGCAGCTGGTCTGAAATTACAGTAAGGCAAGATGTCATGCAATTCAAGTAATTTTGCTTTTCAGACCCTACAATTTCTCCTGTTGACTGGGCATCACATCAAGCTCTATCTAGGGATGTCAGATTAGTACGCATTCTTCTTCCTGTAGCTATCTCGTGTGGCATAAGATAATGGTCGGAACCGGGTGGTTCCGTAGTGCATACAATGCCAAAGGAAGGCAGTGCAACCATCCCTTTCTTAGAGTAAGCTTCAACTTGGCTATCCTCTCCTTTAATAAGCTGTTGAGCTTCTCAAAGATCCTGTTACCTTACGGATGATACGCCGATGAGAACTTGTGCTTTATGCCAAGCAGCAAGCTAATCTGTTTGAATATCTCGTTTCCAAAGTGAGCTCTGTTATCTGATCTCATGACCGCACACCTGCGAATACTTCTCTCACCAAAAATTTGGCTGCACAGGTAGAGTCTGGGTGTGTACAGGGACCTGCCTGAATCCATCTAGAGAATGGACACACCACAACAATTAAGTATCTGTACCCGTTACATACTTGAATCATGTCAATGTAATCGACATGCAAGTGCTGAAAAGGCCCATTTGGCCTTGGGATGACTCCTCTCATTACCGTTAATGTGTGCCCAGCTGTGAATTGTTGGCAGATTAAACAGTTCACCATAAAGAATGCAACATGCTCGGTAAAATTTAGTATGAACCCGTCTTCTCCGAGTGGTGCTGCTAAATTTTCTTTTGTCATGTGTGCCGGATAATGCGACTGCTCCAGCGCTATTTTTAATACGGCTACAGGCATTACTGGTTTACCAGTGCTGTCATGTCACCACAAGCTGTCAGAGGGGTTTAAAGTACACCCTCGTCATTTCCAAAGATTCTTCCCTTCCTGTGGTGCCCCCCCTTGGAGTTCCATGAATTGTGTTTGCCCAAGATTGTTATACCCTTCAGGTATTGTTCGTGCAACCATCATTCTCTCATTGGTATGGATGACTTCCACTTCTATGATTGTCTCAGTTTTGAATGCCATACGCTTGGCTTCCGTACTCGGAATTCTCCATTTGCTGTGTGCTTCATCACAGCAACGCCTGTATATCTTTGTCCGTCACTTTGATCGATTCTCAAAGAACCATCAATAAAGACACTTTCTCCTTCTGCCAAGGCATTTTCTTTCACCCTGGGAATTTTATCAAAGAATTCGTCATAGTTTGCACAGTCGTGTATTGGTCATGTATTGGCTCTCCTTCAGTGACGTGTCTGCTGCTTGATTTCCGTGTGTGATCAAATCGGTCCCTTTGCGTGGGTGGCGCATTTCATGACCGCTATGCCCACTGGGAGCTATAGTGCTTTAATCAGCCTGTCCAATAAGGCTGCGTGCTGCAGTGGTGTGCTGTCTGCTCGGAGGTAGCCACTCCTTTTCCAGCACGCTAGGCATGCGTGCACTGTCGATGTCACATAGGCGGAATCACTGTACACCATTACTTCCTGGTCTGCATGATTTGCAATGGCGAGTATCAACGCCAATAATTCTGCAGCCTGTGCTGAATAATGAGATGGTATTCGCGCACTAATACGTACTCAGAAATCTCCATTTGCTGTGTGCTTCATCACAGCAACGCCTGTATATCTTTGTCCGGCACTTTGATTGATTCTCAAATAACCATCAATAAAGACACTTTCTCCTTCTGCCAAGGCATTTTCTTTCACCCTGGGAATTTCATCCTAGAATTCGTCATAGTTTGCACAGTCATGTATTGGCTCTCATTCAGTGACGGGCTCTGCTACAAACATAGCTGGGTTCACTATCTTACATTGGACTACCTTAATCGATGGATTTGATATGATCACTTCATAAGCAGACGCTCTCTGAGATGTCAATGTGCCCTTCGGTTTATCTGGAATGCAAAAAGTGAGTGCTCAATGTATAATGGTTGTAGCCTTCTCTATGGCAAACGCTGCAGCAGTTAAACTCTGTTCACACGGGAAATGACCTCTCATTACTGGGTCTAAATTTCCACTATAGTAGGCCAGGGGCTTGTACCCCAATGTGGTTCTTTGTGTGAGCACTGCCATCCTAACGCTGCCATTTGTGTGTGAAAACAGGTAAAAGTCCTCTGCATAACTGGGAATCCTTAGAACTGGTGCAGTAAAAATAGCTTTCTTGAGTTCGGCAAATCCTTCCTCCATGGTCTCAGACCATTCGATTTTTCCTTTCGTCACCTGGGCCTTCTTTAGGGCATGAAGTAAAGGCTTAGTCTAAGAGCTATAGTCGTAAGACCCATGCTCTGACATAATTGCATAGGTCTAAAAAGTTCTACATCTGTTTTATTGTGTGTGTGTGGCTTAGCCGTGTTCAGTATGGCGTCACCCCTTTCTGGGGTCACCCTCATCCCCTCATGTGAGATCAGCTGGCCTATGTACAGCACTTCTTGTTGACAATATTGTAGCTTTTCCTTGTCAACCTTATATCCCTTCTCAGCCAGTATAATCAACAGCTGAACAGAATCATGCCTGCATTGCTCTTCTGTTGTGCTACAAATTAAGATGTCATCCATGTATTGCAGGACAACACTTTCCAAGGCAATATTGCTCAGGTCCATCTGCAGGACTCTGTTAAAAATAGAAGGAGACTCACAGTACCCCTGAGGTAGCATTGTGCTTTTCAGATGCATCTGTCTGAATGTGAATGACGTCAGATCTTGCGAGTCACGGTGCAACAGGATTGAGAAAAATGCATATTTCAAGTCAATCACTGTGAAATATTATGCCTCAACAGGTATATTACATAGCAAAAAAGGTAGCAGGCGCTCCTCTCCAGAAAGAACATAGCATGATAACCTGTTCTGAGATGAGAGTTTGCAGCACACGCTTTTTGCTCACTGTACCTTTCACAGATGGGAAATATCCATTTGCATTTCAGTCTTTGTTCCGCCCACATGGGTAGTCCAGCACCAAAATGCTATGGTAATTCCTCTCTGAACAAGAGTACCAACAGCAACCCCATACACGTATTGCAGCCTTGTTGGGCCTCATCAGTGACGTGAAGCAGTGCCTCTCTGAGCACAGTGAGTAGGGAGTCCACGTCTGGTTGCCCCCAGGTAACTCAGGGTGACCAACCCCAAATTCCTCTCAAATATATCAAAAAAGGTAGCAGGCGTTCCTCTCCTGAAAAAACATAGCATGATAACCTGTTCTGAGGTGAGAGGTGGCAGCACACGCTTTTTGCTCACTGTACCTTTCACAGATGGGAAATATCCATTTGCATATCAGTCTTTGTCCCGCCCACATGGGTAGTCCAGCACCGAAATGCTA
The DNA here is from genome assembly GCF_040938575.1 of Ambystoma mexicanum. Classification (NCBI taxonomy): domain Eukaryota; kingdom Metazoa; phylum Chordata; class Amphibia; order Caudata; family Ambystomatidae; genus Ambystoma; species Ambystoma mexicanum. The sequence continues at coordinate 1,312,370,403 of NC_090924.1, read as the reverse complement.
TGGCAATTCCTCTCTGAACAAGAGTACCAACAGCAACCCCATACACGTGTTTCAGCCTTGTTGGGCCTCATTAGTGAGGTGAAGCTGTGCCTCTCTGAGCACAGTGAGCAGGGAGTCCATGTCTGGTTGCCCCCAGGTAACTCAGGGTGACCAACCCCAAGTTTCTCTCAAATATATCAAAAAAGGTAAAAGGCGCTCCTCTCCAGAAAGAACATAGCATGATAACCTGTTCTGAGATGAGAGTTTGCAGCACACGCTTTTTGCTCACTGTACTTTTCACAGATGGGAAATAACCATTTGCATATCAGTCTTTGTCCCGCCCACATGGGTAGTCCAGCACCGAAATGCTATGGCAATTCCTCTCATCTCAGAACTGGTTAGCATGCCATGTTCCTTCTGGAGAGGAGCGCCTGCTATCCTTTTTTTGAGGTATATTACATAGGATTGTAGCTGGGTTAAAGAGTAAAGGGAACTCGGCCTCAACAATATCATTTATTGGGTGTAAATCCTGGATCAGCCTCCAAGATCCTCCCTTTGATTTTTTGATCGGATAAACCGCAGTATTGCATGACGACTGTGATGTCATTAAGATGCCTTGCTCCATCATAGCTGAAATCATCTTAAAAATCCCCACATCTGCCTCTCTGGACATGGGATATTGTCATGCTTTGGGTAAAATTGCTCCTGGTTTTAGCTTAATTCTCACTTCTCCATCCAACCCCTTTCAATAGGCCTACGTCATAAAGTCTTGTGGTCCACACTGAGACAGGCACCTGGACCATGTCATCATGAAAATACTCTGGACGGTTCCGTGCCAACATCATTCTTTGAGGCACTTCTCTTTTGATCATTCTCACCCAAAAAGTGAGACTTCTTCCACCATTGTCTCTCCCATATCTGCTTGTTCTTCAAACAGATTGTCATTGGTGATGTCCATCAATCGATATCCTTCTTCAATGGCGATCACTGTGCACCATTGTCGGCCTTCGTCATAAATCAACCAAGGCCATCCTCCTTTGTACTGCAGCTGTGTGAATCACCAAGGGAAATACCTGTCCCTTCTCCTCGTGCATCGTTATTCTTGGTCTAAATAGGAATTCATCTGGGGTTCTCATGATTCTGTCTGCAAGGCCTGGCAGCCCTGCCATCAGGGTCGGACTGGGACAAGAAACAGGCCCGGACACCCCAAAAAAAGTGGCCCATCCCTCGCCTCAAAAAAGTGGCCCGCCCCTCGCCTCAAAAATGTGGCCCACCCCTCGCATCAAAAATAGTGGCCCTCAAACCATCACCTGTGAATCGCGTCAATTCACGACTCTACAGAAAATGCTACTTATGGAGGGTTCATGTGTCTGTTACATTACAACACAACTCATAAAATACCATAACTTTGCATGCAAGAATGGATCACCATATGTATCATTAATATCTGTGTGTATATATCCATTTTGTCAAATTACTGTGAATGCAAGCAGACATCCAAGGCCAAATGATAATATGTTATTGTATAGCACTTACACTTAAGATCTTTTTTATAGAACAAATGTGCATACAATATCACCCAACCTGTGTTGGTACTCATTTATCGACCTCAGAAGGATGAAAGGCTGAGATGGCCTTGCTGGGGATTTGAAGCTGCAACCTGAAGATCACGCACACACATCACAGCAGCGAGTACTCAACCCACTGAGCTATCCTATCAGCTATAGTAAAATGAGCAATTATTACGTAGTGGATACAATTAAACTGGTAACTGAGATTAAACAGCAGACCAGTTAAGATCTGTTTGGCACGCCCTCTGCCAAACCTTTGTCAAATACCAACGTGTCCCAGCTCCCCCACTCCATCCCAGCTGGAAGGGTCAGCATTTCATCAGTTCTGCGTTTACCTTCTGCTTGCACTGCGCATGACGCACGCTTATCTGCTTCCGCTTGGAGGCACAGCATTATTTGCACCAAGAGTACACATGCACTAAGGATCTGGGTAGGGATTTGAATTAATTGCCAGTTGTGAGCGCTTTAAAAATGCAAAATAAATACAAAAAATAATAAATAAAGCATGAGGTACTGCACCAAAAGACGCCTTCCCTGTGTTCCACATTTCCTGCAGTAGCAGAAAGTTTGGTGCTGTGTCGGCCGGGCAAGACCGAGAGGGCTGTAGCGGCAGAAGGAATCCGGATGGATCCCAAACTGTGGGCTACTGATGTGGGCTTGTATGAATTCGTTGCCCTGGTGTAATGGTTGTGCCACTGGTTTTTGCCCTTGGCACCCTATTTTAATTGTGTGCCCCAACACTTCACGTCCAATCACACTCTTCGAAGAACAACTACTGCATCTCACAGAGTAACGTCAGACCCCTCCCTCCAGACAACGACTATACAGCCAACGTACACATCACTGCCTGTCCCTGGCCCCTTTCGGGATACCAATGCCCCTATGCCCTCGACAAAGACACTGTGGGGTGCTTCCGAACTGCACACAGTCAGCAACAAAGGCTAGCTATCATTCGGGGTCAGACTGGGCCATGCAATTGTCTCAGGCACCAAAGAAAAAGTGGCCCGCAGTTGCAAATGGCTTTTCATTCCTTTTGTGATACTGTTTGAATAGTACCAAGGGGGAACTTTTTGATAAAGTGACATGCAAATTGTACATTTTAAAGAATATTTATTCAGCAACACTGGTCAAAACTACTAGTCGCAGTGTGAATTAACTCATCAAACTGGCCCACATGGGCCAATAAGGGTCCCATTTTGGCCAAAAAACAGGCCCACACCAGCATTTTGTGTTTTTGGTTGGCCCTGGACCTATTGTCCTACAGGCCAGTCCGAGGCTGCTCCCAGGTTGGGTGATATTGTATGTAAATATGTGCTCTGTAAAGCACTTTGGATTAAGGCGCTATATAAATAACACATCATTATCATAATAGGAAGCCTGTTCTGTGTTATGCCACGGAATCAGCTTTGTGCATTTCGCACATGGCCAATTATCGTCTAAAAAATCTATGAACGAATAAAGCCGTTGTTAGGAATAGGGCGGCAGTCTTTTTACTATTTCTAAATCATGAAGCTGCGGCCAAGATGTAGCGCGAAGAGAGAGACACCTGTGGCAGGTAAGTGAGCGTATGTGTCTGAGGGAATGATCTGCAGGGGTGTGAGGGACTGGTGGAGGTGGTGTGGGGGCAGGGACTGTGATGGGCGAATTCGGTGTCCACGGCACCAGCCAAAACAAAACACATGGAAGACTGCAGGAGAGGCACAGGAAACGGGAATGGATGTGGGTTTATACTGACTGATACATCCCGCATTACTTGCCTAATAATGGTATTCTGCAACTCCCCAGGTGGTAATTAACTGATAATGGCATTCCAGGTGGGCTGTACAGGTGTAATGGCCCAGCGAGTGACCTTAGGTAACAACCGTTGGCACACTGTTATCAGACAGTGCAGCCTACCTAGAAGGACCTGATCACAATTAAAGGCCACAATGTTGTGGCTGAAATGAGAAGAAAAGAAAAAATAAAGCTCATGGAGAGTGTGAGTGGGTATGGTCTAACCTCAAGCACCCCTAATTCCAAACCTGCCAGAGCGCCTGGAGACCGTACGAATGGCAACAGAGCGCTGTGCCCAACAGAACATCTGCTGGGTGAGCGTTTATGCACTTGCGTACCACGGCCATTTGCATAGCTCCCCTCCCCATGTGCCAGGTACAGGTAGAAGCCACCGTGTTTACCTGTGCTGGGGGGACACTTCCAACAAACAAAATGGCAATGGCCACAGAAGGGGGGCGACTTTCGTTCTATTTTAGAAACTTTGGGCCCGTTTGTGTTAGTTTACCAGTTGCCCCCGTCCAGAGATAAGGATGTTAACTGGACTGTGGCAAATGCACTTCTGACACGAGGCAGGCAACTGCCTGTTCATGTTTTACTAGGCCTGGGTGAAATGCTTCCCAATCTACAATCGCCCCAGTCACCCAGGCAGTCTAAAGTAATTTAAACCAACACATCATGGCGTCCTGCCCATCGGTTGCAACTTGCAAATGGCTTTTACTGGACGCTGTTGCTCCTCCGTGTGTGTTTTGTGGTCATTGAATTGGTTAGGTGCAGACGGTGGGTGGGAAGTTGAAGTGGAGGGTGGGGGAGGCAAACTTTCCCGATTACATTACATCAACTAACAGGAAAAGGCAATACACAAGACACACAAGTGACATCTTCTCTACAGAAGCCACGTTTAAGCGGACCTAGTGGACAGACACACACCCTCTATCACTGTTTCACAGGAACTTGCAACCAAACTTAACAATGGATTTTTTTCTTCACCAATGTTTAGTCAATCTCAGTTCATAAAATGCATTGCCAAGTCATCTCATGTTTTTACCAGCGTGGTGTGTGTGGATATCATTTATTAAACCCAGGGATGTCATTTCCAAAAGACATGAAAGGATACAGTGCAGGTGGGGGGAGGGGCTTTGCATACTGCCTTTGCAAGATGCAATGGCCGGATGAATAAAGTGAGCCGGGTGATCTTGGGGCACATGTAAAATGAGGCACATAGACCAAGGACAAGGGACAGTGTATATACAGTATAAAACGTAATCTATGCAAACCAGCAGGGCCCCAAGCTAGTGTTTAGAGGCCCTTGTAACCCACTGAGTTTGCATTTGCTATTTTGAAAGTACCTGGACTAGAGAACTACAAACACAAGACAACATTTAAAAAAAAGAATTGGTACTACAGAAGCTACTCACTCCTTACTTGGGCTCTGATCTGAGAACATAGCACAAGTACTCCCATCTATTGCTTGGTTATTTATTTATTTATTTATGTGACAATTTTTGCAAGCGCACAAAGCCCATGGGCATCTAGGCGCTATATGGCTCAGAAAAAGATGGAATGAGCCAGAGGGATAGGGCATTAGTTAAAAAGATGGGTTTTGGGTTTCTGTCAGTGCTGGCTAAGACCATGCATGCCATGTGAATGGGGGGGGGTGACATCCATGGGGGGAACCCGAATCACCAGAGCGGTCCGGACTAAAAAAAAGTGCACATTGGGCTGCGACACAACACACTTGGCAAAAGCGACCTACCATCAGGAGTTCAGGAACGTCCACCATCAGAACTAACCCCGCCGCGTCCGCGAAAACTTACTGAGCTAGCTGGTGGTGCCACTGGGTACCCCTGCAGCTCACCAGGAATTGGAGGTCCGGACTGCAGGTTAAATGGTGCAAATACATGGGCATGCGACAGCAGGACACAGCTAAGGCCCATCTGTACACAAGTCCAAACTGTTGAATGTGCCAATGTTTGTTTTTAACAGTAATTCAGTGCATGGAATGGATGAGAGGACACACATTACTTGCAAATGAAGTGGCTGAAGACATAACTGGTTAAGAGTTTTTTGGCATCAGGAGCACATTTAAAACTGAAATTAAGCCAATAACTTTCAGACGACTGCTTAGCAATAGCACTTGTGTGGACTAGAGTTTTATGTTACTGCTTGAAAGAGCAAGCTGAAATGGATGCCCTGGGGAGGGGCAGGTGGCGGGTGTGAACGGCTATAGTGTTAGCATGGCACCGGGCAGTCAATGGGTGGGTAAATAACTAAACGCCTTCTCACATGCCATCTCCCTCATAGCTGTACTCTCATGTGACATTTTGGGTTTATAAGTGACACTGACTTAAGCACCATCTAATAGCCAAAACTAAGAAATGGCTCATGTTGCGACAGTTCCTGAAGCCTGTGAGGAAAAAGGCTTGCTGCAGTGAACTCCTGCATAGGACGTGTTCAAAGGGAGCCCCCAAGATCCTCGCGGAGCGCAGTAGCAAACTCAGTGCCTCGAGTGACTAGTGCTGAGGCTGTGAGCTGCATCCAGAGAGGGCACGGGAAAGTATAAAGAGTCTAGACTCACTTTTTTGTTGCGTCTCTTCTGTGTTTTTACCAAACCATTTTTACAGTGCTTCTTTTGCTGTTTTTTGCTGCAAAATTTAGGGGGCAACGAGATCCCCGCGCTCCACCCATCCAATATTGCCTCACCAAAACTCACCATCTTTCTGTACGCACTTGCTGCAAATGTGCACATTAATTCAAAACACGGGTTTCACTGTGTCATGCAGTCGGATCTGAGTGTCACCCACTGACCCTGTCGCAGGAGGCCCAGCACATTTTTGTGCTCTATATAAACACATTACATACATTAAAGAAAAATTCAGAGCGTGCAAGTGCACACATGGAAAGGGAATTGCTGTGAGGGCCGGGGCCAGGAAATAACCCCGGCAGTTTTGACCTGCTGAAAATAGAAGCGCTCGGGCTCGACAGAGGCATTTCTATTGTTTGCTTACAAACGGTATTCACAGTCACTCGCCGCAAATGGGTTCTTTGACCCCCTGTGGACCCTGCCTCATCCTGCATTTGCCAAACCCCTACGAGAATAGTACGAGTCCTTACCTCAGTGGCATACTGGCTGGCTGTTGGCTGGCTGGCTACTGTGCTGTCTGTGGCCTGGGTGGCACTGGGCACTGTCTGCTGGCTGCCTCGCCTGCTGCCTGGTGGTGGTGGTCCAGACCTCCTGTGGCTGTGTGTGTGGGCACTGGGCACTAGTGGCATTGGGCTGGCAGCCTCCAAGTTGGTGAGGTCCACTGGTGTGCTTGAGTTGCACTGGGGCTCAGCTCAGCTGGTGCCTGGTGGCACTGGTGGCTCTCTCTCAGTCTCTGCCCAGCGAGTGCTGTGTCAGTGTGACTGCGTTGTGCCCAAATAAATCATGCCAAGCCTAGGGCCAGGGTGGGTCAGAGGCCCAGGGCCAAGGCAATTAGCAAAGAAATAGCAGCATACTGTCAATTGGCGGCCGGCACAGTCTATTGGGCGGGCCCAGCTGAATTTTCATTGGCTTGTTTGTTCCGCGATGCTGGCGGCCCAGGGCCTCAGCCCCCAGGCACAACTGAAGTTGATTCAACTTTGCAAAGAAGTGCAATGTGTTGTCACTTCCTGCAAAGTTGAAGCAACTATTGTGAAATGTGTCTGTTCTGGCAGTGCCGTCCCCAGCTCTCAGCCCTGCAGGCAGGCTGCCCTGCCCCCCACAGGGTCAGTCCGGTCAGGACTCGGAGGGAGGCAGGTGTTACAATTGCTTTAGTGTTTGCAATTGCTTCAGCCTGCCTCCCTCCCATAGATCAAAGGCAGCACGGCACCGGCCCCTGCAGTGGCGGCCGGGGCGGCCAGCACGGCGGCCGGCCGTGGCCCAATGACCGTGATGAATTTAATTATGCTATGCCCAGCATCTGCATGCATCATAAATTATGATGCATGCATGATGCAATCATCAAAGCAAGGTAACGTAACAAAATCTAATGTTACCTTGCTATGATGATTGTGTGCAGAGTAGACTGCAGACAGTGCAGCCGGCGGCGCCTCCCTCCTGGCTCCCTGCCCTGCTGCCCAGCGCAGGCGGCCCAGCCAACCCCGTCCCCCCCCCCCCGGTGGCCTGCTGTGAACCACAGTACTCGTGACTCGCAAGCTGCTGCTCCATGGCGCTGCCGCGTGCACACACACACACACTAGGCCTGCCAATAAATTACATTGTAATTTTTTTTTAAAAAACGGCCCAGAGGTGGCTGCCGGAAAACCGGCCCCAGGGGACCCCAAAGTTGTTCGGCCACGGGCCGAAAGACCGAAAGGGCCAGTTCAACCCTGCCTGCCATTAGTATGTGCATACCATACCCGAAAATTTCGGGCTCTAATGGTACAGCCCTCATGGCTGTGTGTCCTGCGTATGCTCTGATCATTTTGCATACATTTGAATAGTGCATTCCTGGAGTTGAACATACTATGCCTTCCTCCGTGAACGAGATCGTCATGTTTAACTTCATCATTGAATCTCGACCCACAATGTTTACTGGGGTCTGAACTGAATATAATAACGGCACATTCATCTCACATTCTCCCATAGAGACTGGAAGTGCATTTGTGAAGGGAACACGACTTGTAGCTCCTGTGAAACTCTGAGTATCTATGGCCTCACCGGACAAGGAAAACTTGCCTTCACGTATGCATGAGCATGTTGCACCCGTGTCAACTAAGAAGGAATATTCTTTATCCCCTATAATGACATCCACCCTAGGTTCCCGGTGAGGGTCTGGTGTCACTGATAGGATAGAACACATCAGGGTTCCCAGTGAGCTGTCCTAGTCCATATACAATTTTGGCCAACTGTTTACTGGCAGATTTCCCCCATTCCCAGAGTTACTCCTCATTCCAGGGTTCATGGTCTGCCCTGAGCTTGCTGTTTGTGACAATTGCAGTGGTGACTGTTGGGACTGCCCATGTGGGAAACTCACTATATGTTGGGGCTGTGGGTTTTGCTGAGCTACTGGTGTTTGCTGTTGGACCGTGTGAATCTGTGCAACTCCATGCTGTAAAACGGCAGGTGGATTCACTGTACCTGCTCCCATACCTTGGGCATTTTGCATCATGCCTTGGTTTCTCTATGTGTGCACTAAATGTCCAGTCATCCCACACAACCAACATACTGGTGGTGGTCGGATCATTTGCCCATTTGACATATCTTGATTGCTATTCTGCACATTTTGGAAACCTCCTTGATTACTCTGAAAACCTCCCTGATTACTGTGCCATCCCCTTCCTCTAAATCCTCTTACCCTGAGGTAAAACCCAGTACTGCCCTGATTAATCTGCTGCGGATTATTAACCTGCTGCATGCTCGATTCAGCTGTGCTAGTTATCATTGCTCCCTCAAGCATATTTTGACAATTTCTTCTGCACCAATTTAGCTTCCTCACCCTTTCGTGCAGCTTCCATTTTGCGATTCTTCTCTTGCAGTAACCTGCAATAGCCTGCGATGCTCAGGGTTACCAGACATTTGGTCGAAAAAAAATGGTCGACAGGACAATTGGTCAAAACCATTTGGTCGAAAACCAAATGGTCTAATTCTTTTTTTTTTTTACAAAACCCTTTTTTCCCTAAACGAAAACCTAAAAAATATATATATAAATAAAAAAAGAAATTCGACCATTTGGTTTTCAACCAAATTCCATCGACCATTTGTCTTTCGACCAAATTTCCGGACACCATGCTCAGCTGTATTTGTGTCCAAGGTTTAGCCTTGATTCCTACCAATTTCTTGAGCTGTTTCTGTACCGGCTCTGGCAGCCCTTGGCACAATATATGGTAGAACACAGGTATAGATTTTGTCCAAGATTCATGAGTCTCGAGTACCCATGCATCTTTAAAGTTCTGTATGTAAATCAAAGGATCCTCAGACTCCTTCATTTTACGAGTCATTATAGCTCCCATATCGGAGGTGTTTGGGTAGAGCACTCGCAGTGCCTTCCGTAATGCGGCTCTGCAATTGTTAAATGGAGCTCCATCATGTGCAGTGTTAATTTTGGTCACACCTGGGTAGCCTGCTTGTCGGCTCTCTCACCAAGTATGTCAATTAGGAGACCCTTGATATCCCCGATAGCTAAGGTGTTCCCTCCTGTCATTTTTTCTAACTTATGTATCCACATTCCAGCTCCCGATGTCAGCATTGGAAGCTTGTTTTCCAAGTTTTCTCAAACCATGTGTGGCTATGGAATATATTGTGGTCTTGCCCCCCCTTCTCGAGTAACAGGAATTGGGATGAATAGTTCTCTCTTTCTTCTCTCATTGTTCTCCTGTCTATTGCCGGGCAACGTCCTTAGCCTGTCTATATAGGGCCGTGATTACACCCCCCTCTGACCGTGAGATACTTCTTTATGTCGGTCTGACTGTGTGGCTGACTCTGATGCCCTTGATGCAGACTCACTAGTGTCTGACCACATTATCCTTTACTCCCTTGGAAGACGTCTTTCGCACCTTCTTTCTTCCTCTTTTTCCTCGCGCTCTTCCCTTTCTGAGTCAGACATTGTCTGTGCCCAACTTGTGCCACTTCTTGTGTCATCTTTGTTCCTACTTATTTCTAGTCTATCCAGGGATAATTCTCTATTCCCACTACTTCGGGAGACATCCTCAGTGTCGTAGAGCTGAGTGATCTCCAGGGGCTCGACTTCCCCCTCTACTTGGGGTGTTTGTTCTAACCCCATTTCATCATATATTCTATCGATCGTTTCTCTGTCTTCCCAATCTACCACTGGAGCAGGTTTCTTAACCTCGCTGTCTAGATATTCAAGATCGCATGCTCTCTGTCTTTGCATTTGTTCCACATCGTCATCGAATTCTCTGCGCTTCCTCGCCTCTTCTCTGACCCTATCTTCTTCTTTTTCTTTTCACTTCCACGTTCATCTGCCCATTCGAATGTCCACATCCCTTTGTCTCTTTATTCTCTTCTCGTGTATTCTTTGCTCTTCCTCTAACCTGTTCTGCTTCTGTCTGTCTTGATCATTGGCCGTTCTCTGTCTGCGATCGAGCTGTCTTTCTTGCTCTTCGCAATATAGCTGTTCTCGTCTTTGTCTACCTTTTTTCCTTATTCTTTCATCTCTCAATTCCTTCTCGTTCCCCTTTCTCTGTACCTCGTCTAGCCTCTCTTTTTGTTTCGCATCATCAATGCCATTGCCATCGAGTTTCAATAAAATTTGCCCTCCCATCCATTCATTTTTGGCGAATGCTGTCTCATCAGTTCTATCTTCGTTTCCCTTTCATCTTTTCCCTTCTCTTTCTTTACCGAGAGATGCACTTGTCTGTGTCTGGTCCCTTCTCTCATCATCGCGTATCTCCTTGTCCCTTGGGACTGTGGAAGCGATATCCTTATCCTTTTCTCTCACTTGATTTTCATCACTACTTTGCATAGGTGACTCGTATGCCGGATTACTATACCCTGTAGCTGCTTTAAGTTCTCTCAGCGGGTATAACCCCTCGTCTTTGTTTTCTTCAACCTTTTTTTTGGATGGGTCGGGTGGCGCAGTAGGCGTCTCACCCACCTCTGTGCATACATTAAGTATCAAATCGATTGGTGGCTCCTCTTCCTGTCCCTGTTCATACATCTTCCAAAGTTCTAGAACAGCGAGGCGTTTGTCTAACTTTTTGCCTGTGTATGTGGCGTGCAAATATGTCGTCATGTGTTGCAAGACAGCTTTAGATAAGGTACCCACCCTGTGGCCATGGCATAAACATTTTGTGGGCGCTTCCTTTAACCCACTCTGTACTGTATTATTTTAACTTAGGTGCCTGTTTCGGCAACTGTTTGCATAGTTGTGCCAATGGAGTTATGTCTTCCATGCTTAAATCTGTTTCCTTTCTCCTTATATAACACTTGTCAACGATTCACGTGACTTAAACAACTTCCATCAATATGAGCGAGCACCAAACACTTCAAGCTCCAATCCCGATTTTTTCCACAAAATTCTCCTATTTTACTCAAAAACATTAATTCGCATGTGATATTATCTTAGCTATTCAATCGCGTAAAATTAAAATCAGTTTTCTCAAAGGAAATTTTTTCGACTTGTGACGTCACAACAAACAACATGTAAGACAGACGTTTAACAGACTAGATGAACACCAGCTGGTCACAGGTATCTCTGCCTCTAATCATTACCCCTTCATGGAGTTTAAACGTATCCCTTTCACAGCGTCTTTAATCGCTGTGGTAGTCTATTTGTTCCCCTTTAGTTGGGACTATGGATACACGGTTCTTCTAGCCGATTGTATTAAAAGTGTAGGAATAAGGCAAATCCTCTCACTTCTCGGGTGTCCTCCCCGGCAACTTCTCTCTATTTACTTAATTATTCTCGAGTCATTATTCCCTTCCCCTTAGATATATACATTCTTCTCTACTTCTAACTATATTTTGTTTTTTCCCCTATCCCTCTGTTACCTTTTCCCTTTACTTGTTCTAAAGCATGTACTTTTGCCAAAACACTCAGTCTTTTTCACTCACCGTTCACATTTTTTTTCCTCTCTGAACCCTTGGGATCACCGCCTTTGTTACCGCCTTCTTCGGTTTTTCGCCTGCTCAGCTGCCCGTAGGAATTGGAAGGGGTTAGGTGGATTCAGTGATTTGTATTGTTTTTATATCTACCATGTGTTGTGATGTTGGGGCATACTCATGCAGAACAGTTTTAGGAGTTTTTTATCACTGTGTAAAACATTATTAAAATCATTTTTTGATACTGAGCATTAATATCACGTACTTGGTTTATTTTTTCAAGACTAGAGGTACAGGGAGGGTCCTGGTTGCATTAGAACATCTATATAGATCAGTGAATTTGAAAACATTGAACCTGTCTCCTTGACTTCTTTTACACTACCACTGTCTACGGTGAGCTTCACGGTCTACTCAGCCGAATGGCAAAGGACTCGTGATATTGCTGAAGACCTAGAGTTAATTTATGTCGATGGTCAATGGGTGTCTTATCCTAATCAATAATCGAAAACCATCCTCTGCTACCAAGTGTACTCCGAGACCCATAGAGAGCCGAGGTTTGCTCAGAAGTACTTTAAGACGAGATAGCTGCACCCTTGAGATGGATGGGGGTACAAATTCATTACTCCAACACCAATCAATAAGGACAACTCAATGCTTTGGCAAAGGGAGTCCGTTTAATGACAAGTACAAAAAACGTGGAGTCATGGATATCAGCAGTGATGCGATCATCTTCTCGCTTCAACTCCAATGAAATTCATGCAAGTTGTAACATTTATACTTAAAATTCGTCATAATTGACGTGTAACACTGAAAAGTTAACATGCAATTCTATTGGTTGGAAAAAGGTAACTTTACTATTGGTACTATATCTGTATATGGTAACGGAGTGAGGGGATTGGGTAAACACTATCAGGTGGGCATCTATGCCCGTCCTTCAAAAATGACTACTGCTAATGTCACTAAAAGTACGACGTCCTATCGGTTCTACTAACTATAGGACCCTAGATTATTTGGTCCATTGTGATTGGGTTGGCACCAACTCCAGGCATACTTGTCCACTTCGCTTAGCAGCATGCAGAATGGTCGGCCAGGTGCGGGGTGCCCCTTAGTTACCCGGCATTTCTCCGATTATGGTTACAATCAATCATTACTTTAATAGCCATGTGTCAATTAGTTCACTGTGGTTGGCCTCGAAACTGCATCTTCTGGCTGGAAAGGTTCTGATATCTCTGCTTGGTCCGGTGCCAAGCATAGGTGTGAACCCGTGCTTCTTCTTGCCTGGCTGGTCATGTGATTCCCACACCGTGAATTTGTCTAATTTCTCTCAATTTGTGTATTTGATTTTCATTTCACCCACCACCTGCCTTCACCTTCTTATCTCGATCCTTCAGAGGCAGGATATTCTGGTTTTAGTTGCAATTAAAAGTAGCTACTGTTCATAGCTTCTATTGGTATGACCTTAGCTTCCTTGGCACAAGCTGCCTCTGCGAGTTTTGCTGAATATGAATCTCTGCTCATTTGGCCTTTCGTAACCTGGGTTGGTTCTGCTTCTATTGCAGAGTGGAAACATACTTATAATAAGGTACTTCGTTTGAGGTAGATTATGTACAATGGCAGTGGCCGCACTACTTTTCTACTTAGCATAGCAAGCCACACTGTTTCCTTAGCTTTCTTGCGGTTCCAAGCATATTTACAGGTGTAAACTGGTTGAATATCTTCATCTTGCTTACAGCTTGACCTTCTTTGTATTTCAACATCATTCTCCCCCTTTAGGTTCACTAAAATCTTTATTCATGGCATTTCGTCTCTGTGTGTCATTTTTGGTTGTCATTTCTTCTATCTGCACGTTAGTCCGGGCCCTCGTGTTGTCACCATTCGTCTTCCATTAAGGCCTTTTTGGTTTCTTCTGGGACAGTACTTAGGCAATCTACATTTCTTTCATTTGCTGGTAGGGTTTCCTCAATGGATACCTTACTGTCCATGGTTTTCTGGGTATCAGTACTTCAATAGGTGTTGCTCTCCTAATAGGCACTCGGCAGAGCCCCACTGCGGTTCTCTGCTGGATTATTTGCTCATCATACGTCACATATTTTGGTGTGAACATTCCTGGAACTTCAAAATGGCCGACTGGAATGCAGGCTTTATTTGGGACCTCCTCTACACTACCACCCCTCACGGAGGCTCAGATCTTGCACAGCACATCTCCTAGTGGTCCCACTTTACAACTACTCCAGACTGGGTGGATCTTCATTCACCGTCCAAGTGCCGAACATCTGGAACACTCTACCCCTACACAGTCGCAATATTGAAACGCACCTGAAATTCAGAAAGTCCCTCAAGACATGGCTTTTCCCTGCCTACTCTTGAAACCCTCCCCCTCTCTCATCTATATCGTTGAACCCAAACACAACAGTCCTATCCACCAATTACAGCACAGATGCCGGCAGTATTTGTAGCAGCTCACTGTGACAAACTATCTCCCTCCCCATACACAACTACACTCCTACCCATCAATACCCCAGGAATGCCGGCAGCATTTGCTGAGGCACACCACAATCAACCTTGTTCCTCCCAAGAAAAAAAACTATTACCCACTAATATCTCATGAATGCTGGCAGCTTTCACAGAGGCACTCCCTCACCCACTATCATCCTTCCTCCTTCCCTGCGGCGCCCCCCTCTGGGACCCGCTCTCACTGGTCAGGCTTTTGTTACAGGGAGACCACGAATAGCGAGATCAGCCATCAACACTGGACAAAGAAAAGAACACTGCAGCTGAACTCCATCCAAGCATACGATATGTATAACTTATACCTCGTCTGAGGACACGGCAGCAGGCACTGCCATCCTGTAACGCTTACCTGGACTCCTCAGGAGCTTAATGCCTTCTCAGCCAGTGGGTCTGTTATTTGGTCACTTTTAGGAATCCTTTTCTGTATAAATGAAAATAACAATAATAGAACTACTATAATACTACTATAATATCTATTTTCTGAGAATTACTATATATAACAATGTGCCTTCGGTAATCCCTCCCTTCTCACCTGTGTTTTGTTGAGCTCTCCATGCTGTAGTCTACAGGGGTGCGTTGGAATGAAGAAGTTAAAACTTAGAAGGCTGCAGTGTTCAATAGACTCTTCTCTTGATAATGTCCTTGCTTTTCTAGAATTGTCTTGGGTAAGTATTTGGTGAAAATATAGTTTTTCTGGATTTGAATAGTCCCTACGTTGGAGAGATCTCTCTTTCTAATATTTTCCCTTAAAACCTGCAGGTTCTCAGAGTTCAGAAAGGTCAGTGTCTGCAGAATGACTGCGACGTTACTAGGAATGAAGAAACTTTTAACAAACTTACGTTTGTCTATACTGCATAATTGCAGCCTTCAGGGAAATGCGTGGTAATATTTGAGCAGAGAAAACTTCAGGTACATAACTTAATTAAACTTCTTCTTTCTCTTTTCTATTAAGTTTGTTTGTTAAAGAAATATCTTTTGTGCTGCAGGTTTTTCAGAAATCTGAAGAAGAAATACCTTCGGAAGATGCAGAGTCTGCTGAGGAAACTTCTGGATGAAGGTACTGCGACCGTGAACGAAAACTTCCGCGGCTGTGAGGGAATTTCTGACAGAAGATACTGCAGCTATGAAACAAAACAGCTGACAGAAAAACGCTTTGGAAATACTTCGGTTCGGTAAATCTTTACAAAAACTCTGGAATTCTGTTGTTTTTCTGTGGAAACTAATGTCTCTGTTTTTCTCCTTTGACCGGTTCTGTGAGGAGAGACACCGGTAGCGTTACCCGCTGTCAACGGAGCACACGCGAAGCGTGCACTCCAGCAGAGGTGGGGCTTAAGTAGCTCCCACTGCAATACTTATTTATTTATTTTATTTATTTATTACATTTATATAGCGCGCAGGCAGCCCAAGGGCGTTGTGGCGCTGTTACTTGTAAGGGAACTTAGTTACAGGTACAGGTATGGGTTGTGCCTTGGGTTACAGAGAGGCAGGTTCCTGTGTCAAGCGATAAGGAGAGTCATATAACAGGGTACATCATACATCATAGTATATCATACATGTTAGTCATTGAAGTTTAGACATGAGAGGTTGGTTAGGTGAACAGGGTAGTTTTCATGGCTTTGCGGAAATTAGTCAGTGAGGGTTCCGCTCACAGAGAGGTGGGGAGGGTGTTCAAATGTAGTGCGGCAAGGTAGGGGAAGCTGGCGCCACCAGCTCTAGCTCTTTTTACCCTGGGCACGGAGAGCATATTGGCATAGGGTGTCCTGGTGGGTCTTGTGGACGCGACTGGGTGGATTCTCTGGGATAGGTACGCTGGGGCTGAGAGATGGACACATTTGTGGGTGATGCTTAGCGCCTTGAATATAATCCTTTCCTTAATGGGGAGGCAATGGGATGCTTTTCGAGCAGCGGTGATGTGCTCCCTCATGGCAATGCCTTGTGCCCAATAGGTATAGATTGTGCTGTAAGTTATCAATGGACCTAGCGGTGGCCATGTTTAGTGTATGAAACCACTGTAAGCACTATGGGAGCCTATGGGTGCACATGCTATGAATGGTACAAATGCCATATATGCGCCAGGCTTGTACCCACTTTAAACCTGCTGACTGACGTAATGTCCCTTGCTTCTCCTGTATGCCTGAATGGGAACTGTGCTCATTTACTGCCATTCCAGTCTAGCAGCAAACATAGACATCCACACTGAAACCCCTGACATACCTCAACACCTCTGCCACTAGTATACAGCGAAAAAACCAACAAAAATAAAATTCAGTAGAGCTGGACACACATCGAATCTTCAGCACGATCATTCTATCCTAAACCACCAATAGTGCCCACCCACGTGCCCAACCTTTAGGCTGCTTACTGGAGCCTAGCCAGCCACCTAAATCCTAACCTGGCAAAAATGCACACAAGTATCTCTTAATCTAAACTCTTAGAACCTCCTATACATGAACTGTGGTCACCAAGAGCGTTCCAACCACAAAGCGCATTAAGGACATACAAATGGGGAAAGAGCGTTGTCGGCTGCAAAACCATGCGCATTAATTATGAATTTATCATTATTGAAAAAATTGGTATCCACATTTCTTCTTCCTCTTAATATTTTCTCCTCAGACTTCATAAGATTACACAATTTCGAGTTGTCTCCATTCATAATGTTTTTCATATTCAGACATGAGGACCCGAGGACCAATAAAAAAACCCACAAAAACATTAATTGTTACACAATTTACAATCTTAAACCATCCTTTTCTTATACACACATTTCAACTCCAGATCTCCATTCGCACCCTCCTTTGCACTGTAACGAATGGTGAATCCTTAGGGCGTATTAAACTTCTATGCCTGCTACTACTCCTGCTCTGGTGGAGGGTTGTTGGTATCCCTTTGAGTGTCTTTCAGGTGGATCCAACGCTTATTGCCCTACACCCTCATGGCAGTCACAGTTGCGTAGGCAACCTTATGCACCCCATGGAAACGCTGCTATTTCCAGTGACGCACAAAGGTTCGAATGTAAACTCTGTCCCTGGGGAGAAACTGTAATTTGTGCTGATTGTCGGTATTCTCAACAGTTTCTCTTGTTGTCTGTGGTGAGAAGACACAACCTGTGATGATATAATCTTAACACTTTTCATTAATGCTGTAAGATATTCCTTACACTTCTCCCTAAAACCCGCTTCAGACATGTGTGCATTTGATGTCATACGTGTAGGTGAGAATAGGTGAAAGTGGTGAGAGAGGTGTATGTAGCCTACGCCCAGTCATGATTTTGCGAGGGCTCAAATGGTGGTGCTTCGCTGGCTGGCTTTGTATTTAAAATAAAGCTAGCGGGAGGCAAACAAACTATGATATATTTAACTCTGAACACAGTTTGGCTAACTGGGCCTTAAGGACCCCATTAAGCTATCCTGTTGGCCTGCGGGCCTGCGGGTGGTACACCAACTACAACCAATGCTTCGGAGCAGAAAATTGATTTCTGTGAACAACGCATTAAATAAGTGGGCTCTGTTGTCAGATTTTAGAATTTCACAAATTCCTCACCTTGGAAATACCTTCCTCACCAGAAATCTTCCAGTTGATTTAGCATCAGGATGTATGCAGGTACCAACCTCAAGCCACTGGGAGAATGGACAAGACACCACAATAAGATATCTGAAATTACTGCACCTTGGTATCATGTCCACAAAATTGTTGTGGAGCTTCTTCAATGGACCAGAGGGCCTGGGCAAGACATTCCTCACCAAGCTCATGGTATTTCCGGGATTTAACTCTTTGCATACTACACAATCACCTATGAATCTATGCACCTGTTTTTGTAACTTAAGGATAAACCGATCCTCCTGGAGCTCTGCTGCAATTTGTCATCAACAAGTATGTGACAGGTAATGTAGTTGCTCTTGGGACAAAAAAAGCAGCTCTACAGGCATTTCTACCTTCCCCGTCACTTCCTGTCTCCAAAGTAAATCTGTGGGTGAGAGAACACATCTCTTTTTTTCCAGAGCTCCTGTGCTAGGGGCTTTCCCTTATATTCTATTATCTGGAGCACCAGGACTGCAGTGTACAGGGTTGGTAACTGTACCTGTTGGGACATAGCTTCTTTTTTCTGGCATCTTGAAAAGAAAATACGTTGCTCCCTTCATCGCATTGTCTGCAGCATCATTTCCAAGAGCTATTGAATTAGTGGAGTTAGTATGTGCAGCACACTTTTATAGACCTATCTCAGCTGGCAAGGTTCAATCGGCTAGGATAGCAGAGCAGCATGCTGGACAGGGGACCCGTCAGACCTCCTAAATCCTCTTCTCTGCCGTCTTGATAACCGAGAATGAATGGTGGAGGTGACGTATGCAGAGTCAGAGAAAACAGTGACTGTCATACCCTTACACATTTCTAGTTCCTCTATAGGTATCACCATTTCCACTGCTTCTGCAGTGTAATGAGAAGGTACCCATCTCTTCATTCTGGTCTGGTACTCCCCATCCACAAGACAAATGACAGCTGTGCCCACATGCCTCTCACCCATCTCTTGGTTGATGGTCAAAAGACCCGTCCAAAAAATCACCTCACCCCCCCTTGTGGGCAGTATCTTTCACATTCACCCTATCTTCGTCTTCTCCCACATTTGTGGTACGACCATGAACAATGTCCTTAGTCTCACATCACACAGGATGAATTGATGAATTTGATAAGAAGACCTCATACCCTGACACTTTCTGAGTCGTCAATGTGAATTTACATTTTTCTAGAAACGCAAAGAACGCATGCTCTACATACAATGTCCCTGGGCAACCCATAATAATATTTGATGTCTTTTGAATTGCAAAAGCCGCTAGCACCAGAGCTTGTTCACAAGGGAACTGTTCCTGCATCAATGGGTCTAGGAGTCTGCTGTAATACGCTAAATGTTTGTGGCCTAGGGATGTTTGCTGGGTCAGGACTGCTGTCATCACCTGTTGGTTTGAATGGGAAAACAGAAAGAATGGCTTCTTATAATTTTGGGAGCCAAGACCAGAGCATTGCTGATCGCAACCTTGAGATCCCCGTAACCAAGTTCCCATTTTCTATTACCACTCTATCTGACATTTTGCCTTCTGTGCTTCTTTTAGACCCTGCAATTAGGGACATAACTCCAGTAATCAAAAATCTATGGTATACAATAGTTACAGAGCCCCAAAAACCGCTGCATTTGTTTAACTGTGACTGGCTGGTGTGTATTTTGATCTGCATTTGCTCTCACTGGCATTACCTTACTTCCTGTGGGCATATTACTTGCCCCAAGTACAATACCACTGCCTGACAGTATTGCAATATCTCGTTGTCCACTTTGTACCCCTTCTGTGCAAGCGTGGTGACACATTTATTGAGTCTCATTGACACTGCTCTTCTGAAGTGTTGCAGGCTAATAAATCGTCCACATACTGAATTACGTTACTGGGCACATGTAAATTCCCCAAATCCATCTGAACTACCCTATTAAAAATACTCAGAGATTCACAGTAACCCTGGGGTAATCTTGTATGTTCGAATCTCTGACCAGGATACATATACGCAGTGAGGTACTGAGAATCAGGGTGTAAGGGAACATAGAAAAATGCATTTTTTAAATCAATTACCATGAAGTCGGTCAACTCAGTAGGAATGTTACAGAGGATGGTGGCAGGATGCGGTGCCTGCAGAAATTCTGCCTCCTCAATATTATTAAGGGTGCACAAATCCTGGACCATCCTCCAACTGGACCCTTTCGCCTTCTTCACAGGATAGATAGCTGTATAGCATGGGGACACAGAGGGTTGTATTATGTCTTAACAATGGCATAATGGTCTCATAAATCCCTTTGTCTGCGTCCTTGGACATTGAGTACAGCTTAACCCATGGTAACATCGCACCAGGTTTCCATTTTATACTCACTGCTCTGACTCTCTTACACTCTTTAGCAGCCCAACATCATGAGGATTGCTGGTCCACAAATGGTTGAGCACTTTTCCCAAATCCTCCTTCCAAAATGAAAATGTTGTCTTAACATTGAGCATGGTCTGTGATTTTCCCTTTGCTCTATCACTATCTGGCAAGGCACCCCAATTTTAAAGACTATCTCTCCTGTGTCTTCAGTGTCTTCGAAAAATTGCTTGTCGGACACATCCCTTAGTGATAAGGTTGGATGCACAGAACTGTGTGCCACTCTCCACCTTCTTCATCTGTGCCTTTGAGAACATCCCTGTTCTTCTTAATCACTAGGGCCTCCAAGAGAATTGTAACAATGGGGCCTGGTGTTACTTCCTGTGGCACATCAGGCCAAAAAATTAACTAAAATGGTACTTGCCAGTCATGATTTATAATCCCCGGGACCCACTTCAACAAACCAATACCCCATTACGAAACAATGCTGTATGCACGGGAACCCCGTAATCACACTGTCATTACAATAGGTCTGCAAAACGTGCTGCTCCCCTTACTGGATACAAAACTGGGGTTGAGCATACAATACCTTCCTCTGTGAAGGCAATCAACATCTGCAACTTGCTTCTGATGTCCCTTCCCAAAAGAGTTGCTGTAGTATACATACAATACAACAAAGGGGCTGATACATTTTGATTACCTACCTTGATACAAAGATCTTTAGTATAAGGAGCCAACAGGACAGCCCAAGAGAATCTCTTTGTGTCCATCGTTTTGCATGACAAGGGGAACTCACCTTCCTTAATACAAGACTTCGTAGCTCCTGTGTCACTCACTCCAGTGTAGTGCGCAATTGTTCCCTGGGGTAAAGGATTCTTGAGTCATGTCTGCACCGATGCTTGTTCTGGCATGGTTGGTGGGATCCTGAAGGTCTGTGCAGCCTCAGATGCTGGGTTATTTTCAACCCATGCCTGCTGCAATTGCACAGAGCCTGGAGGATATGGCAGGGTTAGGGCCTGCATCTGTCGAGCTCCCATGTTGAAGTACTTGTGGCCCTTCACGACACTCCCATGACACATATCCCAACCTTCCACACGACCAGCACTGAATCCCATAAAATCCTCCATAATTATTTTCTGTTGGCCCATTCTCCCTCTGTTTTTCCTGTCTTCTTTTGCAAAAATGCACAATGTGTGCCTGGATTTCTGGCAAACTCTTGGCCTCCATGCCTACTACTGTATCTAAATTATGCTGGACTTATTTCGAAAGTCCCTTCTTCATCATGTGGTAAAAAAATCACCACATTCATGTCCCATGCTTCTTCTGTTTGCTCTCCACATCTCCTAAATCAACTGGATGTGTGTGGCAGGACCATCATCCAGTTGCATAGCCTTAGCTAAAATCAAATTGATTTCTGGCGTATCGGGATACATAATCCAAAAGGCCCATCCTATCTGTGCCCTAAGATTATTATAAGCTGCTCCCTCAAGGGTATTTCTATCCAACTGAACTCCTGGATACCCCAATCTTTTCCAAAGTTCATCTGACCACTCCCTCATTTGGACCATGAATAAGCTCTTCATGTCCCCTATGGCCAACATGACACAGGCAGTATGCGTCTCAAATGCATAATTCCACTTCGCAGCCCCTGCAGTGAGCGAAGGAAGTGTCTTCATCAAGTTATTCCGGTCCATGTGTGACCAAAGGACATAATACACCCTTCTCAGACCATTCTGGAGCTTCCCCCATCTCTCCCCTACCATTAACTATGGCCATTTCAATCCCCTGGTGTTCTCAGGTTTGACAGGTTGATCAATTACAGTGTCTATACAACTAGCCCCACTAGCCCACTCCTCACCTGATGAATCTGTTGGAGACGCAGTAGATTAGTCTGTGGAACTTTCCTTCTTCTTTTCTCTCCAGGTGGTTCTTGTGGACTTGGTTTCGATCTTGCTCTTGGATTTGAAGGGAGAAGGATGGGCTCGCCTAAAGTCCACTTTGCCAAAGAGGCTATGTGCCCGGCAGCGGGGACTCCAGGGAGCCCTCCCCAAACCAGGGAAAAAACTGGATGAAAAAACCCCGGTAGATCTTGATATGGATGGTAGCTGATGCAGTCCGTAGAGAAATCCAGTAAGAGTGAAGGCGAGAGTAGTATTGCCTACAAGTACCAGAATGCACTGGTTGTTGTCGTAGTAGGCGGTTGCTTGTTGTCCGGGTAGAGGTCCAGCTGGCGTGCGGTAAACACACAGAGATAATGGAACACAAGGAAAGGACCGTGTGTCAGGAACACACGGTTCCGACGGTAGACACCGCTCACAGAAAACAATGAAAGCTGGGGAACCGCCCAGCGCGGGAGAGAGTACAGCAGTAGCAGGAAGGGCTGAGAGAGAGGCAAACAGGTTACGGTGACAGACGCCACGCAAGCAGAGAGGTAAGTAGACAGGAACGGAAGGAGGCAAGGAGCCGTTCGAGTGGGAAGCAAAACCCACTAGCAAACGACAAACAAGGTAAGCAGAAACCGGGGAGGGAACACAAGAGGGAGCGTAAGCAAACTTACTTGTGGGTAACAAAGTAAGGAAGTTACAACGCACAGGTGATTCTCATCTGCTGGTCTTTAAGGCGGCTAATACAGGAAGACTAGAACGC
This sequence comes from Ambystoma mexicanum, assembly GCF_040938575.1. Taxonomy (NCBI): domain Eukaryota; kingdom Metazoa; phylum Chordata; class Amphibia; order Caudata; family Ambystomatidae; genus Ambystoma; species Ambystoma mexicanum. The sequence continues at coordinate 1,312,347,510 of NC_090924.1, read as the reverse complement.
ACTGTGCGTTTCATGGAATAAATCAGTCCTTCTTCCATATCGACCATCTCCTCCATACTTTCCATGGGCGATATGTGACAGGTGTGTCCTGTGGCTCCATGGTGTGCTTTCTATCATTGCTACTGGAGTCGGAGGTACAGTCCCTACAACCTGCTCTCCTTTCTTCACATCCCATTCCTCTCCTTCATCATCGTCTACTCTGGCAACTACATCTCCTAACCCTTCTGCAGGCATGGAAGCATAATCAGCACTACAATAGGGTGCCATCTCGCATCCTCCCTGCTCAGCCTCTGTACTGATGGCAGAATCCCTGTTCTCCATGTCGACCTCGACACTTCTGATAACTGTAAAGGAAAACTAGGGGTGGTAAGGAGACAGTGCATTAGTTAATACCGCCAATAATTAGTAATGAGAAGAATTGGTACTGGTTGGATCTGCAGCGTCAGTACACTACCACTGGACCCCCTAGAAGGAACCAAGACACATATATTAGTAGTTAAGGGTTGAAGGTAAGTCCAACACACTAATCCTGAGTAATCTTGTTCAACATTAGTCCATGTGGTTCGTAAAAGAAATGGTTCTTTGACTTCAGATCTTATTGCAAGGTTGATCTTTATGTTGAAATCAAATAAAGCATTGAGTCAGCCGACACGTGTTTCGACCCTCAAGGTCGTTGTCAAGGCTGTACAGTTATCAAAAACATATTTCAATAAATAAAATAAAGACATCATCATAACATTTATAACAAAAAATGTACATGAGTTCCAATAAGAAATGTAAAACACTAAGGAAAATGGAAATAATTCCATAGAAAAAATATATAGAAATTGAAACATTTTAACATAATATCAAAAATGGGATTAAATACATTCCTATACCATGATGCAGTAGTGTAGAGGATGCAAAGAAGGCAAAGATGATCATGGTGGCATATATCACATGAGGAAAGTGAAATAGAGTCAAACAATGATGATGAGCACCTAGATCAATTATGGACAATTCTCCACTTGACCAAAAGCCTGAGTTCCACGAGTAATTAAAGCAAAGGGAAATTGCAGAGGGAACAACTCATAACCAAGAGAATTGAGAAAATTAACAAGATTTGGATAAGTATGGCGATATTGAGATCAGCACCCATGAGCCAAAAATAGTGAAATCACCCATGTGCATGCCGCATGTTTGGTGTGTTGGTACTAAACAACAATGGGTAATTGAAAGATATTTGAAATAGTAAAACTTGCATACCGTATGTCCGGTTGTAATTGAGGTAAGTATAAAGATTGGATGGCTGCCTGAGACAAATAAGAGGCCACCTGGGGAGTGGAGAATGCAGTTTCAGAATAGTGGCAGATAAGCGTAGTGTGAACAGAGATGTTTGGCAGATAGTTTATAGGGGGGAGTCAGAGTGGAATAAGACTTACCCTAAGTGCTAAATAGCAGAAGTTAAATGGCATCTAGCATAAATGCTGGAAGACTGTCAATCCAAGTACTGAAAGACCAGGAAAATTTGTAAACACCACTGTGGTAAAGGAATATGAATAGTTCTGTTTAAAAGTTTGCATTAAAAGAAGAAAGCGTGTGGATTACCTTTGCAGTATTATAAGGGGCCCAATCAAACATCAACCATGATCTAGCGATTCAGGCTGTAGATTTTATCTTCCGTAACTCATCTATTTCTTACCAAGTCCTTTCTCAAATTTTCTTTATCCAATAACGCATGTCTTTTCAACAATATCTACTACCTGCAATCAAAAGGTGTTGCTATGGGTGCCAAATGTGCACCTGCTTTGGCAAATCTCTTCATGTCACATTATGAAGTGACCCATATACTTAACAAGCCAGAATTCCAAGGCCAACTCATTTGTTGGAAACGGTACATTGATGATATTTTGGTCATCTGGCATGGCTCAACCGTTTCCTTTGATGAATTTGTTATTCATGCCAATCATAACAACTTTGGCATTACTCTGTCTGGGCATTCTAGTCCTACTTGAATCACTTTTCTGGATCTTGAGATCTTTGTTGAAAACAACACCTTACAAACCAAGACTTTTAGAAAACCAACTGCAGTCAGTGCTTTACTGCATGCCTCGGGCTGTCATCACAAGTCCACCATACTTAACATCCCAGGGGTTGAATTCTACAGGGCAAGAAGAAACTGTTATAAAGATACTGACTATGAAGTTGAATGCACACAGTTGATTGAACGTTTCAAACAAAGAGGCTATCCGTATAAAACAGTGCTGACAGCGTCTCATCAATACTCTTCAATCAAGCAAGCCGATTTACTGATTCCTAAACCTCCAACTGACAGTAAAGTAAAACAGATTTCAATCATCACCCAATATTCCAGAAATACATCTACCCTGTTCAAAATGGCCAGCAAACATTGGCATCTTTTACATTTGGACCCAGATCTCCAACCTTATATTACTGAAAAGCCCAAATTCACCTTTACTAATGCCAACACTCTCTGGAACAGACTCAGTCCTTCCTTCTTTGATCCTTCCAAGGCCATTACTTCTTCCACATGGCTTAACAAACCAACCGGCTTTTTCAAATGTACCAACTGTAATCAATGCCAATTTGCTTATCAAAACTGTCATGACTTTGTTGACAACTCTGGGATTAAAATCAAAATCAACGACTTCATTAATTGCAAAACGAAATTTGTGGTCTATGTGATAATATGTATTTCTAACAAGCTGTACATAGGTAGTACTATCAGACAGTTGAGAACTTGCATAAGAGAGCATCTTTCTAGTCTCAGCAAAACAAACGCAAACTTGCCACTTGCGCTACATTGGCAGTCAGAACATCAACTGGACAATAAAGCAGATATACTTTTTATAGGTCTTATCAAAGCTAAAAGTGTGAAACGTGGTGGTAACCAATGTTTGAAATTAAGGCAACTAGAATCCAAACTTATTTGCCTCTTCCGCTGTACCACTACTGGCCTTAATTCAGACCATGAAATGCATGTGTTTTTGTAAATGAACCTTGCAATGTCTGCACTGTCATTGTCCGCAACACTTCATAACTAACATGTGATTCAAGTAAAAGATTAATAACTTAGTGCTGAACCATTTTAATGTTTACAATGTGGATAACTTGAATATTACTTGTAACAAATCATTCACAATATTAATATTTCGCTTGTCTGTACTGTTTCTATTTCTAATTCTTCATAATAGATCTCCATTTTAAGTAAGCCTTGATGTTGAATCAAGCTCAATCTCTACTATATGTATGACTTGAACAATGCCAGCAACAAATCATTCGCAACATTTGCTTTGCCCCGCTACTCCGCTCTTTACCTCCTTGATAGGTACTTCTCATTCACTGACTTACTATATATGCAGCGGGAACACCCCATTTTAGCAGGCTCATGACTAAGAGCCTCTATATATTTATTCTGATTTTTTATTTAAAATTTTTTCTGGTAATTGCTTTTAGCAAAATCTATTGAACTTTCTTATGTGTGACTAATTCGCCCCATGATGTTGCCTTATACTTACACACATATTGGGGGTCATTACAAGGTGGGCGGTAAGGGATACCGGGCACCGGTAAGGAGACCAGTGCTGGTAATCCCTTACCGCCCTATTCCAAGGTCCCTTGGTGGGGACCGTAAGGAACGTGTGCTCTGACCACTCATCGCTTAAGGATCCCGCTAAGGGACCAGGGCGCTAATAACGGGCTTGCAAGTCACGAGGCCGTTATTAGCGCCCTCCCCATTCCCATTGAGCCCTATGTGGGTTCAAATGTGAATGGGGAATAGTTTGTTCAATGGGGACTTACTGGTCCCGCCAGGGTTGGACTACACCGGTAAGTCCCCATTGAAAAAGACCGGACATGGGCACGGTATGGGAGGCAGCTAACAGCTCCATGGCTACCACACATCTCGTAATGAGGCCCATTATCTCCTTGCCCAGGACGAGATGGTAGAGTTTGACTCTTACCACCAAATAGAGCAGTTGCTCGCCCTGAACTTACATCATATCACTTTTATTTACAAATCTATTAGCTCTTTGTTGGACGCCACTCCCATGACGTCCTTCTGTTTATTTTTATGGAACATTTGCGCGCAGCGTCGTACGCGCGACGTCATGCGCACAATGTGCGTGTGACGTCACGGACGCAGCGCATGCATGATGACACAACAGCATTAGGCCTATTTACTCAAACAACGCACCCAGTTCTGCGAGGCGGATTCATTTATTATGTCACCAGGAGATGAGGATTGGGCCCCTTTATAATACTGCACATGTAATCCACACACTTTCTTCTTTTAATGCATACTTTTGCACAGAACTATTCATATTCCTTAACCACAGTTGTGTCTACAAATGTTCCTGGTCTTTTAGGACCTGGATTGACAGTCTTCCAGCATTTATGCTACATGCCATTTAACTTCTGCTATTTAGCACTTAGGGTAAGTCTTATTTCACTCTGTCTCACCCCTATAAGCCAATTGCCAAACATCTCTGTTCACACTACGCTTATCTGCCACTATTCTGAAACTGCGTTCTCCACTCCCCAGGTGGCCTCTTATTTGTCTCAGGCAGCCATCCAATGTGTATACTTACCTCAATTACAACCGGACATACGGTATGCAAGTTTTACTATTTCAAATATCTTTCAATTACCCGTTGTTGTTTAGTACCAACACACCAACACACCGAACATGCGGCATGCGCACGGATGATTTCACTATTTTTGGCTCATGGAGGCTGACCTCAATATCGCCATACTTATCCATATCTTGTAAATGTTCTCAATTCTCTTGCTTATGAGTTGTTTTTTATTTATTTTACTTATTGAAATATGTTTTTGATAACTGTACAGCCTTGACAACGACCTTGAGGGTCGAAACACGTGTCGTCTGACTCCATGCTTTATTTGATTTCAACATAAAGATTAACCTTGCAATAAGATCTGAAGTCGAAGAACCATTTCTTTTCTGAGCCACATGGACTAATGTTGAACAAGATCTTTCTGATAACTGAGTTGCCCCATCTAACAAGAACCTGCCCATGTCTCCAGCTTCCTCCTTCTACATCGCTTACCTATCTTCTCACTACCTCCCACTCTTCATCTCTCTGCTGCTGTAACAGTACTACCTCTTCCTCTGCTAGCCACAGCGTTTCCTGCATCTTTTCCCATTCTTGTGCATGTACCACTCTTCACAGCCTATCCTCTTTCCTTGCAAAAAGAGGCCTAACCACTTCTTTCTATCTCATTTTCAACCTTTCCTCTGCTCTTCTAACTATCGGCCTCACTCTTTCTTGCTCCTCCACGCTTAATCTATCTGCTAACCGAGCAGTTGGTGGAGTTGTCCCGTTCCCGCTTTCCATTTTCATCCTCTCGGTAGCCCTAACCATTGAAAGAGTTACCCTTCCACTTTCCTCAAAATCCCAGTTCTTAGAAATCATAACTGATGGAGGCGTTAACAGTGTCAGTTTTGAAGTCACTTTAGTAGCTGCTGGGGAAAATTGTGGTCCGAACTCAGAGTTTGTGTAACCCATATGGGGGTGGTGCAGAAGAAATTCCTGCACCCTCCTTTATCAACACTTCCCCTACTATTTCAACATTATGGCCCTTCCCACTTTTTTCATACATCTTCCATAATTCCAAGATGTTTAACCGCTTTTCTGTGTTTGAGCCCTTTTGCTTTGTAGTCAAAAAGTTATACATGTTCTTCAATATCCCTGTATCATAGGATCCCTCAATATGCCAAGAATCTATCCTTTTCCCCTTACTCTCCCGCAACCATTCCCTGTAATAGTCCATACTCCGAACCTAGTTATCAAAAAATAGTTTTAAAAAAATCTGATACCGAGCCTATCCTGCAGCAAGAGAAGAAATAATGTTGTTCACCCAAGAGCTCCCTTTTTACCCTTACGCAAATCCTTAGTCACATTTCATACTCATTCAATGTATTTGCCTACTACCTCATTTCACTATTTATTCCAATTGTACTTACCACTCATACACAGAAGACAGCATTTTATGAAAAACACTTGCCGGCCAATATTTCAGAGATTATTTATCTATTTATTGTTTATTTGTGTAGCACCTATACACAGAGACATGTTTCAAAACACTCAAGGAGGGGGGATGCAGTGGGGAAAAACAACAGTCATTCAGAGCCCTTGACTTTCTAAATGATACAGGCCTGCAAAGAGCAGGGAAGTACAGGAATAAGTGCATGTAATGCATATAACAGTGAAGATAACTCTTTCATGCCTGGCGACAATCCTTAGTTTTTCAAAGTGCCGTACACAAAATAGGGTAAAGGTAGGTGGGGGGCAGGGCAGAACAGACAATAACAATGCAAATAATCATATAACGGCGTGACATAAATACAGTGGAGGGAATAGGTGGGTGAGAGTAGTGTAGGAAAGGTAGACTAGTGGGCATTACAACGCTCAGCAGTTTTAAAGGTATAAGGGAATGGGCAAGTAGGGTGGAGAAGATATGAGGATGGGGTGGGCGGGGTTGAAAACAGAAGGGGCTCATTACACCAAGAATAGAAGGAGGATAGAAGAGACGGGGCATTGTGGAGGAGAAACAGATGGAAGAAAGTAGAGGCTGGAGATGACATAGATAGATTACATTTTTGGCAGGACAAGGTGAAACACATGCAGCAACTGGACCCAGCTAAATTCTATTTTTTGGCAGGACGAGGTGAAATACCTGCAGCAACTGGACACAGCTAAATTCATTTTATTGGCTGGCTGAGGTGAAACACATGCAGCAACTGGACACAGCTAAATTCAATATTTTTGGCAGAACGAGGTGAAACAGATGCAGCAATTGGACACAGCTACATTCAATTTATTTGCAGGACAAGGTGAAACACATGCAGCAACTGGACACAGCTAAATTAGTGGGAGCCCTAAAGAGATGGAGTGAGAGGTAGGGACAGTTCCAGGTGTGAAGGAAGAGGGTTGATGAAGTTTGTTGAGGGAACTGACCTTCAGAGAAATGTCCGATGCTCCATTAATTCAGTGTGTCTGCAACATGTGGAGATTCTCCTCAGCCTCCATGTGCACGTGGGGGGGGGATGTAGGACCCACAGACCCGGTCAAGCAATGGACAGGGGAACAGACAGGGGCCTTAGATCGAGGGCCTTAGAGGCGGGCTGGCATTCTCCTGCCGGCTCGCCTGATTGGTCAAGAGGAATGCAGAAGGGACCAATCCCAGGTGAGCAGGCGAACGGCAAGGTGAACCAGCTCTGCTGGAACAACATCCCCACTACTCGAGCATAGGAGGGGCGCAATGCTTTCCACTACAGCACGACCGCTCTCGCTCTCTTTATCACTAGTTCGATTTTCTCTACAACAAAAAGACTACAGGAAGTTTCCCTTCACTACTTTGACTAACCAAGAAAATCGGGGAGAGGGTCTCTGCCCGCACGACAAATATAAAAGATTGTCAAGGCCTACTTTAGAAATGTATCTACAGTTGGATTTACCCTAAAATACCACCCCACCTTCAGGTGAGGGCTCCAGCCAACCAGACAAGCTTCAATTTTCTTAGGCCATTCTTATCTTGATTATCATCTTCAGATCATATTCAAAATACAGCTCATCTTGGGATTCATCTGCAGTAGGCCATAACGTCAGTACATGGTTAAACTTTGGTATTGGAAACATAATTCATTGCTAGCAATAACTGGCCTCAGGCCTTTAACTTTAAGTGTGATTGCACATGGTCCACTTAGGTATTTTAGAAACAAGAGGAAGGTCTGAATAAACAGGATCTTCTTTGAACTATTGATTGCGATCACAATTCCCAAGACTCCTGGCACCTCTCAAAGACCTTCTAATTTATGCAGCTACATACAGCCTCTGATGACTTTTAAAAACACTTAACCTACGGATACCCTGGCCTCGGGCCTCATGTTTATTACACCAAACAAATGACTAACCACCTCTAAAGATTCCAATACAAAGAGGGAGATAACATATGTTCCCTTGCGGGACTGTAAACCGTGTCCTGTTCGTACATTGACCTTTTTACTAGGTAACTCATTCTTCTTTCAAGAATGTCCCTGCTACTTCAAATTCCTGTGCAGCAGTTAACCACATAGGAAAGCACCCCTTTGTGTGGATTGTGTTTGTGTTGCATTTGCAGTTTTAATATTGAATCTTTGTATGTGCATGAAGATCTAATATGCCTAAACAATTGTAACACTAAAAGTAACATATCCCATCCATAATTGATGGCACTTGATACATATGGATTTGCAACATTTCCCTAGTTCACTGCCATCCCCCTCCCCCCGTCATCAATATGGTGTGCCCAACAGGAATCCCTCATAATAATGGGGACCCTCCTTGACCACCCAGACACTCTCTTTTTTTGGGTGAGTTGCGGTTTCAGGTACAAATTGGAGAGCCACCCCACCCATTGCTGACAGGAGTGCAACCAGAGAAAAAACACAGATATATTGAAAGGCGTGATTGCTTTGTTGTTATGATAATCATCGAGTTGCTGAACCAACAGCTTGGAGGCAGAATTCATTCTAGCTATAAACTGTAAATCACACATTCACCTCCATGCCTCCCTGGAGGGTCTGGAGCTCTGCAGGAGCAGTTGATCTCCTTGTGTTGAAGGGACCACAGGCTTCCCCTGGGGTTGAAGAGAGTTGTTAACATCATGAGCTATCATGCACAGGTCTGAACACAATCAAGCTGCTTTGTCCCGAGGCAATTAGCGCAAGTAATTCCACTGAGGACCCCACTCATATACACTATTTCATTAGCCAGGCCATCAGGTTAAATAATGAACCCTGATCATGGCACTTTTTTTGTTTGGGTGAATTCTATCGCGTTTTGGGAACACATTAATTTGGGACATGAAACCCTCTTAACGTGAGAAGTAATTACAGTACTAAAAGAACTCAAACTGTTGATTAAGCCGGTTTAAATTCTGTTTTGTAATTTATTCCTCTTCTTATTTTGATTGTTCTCTGGTACATTTCTTTTTTTGTGTACTATTTGTATGAAGATTGTTTTTTAGTTTAAACATTTTTTTGTTTTGTATGAATGTGAAAAGTCAATTTTGTTGGCTGTAACACATTAAAAAAATATAGGGTGTGTTTCTATACAACAGTAACCTTTCGAAACGGTAGCTAAATTCATATGCTTTTCACGGCTCTTCCCTGTCTCTGGTTCACTCTTCCTAGTCTCTCCCCAAACAGTCTGAAACAGATAACATAACATACTAGGCAAATGCTTGATAAATGTTGTCGGTCTTGCCTTTATAGTAAGGGTGGTGAAAGGATATGCTGTACTGAGCCCTCCCGTACTGGTCTGACGTATGAACAGGTGGAGTTCCTGGTCTGTCATTCAGATGACATTAGCGTACTCCCAAACTGGACTCACTAAACAAGACTCTATGATACCCAAACCAACTAAAGATAGCGGCGGAGTAAGGTCTCTACTTTGTAGCTGTGTTCAAGACAATGGGCCTCATTACGACCCAGGCGGTAAGGGGTTTACGGCAGCGTAAACAGCGCCGACCCTTACCGCCTGAGTACGAGGTCCCTTAGCGCCATGGCGGATTTAACACCTGCTTTTAGCAGGTGTTAAAATCCATGGCGCTAAGGGACCATGGAGTTAATTACGCCACCGTAATTTACGGTGGCGTAATTAACGCCTTCCCCACTCCCATTATGCCCTATGGGGCAAAAATGGGAATGGGGAAGGGTAAATGGGGATTGGGGACTTACCGCCCCGCCAAGGTCGGAATGGGGCGGTAAGTCCGCCAACCACCATGGCGTAAACGTAGTTTACGCCATGGTGGTAAAGTCACGGCCCAGGCGGTGACTTACCGCCTGGATCGTAATGAGGCCCAATACCTGTTACAATTAAGTATAAGCAGATGTCGCCTTTCATGAACTGCAATACTTTTAACGCAATTTAAACTGACTAAAAGTAATTCACGTGTATAGGTGACCCATGCTAGATTTGTGAATAGCACATTGCTTCTCCATGGGGGCCATTGCAATCTCGAGAGTGGATCTGCGAGCTTACAAAGGCCCAGGGGCACCAAGAGCAATAGTTTACATAAATAAACCTATTTTGTGATTTAAAGGCCAGGCAATGCATGTATAGTTAGTTGGCAACTGTACACATCATAACCACAGTAAAGTGACCCCAATCAGGTGTGTGCATAAAGTAGGTTTGCAACTATGCATGCGTGGGAAAAATGAGCCCAACACACAAAATGGTACGAGGCATAAAGTGCATGTGAATATGAAGCAGTACACATGGGCTGTTATTACCTCTAGAACTAGATGGCACGCATGTGTTATATGGCGATGGGACATTTTGCTATTTGGGTTAAAAAAATCAAGTGCCTAAAGTAGTTAAACTACTGTAAAGTACTGTCTAGTTCTAGTGCTAGTCGTCGCCATGCTCCCGGCTCACTGAAACCCTTCCCTGCTGTTACCAATGCGATGGTCTACATCTAGTCTAGCTTGTGTTGCAGGGTCTCAATTGTACCTCTTCCTTTGTTTAATCGACTGTTCACCCAATAGCATTAACCTCGCATTCGGAGGGGCTAAGACTCTCAAGGGCCAACGTGAGATGGATGGGACAGATCAAATATCATACACATTCGACTCTTCTCAGACATTTCAATAAAATGAGACATCACATAAGTCAAACGAGACGATCATAATGATGGATGTAACCACAGGAGGCATGCATGATGCACATAGCAAGCTGATTATTTTATCGATTGGATGTAGCAAGTTTTGTGTTTACAGCTGAGGCAATGCACTTATAACACATGAGAAATAGTATGCCCCTATCCTTGCTGTGAGATAGCCTAATTAGTAATACCTAAGGAAGTGCACATTAATATATTAGTGACATCATTGAAGAAGTCATACGTGATGTCATTTGATGTCTTCAGTGATTTCATTGGTGTGCTCTTGTCAGCGATGTCGATGGTGATGTTGTACATGATGTCATATGTGATGTCATCAGTAATGTCATATGTGCGATTTGTGACGTCACCAGCATGCTTCTGGGTTACACAACAGGGGCTTATAGTTAAGGTAGCATAACTTCTAACACCTTCTGAATCTAATTTGCGGTGATGTGCTGAACTGGAAACTTAAAAATAAGATTCTTTCACTGAATTTCAAGGGTTTTGTAATGACATATCGCCCATCACCTGTAATCCTAGTGTCCTTACTTCTGATATCATAACTGATGTCGCATGCACTATTATCACTATGTTTTCTTAAGCTCATAAAGTTCATCCCATGTTTTTCCCCCACATTCGGGGTTCATAAGCCACTGGCCATTTTGCCCGGTGCATGGCCAACGGCCTCTCTTTGTCATTTTACAAGAAAGATTAAGAGGGACTAGGACAACGGAGAGGACAAGAGACTGGGATGAGCCATTGGGACTCGAATGAGGAAGAGGGACTGCAGTGAGGAATAAGAAGATGGATAGTGATGAAGGAAGAAGGATTCTCATGAGGAACAGATACTGTGATGAGGACGAGGAACTGTGAAAAGGAATGGGGTCTGTGACGAAGAAGAGGCACTTGGATGAGGAGGAGCGACCGTGATGAAGCACTATGATAAGGAAGACTTAACATTCTTTCAAAGCTGTAAGGACTGTCTAACCCAAAAAATCGTAGGCATTGGGTACAGGCTTGAAGTGTACACTGTTCAAAACATGTCAGCCTGTGGAAACAAGTGCATCACACCTGTAGCTTGTGACACAAGAGGGAACAAAAAGAGGAAAACCTAGTAAGGCAAAAATGGCAACCATTGGCAATCACTGGCATGTACATGGTTCATTGGATTCATCAAAAGGCCATTAGGAATATGCAGTCGTATATAATCTAACTTACACATGTTGCTGTTAATTCTTCACGTGCTATTTATTTATTTATTATTATTTATCGGTTTCTCCTTTTCTCCACACTTTCCATTTCTCCCCGTGCATGCTCTTTTCCCTTCCCCCTCTCCCATGCACTCGCGCGTTCTCAATGTCACTGAGCCTAGTAAGATCGTTGCTTTGTTCTCCGCTGTTCCCCTCCCTTGCCTTGTCGAGCTCTGAATCACTTGTGTAAGAGCGCAATATAATTAAAATATCAATTCAATTCCATTCAGCTACCTATAACCACGTGGCAAATCGTTTACCTAAGTTACTCCATTCAATGGCCTCTCTTATTTTCCCTTTCCTTTCTGGTGGTGTAGAATTCTTCAATCTTTTCGCTTACGCATTCTTGGGACTTTCTTATTGTTCTTCTTTTATACCATGAGTTAACAACACGTATCTCTGTCATCTGGTTGGAACTTGCTCTCAAAATGTTCTTGAGCATTTCTACAGACTTCATCAGCCTGTGATGGAAGTGATTCATGTTCATTTAGGATTTGGAATCTTAAGGCCCGTACGTACCCCACGGGACCCCAGTGCTGTATGGTACCCTGCCCAGTCCTGCTTTCCCAGTGCACCCAGTTTAAGGCTCAATGAGATGCGTCTGGCTGGGTATTTCAGTTCAGTCTCAGCACTGTAAACACAGAGTAACGCTAGTTAATAGCGATGAAGCACTATGTATTGATCTTCAGTTGGGTGAATTTCTCAAAGGAACAGCTCATGTTTCCCTATGTTATTTCAGAGCTTAGCTCCTTAGTAAAATACAGAAATCATTGTTTTGCCTTTTTCTGGAATCTGCTTTTGTTAATTTAAGTAGGATGGGTCAGTGAAGCATTATTGAGGTATCATATAGGTATAGTAAGACGAAAGGGGAAGGGGGGCACACCACCCACTAGACTAGTAGTCTATGTAGGAAGAATGCCTCAGTGATTTCATGTTCTGAATTGTCTTAGGGGTGAGAAAGGTTGAAGCAACTAGTTACCACCTGTCATGTGTCTAGAACAATATGTCTACTTGGACCAATTATGATTTGAAGACTTCTCAGCAGTTGTTGGTAAGGAAGAGATAAAGGGGGGACAGAGAAAGTTCTATCTAGCCCTGCCTATCCATACCACTACCCTTAGGCAGCGTAGGTGGGCTGCCTATCTAACAGTGGATAGAGTAAGAAACATAAAAAGCGATCTCAATTTCTAGTTATTTGTATTCTGTATCTGGCTGTGCATTGATCTGTAACTGCTTTAATGCTTGTTTGTTTGTGAGCAGTCTATTGACAGGAGAGCCAAGAAGGGGCTTTTTGTGTTTGTAACTATAAAAAGAGAGAGCAAAGTGGAGGCAAATCTCAAACAGTACTTTGGCAATAGCTGCTTCAATTAAAAAGGTACTCTCATTAGAGTGATTAAAAAATATGCTATGAAGTCTCAGCCATAAAGGATAGATCCAGTGATTTATAGATCTCCCTACTGCTGAAATGAGGAATGCAGTGGGAAGCCTCCCGCTGTCTCCACGTGCTTGTCAACCAGTTTTGGTGGGCTCTGTAGTTTGTGTCACCTTCTTCAGGACAGTCTTATTATTTATTTTATTTATTTATTTTCATGTTTGTATAGTGCTGCACGCCCAAAGGCATCAGAGCACACAGAAAACGAGACAAAGACAGACAACAGGCAGGAGCATTAGATCGGCAGTGTTAAAAACAGAGGAGCTCAATCAAGAGGGGAGTTAAAAAGGAAGGTCTTTAACCTTTTATTGAACTCAGTTGTCATTTCAATTCTTTTGAGATCGAGGGGGAGGGCATTCCAGAAAGCAGGTACTTGAGCATCAAAGCATGTTCCTCCAAATTTGGCAAGCCTAATTCTGGGCTGCGTACGTCTGGATTGATCCTTGGGGTCTGAGATTATGAGTTGGCACATATACCTTAACGCGGTCACTGGGGTATTTGGGAGCCTCAAGACTCAGGCACTTATGAGTCAGTGTGAGGATCTTGTGGGTGATACACTGTTTTACAGGCAGCCAGTGCAGTTCCCTTCTAGCGGCTATAGTATGAGCGTGCCTAGTTAAACCAAAGGTCGCTCGTACTGCTCCATTTTGGATAACTTGCAGTGCAGAAATAGTGGTTCGGGAGGAGCCATCCGAAGACGATTACAGTGGTGCATGCGGGAACTTACGAGGGCCGAGGCCAGGACAGAGGTCATTTTTGGAGAAAAAAAAAACAGGTGGATTTGGTGATGTAGTTTATTAATACAACTACACGAGGCCCGAATCTGGGCAACGTGATGATTCATCCCTGCATCCAGTGTAACGCTCAGTTTCTTCACCTTCTTTGCACTGAGATGATGCTGTTGGCGATGGTAAAGCTTTTATAATTGGGGGCCTGTTTTTTTACACTTGGGGCCCAAGGTAACAATCAGCAGCTCGGCTTTATCGGGGTTAAGGGCCAAGGAATTAGCTGCCGTCCAGGCCTTGACAGTGGAATAGATGGCATTGATGGGCAGGGAATCCTGTGAGTGAGCACCCAAAAGTTTCAAGACAACCTGGGTGTCATCCGCATTGTTGGTATAAAGGACACCCAGGCTGTCAAGAAGTCTCAAAAGTGGGAGGGTATTGATATTGAATAAGGATGGTGAGATGCAGGATCCCTGTGGTCCACAGCAGGTGATGGGTGCCGGTGTGGAGCTGGCATCGTCAGTGGCCACTCTGTTGTTACGGGGGCCAAGAAAGGATAGGTTGCAAGTATTGTCTGCATGTACAGAGTAGCCCTCTTACTGGTAATCTGATTCCATTTCCAACATACATATATATGGAATGATCTCACCTGGGGACTGGTTTGACAGAGGCATTCAGACTGACTGTGGGAAATCACAGGAGACAGTATCACAACTGTTGCAGCTAATGTACAATATGACTACATAATATTTTCAATATTTTAGGAGCATACACAGACATAAAGCAGGGTACTCACAGGTCACATGTGTGACTAAGGTGCAGGTTGCTGAGTTGGCACATATAGAGAACTTCCTTGTGTGTCGCCTGTGAGGAGTAAATAATGTGTGCCAGGTTAGGGGAGTTTGATCTCTTTTTGAATAGATTATATAAAATATATTTAGTGACATGGTATGAAAGGGGAGGCATGTGTATTTACCCCTACCAACAGTAAAGTTGTGGTGCATTACCCCAGAAAAATTCCACCCATCTATACCGGAATAGGTAGTTTGTCAACTAGAGTGAGCCAGATTCTCTATACCCAGTGTAGGTGGCATGCTATGGCCTTGTTTAGTAGGTCCCACATACTAGGTGGCGGGTTACTAGACCAACTTGCGTGCAAGTTCTAATATCCCTCAATTGTTTTAAAAGGCCTTGCATGGCTAAGAGAAAGACAGGTAATAAGTGCGCATGAGCAATGGCATTCTTGAAAAGGACCGCCTGAAGGCACTAGCGTGGTGCGGTCTCACTACTGGCGTTCGCATGCTAATTGTCGATAATGCCCCGGGACTTGTATATTCAGCTATGATAATACAGGCCGGGCCGAGGCATCATAGTTCTCTGGCGGGATAGAATTGCCGTACCCGCATTTGCAGATCACTTTTGTTTCTTGCAAGCGTAGCAGAATCTTCCAGATTGTCAAGGCCCGACGCAGCAATATTGATAACATGGCTTCCCGTCTCCATGGGAACAAAGGTTTCGGCACACACAGCTCAGAACGCTTGTGAGAACAGAGCTGCCATTTTGGAGCGCCAGCAACTACTTCTCTTGTGGGGCAGACACATGTTTAACCCTATTTCATTCAGTGTATTGGCTCTCATAATTGCACAATTTTGGAAGAAATGGAGAGAAATGTAATGCATTATCTCTAGCATTAAAATTCAAATAAAAAATGGTTATTGTTGCTCTAGGTGAAAATAGTTATGTTCTGAGTTCCATAGCAGAGTGTTGTGTGTGTTTTAATCTTATTGGTGTTATATCACCCTGGTACCAAAGGGTGCAATCCTGGTCTGTTATTAGTTAGAAATGAGGCAGCATAAAGCGCTGATATCAAAACCTGTTGTCATTGTCAGATCATAGCGTGGTGCCCCAAAATAGACGTGCATATTCCCGTAAATCACACTATTGTGCATGCATAGGTGTTATCATAATGATTAGTTACGTCAGATGACCGGCATTTTGATGCCATGTGCTTACCAGTTGTGGGGTGTTGAACGTGGTTAAAGCAAGAGTGCTACTCTGTGGGGCAGTGAGCATATTGGTGTCCACCCACGTGTGCAGTGGTAGCACCATTGCTCAGTTAGTGCTCTGAGGCCACTTGGCAGATACTCATTTTTCCTGATCACTTTGTGATATGGATTGTATTACTTTAAACGAGTGTTGTAAGGTTTTGCCAATTGATTGGTTCATTAAGGCCTAGGTGGTCGGTATTCAATCAGAAAATCCATCTATGTTCTCTTTTAAGTAGCAGGGCGTGTATGTCGCCCCCTTCGTGGTGCTATGGATACCTTCTCCACAATAGACCAGGTTAGTTCATTTTCCTTGTGTCCTTTTTGTGAAAAGTGTTCCAGCAATGGATCATTGGGTCTTTTGGTGCGTATGCAGTATTGATGTTCCTGTATTCTTTTCTTGATTGCCCTGGACACTATTTCAATGTATTTCAGGTTACATGAGCAAATGATGATGTAGATCACATGGTTTGTATTACAATTTGTGAAGGAGAGCTGCCTCCATGGGGTCTTGAGACCCAGATCTAGTCTCATGAACCTGGTGGTTAGTGGGAATACAGAGCATAGGCTGCATGGCGCATGAAGAACCGGGTGTGTTGAATTCCGTAGTATAGGATGCATCAGGGAAGCTGGCCCTGGGTGATAAGATATCACATGGCAGTCATGTTCCTCCTACTTTTAGTGGGAAACAGTGGTGGTGGTAGTGCAGTACTACCCACGTTGAGGCACAGTATAAGCATTTCTTTTTTCACCCTGTTTAGTTGGGAGAATTAGCTTAGTACTGCTGTTATTCGGTTCTGCTGTATTTATTTCGTATTTTGCTCGAGAGTGTTTGCTCATGGGATGTTACGTGCCCGTTTCCTAGCGTTCTTCAGTAATTTTCTTGGCTATCTTTTAGCTCTGAGTCTCTGCGTCAAAGCCTATGCTTGTTCATCGTATTCCGCAGTGTCTGATCAGTTGCGGTGAAATAGCAAGTACTGGCCAAATGGCAAGTTAGATGTCACTGTTTTAGGATGGAAACTGTCGAACTGCAGCAAAGAGTTCCTGTCAGTAGGTTTTCTGGATACAGTGCTACATAAAAGTCCATCTCTTACTGTGATTTTTAGATACAGGAAATGGACTTCATCTTTCCTGTTCGTGTAGGTAAACTTCAAACGCCTGTTCCTGCTGTTAAGCAAGGCGATGAAAGCTTCCAGGTGTTCCTCGTCTCCCGTATAGATCAGCAGTATGTCGTCTATGATAGCCGGAAGATGTGTCTACCTTACCTCTCTCCCTATTTCCTAGCTGTTACCCTGGAACTACAATGAAGCCCATTCGACTTTCTTACCTTATGACTCCAGCCTGGTTCCTGCTTCCTGTCTGCCATTCATGAGGTTCTATGTTACATTGTACGACTACACTAAATGTTACATTGAGTGTGTCAGCGAATTCAAGTTGCAAACAAAAATAAACACATTTTACACTACCACTGGTTAGTGGCATAAAACAAAATAAGGGTAGGGATCTATAAAATGTGCTGACAAGCTCTGCTTCTCATGTTACTCTGGGAAATATGCAGGTCTTGGTCATATATGAAGGCCTCTGAATGTGGAATGTGGTGGGGATCCCCAGCACAACAGATGTTGCATGTCCTTGGTGCCCTGCCTCTGTGTGGGAGGTGGTGAGTATGTCAGATTTCGCTCACTGACTGCTCTCTGAGGCTTCAGTAACCACAGAGTGTAAAGCTGCTGTTACACACCACCCAATGAGCAGAGAGAGAAATGGAGAGTAGGAATGTGCAGATTGTTATTTGTTCGTGTTCACAAGGAAATAATGAAGTGCTCTGTTGTAGCAGAAGTTTATGCATAGAGTACAGATAACTCTTAGGGCCCTCACTGGCTGAGGGTCTGGACCAAGCACGGTCCTTACTAGCGAGTGCCCCTAGGACATTAGCACTGAATGGAAAAGGAGTAACCCAATCAATGTTCCTGAGTTTGAATCAACTTTGAGGATGGGATAGCTACTGTGCAAACCCCTCCAATGTGAATGCCTGGTAATGGGGCAGAAGTAGACTGCAGGACATGGGACCTCGGAGCACAATTGGTAATACAATGGGCAATGAAGAACCAATGAGAAATAATTGTAGAAAATGTCAGCAGGAGCTGAACCCTACCATATGTCCTTCCCACATAGTGTAGAAGGAACTTACTGGGACCCCAGCGGTTGGGAGATGATTTCTTTCTCCACTCGTCTTCTTTGGACACTGCAGTCGGAAAGGTGGCTCCACTCCACAGGATGGGCAACTTTAGAGGCAGTGTCACAGATCTAGTTTCTCAGTCTTTGTAGCTGGTGGAGCTGTCCACAGTCTTGGGACAGAGCTACCTGAGCTGGGTCCCCACAACATCAAACAAGCCTGGGTGCAGGATAGAACTGAGTCCACGCCACAGCAATTAAGTCTGGGTGCAGATAGAATAGGACACAGGGCCAAAACACCCATCAGGTCAAGGTCTAGCTCAGAGCGCAACTGGATTGTGTCTTCAGAGCACAGGGTGATGCAGCATCAGGCCCCTAAAGAAGGGGCAAGATATGCTTGCCAAAGCAGAGTATATCAGCGCCTTTCAAAGAGTTTGGGCACTTACCATCAGACAAAATACAAAAACAAATAATCTCCCTGGCATGAGGGAAGGGGGTCAAAATGAAAAGACAGCTCCCGTCTGGGGATTAGATGCAGCGCTTTCGCTGCCATCAAGAAAGACCGATAATGCTCCCGCCTGAGCGGAGTAGTCAGGCACCCTCCACTGCTGCGACAACAATTATTGAGCTCTCGCCTGGGGTCCGCCGCCGCTAGTATGCAAGCTGAATCCCCCACCTGGGGGAGTGAATGCGCCATCAAAAGAAAAGAAATATATATTTCTGCCTGGGGGATTGCAGAGCTGTGAGGGCAGCAGCAGGGACTATGATGTCTCTCCCGCCTGGGGGGAGATGTGCAGGAGCAGTAGCTGCTCAGACCAGGTGGAGAGGCCCCTCTGCATGCAGCCAAGAGAACTCCTGCCTGAGGGAGAGAAGTGGCCCGTGCCGCCACACTAGTATGAACTCCTTACGCGGGGGAGAGAAGCTACCAGTGCTCCTACAGTATTGTGCTAAACTCGTGTCTGGCGGAGAAGTGCGTCCAAAGCTGCTACAGTAATTTGGTATGCTCCTGCCTGGGGAGAACACAGAGGAGTTGTCTGCCCCTCTGGACACTTGGTAGAGGCACTCCTGGCTGAGGGAGAGGTGTGCTGCCTCACGTAAGGCACTCGCGTCGGGTGGTATCCCACGCCCAGGGGCCATCGGTCACATGGCCTCCTCAGACCCCGTGTCTCCAGCCAGGCCTCCCCTTGAAGCAGGCCATCCCCCTGCAATCCACATCAGTGTGTCTCCATTCAGCAGTCTTCCTGTGCCTTATCTGCACGCCCCAGGCCCATCCATCCCACCCCCTCTATCAAAGGCGGTTCGCACCCGGGGATGAGCCCTGGCATGGGGGGCTGTCAGGGGCGCGAAAGCCCAAGGTGACAAACTGCATGTACACTTCAAAAGTTATCCCACGCCAAGGGGCCATCGCTCACATGGCCTCCTCCGACCCCGTGTCTCCAGCCAGGCCTCCCCTTCAAGCAGGCCGCTCCACTAAAACCACGACATACATACGTCATTCATTCACAAACACACCCCTGTTTCTAATACTTTATAAACCACTTGATATGTCTCATGAGAACATCTTTGTGCTTTGCAAGTCAACTCCTGAACGTGATACCTGGCAACCACTGAGATCTACGCTAATCTACTCGTTGTCGTGCTATCCGTGAACACATCAGTGTGCTACCTATGGCCACCCACCTATTCTCCTGCAACATACGGCTCTGCTTGCTGAATCCAACTGTTTGTTGGTCAAGGTAAGGCCATGTATCCTAGTCATATTTAGCAGATTTTTAAATTTATATCTATTTGCGAGTAGAGTACACAATAGTGCTATGTTCATTGGTCTCATTGCTATTGACTTGAGTTTCCATTGCTATGCTATCAATAGATCTATTTATTTTCATCTGTGTCTATTGTCATCGAATTGCATCCTTCGGGGGTCCAGTCTATAATGTAAGCATGTTTCCTTCTCGTGCAAGACAGAACATCCAAGGGACGAGTCACATGTTCAGATTTTAGTCACATCATTTATACATTTCTGCAATTTTTGCAAATACTAAGCCGCACATAATGAACTGGTATAGTTCCTGCGACCAAAACAAACCTTGCATTGATCATTGTATGATTCATTTACTTTTGTATCAAATCTTTAGTCTTGAAGATTGTATAATAATGTCGATATTTACTTTTCAGATTTATCAACAATGCCTGCCTGTTCGACTAGTGGTTACCCTTCGAAGATCCATGCGAAATCTGAAGGCACTACAATGCATGTATTCCCGAAAACTGTTGATCGAATAAGAGAATGGGTCAGACATTGCGGATATCCACTGGATGAGCTGGAAAGTAGAGTCCAACAAGTCTTACAGGACAAGAGGGGTGGTCGATACAGCATCTTCAGCCGGCACTTTTCCTTGGACATGTACACAACATCGTGGGTAACAAAGAAGAATAAACGGCGAACGACACAGAAATTGCTCGAAAACGCTATTCCCACTCTATTCGTCCACATTCCGCCACCGGTGAGTCAAGTGTCCGGATTTAGCTTTAGGCCTTGCGGTAGTGTGTAGGTAGCCGAATGGATTAATTGATATTGTAGGTGTTCTATCCCTTGTTATAATTTCGATATTGATATGAGTGTATAGTTTTTTGAATAATGACATTTATCAATATATTCTTTTTCGATTTCATAACCCACAAACGCAATGTATATATATATATGGGAACTGTGCTGTATTGAGCATTTTTCAAGTATTCTGTCACCTTACATGGCTATTTCTAATATTGGCATTTCATTATCAATCATTAATTTACCTTTACAACTTCTTGACTATCCCTTGAATCTGAAGCAACAACATTCTACATCCTTGACGTGGTCGCAGTTATCAACCACTTCTAGCGCGTATCAGGTAATCTCACTAGGTTAATCCGCTACAGACTTGTTTTATGCATGTCAAGTAATAGTTTTATTCTATCGTGTAATTATTTTACCGAATGTTTGGTTAGTGCTTTCCAATTGATATACACCTTAGTTATCGTCCACTGGTGTTTGTTTTCAGTTATAATTAGTGTTATCCATACTAATGCACGTACTGTCTTTCAGGGAGATGCTGAAGCATCCGCCACATCTACAACATTTCTAGATGTTCTTCACCAGCAGGAGGTATGGATACTGACAGCTCCATCGAGCGTCATCATCAGAGCTGGAATTCTTGTCGTTTGATTGTTCTCCACAGTGTTTCATTCGTGGTTAGCCGTTGATATGTACCTGTGCTGTCGACCCCAGGTGTGTTATGTTTTCACTATTGTAATCCTCACTAATGCAAGTACTATGTTTCAGGCAGTTGAGGGAGCGTCAACCCCTGCACTTGATGCAGAGCCGCCATTCAAGTAATTCCAGGGGAAGTGGAAGCGGGACCATGCATATACGAATTGGCGCAACAGCTTTCGGAAGTGCGCACTACATTTTCAACATCCATAGATATTCTTCAGCAGCACGAGGTATGGATACTGACAGCTCCATCATGCGTGATCATATAACATGATTCCATTTGCTATACCTTCTTCCCTATTAACGCAAGGGCTGTGTTTCAGGGAGACGACGAAGCTTCCACTACAATCACAACATCCAATTTAGATGATGCAGATGTAAAGGAATCGGAGAAATAAGTAGATGAATTCTGCATACTTATATTTTCCTTGATTGTTTTAGACAATTCATCATTTGTGGTTATCTCTTTATATGTACCTGTGCCGTCGACCCCAAGTGTGTGTTATGTTTCCAATATTGAAAACCATACTAATGCAAGTACTGTGTTTCAGGGAGATGCGGATGCCTCCTCTCTAATACAACCATTCATGGCAGTCCATGCAGAGCCAGAGGTATGGATACTGACAGCTCCATCGAAATAGATCATCACTGGTCGAATACTTGTCGTTTGATTGTTGCACACAATGTTTAAATCGTGTTTGGCTATTGAGATGTACCCGTGTGTTCGTCCTCACGTGTGTTTTATGCTAACAATATTTTGATACATAGTAATGAAAGTACTATGTTTCAGGGAGACGATGGAGCCTCATTCCGTGCTGTCTATGCGGATACAGAAAATATAGTCGTTGCAGCGCAAGAGGAAGGGAGGACATGCGGAAACGAATCGGAGCTACAGTGTGCAGATGTTGACGGTCGAGTCAAAAAAGTTGCAAAGAAAAAAAACCAAAAAAAGGTTAGTTACAAACAGTTCATTATTTTAAAAAAAATGTTTGTGCTGGGGACTATTTTATGTTTTTTTCCAGTCAATTGGACTACACTTTATCTTCCAATCTCTCCTCCAGTTACCCGTGGGTGTCAGAACTATACATACACAGACAGTGAAGCGAATGAGAGATGTTGCTTGCCACACCATGTACACTATGGAGGAACTATTAATTGAGGCGAGGCGTGTTCAGGCTCGAGATGCTCATGTCCAATGGCCAGAACATGAATTAACTGTGTTTGGAGACTACAGCAAAGTTGCATTGGACCATAGCTACAGTGCGACCGCACCACCACAAGAAGATGTTATTGAATGTATTGAAGATAGCTCTGAAGTAGTTACAGATCAATTCACACAATCTACACCCGCCAAAAATTTGCCACCCAAAAACCTGTCGACATTGTTGTGTTCTCCCATCAATGTTGAAGTAATAGATGTCGAAATGACAGAGAATGAACCAGCCGCAGCATCCATAGACGCATCAGAACTTGATATCAGCGATATTACTTTCCAATGTGTTGAAATCTCCACAACGCCACAGGCTGAAACAACGTTGACGCAGGAAGACCGTCTAATGAAAGAGAGCAAATACATTGTATTCGACAGTTGTTTGATGGAAATTATAAGTATGCTGAAATGCGTGCATTCCATTAGAGGGAAAGTATGTGGGAAGCCATTGATTAATGTGACTTGTCAAATAAAAGGCAGTAACGTCAAAATAAATGCCGCCTGTAGATTAAATCATAGGTTCACATGGTCTGCACAACCGATGCTGGGGAAACTGCCAGCAGGCAATCTACTGTGTGCAGCTGCATCAATTTTTATTGGCTCCAGTTTTAGTAAGTTAGAGGCTTTCTTTCAGTTTGTGGGACTCCATTTCATCTCTAAAGCGCTGTACTACATATACCAACGTGATTATCTGTTTCCGGCCATTAGTGATGCTTGGAAAATTGAACAATTGTCTCTAGCAAGTACATTCGAAGGCAAACGATTCAGGCTAGCCGGCGATGGACAGTGCGACAGCCCTGGATTTTCTGCCAAGTACTGCACCTACCACTTTCAGGACATGGATAGTAAGAAAATTGTGAGTTCGGTGGTCGTGCAGGTAACACAATGTACATTGTCAATGGCCATGGAGAAACTAGGATTTATAAAATCAGTGGAATATCTACAATCAAGGGGAATGCACATCGACCTCATAGCCACGGACAGACACGTTTCAATTGCCAAGACAATGAGAGAGCAGTTCCCACATATTAATCATCAATTTGACGTATGGCATCTTGCTAAATCAATCAGTAAGAAAATCTCGGCTGCAGGAAAAAAAAAAGGTTTTGAAAGTATTTTGCAGTGGTCCCATTCTATCACCAACCATCTTTGGTGGAGCTCAAAAACTTGTGAAGGGTCACTGGAAATACTACTTGAAAAATGGCGGTCACTGATGCACCACTGTACCAACGTTCACCGCTGGACAGCAAATCAACATTTCCACCAATGTGAACATGGCCCTTTGTCCCCAGAGGAGGCACGGAAGAAGAAGTGGTTGATTCCATCTTCACCGACACACAAAGCCATTGAGAAGATTGTTTTCGACAAAACTCTATCAAGAGATTTGAGAGGACTGACAGAATTCTGTCACACAGGAGATTTGGAGGTGTCCCACAATATGTGCCTAAAGTACAGGCCAAAGCGCTTGCATTTTAGCTTTCGGGGCATGAAACATCGCACTCTACTAGCGGTCTTGGCCTATAACAGCAATGTCTCACGTGAACAATCTAGGACTAGGGGTAAAGTAAGGATGCCTCGCTACACTAAGATGTTTTCAAAACGAAGTAAGCAATGGGTGATCAAACCAGTCTATGATGAAATGCAGTTTGACTTTGTGAAAGGCCTTATTGTTGCTGTGTGAGAAGCACAGATATGGAATTTTGGACGTTTCTGTGCAGAGCAGTGCTCCATTGCCACCCAACATTGCGACTGTGCCATGCCCACCCGAAGCACAGTTGGTTGCGAAGTACAAATCCCGGTTTAAATAATTGCAATACGATTGTCTTTTTGTAAATAAATGTTATTGTACAGTGTACCTGTAACCCTAATCTCTACCTTCACCATCATGGGTGGCGAACAAGCTGGGTGTCATCTTTGAATTCTCTATATTCACCTCATATATGTGTATGTATATATTTTTCTCATGTCTCATCTCATGTAAATGTAAATGCTGCGCACTGTTGCGCACTGTTAACGGAGGAGAGGCTTGCGTCTTGCAAATAATAAAACAAACAAACAAACAATAAATCTCACTTTTAACTCAACTCCTGTGGTACTTTATACTTTCCCTGACCTTCCGCCAAAAATTAAATGTCTCAATTTGGGCTGCAAAGCTCGCAGACAACGGGGACAAAATTGGGGCACTTAGAACGCGCCAAGCGGGCCGTGGCATTTGGGAGAGAAGCCAGTTCGCATTTGCACATTGAGGCGCACTACATAGAGGGATTCTAAACTTCAAGTTGTCACAGATGCTTATACTACGTGATGTTGCAAATAAAGAATGCGAAGGACAGCGGCTTTGATTTTCAGCTCGCGCCCAGATGAGGCCCACAAGTCGCACTGGAAGTATAAGGGACTATTGTTTTTTGACCTTGAGACAGGGACCATGCCGAAAGAACTACATTTGAAGGGGGTGCGCAATAACGTAAGAGACGATAAGGCAGAAAATTCAGAAACTAGACCGAGTTTCATTTTAGATCAGTATACGAAAAATCGTTGTCAAGAGCACGGTCCGTTTTACAGACTGCATTACGAAGAGACACAATGGAAATTTCAAATACAATGTAAGTAAATCTTTACACGCTTTTATACCGGAATGAAGATTTAATGAATGGATGCATGAATAAATGAATGAATGAAGAGCTAGGAAAAGCAAGGAAAACGTGTTCGTAGTGGGCACATGGGCATGCAGGTCCACTGGTCTCACCGATCTCGGTCCTTGGCCCAGCCACTTTTCTCTGCACTGCCTATCTGCACAACGGGACTAACTCTGTATCCTTCAGCCCCTTCTCCCGGCATTTACCTTGCACTTGCCACCAGCTGGCCCTATTATTTAATTTGTATTCAACTAACCATGTACAGCACTTTTATCCCCCCTCCCCCCTTCCCCATGCGCGATCAGAAAGACACCTGGCCTAGTAGGATCGTTGTCTGTCTGCCCTTGTTCCCCACCTGCCTCGTCGTGCCTTGAAACACTTGAGTATAGGCGCGTTACAAATGCCATATCATATATCATATCATTCCTCACGCATGAAGACTAACTGTCGTTTATCATTGTGTGTTGGCCTCGATTTATTTTGTTACTTTTCGCATTGATTTTAGAGCCGAACATACTCCATTGAACTATCCTTGCAAGCAAATAGTTTCTGATCGAATGTAATAAATAAAATGAGTAATATTAATGAAGATTGGCTGGCGAGACTAATTATAATTTTTTTGTTTTCATAACAGGTATTTGCTTGCATTCGCGTGCGTTTAATGGACGAAAACTCAGGTAAGGTCCATAGGAAAGTTTTCTAAAATCGAGCCACTTAGGCTTAAAATAACATGGCCGACCCGTAGGGACAATAACATTTTTTACTAGACCATGCCTTTAAGTCCTGCAAAATACTTACTGCCAAAGTCTCCATATCTAGCTGCCACATTTTAACTATATACCAACTATATAGACCTTCAGGGCCTATCGGCACCTTTGAGGAGGACCTATCTAGTGTCCTGGCCAACAATACCAAAGATTCCTCGAAGATACTAATTCTGGGCGATTTCAACCTGGGATTTACTGACCCAGAGGACAAAGAAGCTCAGACAATAGCAACAATCCTCTCAGATCGCAGAATCACTGAAAAAAGTCCTTCTCACAAACCATGTCAAAGGAAGGACCCTCGACTGGGTAGCTGACATGAATTGTGCTACCTCTATCACCAAAATAACCCTGCAATCATGGACCGACCACCATCTGATCGATCTCTCTATTGCAATAGACAAACAACCACCTAAAGTCATAGTTATGGCACCACCCCTTCCTACCAGATGCAAAAAAAACATCATGCAAGATAAATTACTCCCTTATCTCCTTCCCTCTCTCAACAACGTACCCAGTAACTCGGACCCCAATTACCTTGTTGAGGTCTTTAACAATACTATGACCAAGGCCCTAGACACTATAGCGCCAGTTAAACTAAGCAAAAGTAAACAGAAGGCTCACCTGAATACCTGGTTTACACCCCACCTCAAAGAACTAAGACTCCAAAACAGAAAACTACAAGCCCTATGGAGACACACCCCATCGGACGAAAACAAATTACAACTAACCGATTTTGCCAACAACTACAAAAAAGAAATAATTTGTAACAAAAAAGACCTATTCAATGAAAGAATATCAAAGGCAAGCTCCAACACGAAGGAACTATTTGTGATCCTCCGGGAATCGGAATCCCCTATTCCACCCCCCAGACAATGCAACCAAAAACAAACTATGGTGCACCAGCATTCAGAATGCCTTCACCAACAAAATAACCACACTCCAAACCAAAATTGCCAACAAAAAAGCTTCCCTGCCCCACATTGAGACTCAACCCACTTCCCTGATTCAACCTACCAACATCCCAGCACCTTTCAGATTTACCAAAGTCACAATCCAGGTAACTGAGAAAATCATCTCATCCCTGAAGCTGTCTAATTGTCAGGGCAACAACTGCCCTGCCCAAATAATAAAAGATGCTGCAAGAGACCTAGCACCGTTTATATCAAAATTAATTAATGCCTCCTTCAAAACCAACACTGTCCCAATCAACCTAAAAGAGTCTTGGGTTCTATGTCTGCGTAAGAAGCAAACCCTAGACCCATCCATTCCCACTAATTACAGACATATCACCACGGTACCGTTTCTTCTTAAAATAATCGACAGAGTAGCTTATTTGCAAATTCAGAATTACCTTGAAACCACCCACCTACTAGGCGCACGCCAATCCGTATTTAGGCCACTACATGGCCCCGAAATGGCATTAATTGACCTAAAAACCCAAATAGATGAGCTTAAGGACAAGGGCAAAACAGACATGCTAATTCTTGATTTGTCTGCGGCCTTCGACCTTGTTGACCACGCAGTCGTATGCAAACATCTAGCATTGGCTGCCCACTTCTCGAGTGATGCAATAGCCTGGGTCCAGTCCTTTCTAGAAAATAGATCCAGATGACCTGCGGCATTCCACAGTGATCATGTGTCTCGCCAACTATGTATAATATATTTAACAAGCCCCTATTAGACAAATTGTCTGGGTGTCACCTATACGAACTATGCAAATGACACCGAGATCCTCATACCCCTTTCGGGAAACTTTGATACGGATATGGCCTTGGTAAATGAAATATACCTCCTCATTCATGGATGGTAGCTCACGGCCTCTGCCTGAATGATGACAAAACAGAGATCCTGATCCTTGGATCTGATGCAAACCTAAAAAATTGTAACTCCAAATACTCTGCCTTCAATATAGACGGCAATACAATCAAAGTTGTGAGAGAGGTAAAAACGTTAGGTTTCTACCTCGACTCCACCTTAACTCTAAGGAAACAGGTTAACTCCTTGGCATCCTCCATTACCTACACATGAAAGCTCATCAGAGCCTGCAGACCATTTCTAACTAAAGCTAGTTGCATTACCCTCGCTAATGCCTTAATAATGTCAAAACTGGATTATTGCAATGCCTTGTACTTAGGAGCCAACAAATATATCCTTGCCAAACTACAAACATTACAAAATAACACCCTAAGAACAGCCCTAAACTTACCAAACAGAGAACACATTTTCAACAAGAGAAGAGAACCCCATTGGCTTAAGATAAGTGACAGAATCCTTCTCAAAACATTCTCTCTCACTTCTAAATGTCTTAATCATGCTGCACTGTTAGGAAAGATTTCATAATTGTAGGTAATTTTCCTTCCATGTGGCAACCCCCAAACTTTTTGCTGTTGTTTTACACCCTGATCTAGACTTTGCCAGAGAAGCGCAGCCTTCCGCCGCACTCCTCTGGGCTTTCGCTCAATTCTTCTGGGGAAACTGACATGCCCTTAAAACAGTCAGTACTGGGAGACTTTGTTTCCCTTAGTCCTTTCCTCATGTTGCAGCTTTTGAGCAACATGAAACAAGAGTGCACCGTAACTTACATTACCGCGCTCTTGGGTCTCTAGTCTTTCCAAAGACCCTAGAAACTCTTGCTGGACTTATTATGAAATGTGCAAGTGTGTCACGGATGGGACTGGTGGCACCTATCGTTTCTTTGTGTTTTGAACCCCTTTTTGCCATGTTAACCGCCCTTCCTGCGTTTGGCCCGAATGGGTGGCCTGGCCTCCAAAATGGCCATGCCACAAGGTTTTTTGTCCTGTCCGCTGACCGTCTTGCCCCTTCACCTTCACCCAGGTCGAGCCGACCCAGGGCAGTCCTTATTTGGTCATGCACCTTCCCACGAAACACAACGGTTTCGCAGGCTTCTGCATGCCTTGTGTATGCCTCCAGGATGTGGGCTGGGATGTCTGTTCCCAATACACATCCTGGGTGCCAGAGAGTCTAGAGTGTCCTGAATGCCTGGGAACACTGTGGTCCGTGATAGGTCCACGTATGGTGTGAGTGTTTGTGAGCAGATTTCCCATTGGGCCCCCTCCGTTTTGGCGCAAAGGGAACTTTGGATAAGAGGAGGCTGAAAACACCATTATCATGTCGATCTCCTGAGTTCTCAGGAATGAAGGATGAGGAGCCAAGTATCCTGCAACTAAGAAGCTGAGTCGAGGAATCGCTGGTGACCCGCTGAAGGTTTGGTACCCTACACTGCTGTCCTCCTGCGAGACCACTCGGCCTCTGATCGTACGAGAAGGTCTGCAAAGGCACTTTGACCCTTTAGAATAGTGGGAACAACTATTCTCGGCATCTTCACCAAATCCTGTACATAAGCCTTCGGAAGCATCCCTTGGCCATCCAGTGGACTGACCAGCCTACACAGGAATCTTGCTCTGTGACCGCCGTCTGGCTTACTGCTAATCCTGTGTCCTCGGCACTGTCACACGATTCGTACACTTGGCGTTCCCAGGTCTGAAGTGAGACGTGTGCTTTGGGACCGAAATACACTCAGTTGCCGAGTTGCCCTGCTGTGGTAACAAACCTGTGCGTGTTCGCTGCATCTGGGACACCCTCGACCCCGACTCCTGCTGTCGCGGAATCTACATGGCGTCAAGACATACCTCTGATCGCATCTGAACCTGCCAGTACCGAAATTGAACCGGAGAAGCCTGGGTCTGCCTGCATCGGGGACCGGTGAGTAGTCAATACCCTAACCGGTCGCCCTCCCGCAGGAACCTGTGGCTTTCCGTCGCTGTGGTAAACAGCAAACCCTTTCCCGCACTCACGCCCTACTTCTGCCCCCAAGTGGGGGCCTTGCCTGAGTCACGGGGATTTGTTCAATATCTTTTCGTCCATCTTTCTGAACTGCCTGATTTCCCTGAAGAGACTCTCCTTTGCCCGTTGGCACCCGCGTGTGCAGGTACTTTTGAGCACAAGGCTCCGCTCTTCGTAGGGCTCGGACTTCCTTCTAGTTAGGTGGCCTCTGATGTCGAACTGGGTCTAACGATTACTTGCACTGCCTGTTTTCCTCCCCATCTAGGTGGTCTGCATATTTCGTGCTTCTAACTTTTTATACCCCTCGGTCTTGTATATATATTATATTGATTGTGATGTGTTGGTTTACTGGAGTTTTACCGTGATTCTTTACTATGGTCGATGTTAAAAAGTCCTTGTAATAAATGTGTCTATATTTTTAATATAACACCTCTCTGGAGTAATTTGTAAGCGTCCTTGCTTTGTGTGCTCATTGCGGGCTTTCAGTCACCCTCACCCCTCTTCAGACCTAGTCTTGACCGCCGCCATCGCTACCCTGATTGGTCTGGCTTGTCCAGAGGTCACCCTGTTCCAAGAAACTAGGCTGGCCTTCTGAACCTCTGCCCCTCCAGGACAGAGTTCAGAAATCCATCTTAACAAATTGGTGTACAGCGGTGTAGTGAATTGTCGTAGTATAACTTTTTAAAGGCCATAGTCCTATCAAACAGTAAGGAAACAAGTACCTTGTTAACTTTAAATGCTTCTAAATCCAAAACGTTGAAAAAGATGTGTGCTGAAAGAGGTGTCTCCTCGCAAGGCACAAAAATGGAAATGATCCAAAGAATCATGGCGTGGCAAGAAGCTCAGTTTAGCGCTATAGCTTCAGAGGACAGTGCAGAAGGAGTTGGGGCTGCTCTCACTCGTAGAACTGACAGTTCTGCCGCTGCACTGGTCCACCGCGACCATGAGGACAGGGAGGATGAAATGTCCAATGTTTCCTCTGTCAGTGCTGATGGGGAGGCCATACTTGAATTCAAGAAGCAAGAACTGCTGTTTAGGCAG
Organism: Ambystoma mexicanum; assembly: GCF_040938575.1. Taxonomy (NCBI): domain Eukaryota; kingdom Metazoa; phylum Chordata; class Amphibia; order Caudata; family Ambystomatidae; genus Ambystoma; species Ambystoma mexicanum. Next base: position 1,312,316,507 of record NC_090924.1, on the reverse strand, counting down.
AAGAAGCTTGATTTCAATATGGCCAAACTAAAAATCGAACAGGCAGAAAAACAGAAAGACAGGGATCACCAGTTGGAACTGGCCAAGCTTCAAGTTGCCAATGGATCCAAGGGTCCTGGACATGGGTCTGGGGCCTCCTCTCATCCAAGGTTTCCAAAAGATCTGCTCAGTGTGTATGAGGAAAAGAATGACATTATGGACTGGCTGAATACATTTGAGTATGCATGTGAAGTTCAACAAGTTGACAATGCTGATAAAATTGCCTGGTTACTTAGCAGACTGCCCCATTCTGGCTGCAGTGCCATTATGGAAATGTCGAAGGCTGAGCGAGCAGATTTTGCACTGTTGAAGCAAACTCTCATTTTAAAGTTTGGAAAGACTCCTGCCCAATATTTAAAACGATTCTGAGAGTATAAGAATAAAGAAGGTGGTACTTGGGTATCTTATGTAACCGAATCCTTAAAAAACTTGACTGGCTGGGTCGAAGGTTATAAGGTTTCTACCTTTGAAGGTATGATAAGTCTTGTCATTTGGAACATATTTCTGCATCTTCTTCCCCTGTGCTTAAGCAGCATTTGGCAGATTCAAAGGAGATAGATCCTAAGAAGCTTGCCATTGCAGCAGATTTATGGGTGTCACATCGAGTGTCCCATAAGGACAAGACTCATCCTGGTAAGCAGGAGGAAGGGAAAAAGTCCAAAGATAAGGAGGGTGGGGAAACTGATAAATCTTCTTCCCAAAAGGGCCACAAAAAGAAAAATAAGGGTAAGACACAAGAGAACTCACAGGGTAGTGGAGGTCAGCCTCCGAAACAGAACTCTGGTTATAGTAAGCCTCCCTATGTAAACAGACCCAATGGATCTTGTTTTGCTTGTGGAGCAACTGACCACGTGAAGGGGGATCCCAGATGTAAGGTCAAAACCTTGGGGTCCACTCCGCTAATCTGGCATTCTCCCCCTACGAGGAATAAGAGATTACCGGAGCATCCTTCTCCTCAGACTCCTTCCCCAGTGGGATAGAAGCTGAGGTAGTTTTAGTTTCCCTGGGTTCCTGGGAGCCTTAAGTCACAGAGGTTTATGCTAGGATTCCAGATAACACCAAGCACTACTTTAAAGACAGTGTGCTGATCAATGGAGTCGATACTCGAGCTCTTAGGGATAGTGGGTGCAGTCGAACTGTAGTGGATTCTACCTTGGTAGACCCAGAGGAAGTTGCCAGAGCTCCTCCAATGCCCACTAAGTTGGCTGACGGCCCACCTCTCATGTTCCCAGTAATACCTGTAAATCTTACTATCAATGGTACAGCAGTCAGGATTCCAGTGAGCATTCAGAGAAGCGTCCCAGGAAAGGTCTTGTTGGGCAATGATCTCAGAGCTTTAGGGCTTGTTGGAGACACTGCTGACAGACCCTGCACAAGGTCTCAAACAAGGGCAGCACTGACCAAGATCAGTGAGCTGCCCCGGCCAAAGGGGAAACCCAAGGCTAAAGGAGTCAGAAAACCAAACGAGGGAAAGAAAATATTCCCCCAAACTCACCTACCACTGCGGTGGAGGAAGTTGGTCAATCGCCCGGACCGGACGAGGAGGCGGCGATGCCTGAAGTATTTGACCCCAATGACCATCCTGAACTAAACGACTTGTTAGTAGAAGGTGGTCCTGACAGGGAAGAATTCAGTAAAGGCCAACGTGAGTGGCTATCTCTGGAAGGCCTAAGGAGACAGGCCTGCTCCCAGCTTGAGGGTGAACCTCCGGGGAAGCATCGGATTTATTGGGAAGGTGGACTCCTATATAGTGAGCCCACAGAGTCTACAGAAGGAGACCATAGGAGGTTGCTGGTCCCCCTTGCTGTAAGACCCTTCCTCTTGCAGTTGGCACATGAAGTGCCCCTTGCTGGTCTCCTCGGTATTAAGAGGACCAAGCAAAGGTTATCCATGCACTTCTACTGCCCCAAGATGGGGGTGCAAGTAGAAAGTCACTGCAGGAGTTGTGCCTTCTGTCAGTTATCTGGTAAGAGTGGCTCAACAATCCAAGCTCCATTGGTACCACTCCCAGTTGTGGGAATACCATTCGAAAGGGTAGGGATCGACATCGTTGGTCCCCTTGACCTGCAAACATCCTCACGCAATAGGTTTATCCTGGTGCTGGTCGACCATGCTACCAGATATCCTGGAGCCATCCCATTAAAAACTGTAACTGCCAAGTCAGTTGCAAAAGCGTTACTTGGCATCTTTACTAGGGTTGGCTTCCCTACGGAAGTTGTGCCTGACAGAGGCAGCAACTTTATGTCAAAGTATATGCAGGCTATGTGGAAAGAATGTGGGGTCACCTATAAGTTCTCTTCCGCATACCACCCCCAGACCAATGGTATGGTGGAATGGTTCAACAGAATGTTAAAGAGTATGATTGGGGCTCTAGAAGAACCTCAAAGAAGAAAATGGGATCTTCTTTTACCATGCTTACTGTTTGCCTACCGAGAGGTACCACAGGAGGGTGTTGGCTTCAGCTCCTTCGAACTTCTCTTTGGTCACCCGGTACGGGGACCCTTAGCCATAGTCGAGGAGGGATGGGAGATGTCCACTCCCCGTATTACTATCAACGTAGTAGACTATGTGTTAGGGCTCAGAAAACGGATGGTACTCCTGATGGGTCTGGCTAGTGACAAGTTGAAGGCAGGACAAGCCCTGGTGAAATATTGGTATGACCAGAAAGCTTCCCTCATCAACTTCACACCTGGTCAGCAAGTCCTGATCATGAATCCCATAAGGCCTAGAGCTTTACAGGATAAATGGTCAGGCCCTTACACAGTGGTGGACCCCCTGGTTGAGGTCAACTATTTAGTGGACCTTGGAAGGCCTGGACAGGCTCCAAAAGTGTTCCATGTAAATAGTCTGAAGGCTTTCGTCCCAAGAGTCGAAATCGCAGCACTGCTACTGGCTTCAGATGTTGAGGAAGAGGAGTCTGAACATCTCCCCGACCTGTTCCAAAGCGGTCCTTCAGATAGCTCCTTTGAGGGTGTCCGAGTGGCCCCTCATCTGACTTCTGATCAGCAGGCTGAGGTGAAAAGTTTGCTGAGGCAATTTCCCCCACTGTTTTCGCAGTCCCCTGGTTTGACACCTTGGTGCAAACATAACAGACACAGGCAACAGCATACCTACCAAAAGTAGAGGATACAGAATGTCAGACAAAGTACGGTCTTACATTAAGACAGAGGACAACAAAATGTTAGATCTTGGGGTGATTGAACCCTCTAGTAGTCCTTGGTCCAGCCCGGTGGTTTTGGTTCCAAAGGCAGGTACTTCTGAATTGAGGTTCTGCATGGATTACAGGGCTCTGAATGCTGTCACCAAGACAGATGCACACCCCTTGCCTCGAACAGATGAGCTGGTGGATACCTTGGGTGCCTCCAAGTATCTCTGCACATTTGACCTCACTGCAGGCTATTGGCAAATAGCCCTAGCAGACCATGCCAAGGAGAAGACAGCGTTCTCAACTGCAGACGGTCTTTACCAGTTCAGGGTAATGCCGTTTTGGTTGAAGAATGCACCTGCCACTTTCCAGAGGCTTGTGAATCATGTGTTAAACGGGTTGGATGAATTCTGTCTTGCATATCTGGATGATATAGCAGTTTCCAGCGCCACCTGGGAAGACCATGTGAAACACCTCGGGATTGTGCTACAGGCTCCTCAGAAAGCACACTTCACCATAAAGGCTAGTAAATGCCAGATTGGACAAGGCTCTGTGGTTTACCTTGGACATGAAGTATGTGGAGGTAGGATACAGCCTCTACCGAGTAAAGTACAAGCCGTACAAGACTGGCCTACCCCCACTACACAGACCGAAGGGAGAGCCTTCTTAGGACTCATAGGGTATTACCGCAACTTCATGGCAGACTATGGTACCATAGCTGCCCCTCTGACTGCCCTCACCACTCCGAAGAAGCCCAAGAAGGTAACTTGGACCGACGAGTGTGAGAAGATCTTCAATGGCTTAAAAGACTCCTTGTCCTCAGGGCCCCTCATTATCAAAGACCTTTTATTGTGCAGACAGACGCCTCTGACACTGGAATAAGAGCTGTACTATCGCAAGTAGATGAGAAGGGTAAGGAACACCCAATTGGTTTCATTAGTCGCCAGTTTAAGGACAGAGAGCTCAGATGGTCCACAGTAGAGAAAGAATGTTTCTCTGTTGTGTGGGCCCTACGGAAGCTGAGGCCCTAACTCTATGGGACCCACTTTACTGTGCAAACTAACCATAAGCCCTTAAAGTGGCTAATGAACATGAAGGGAGAGAATCCAAAGTTGCTTAAGTGGTCCAAAAGTCTGCAAGGCTTTGACTTCACTATTGAGCATAGGCCAGGTGTCCAACATAGCAATGCCGATGGGTTGTCTAGAATGTTTAACCGACCTGAACAAGAAACTCATCCAGGGGTGGATTAGTTCCCCCTGTCCTTAGTCTGGGAGGGGCGAGTGTTAGGAAAGGTTTCATAATTGTAGGTAATTTTCCTTCCATGTGGCAACCCCCAAACATTTTGCTGTTGTTTTACACCCTGATCTAGACTTTGCCAGAGAAGCGCAGCCTTCCGCCGCACTCCTCTGGGCTGTCACTCAATTCTTCTGGGGAAACTGACATACCCTTAAGACAGTCAGTACTGGGAGACTTTGTTTCCCTTAGTCCTTTCCTCATGTTGCAGCTTTTGAGCAACATGAAACAAGAGTGCACCGTAACTTACATTACCGCGCTCTTGGGTCTCTAGTCATTCCAAAGGCCCTAGAAACTCTCGCTGGACTTATTATGAAATGTGCAAGTGTGTCACGGACGGGACTGGTGGCAGCTATCGTTTCTTTGTGTTTTGAACCCCTTTTTGCCATGTTAACCGCACTTCTCGCGGTTGGCCCAAATGTGTGGCTTGGCCTCCAAAATGGCCCTGCCACGAGGTTCTTTGTCCTGTCCGCTGACCGTCTTGCCCCTTCACCTTCACCCAGGTCGAGCCGACCCGGGGCAGTCCTTATTTGGTCATGCACTTTCCTGCGAAACACAACGCTTTCGCAGGCTTCTGCATGCCTTGTGTGTGCCTCCAGGATGTGGGCTGGGATGTCTGTTCCCAAAACACATCCTGGGTGCCAGAGAGTCTAGAGTGTCCTGAATGCCTGAGACCACTGTGGTCTGTGATAGGTCCACGTATGGTGTGAGTGTTTGTGAGCAGATCTCCCATTGGGCCCCCTCTATTTTGGCGCAAAGGGAATTTTGGATAAGAAGAGGCTGAAAACACCACTACCATGTCGATCTCCTGAGTTCTCACGAATGAAGGATAAGGAGCCAAGTATCCTGCAACTAAGAAGCTGAGTTGAGGAATCGCTGGTGACCCGCTGAAGGTTTGGCACTCTACACTGCTGTCGTCCTGCAAGACCACTCGGCCTCTGATCGTACAAGAAGGTCTGCAAAGGCACTTCGACCCTTTAGAATAGTGGGAACAACTATTCTCGGCATCTTCACCAAATCCTGTACATAAGCCTTCGGAAGCTTCCCTGAGCCATCCAGTGGACTGATGAGCCTACACAGGAATCTTGCTCTGTCACCGCCGTCTGGTTTACTGCTAATCTCGTGTCCTCGGCACTCTCACACGATTCGTACACTTGGCGTTCCCAGGTTTGAAGTGAGACGTGTGCTTTGGGTCCAGAATACACGCGGTTGCCGAGTTGCCCTGCTGTGGTAACAAACCTTTGCATGTTCGCTGCATCTGGGAAACCCTCGACCCTGACTCCTGCTGTCGCAGAATCTACACAGCGTCGAGATGTCCCTCTGATCGCATCTGAACCTGCCAGTACCGAAACTGAACCGGAGAAGCCTGGGTCTGCCTGCATCGGGGACCGGTGAGTAGTCAATACCCTAACCGGTCACCCTCCCGCAGGAGCCTGTGGCTTTCCGTCGCTGTGGAAAACAGCAAACCCTTTCCCGCACTCACGCCCTGCTTCTGCCCCCAAGTGGAGGCCTTGCCTGAGTCACGGGGATTTGTTCACCATCTTTTCGTCCACCTTTCTGAGCTGCCTGATTTCCCTGAAGAGACTCTCCTTTGCCCGTTGGAACCCGCGTGTGCAGGTACTTTTGAGCACAAGGCTTCGCTCTTCGTAAGGCCCGGACTTCCTTCTAGTTAGGTGGCCTCTGATGTCGAACTGGGTCTAACGATTACTTGCACTGCCTGTTTTCCTCCCCATCTAGGTGGTCTGCATATTTCGTGCTTCTAACTTTTTAGACCCCTCAGTCTTGTATATATATTATATTGATTGTGATGTGTTGGTTTACTGGAGTTTTACCGTGATTCTTTATTATGGTCGATGTTACAAAGGCCTTGTAATAAATGTGTCTATATTTTTAATATAACACCTGTCTGGAGTAATTTGTAAGCGTCCTTGGTCCAGGACAGAGTTCAGAAATCCATCTTAACATGCACCACCATACCTCACAGAAAGAATAGTTAGGAGATCTTCGACCCGCCCCTGCAGAACAGCCAACACCCACTGTCTAGAGATACCCAGATGTAAGCTTACAAAAGCTGGAGGAAGCAGCTTCGCGGTGCAAGCCGCAGTCTTGGAACGCTCTACCCCTAGCTCTCAGAATTGACCAGTCCTATCCCAGTTTCAGGCGCAACTCACTAAAATGGTGACGCTCAAATGACATATGCTCCCCTCTTATCACCCCCATATAATCCTATGCACCTGCCTTATGTATGTATACCCTTGCACCTGCCTTAGGTATTTAAATTACATTCTCACGGGTCCTGCTTTTGTTTATCTAGCAGATCATCCACACTGGACACCTGCCTATATTCCTCAGCACTTACCAGATGTGTGAAATCCACTGCACAATCTTACTGTATCTGCTTTTTTATCTCTTTTTCTTTACCCATGTACTGTACTTATACCAATGTGTAACTAAGCTTTAAGCATCCTTGTACCTGTTGCGCCCAGTTACCTAAGGATTTGGTGCACATTACCAAATAAACAAACAAACAAAAAAACAAACAAACAAAGTGAGTGTGACCACCAAGAAGAGAAGATGTAGCGGGCCAGTAGGGAGCCCCAACGCAGTAGGGCGGCTGCCAATGCAGTAGCAAGAAAGAAGCCCCACCTGGGGGAACCCGGGTGAAGCCCTGCTTGCTGCCGTCAGCTGTTCCCAAACTGGTGGGGACTCAAGGAGAGCATCCTCCCCTTGTCCCCCATCCTCAAAGGGGGAGGGTCCCAAAAGAGTCCAGACTGTCTGCCGCAAAGGAATAAGGACCACGCAGGCCCCACCGGAAAGACCGTCCACCAGCATCGGGAGCGGGGGGGGCGCTGTGAAGACCCTCCAACGGCTCTGTAACAATGTCCTGCACGCTCTGCACAGCCGGAGCAGTAACTTGTTGGTGAGCGACAGCTGATGTGGTCCCCGGTGTCCCCAGGCGTGGCTTTGCTGGTTAGTGGAGTGCACTCCATCTTGGGTGAACGGACAAAGAGGGACTGCCCTATGACCATCTGTCAATGTGGACAAGGTGTCCTTGGTGCGGCATTACCGGCCAGTGGGTCAATCCCCATGACTATCAAGCTGATGTGGCCCTGCTGTTCCCAGCGTGCTCTGCAGGCTAGTGGGGCGCTCCCTACTCTTTTGCTAAACTAATAAAGTTTTCAGTGGTAAAGTTCTGAAGGTGTGTGTCGTACACCAATGTATATATATATGTGTGTAAATGTGTACCGTGTCAACAAGCCATGTTTACCATGCAGTGTTAATGCAAATATGCTACGCTTAAAGTCGACTCAATAGTAATGTGTATTGAAACTGTGATCCTGTCCATGACTCTCCTGCCTAAAGTAAGCCCAGTGTAACAGCATTTCATCAGCGATGGCCAGAGTTGCAGGTGGGTCAAGTAGTTTCCACCTTCACTCACAAGATTATCACAATGAACCGCCCAAACTTTGTTAGTGGATCCCATGTAAAGAGAGTATGTAGTAGTTTTTTAGAATCACTGTGGAGTGCAGTGTGAGTTTTAGTAGCCACTGTAATGCATGCCATGTTGTTGTGTGTGTGAATTGTTTGTTTTTACCCTTAGCATGGGATGTTGTGATGTCAACAACGAGCCACAGGGCTCGTGCTGAATCAAATGTTCAGGGTGCACATCCTCATGCATGTGACCTGCACCCATAAAGGAACAAGCTGCCTTTGTGACACCCCAGAAGTGGTGGGGAACAAAAGGAAACAGCACCTGTAGACACCGAAGAAAATGTTTGTCTGGTGGTGGGAGCAGCAAGACCCGTGTCTCTTACCATTGAGGAAGCGGCAGATGCCTTGTAAGAGGATGAGTGTTTTCAAGTAATCCAGGCAGCCATGGTCAGTGGTGAGTGGAGAACTGTACTGTCCAATAACGCTCGAAGAAACCGAGAGATGCAGCAAGATCTGGATCAGCTGTGGCGAGTCAGGCATGAACTGTCGACAATGGACAACGGGTTACTACTACGAGGTCACCAAATAGTGATTCTGCACGCACTGGCGGAAAGAGTACTGGAGTTTGCACACTGCGGCCGCCAGGGAACTGCTAAAACTAAAGCACAATTGCGACAAAAGGTCTGGTTCCCGGGCTTGGAAGCAAAAGTAGATGGCCACGTTGCCAAGTGTGTTTGGTGTCAAGCGACCACCCCAGCCAACAGAGAGCCGAGGATTGAGTCCATGCTCAAGAGTGACAAACCATGGGATGTCGTCAACGTCGAATTCGGGTCCACAGAAAGAGAGATGCCCTTCCTCGTAATGATAGACCAGTGGTCTAGGAACCCAGAAATCGAGCTGGTGCAGTCTTCCTCATGTGAGCAGAGCATACAGGATATGCAGAAAATCTTTGGAACACACGGCTCCCCCAGAATCATATGTTCGGACAATGGACCGCCTTTTCATGGGGGAAACTTTGCAGAATTCATGGCGGACTGTGGTATTACACACAGGAAGGAGACACCAGGATAGATTCAGGCCAATGGAGAGGCTGAACGCTTTATGAGGACACTAAATAAAGTATTCTGCATAGCCCGAGGCCAGGGAAACAAGCTGAGGAGAATCCATTATCAGTTTCTAAGAGAATCCTCAAAGGGGGAGGGTCCCAAAAGCCACCCCTCACCAATCTACGGGGGTGCCCCCAGCAGAAGCACTCTTTAGGAGATGCCCAAGGGGTCTTCACCCAGAGGAGGAAGGTTGGCCGCCAGTCATTATTGATGACAATACGACGACGGAAGACAGAAAAACTCATAATGAGGGAGAAAACATTCGATGACACCTTAAACCACCAGACACAGAGGTGGGTGACACTGTACTGGTGCCAAAAAGCCATCCGGAATAGAAGTTGTCTCTCACCTACGAGGCCTCTCCGATGGGAGTTGTCCAAGTCAGAGGCTCTATGGTGACTGCCGAAAACCAGAGAGGGACAGTGACTAGGAACTGTTTTTCGAAAGTTGGGAGGGAGAGAGAGCTGAGAGACTGTGGGGTAGAAGGTTCCCCGGCCCGAACCACCAGCATGGTGCAAACCCCTGAAGAAAGTGTGGAAAATGCAGAACCCACACCAGGCAGAGCTGAAGGAGAGGCCAGGGGGGCACTAGCAGGAGAAAGATACCCCTGCCCGAGAAGGCCGGAAATGCTGAGTGCAATTCAGGGACTACATAATGGGGACCAGGCCTGAAAGGACCGAGTTGCCCACTATTGCCCACTTTGGGCATGCCCTGTTTAGTACATAACCATGTTGAAGTCTGTCATGTTGACATTGATTGTTGCTGAAGAGTTCTGTTCAGTTTTTGTTATGAAAAATTAGGAATGTGATAATGTCACGTGGAGCGACAGCAATGTTCTGCCGCCGCGCGTGAGTTATAATAAAGAGTGTGCTCCGGCGAAAAGGAAGTGCGCGCCGGGAGCCCGATGTGAAGAGTCCAGGGTCTGTGGGCCTCTTTACGGCTTTGGCGGTAGCCATGCCGCTATTTGCGGCATTTAGAACAGGGGGTAGTCCTGTCCTCAAACATTTATACTACAGTGATTTATCGTAGTAATAATTCGAACACATCTCCATATAATGGTTAATACATCTACATAAGTATGCATCATTGGAGGAAAGTACAAATCCAAATGCTGGAAAAACAAATGCAGTATCCTTTATTACTTAGGCCGCATGTTTAAGCATTGATAATTCAATGTAGATAATGGAAAATTTAAACATATAAGAATAAATAAAGAATAAACCTTGTCACCAGCTCGGTGAGTTTTGTAAAAAGAGGACACATGTGTTACAAATATTTAGTGCATATTTAAATAGCATTACATGTCCAGTGGTGACAGGTCGTCACTGAATTTAGCCTGTTGTAGTCATATAGTGCAGAATTCTAAAGTGACTTTTTAGCAATGTACCAACGTTTCAACAGAAAGGCACATTTGCAAAGTTAGTAGGGTCTGCTTAGCAGACCCTATTTTTAGGTTTCTTTAAGCTATAAGCATTGTGCTGTGCAAATGTTGATTGTGACTGTGACAACACATCACTAGGTGGGTAAATATGATGTAATACTTTGCAACACTGTACACAGGCAATACAACACAGCATCAGTATAGGAGTGTGGCGGCAACACACTATACTAGCTTTGCAAATGTGCATTTCTGTTGAAATGCCTGGTTTACCAGGCGCCTGGTTTTACCAGGCGTCCTTACCGGGTCCCGCGAGGGGACCTCGTAATCTTGCGGAATGGGTTTAATGAGTCCGCCTCCATTAATGGAGGCCCTTAACCCATTCCACAAAGGTTATAATGAGGCCCAGGGTCTCTTATTTAAGGTACTGGTGATAAGGCCTTCCCACGGGTGTCTCAGGGGCAAATCCAACCATCACACCTACCACCGTGTCTGAGTGGTTATTGCTGCCATGAACGGCATCCCGACAATGGGCCCACTTGGCCGCCCTGCACGCCAGGACATCATGACCATGGTGGGGGCCAGTGAGCTTGGCCCCCTGTAACAGTCACCAGATGAAGAATGAATTATTGTTTGCGACACTCTGTGACATGGCATGATGCATGCAATAGCGTGACCAGCTATCCTGTTTGATTAGCAAATAAAGACTCGTTCTGTCTAATTAAAGCATGCAGTTTTCTGACACAGAGTGACATGAAAGTACAGCTCTGCTGTAGTATTCATGCCAGCATGGGGCCTTGACATAAGCTATGGACGCTGCATCCCATTTCTATGAAGATATGTGGCACGTCATTCCTCTGGCGGGGTGCAAACCAATCAGCGGAGCATTTCTACGATAACTCAAAAGACATGTGAAGAAATGAAATTATACGGGGATGTCAGTTTTTCTTTCATTGCAATCTTCCCTTCAAAACTGGATGTTCACTGGTTTGTAGAGAGGAACACACGCTGATATCTATTGTATGGTGGCAGACCACGCATGGTGAAGTCCCTTTGGGGAAGCAAGCACAAGATGGCGGCATGAAACAGGGAAAAGTTGAATTGCTCCTCTCCTCGCCCGTCACTTGGCCCGTCAATTATTCGCTGCAGCTCCTCGTCGCTTTGTTGGCAGGCAATCAAAACACATCATAAAAAATACATTGGGTTTCCTCACACATCCATTAGTGGTTAGGATCTGCTTTGATGGAGGTAAAAAAACACTGTTCAATATTTAAGCATTTCAACACTTACTGAAATGTGATTTATCAAACCTAATAATCCTATTAAAGTAACTTCTTGCATGCCATTGTTGCACTCTAATTAGACAGCAGACAGTAAGTGGAATTTTTAAACAGTCTTTGGAGCTGGTCTAAAGAAAAGGGGCCTTGAAAGGGGGCATTTTATAAGGATCGCCTGACATTGCATCAACCAGGAGTAACACTATGGTTAGTTTTAAATCCAACCCTACTGGAAAGGAAAGCAATCATATTCTTGTTCTATTTCATCTAAATAATTCTTCAGATTATTAAATTCTTTAATTAAGAGATGTGCATTTTAGTATTCTATTTATTAGAGAAAAGGGATGGTGCTTCTACCAGAAATAATGTGCAAAAGCAGCAATACAGAAATGGAAGCACCTCAATTTTGTCTGCCTGCAATTTCAGCAGTATGCATAGTAATCGGGCTAGGATCAGTTCATGGAGGTGTCACATAGGTACGTTAAATTGGGACAATATACATCAAAGATACATTGTTTGGCATTGTTTGCAGTTATTTTAGCAATATTTACAGTGATACGTTAGTGGACACAGGGTGGACATAGGGCAGAGAGAGACAGTACATGATGCTTTAGATCCGCCATTCAAGCACTGGCCCTATCCCACCTGGATGGGAACAATGCACTCCTCGAAGGTCTCTTGTTGTCCTCCATCGTGCCCCTGAGAAGTGTCTTACATGCAGGTGCATGCCTCATGAAGGGTCTCCGCAGATACGACCACATCTCCCCGGCCTCCTCGACCTTGCACTGGCTCCAACTGCAAGCACAAATCACATTCGAGTCTTGCTGAATCATCTATAAGGCAGTCACCCTCAGGTCACCCTTGCAGAGAAAGTCAGCATCTCCGGCGGACAGCGCACCACCAGAAGCCAAGACATGTGCAGATATGAAATCCTCCGCTGCAAAAAGAAAATGACCAGAAAAAGCGCTGTCTCTGCCTACGCTCCAAGACTATGGAATCTCCTCCCCATCAGCATCAGACCCACCCCCACGCTCCTACAACTCAGAAAAGAACTCAAGGCCCACCTCTTCAAGGAGTAGGTCCTACTCAACACCTAGGCCATCACATCGCACCTCGCGGCACTTGACTTCGCTAGACACACGCTGCTGCTCACCTCCCCGTCACCTGGTACCGTGGTACCCTGCCTGTATGCCCCTCTGTATCCTACCCCTACCTATTTCTGTTGTATTATTGCCTCTGTAAAGTGCTCCGTTATGTATTTGTATTGTTGTATACCTCTGTTTACATCCCCATTCTTTAGTGCTCCGTTGCATCTTGCAGATAGGTCCGAGCTCAAAAAATACCATAATAATAATAATAATAATAATAACAATAATAATAATACTCATAATAATCATAATAATCATAATAATATTAATAATGCAGGGGCGTCTCGAACAGAGAGAGAAGACATTTTTAGAGAGCAAATTTGAATCCTTGGAACTGCCTATATTTTCAGAAGGGAGTTTCAGAGGAAGGCTGAGGAGGACTTTTGAGGCAGCACAGTGAGGTTCTCGGGGGGCATATGGCTTAATTTGGGATTCAGGGTGTAGACTGTAGGCGGGAGATTAGCAGGGAATGAGTTAACCAGCGAAGGGATAGGGGTAATCAACTGAAAGATTTATGGACAAAGAGGAGGCATACTATTGTAGATTGACAGGTGTCCTGCATGGAGGAGAAAGGAAGAGGTGGGAGAGGATTAAGCTAGAGTGTAGAGGCTGAAAGGAGCAAATGAAAAAGAGGGAGGCGCAGGAGGAAGCTACAATAATGAACAAGATGACTAAGAACAGGGTAAGAAACACGTTTTACCGGAGTGATAGGTCAGGTGGGTACACATGTTCATTATTTTCAGGAGTTTAATCCTGTGTAGTGTCAGGAAATTACATTCTATCGGGGAAAGTTGCTGAGTTGAGAAGGATGCACCTAAGAGCCTTCCAGTGACAGATAGACATTTGTATAGATGGTCAGGGTGGTTCGTCTATAATGTGGGATGGGCTGCGACCCACCGGCGCCACCCATTATAGAGAAGTCACTACAATGTAAAGGGAAACGTGATTTCCCTTCACCATTCTGTTCCCCAACATGCATGCCCAGTGGCCCATGCAAGGCCTGATGAGGCCCTATGGGTCCCAAACACGTGTCTGGGTTGCTGTCGGTACTCTTGTTCAGAGGAGAATTGCCTGGCATTTCAGTGCTGGACTGCCCCAGGCAGGACAAAGACTTATATGTTATGGATATTTCTCCTCTGTAAAAGAGATAGTGAGCAAAAGAATCTGGGTAAGACTCTTGAAAACCTGGACTTATTGGCTGGCAGAGGGACTCCCAGGACCCCTCTTGTTTTGCATAGTTAAAGTAACTTTGGGTCTCACCCTAAGTTACTAGGGTAATCCAGATGTGGACCCCTTGCTCAATTCTCTTAGAGGGGTACAGCTGATGAGGCCCAATGATGCCAAAACACGTGTCTGGGGTTGCTATCGGTACTCTTGTTCAACAGAGAATTTCCTGGTATTTCGGGTGTTGGACTGCCCCAGGGCAGGACAAGGACTGCTATGTTATGGATATTTCTCCTCTGTGAAAGAAATATTGAGCAAAAGAATCTGGATAAGGCTCTCGAAATGGGGACTTGTTAGTTGGCAGAGGCACTCCCAGGACCCCCCCTTGTTTTACACCGGAATTTTGGAGCAGCCAGGCTAGCCATCATTTGATGTGACATGACATTTTTTACCAGGCATCTATGATAAAGCAAGCATGATATGTGTTTTTATGTGGTTTGAATGGAATTTTGGGACAGCCAGTCTAGCCATTTCTTACTGTGGTATTACAAATTTTACTGGCCCTCAATGATAAAGCAAACATGATAAGTGTTACTACGTTGCTTGGTGGACATTTTGCTGCAGCCAGTCTAGCTAGTTGTTGCTGTGGCATGGTAGGTGTTACTAGGTATCATGATAACTTAAGTATGATAAGTGTTTAAGTGGCTAGATTGGCATTTTGGTGCAGCCATTCTAGCTATTTTGTCCTGTGGCATGGCAGTTTTTGATGGACATCAGTGCACACATGATAAATGTAATTATGTGTCTAGACTGGCCTACATTGTCCGGCCAGTTTGGACATGTTTTCTTATTGTGTCATGGCAAAGCCAACAGTAGTATGTTCTTATGTTGGATACTTCCATATATTGGCAGAGCCAGCATGAACATGTTTTCTTATAGTATCATTACTGCCATTATGCTCAAAGCAAATTTAAGTATGTTCTTTTATAGGAAACCAAATATGCAGCCAGCAAAGAAATGCATGGGCACAGCTAAAGCAAACATGTTTTTACAATGGCATATATTGTGGGCAAAGGCATCATTGAAATGCTTTGCAAAATGTTCCTGTCACAGTTGGTGATTTGTATTGCATCTTTGAATTGGTGTTACCTTTCAAGACCAACTGCAAACTGTCTGCTTTTTTCCCAATTCTTCACAGAAAATGTGTTGTATAATGCAGCATTTTAACCCATTATTCATACAATGTTTTCATGGCTGGGGGGGGGCTGCAGAACCCCACTGGGTTGAATCTGGCTTCCTCACTATGCTCAGTCACTCTGGCATAAATGTGAGAAACATTTACATCCCTCCAATTAAAGAATTCGTTAGCCACCACTGTAAGACTTGAAAACAAAAAAGGCATGCACAACCAAAAGGTTGGCAGTGGAGTGAGAGCAAGAAGAAAGGATCTAACCTCCACTCGATAGGGGGTTAGTCAAAAAGGGCTACATTTGTCCCTGGCGACAGTGGAGGAGCTGGGACGGGAGAGTTGAGGAAGGTAGACGTGAAGGAAGGAGTGGTCAGAGGTAGACGTATCAATTTTGAGGTCCTTGAAGGAGAGGGTTGAAAGAAAAATGAGATTGAGAATGTGTCCTCAGTTGTGCATTGGTAGGTTATGGAGGGTGACAAGGGAGTCGTTTGATATTGTAGAGCCCAGTTCAAGGTGACATGTGTTGGAGATGTTTGGAGGTCGAAGTATTTTGTTAGCACTAACTGGGCCGAAGTGGGTAAAGAGAGGGAGGGCAGTATCAGTAAAGAAAACGTAGAGAGGACCACATGGTATGTAGATTACTAGAATAGTAATTGTGTAGAAGCTAGGAGTTGGAGATAATTGATTTCAAAGGATGTTGAAAGCATGTAGATGGCAGAGGAGGGGTGGGCAGGCATTATTAGTCATGGGGACAACTCCACTATTTTATTCCTACAGTCAGAGAGCGTGAAACATGATGGTATGATTTCTCTTGCAAGCAGCAAGAGTGGCAGTATTGTGTAAACTGTTTTAGGGTTTGTTGATTGCCTGATGTGATGTTTGGAGAGTCAAAGTAGTCCATTGTAAAAGAAGACTTGTTGCAAAGTGATTAGGCATTCAAGTGCTCATGAGTGAGGTTAGTGGTGGGCAGGAGGAGGAAGAGGTTGTAAAGAAACTGTGAGAGGACACTGCGGTGTAGCTGAATTTGAAACTCTTAATTGTAGAGTCAGCTGAGCAGAAATGCTGCCTTTTGCGGAAGATGTGATGGAGAGGAGAGGGGGGAGACAGGTAATGAGTTGAGTATAAAGGGAGGGTCTACATGGAATCCTCATGAGAAGTGTGTGGTAGAGAGGTGGGATAGGATGTTGAGGTACATGGAAAAAAAAGGGTGAATAGGAATTGAGAAGAGGCACACCATGTATGAGAGTGGGCAGTGTATGTAGAGGTGACCAATGTGAAGCTGAACAGAGCACTTAAGGCAGAGAACAAGGTACAATTAGGCATCAAATATCTAATAAGAAGCCAGGCTTACTGAGGGTTTGTTCATTTAAGTTTGTGAGAATTAAATACTTTAGGGCAAATTAAGACTACTTGACTGCCTATCATGCAAACAACCAGCAGGAATAGGGGCTGGCAAAGGCTAATTTTATGATCTAATATGATATACTCATGCGGCTAAGGGTATGGTTGTCAAACATGTGAAAGACCAGCTTGTCTCTATTGCCAACACTCACAAGAAGTGTGTTATACACTTTCAAGATGTTCTATTTTATTAGGGGCTGTTGTACACACTCATACCCATTTGCACACACACTTAGAGTGCTTTGGAGGCAAAGGAAGGGAAGAGAACAGAATGGAATGTGGAGGATGCCCTTTTGCCAATTATTGGCAAACAATGGCAGTGGATTTGATGTCTATCTACCATTATCTTAGGTTGGGGCAGGCACCATACAGGGATATCTGGGTTTGACTTCTCTATGACAATGCACTATGGTAATGATTGTGCAAGGCAATAGAAAGTTGTTGTGCATCTGACAGTGGTCGGTTAATTGTTGTCGGGTTTCAGAATTAGTAATCTTCCCACAGAAAACAAAATATATTTTGATTTGTCCAGAAAGGTTCAACGGACAGCTTCCCAGTGGGCATCCCTGCCATTCCAATTTATATTCATTAGCCTCTGATACAGTATCATAGATGCCCAGTAAAAGTGTTATGCCACAGTAAGAACTGTCTAGACTTAGTACACCAAAATTCAAGTCTAGCCACGTAATACCACTTATCATGTTTGCTTTAAAAGCATGATAAAGCAAGCATGAACAGTGTTATTATGTGGCTACACTGGCATTTTGATGCAATCAGTCTTATCATTTCATATTGTAGCATGACATGTTTTACTTGCCATCTATGATAAAGCAGACATGATAAGCATTATTAAATGACTAGACTGGCATTTTGATGTAGCTAGTTTAGCTATAATATCTTACTATGGGCCTCCTTACACGGATGGCGGAGAGCCATGGTGCTATTAGCGCCATGGTTCATGCCGGTAAAATACCGGCACCGCCTTGGCGGAAAGGGGAATTACCGCCCCATTCCAAGGTTGGCGGGGCGGTAATTCCCCCTTCCACCATTGCCCATTCCCAGTTTTGCCCCATAGGGCTCAATGGGAATGGGGAAGGCGCTAATTACGGAACCGCAAATTGCGGTACCGTAATTAGCTCCCTGGGTCCCTTTGCGGGTTGGTTTTTAACGCCTGCAAAAAGCAGGCGTTAAATCCCCCAACCCGCAAAGGGACCTCGTAGTAAGGGGGTAAGGATTTACCGGTATCGGTATTTTACCGATCCGGTAAATCCTTACCGCCATCCGTGTAATGAGGCCCTATACCATGGCATTTTTTACTAATCATCTATGATGAAGAAAACTTTATAAGTGTTATTATGTGTCTGAACTGGGCTACATTGGAGCAGCCAGTTGAAACATGTTTTCTTGTTGTGGCATGGCATTTTAAAATGGCAAAGCCAACAGGAGTATGTTCTTATGTGTATGTATCTTTGCACTGGCGTATATTGGCAGAGCCAGTTGGTCACTTGCATCTATTGGATTTTTTTGTCAATTACCCTACAAAACAAATTGATTGATTGATAACTGTCTGGCTTTTTAACCAGTTTTTCACAAACAGTGTGCTGTATAATGCACCATTTTAACCTTTTATTAAAAAAGAAAATCCTGGGAGAGAACCCCCTCAGATTCACCAGCCTCCACTGGCAGTGTGAAGGCAAACAAAAAGTGAGTGCTTAGAACCTGTTTCATTTTTGTAAATCACGCTGTTTAATGTGACTTTCTCTAATGCGCCATTTTCCCGAAGGCAAGTCTGAAGAGTAATATTTGTCTGTATAAGCCTGACAGAGTGGATGCTCCAACTCAAGAACTACTTATTTAGAGTCAAATAGTTTGTTTTATTTTTCTGAAGCCTATCATTTTGTGAAAAATACTCTACGTTTTGAAGTTAGTGTGCCCTAGATTTTCCTATATTCAAGTAAAATAGTTAGTATTATATATTTGTATGAATAGCACTTCATGTCTGACTCCTAATACATCCTGCTTTTAAGCACTGTAGAAATTGTTATTAGTATGAAAAGTAATAGTACTTAGTGTATCAACCTTACAAGGACTGATTCATCCCTGAAATATGAGCATGGAAAGTGTAGGCTGGCATGCGTCAGAGATGAGCTTTTAACTCGTTGAGCTATCATAATGCTGCTTAATCAATTGTGAAGTTAGAAACAGTTATCAGGATTTCTATCCATCACACTCTCCTGTCCCCACCAGTCCTTTTTTAAAAGAAAATATAGCCCTACTATTATCAGGATTACTAGTGGGACATTACATCATTACAGTCATTTGAAGCAGTATGAATGTACCTGTTATGTTAATAGTACATGTAACCTTGAGAGCCAAAGCATTACCATATAAGAGTGCAACCATTTGGGGTCAACCTCTTGGTAATCCTGATGATTAACCATGTTTTTCATTGGATGTAAACGTACATACAGGAAACAGAAAAAGTGAGTCCTTTTGATCACAAAGGAGCGTAGACAAAGTAGAACATCAGATTAATGGGAAGCAGTGAGTCTCTTACAACGGGCATAGTTCAAGTGGAGTGATTAACGGCTTTGAGAAGTGGTATTTATTTATGTATTGTGCATTTGAAAAGCACTTATACATCAAGTAAATTTGTGCTTAAAAACGCCCACAGGGAATGCAGGGCAATTATAATAACAATGAAGAGAAAGAAGGAGGCTGTCCTTCTAAGCCTTGTGAGCATCCTTCAGGGCGTGCAAGTGCAGAGAGAGAGAAGGAAGGGGGTGGGTAAGTGCTAGGAGTTCTACTGGGGAAGTGCTAGGGAGTAAGTCGCAGCAGTTGTTAAGTGCCTGTCAGAGATTACTTGGTGAGAGTGGTCAACTACCAGTAATAAGTGCAGGCATGTGAGACAGCACAGGCCAATGGGTGCCCAAAAGCAAGTGCTGGCAATGGCCCGAGGCTGGAGGCGATTGGGGGCGGGATGGCCAGGACCCAGAAGGATACATGAAGGCCCTGGTCACCAATCTCAGTAACTGTGGTGATTAGCAAGGGAGGGAGACGCGGAAGGAGCAGGTGAAAAGGAAAGTCTCGAGGTGTTTTCTGGCATTTGAGGAGATCTGGCTCAAGATGGAGAGGAAGGGGGAGGCTGTTCAGAGGAGGGAGCCAGCCGAGGAAAGAGATCGGCCCCCATCTCGCTGTTTTGAGAAGCACTTGACACGCAGAGAGATGGTGCTGGAAGAGCGTAGAGATCTGGAGGGAGAGTATTTGGTGAGAGTAATTTGTAGATAGCATGGTCCCTGGCCCCAGACAGCCCTGTGGATGATGCAGAGGGATTTGAATGTGTTCCTTTCAGCCACCGGGAACAAGTGGAGAGATTTTAGGGCTGGAGAGATGCAGCACCTGGGCTTGAGGCCAAAGATAAGTGTTGCAGCCCTATTCTGGATAAGCTGGAGGGGACGTATAGAGGAAGAGGGTAGATTAAGGAAGAGGCTGTGTGGTATAGTGAGTGGGGTGTTGCAGGGGACACACCCGTAGCACACCCGAAAATAAAAAAAGACAGGGGCTGCGGGGGTGTCACCCACAACACCCCGCTCACTATACTGTGTGGTATAGTGAGCAGGGGATGCAGGGGACACCCCTACAGCTCCCGAAAAAAAGAAGAAAAGAAAAGGACCCTGCAGCGACAGTTCCCAACCACGGAAGAGAAAGTGAACTGGCGCTGCAGGGACTCAGAGTGTAAAAAGGGTAAGTAGGGTTTGTTTATGTTGGGGTGTGGGTGGTGGGGTGTTGAGGGCGTGGGTGGGGGAGTGTTGTGGGTATGTTTTTGGTGTGGGTCAGGGTGTGGGTATGTAGGGGTTTTGAATGCGTGTTCACCTTTTGTGGTTCGCACATTTCTCATGCAACCTTTTCCGTCGCAGACTTTTCAGTGACGGGAAAATCACGCAGATTCCTAGAGAGTACCAGAGATATAGAGACATTGAGTTTCTGGGGGAAAGAGAGGAAAGGAAGGATTCCTTTGAGGAGGTGGAGTTCTGGGGGAAAGTGAGGAAAGGAAGGATTCCTTTGAGGATGTGGAGTTGAAAGTGGGCCTTCTTGGCAAGGTCCTGGATGTGATGGAGGAAGGAGAGAGAGGCGTCGAAGATGACTCCAAGGTTTCTGGCTTCAGATGAAGGAGAAGGGGGAGAGCCCATAGCGGGAGGCCAGACTGATGGGAAGAAAGAGGGAGCAGGAGTCTCGATGGGAAGGATCTCAGTCTTGCTGGTGTTGAGGCAGAGATCATTGGAGGCACACCAGGACTGGATAGCAGATAGGCAGTTAGGAATGAAGGCGGAAGATAGGAGAATAAGAGGGAAGATTAAGAAGAGTTGTGTGTCATCTGCATAACACTGGAAGTAAGGGGAGAAAGAGGAAATTAGGTATGAAAGCAGAGCAATATAGATGTTAAAGATCCAGGGAGAAAGGTTGGAGCCCTGGGGGACGCCACAGGTGGTGATAGCTGTGGGAGAGAATAACCTGGGAGGGACGGTCCTACGGTATCATGGATCCTTTTTATGAGAATGGAGTGGTTGACTGCATCAAATGCAGAAGAGAGATCAAGTAGAATGAGAACAGCTGGCGAGTTTCAGTCAAGAGATGCAAGCAGTTCTTCATGGGTGTTCAGGAGAGCAGTTTCCGTGCCTCTGGATGCACGTAATCCAGATTGATGGTCATGAAGGCGGCCAACAAGCTCAGTTTGCTGGGTCAGTTGGGGGAAGACCAGCTTCTCCAAGAGTTTTCCAAGGAAGGGGGTGATTGAGATGGGATGGTACTTAGCCAGACACGAGGGGTTGGAGGGAGGTTTTTTCAGGAAGGGCGCACAAGAGAGGGCTTGAGAGAAGAGGGGAAATACCCAGTAGCAAGAGAGTGATTGCAGAAGTCAGCGAGTGCAGGGGCAAGGGAGCCTATATTGAGCCTACAGCAAGAACAGGGGGAGTCCCATTTGGAGGAGACCTTCATAGAGCGGACAACTCTAGTGACCTCATCAGGTGTGATAGAAGAGAAAGAGGAGAGAAAGGCAGAGGGAGGATGGGGGGAAGCCATAGGTGGCAGTGGGATGGAAGGAGAGGGAGGAGGGGAGAGGGAAGAGAGAGTGCTCAGGATATCCAGAGGTTTTTTTTTACAGTGAAGTGAGTGGCCAATGCATCGGAGAGGGCCTGATAGGGAAGAGGTGAGGTGGAGAATGCTGAAGGGTTGGCTAGTTCCTTGCAGATTTAAAAGAGTTCAGCCATGTTTTTGAATGCACCAGAGATGCAAGCCTGGATGTGGGCCATTTCTTTGAATGGGTGGAAAGTTGGTATTGTCTTTGGAGAAGGTGAGAGGCCAGTGTGTCATAGGGTGAGCCTGAGGTCTGCAACTTCTGTTCTGCAGCTCTTTCAGGGCTGCGAGTCCAGAGTCGTACTGGTGGTTGTGCTTGGAGGTGTGTTTCAGGCGGATCCTCATGACTGGGGCAAGAATGTCGAGACTGTTAGTGATGGCAAGATGGAGGTTGCTGAGAGCGGAGTCAGAGGTAGAGTCTGAGGTGGAAGGAGAGTTGGGATGAAGGTGTATACGAAGGCAGCAGCTGACACTCGTTTCATCGGGCAGATGTCCGAGAATGAGGTTGGTAGAGCTGGGAGAGGTGCGGTCGGACAGCAGAGAGGACCCATGTGAGAGGAGAGGAGGGAGTGGTCTAACCAAGAGAGTGGAGTGATGAGTGGGGCGGAGAGCAAAAGATCAGTCCAGATCAAGGCATCGATAGTGTGTCTAGCCGAGTGGGCAGGACCAGAGGGGTGAATGGAGCGGGAGAGTGAGGTGCAGAGGTCACGGAAGAGAGTGGACGCCATGAGTGAGGAGTCAAGGTGGATGTTGAAGTCAACCAGGAGAAGGAGTTTATAGGTGGATGTGAGGAGAGAGGAGGAGACATCAGCCCACTCAAAGAGAAACATGATAGTAGAGCCAGGTGGCCTATAGATAGTGGCAATGGTCAGGGATGAAGAGGGAGAGATGACCAGCTTGCAGATCGGGCTCTCACAGGAGGTGTAAGGCTGGGTGGGTATGAGGGAAGAAGGGACCCACTCAGGAAAGATCGGGGCAACCCCACCGCCAGCACGGTTAGGGCGGGGCTTGGAGATGATCGTGTATCCATCAGGGAGAAGGGAGTCAAAAGCAGTGCTGGCATTGAACCACATCTCGGTAAGAGCTAGGATAACGAGATCAAGGTCTTTGATATCAGAGCAAGCATTAAGCACGGCAAGATGCAGTACATCACTGCCTTTGAAGGTTTTCCGATGAGGGGTACACCAGTCATAGGAGGGGGGACAGAGAGAGAGGAAGGAGGAGTAGCAGATGTAGGAAGGAAGTTGATGAGGGACGGCAATCGCCGGTCAAAGAGGAGGAGTGTGGGTTGAGAACCCTGAACCATGATGGTGCCATTTCGATATACATTAATGATACAACTAGATGATGAGAAGCCCACCAAGAGTACTTCCCATCTAGTGCCACCATTAATGGGTGAGGTTGTGTGAGGAGAGAGAGTAGAGATATGCTGAGGCGTCCAAAGGTCTGGAGAGGGGACAGAAAAGAGGATATCAGTGACAATCTGTCTGGAAGGTGTGCTTACATAGGTGTCTGCAATGGGTAGACCGGGGTTAGTGGTCAGGATGTCTTTTTTAAGCTTTTTTCTTCCAGACTTCATGAGAGGGGGAGGATAGGTCATAGTATAGCAGTTAGAATAGATAGGCGATATGGTGAGTGCCATAGGGGTTGCAGAGAGATAAGGATAGAAGATGGAGGGACTGGCCAGCACAGACAAACTCACCAGACGGCCTAGTAGCCAAAAGTGAGTAAAAAAAAGATGCAAAAGGAACTTTAGTCCCAAAAAATCAACAGGATTCGAATTTTACAAAAAGCACAGAAATTAAATGCAAATGGAGGCAAAAAGTTGTTAAAAACACACCAGGATATGAATTTTACAACAATCACAGAAATGCAATGCAAATAGGGGCGAAGAGTTGTTAAAAACACACCAGGATTTGAATTTTACAAGAAGCATAGAAATGCAATGCAAATGGGGGTGAAGAGTTCTTAAAAGCACACCAGGATTCGAATTTTATAAGAAACACAGAAGTGCAATGCAAATGGGGTTGAAGAGTTCTTAAAAGCACACCAGGATTCAAATTTTACAAAAAGCACAGAAATGCAATGCAAGTGGGGGCAAAGAGTTCTTAAAAGCACACCAGGATTAAAATTTTATAAGAAGCACAGAAATGCATAAAGGAGAAGGGATATAGTAAGGCTTGGAAAAGGCAGGATGGAATAGGCATACCAAGGTTTACCAGTTGTCTGAGTCAGTAAGAAAGGAATACCAGGGTCCAGGACATGACTCACAGTTATTCTTGGTGGAAGAAAGCTCCAGAGGCACAAGTTCGTGGGCAGGCTGGCTGCATGCTAGGTTGCTGTTCCATGAGGCAGAGAGGTGGTGGAACGTGAGTTGCTGTGGGGAGGGGTGCCCTCCAAGCCCAGACAGGGCCAGGCAGGAGCCTTGGTGAGGGACCTTGGTTGAGTGGGCTAGCTTCTGCCTGCCAGCACCAAAGATTGTCTCTTCTTTGCAAGGCTGCCCAATCAGAGAGGCAGCTGGCTAGGCAGCAGTGAATGGAATCCATAACACGTGGATGCGGTGGTCAATTTGTAAAAGAAATCTGGTAATTGAAAATAAATAGGCAACTGGCCTCTGCAAAGGATATACACCTTTAGCAGAGCATGCCTCACAATTTTGAACCCACATATGACAAAATAAAGGTTCTTCAGGCAATATAGCAGCAATTGGGCGCTTGTAGCATGAGTTTCGAAAAACTTTAACAAATTGCATGATAAAAGCCCATCAGGGCTTACCTTCGATGTAGTAATGTCCATGCTGCTCCTGCAACATGCGTAGGTGGTCAGGGGATGTCTCAGACCCTGTGTCTACTCTCCTGACTAGAAAGAGGAGATGGAACAGGGACATTATAGTTGACAAACTTAGAACAAGTAAGTGGCATCATTTGTGTGCAGGTTGGCGGTCTGGATGTCAAGCAAGGGCTGAGATTACAAACTCTTTCTTTTCAGTTGCAGAGTGTTGGAAAAGGAGGACGAAATGTCTACTAGGTGGAGAAGGAGAGGTATTAATATTTGTGAGCAGAGTTTAAGAGGAAAACTCAAAAGCGAGGAGGTGGGCTTGAAGTGTGTTTTTGCATATAACTATGTGTTCTGATTTCCAGAGGGTAGGGAGTTCCAAGTGAACGGAGCCATAAGAGTGAAAGACTGGAAGCAATACGAAAAGAGGCATGAGGGGGTGAGGTTCCACAAGGGTGGGCGAAGAGGCAAAGCAAAGGTAGAGAGACGGTTTGTAATGGTTAATAGAAGAATATGGATATGGGGGTGCTTTCCCATGGAGGAAGCTATGTACAAGTAGGAGACATTTAAAGTTGGCCCCGTTTTGCATGGTTAGCCAGGCAGCCGGATTGTGATAGGATAAAGTAAGGGTGAAGCGAGGGAACTCAAAGAGAGTCCTGTTCACAAATGTAACACTCTTGTTAAGGGGGAAGAATGAATAGTTAGGAAGACCAAAGAGGATACTGGCACAATAGTCTAGTTGAGAGAAGACAAGAGTGGTTATGAGATCTTTGGCTGTTTTGCAGGGAGAAGGTTGCCTGATTTTCCTGATATTTAGGAGGTTGAAGCAAGCCACTGTTGTGGTTTTAGAGATGAAGGTGGAGAAGGTGACTGCAGATTCAAAGGTACGCCAAGGTTTCTAGCTGAGAAGGAGTAGGGAAGAGTGTCACGTGGGAAATTAATAGGCATTGAAGTTAAGTAGAGAGAGGATTTCGCAGGAAAGTAAAGCACTTCAGCTTTGGAGGAGTTTAACCTAAGGGAATGAGATGCCATTGGATATTTTGATAGATAGGTCGGATGAGAATTCAGGAAAGGAGAAAAAGATGTATTTGCCATCAGCAAAGAGTTGGCACGAGGACCGAAACAAAGAGATACAAGCCCAGAGATCTGAGATGTAGAGTGTGAATATGAGTGGACCCAAGACAGAAACTTGGGCGATACCCACTGTGACATGGATGAGTTGCGAGGAGGTGTTGTTCCAGGAAACAAAGAATTGGTGAGGTGCCAGGTAGGACTCAATACAGGTGAGGGCTACATCATTAATCCCAAGCAGAGAGAGACTAGTGAGGAGATCTGAGTGATCATGTACCGTTCAAAACACATTGGGGTATCATGGGTTCCCTTTTAGTTTGTTTGTTAAAAACGTTTGGATTAGAATTTGATTGATAGATATTGCATCTATAAACTTGACATTATGACAACACTCTTTATGTGCTATAAGAAGCAATGAAGGGTTCTTTTTTACTTATCACACTGCTTGGTGTTTTATGTCAGTTGGCTTTTCTTCTGCCTTTATCCCATACCAGGTGTAAGGGGCATTAACTCACATTGGGTGGCATAACTGGACATTTGATGATACACTTGGCATATCAAAGAAACAACTGGATATGCAAAGCTGTAACTTACATATTTTGGCCATACCTAAGCTGTAAGGCTATATGAGATGGCTGTATCCTCAGAGGCTAAATTAGACACACTGCATTATGGAAGCACCTGCAAATGTATAGCTTTACTTGGAATATGATTATTAAACCTGAAATGTGCAGCAATCATTGGTATAAGTTGTCTGTAAATGGCCATATGAGGGTATAGTGGACTATGCATGTCAGTGACCCTTGCCTATGTTGGTTCTACTTGGTCTACCTTTGTCATAACATTACCTCTTCCATGGCATATAAAAACAGCACCCTAGTGAAAATGTGCTTGCCATCTAAAAAGTCTTATGCCTGCTTTAGTGGCGGTTTGGTATTTTATGAAATGTAAGCTTTCTTATGTTTTTACATCTGTCAGTCACTTCAGGTGATGTCATCAGGGTCAAAGGTCACATGACATAATTTCCTTTGATGACATTGGGTGTGTGATGTCACGTCCGCTACCCATGGCATTTTGGTGAATTGACATCCCTGCTGCACGGCCATTTAAACCTGCTAGAAAGAGTTTTCAGTGTGCAAGAAAGGCCCCTCCCCAGCAGTGGGAAGGGTCCACCGGAATTCCCAACTCGCTGTGGGTCTCCGCAAGATCTGCCGGTGCTCCCATGAAAACCCACACACTTTTAGATCAAGGCAGAGCTTGTTTACGTTTGGGCAGATATCTTCCCTCCACTGCCTTATACATCATACCAATTTATTTTTTTATTTTTTATTTTATTTTTTGAAATGTGAACCTAGCTCAAGAGCAGCTTAGCGCTGTACAGGGTATGGGTATCCAGCATTTGGGCTGTCACATTTTAACAGTGGCACAGTACTGTGACTGTCTTTGCATTTGTATTCCCTCCAAAAAGCAGATGACAAAATAACAAGGCTGAATTCACAAAAAATAGATGGGGCTTGTGTAAAGGAATACATTAAGGTAGGGGGAATGTGGTGGGGGGCTGTGGGAGGACGCACTCACATTTATTTAAAGTGCATAAAGACAATAAGGAATTTTGGAAATTTTATTAAAACAAATTCGTTTTTTAACCTCATCAGTTTTTATTTCTACGTAGAACCCTGTGCATCAGTGTGTGTGTCCATTGGGATTATTCCTTGGTCAGGTGTTGTTGAAAAAGCCACGTTTTGTGAGTTTTGTGAAATTTGAGAATTGTGGGGGCATTCCGATTCCGATACCGGAATAAAGTTCCAGGGGGTGGGTGTGTCACAAGAGACCATTCAGAGATGGAACTGGGTCAGATTATCATGGGGCAGATCCCCATTTTAATGCGGCCAGTATGCTTGAGATCCCCCTTCAATACCAGATACGGGGCGAGTGATGGGCTTATTCAGACAGGGGATATGTTTCTGTTAATATCACTGGGATTATGCAGCGGCCTCTCTGGAACACTGTGACACCTCTGCCTGCTCTTAGGCTAAGACCATGTATGTATTGAAGAACAACATATTATAATAATGTGCAAAGAAATATGTTTTATTAGGTGTTTGTTTATGCCCATAGATTATTCAATTTGCACATTTAAAGGACCACACTACACATGCTTATTCTAGTGTTAAGGATCCAAACATAGCTGTATTTTATTGTACACAAATTCTGCTACAATTGTGTGTTGTGTATGCACATCATAGAAGCAACATTTTTCCCCCTTCTTCAGCTTTGTGAAAGCATAATACAAACCTTACCCTGTGGCACAAGGTGAATATTTTCTCCCAGTAGTTGAGCGTGTGGTTGTTGTGTTAGCCTACTAATATTGCTTCTATCAATGTGCTGTACTGTACATAGACACCGGTATGTACTCTTTCATTATGTCTTGTGGGTTCCATGTTATCTTAACGAAAACTGAAATAACTAAAACATTTTTGACAAACATGTAATGCTGAAAAAGTACCGATTTATTTTATGTAATTTGAGGGTCCCCCATAGCCCCATTTTTCCCTAGGTGTATAACCCCACCTCAACGCCCTCTGCACCCGTGTTAATCCCTTACCCCACCTCCCATATATATTTGTAATTAAAAAAACAGGGATTGTCGGTATGGCAGGTGCTTTAAAAAAAAGTTATTCGTTATTTGAAATTCGTTAACATCGCTGGATACCTGTCTAGTGCTCTCAACGTTCTGCACCTCTCCCCCGATTTCTGCTTCCTTGCATTTATTGTATTTGTGTTTATTTGAAGAACTGGTAGGTCAATTTTAATCAGAATGTACTTACATTAACACCTTTAAAGATCACGGAGACATTACTGAGAAGGGTGCCTGTACAGTATCACACATATGAGAACAAATGGTGAGCCAGTTTATGAGTTTTGTTTTGCACGAGTCTTGTAATGGTGTGTGAATATATTTATGTGTGAGCATGAGTGGCTGGGAGAGTGAATTATAGAACACTAATGATGTTTCGGAAACAGTTAAAGACTTTCCTCTTCTCATAATATTCTGATCCAGCTACCTATGTGTATTAGATAGGGCCTACTTTCTTTTCTTCCGGCGCCTGGATGCCTTCGGGCTTTGGCGCCTTACAAATGAAATAACATAACATAACATAACTAAAGTTGTCTTTGCCCCTTATTCCAGTAATATTACTAATATTTCTGGAATAATGGGCAAAGACAATGGGACAGTGTTTTGCTCATTGGGGCAGTAACATTAATATTACTGGAATAAGGGGCAAAGACAACGTGACGGTTACATCGGTGCACTGTGCAGCCACTATAGGCATATGTTCTCATTATAGATGCCCTAGTAAGAGAATATGTCCAGATAGTTTTTTGCATGAAATTTGTTTGGTGGATATCAAGGGTACAGCAAACATAAGAGTTATTACGAGGCTAGACTGGCCTGCATAGGTGCAGCCAGTCAGGATGAACTTTCTTACTGTGGCATGGTATTTCTTTACTGGGCTTCAAGGGTAAAGCCAACGTCATAAATGTTCTTCCATGGTCCACTGTACTGGCCTATATTTGTTCAGCCAGTCAGAACTTAAGTAAGAAGGTATGACTAGACTGTTTTTGTTATGGCATTTTTACTGGGCATCAGGGGTAATTAAAACATATAGGGCCTCATTACGACCCTAGCGCTAATGGGTTAACGGCGCCGTAAAAGGCTGCGGTGCCGTTAACCCATTAGCGCCTGATTACGAGGTCCCTTTGCGGTACCCGACCTTAACGGCTGGTCTACACCAGCCGTTAAAGTAGGGACCCACAAAGGGACCTTGGTGCTAAGTGCGGTACCGCAATTTGCAGTACCGTACTTAGCGCCTTCCCCATTCCCATAGAGCCCTATCGGGCGAAAATGGGAATGGGGAAGGGCCATGGTTCAATGGGGAATTACCGCCCCGCCAACCTTGAAATGGGGTGGTAATTCCCCATTGAACCATGGCGGACCCGTTACAACACCGGCACCAACCATGGTGCTAATAGCGCCATGATTTAGCACCGGTGTTGTAATGAGGGCCGTAGTGTTTCTATATGGCTTGGCTGGCACACAGCGGTGCAACCAGTCTGTATGTACTTTATTTCTGCCACATGGTATTTTTACGGGCAAAGCCAACAGGTGTATGTTCTTACATGGGGAGACTGGCATATATTGGAAGAGCCAATATGCACATTTTTCTTATGGTATCATTATTGGCATTACGTGCAAAGGAAAATTGAGTATGTTTTTATTTTGAATACTGGCATATATCAATGCCGCCAGCATGAAAATCTATGGGCACAGCCATTATGAAAAGGTGCTGGAAAATGTGCCTGTGCACTTTCAAAGACTTGCGTCTTTTGTACTTTTTTCATGAGTTACCCTGCAAAACCGATTGCAAACTGTGTGAATTTTTACCCAGATTTTCATAGAAAATGTGTTGTAAAATGCACCATTTTAACCCTTTATTGTAAACATTTTCTCGGCGAAGAAACCATCCCCTCACAGCCCAAGACACTCCATTTGTTTGGTACATGCTCCCTAACGACGCTTGGTCGCTCATGCATATTAGTGCAAAACAATGATGCCACAGCAATTAAATCACCAGGTGCCTCTGAACCAAAAACGTCATGCAGGATCACTGACCAGGGAGAAGCCTGATTGATGCTTAGGGGGGCTTATACATTGTGGCTGCTGTGTAATAATTTTACATGAGTGTTTTAGTGGTTTGGTGAAAGTGATATATAAGTAATGGCATATTATAAATGCCTAAATGTTGGCATCGATCATGCTAAGCATAAGCTCAGAGTATTGTTGCTTCAAGAGTAACTTCTGTGACTGTAATTCAACTTCATACATGCCTGTATAGAAATCCTATTCTAGAGTTGCTTAAGATATTTTTAATCTCATTTTATATGGTATGCAGAGTTGTCTCATCCATAACGGGTACGAGGGCATCGACCCAGAAGTACTCTTGCCCATTATGGAGGAACTGAGCCAGCCCAGTGTAAACACTGAGGTCTTTCTACAGGTTAGGGAGCACTCCTGGGCTGGCTAAAACTGTCCAAGGAAAACGTGGATTCCCTTTCATAGTTTCTGTTCCCCAGTGCCCATGTCCAATGGACCATAAAAGGCCAGGGGTGTCTTTGCTTTCCCTACCGTTGTACGGTACATTGGGGTTTACACTGGGGAACTGTACCTTTGAATGTGTGTGTGGCCGTTCCCATGCCTCCTCACACATTCAAATCGTCTGGAGCCACGACAAGATAATGCACCTGCACACATGTGCAGGATCTACAAAGTGCTCTTTGATTCCTGGTTACAAAGAGGCAGTGCATGGAGAGGAGCTGGGTAGGAGCAGGTGCCAGACTGTAGCATTAGGTATGCGTGCCTATGTGAATTAATGAGTGAGTGTATGATGCTTAGGTGGGTGCGCGTATGAATGAGCAAGTGTAGCAGAGTCCGGACAGGGGGAGAAGGTAAGAAGAACACATTAGGCATTGCATGTGGGGGTGCATGAATGAGCGAGTGTATGAGTGCAGTGAATACTCTGTGAATGAGCAAGAAAATGTTGCATGAATGTGTGTGGTGGTGTACAAGTGTGTTTGTGATGGGACAAGCTACTGATTTTGGGGGGACATCAAAATCAAACATAACAAGTAAGAAAGGATGTCATGATGGCACTTTTTACTGGCCATCTTTTATTAAGCAAGAATGATAAATGGTATTACATGGCTAGACTGGCATTTTGGTGCTGCCAGTCTAGCCATTTCTTACTGCAGTGTGATATTTACTGGCCATTTTGATAAAGGAGGCATGATAAGTGCTATTAAATGGCTAGACTGGAATTTTGGTGCTGCCAGTTTAGCCATTAAACTGCTGCATGACACTTTTACTGGGCATCTTTGATAAAGCAAGAAGGATTAGTGTTATGATATGACTAGACTGGCATTTTGGTGCAGTCAGTTTAGCTATTTATTTGGTATGGCATTTTAGTATTGGGCATCTATGATAAAGCAAACATGATATTTTATTGCTGGCTAGACTGAAATTTTTGTGTAGCCAGTCTAGCTATGTCTTACTGAGACATGACATTTTGTTATTGAGTTTCTATGATAAAGTAAGTATGTATTATTATGTGGCTAGGCTGGAATTTGGTACAGACAGTTCAGACATGTTTTCATACTGTCGCATGGAATTTTTAATGGCAAAGCCAACTGAGTATTTTCTTACCTGCTGGTACTGCCATATATTCACAGAACCAGTGTGGACATGTTTTCTTATAGTAGCATTACTGATATTATGTGCACAGCAAACAGGAGTATGTTATTACATGGGAATACTGGCATATATTGGTGCAGCCAGCATGGAAATGTATGGGCGAAGCCAGCATTTACATGTTTTTGGACTGGCATATATTGTTTGCAAATGCTTGGGGAAATGCTGCTCTGCACTTTTGGTGACTTGCATCTTATGGATGTTTTCATAAGAGACCTTAAAATCAATTGCAAGCTGTCTCGCCTTTTACCCAATTTTCATATAAAGTGTGCTGTAAAATGCACCATTTTAAGCCATTGTAAAAAATACATTCTCGGATGGGGGGTGGGAGGTCGCTGCTTTCATGTTTACACCCCTCCAATAAAAATATTCACCAGCCTCCACTGCTTGCAAGGATGAAGGTGAATGAAAACGGGTTATAAATGCAATGGAAGTTGGATTATGATGTCTTCACTTTCCTTGATCGAACAAAAATCAGGGTTACACCAATCTTTATATATTTATATAAAAGACGTTGCTAATGTTATCAGCAACTGTAAGTGCCCCCCAGATATAGTTCATGGGCACACATCTGCTCTACCCCCCAAACCCATCTGGTGGCCATGAAACACATGCGTAATACCTAGAAAATGACTCCTCTGGGTACACTGGGCCTCATTACAAGTCTGGCGTTCCGGAAATAAAAGTGCTGGTAGCAACGTACCAGCACTCTTTCTGGACCACCAGACTACAAGTATGCCTGACGTGCCATTACTCCATGCAGGTTTGCCCTGCTGGGAGCTCCGGCCCCTGCAGGCATGGTTTTCACAGGAGCACTGGCACTGTTAGCAATGACGCTGGTGCTTCTATGTTCTCCATTCCCATGGAGTCCGATGGGACTTCATGGGAATCGGGACTTACACTTTCTGCCGCCTGACATCCCGGGCCACCAGGACTTGTAATGTCCTGGTGGCAGCAGGCTCTCAGGTGGCGGAACTGTGTTACGAGTTTGGTGGCGGGTTACCGCCGACATTGTAATGAGGCCAACCTTCTCCTGGAAACTGGATAAGGCAGTTCGGGTGGAGTGATGCCACAGACAAGAATAAGAACAGAGATCATTCTGCAAGCAGGCCGCCCTGGCCATTGATAGATACATCCTGCAGAGGTCAGGTGCAGGGAGGGGATCTCTATGCATAACACAGACGACAAAAGGGAGCACTGTGAACCACAGTTACACTCCTTTTGAAGCCAGCCTGTACCCTGCCATGTCTCTGATGGCTGGTTATGAGTGGCCTTAAAGTAAAGGAGATCTGGACAGGAGCCTGGTGGCACCAGCCATTTAACACAATACTTTTGAATATAGGTAGATAAGTGTTAATGAATGCACTCTACGGGCAATGGGGGGACAACAGGGGCCCCCACAATGTGCGTGCAGAGAGTGAGGCATGGTGTGTTTTTCCATCTTACCCACCCCAGGTGATCGCCTTGATTGCATTTCCTGAGTACCCCCGTACGCCATTCCTTTTCTGCTAACATGTCTGAGCCTCAGACTGCTGTGCCATTTGAGAGTTTTTAATTGGAAGCCCTGCTGCCAACAAGCAAGCTTAAAGAGCTATTGCAAGCAAGAATTCTTAACCTGGCAAGAAAGACTTGAATTAAATGATCCTATGAAGAATGTCTTATCGGATGAGGAATGGGGCCCTCTTACTGGCTGGGTCTTGTAGGTCCTGAAGTTTGAATACTTTGGCAAATATGGGCACAGCGGAAGGTGCTTAAAAAGGGGGGCTGGCTAGTCACAGATTCGCAGTTAAGTGCAGCTAGCTTTTAGGTAAACAGAATGCAATTGTTTTTCTCAGAAGCATTTGTGGGCTGTTGGGGCAGGGGGAAATGAAGCATACTGTAGATGGCACTGTCCTCTCACATGGCAGGACCAGAAGCATGGTCTAATCCTGGATGTCAGGCCTGCCCTGAACTGCGAGGCTGTCGCCTGGGTGAGTGGAGAATGACGTGAAAGAAAATGCCACATGTTTCTAAAGGCATAGGGGATACTTAAAAATATATTATTCTGACTAAACACGGTTCTCCCACCTAAGGGGAAACATTCACCTTCCTACTTAGTGTGATATATACATACTATTATTATCATAAAGGAAGGTTAGTCTTAAATAAGCCAACTATTGAGCAGAAAACACACAAATATATGGTTAGTTAGTCCTAAAAGAATGGACCGAACCTTTCAATATACATTCAAAAATATCAAGGTTTTATTAAGCGGTTTATCATATAAAAGGTATAGAGGTGAAATATAACACAACATCAACACATAAATCACAGAGATATGTAGAAGTAAAACAGTACACTTATTATTATATGTTCACAATACAAAACAATACACATGTCAGAGCTGATCCTACTAATCAGTGTTAGCTCTGTACAATTATTCCAAGCCCTGCAATCACTTTGCATGTAAAGGATGAACTTAAATCCAGATATTACTTCTTTGTGTCCTTAAAATCTTCCAGGAAATGTCCTAAACAAAATTAAAGAAACGTATCTTATGTTCTAAATAAATTGTTAATCCTCTTCTCATGTGGATATATACACTGTTACATATCTCTGTTAAAGGTGTACCTGGAATTGTTTTTTCTTATTTAGAAACTAAGATATGTTTCTCTATTTTTGTTTAGGAAATTTCCAGGAAGATTTTGAAGACACAAAGAAATAATAGCTGAACTATCTAAAAATATATTTGTATGTTTTTCTGGTAAATAAGTTGAATTCTTTAAGACTAACCTTCCTTTATGATAAAAATACTATGCTTAAAAACATATTACCACCAGGGGCGGGGGTGCTGCCAATCAGGTTCTGCTGATCGCGGGCTGAAATCTCTGAACTCAGCCCGCGTTCCACAGAATCCCCAGGCTTTTTCCCCCGCCATGGGCTTCCATCTTTCCCCCACCCTCCCATTTCTTTTTTTAAACTATTCCCTCACACCCCCACCCCACTTATCTGATTGTTGCGGTGGCGGCAACCAATTCCACAGCAGCTTCCCTGTCGCTCACTGTCCCAGGCCGCCATGGTAATGGAAGAGGGGCTCTGTATGGAGCCCCGCCTGCCACAACCATGGTGGCCATCTTAGTAAAGGATTTTCATTAATTGAACGGGACATGCGTGGCGTCCCTTTCAATTAATAAAATTCCTTATTTTTAGCACCCCATGTTACTGCTTAGGTAACTCAGGGTGCTATTGGCGTTAGCACCCCGTTCCAGGGGCTGGAACAGAGTTAACATCCCGGTGCCCTCGTTATAAGCCTTTGCGACCGTTTCCCTCATACAAGACCTTGGAACGAGGTGCTAACGCCATAGAGAAAAAGGGTCCAGAGATCTTGAATTAGCAAGAAAACGATTCTAAGCAGGACTGTGGTCCATGACTGGGGTGGCTAAGGGCTGCTGCTGGGCTGTACCATGGGCCACTGAACTGTCGGTCCCCCAGACCAAGAGTTGTCAGTGCTCCCCCCGTGCATACCCCTCCAATTCCCAAATGAATAAAGCTCCCTCTCTTCCACCACTCCAGACTGAAAATGGCACTCGGTATGTCATGGAAGTTTGCAAACCCTGAGCCTGCTAAAACACGCACACAACCCACGCACTTCCTCAGCACTCACAGCACTGGTGTGCTTGGAAGGTAGGACGCAAGATCTCCCCGAGAGTCCAGACACAACTGGCTCATCCTATTCTTGTGATGTGGAAGGTGCAAATAAGACCTCAGAAGTATGCAAAGGAGAGCACATTGGGCACCCCGTCAGACTATCCTTTCACTGTCTGGAAGCATTCAAAAATGCAGTCCAGAGGAAACAGAAACACCTTGACACTCACACTCAAGTGTTGGGATAGGTGCTGACACGACCGCCCCGTGGGAACATGTGTACGCTACCGCCCCCACTAATATGGAAAGAAAGGTTGGGAGTCCAGCTTCACGAGGATACACAATCACTAACATCACATTCGAATGTTGTGTGGTGATGTGGATCGCAACCACACTGTGGGAACATAGTCGCATAATATTCAGATTCAGGTGTGGCACGCGAGAGCAAGGCTGTCCATCCCGATGAAGCAAGTCGGACCCAGTAATCACACAAGTGTACTAGGGTAATAGGGAAGGCTGCAATGCCCTACCACGCCATTCATGCGACTGATCCCAAATTCTCCTGTGGCATATCACTGCCTGCCCACCCAGGCTGCCATCAGCGCCAAGAGAGCACGCAACAGGCAAAGGATGTACTTAACAAATGACATGTAACATGACATATCAGGAGTTCTGGGTTTCACTCTCCGTACATTGCACCTATACCCACAGTTCCTTTGCCAATAAACAAGCAGGCTGCACCGAAAATGGGCTCTTTAGGAGTTTGGTGGAGTTAGCTGCACTAATTCGACCTAAATGGAATACTGTTGCCACCTGTTATTCTTTGGTGACTGCGCTAAATTGCGTGCTTTAGTTACTCACTAGTACGGGGTCCCATAGTACTCCATTTCGGATTGGAGGAATTATCTAAGGTAGCAATCCTTCCAGTGACAGCTCCTCAATGTTTCTGGAGGAAATGTTTCCAGACAAATGCTGGAGGGAGGATCTCCTAGTGTCCTCCACACAAGTCAGCTTGGTGGAACAATGCCAGCATTTCTGTTACCTCCATTTGTTTTTGTCATAACACTCTACTCAGAATGAGGGCCCAAGTCCCTAATCACTTCCTGTGACAGAGTAGGGCTTGATTGTAAATGCACAATGGGCCTCATTCTGAGGTGGGCGGTAGCCATGGTGCTATTAGCACCATGGCTACCTCCCATACCGGGTCTGGTCTGGTTGGATGGGAGCATTCCAGGTCATTCCGACCCTGGAGGACCCGGCAACTCCACATTCAGCCTGACCATTCCCCATTCCCATTCGAGCCCCATAGGGCTCAATGGGAATGGGGAAGGAGCTAATAACGGTACCACAATTTGCATTACCGTTATTAGCTCTGAAGTCCCTTTGCGGGTCCCGTCCTTAACGCCTGGTCAGACCAGGCGTTAAGGACGGGATCCTTAAAGGGACCTCGGAATAGGGCGCAAAGGGATTACCGGCACTGGTCTCCTTACCGGTGCCGGTAATCCCTTTGCACCCACCTCGGAATGAGGCCCAATGTCTCGCAACATTGCCTTGCAGCAATGTTCATTTATAGCACCCGCTTTCCTTTCTTCCCCATTCTCCAGGCATGCCTTTTCTGCGGCCTATACTTTCTTGCTTTGAGGCCTGTTAAAGTGAGATTAAATTAAGATAAACTCTTCCCCATTGTATGCAGTTCAGGCCGCAGTTACTGCAATCATTTCAACCGAGAGGATGCAGAAGCCAATTAGAAACTCCATTCTTTGCCTGTTTGTTCAAGGAATTAGTGAAGTGACAGCGGAGAGAGCGCGTGTACAAATACCTCAGACAAAGGGAGATGACGCCGTGGAGCCTCTACCGCCGTCGGCGTGTCAGTGGCAGCGTCACAGCGCTGTCCAGGCGTGCACCCGGCGCTGGCAGTGATGGATTAGCCCATCCGCACCAAGGCATCTTTAGCGAGCTCTCCAGACGCAGGGATGACCCTCTGTCACCCCAGCTGCCAATCACAGCTACTGCTGGCCTATCCCTGCACCACAAGCCATGCACCTCTAGAAATCACTGTGAGGAGGCAGGACCACATCCATGTCAGCGGAAATGGTGGGGGTACAGCAACCAACCCCCCAAATAATATGAGTGCCAAAGCATGCATTGGGGGTTATGCTCCCTGTCGGATAGCAAGGGGCGTGCGTAAAATAGTAATATCTGTGGTTTCATTGACCACAGTTACTTCGAAACCTTTTTAGGGGGGTTGTGGTGGGATTATGAAAGCTCTGTTAAACTCCCCCTCATTTTCGAGAAACTTTGCAAGTTGGACAAAAGAGCTGTGCATTTATTTCCTTGCTACCTTCTTGTGTTTCCATGTTGCTCGATACACTATGGACTTTCCACGTGTCACTCTTTCATATAGTGGCGGAAGAATATAGAACAAGGCTCCGAATCCATAAAGACTAGGTACTCTGTGATACAGAGTGGCTTTGAATCTAACCTAAACCTAAACCTAAAACTAAAGCAGTATTTTCATGTCTCCCATCTTGAAAAGGTTGTGTACGCCTGCTAGTGTAATTCTTATTTGTGTGTGCCAGCTTTTTGATCATGTTTTTATTCGGTGTGTGCTTTTATATTGTGGTGCATTATAGTGAATGCATCACTGCATTCTATTCGAGGAGTGCATCGTTGTGGTGGGCATTTTAACTTTGACCTGTGATATGGAATGTAATGCATTTTTTCTATAGGAGAACATGTTCACTTAAAGATTGTTTTTGAAAGATTGTGTAATCAATAGTGTACAACATATGGCCCACAGGCCAAATGCAGCTCGTTACGACATGTCTAATGAACTTCCAAGTCATTGGAGTTTTAGAATGAAGTGTATGTTTCATGTTTTCGTTCTTTATATCTTTATACATGAAAGGAAACAAAGTCAACAAAGGAATAAACCTACTGCTATTAAAGTGGGCAGAACATGAATTGTATCACAAAAAAATCAATAACAGTGCATGCAAGTGGATTAAAGGTTAACAACTAGGTCACTGCATAAAAACATTTAAGCACATGAGAAATGACTTTTGTTAAGCGGCTTCACTGCAACACTACAGCTAAGTCAATGCCTAGTCTGGGATGCTGAGGGAAACCCTTATTGATATATTTTTAGGTCCAGTTCATGTACTCTGGATGACAACCCTTATATAACACCCCTCTCTTAGAATACCCCTGACCCCACTGAGCCAAGAAGTAGGTTTGTTTTGCAAATTAAAAGGTTTATTTGAAAAATTAAACAATATATATATCACACTTTTATAATAAATTAATATCTGATAGTACACTGAGACATATGATGTGGATCCACAATGGCTAATGTTGCAGTGGTACACTTGATTACTTAGGAGTAGTATAGAGGATGAGTTAGCTGAAAATGCTTTATGGTTTCAAGGAAATGCAAGGTGTAATAAAATGCAGTACAGCAAATAAACTTGATATGATTTCAACCAACAACAATGTAATCACTTTTTCTCTGGCAATTCACCCCCCCTATGCAATGTAGGAAATGGAAGGAGATGGAAAGAGGAGCACACAGTTCTCAGGAATGCAATCAAATACAATACAAAATTCAGTTCCCCCCCAGCAAGCTTAGAGGAAACAGGTAGAAGTTTGAAACACAGGCCCAAAATGCTTTTAAATGTGATGGCAACGGATGGGAAAATGTGCTAACTGATTTTAATTCCCTCTAGAGATTCAGGGTGAGTGAGAGATGCTTGTTGGTATTAGTTCAGGCTCACTTTAGCAATGCTCTATGAGTTATTACCAGGTTGCAAACGGAATTTAACAAAGGAAAGAATGGAGCTGCTATTTTGACAAGTGGAGAAATTGAGCCAAATCGCAAATCGCGGTAAATTTCGCGAGTGCGTAAATCGCCAATGCGGAAAAAGTATAGGGAGTAGGTTCTAGTCGGTTCTAGGTTCTCTGGAAAGCCTAGAATCACAGCTTTAAAGTGAAAGTTAAACCACGTTCCTAGCCCAAACGGTTCAAGAGATACGGACGATTTAATAAAGGTAGATTTTCGGATTTAAAGTAAAACTCAAAATGACAGGTGAGAGTTTGCAGCTGCAGAATTGACAGGTGACAGTTGTGCAGCTTTAAAAATGACAGATGACACGATTTCTAGGAGGCTGTTCTAATTGGGTTAAAATAGTTTGGATTAGATTATTTTAACTAAGAGATTGGGTTCTGCACAGTTCTGGCGCATACTCACTCCTAATTTTGAAATGAATGGGCCTCGTCACGGATCTGGTCAACACATCCAGTGGCGGTTCTCTCTGCTCGGCGGGTCAATCAGGCACCAGTCCTGCTCACAGCAATCCGGATCTCTGGTTCTGCTCACAGCGGTCTGGGTCAGCTCTGCTCTGCTGGTCTAGCCACTCTGGATACAGCGGCCTCTGGTTCTGGATACTGCTCTGCTTTCCGGTCCGGATCAAGTGGATTCTGGAAGTAACACTGCATTCTGGGTACTGGCAAAAGTTCTTGGCAAAAGAATTCAGACAGCTCGCCCGGCTGTGGAATAGTTTGCAGATGATTTTAAGGATGCTGAGGCCTGCTGAGAAGAGTTCTCAGTTTGTGGGTTTAGGCCCTTGCTTTAAGTTCTGAAGTAAAGTTCTGGTCTTTGGAGATTGATGGATGTGAAGTCTGGAGTCTCCCGGCAGAGCGTCCCGCAGAAAATGGAATTGAATGTCTCTACCTGTCCCAGCAGTCTCTTTTTATGTGTTTTGAAAATGGGTGTGAGCCTGGGCCTAGCTAAGCCTGCCCCTCTCTACTTGTCATTGGCCCAATTCTCCCCTCTCCCATGATTGGGGGAAGGAAATGGATTGTCATCATGATAAGGTCTGTTTATGGGTCAGAGGATCCTCCCCTGGTCAATTTGCCCACAAATCTATATTTGATTCAAATACATATTTCCCAGATACACAATTTGTTGGAATTACATGTATACATTATATATTCCTTATGGTCCATGCTTGTCCGCCTCTGATCTTCCTGGGGGCTTGCATTCAGAAATGACAACATTTTGTGCTTTTTGACTGGTTTACCAATATCGGATATTTACCAAAAATTACACACATGTGCGCAAGGAGTATGGACATTAATTGATGAAGTGTCAGATTTTTAACATGCAGACATTTGGAGTAAGACCCTATTTTCCGCTAGCAACCCCCCAGCATACACCACAGGGTCCTAACACCACTTAAAACGTGCACAGAAAAATCACAAGAATAATGATATTACTTATATAATTCTGACAAGTCCGCACTATGAGTTATCTATCTTTTTAAAATTATGCTCTGGCCCAGATGGGTGTGGTTTAGGTTCCAAAGCACATGGGGGAAGCTTCTGCCTGTCCCCGCCTCCAGCTCGGGTGGCTCCCAGAGGCACTTCTCCTCCCACTTCTCCCAAGAGGAAGCCACTTTATGGCCCCCCCAATATAACATTTGCCTGAGTCCAGGACAAGGCTTTGTTCAACCTTCTGCAGTTGCCCCTCCCCTAATCTAACTAGAGAGGTGTCAACTCCTTTTGGTGGGGAAGCAGGATGCAGCTAGGCCTGGGAAGAGTGGCTGAGCAGGTTTCTCCTGTCGGGGTAGTTGTCAGGCAGAATTCAGCTAAATGTCACTTTAGTTCCCAGTTTAAATCAAACTTACAATTTTTACATATATATTAAATCATTACTTCCTTCAAGTCATTTCAGAATATAGTTTTACATTGTATCCACCTCTTAGCAAGTCTTTCCTTGGTCTGGTTTGGGTTCCTCTGTTCAGTTTTACACAAAAGTCTGGTGGTTTTAAAACGCCGGCTTTCTGATAGTGGTGAGTACCGGTATTGCAACCATTTTTGGGATTAAGAAAATGAATTTCCCACAGTTCTGAGTTGCTTTTTGGCAATCAGCATTGCCATTCCCAATGGTTTCAGGCTACTGTGTGTGTAGCCCAATGGTGGTTTTAGGCAGTGCCCTCCTGTGCTCACAACATAGGCAAAAATGGGTGGCAGCCTATTCTTCATGTTTTCCCTGTGCACTCTCTGGGGAGTTCTGGCCATCATGATGTTTTCCATGCCAGTACTGCACAGTTTTATGGTAGGGCTTGGATGCATGGGTAAAAACATCCCACAAGCCCCCCCTCTTGCGATGGCCATTCTGTCCTTTCACTGATGGAACTCGCAAGATCTGGGATGTTCGCCTCCTCTTCTTCCAATTCCATAGGTGGCACAGTTCAGCATCTTTTCCTCCCTCCAGTCGATCAATCAGTTCTCCTTGCTGGTCCTGATGGGAGGATTGGGCGGTACCCCGGGCCCCTCGGATCTTTGCTCCCGGTCCCCAGGTCGCCTTCTGTGGTCAGTCTCCATGTTTTCTTTCTCCTAGGACGACAAAGGAAAGCGGCAATACCTATTCATAGACATTTCTCCCCCACCATTGATATAGTGGGGCGACATATACATTTTATACTTTAATAGACATAGCATTCCAATTTTTAAAAACAAGATATGATTCAGAGACAGTGGCTTACAAGTGTCATAATATTTTAGAGACTACATATGGGATATTTTAGGGTTCGAACTGAATTACTCTTGAGCGGCCCCCTCTGGTATTGCAGAGGACTCCTCCAGTTGCTGCAGCGTGTGCCTGGGATGGCAACACTTCAGTTGATTAATATGGACCCACTTATCTTCCCCTTCCGCCAAATTACCTTTGGGGATGCAGATTTTGTAGGCAACAGGGGAGATCTTGTCTATAATTTCAAAGGGTCCCTTCCACGTAGGCAAAAATTTTCGCTGTTTGGCCTGGTTCCTTTGGAAATTGTATAGATAGACCCGGTCCCCCACAGTATATGCCTTCCTGGTGGTCTTCAGGTCGTAGTGGGTTTTCATGCTATCAGCTGATCTTTCTAGATTCCGCTGAGCATAGGCAAAAGCATGCTGAAGGTGTTTCCTTAAATTCTCCACATACTCATGAGTTGTGGAGGCATTTATCAGTGTCTGCTCTTGGGTCCTGTAGAGCAGATGCTGGGGAAGCACCATCTTGCGTCCAGTCATCAACTCAAATGGTGACATTTTAGTTGCAGATGAAGGGGTAGATCTGATGGCCATTAGGACCAGAGGTAGTCGGATATCCCAACTTGGCCCAGAATATGCCACAAACTTTTTTAATATGCTCACAATGGTTCGGTTGTATCTCTCCACTGCTCCAGAAGAAGCTGGCCTGTAAGCAATATGTAGCTTCCTTTTAACCCCCAGTATCTCCCACATCTTTGTCATTACTTCACTGGATAAGTGCCTACCCCTGTCTGACTCAATCCTTTGAGGTAGACCAAAACAGGAAAAGATGTGGTTAATCATCAGGGCAGCTGCTGTTTCTGCCTTGCAGTTTGGGGCCGGGAGACATTCCACCCACTTGGTAAACAAGCATGTAACGGTCAACATGTACTTGTTTCCTCTAGACGAGCAAATTACAGGGCCTACAAAGTCGATTTGCAAATCTGACCATGGCAGTGTCATCCCCCTCTTCTGGAGAGGCGCACAGTGTGTGAGGGATAATGGCTGAAATTGTGCACACACAGGACACCCCTTCAAGTATTGGTCGAGGTCCTGCCCCATGTGTGGCCAGTATGCAACCTCTCTTAAGATCGCCAGTGTTGTGTGAAACCCCCTATGACCGGTGGTGGCTGCATCATGGGTGTGGCTTAACATCAGGCTTCGGAATGAGGTAGTAACCACCCACTGATCATGGCCAGCTTGGGATTTCCTTACCAACAAACCGTCTTGGATTCGGAACATCTTTGGACATTTCATCAACACTCTAAGGTCCTCCTTCCCAATGTAATCGGTATCCGTCAGGGGAAAGTCCTCAGGGTCCTCAATGTGTTGGTAACACTTACCAATTATTGGATCCCCCTTCTGAGCTGTAATCAAATCAGCATCAGGGGTCTCCTTACTCCATTGTGCAGTTGAAAGATCATTGTGAGCATTTGTCTGGGACCTAGTGATAGCAGTGACCTGGATTTCCCCCAACAGGGACTCTATTTCGATTAGATCCCCTTGGATGGCCCCGGTTTTGGCCAGCTGATCAGCTAAGTCATTTCCAGTTTTGTCTGGTCCCTCTACTTTAGAATGACCCTTGATCTTTTTCCAGTAGATGGTCATCCCATTCGATGTGACCAGATCATCAATATTTTGGATTAACTTCCCATGTTTCAGGGGTTTGTTATTAGCACATAACATGCCTCTGGTTTTCCAATTTACCAGGTGCTCCACGAACCCGTTCCGTACAAAATCCGAATCTGTGATTATGACCAGTTAGTGGAGTTGATGTTGGACAGCAGTGAGGATGGCCTGATGCACAGCCATCAATTCTGCCACCTGACTACTTCGGGGACCAATTTTGTATCCAGCGGAGGGTTCTGGTGACTCATTCACCCATGCGTTCCCTACGCCGGCCACAAGTTCTTTTTCCCCGTTGTTGTCAACATGGTAAGAGCATCCATCCACATAAACAGTGGGCATTCCCTCACACTTGTCTTCTTCAAAG
This sequence comes from Ambystoma mexicanum, assembly GCF_040938575.1. Classification (NCBI taxonomy): domain Eukaryota; kingdom Metazoa; phylum Chordata; class Amphibia; order Caudata; family Ambystomatidae; genus Ambystoma; species Ambystoma mexicanum. The sequence continues at coordinate 1,312,272,462 of NC_090924.1, read as the reverse complement.
ACTTTGTGTGGGGAATTAAGGGATGCCTCCATCTTGTCCTTGATTTTTAGACTTTCGTCCTCGAGACAGTTTTCTCAGCCAGACCTTGCGCGAGGGGACTCTTCTTGTTTTGGCCATATCTGACCTCCACAGGAAAGCCTTGCATTGACAGAATCCAGGAAGTAATTCGGGAATTACTCACATTTCCTGCCCGGATTCTGTCACTTTGGAGATATTGCAGAGACTGGTGTGGAGTCTCCACTATGATGTGTTCCCCCTGGATAAACAGGCGGTAATTCTTCAATGCCCACACCATTGCCACGAGTGCCTTCTCACAATCGTTGAATTTTTCCTCCACAGAGGATAAAGTTTTGCTCGCATAGGAGATTACTTTATTGACCTTGTCATGCTTTTGGTATAATACTGCTGTCAAGCACTTATTAGAGAACCCTGTCTCCAGGAAGAACTCCTTGTTTCTGACAGGGTAAGCTAGGCAAGGCGCTTGTGAGAGGCTTCTTTTGAGTTGTCTTACTGCTTCGGATTGTTCTGGACCCCATTTCCACTTGACCCCCCCTTCAAGAGATGAATCAGGGGTCTAGTGATCTCTGCGTAGCGTTGTGGGGTCTTTCAGTTTCTGGAGTGCTTCCACTTTCTTTTCTTGGGGACAGAGACCCTGAGGAGTAATCTCATGCCCCAAGAAATTAACACGGGTTCTACACCACTGTGCTTTCTTAAAGGAAGTATTGCTCCGGCGGCCCTCAACTGTGTCAGAACATAACGGATCTCCGCTATGTGTTCCTCCACAGATGAACTTTTGATGAGGACATCATCTACATAAGCCAGGTTATCCCTCGCACCCAGGTCGGGCATGGCCTTGTGTAGAAAAAGGGAGTCCGAGTCCATGTGTACTGCTGGCCCCCAAAGGTAAAAGCCAGTTTGTATTGGTCCTCCCTACTGACAGGCACGGTCCAGTATCCATTGGTCAGGTCTATTGCTGTGAATACCTGTGACCCCTGAATCTGGGCCAGCCCTTGGTCAATGTAGGGCAGAGGACATCGGGAAGTAGGGACCCGTTTGTCTCCACTGGCCGTTTGGCTTCAATATTCCCAGCACCGGATTATTGAAGGTGCTGTGGACTGGACGGATTATTCCCCGGGACTCAAGGTTCTTAATTATTTCAGTAAGGGACTCCATGGATGCAAGAGGCAAACGATATTGCTTCACAAACACTGGAGCCATTCCAGGGTCCGTGGGAATTGTTGTTGTGTGGATGTCGGTGCAACCACAGTCATATGAGTCTACCGCAAAGAGATCTTGGAAATCCAAGAAAACTTGTTTCAACTTTTGCTTCTGTTCTAGAGTCACACAGGCATCAGCTAGGTTGACTCTCTATTCCACCATCTGCCTGTGCCTGGAAAGACTTCTGGTTTGGCTATCTCAGCGGCCTCCTCCAGCTGGGTGGAGAAGTCCCTGGTCAGAGTGCTGAATGGACTGGCGGCTTCAGGTGGGGAAGGCAGCCTTCATGGACCTGAAAAATCACCTCATCCCTCCTGAAGTCACAAGTCACATCTTCCTTAACATAAGGGCAGGAAGTGTACACCCGGAGGTTCCCCCCATGCCGGGTGAAGATCCTGTCTGGTGTTGTATTGTCATCGCTGTCACTGTCAAAACAGTCCTTGGGGATCGGTCCTAACAGTTCATTTCCTAGATCAATGGAAAAATGTTGGGCATCAACCGCCATTCCAATAATGGTGCCTGCGGCTAGAGTAATACTCTTTAAGTCGCTGTTATCCACCTCTATTGGAATGGTGTCATGTTCTATGTTGACTAATGGAGTTGGGTTTACCCCCAACCCTTGCTGTTGGAGAGAAGCATTTAGATGTATGTAAGCATCAGGGTTTTTCAATTTTTGTCCTCTTTTAACTTTCACTTCCAGGGAGAATTGTTGGGTCCTTTCTGCGATGGTGACTTCCTCTTTAATCTGAATTTCAACTGCATAAGGTAGCAATTGAGCTGACCTAACTGCTTTTTCTGGATCATCAAAGCCCATGGGATTATCCGCTAATCGGGACCAAGCTTTGAAGTTTATTAGGTCCAAACTAATGGCAAAGCGATTGAGAATGTCACTGCCTAAGTAAAAGGCGGCAGTGACATCTCGCACGACCAAACAATTATGGACTATGCTCTTGTTGCCAATGGAGATTGTGAGCATACACCTGCTTGGCAGGAGATGTTTCGAATTGGGTGCTTCCAGGTCCATTTCCCATTTGTCTATCAGTTTGAATGTGGGAATGGCTGGATCTTTTGGAAGTTGGCGGAACCTGGCTTCGCTGATGAAGCTCTTACGTTGTTCACACACACTCGGGCGAGAACAGAGTCCTTCCCATCATTTAACTGAACAGGGATGAACGACGGCTCTCCAATTTGCTGAATATCAGCCAGGCTCTGAGCTGATTTCACATCTTTCTGGACTATAGGAGTTGGAGTTTCTGATTGTGGATTAGTAAAGAATTTCAGGGTGTTTCCTTCCAGTGTGGAATACCACCTTAAACTGGAAGGAAGGTTGATTTTCAGAAATAGAGAGGACCCCCCATCACCAGTCTGTTGTTCTACTGCTATTACTGTCACGTCTGGAATTTGGTTGTTCTGGAAGTGAAATTCTACTTGGTCAGATTTTTGTTCAACCATGTGGCAGGTGCCATTTAAACTAACATGGTTGACACTCTGTTTTAATTTTATTGGTCGGCTAGTCTGTGTCCAGAGGACCTTGTTTACACAATCTATTAGGGGTGACAACCTTCTCAGGAGGTCATTCCCTAGTAAACAAGGGGTGCCCTCTGGAGTCACTACTATGACCGGGTGTTTCACCTTGTGTCGCCCAATTTTAATGTCCAAATCTGCAGTCCCCTCGACAGGAATTTCCTTCCCGTCAAAGTTCTGCAGTTGTCCAGGAAGAGAGTTGAGAAGAATACGGTAATTCTCCCCCCTTCCTGCATTTAGTTCATCAAAGGCCCGTTTGGACAGAAGGGTAGCTTGGGATCCAGTGTCCACCAGTGCCGAAATTGTACCCTGCCCCTGTACTTGTACCGGGGCATAATATCTTCCCTCCTTCTCCTCAAGGGGGCACAGAAAATGCACATTTTTGGATAACTGGTGGGCTAACTTTCTGGTTTTGGACATTGCTAGCAAAGAGATTTAGGCAGAATTCTGTGGAGAGCCTGGGGAATCTGAAAGAAAAAGTTGACAACTGTAGATCAGAGCCATTGTGGGTTCCCCTGGTTCCGGTTCTGGGCCACCCCCCCCCTTTTTGGAGGCAGTCACCAGGATGGGTTTGAACCAGGGGATTTCGGTATTGTGGGTTCTGGGATAAGATGATGGGCGGCGGTAGCTCAGTCTCCATATCTCCCCAGTCTGAATTGGCATCCCTTGGGACCATTTTTCCTTGGGAGGAGTTCCCCCATCTCTGAAGGAGAAGATCCTTTTCCCAGGATCTTCTGAGGATCCCTCTCCCTCAAATTGGAAGACCTGTACCTCCTCCACAAAGTGGGTCTGTTTGGGTCCTTTGTTTCTCCTACCCCCCCCTCTGCTCCTTGGGAGGCAGGCTTTCAGGGGCAGGAGATTTTGTTTCCGGTTCCTGGTTTTCCAGGGGCTGTTTACAAGTTGGGAAGGAAGCTTCCTCCAAGGCTTTACACCCCCCTTCCCCTTGTGCCTCCTCCCTGGGAACCGGTAGGTTATCGGGGTGCTGCCCCCGTCATTGTTCTGGAGCACCAGGTCCAGAGTTTGGGGCATTCTGCGGTGGCATGCTCATCTGAGGGTTCTGTTGAGCCCTCAGTATGTGACCCAGATCCCGTGTCATATTTTGGACTTGGCGCTCAAGTTGTGAAACCCGCTCAGGCTGATACGGGGCTCTATTTTCTCCCCTGGGCTGATCCCGGGAAGGGTAGCTATCCCTTCTCTGTTAATACCCTGGATTGGGAAGATTTGGGTACCCCTCCACCCTTGGCCTCCCCTCTCCCGGATTAGGTTGACTGGGCTCAGGGAATTGCGGAAAGAAGGATGGATGATTTTGGGGCTGGAAATTGGGTGGATACCTGGGGAAAAAGTTCTGCCCAGGATTTGGTGAATTTCTGCCCCCCTGGGGGACGTTAGGAGGGGAGTTCCTTGGGTCAGGTGCTTGGCTGGATCCCCCCATTGGGCTGGAGGAGTCCACACATAACCCAGGATGGGTCGCTTTCCCTTGTAGCGGGGACGTACATAGTCAGGGGAGCGGGGGACCCCATTTGTGGGACTACCTCCTCGACTCCCTGTCTGTGACTGGCCCGAGGGCCTTCTGGGCTGTGAATTATTTGGTGCAGGCAGGTTTTTAGGCCCCCCCATCTCCAAATCTAAAACAGGGGCAACCTTTACCTCCGCCACCTTGGCAGCAGCAGGGGTGCTGTTGGTTTTGGGGTTTTTCTGCGCATTATTTTTATTTTCGATGGGCTTCTGCACCTCATAGATCCGGGTAGCCTGTTCAATGACCCAGTCTAAAGATCTTTTCTCATGAAAATCTCTCACGAGCTGGGTCATTATGTATTTGGGTAAGGCATGGAAAAACGTATTGATAAATTCTCTGCTATCCGTGCGCACCCTTCTGGTGGTCTGCGCAAAAGCACGCTTTAATTCTTGCACAAACTCTTGTGGGGCCTGATCCTCCCCACATTGCAAATTGTAGGCTGCCTTGCGAGCCTCTTGAGGATTTCTGTGCACAGAAAAAGGTTTCAAGATGGCCGCCCTATATGCGGACCATCTTGAATGGTTTTGGTCCTCCAGCCCTGCAAAGAAACTGGAGTATTCTGGTGAGAAGGTCCATTTGACGTACTGGATGCAGCTACTGCTGTCCTTCAAATGGAAAGTCTCCATCATTTGTTCATAGAGCTCCAAACAGACTACTTGGCGTTCTTATGATAAGGCGTGATGACACTCCTTATTGCCTTTATTTGTTTCAATGGGTCCTTAAGCAAGGCCCTTTTTGCCTTATTGGCCTTTTTGGTTCGGGTAACCCTGGTCCATTCAACCTCTGACTCAGAAGCACTGCTCCCAGAGGTGCCCGTCTGATCTTCCAGGTTTTCCCGGATTCTGCGAGCCTGGGAATGGCTGGCAGAATGTGGGGACCTGGTCTCCTGTGTCCTGTAATGCTCAGAGGAGTCTTCAGATCCCTCCTTGCTGCCAGGATTTGATGGGTACCCCCCCACTGACCTAACTGGGCAGAGGTTTTCAGGATGCCCTTAATGGGCCTACTCTCCTGGGGTTCCCCACTAAATTGCACTGTGCTTGGCTGCCCATACCCGGATGCCCGCCCATCCATTCCTGGGAGGTACTGGCCTATGAGCCCCATACTTCTAGCTGGATAGTAATCTGCCATCCCCGTGGCCCTGGGGTCATGTGCGCGAGGGGACATGTGGGCGGCAGCGTCCAGGGACTGGGAGAGATGAAGGCCTCTGGTACTAGGGCTCCTGAGGTTATGCTCAGGAGTTTCTCTTTCCCAGCGAACCTCATCTCTATCCGCCCCTGCTTCCTGTTGCAATGCAAGAGCCTGCACTTTCAGTTCCTCAGTTAAGACCTTACTAGACTCTATCAGTCTCTCCTGCATCGCTACCTGTTGCTGGAGCCTATCATTTTTCTGGCAGAGAGCCTCATTCTCTCTTTGTGCCTCCTGTTTGGTCCTGGAGTACTGGGCCAGTCTTTGCTGCAGGAGGGTTACCTCCTGAGCTGTGTCCCTATTGGCCTGCTCCTTTCTTGCCAGAGCTTCCTCCACCCTCCTGGTTTGCTCTAACAAGTTCTGGTGTTCTTTATATAGGTCACCCAGTCCCTGGAGGGCCAGGTGATTTTCTTCCATTTTCCTTTTTAAGTGGCAGACTTCCTGGCCTAAGGTATCCCTTTCCTGACTAAGAGCCTGCACCTGTGCCGCCAGGTCGTCCCTTTGCCTTTGGAAGGCACCAGCTTTCTGGCGCTCCTGGTCAAACTCTGCCTGGGTATCCAGGTCTTTCAAAATCAGTTTATTGCTCTCTGCCTTCTCCCTATCTAGGTGGCTTTGCAGGGTGACTACCTGCTCAGCACATGCCCTATTGAAGTCTAACTGTTGCTCCAGCTTTTTCTGGCTCTGCAGTAGGGAGTCCAAACCTTCTTGGTACTCCTTCTGCAAGGCCAGAAATCTGGTATGCTGGTCAGCCTTTTCCTGTTGCATCACATCCATATCCTCCTTTATTTTAGTGATGTACTGTCTGCTGTCCTTTTCTGACTCCTGGCTCCTGAGCAGCCTCTGCTCAGAAGAGTCCAGATCAGATTGGGCCTTCTCTAACGCCATCTGTTGCCTATTTGCCAGATCTTGGCCTTCAGCACATTTGTCCTGCATGGCTCCCATATATAGGTACAAATATGCCGCTATCCTGGCAATCTTATTATGTTCATCTTTGGCTTTAGGGGCCATATATAGTTAACTCAGGGCCACATGTAGGGGACCCTGATCTCTCCATGCATCTGACCCTGTTTCAGTGACCTGTTGCACAATTGCCTGCAACCAGACCGTTTGGTCCTGATGAGTCCACTCACCTCTCACAAATAGCTTATGTAAGAAGTGCTCTCTGGCTATTTTGATGTCTACCAGTGTCGTCATTCTGGAATTTGAGTTCCTTCCTGACTTACAGAAGTTTGTATTTTATTTTTGCAAAACAGACCGTTTCCTTAGAGCGTTCCTTTGAGGAGTGCTTTACAGCATAACACAGCGTGGTGATCCAACCGGATGTATGTCTCCTGTCAGTTAGCACACTGTATTAATCTGCAATCAGTCAATGCCTAGTCTGGGATGCTGAGGGAAACCCTTATTGATATATTTTTAGGTCCAGTTCATGTACTCTGGATGACAACCCTTATATAACACCCCTCTCTTAGAATCCCCCTGACCCCACTGAGCCAAGAAGTAGGTTTGTTTTGCAAATTAAAAGGTTTATTTGAAAAATTAAACAATATATATATATATATATCACACTTTTATAATAAATTAATATCTGATAGTACACTGAGACATATGATGTGGATCCACAATGGGTAATGTTACAGTGGTACACTTGATTACTTAGGAGTAGTATAGAGGACGAGGTAGCTGAAAATGCTTTATGGATTCAAGGAAATTCAAGGTTGAATAAAATGTAGTACAGCAAATAAACTTGACATGATTTCAACAAACAACAATGTAATCACTTTTTCTCTGGCAATTCACCCCCCCTATGCAATGTAAGAAATGGGAGGAGATGGAAAGAGGAGCACACAGTTCTCAGGAATGCAATCAAATACAATACGAAATTCAGTTCCCCCCCAGCAAGCTTAGAGGAAACAGGTAGAATTTTGAAATTGCAGGCCCAAAATGCTTTTAAATGTGATGGCAACGGATGGGAAAATGTGCTAACTGATTTTAATTCCCTCTAGAGATTCAGGGGTGAGTGAGAGATGTTTGTTGGTGTTAGTTCAGGCTCACTTTAGCAATGCTCTATGAGTTATTACCAGGTTGCAAACGGATTTTAACAAAGGAAAGAATGGAGCTGCTATTTTGACAAGTGGAGAAATTGAGCCAAATCGCAAATCGCGGTAAATTTCGCGAGTGCGTAAATCGCCAATGCGGAAAAAGTATAGGGAGTAGGTTCTAGGTTCTCTGGAAAGCCTAGAATCACAGCTTTAAAATGAAAAGTTAAACCACGTTCCTAGCCCAAACGGTTCAAGAGATACGGACGATTTAATAAAGGTAGATTTTCGGATTTAAAGTAAAACTCAAAATGACAGGTGAGAGTTTGCAGCTGCAGAATTGACAGGTGACAGTTGTGCAGCTTTAAAAATGACAGATGACACGATTTCTAGGAGGCTGTTCTAATTGGGTTAAAATAGTTTGGATTAGATTATTTTAACTAAGAGATTGGGTTCTGCACAGTTCTGGCGGATACTCACTCCTAATTTTGAAATGAATGGGCCTCGTCACGGATCTGGTCAACACATCCAGCGGCGGTTCTCTCTGCTCGGTGGGTCAATCAGGCACCGGTCCTGCTCACAGCGATCCGGATCTCTGGTTCTGCTCACAGCAGTCTGGGTCAGCTCTGCTCTGTTGGTCTAGCCTCTCTGGATACAGCGGCCTCTGGTTCTGGAAACTGCTCTGCTTTCCGGTCCGGATCAAGTGGATTCTGGATGTAACACTCCTTTCTGGGTACTGGCAAAAGTTCTTGGCAAAAGAATTCAGACAACTCGCCCGGCTGTGGAATAGTTTGCAGATTATTTTAAGGATGCTGAGGCCTGCTGAGAAGAGTTCTCAGTTTGTGGGTTTAGGCCCTTGCTTTAAGTTCTGAAGTAAAGTTCTGGTCTTTGGAGATTGATGGATGTGAAGTCTGGAGTCTCCCGGCAGAGCGTCCCACAGAAAATGGAATTGAATGTCTTTACCTGTCCCAGCAGTCTCTTTTTATGTGTTTTGAAAATGGGTGTGTGCCTGGGCCTAGCTAAGCCTGCCCCTCTCTACTTGTCATTGGCCCAATTCTCCCCTCTCCCATGATTGGGGGAAGGAAATGGATTGTCATCATGATGAGGTCTGTTTATGGGTCAGAGGATCCTCCCCTGGTCAATTTGCCCACAAATCTATATTTGATTCAAATACATATTTCCCAGATACACAATTTGTTGAAATTACATGTACACATTATATATTCCTTATAGTCCATGCTTGTCCACCTCTGATCTTCCTGGGGGCTTGAATTATAAAATGACAACATTTTGCGCTTTTTGACTGGTTTACCAATATCGGACATTTACCAAAAATTACACACGTGCGCAAGGAGTATGGACATTAATTGATGAAGTGTCAGATTTTTAACATGCAGACATTTGGAGTAAGACCCTATTTTCCGCTAGCAACCCCCCAGCACACACCACAGGATCCTAACACCTCTTGAAACGTGCACAGAAAAATCACAAGAATAATGATATTACTTATATAATTCTGACAAGTCCGCACTATGAGCTATCTATCTTTTTAAAATTATGCTCTGGCCCAGATGGGTGTGGTTTAGGTTCCAAAGCACATGAGGGAAGCTTCTGCCTGTCCCCGCCTCCAGCTCGGGTGGCTCCCAGAGGCACTTCTCCTCCCACTTCTCCAAAGAGGAAGCCACTTTACGGCCCCCCCAATATAACATTTGCCTGATTCCAGGACAAGGCTTTGTTCAACCTCCTGCAGTTGCCCCTCCCCTAATCTTACTAGAGAGGTGTCAACTCCTTTTGGTGGGGAAGCAGGATGCAGCTAGGCCTGGGAAGAGTGGCTGAGCAGGTTTCTCCTGTCGGGGTAGTTGTCAGGCAGAATTCAGCTAAATGTCACTTTAGTTCCCAGTTTAAATCAAACTTACAATTTTTACATATATATTAAATAATTACTTCCTTCAAGTCATTTCAGAATATAGTTTTACATTGTATCCACCTCTTAGCAAGTCTTTCCTTGGTCTGGTTTGGGTTCCTCTGTTCAGTTTTACACAAAAGTCTGGTGGTTTTAAAACGCTGGCTTTCTGATAGTGGTGAGTACCAGTATTGCAACCATTTTTGGGATTAAGAAAATGAATTCCCCACAGTTCTGAGTTGCTTTTTGGCAATCAGCATTGCCATTCCCAATGGTTTCAGGCTACTGTGTGTGTAGCCCAATGGTGGTTTTAGGCAGTGCCCTCCTGTGCTGACAACATAGGCAAAAATGGGTGGCAGCCTATTCTTCATGTTTTCCCTGTGCACTCTCTGGGGAGTTCTGGCCATCATGATGTTTTCCATGCCAGTACTGCACAGTTTATGGTAGGGCTTGGATGCATGGGTAAAAACATCCCACACTTTGACATGGAACAAGGATTACATTAAACTACAATGTGATACATATTCTACTCATAAAACCTCTAAAAATATAAACAATTGAGTATACCAATAGCGGAATTAGTCATGATAACAGTACACATCATACTTCACAACTGATGTTTACAGCAGAAAGCATAGCAGATGTTGGGGGCGTGGTCTGACGTCACTGCAGATGGACGCTTAGTGGCGCCACTCCGTCTCACAAGAATATATATACAGCATTTACTCAAATACATTAAAACTTACTTTACTCACCTTCCTTTGGTTTCTGCTTTTGGCTGCTGCTCCTCACATCGACGGCCTTCCCTTCGGAGCTCCATTTGCTCCGGCGCGCCGTTTGCGGTGACAGCCGTTACAGGTGCCCGCCCTTCGTGTGGAGACTGACAGCGTTGCGCCTACTCAACATGCCAGCTGTGGCCTGGTCGGCTCTTTCCTCCTAGTGCTGCCGCCTCACGCCTGTCACAAAAGAAAAAAAAAAAAAAAGGAAAGGACTTCCTGGTTACGGACATTAAAGGACTCAAAACCTTTAAAGGTACAGGAGCATATTTTCAATAATACTTCATCTACATACTCTCTGTGTATACAACGTTTTGACAACAGCTGTATTCAGGTGCACATTTACAACATTATATTAAGAATAAGCTGTTAAATATCTAACAGGACGCACTGTTTTTTCCCAAAGGATATCCTGCATATACAACTAACAGTGTTATTAAAATCATCTTACAAATAGGGGGTCTTTTACCCTTTCCTTTTTTTTCTGCCATGTTTGGTGCTTCTATGGAATATATTTGAAGGCCTCATGCTGCAAACATCTATTCAGAGACTTCCTGCCTTTACTCAAGAGCATGCATGTGGAGACTCTTTTGAAGGGGAAAAGGAAAAGAGTTGAATGCATTTCTAATACTGTTTGGCTAATAGCTCTTCATAATTGTATCCTTGGTTTACTCCTTATTATTCTCTAGTGTTCACTTTTAATCTCCTTTATCAGAACAACACTACATGCGTAATATGGATGTAATAATTGTAAACTGACGAATACTGCGCCTACAGAGCTGTCGTTACTAATATATGCAGACTTCTCCACTGGCCTTCTTTTACCCTACAGAATTACAGGTTTTTGGCATATGCTGAAGGCGTTACAAGCACTGTCGTGCTCTTCAATATATAAGCTTCTAGTAAAATATTCTGAATTTCTATATATTCTCATATTTATCAACAAATAATATGGCTGCCAATAACAAAAAACACGACAACTACAAAAGAGCCGAATATCTCAGCCTCTAACCTTAAGAGACCCAAGAGTGACTCACCACCCCCGCCGGGTATATATGATCCTGCCATTGATGCCATATTGTCAGAAATCAGATCACTCAAACCCTTCATCAAGACCACAAATCAAAAATTGCAACAATTAGATGACAAATGGAAGGGTTTCGAAAATAGAATGGATGAAGTAGAGAGAAGAGTTGGTTTGGTGGAGGAGGTCTCTCCCAAAGTGGCAGTACTTGAGAAGTCAATCAAAGACCTCCAAAGGCTCAATGAAGATTTAGAAAATCATAGTCGACCCAATAATCTTCACATCTCAGGTTTGCCGGAGGGCTCTGAAGGAAACAACACCATTGCATTTTTACAAAAGTTTCTATCAGCAATGCTCCACTTGCCTTCTGACTCAATACTTAAAATTCAACGTGCTCATAGAATTGGAAATTCATCCATCTCTACCTCTCCTAAAGCATCGTCTAGAACTCTGATTTTTTATCTTCTGGAATATTCCAAACTTCAACTCATCCTGTCTGCTGTCAAGGAACTAAAATCCCTCATTTGGAATGGTAATAGAATATACATCTCACAAGATGCTGCTAAAAGCACGGCCCAGCACAGGAAAATATTTCGATCCTTTCGTCCAGCCTTAAAGCAGCTAAATATCCGGTATGGTCTATACCACCCTTGTTCATTCAAAGTGGCACACAAAGGTCGTACAACCATGTTTGATAAACCTGCTGACCTTAGAGCTTTTATACGTTCCATCAAATCCGAAGGTATGAACACATCATCTCCATCCAGAACCTCTACTTTGCTCATTACATAATTGCATTCCCCCAGCATAAGATTTCCTGTTACATACATAATGCCACGATTATCATCAAACCCTAGCTTGTGGGACCCGTGTCCTCACATCACCCGTCTTCCATCCTAAGTCGCTTTTTCTTTTTTTAAAATCTTATTGGATGACTCAGCGGGCCTCACCCACTCCTGCTATTTCACTCACCTGTTGTCTCTCCAGTCTGATCCTAATTACTGTTCCATTATCTAATTCCCTATTTTACAGTTTTTATGATCAGACCCCCTACCTCCCTTCCCTTTACCCTATGTGTCATCCTCTTGTGTCTCCTTATGAATATCGATGATCCAATATGTTGTTTTTTGGCATTAAAGCTCTACATCGATTTGGTTTCAGGTTACGTTATCATAATATTTGAAATGTTACAATGATCTTTAAATGTGTCACATGGAACATCAAAGTTTGTAATAACCCAATCAAGAGATGCAAGGTCGTCTCTCATCTCAACAAATTCAATCCTTCCATAGCATACAAGAAATACATCTTTCCAGCAAGGAGGCATGAAAACTGAAATCCCGCTGGGTTACGGGAATCATTTCCAGTCCTGCTGTTGCTAAGAAAAATGGTGTAGCTATTTTAATCAGCAAGCAATTCCCTTTCAAAGTTCTTGACCAAGGTGCTGATATGGATGGGAGATGGGTTTGGGTTAAACTACGGATAGAATCTACACTTGTTACCATTTTGAACATCTACATTCCCACCAATCCTGACCCCAATTTTTGGGTTTGCATAAAACAATTGATACTTCAAAATAAGGTTACCAATTTAATTATGTGCGGGGATACAAATCAGGTCCTTGATCCTTTTCTTGATAGAAAATCTAGTTGCCTGTTCAAAAACAACAAATCACACAAATCCTTTTTTGGATGTTTAGCTGAAACCGCCCTTATTGATATATATGATATGATATTTTATTTGTATCGCGCTCGTACACAAGTTTTTCAGAGTGCGACTAGGCAAGGGAGGGGAACAGGAGAGAACACAACACAGCAACAAGAACGATCTTACTAGGCCCAGTGACATTGAGAACACGCAAGTGCATGGGAATGGGATAAGGGAAAAAGTGCATGGAAGGGGGAGAGTGGAAAGTGCGGTGCAGAGGAGAGCAGATAAATAATGATAACTAAAAAATAAATAGAAAGTGGGGGCAATAAACAGTGGTAGTGCAGCCAGCAAGTGGCAAGTGCTGTGTTTAGCAGCAGACTGGGTAAGTCTGATAACGGCAGAAAAAAAGAAACATGGGGGTGGGAGCCATAAGGGTACAGATACAGTCCCCAGTGCAAGGAGTGGCCAGGAGGCAGTGCAGGAGGGTGAGCAGATACCTGGGCCCAGGGGACAGAGGGTGGCCAGGTGCACAGTGCCAAGAGAGCTGATCATCAGGGGAGAGGGGGAGCGAAGGCGGAAGCAAAAAGGAAGGCCTTGAGGTTCTTCCGGAAATGGAGATGGTTTTCCTCAAGTTTTAGATTGGCAGGGAGGCTGTTCCAGAGGGAGGCCCCAGCCGAAGATAGAGATCTACCACCAGCTTGTTTCTTTGAAAAACGATTGACCTGAAGGGAGTTGGAGGTAGAGGAGCGAAGAGCTCGAGAGGGGAGGTATTTGCGGAGGGATAGCTGAAGGTATTTTGGACCCAGGCCCCAGAAAGCCATGTGGACAATGCATAGGGTTTTGAATTTAATCCTTGCATCCACTCTGAGCCAATGGAGAGATGTCAGGCCTGGAGACATACGATCCCAGGGCTTGAGGCCAAGGACAAGTCTGGCAGTCCTATTCTGGATAAGTTGCAAAGGGCGGAGTGTAGAGGCAGGTAGATTTAGAAAGAGGCTGTTACAATAGTCCAACCTGGAGAGAACCAGAGCTTGGGAGACAGTGAGCTTCTGAGGGGAGGAGAGGAAAGGCAGAGTACCTCTGAGGAGGTGCAGTAGGAAGTTTGACTTTTTAGAGACCTCAGAGATATGGGCAGAGAAGGAAAGTGTGGAGTCAAAGACGACCCCGAGGTTCTTAGCCTCGCAGGTAGGGGTAGGGGGAGGGCCAACGGAGGCCGGCCAGAGGGTGAGGGAGAAGGATGGAGATGGTGTGTCAATGAGAAGGATCTCCGTCTTGCTGGCATTCAGGCAAAGATCATTGGTGGCACACCAATCTTGGATGGCAGTAAGGCAGTCAGAGATGAGAGAGGGAGAGGAGGTGGCCGAGGGCAGCCGGAAAATGAGTTGAGTTGAGTGATACATGGAGATTATCTCATCCTACCGAACTTGACTATACTTTTCACTATTCCCCACATAACACCCTCTCTCATCTTGATTCCATTTTTCGCTGCTAAATCCCTTACAGGTTGCATTATTGATTCTAAAATAGAAAATATCATAATATCCGATCATGCCCCAGTATGTACCTCCTTTAGCATAAACCGTCATCTCGTTGGAAACCTAATAATTTTCTCAATTTATCCTATCCATTGAATCTTTTATCCAACAGTTCTATCCTGATAATCTAGACTGTGATACATTGACTATGAATAATTGGTATGCTTTTAAGGCGGCTCTAAGAGGGCACATTATGGCTTATTCAGGGAAAAAGAAAGCTCTACGCAAAAAGCATCTGGATGACCTGCACTCTCAACTTACCTTAGCTGAACAACACTATTATAGCGACTCCAACCCTACTAATCTTCGTCAGGTATTGGCAATACGCTCCCTTATTAGAAGGAGATCACTGATCTGGCTACAGGGACATTTTCAAATATAAAACGAAAATCTATCAAACATCCAATAAAGCCGTAAAAGCACTTGCTTCTTACTTGAAAACTAAAAAAGAAAAATATTTTATTTCCCATATCAAGGACTCATCTGGTACCGTATATCATCATCCTAACAATATACTTAATTGCTTTAGAACATTTTATGCTAACTTATACACTCCTGAAAACTCAATTCCCCATAACAACATTACATCCTTTTTGATAATATCAACAGATCCCCTTACCCTCAATTGGATTCATCCCATTTGAATAATGAGATTACTCTTCCAGAAATGTCTAGGGCAATTAAAGGCAGGGCTCCAGGCCCAGATGGTCTTTCCACTGAATTTTCTGATAGCTTATCTCAATTCCTCATCCCCAAACTCCAAAACCTATTCTCTTACTTTATTTCCCAAAAAGCCTCCTCTGGATCCTTTTCGGAAGCCTTACTCATACTCTTCCCAACCCAACAAGGAGCCTTCTCTCCCTGGTAATTTTCAGCCCATTTCTCTTATTTATGTTGGAAGCAAATATTTTACAAAAAATTCTAGCTAATAGGATTGAGTGCTCTCTTCCTTCCCTAATAAAACCTGATCAAGTTGGCTATGTTAAAGGGCGCAGCATTTCTTCCAATCCTAGACTACTTCTGGATGCTATCCATCTTTCGGCCAAAAATATAAAAGGTAAACTGGGCTCTGCTGTTTTAGCACTTGATGCAGAAAAGGCCTTCGATCAGATCAGTTGGGACTTCATGTTTCAGTCTCTTCGTTGGCACTGCTGTGGCGACAAGTTTGTCTCCCTTGTCAGGTTACTTTACTCTTCCCCTAAATCTTCAATATTTATTAATGGTCTAACCTCCCCTTTCTTTTCCCTTCGCAGAGAAACAAGACAAGCGTGCCTCTTCTCACCTATCTTATACATCCTCTCACTAGAAACGTTAATAGAACTAATTAGATCTATCAAAAACATCCCGGGTATATCAGGTGGCACATCTCATATAAATATAGCTGCATATGCAGATGTCATCCTCATTTTCATTAAGAACCCTAAAATACACCTCCCTTATTTACTTAACAATCTATCACAATTTAGCTCAGTTTCAGGTTACAAACTTAACAAAGACAAATCTGAAAGCACGTCCCTCAATCCCTACCGTCTTAAACATGACATTGATTCCTTTGGAATTAAATGGTCTAGCTCCTCCATTAAGTATCTGGTTCTGCGTTTTGCTCCTACTATACAGGATACCATAAAACGTAATACACAATCTTTATTAGATAGATTAAAAGAATTAACATCTAGATGGCCCCCCTGTATATTTCATGGTGGGGACGACTTGATATGATTAAGATGATGCTGTCACCAATAATTTTATACTATCTGCATGTTCCGATATCTCCTTCCTTTTTAAAATCTATTTATTATATCCTACTTAATTTCCTCTGGGTTGTGGGCAAAAGGATTGCTTTGATCAAATTGAAGGCGCCCTATGATAAGGGAGGAGTTAGGTTTCCTGATTTTAAAGTATACCACACTGCCTTTCTCTTGAAACAATCTAGATGTTGGTTTGCTTGTACCATAGTATCAGATATTCCCACATGGTGTACCAAAGAAAAGCAGTTGGTGTGCCCTGTAGAATTAACTGACCTTATTTATGTATTTAATCATTCCTCGTCAGCCATTTCAGACCCTATTAGAGCCACAATATCCACCCTCCAATTCTTTTTATTTCCTCATACAAAATTTCCCAAAACATTTCTCTCCCCTTTTTTAGGCATATTAGTAAGATCCTGATTAATAATAGAACCCTAAACAGAAAATCCTGGTTGAAAAATGGTATTAGATTTATACAACAAATCATAAATAGGTCCTCTATTCTATCTTTTCAACAGCTCAAAAATCAATTCTCCATCCCCAATAGAGAATTCAATTTCTACAATAAATTAGTCAACTCTTGCTTTGATGCACTTCATAGCTCTTCCAATGATATTTTAACTCCTGATGCCTCTAGACTGCTACAGTTTACAATGCTTTCAGACACTAAGGCTTCAACGTCTACAACATTCTTATTGCATCCCTAAAGGTATGTACGATCTGCCATAAATGGGAAGATGACTTTGGCTACATTTTAGATGATCATACATGGTCTATGCTTTTCTCCAGAATGAAACATATCCCTACATCAGCGAATATCTCTCAGGATTTCTTCTTCTTTATACATAGAGCATTCATCACACCTGCTAAATTATATTCATCTAAGATACGTAGCAATGATAACTGTTGGACATGTGGAGCTGCCTCTGCCTCATATGTGCATATGTTTTTTATGTGTCCTTATTCTTTCAAGTTTTGGCAACAAGTGTGGAAATACCTTAATTCTATTTGTTTCACAGATATCCTACTTTCTTTCATAAACATTGTTTTGGGAAGCCTTGCTATAACCACCCACTTGCCATCTGGAGCTTCTAAACTCTATCATCTCTTTATCTGTCTGGCTATGAAGAGCATAACTGCAAATTGGAAAGACTCTCGTTCCTTGTGTATCAGAAGCTGGTGGAATAACATTTGTCTCACGCAAAGGATGGAACTGTGTATGGCAAACAATCTTAATTCTATACCTAAGTACAATGCTAAATGGTCTTTTTTCATTCGCTATCTGGATCACTTTAATGTAACCACACACGGAATGTGACCACTTCTAATCTCTCACACTCCTTGGATGCTCCTAGCATTTTTATATCTGAATATTACTCCTGATACATAACTGAATATTTGTATTATATGCTAAAGTGCCTCACTTCTTTACTTAGCTCCCCATGATTCCCCCCACTCCCTTCTATCTCTTGTTTGTCCTATGTTCATCTTGTGTTTGTCTCCCCTTATTTAATCTATCGTAATGCAGAAATCTTTCTATGCTAAATTGTGCACAATATATGGTTATATACTGTTTATTCATTTCTTAATTATAAGGTTATATTGTTCAAGAAATGTATAAGCAAAATAAGCATACAGTGCATTCTTTTACTTGTTCACTAGAATCTCTTTTGTCTCACTATCGTCTATTCATAGTTTATCCAAGAGATTACTGCATTATGTTTCGGACACAACGGCTTTATTATTGTATACTATATACTTCAATAAAAATGATCAAAATAAAGAAAGTATAGCAGATGTTACATGGAACCATGGAACAATGGTGTTCCAGAGAATTGTTTGTTCATGGTTGAATGCAACAAAGAGCATATTGTTATTTTGGGCAAATTGTATTTTCAAAACTCTTGTATTCATGGGTAAGAGAGAAGCAAATATCACTTGGAGGTGGAGGACTCATTGAAGTGCACAGTTGTGAGACTTGTCAAACATGATAAACTTCCTGAGCAGAAAAGGAAGAAAGTCCGTACTTGCAAGTAGAGAGATTCATTCAGGTGTATCATTGCTAAGGAGTAATTTGTGTTCTATAGACATGAAATAAAAGTCATTGACAGAGGGAGATGGAAGGAATCATTACAGTACAGCCTTGTGATCATGGTCAAATAGTACATTGTGAGGACTTGTTTTCCATGGAAAGGATAGAAAGGGAATCAGCACATGTAGGGTAAGGGATTCAATTCAGTACATTCATACGATCTTTGGCAAACAGTGCACCCTAAAGTTATTTTTTATTATTATTTGGGTATTTATTGAGTGAGAACCTAGCTTCACGAAGCAACAGAGTGCTTTACAATTCATAGGAGGAAGGGCAAAGGGAGGGAAGCAGAGACACAAGAAAGAAGGGAGTCAACAATGGGGGAGGGTGGGCAAATTGGCAGCAAGTGATTAGCAAGCAACCAGGGGTGAGCAGCGAGGAAGTATATTACCCCATCTCAGGTTGGGTGGGGAGTGCAAGGTGTATGGACCTAGGTGTTAGTGAGGAGCAAATTCCTGAAGAGGAGGGTCTTGAGCTTGTGTATCTTGAATCTTGAGTTTGAGCTATGGGGAAGAAAACAATCACCAGAGCAGTCAGTACATGGGTTAGAAGGATTTTTACAGTGCAGACTTGTGATCTTGGACACACAGTACACCCAGAGCTCTTGTGTTATTATCATTATTATTATTATTGCAATAATAATAAAAATAATAATTATTATTATCAATATATATAAAAGTGAACATTTGTGGATTTGTGGGTTTGTCGCTTCGGTTATGTTTCCTATACATTTCCACACTGTTTCACCAATCTGCACCACATTTTGCACAGTCACCTGTTAGGATCCCTCCAAACATTATTGGCTGCATGGCATCTAAAAACCCCACTGCTTTCCCCAGATTTCAGCAAAAGTGCACATGTTGGTGTGGTTTTGTGGCTCGCATATGTTCCATATACAATTCCACACTGTTTCACCATTCTGCACTAAATTGTGCACAGTCACCTGTTGGGACCCTCCGGACATTAATGACTACATGACATCTGGACACCCCACCCATTTCCCTGGATTTCAGCAAAAGTGAACATGTGGGTGTGGGTTTGTGGCTTTTAGTATGTTCCTTATACGATTCCACACTATTTCACCAATCTGCACCAAATTTTGAACACTTACCTCCGGACATTAATAGATATGTGATATTTTTTTTTCGAGACCCCATCCCTTTCCCGGATTTCAGCAAAAGTTAAAGTTTGTTTGTGGGTTTGTGGCCTGGCGACGAAGCAGTAAACAATGCTCACCGGGAAGGGAAACAAAGAAATGTATAAGAGGTGAATGCACTTGAGAGGCAAAGATGAAGGCAGGGGGCATTTCAGAGTTTCCTAATTTTTGCCACATCAAGTAAAATTACTGTTCCAGAGGATTTTTGCGAGATGGTGCCTACTGACAAAGCTGTAAACCATGTACACCTGGAAGGGAAACAAAAAATGTTGTTTCTATACAATCCTTACAATGAACATTTACTTTTGTAATATTGAACTTCAGATCCATAGTTGTTGGTACCCTCGCCATCATGTTACCCATCATGCTGCTCAGGAATCGCCATGTTGTTCTCACGTAATGATAACACGTGCAACGCCGGGTATATCAGCTAGTTATTGACAATGTGAGAGTACAGTTTATGAAGAACCTTTGCACAAAATAAAAAATACATGTTAATATTCATGTAACATTCAGTGTTTATGGGAATAATACTAAGTGCCTAATTCCTTAAATAAGAATTCTTAGATTTATTCAAATGAAGCACCACACACCGTGGATAATAATAACCAGCGCTCAGATGCCTGAGGGTTCGTAGCGCTATATAAATGCAAATTATTATTATTATTATTGAAAGAGTTCAATTAATATCATCAATTATTAAATCTTTAAAAAAAACATATAATCCTATTTGCATTATATTTTCTATTTAAACATAAAATATAATGAGAAAAAGTTTAATACATTCTCAGAGACATTTCCAAATTAATTCTAGTTTCTAACTTCCATTATTTAATTCCCCCAAAAAATTCCTCCATTATAAATGGTTTTATCCCAACCAAAGAATGCACCACTGTAATAATTACAGATATATGATTCCCCATTAATATGCACTCCCAAAAATCATCCCTCTCAATGCACGTGTTGTGTACAAAACGTCCAAACATTTCCTAACTGTTTTTGTTTTGATGCAAACCAACATCCTTTGTAAAGCCCCCTCTACGGTGTACAGATGTGCCCGTGTGTAAAAGTATCATTTGCTGCAGCAGACTCTTGCATCCTGATGAGGAGCGATAATTACCTGTGTCAGTATCATGTATAACAGACAGGGCTCTTGGCAGAAAAAGGCTTGTTTCCTAATATTTTCCCTAAGGCAAATCATTGGGCCTTGTTACGAGTTTGGAGGCAGCCATGGTGCTATTAGCTCCATGGCTGCCCCCAAACCCGGGTCCGGGTCTGGGTAGTCGGAATGGGGACTTACCGGGTCATTCCAACCTTGGAGGACCTGGTAAGACCCCATTCTGAAAACCATTCCCCATTCCCATTCCCATTCGAGCCCCCATAGGGCTCAATGGGAATGGGGAAGGAGCTAATAACGGGCCCGCAAATAGCGGCCCCGTTATTAGCTCCATGGTCCCTTAGCGACTCCCGCTAAGGGCGGCTGGTAAAACTAGCTGGCCTTAGTGGGACCCGCTAAGGGACCTCGGAAAGCAGAGGTAGGGGGTTAACGGCACCGGCATCCTTACCGGTGCCATTAACCCCCTATCACCATACTTGTAATGAGGCCCATTGTTTCCAGTTTGACGGTGTTGTGGCGTCTGGTATTGCGTTGGTGATGGGGACTTTTTCAGCGAGGTAGAGTGGTGTTTTAGGTGCTGGCTGTCTTGAACATAATGCATACTTGGAGGGGCAGCCACAGCAGCTCCTTGAGGGTGTGGGTGATGGGGTGGAATTGCTTTGGACCTGTGAAGTGGTTTTCTGCAGCATGCTTAACAGCTTTCAGAGGGGTGAGCTGTCATCTGGGGCTCGTGCAAGTCGGCCTTTACCACACTCCAGGTGGGAGATAACCAGGGCTTTGACAGCTGTTACGAAGCCTTGGACAGGGATGAAAGGTTTGACTGTGTGCAGGAGCCAAGCTGGCAATACGCTTGAGTGTTCTTGGCAATGGGTTGGAGAGATAGAAGTTGACCCGCTGCAGGACTGCAAGCTCATGTTCTATTGTGTGCAACTGTACGGACCGCCAATATGTGCAGTTACTAGCATTACCGTTGGCTTAGTGCAATTTTCATTGTTTAAAGTGCAAAGTGCAATCAATAAACACAAAGATGTGTGGACCCATGTTTCTGTTAATTATTTGCACTTCAAAGTGCAAACAAGTGCAAGTGTAAATGCCACCCATCTTGTACGTAAGGCGAGAGGCCTTTGCAATGGGCTCCTACACAATCCAATGGTGGTCTGTCAGGGTCAAAATCAGATACTCGTGGAAAAGCATTTGCTTCTGACAAGCAGAGAATGTGGCGCAGCGGAAATGCAAACAGAGATCTGTGCCCCTTTCCACCTGTCAGAACCTTTAAAATCCCCCTTAGTATTAACTAATGCGTAAAACCATGTTTCCAAACTTTGGATACTACAATGGGAATTCTGAAATGAGCCTCCATGCGTTGCAAAGCTCTTTCTGGGCTTACAGAATGTACTGCACTCATTGGGAGCCGGGAGGAGACAGCGAGTTTGGGTGGGTGTTTGGGGGTGTGTTGGGTGTGTGTCTTAAAGTTGTCTCACTGGGAATCTTTGCATTGCTACTGTGGCCAGATCATCCACCCCAGAGTCAGTAGGTGGGCTGCCATACTCTCCTGCTTTGCAATGGGTACTGTCATGGGAGACCTGCCTAGGGGGATTCCTTGTTCTTTTTTCTCCTCCACAAACCGCCTTCTGCATCGTGTGTGGCCGGATCTCTTTCTATGCTGCCTGCGGTGTGTGTGTGCATGTGTGAATTCGGAATGCCCATAATAGGCCTAAGGAAAGCGAAAGGCGACAGTGGCCCAAGGGTTGACCCTACAGGATAGAGGAAAGATGCATACCCCAGCTTGACTGAGCGGACCGGTACCATGGAGTCTGGGGTCACATGCCAGGTGTGCGGTCTCAGGAGGACCTACACTATGATAAGGGAAAAAAGTGGGTCACAAACTGGATGCCAGGCCAGATGAGAGACAACAGGAGACTTACTTTCCCTGGTTAGTATTTACCTGGTGCAGTTCTCCATTGCTCCTGGTGATTGGGCACACACAGAAGACCTGGCTGAGGGGAGCTGGGCGTCCAAAGCTCCACATAATGAAGGCATGCACAAGTCCACACAGCCCCAAACGGCACAAAGGTTCCTTGTCCTAGCCACTGCCCTGGTGAGGTAACCTTCTGCCCAAGGAGCTTGCTGTCCCTGAAAAGGCAAGGAAAGATCTCTTTGGCATGTGGTTTCTGAGGAGGGTGAAGGTGCCCCTGTTATGATGCTATTCCTCTGTGCCCCACCCAGCAACTCACTAGTAAGGCTCATCGGTGCTGCTCTGTGGTAGTAAGCCTGCAGAGGATCAGGGATTCTATTAAGCTTTGAAACACATTGTGTATAGGCGCTATATAAATAAACTATCATATCATATCATTACAGTAGTGTTTGCTGTTGTTTCTTTGGTAACATGATAACCCAGTTGAGTGATGCATACCACTTCATTGTGTGCTGCTTCATGTGGTAATTTCATTATTTTGGGTTGTTAGTGCAGAATATGTTTTTGTAGAAACCCTTCTTGTTAGTCTATCATCGGCCCTGTTTATAGTATGATCCCTGGAAACCTGGTCTCTTCGATACTTTCAGTGCTAGGGGTCTTGTCCAGTTCTTCCCATTAGGACCCATTTCTAATAGCCATTTATCACAGTTAGCTCAGGCTTAATCAGTCTGTAAAGGATTAACTCTTTTTCACCATGTGAATTAAAATTCCAAGTCATACCGGTTTTGCAGCAGCTAGCATGGTTGTGATGGATAGCTCTTTTTCACCCACCAAGGTGACATAAAACTGATGATGAGGTTAATCACAAGGCCCAGACTGAACTCTCAAGTAGACATTCAGAGAGGAGTAATTGAGCATGACTCGGGTGGCAGAGGCCGGATGGTGAGGCGCATAAATGTTAATTGTAGATGGCCTTGAGAATGGCCTTTAGCTTGTCTCCTAGTGCCACCAGACCTTGCAGGAAGAGAATCTGCAACATGGCCATTTCCCTCGCATTGTGGAAAAGAGTAAAGCAACACTGAAGTCAAGCAGCGTTCGACAGTGGCTTTAATTTGTCTCCCATTTCTCTGCTTATTGCGCTCAGAAAATAAATGAGGGCAGATTCTAGAACCGTCAGCTTCAGAGATGACAGCCTTAAGGCTGAGCTCCTGCTCTGCAGCAGTACATAACTATCAACATAACTATCAACTTTAGAACCATCATAACCAGCTACACGCCAAAAGGTAGAAGGTGAGGATGTACCTGGTAGAGGAGACAAATAGGACAGGATTCTAGAAATGTGTACAAGGGTGACCAGTGATTTCACTAATATCAAAAATAAATTGTTCAGCTCAGATGAGAGACTTCAGGAATTGGCATACAGAGTGAGCAAAGTAGAAAAACATGAGACCAACATTGATGTGAAAATAGCCATGATGCCTGGGCAGATCAGAGAACTACAACTTCACAATGAAAAACTGACTTTTCTCCTGAAGTAACAATGTTCAAATT
The DNA here is from genome assembly GCF_040938575.1 of Ambystoma mexicanum. Lineage (NCBI taxonomy): Eukaryota > Metazoa > Chordata > Amphibia > Caudata > Ambystomatidae > Ambystoma > Ambystoma mexicanum. The sequence goes on along the minus strand of NC_090924.1, from coordinate 1,312,248,519 downwards.
GCAGGCATTCCTGACAATTCCTGAAAAGATGTAATTCCTAAAGCATATAAAAAAGCACATACACCTCCATTCACAAGCTGTCTACCTTCTTCCATCTGAGGACAAAACAAATTTGGACATCTCCATATTTGTCTCCAAGTGATTTTGGGGAAGAAATTCTTCGCAGCTGGAAACATTTCCATTAGGCTTCTCAACATATCCTTTAGGGCAATTCTTAAAGATTCTGGAGTCACATAGCCCAAATTGTTGCCTCCACAATGCATACAATATCTGGATGTTTAAAGTGGTCCATCCTCTCACAGAATTTTAATAAGGTTACCCAGTTTAGCCCACAATCTGGATACTATGAACCTTCCACTTATCCAATCCAATAGTAGCATAGATGTCATGAGAGTCACTATAAACCTTCAATTAATGGATCTAGGAATGTCCCACCATCCACACACTTTGCTTCTTCACAGTCATAGCCATAGCCATCTTCACCACACACAACAAAGAAAACACGTCATACCCTGTAATCCTCTACACTTCAACTCCTCCTCCAGACCCACAAAACCGAATTGGCTTATACACCTTAAAAGACCTAAATGGAATGTGCAGGTCCGCAGACTACCGAGGTGCCCGTGGACTTGCTGGCATCTGCACAGCTTTTATTCACATCAACTTTATTCCACACCATCAGCCTTTCCAGACCTTCTTTTTGGCCACTCAACAAATAACGCCAAATGTGTTTTGCAGACTTTCTTCTCACTGCGCTGTCCACGTTCAGCAGCATTGCAGCAATGTCCATGGACTCGGCGGCACCACAAACCTTTTTTTCACCTATAAATACAGCTCCATATAAACTATATTCCACTACCCCACCCTTTCCAGCCCATCTTTCGGCCACCAAATAACCCCAACCTTTTTTCCAGACTTTTCCCCAATGCGCTAACCACGGAACACCAGTGGCTGTCTGCAGATCCAACATGGTGACCGTTTAAAAAAATATGACGCACCTCATGTTTTTCTCCATCCAATCAGGGGGCGCATACGATGTCCGCGGACATCAGGCAGCTCCCTGATTGGCTCAGACATGTCAGCGGACTCCGAATCGGGACCTGAGTCTGCGGACCGGACCCAAAGATGACACATTTCTATCTACTTTTGGGCCAAAGCTACAGGATGGATTTATACCAAATTTTCAAAAGCACGCTTTCGGGACCATGCCACCGCTCCTGGCACCCATTAGGTGAAAATCCATCCAGCGGTTCGGACTGTAGGCATGCACACATTTATTTTCCATTGCATCTATGAAGATTTCCACAAATTTTGGGACTCCCCATATAACTTTGCCCCCCCAGACGAAACCGCACCAAACTACGCAAAATCATTCCGAGTGGCCATATACCTATTTTGCAACGTTTGGTGAGGATTCGTCGAGGTGTGGCAAAGTGATAAGCTCCCAACAAGTGCTCTTTCTATGAATTGAGCAATTTAACCATAACTACAGGGCAGCTACCGCTGGCCCTTTAGTATATTTTAACAATCGTATCCTGCACTGTTTTCGAGTTCAACATTTACTGCTGTGTTTTTTTTAAATTACTGTGCCTAAAGATTTTGCCAGCTTGCATGCATGGAAGTTCCTGTTTTCCGGATTTGAGCCAAAGGACCTATCAAAGAGGATGATGTGTGATGAAACGGTTGTATGTCATATCATCGACTGTCATTTTTACAACAGGGTTTTTACGAAAACATTTTGCCGAAAAAAGTAATCAACATTTTTTAAAAATTATTTTTGGGGGATCCCCCACCAAACCCTCCTTCCCTCACCTATTTGTAACTGTTCCCGAACCCCCCAACAGCTTATCTGCCCTTTCCCACCACCCCCCAAAATTTCAATGATTTTTTTCAACAAAGTGTTTTCGTAAAAACACCCCTCGAAAAAACAACTGGCGAAACAACATCGTTCAGACGAAACACAGAAATAATGAGCATCTATGCAGGAACTTGCATCTGGATCATGGAAGGGAAAGGATGACTGAACTGAGCGCTAAGGGAGATGACAATGTACTAGTGCAAGGATAATAATACCCGTTGGATGACATTTACCATGGTGAGATGTACACACATTGCTTTTTTTACATAGCAGGATGATGTCAGGTCAACAGCTCTGTACTTTCTCACACTTTAATTCCATATTCTTTGCACTTGGAAATGTTTCTCTCCACTCAATATATGGGGCGATGATATATAGATTTGTTAATACACAGCAGATTTATAGTCATATGGCCATCATAGCTATTGCCTATAGGAAATGACATATGGCCTTTATCTCGTATAGCATTCTTGGACCACATTCCCCACCAACATCAGTTAATGTATTCTGTGGTGAGGGATTGCTGGGAATATTCAGTGATGAGGGATTGCTTTGGATGGGGTTCGGGGCATGTGGGGTGTCACAGATTGTGGAGCCTCCCCTTAATCTTCATTATTAATGAACTCCTGTTTCTATATGGAGTTAATACATATGTATGATGGGGTATGCAATATGCTAACAACAGGAATACAAATGATTTTCGGTGTTAGGGGTATACATGTGGGAAAGGAAGACTACTTTCATTAAAACGAGGGGGATTTTGGATGGAGTGATTATTTTAAGAGAATGGTTTGGATTGAATTAACTACTGTAAATAAAGGAATTAGATTAGGGCATGCTGTAAGGCACGGCCAGCTGTTGTTAGGAACTGTTTCTATATGGCTTTCATGTAGAGTGTGTGTGGTGTGTATTTTGTTCTGTTTGTAGTATATGTTTGGGCACATACAGCTATTTGGAATATATCTATATAGATACAGTTGTGTACTTTACTTATTTAAAAAGTGGAACAGTAAGAAGGGAAATGAAGTTGAAGTTAAGACAAGGATATTGATACTCACTTACATTGGTATAGAGACAGAAAGAAATTGGCATGCTTACGTTGACCTTATGGAGCATTAAAGTGAGAGCAATTCGCATAAGAGGAAGAAAATACATGCTAAACTATTGAGGATCAAAGCTGATGTTGTGTTTCTCCAAGACACACATTTATCAAGTAATGAACAATCCTATGTACTCAATACAAGGTATACTCAGAAACGTTCGAGTTGTTTCAGTAGTAAAACGAGAGGGGTTAGTATATTAGTTTGCAAACGTGCAGATGGAAGTGGGTATAATTGTCAAAGATGATGAAGATAGAATGGTAATAATAGATATTGAATTTGTGGGCAGCATGTATACTCTAGGTTCCATTTACAAACCATGTAATGGCAATGTCTCATTTTTAAGGACTTATCTGAACGGTAATCTAGATTTAAAAATACAAATCTTATTTTGGGGGAGATTTTGATTGTGTCTTAGATAGTACCACAAATCGCTCAGCTAACTGTAGATCTTTCGGTGGTATGGCCAGTGAAGGATTCACTAAATTGATAGAGAAAAATGACATGGTTCATGTTTGCAGAGTAAGATAACCACATTTAAGAGAATATACTTTTAACTCTCCAGTACATGATTCTCATTCTAGGTTAGATTATTTTGTGATATCAAACACACTTATAGCTATGGTAACTCAAGATGAGGTGCAGGAAAGAGGAATATCTGATCATGCAAACATTTTGTTGAAAATAGATTGTTCTAAAAAGAAGACATATGACAGATGATGGAGACTCAATTCAGGAATTTTAGAAGATTCTAATCTCGAAGGAAGCCTGGAAACCAGAGATTGCAACATTCGGGAAAATGAAAACACAACATCTATACGATATGGCATAGTTTTAAATCTGTTATGAGTCGGGAACAAATTAGCTGCACGCACAACCTTTGAAAGAAAGGACTGGCTGAAAGATCAAAGATAGAACATGATCTGGAAATGACACAGAAACTATTCGGATCTAAGAGTTTGGGCGGTCTCTTTGAGGCTAAAGTCTATACAATGGCAGACAAAGGACTATTTTATCCTATCCATTCAGTAACCATATAAGTCATGCAGTGTTTCTCCACTTTCAAATCTTATTTAATGTTGTTTTGTACAACACATCACAGAACAAATTCACAGTATTGAAATTTACACATTGCTGTTGTACCTTAATACATTGTCACACAAATAAATCTCAAGTAATTTATTCATCATCATTTTCATTTCTACCAAATATGTAAATCCTACCTATCTCGCCCTCCTACCAAACTAAACTAAACCCTCGTGTTTATTCTACCCCTAGGTTGCACTGATGGTCTGGTTATTTAGGGTGAGGGGATAGATCAAGAAGCTTGCCCTGTCACTTATCTACCCAACTTCAAAACAATGTTTATTTAAGAGGCACATGTCAAAAAACACTATAACATGTGTCATCTGCTTTTCGAATGACATGATTCCAATTGTATTCGTTTTCTTTGAAAAAGCAGGTATTTAAGAAATATACTAAAAAATTGTTACCAATCTTTCTATGATTCCCAAGAAATCACAATAACAAAGGACAGAGATGTGTCAGTGTTTTACCCCACACACTACAACAGAATCTTAGATACTTACAGTCTTTTTGTAGTGTTTGCAGAGCATGTTTCCATCCTTTCTTATTGATCGTGAAAGGATAATCATGCAACCTTTTATCATCTGCCTGGTTGTTCTCCATTTAGGACAGGTCGGATCAGGCCTACCGGTTTCAATGGTTCATAATGATTTTGCCACTTTCTTCAGGGCCAAAGTTACAGCACTGTGTAGTGTGCTGTTCCACAATTTGTTTGCAGCATAGACTTTTGGGTTGTTAATGTACCCCACCTGCAAATGGAAAGAAACAGGGTATGGGCGAATTTGGAAAGAGACACATGATTTATATTAAGTATCACTCTCTGTAACCGTAAGATAAGAGAAATTAACAACAAGTCGCGGCGTAACTAACAAGGGAGTGTTTCTTTATCATAGAACACTATCCCTGACAATTGTACCCGGTATATATACATGGAGTCGTGCTAACTTGACACAACCTGCTTAATGAAGCACTAAACATGGCACATCAACAAAGTAATTATAAGTGTGATGGTAGCCCGCCGCCAGCAAACTTAGAGACTTACAGTTGTTTTCTGAATGCTCTAGGCTTTCGGAACCTTTGAATCAAGACGTCCGAATAGAAGTAAATTAGAGATGCCCCGTCCATATTGACCAACATATGTGGGATTGACAAAATAAGGGCAAGAACCACCATGCCATATTTTAAATCCAAAATGTCACTAAGAGATGAACAGACACAGAGAATGATAATTCATAAAAATCATGTGTCTCTTTCCAAATTACCCCATAACCTGCTTCTTTCCATCTGCAGGTGGGGTACATTAACAACCCAAAAGTCTATGCTGCAAACAAATTGTGGAACAACACACTACACAGTGCTGTAACTTTGGCCCTGAAGAAAGTGGCAAAATCATTATGAACCATTGAAACCGGTAGGCCTGATCCGACCTGTCCTAAATGGAGAACAACCAGGAAGATGGTAAAAGGTTGCATGATTATCCTTTCATAAGCAATAACAAAGGATGGAAACTGTTAGGGAGAATTCGACAAAATTGCTAATTTCCCTTACCTACTGAGTCCCTCAGCAGCTTTGCTGGATTTCTAAGTTTTCTTTTCTTCACCTGGTAAGAGTGTGAGCCTTTTTCCCACTCTTACATGTGTTTTGCTGTGTTTGTTTTTACCATGTGTGTGATCTTGGGCTCTGGAGCCTCACCTATTCCATGGGCATCCTTTTTTTGTGTGTTACACAGCACCTTCAGTGCAGTGACACACGGTTGTCTTTCAGACTTCCCACTGACTACATTTTTCTGGGACTGACTACTGTCTCCCAGAAACATGTAAAGTTGCCATTAACTTTATGTAGTCTCTTTAAACCACAGACCCAGTACACCCCATCTTACATGGAGTATTGGAGTCTTATCCCTTTTTGTCTGTTTCACTTGGAGCACTGTTTCGCCCCCTTTTCATCAAGACTTGCCTGGTGGCAGTGTTAACTACCCTATTTTTCATACTGCGGTTATCTTAAATAACCATGGTATTGTTTTAGGCTATTTTATTAGCCTCGAACATTAACCCGCTTGACCAAATATATTTTATTTCGGCTCTGGCTGGGTTTATTCGCCATTTCTTTGTGTAAAAGTCTGTCTCGTGTTTTACTCTGCGCGCCAAACCAGGTTTGGTCCCTCTGTTCACTGTCTTTTAGCGGGTTTCTGCACAGAAGCCCTCCTTAGGGCGCCTGAGGCAGGATGTGAGGGAGGGGTCTTAGGACCCCTGCCATGGGTTCCCTTGGTAACCCAAGTCGCACTCCTGTTTGATTGGCTGGGTGACTGTCCTTGCCAGGACAGCCACCCTGCTGTGTGATTGACAGCCAGGCTGTATGAATGGAGGAAAACTGCATAAAAAGCAGGTCTCTGGGACTGGAAAGGCAGAGTCGCCACTGGAACGAAGAACCGACGAGGAGCTGACAGAAGAGGACCCCCACAAGGACTGAACCGCCCGGTTAAAAGCGCTGCTGCATGTCAGGATCTTCAGAATCCGACGCCAAGAAAGGACCCTCCAGGAATGTTCTTCCCTTGAGCTGGTGGGACCAACTAGTTCATCCAAACTTCAAGTCAGGACCCCTCCTCTGGTCGAATTTGCTGTACAGAGCTACAGTGGGCCGGATAGCCAGGAAGGTCGGACCCTGCTTGGGTTTTAAGGAGCTCACCTTTTCTTTGTTGCTTTGCTCTGCTGCTGATTTCTTCCCTGGGTAGTGCAGGACCCTCCAGTCTTCCTACTTCTTGTCAGTCCGACAGTTGCTTCAGGAACCGTCAGCCTGTAGGAACTACCAGGAATGTCTGCCTCAGCTACAGCTCCCTCTCCGTTTTAAGGTACTGTGCAAATCCGGTTGTTCGTTTTGTTCAGCCGCGGGGAAAGTGTGTGAAGTCTTTCTCCAATCCGAGGGCTTGTCCTCCTCTTCTCTTTGAACTAACTTTTCTGCCGACCAACTCCGTTCAGAACTCGTGGCACGAACCTTACCGCAAACTACCCTGAACTGTGTGATCTTGCGCAAAAGACTTTTGACCTAGTGACTTTGGCCCTAAGCCTTTTTTACCTGATTCTATCACTGTAGTTCCTCTTGCTCAATTGCCCTGAGCACTTACCTGTTGGTGTGGTTCAATTTCTATTAATTTTGTCTTTCCCTCCCTTTTAAATTGCTGGAGTGCCGAAAATCACCATCGCCGGCTGTGAGCACACCACCAGAATCCTTGATATTGCCAGACTGAAAACAAAGAACTGCAAAAGAGGAAAACAGGAAACAGGTATTTTCCGGTATTAGCCCATTTCCTCGCTGATCAGTTTGTTTTGAGGCCCATTTGTTTACTACAATTTACTGCAAATGGACATGGGGGTTGGGTTTAGGTATTTAGGTGGTGGGGGCTCAGGGAGTTGCAGTGAAAAGTGGTAAAAAAAAATCCTCAAACAAATGGTCCGCAAGCACATTTCTGCGAGGAAACATCAAAGATCCACTTTTCCTGCTGCACATCTCATCTCTGGTACAAGTTACAAATGCAGATGAGATTGGCCTCCTATCCCATTATGATGGGCCTAATGACATTGCACTTCAAAGAACATATGGGGCTCATTACAAGAAAAAAGTGCTAGTAACAGAATTATTGCCACTTTTCCCACTCTGCCATGCTGCGAGTTTGGCCCTGAAGTGGGGGATTTACCTCCAGCATCATGTTGCAAGTAAATCCTTCCACTTTTATGCTGAAAAATCTGCAAAATCTGCAGAATGAGTAGAACAATCGCAGAATTATTGTCACAGTTATTCTGACAAAATCCTCCCTGGAGTCATATGGACTCCAAATTAATGGGGACTAACACCCCCACCTCCATTTGTAATCTGGCGGTAAATCCACCCGGACCAAGTTGCAGTAACGTTAATTCCATTGGGCGGTATTTCGGTAGATTTACCACTGCCATAGCGCCCAACTCATAATGAGCCACATAGTGCCTATTGCTGAGTGCTCTTCTCAAATCTGATCCTGCCCCTCTGGAATAAACCTCTCCTGTGCCCACCATACCCATTCCAGCTACTCTGCTAGCCCTCACCCTACTTGTAAACCCATGCGCTCCCTTTGTACAGCACTCTGCTGCTTCCCTGCTAGGTTCGCTCCTCGTAAATCCCATACATACATACATACATACATATACCTTTGGGTTTTTATAGTTAGAGCACAGAGGCTACTGTGAGAGGTTGCCAGCCCCTGGTGATCAAGGGGGGGCGGGGGCTAGTATATACTTTACTGTATCGAGGCAAGATAATTACCGTTTGTGGAGCCAATTCTAGAGACATTTTGCAGTTCCAGGTGTGCACGCGCAATCCATCGCCACTAGCTTCAAAAAGTAATCTACTCACTTCCAGTGTCCACTGTTTTATGCATATTTCTGATTTTTCCTTTACTTCTCGCCCTGCAATTCTCTTTTTTGTCTTGCTTTTTTAAATGTATTTTTTTTTAAATACAGGTGCCCTGTCTGAAAGGCCTGGAGACGTCTTTTGTTAGTTGTGTGCTCCCTTTGGATCCTATTACAAGGTCATCTGCCAAAAAAAAAAAAAAAATGCGTTTCACTCTGAGCCCATCAGAAAAAGAAGAATTGCAGAACCCACAGAACGAGGGAAAATGTGAAAAATAGATTGTGTTGAGCGCCAAAACAGGGTTACATCATTACTGAAATAAAACAAAAAAACGGGACGCTCCTTTCAGGGGAGAAGCAGCGCTTGAGGTCATCTCAGGTCCGCCGGCAGTATGATGAAGAATGAGAAGGACAGTCAAGAGAGGCAGGAGAAGAAACACCGAAATGTCCCTGCTCAGACTCCTGTAGACTGGTGTGTGCGTTCCTAATCATACGTGTTTTCTAGTTTTTGTTTTTCTGACATTTTTCACCCAGGGAACGTCGATTACAGGGTTAGAGGAAGTGACATCACACACCTGATGACATAACATAAAGCGTCATCCCATGTTGACATCTCAGAGAGTGATGCAATATGGCTGTCGCCATGATGACATCACCAGAAGTGACATCACAAATGGTCACATAAACATCAATAAGCATGAGATTAATAAAATACTAGCACTAAAGTGAATGAAAGGCTATTTTAGTTTTCGGCCCTACACTGACTGCAGAACTGCTTCAATGTGTAATTGGTGCAGTCAGGACATGCGAGTGGCGAGCACAACAGAACCTTCCTGGGTCAGGACAGTCTCATATGTTATGTTATTTGACAATGGCTTCAGTCTCATATGTTATGTTATTTGACAATGGCTTCAAAGAGATGTGGGGTGGAAGGTCCTCAGTAGGACCGCAGTCTGTGCAAGCTTGGTAATAAAAAGAACATTACATTGCATGCAAATAGTACATCAAATTAGATGGCTATTCAGTTACTAGCAGAGATGACTAGCTCAAAACATTATTAAAATCATGCAGAACGTTGTGTTCAGGAGCAGAGAAGGCTGCTATGTGACTAATGGAAGATCTGTTTGTGGGACTCAGCTACATTCTATGAGTTGCATTGCAAGAGGGTGAATGGGTATTCTAAACAGTCTATCACCCCATAGTGCAACTGCCTACAGTTCAGGGCTCTGCATGCGGATGCACACTGAATAACATGCAGTCAATAAGCACTCCCACCTCTGGCCTACTGCATACAGAACCTCTTTCCCTAGCTCACACTGACCCTGCCAATCCTCCCCTCTCTATCCGTCTCTCTCGTTCTCTCTCCATCTCTCTCTCTCTATTTCTCTCTCTCTTTCTCTGTCTCTCTCATCGATACATTGAATCCCATGTGCACCAAAAGAAGGATCCGTGAGTTGGCTGATGAGGAGGAAGGGTTAGACAGTCTGTAATCTGCAGTCAATTACCATAAGCAACAGCTAAGGCTTATGGGAGGAAAGTACCTTTGGTTCAGAGAAAGGGCTACTTGAAATGTGGGGCCACAGTCACCCATTTTGCCTTGCTTAGCATGCCGGTTGGCAGACTGAGGGATGCATTAAGCTCACTCTACCATGAGACTGTTCTCGGTGGCCTGCTGGGAATTCTTCCCATGATGGGAAGGGGCGTCTTGGGCAGGAGCCAGAATCCCTGCTCATTTTATCCAGAGATTTACCTTGCTGTCTTCCTCAGGCCACAAACTCTTCTCACACAGACCACAGTGAAAATCCCTCCTCCACAAACTCTCGCGGTTTTGATATGCGCACAGGCCTTTGGTATCAGTGATGCTGCAAACCTGCAGGGGATTCTTCATGAAGAAAAGTGGAGCAGAAAAGATGGAGGGAGGGGTGTGGATTCCTCACAAATGTGCTCCACCCTGGCATAAAAAACATGACAGTGAGGTGCAGCAACTTCAGGATGGAGAAGAGCAGTGTGCTGGTAGCGCCAGACAGGGGTTCTGAGGCTGGTGGATATGAAGGACTTTCAAATAAGTCTGTAATCTGGAGTTTGCAGTCACTCTGGCCTGTTTCTAGCTAAGAGTCACAGGGGAATTGTGTTACTTGTGCCAACCTTTTTACCAGTGTATGCCTTCCTCTATAGCAGTTAAAGTCACTCCTATACTGCATGCCTATGTCTGGCAGAACACTTATAGCATTACATAATATAATACATCCTCATCTGCACAAGCACCGCTATACATGCTAAGTGCAGCCTTGAATACTGAAGTAGTACCTCACATGCCATGTTAAATCTCACTTTACAGTCATGATATGCAAGGTAAGCCTGTCTAACTTATGTTCTGACATCATATGGCAAGCGCAGCCTAAGTCACCCAAATATTGCCAACTTATGTCAGGTAAAGCGTAATATGCTAGATCTCACCAACCTCAAATCTCTCTGTGCCCACCGTAGGATTCTGATTGCCAAGACCACCGTTGCTTACAGCAGCAACCTCTATCAGGAGCAAATCTCACTTTAAAATAGTATGGTTTATCGGAAATACATAATTTCTCCATTGTGGAGCTTTGCAAATAACAGATTTCAGCATTATCCAGTTAATGGTACTCATTTTATCAACATCAGAAGGAAGAAATGCTGGGATTCAAACCTCTGATCTGCTGTTAAATGGAAGCAGTTACAATCGTCAAGCAAATCATATATGGGCCTCATTGCACGGACGGCGGTAAGGATTTACCGGTACCGGTAAGGGCACTGGTACGGGTAAACCCTTACCGCCTTACTACGAGGTCCCTTTGCGGGTTGGTACTTTAACGTCTGCTGTTTAGCAGGTGTTAAAAACCAACCCGCAAAGGGACCAGGGTGCTAATTACGGTACCGCAATTTGCGGCACCGTAATTAGCGCCTTCCCCATTCCCATAGAGCCCTATGGGTCAAAAATGGGAATGGGGAAGGGCAATGGGGGAAGGGGGAATTACGTCTCGAGAAACCTTGGAATAGGGCGGTAATTCTTTCCTCCAAGGCGGTTCTGGTATTTTACCGGCATGGACCAAGGTGCTAATAACACCTTGGTCCTCCGCCTACCGTGTAATGAGGCCCATCTGAGCTATCTCCATCTCTGTCCCAATACCAAAGAAAAAGAGGATCATGTTTGAAAAAAGTAAGTAGAGATGAGAGCATTGTGTCATTTGTGATGAGGTGTCACACATAACACATAAAAAATCCCACTTAACAAGACTGCAAACACACACACGCGCGCATACTCACGCACACACATACAGTTTCGCTCACAAAGTTGTACAGACAAATACAGCTCCTGGCAAGAGCTATTCTGTAAAATGTTTCATTTACTTATGCAAATAGTGAAAGCTTGCACTATTGCAGAAACCGCCTGTTGGGGTGGCAGTCATAATTTTAAAAGGATGAATGTGACTTCTCACACGTAAAGTTCAAACCCAAAGTGATTCATTTCAGGGCAACCGTGTTGTTTCACTGAATAATAAATTGCTTGGTGACATCTATGTGCAAGGCCATTAAATCATGGGCCACAGTGGCAGAGGAAGAGTACCAAGGGCCTGATCAGCTGCTTCTGTGGCAGCTGGTGAATTTTGTATTGGCAGAGTGTAAATATTTGCCACAAATATGCAAGAGTGACACAATGTAGCGAGGTAGCCCGAACCAATGAACAGGGGTTTCAGGTGAGCACGAAGGTCACAGCTGCCTGATAAAAGAATGGCATGCCACAGTAAGAAATGGCTAGACTGACTGCACCAAAATTCCAGCCTAGCCATGTAATAACACTTATCACGCATGTTTTATCATAGATGATCAGTATAAAATATCTCACTCTCCCTCCACCCAAATCAGTGTCCCTTGCTGGCATAAAACCCTACACAAGCATATGCACATTCATCCGCTAATTCACTTGCTCATTGAAGCAAGCATTCAGGCAGCGTTCACTTGCTCATTCAAACAGCATTCTCACCGCATTCACACAGGCACCCAATCAGCCATGCATCATAGCCTCACTTATCCACTCACGTAGATTTATACACATAACATATACATCATATACATTCAACATTTTAAATCTACCATCGGCCTCAGTCTGAATGCTGTTCCTCGCTGAGATGTCTCCCTTGACAAGGGCCCTCCGATCCCGCTCACAAGAACATTAACCAGGAAGAACAGAGCGCTTCTGTGTTCCTCCTGCACATGCACTCAGGAGCTCCAGGTTGTCAGCGCACCGTTCAGTCTGAATGTGCTTGGAGGTACTAGAGCACCCTTTTGCACAATCAGACATGCATTTCCTCAGCATGCATCCCCAATGAGAACTTTCAAGGCTGTGGAAATGTGTCCAGCCTTGCACGGTTCATTGGACATGCACACTTGGGAACATAAACTATCAAAGGGAAACCTTGTTTCTCTTTGACAGTTTAACCTGCGGATATAATGGGCAAGGATACTGGGGGGTCCTCACCCCCTTGCCCATTACAGATGAGCCACCCCTGGCTGCTACAGCTTATTGACAAGCATGAATTGGGAAGTGTAGATTGGCATTTAATTTCTGCACACGTTTTTTACCCATTTTTAGTTTATGTCACTGAAGTAAGCGACCGGGAGACTGTTGCGTTAATTACTTACGATTATAAGTGGATTGCATGGGATAATATGAGCCCTGCTCTCATAGCCACTCCAACCATCCTCCGCTCCCTTCTTGCAGTCTCCTCTATCCAGACTCAACCTATTGCATCACGTCATAGGTCTTATGATACGATACATCCCAGCACTACACACCCCCTTTCTTTCACAGCAATGTTTCTGATGCTTCCACTAATCAGCATAATCAACCAGGTAACATGGTCTTCTATAACTCCTTCCCCGTCTTAAAGTAGACAGTGATATATCTGGTATGTCTAACAAGGAAGATGTTCCAATTCTTTCAACACTCCTCCTCTCACCAACCTCACCACTCACATCGTCCATCCTTCTCCCCATCTCTACAACCAGTTCGATTCCATTACCATCACCCTTTCCATATTCCATACCCTACCATCTTTCATCCTCAATGCATGCTTAAACAGCTCCATCACCTCAATGGGCTCATACCATCGACAGCCATCACCACACAATGCACTGGGCAAATTGATTCTGACCCAACCTCCCACCAGGGGAACATTGCATCACCTGAACCATCTGTTGTCCTGGGCAGACTTATTCTTCAATTGACATCTTCAAATCCTCTCTTCCACACCAATCAACTTCACCTCCACCCTGGACACATCACCGATCCAGCCAGGACAGAGCCTAGTTGTACCCTTTATTCCTCCACTATATTTGAATGGGGAAATGCCTCTAGTGCAGAGTGGAGTAGATCTATGGGCAACAATCGTCCTCCGTACCACTTCCTTCCATTCCTTTCCTTCGGACCATGCCCATCTGATGGCATCCTTAATTATTCAGTTATACCTCTCCACAACTCCATTTGTTTGTGGATGGTACATAGCACTTGTCATATGAATAATGGCTCTCTCACCGAAATATATCTCCATCTCTTTTGATTTAAACTGTGAACCATTATTGGTGAGAACTACACCAAGGAAGCCTTCACGCTCACACAATTCTTCCAAAATCTCAGTTATTATTTTTGTGGTGACATGAGGTGTCATCTTTACATCTGCCCACCTTGTCAAAACATCCACAACCACAATGCAGTATGTCTGACATTCATCACTCCATATTGGTCCAAGCACATCAATCACCAATGTCTCCCATCTTGTTTCTGGTCTGTCCTTAAAGCCATGTGACACCTCTCACTTAAACACACTTTGTCACTATTAGGGCAAAGGATACAACCTTGTAGTTTCTTCTCTAACTTTGGATTGCTTGCTGGCCACCAGTAACTGTTCCTTATACTGTGCTTTGTCTTCACAATCCCCTGATGACATTCATGAGCAAGGCATATTATTTTCTTTCTCAATCCCTCTAGAGGTACTAGTTTGTCTCCCCTCTTCAGAATGCCATCGCTCACATGTAGTTCATTTCTTAAGTTCCATAATCTTTCAACACCCGCTTCTCTCGCTTTGTCTTTATGCAATTGTCCTTCCAACAAATCTTTAATTATAGCTTGCATGTTGTCGTCTCGCCGACACAGTGAAAGTCAGAAAGCATTAGTAGAAAGCGCTCGGCCCCACTTGACGCAATCACGTGACAGGCAGCCATTTTCTGAGATCAGGCAGTGCTGTGAGGATCTGAAGCTTACAAGCTTTTTTACTGTGATGAGTAAAATGTCACAAGTTGCAGATCATCGTAACACTGCCTGATCTCTGAAAAAGCTTTCCCACTTTCACTGTTTTGGCAAAACTCAACGGAGCTTCCTTGTTGCTCTGTGCTCCATCGTAGACACACTCTCAGTTTCTTTCACCACTTTTAGCTCACCTTGATCACCTCGTAGCAGGCATTGCCTTCCGTCTTCACACTGGCCATTTTATTGGAGGCAGGGCTTGCTCGCCGCTCATTGTCACTTAAACTAAGCGACCGGGAGACTGTTACGTTGATTACTTTACTTTATTTATCATTATAAGTGGATTGCCTGGGATAATATGAGCCCAACTCTCAGAGCCATTCCAACCGCCCTCCGCTCCCTTCACGTGCTCTCTTCTCTCTGGGCTTGACCTATTGAATTGCGTCATAGGTTTTATGACGCAATGCATCCCAGCACTACATTCACGTGTCGACCAAATATCTTTGCCCGCACTCTCAGGGCTTGGTTTGCCAATAGACAGTAAAAGCACACGACTAAAACTGTTTCATGTTGACAACATCAGTTAGTTCTAGGATTCAGTGATTCGGAAAAGTGAAGTTAAAAGGTGGGCAGCGTATAGTTTAAATATGTTTGGAAAAAAGTAGTCTATGTCATGATACTTGCAGAGCTTACCAGTCACCCAATACAGGCATCTTAGTGCTAATGCTCAATGAGAAATACATTAAATAATACTAAGCTTAGATGAGGTCTCAGGTAGTATGGCGAAACATAACATTTTTCAGCTTTGTACTAGAAATAAAAAGTTTGGGGATGCACCCTAGATTGTAGGGGTGCAAGGTTAACTTCTGGGCTACAGATGTGATAAAGAGTAATCATAAGGTATCAGGCACTGAATCCGGGACATTTTCAGGTGGAAGGAGCTCCAGGCGTGCACTGGATGGTTTGTAGATCTTGAACCTATCTGAGACAGATGAAGAGAAAGATCCACAAATATATGAATGGATCATGCAGAGGACCATAGCCTTTTAATAGGATCCTCCTAGATACTGGCAAACAGAAATAACATGAACATTAGCAACAATCATGGGTCCCAAAGACTGAACTGCCTGAAGACAGCTTAGGGCAAATTGGGAGTCTCAAATAGGCTCCATTGTTGTAATTGAGGCACGTAGTCACAAGGTCACAAGTGCCTGAGTAACAGCGGCAGATTAACCAGATGTGCATGATTCCTTAAAATGGTCCCAGCAAACCTGGACCATCTTGGAAGTCTAAGTAATATGGGGTAGTAATGAGAGCCTTCTTTCAAACCAAATTTAGTAGCAGGTTGAATTAAAAGCCAAAGCAGGTTTAGGTAGACTTATTGGACTTAATAAGTAATTCCACCTATCCTTGGTTAGAGCAGCTGGATTAAAAACTGCAGTGTGAGTACGTTATTTTCTTTCTTTGTCTTATGTTGGTGACGCCCTGCGGGAACTGTGGCCGTTCCCTTCTCTCTTGCCTTCTCATGAACCTCGATCCTAACCCAAGCATCTGTAACCCCGGTTAGCAATTGTAATTGTAATTGTAATTATTTATGTGTAAAGCGCTTATACACAAGTGAAGTGCTTCAAAGCACTTCTAGGCGGGAAGGGAACAAGGGAATACAGTCATCATTCTTAGGCTTTGAAGTTTTCGAATGAACTAACAAAAATAACTAGCATACTAGGCCAGAGGCCTATCTACTAGTGAAGTGCTTGACAAAGGGTGAGGCGAGAAAAAGTGGGGGGAGAGGGAAAGGAACATACAGATCAATAAACTACAGTACTGGTCTTGCAAGCCTATGAATGAGTATTTCAAGCACGACCAGGCTACGGAGTGGAGACAGAGGGAGGACTGGACAGACATACTTGATAGGCCTAGAACATTTGAGATCATGTAAGTGCACAGAACAGGAAGTGCAATGGAGGGGGAGGGGGACTAGTGCGCCCAGTCCAGCAGGGGCCAGGCTTAAGTGCAGAGAGGTTGCCCCTATCATGGAGCATATTGCAGTAGTGCTAGGCTGAGTGCAGAGGTCCGGAGGCAAGTGCAGGAATGGCGGGGGAGCCTGGGAACTGTGAGGCTCTGAAGGTGCACCAAGCGACCAGTCAGCTAACTTAGCAGGTTGGGTAAGAGAAGGAGGGAGGGAAACAAGCAAAGAGAAGGAGATTAGCAGGGGATAGGCAGAGAGAAAGAGGAAGAGAAGAGGAAGGTCTTAAGGAGTTTCGGTAACTTGAGGCAGTCCGGCTCAAGATGGAGAGAGGAAGGTAGGCTGTTCCAGAGGGAGGCACCTGCAGAGGATAGAGATCTACCCCCAAATCTCTGTTTGGCGAAATGGCTCACCCGCAGAGGGTTGGAGGAGCCCGAGCAACAGCTCTAGAAGGAGAGTATTTGGGGTGAGACTGTTGTAGATAGTAAGGGCCCTGGCCCCAGAAAGCCTTGTGGTCTATACAGAGGGTATTGAGCTTGATCCTTGCAGCCATGTGGAGCCAGTGGAGAGATTTCAGTTCTAGATAGATTCAGTCCCTGGATTGAGGCCAAGGATAAGTCTTGCAGTTCTGTTCTGGATAGGTTGAAGAGGTCGGAGAGTAGAATTAGGAAGATTGAGAGGGAGACTGTTGCAGTAGTCATCTCTGGGGAGAACCAGGGATCTAGAGACAATGAGCCTCTGCAGTAAGGTGAGAAAAGGTAGAATACCTCTGAAGAGGTGCAGCTGGTTGTGGGACTTTTTGGACATGTCCGAGATGTGAGAAGAGAAGGAGAGAGTAGATTCGAAGATGACCCCCAGATGTTTTGCCTCACTGGTGGGTGTGGACGCAAGACAAAGGAAGGCCGGCAGAGTGAGAGTGGGAACGTGGGAGCAGGGGGATGATCTCTGTCTTGCTGGCATTAAGGCAGAGGTTGTTAGCAGGACACAGGACTGAATTGCGGACAGTCAGGAATGAGCGAGGAGGAAGAAGAGGCCGAGGGTAGCCGGAAAGAGAGCTGTGTGTCATCCGCATAGCACTGAAAATTGGAGGTAAAGGCAAGATGTTGTTGGCCAACCGGGCCATGTAGACATCGAAAAACCAGGGGGATAGATTAGATCCCTCGCAGATGCCACAAGTAGAGAGAGAAATAGCGGAGAGAAAGGACCCAGTTTCCAACTGGAAAGGACTGTCAGGGAGAAAGGACGCAAGCCACGCCAGGGCCTGATTTGTCATGGCCAGGGTATCACAGAGACAGGAGATCAGGATGTTGTGGTTTACTGGATCAAAAGCAGAGGAGAGGTCAAGGAGAATGAAATTCAGAGGGAGAGTTGGAGTCAAGGTTTGAGAGCAGGTCTTCACGGGTGATCAGAAAAGCTGTTTCCGAGCCTCTGGATGCTCTAAAGCCAGACTGATGGTAATGGAGATGCTCAGGGGCAACATGTTTGCCTTGGAAGCAAGACGACGCAGAGCACCACAGGTTTGATCCCCAGGTCTGTGCTTAGAAACCTCCGGGTATTAAGCGCGTTAGAAATAATCATATCATATCATAACCAATATATTCAGTGTGGAGGGTTATATGAGAGATAGCCAACTTCTCCAGGAGTTTGCCCAGGAAAGAAGTAATGGAGACCGGGCGATAGTTAGCAAGAATGGAACGGTAGTCAGAGGGTTTTTTGAGAAGAGGGTGCACAATAGAGTGCTTGACAGAAGTGGAGAAGACTCCATTGACGAAAGAGAGGTTGCAGAGACCTGTCAAGGCTGGAGCTAGAGAGTCAACGTTGTCTTTCATGGCTTTGGAGTGGCAAGGGTCCACCTATTTGGGGAAAGCTTTCATAGACCGGACTTGTCTAGAAACCTCCTCAAGTGTGACAGGGGAGGGGGAGGAGAGAAGGGGGATTGGTGAGGGGTGCCAAAGTGGGCCCCGGAGATGATGGTGCATGAGTTTGTGCAGAGGCATGAGAAGACAGGATGTGCTGTGTTTTGGGAGCGAAGTGTGCAGCCAGGGCCTGGCTGTGTGCAGTAGAGGCTGAGGCTGCAGTAGGGTTGGCCAGCTCCTTACAGACTTTTAAAAGTTTGGCCGTATTGTTGAAAACCGCAGAGATGCGGGTTTGAATATGGCAGGCCAGTTTATCAGGAGGGTGCACCTGAAGATCGCCATTTCTGCTCTACTTCCCTGCACTTGCATTTAATGTCAGCTAGATTTGACTCGTACCAAGAATTTCACTATTTGGGAGGCTTCAGTTGGACCCTCATGATAGAAGCAAGGATGTTGAGAGCATTGGAGATGGAAAGGTGAAAGTTAGAGAGGGCTGTGTCAGGGTGGGTGTCAGCTACAAGAGTAGGAGGAGGGGAATAAGTGGAGGCAAAAGCAGCCACTGACACTTTTTTCATGAGTCAGAAGACCTTGTAGGTAGGAGACAGTGCAGGTTGTGCCAGTGCTTAAGGAGAAGATAGCTCCAAGTGAGATGAGAGAAGAGAGTGATCACCCATGAGAGCGGAGAAGTGAGGGGGATAGAGAGAGGGATGTCTGTGGAGATGAGAGCCTCCAAGGTGTGGCCAGCAGTGTGTGTCAATTACTATCAATTGTTCACACCTACTGTCTAAGATCTGGATTAGACTGTTTATGTTCTCGCTAAAAGCACCCTCACTGACTCTCTCAGGGACTTTCTAACTTTACCTACTCTCACCACAGGCTAGTGTTCTAATGGGGAATGGGGCTGTGCCTTCCAGTCACTTGCCCTGTAAGATTTACCTTGTTTCAAACATGACCAGCTTTACCTTACCCTTTTACTCTACAATATGCTTTCTCTCCCCTGACTTTTCCCCTCCAAATGTCTGTCCATCTGATTATTTCACTCCTCTTCTCTCCTGTCTCCACCCTTTAGGGTAACTCATCCCAATATACTACTAACACTGCTCTCATTCTACTACTACTCCACTTCCCACACTACTAAACCTCCTTCCACACTACTGCACCTCATTCCACACTACTACTCCTCCTACACTACTTCTCCTACACTACACTCTTTGGGCCTTCTACCGCCACCATCTTGTGAGGCCAAAAACATCGGGGTCATCTTCGACTCCACTCTCTCCTTCACCCCTCACATCATGGACCTTACCTAGAAGTCCCATTTCTAGCTCCACTGCCTCAGAGTTATTCTTCCTTTTCTCACCTTCCCACAAAAGCTCAACGTCTCCAGAGCTCTGGTCCTCTCCAGGCTGTACTACTGCAATAGCCTCTTTCTCAATCTCCCTCTTTGCTCCCTTCGCTCCCTCCAGCTAATCCAGAAAATAACTGCAATACTTATCCTTGGCGTCAGCCTTAAAAACTCTCCACTATCTCCTGGTGGCTGCAAGGATCAAATTCAACACCCTCTGCATCATCCACGAGGCCTTCTGGGACCTGGGACCTGGGACCATGCTATCTCCAACTTTCCCTTCCTAAATACTCCCCTACTCAATGTGCGGATGCTCAACCCCTACGCTCCTTTAATTCCAACTCTCTGACAGTCGAACGCTTCTCCAAGCAGAGAGTGGGGGTGGGGGCGGTCTCTCTCCTCAGCTGGTGCCTCACTCTGCCAATGCACTTGCATGGCTGAATGCCGCAAGGCTTAGTAGGACTTTGACTGTCTATTACTGTTTTTGCCATTGTTATCATTCCCCAGGTTCCCTTAACATTTTGCTTTATGGTGCTTTGAAACACAATTCGGTTGTATAAAGCACCTTACACATTCTCAATAAAATAAAAATAAATAAATACACTAATACTCCTACTTCTCCCACACTACTACTCTGCCACCCTTCTTGTTCCTGGTACTATTCTTCTCACATCCACATTTTACACTACCCTCTCTACACCCACTTTGCACAAACATGCACACTCACACGGCAGAACCACTATAATTACTATGCCAATGCCCCACCGGATACAAAACTCTTGGTTGTCATCCACCACATCCCATACACCCACACTTCCAGTTTCTAGTCCCTTGTTTATATATCCATCCTTTTGTGGGGTTTGGAGAGTTTCCCTTCCCAATCTCTTTCCTAAATACCCCACCCTGGGTGTGTAAGTGTGGAAAAACACTTACAAATGAGCCTTGGCCCTGCCCAGTTCCTCCACGTGGGCTTGCCGACAGGGAGACCTTGCGGTGGTGAAAAAAAATGTGTCGAAGTACTTTCATTGGGCCCCAATTGGCAAAGATCCCATCGGTAATTTTGGGAAACATTTACCTAGTTTTCCCTAGTGCAAAAAACATTGAAGCCACATTAGAAAACCAATCCACCATGGCAAGTGCAATTTAGCACGGTTTTAGCACTAGAGCAAACATTGGCCTAAAGTAAATAAAACATATGCTTTCAATGGACCAGGGCAAACGTTCGCCTAGTGCTAATACCAGTCAGTATTAGCAATAGGGCAAACCTTGCCCTAGGACAAAAATGCAATGAAAGAAAAGATCTTTGCCCAGGGGCAAAGTTTTCCCTAGTGTTAATACCATGCAAAATTGCACTTTAAATAGTGCAAAGGTTTCAGAATATGGAAACGTAGAACATATCATGTTCTTTATACTGTATTAGACAATTGGTAACCAAAATTACCATCCTACATGTTTCGACCCGCTGGGTGTTTTTCTACGCCAACAGTAATCGTTCACTCTGAGCAACAATCATATCAACACCCGAGTTATGAAACCAAGATAAGAAGATAGAAAAAAGATTCAAAATGTGCAAGGCAAGAAAAACACAATCAATGACCATATCAGCATAAACAGTCACAAATAGAATAGTCATAAAGCATGTTCAAATTGAAAGTAAGTCCACAATTGCAAAAGAACAAACCATAAAACATAACCAGGAGAACAGAAATATGAGATCAGTTAACATATTGGCCATTTTTAATCTCATCATATTGTCAATGATAAGTAAGATTAACTGAAGAGAGAATACCACGGGAAGAGGGGGAAACCTCATCTAGGTTTAAATGAAAAATAAATGAGTAAAAAACAAATGTTTAGAGGTACCTCTACCTTTAACTATCTATATATTCCATTCATTATGCACAGAATCACAGTTATCTGTGCCTTGCAAGTAATCCCAAATTACATATAGCGATCCTCAAAATGCGAGTATGTGCGGATGCACAATGTTGAGGTTGGCGGACCCAGATTTAGCTGAGCTGCCCGATAACTCGCAAGAAGACAATAACAAAGTCAACACAATTGTCCATTAAGCCCCGTGCTGGATTTTGACATTAGCGAACATTAGAAAAGTGATATAACCTGCATCTACTTTTAGGCCTTCTCCCATTCGTTTCTCCTTAGAGAAAAAGTCAACATTTCTGCACAGCACACAGTAAAAACCACTCGACAGAATTGGAGCCGAAGAGTTGACTCGATTTCTGGGTGGGGTCTGAGGTTATTCCGTCCAGTGGCTGTTAAAATATTTGACGGAGAAGGGGTGTACTCTTCTCCCAAATTATTGCTATATCTCCCTTGGTGCTTTGCAGCAGAGACGCTTTCCAGAGGCTTGATGCAAGAGATAACCGGGGTTATTACGGGAATGACTGGGGTTAGCCAAAAACTAAAAGTTTAAAAAATTTGGAGGAGGAAACAGGATGAAATGGCATCAGTCTAGAAGTGAGGAAGGGGAAAGAGAATACTGTGTGAAATTGGAGAGTTAGGGGGAGTGGAGACCAAGTTCAGAGCTTGAATGTTTTCACATAACCAGGGTTATAGTGAAAGTGTGTCACACGAATAACGCTTTGAAACTTTACCGATAACCACCCTTATTTTATGGATAACCACAGGTATTTGTAGTACATGACTATCATTGGGGTAAAACTAACCACGGTTTTGGTAAAACATTTTTTTAAAAGAGAGAATTAAAAAAATCTGATTAATACCTAAATAAAGTGGAATGTTACAGCTACAGTGAGGTGGGGGTAATGGATTTGATTGAAGACTATGGTTACAGGGTTACTTTAAGGAACCAAATGGTGCAATATGGAAAGTGGACACAGTTGAAGGCCATGGTTAGTGAGCCCCTTTAGGAAACCTATTGGAGCAATATGTAGAGTGGCCATGGCCGAGGGCTAGTGACCTGTAAAAAATGATGGTATAACAAAACCTTTGAAATTTACTGAAAACATCTTAGTTAAGATGCAGTTAGGTTGTGCAGACCTAACGCAACAAAACCCTTGAAATGCAGTGGATGTGAGAAATCATGACCAGTTTAACATGATGGGTTCCCGTTGCAAAGACCATGAGCAAGCTCATACATATTGTAAGAGAAGGCATTCACAATGACATACATAATGTCATAATATGGGACATGGCATTTTGAGGAACATCATAAGGAACGCACCGAGGGACACTGGTCATGACTTCCCACATCCGCTGAATTTAAGGGTTTTATTGCGTTAAAACTGTACAAATTTACTGTACCTTAACTAAGGTTTTGTCAGTGAATATATGTGTATATGAGCAACAAGAACAAGCGTCGCCATTTTCCGATTTTGCAAATGTGCCACACACATATCACAGAATCACTCCAAAACGTTTTCAGCCTGTGATTTTATTTCGGCAAGGCAGTGAAGACAAAACCTGATGGGTTTTGCTCCTAACTCGCCGCTAGCTCATAAGATGTTAATACTGGGCTACTTTTAAAAACAAGTGCTTGAAACTTTTTGAGATACAAACTTGAGTTCATCATCTCTTTCAAAATTGTTTTAGTGACAGGCTTACTTTGTCGTGCATGACTGTCGGCCATCTTATAACATATACAGACATTGGGCTTCATTACGTCTGTGGCGGTAAGGCAACAACGGCGCTGGTAGTGCCACCGGCGCCATTGTTACCCTGCTGCCACATTACGAGTTCTGCTCGCGGGTGCCGCTCTGCACGCCTGCTCAGACCATGCATGCAGTGCGGCGCCCACAAGCAGAACGGGATGGTAGTGACGGTACCATTATGAACGGTACTACTGCTACCATCCTCCACATTCCCATTCAGACCTATGGTGGCTCAAATGGGAATGGGGACATACCTGCTCCGGGTCCCACACAAGGGGAATTACCGGGCCCGCCAAGGTCAGAATGGCACAGTAATTCACCATTTCGAGGGACCCAGAGCCGGACCCGATTTTGGGGGTAGCCATGCCCTTAGTAAGGGCATGGCTACCTCCAACCTTATAATGAGGCCCAATGTATCCTAATGTATCAATGTACAACATGTAAATGCATTTCCCAGCTGTACGTACCCTGTAACTAAGTACCCTACAAGTAACAGCACCTCGATGCCGAAGGGCTGTTTGTGCGCTATACAAATGTAAAAATAAATAAAAATATAATATCATGAAGCGCACAGAGGCAAGTGCTGTTGTTGCAGTTGGCTCAGGAGTGCTCCTACTATTGATGAGTCAATGAGTATGCCTGATCGTAGTGAGCCTTCAGACAAGGATGAGGTGGTAGTCGAAGTGAACATTATTACCAGTGATTGTGTTCATTAGTCTTTTAACACGAATCCCATCCCTACCTCGCTCCCAGAGATTCCTGTAGCCTCAGAACGGACTGTTTCTAGGGTGGCCAACTTTCCAAAATGTTTTCACAGGACACTTTAGAGGTGGTAGCGCAACAGAATCAGCCTGTAGTGCCCGCAATTTCATACAATACCATATGCCTGCCCCCATCAACTTTTTGGGTGAAATTAGTTGCACATGGCATTTTAACACATACACAGAACAAAAAAATAACACAACTCTAGGGCCATTAAACATGCAGGAAACTCACCTACTAGAGCTTTAACAAGGCTCTTAGGGTCAAAATACATGCAGGCCTCCTCATTTGCATATGCGCTGACACCAACAGAATTGACTTACCAGACAAGGGAATTTACTTGATACTTAAATGCACCGTGGGAAGTGACATTACAAGATGATTCCATAAGTAAGCAGAGTAGCGAATAACTGTGGTATGAAATATATGAGTGCCACTGTTATGTTTGTTTGTTTGAATGTTTATTTATTTATATAGCCCACCTAACCCAGAGGTATCTGTGCGCATTTTGCATGGTTACATATATATCCGGACACAGGAAGGAGTGATACATATGCACAAGATAATTTACGCAGCAGTACATAATATTTACAGAGGACAGTTATCATATAAGAAACAACTCTATGGTCACTGGGATTTTTTTGCAAAACAGCATGTTACGTTGACATAAGTTATGAGCTGATTCACTCACAGAGGCTCCAGATAAAACATAGGGAGGTTAAATGATTTGCCCAGGATCACACACTTTGGTTAAGTGAAGAAACCGGGATGTGAACAATTAAAGCAATTTAACACATATGTTCCCGCATTTACTTGGTATACATATTTATTAAGGTTTTGCGTTGGGTTTCTGTGCCTACATGTGACTTTCTCTATAGCAATGCCTTGAAAGGAACCCACATTACAAATTAAACTAGCTTTTCATAACATACTAACCTTACACTATATAGTCATAAAATATGTTTAGCAATAATAGTGTGTCTTTAATTCTATTCTTGCCATCGTGCATAGAAAGTCACAGTAGTGCCAGGCAAATTAATCTGAGCCTAGATCTCACTTGGGTTATAAACCCAAAGGCATTACACAGCATGCAGTTAAGTTCCCTTCCCATTTCTTATCAGCCCCATTCACATTTCTTAAGGGACAGAAGACCCTGCTTATAGCCGAACTGCCTCCCATCAGTGTCTAAATGCTCCCATTCTAATGCTCTGTTTACACGGACACGTGAAAAGCCACTCTGCTGCCTGGCACTCTTCAAGGTATTACCTAATTTGATCGATTTTAATTGATCGAATGGTACATCTGGCAGAATGCGGCCAGTACCATTCGATCGATTAAAATACGATCCATTAAAATCAATTAAATTGGGTAATCACTACCGAACATGGGGAGTGGGGGTGTCTACTGCTACACATATTTCGGAAGAGAGAAGGGGACCCTGCGGCATTGGATCCGACCTGCGTAAGAGGGACTGAACTGACACTGCACGGTCAGAAGGAAGCGGACATGCAAAAGGTAAGTGGGGGAGGCTGGGGATGTATTGGGAGGTCGTGGGCATAGATTTATGGAGTTTGGCCAGAGCAAAATGAGTTTTGTGGCAAAATTGACTACGTTCAATTCCACCACAAGCAATTCTGCCACGGCCAAATCACACAGACCCCTCTTCACTTTCACACGAAAATGTGACCACTGGAAACGTCGAATAGACAGCGTGAGTGCAGCATCCTGCAAACCTTTTGCAGTACTGGAAAGGAGTCTGCAGATCGCAGGATCCAAACTGTCATTTCGGGACATCTCTGCAAAATGCAGGGCAGGTTGCCACCCTAAATGTGTTTCTTCTGAGGCATGTGAGTTGAAGGGATGGGGTGGGGTGGAAGGAGTAAGTACATGGCAAGAGGGGCAAATGACAAAGTATTTTCCAAAGTTATGCTCCACTCCAGTGCTCAACAGTCGTATTTTCCCACAATTCCTCCTTTTTGGGCCCTGAGGCACAATCCAACAGTAGCAGATGTAATGGTGTGATTGAGTCAGAATTGCTGATGGCTTCTGCGATAGCTGCTCCCACTTCGGGGGGCCATGGATATTGTTGATGATTGCACTGGTAAATTGATGCCAGATAGTGACACAGCGAGGAGAATAAGAGTAGGGTTTCCCGGATCTGGGACTCTGAGAAGGTCGGGAACTCACGCAAGTAGAGGATTTAGCTGACATTTCTGTTAGTTGGGGCATATTTATTCCCTCATCATGTTTGTCAGATGAGGCCAATGGCAAGTCTGACTTCAGTCTACATTACCCCCTATTATGCCCCAAAGGACGCTGGGGGTCCTGTATCTGCATACCTAAGTTCCTTGTCAGCTTTGAACCTTGGCCTACAGTCACTTGTTCGACTCCATGATAATATCAGGTTTGAGACTAAAAGGCACACCATTTACCTGATAAAAATATTGTGGCGTAAAAATCAGTTGGAAAGTGATTTTTTTTTAAACTTAACGAGATCCCGCCTATAATTCAGTTGAAAGGGAGGCAACATTTTGAAATTGATGCAGATTTATAAAAAATGAAAGTTGCATTATAAAACAGGCAACAATGAGGTGGCAACACAGATGGAGTAACAACAGTGTATGAACACCCATCCTGTGTATGAGCCACCAACAAAGAGCCAGGCCTTCAGCACCCCACCAGAAATGGTCTCGCTTTTTTTTCGTTTTGGCTATAAAGTGGCATTCAAGTGCCTTTTATAAGAAACTCTGATTCATTGGAATACAGCCAGGGAGAGATAGCATATGAGAAGGGACACACTGCTTGTTGATGCAGTTTAATTATTTACCCACCCATTGACTTCCCATGGCCACCTTAATCCCTATGGCCATTCCCACCCACGTCCTGCCCGTCCCCGCCCAAACACACCCTTCTGGAATCTCGTTCAGCTACCTTTATCAAGCCTTTAAATCAAACACTGCACTTGAATAGCCTGCCAGGGTGTTTTCAAAGAAGTCTTCTGAGAGCTAATGGTTTAATTGGTGCTGTAAATACATTCCCGGTGAAATAAAAATGTCTTAACCAGGCCTGCCTTTAGCCCTTTCATTTATCAGCAGTATGCATGCTCTTCACTGAAGTCCCGTTAAGAACAAGCATTGGCAAAGCCAACAGTTTCAGCTTGTGTATAAGAATTAGTTAGGCATTTGTCAGGTACTGTCGAGTTGCTCGCATCATTTTCCAGCTGCTACTACTAAAGGGCAGTTAATAGCATGATGGCAATGTATATGGCCAATGCCTTCCCCATGGCTACACAAAGGCAAAACTGTTGAGTTTGCCAATGCTTGTTTTTCTTTGGTATAAGATTATAGAGGAAAAAGTTCTTAAATGATAGCAGCTGAAACTCGCTCACGCCAGTAGCACCGGTTCTCTAAAAACATACTTGCATTGTTGTACATTTCTAAGCTCCAAAAGATTAGCTCAGCAACCTCCATGTATTTACTCAAATTAACATTTACATTTCTTGCTGGGGTTGGCGTTCTCTTTCTTTCTTTTCTCGCCAATGTGCAGAGTCATCGGAACGTAGGATGCACGAAGCGTGCGTGAAAATCTTTACGGTTTTGATGAATCCAGCTGAATTCCAAGGTGGATGAAGAGGGCCAGGCAATTAGACTGTGGACGGGCATGGGCAGTTTGCAGACAGCAGGGCTGGCAAATAAAGGCAGCAATGAATGGAGACATTTTGTGGGTACCAACCTTGTTCACGGTCCAGCAAACACCTTTTATTGTTAGGATTTTCCAGGTCTGAGCAGTTTGTCCGATCTCCTTGCAAGACCTGTCTGCCTACAGAAGTCAAACAGCACACTTGCCTCCACAAACGAGCAGTTCAAGTATTTTTTTTTTTAAACTGTTTATTAATGATAATGATGTGTTACTTATATAGCGCCTTGAACCAAAGTGCTTTACAGAGCACAAATTTACATACAATATCACCCAACCGAACTTGGTACTCATTTATCGACCTCGGAAGGATGAAAGGCTGAGTTGGCCTTGCCGTGATTCGAAACTGGGTCCTGCAGATCACGCGCAGATCGCAGCAGCGAGCGCTCAACCCGCTGAGCTATCTTATCGGCTTAACATTATTAACAGTGGCAACTTTGCGGAATCATCAAACCTTACATTCAGCACATAGGCACATAAGCAGAACATCCTCAATGGATGTCTCCGAGTTTGCATGATCCTGTTCTGCTTGATCTCTAAGGAAGCGAGGAAACTCTGACCATATGTCCTTGGGTCTACTACTAGAATGTACTCAAGGCGCCTAAACCTCCTTGGTGTCACTGGCCCACATTACACCATTTAGCCATTCATGGATCATCAGTGGATTATGCAATGTCCATTTGAGCAAAATGCGTCTTCTAGCTAGCAATAACGCCAAGTTTAAATTCCTACCTTATACCACAGACATTTTGCCGATGTATCCTGGTAGAGCCACCAACGGAGATCATTCTGTCTGTCGATCAATGACATCATCCCAATAATCACTCAACTTGGGGCAAGAGTACAACATGTGTAGTAGGCCTGCATCCTCTTCTGCACACCTGGGGCCTTTGCCCTCACACTCTGTATTAAACATCTGAATTTAAACATGGGTAGTGCAGCCTATTAACAATCTTGAATTGTATAAATTGACATCTTGAGATATACGAAACTTTCTTAGTTAAGCCACAGAAACCTGCCCATTGCTTTCCCGTAAGCTGTACCGGAAAATCACACTCCCATTTCAAAGTATTGTCTGGGCCCTGCCCTTGAAGGCCACTTACAATCGTTTATGTCAAACCGATACACTTGTAGGCCCTGAGCCAGTTGCTAACCCATGGAAGGAAAGGAAGAAGAGCTTCCGTGAGAGGCTGCCCTCCACCATTTGGCCTGCGCTTTTCTCAACACGAGCCAGGTATACATGTATCTGCCACATGATGGTGCGCATATAGCAATGTACACCTCCAATGGCATTTTAAGACGATTAAACGCTCGTCCTTTTTATTTTTTAATTTTTTTAAAATTTAATTTTCAATTATTTCTCTGTTCCCCCTCCCCATCCACCCCGACCCTGACCTCCCCGCTCCTTTGCTTTTCTCCGTCTCACCCGCTGTTCAGGCAAAACAGATGAACCAGTTATGGCATTCTTTTCCAGTGAAACACACGTCGCATGAGGGTTTCTACAGACCCGAGTTCTACCAGGTCTAGTGCCACACAATCACAATCGGTGGCCTTACGACACTTTGACTTTTACCAACCCGAGAGCCCTCTGAATCTGCTGACCAACGAGTACCCTTCCAATAAGGTATGAGCCTTTTTCATGTTGGGGACTACATTGTACATGAGCTATATGTGCACACCGCTCTTTTTTGATATAGCCTAGGGACTGACAGCTATATTTTACTTCTTCCAGTACCGGTCCCAATACCGAGAGGGTGGTACCTGGCCCCCTGGGGGTACGTGCTGCGCTCTCCTTACCAGTGGAGGGCTCCAACCCCAACCTACATGGGCTTGTTTTAGTCACTACCTAGGATTTGGGTAAGGATTATGTTCCCATGAGGTTTTCCTCTAGTTATTTTGCAATATAAATAACATTTGACTTATGCAAACGCCAAAATTACTGAAAACACTCCTTAAATATTTTTATCTGTCTACCTCCACACAGGGTCGAGTTCAATCTCTCTCCCTGTTCCCGCCCTGAGGAAGGCTGTAATTTAATCAACTTGCCCGGCAGGGGGAAAATCCGAAACGTGTCATGGATGTTAGTTTTCATAATAAACAGGAAGAGCCTAGTTTTTGTACTATCTTTTGAGCTCTATCTTGTTTGAGCTCTCTACATATAGGCTCCAGGCTATCTTCCCAACACGTACACGTCGGCAGACCTGCATTTTTGGAACTGCAAAACCTGGAATACTAATTTAGGTCGCAGGATCCCTCTTTCCTTCATTACTTATCTTTTTTTCGTATTTATTCACTTTAAAGGATTTGGTGCTTTATTCAATAAGGTCCATCTGTGTTTTTTCTGATTTTTCTGATTTTTCTGTTTGCAAATCTATTTTGAATGTAACATGTTCTGATGACTTTTTTGACTTCATTGAATTCTGCTTAACCTTTTATTTTCCAAGCTTTTCTCTGTACTCATGTTCAAATTTATCATTCATCATTTTTTCATGCGACTTTGAGTTTAAGCAATTTTTTTAAACAAATATTCAAGGTATCTGTTTCACCAATTTATGTGCCATTGATGATTGCTATAAAAATTAAAAAAAATTAAAAATAAAAAAGATTTCACCAAAAAATCTTTTCTCAAAACAAAAAAGAAGGACTGTTCTCAGTATTTGGAGGGGCGCAAAATAAATATGATATCCGCTGTTAGGATACACCACAACTAAATCTGAATCAAATTATACTATATTCTTCTCTATAATAGCATAGTGGATATTATTGGTATAACAAGTTTTATATGTCCCAATCCACATTATGCTTTAAGGGACAATCCCTACCTCTGTTTTATGTATAAAGTTGCTAACTCATGCACATACGAACACACTGGATTAACCAGGCGGTTATTCTAGAAAATTAGGCCATCTTGCTCTAAAAGTGGACCCCATTCAGCAGTAATACATTCATTGAAAGGAGCATCACCTATTATGATCATCATTTCTTCCCAGTTGACAAACCACCACTGGGTATGCATCCCTTCCATCCAGTTGAAAGAGCGAATGCCGCACTTTACCAATTGTGGCACCTTTAATTGTCCACCTTGTAAAATATCAGCCACAATTATGAGGGGTATCTAACCACCTAGTATTCTTCCCCAGCAGTGACTTTCCAAAGAACAAGTTCAGATGTTACTCCACAGGGTACAACTACTTCAAAGGGCACACAAGCTACACATGGAGTCTTCCAGATAGGGCCATCCATCACCACTTTGCCCAACACCTGCAGGTTGCTCGGTCAATCCTCGCCAGGACCCAGACCGCCATCTGTGCTCTCGCTGCTGCCGTTAGAGCACTGGAGTTCACCAACACTGCGGTACACCGACAGTACCAGCACTCACTGATAGTGTTTCTGCGGTGCCTCTTCCAATTGGGGGGAACCCAGCTTGCTAGTCGGACGAGCCTCAGGAGCCCCTCTCACGATCTAGGGCTCAACTCCCCAGCCGCAGCTCCGGCCCTTCACCAGCCGATCCTTGCAAAAGTGCAACACGCCTGAGTGTCGCGCTCATGGCTCCACCCCAGTGTGAATGGATCTCCGCTCTGTGGTTACGCCAGGAGCTTAAAACGATCTTGCCATGCTCCGCTTAACAAAGCACAACGGACCTCAATTCGAGAATGGGGGCAGCAGTATTCCAATTTCTGTTGAAATCTGGAGGGTAAAACCAGGCAGGAGGTAATTCGTCTAGAATAACGAAGGAATTATCGCTGGCAGTTCTACTCATTATGTCAATTCCTCCAAAATCCAATGGACTTCATAATGAGGAATAAGACTACATCCCCCTCACTTGCAATATGGAAGATTTACCCCGAAAATGAGTGGTGGTAAGGTGCATCAATGTTTCTGATATTTCCACAGGTAATTCTGCTACTCTTATAATGCGGGTCAATTAATACTGTTCAAACCACCTCTTGCTGCTGCTGCCGCCTGCCTCAGTTAACAGATTGCTGTTTCTATCTGTTGGCTTCAATACAGAAGGACAGGATCATATTAAGGGATATTTTGAGAGATAAAGGACTGGTCAAAGAGACATCCCTATTCCCCAAAGCAATGATTTTAAATGATCTTCTGCCTTGTGTCAATATCCAATGCATTCCTCTACCCTTCAAACTGAATGCACATTTGCACCTGAGGATGGGCTATTGGCCAATCCGATGGCAGGAACAGCACGCGAAAATATACATTCTCCACCCACTGTTCCAGCCACCCGAGGCCTCTCCCTGGGTGATGGCTGTGAGGCATTCGACCACCCACCTGGGTTTTTTTAGAAATGTTTAAATAAATGGAATGATGGTAGACCGACCTCAGGAAGAAATGTAAGGCTAATCCACACACATTCTCCTGAGCTCACATCAAAAAAAATTTAGAGACCCATATACTCTGGGCTGGACACCGCCTGCAGGCACTGTGTGTCCGTATCATATTTATTTGGAATGTTTCAGCTGAAGAGGGCACAATGACATCTGAGGAATGGGGAGTATCAACCTTCCCCCTTCCATGGTCAGCCTGACTCCATGGAACTACCCTGCTCTTTGTTAGGCCCTGCAGCTGGTGGCAGTGATTATCATACCAACAGAGGGTACTTCAAACAGGTCCACATGGGGCTTAGCTGAAGAGGATGACAAAGGAGACAGGAAACCCAACAACCTTTTATATGTAACTGTGTCAACTTGAAGACAGCTCCCGCCCTCAGGACCAAGGACAGTGAACTGCCGTGTCTGGGTCTTTTGTTGTAGTAGTCTTACCCCACAAGGGGGAGCTCATTCATAAGATGCCAGAATGTGGTGTGCACAAGGGAGACCTACTGCTTTAATCAGGAACCAGAGGTAGATCAATTAACCAGAGACACTCTTTGAACACAGCAGACAGGAAAATGGGCGGCATCTAGTAACAAAGATGAGTGAGTCCAAAGATCTTTCTGCTGAGAGGAGGTTTTTGCCATTTTGGTTCTGGGATACCCATGGTTCCTGTTTCACCCTTTCCCCTTTTCCTGCTGCAAAGCACTCTGGTTATGACCTCACGCTCATAGAAAATGTTTGGTAGTGACCCAAGGATTGGTTCTGAACTACTTGATCCCAGCCCTTTAAGATGAGTAGCAATACCCTTGAGATGGATGGGGATGCAGATTGTATTCATACATCAATAATTGAAACAACTCAGGTAGTTGGCAAACATGATAACTGTTTTAATATCAATTATCTAAAACAGGGAGTACAATGGACATCAACAGACGTCACAGTGCAAATTCTCTCCATGCACTTTAGAAAACACATGTATTTTAAAGCAAAAATCATCATAGGTGACGTTTAACCTACGTATTACTAACGTTATCCGACGTGTCAAACTACAAAAACCTACAAGTAACGGTGAAAGGCTCGCAGTGAACATCTAAGTATACATTCCATACTAGTCTAAGAGAGTATAACTATATGATTGGTTACTTAACATCAGGTGGGGCAACTAAGCCCTCCCCTCAAAATGGCCACTATGAACGTTACTAATTGTACGAAGTCCCATTGGCTACACAACCTATACGACCCTTAATTACGTGGCCCCCTACAATCGGTTAGCACTCTAACCTCTCTCAGTATTTTTACACCTATGCTAGCAGCATGCAGCCGAGCTTCCATATGCTGGTGAGCTCAGCTTAACCATAGCTTCGCACAAATTAGCATGCTTATCTATCATGACCTCAGTTGTCTGATGTCAATTAAGGCTTTGAACTTGTCCTTGGGAGTTGTGGGATGTTTTTACCCATGCATACAAGCCCTACCATAAAACTGTGCAGTACTGGCATGGAAAACATCATGATGGCCAGAACTCCCCAGAGAGTGCACAGGGAAAACATGAAGAATAGGCTGCCACCCATTTTTGCCTATGTTGTGAGCACAGGAGGGCACTGCCTAAAACCACCATTGGGCTACACACACAGTAGCCTGAAACCATTGGGAATGGCAATGCTGATTGCCAAAAAAAGCAACTCAGAACTGTGGGGAATTCATTTTCTTAATCCCAAAAATGGTTGCATTACCAGTACTCACCACTATCAGAAAGCCAGCGTTTTAAAACCACCAGACTTTTGTGTAAAACTGAACAAATGAAACAAAACCAGGCCAAGGAAAGACTTGCTAAGAGGTGGATACAATGTAAAACTATATTCTGAAATGACTTGAAGGAAGTAATTATTTAATGTATATGTAAACGTTGTAAGTGATTTAAACTGGGAACAAAAAGTGACATTTAGCTGAAACCTGGCTTAATGAAACTGGATTCTGCCTGACAACTACCCCCGACAGGAGTTGAAACCTGCTCAGCCACTCTTCCCCTTGCCAAAAGGAGTTGTCACCTCTCTGATTAGATTTGGGGTGGAGCAGCTGGGGACTACAGGGAGTTGAACAAAGGCCTGTCCTGGACTCAGGCAAATGTTATATTGGGGGCGTCGTAAAATAGCTTCCTCTTGGGAGAAACTGGGGGGCAGCTGTGCCTCTGTGAACAAGCTTGCTTGGGGGAAGTGGATAAACCAGTTATTCCACCATGTGATGTGGGAAGCCACACCCCTTTTTGACCAGAGCATAATTTTAAAAAGATAGATAACTCATAGTGCGTACTTGTCAGAATTATATAAGTAATATCATTATTTTTGTGATTTTTCTGTGAACATTTTAAGAGGCATTAGGACCCTGTGGTGTATTCTGGGGGTTGCTAGCGGAAAATAGGGTCTCACTCCAAATGTATGCATGTTAAAAATCTGTAACCCATATCCCTGGTGCACATTTGTGTAAAATCTGGAAAGGTTTGGAGGTCGTTATCTGGATGAAAAGGGGAGAATTCTGTCATCAGTGGACACAACATCGTACAAAGACAGGGATCGGATGGTTTGGTGCTACAGAAAATATGTTAACTGGACCTATAATATTAGAAAAAGGGTACATAGATAAATATGTATTTGGGTCAGAAATAGATTTGTGTGCAATCTGACAAGGGGAGGTTCCTCTGACCATAAAACTTACAGCATCACTCTGACTCACATTTCCTTCCCCCAATCAAGGGAGAGAGGAGGAATTGGCCATTGATAAGTGAGAGGGGCAGGTTTAGTTATGACCAACGCACACACCCACTTTCCAAAACACATAAAAAGAGACTGCTGGGACAGGTAGAGACATTCAATTCCATTTGCTGCGGAGCATGTTGACCGACGACTTCACATCCAGAGATCCAGACTTCAAATCCATCAATCTCCAGAACCTGTAGCAGAAATTAACTCCAGAATTTGTAGCAGAGAGGCCTAAATCCACCAGCTGAACCCTCTTCAGCAGGCCCCAAAACTAACCAAACTATTCAACAGCCGGACGAGCTGTCTGAATTCTTTTGCCAAGAGCAATTGCCAGAGAGAGAACCAGAGACCCAGACCGCTGTGAGCAGAACCGGTGCCTGATTGTCCCGCCGTATCCAGAGAGGCTAGACCAGCAGAGCAGAGCTGACCCAGACCGATGTGAGCAGAACCAGTGACCCAGATCGCTGTGAAGTGCCGAGACCAGAACCGGAGTCCAGTCCAAAACCTGACCAGATCCGTGGCGAGGCCCATTCCTGCACAAAATATATTGTGAGTACCTAGCAGAACTGTGCAGAACCAATATCTTAGTTAAAATAATCTAATCCAAACTATTTTAACCTAAGTAGAACTGCCTCCTAGAAATCGTGTCATCTGTCATTTTTAAAGCTGCACAACTGTCACCTGGCAATTCTGCAGCTGCAAGCTGTCACCTGTCATTTTGAGTTTACTTTAAATCCGCAAAACAACCTTTATTTAATCGTCCGTATCTCTGGAACCGTTTGGGATAGGAACGAAATTTAACTTTCATCCGAAAGCTTAGAATCTAGGCTTTCCAACGAGACTACTCCGTATACTTTTTCCGCAATCACGATTTACACACTCGTGAAATTTACCGCGATTTGCGATTTTGGCTCAATTTCTCCACTTGTCAAAATAGCAGCTCCATTCTTTCTTTTGTTAAAATCTGTTGCAACTTTGTAATAACTCATAGAACATTGCTAATGTGAGCCTGAACTAATACCAACACGCATCTCCCACTCACCCTGAATCTCTAGAGGGAATTAAAATCAGTTGGCACATTTTCCCATCCATTGCCATCACATTTAAAAAGCATTTTGGGCCTGTGTTTCAAACTCCTACCTGTTTCCTCTAAGCTTGCTGGGGGGGGAACTGAATTTCGTATTGTATTTGATTGCATTCCTGAGAACTGTGTGCTCCTCTTTCCATCTCCTTCCATTTCTTACATTGCTTAGGGGAGGGGGGTGAATTGCCAGAGAAAAAGTGATTATCTTATCTTTTGCTAAAATCATATCAAGTATTTCTGTACTGCATTTTATTCCTCATTGCTTTTCCCTTGAAATCATAAAAGTATTTTTGCTACTTTATCCATCCTATACTAACTCCTCATTGATTGTAAAGAAGTGTGCTAGTGCCAGATTACCCATTGTTGATCAACATCTTATGTCTAAGTGTACTATCAGATATTAATTTATTATAAAGTGTGATATATATATATTGTTTAAATTCTCAAATAAACCTTTTAATTTGCAAAACAAACCTACTTCTTGGCTCAGTAGGGTCAGGGGGATTTTAAGAGGGGGTGTTATACAAGGGTTGTCATCCAGAGTACTGAACTAGACATAAAAATACATTAATAAGGGTTTTCCTCAGCATCCCAGACTAGGCATTGACTTGGCTGTAGTGTTGATTGAATATCGCTTACAGAGTGTTCTTTGCTCTGGAGAATTCAGGGGAGTGAAGGCATGCGCAGCCTTCATGCATATTTCTAGGGTCATCGTGTTTGTCCACTTTCATCCTTTCATGTGACTGAAGACCATAAAATCGAGCTTCTAGTGTATTTCAAATACTATTTCTTAATATACCTCTGAAGTCTTCCTTGTTTTGCTCATGCCTTCTGAACAGGAGTTTTGTTCTTTCACACGATTTGTATCCAATGTCAGCTTACTCCAGTCTGATAAGACCTTGACTTCCTGGGCTCATCCAACCTCGCCTTTCTGAGATTCACTTTTGTTATTCAATTGTTTTAAACTGTGACACACTAGAAATGAGGCCTTCTTTCTAAAGTCTAGAACTGCTATAATACGTAGTGGAAACATCCATCCTTTACTGGTCCATATACCTATATATAAGTTGGCGCTTGCCCCAATCTATTCACTATAAAGCTAGCCTCAAGAATACTTTGCCTGTGTTTCTTTGCATCTGTACACGTGTACAATGACTTGATATTTTCATCAGTTCTGTAGCATAAGCTTCTTCACCTTGGTCCTAAGATGTCACTTATCCTTGACACTTTCTTGATGCCTTATAGAATATCTTCATTCTCTAGTCTCTGCATATGTTCTATGTTCGTCAGCTCGACACTGTGTGACATCACCATTCATCTTTGCAATTCATTTGCTCTGCTTGTTCCGGAATCTTATTTAAATGGCCATCATATTTTCTTGTATGTAGGTACGGTGTTGGGATTGACAAGTTTGTGCATTACTGTAACATAGTCACACACATAAGCATGTCACATCAGTCTCAAGAAGTAAATACATTTGTTTACCAATACATATCAGCCAAGCTCCACTATGAGCTCACATAGTTCTGTTTAGAATGTTTTTCTATGTACCTGAGTTCCAGAGTGTTGGGTGACAGTTGGGGGCTGCTGCTCTGAGCGGTGCCTGCTGTTGCGTATCGTCTTTACCAATAAACTCCTGTTACATTTTACAATGGCGACGAGGATCTTTACATGAAGCGCCCCAACCCCTGCACTCCTGTCGGCATCTGATGGAGGCTACTGCTTGTCTGACCTGCTCCCTGCTTTGCGCAACAGCGGGTGGAGGAAGATCGAGTCCGGAGGGAACAAAGCCAGGTCAGGAGGTGTGCCCTGGAGGGTTGGGGGCCGTGAGCACCATGGTGCTGTAATTCCGTGAACTACTGCATGCCCCGCAGTATCAGAAGGACCCCGCACGAGGCCAAGCGCCGGCTGCATTCCGTGAGCCTGCATATCGTTGGAGCTTGTGCACCAGGGAGCATGCTGTACGCGCGCGAGGTGGCGTGGCCTATTACACATGTCTTCTCTCTCCGCTCCTTGGCCTGCTTTGTGACGGTGGTTGCATGGCAACGTGTTCTTTTCCATATCTAACCTTGTTGCAGTTTTCCAGGCATTGTGACGTCCCTGCAGAAAGGACTCAAAGGAATCCCCACGACAATTGAAGACTCCTGAACTATTCTCTCCAGTAAAGCTCTGTAATGAGCCCTGGACAGGCATTTCTTGTCTGTCAGAGGCATTGCATTGCCTTGTAAGTTAATGGAACTGCCACAGCTGAACTACCACAGCTGAACTACTGTAAAGTGCTCAGTCCAGCACCTCCTATCCTGCATCTGTAGTTCTTGCTGCCTACAATATTATTTTTCCCCAGCACATATTTGCAGCTCACTTCATCTTGGACATGGCAGCAACAATACCCCACCCATATCTTTCTTGAATGAGCCCGGCCGTCCGCCCATCAGGTGGGACAGGTGGAAGGACATTTTTGAGAATTATCTGGTGGCTATATGAGGGGATAGATTTAGTTCAGTGCGAAAGAAGGGCATTGTTGCTTCATAATTTAGGGATAGAGGGGCGCAGTGTGTTTGATGGTTTGGCCAGAAACCAAGGAGCAGAAGCTGGAGATGTTGATGAGTATGCTTTTGCTCTGAAGCAACTAGAGGAACATTTTGAGCCGAAAATGAATGTGACTTTTGAGAGACACATGTTCTTTCAGCGCACGCAGGAACCATCTGAGTCGGTAGAATCATACATCGCCTCATTAAGAACATTAAGCCACACCTGTGAATTTGAACCGCTCACTGACTCAATCATTAGAGACCAACTTGTGAGGTGTATGAATAATGTCAAAATTCAAGAAAAACTACTGACCAAAGATATGAAGTTGGAAGAGGTGGTAGATTTGGCCAGAAGCATTGAACAAAGATCTCAGTATGTCAAAGAATTAAAGATTAATAAGCAGAGCTCTCAAGCTGTATGTGCAGTTGATTAAAGGAGAAAACCAAATTTCATTGTGAATAGGAGAGCAGCACGAGATGCACTAAATGTGGCAGTTCTAGACATGGGCCGAACTACCCTTCTTGCCCAGCGAAGTTTGCTGAATGCTTCAAGTGCAAAGGCAAGGAACATTTTGCCAATGTCTGCAAGAGTTTGTCGATAAATCTTGTGGAACCTAGAAATAACAATGAAGAAAGTGTTCCTATGAGTTACAACATACAAGAAGTAACTATCATGCAGGAGCCAGGTCCCAGACATGTGTTCAAGATATCAGACATTGATGTGGAGACAAAAGGGCCAGTGGATATGTTTGCCATTGATGGGTGCAAGATCACGATGAAAGTCGACAAATGTTCACCCTGAACCATCATATCGCGTGATACCTTAGTAAAAACATTGAGGAAAGATGAAAGTGTTTTGGATCCATCTGACATTCAACCATGTGGTTATGGGGAATCTTCAATTGAGATTCTAGGACAATTTTCTGCACAAGTTGTATACAAGGAGAGACAATGCAGGGTGAACATTTTGGTTGTGAGGAAAGGTGCCTCCCTACTAGGATGGGAGGAGCAAAGGAATCTAGGAGTCAGAGTACAGACGAGCGCGCTTGAGCCTGTCACTATCACTGAGATTGAGGATGTGTGGCCTAGGGAATTTCCAGAGGTCTTTTCTGAGAATTTAGGAAAGCTCAGACATTTTGAACATCACATAAAACCAAAAAAGGATGCTCAGCCCATTGTTCATAAAGTAAGGCATGTGCTGTTAATCTTGAAGAGACAGCTTTTAGTGAACTGAACGATCTCATAAACAAGGGGGTAATTGAGCCCGTGGCGGCCAAAGAATGGTTGTCACCCATAGTACCTGTTGCCAAAAGCAATGGGAAGTTTAGGTTGTGTGTAGACCTACGTAGCCTGAACCAGAATATGTTGGTGAAAAGACATCCTCTGCCCAATATTTCAGAAACTCTCTCCACACTTGGTGAACCCAAGTTGTTTTCAGTTATTGATCTCTTGGCGGCATATCACCAAGTCCCTCCTTCCAAGGAGTCTCAGCATTTGACCGCCTTTATCACACCTGAGGGCACATTCAAATATAATCGTATGCCGTTTGGGCTGAACTCGGCCGCGTCTGCTTTTCAAAGGGTGATGGAGGAAGTGTTGAGGGGTTTGGAGAATGTAACAGTGTTTCAGGATGATATTTTGGAGTTTGCGGGAGATGAGTGTCAGCATGATAAGGTGTTGAGAGCTGTCATGAAAAAGTTAAGAGAAGCAGGTTTGACGGTTCAGAGGAACAAGTGTAGGATAGATGTCAAAGAGGTGGAGTACCTGGGCCATACGATTTCCAAGGATGGTATTGCTCCCAAGAGGTCGCTCATTGACAGTATTAGTAATGCTCCCCAGCCCCAAGACAAGGACCAATTATTTTCCTTCATGGGACTGGCGGAGTATTACCACAAATTTGTGAGTGGATTAACAACCATATCATCTCCTTTGAGAGATCTACTTAAGAAGGGGGTGAAATATGAGTGGTCTAAAGAGTGTCAGGAAGCCTTTCTACAGATTAAGAAGGGAATTATCCAAGCACCATCGTTGGGAGGATTTATCTCAGGCAGAAAAACACTATTGTCGGTTGATGCAAGTACTCTAGGCTTGGGTGCTGCTTTAACTCAGTTTGATTCTGGTAAGGTCGAACACATCATAGCGTTTGCGTCAAGACCACTTAGAGGGGCGGAAATAAATTATTCCATTATTGAAAGGGAGGCATTGGCGGTGTCATGGGCTATTTCACACTTTACATTTTTCCTATGGGGTCAAGCTTTTCTTGTGAGGACTGACCATAAGCCTCTAGTTCAATTGATGGGCAGTTATGAGTGAGCCAAGGGGTCTCCTAGGATTTCAAGGTGGATGGTGGAGCTTATAGGATACAACTCTAAAGTGTGTTACATTCTGGGAAAAGATAACATTGTGGCAGACTGTCTATCCAGGTTACCTGTGGGAAGCGATGAGGTTGGCGAAATTCCTGAGAATCAAGAATTCAATATCTCTGAAATTGAGTACAATGCCATTGATAAAGGTAAATAGGAAAGTGCTGATGAAGAAGACTATGTGTTGAGGCAGGTCAAAGTTTGGACTAGAGAAGAATGGCCTCACAAGAATGAGATTGAAAGAGCGTTTGAAAGGTACTATGGGGTGAAAGATAAGTTGAACTTGTCGGAGAACGGATGTAGACTCAGGAAAGGAAGCAGGATAGTACCTCCCAGTGGAGTCAGATCTCATTTGGTGAACATAGCTCACCAGGGGCACTTAGGCATGGGTGGTACAAAGAGTTATTTACGACAATCATTTTGGTGACCTGGGATTGATAGTGACGCTGAGAGGTGTGTCAGAAATTGCAGAGAGTGTGAGAGAAGCGACAAGACCAAGATGATTAGAGAAGTGCCAATAGTTCCAGTCAAAGTACCCAGTGAACCCTGGCAAAAAGTAGCTGTTGATTTAATAGGACCATTACACAATCTTGGTGATGAATATAAATATATTGTAGTTTTAGTTGACTACCATTCTAAATGGATTGAGTGGAAAGCACTTTGTGAGGCAACTACTGCTGAAATGGTTATTTTTCAAAGAAGTGTTTCACACGCAGGGTTTTCCTGCAGAGTTGGTCACCGACAACGGCGTGCAATTCTGTTCCGATAGAATGTTAAGTTTTTTGAGAAAATTCTGTATTAAGCACGTTAGAACAGCTTTGTATCACCCCAGGGCTAATGGCCTAGTGGAAAGAGCCAATAGGTTTGTGAAAAGTGGTATACAACTGGCAATGGTTTCAGGTTTGAAATGGTCATACATTTTAAGAGAGATGGTATGGAACTATTGTACTAAACCACACTCAGTTACAAAGATATCTCCATTTATGTCTCTGAAAGGAAGACAGCCCGGCACAAATCTTTGTCCAGGATGGCTGGACATGGCAAAAAGTGCCAACATAGATTGTGATAAGATTATGACACTTATCAGAGAAGCACAGCATGAGTACAAAGAGAAGTTTGATGAGGACAAGAAACCCAAAGTTACTAAGTGGGAAAAGGGTGATTTGGTTCTTATTAAAAATCCCAGACTAACTCCCAAATATGTAGAAAGCAAATATATTGGTCCTAAAAGATTTCAGCTGTAAGGGGTAATGTTGTGTCTATGTCCAAATTAGTCAAGTGTCCATCTAGTGTTGGAGAGAATGACCATTTAGAGTTCAATTTAGCAAATGATAACCATGCAGACTATGGTGTTAAAGAAAGTGATTATTCTTCAAAGGAAAAATCTGTTGATGATGCTCAAGCCAATTTTGGAACAGAAACAAGATCAGGAAGAGCTAAGAAACAAACCAAATTTGCTTAAGGACTTCTATGTAGAATTAACCAGTTCAAATGGTAAGGGATGAGATGTGTTGTGATTGACAAGTTTGTGCATTACTGTAACATAGTCACACACATAAGCATGTCACATCAGTCTCAAGAAGTAAATACATTTGTTTGCCAATACATATGAACCAAGCTCCACTATGAGCTCATATAGTTCTGTTTAGAATGTTTTTCTATGTACCTGAGTTCCAGAGTGTTGGGTGACAGTTGGGGGCTGCTGCTCTGAGCGGTGCCTGCTGTCGCGTATCGTCTTTTCCAATAAACTCCTGTTACAATGGTATTCGCATGGAGTTCTCATTTTACATATGGTTTTCTCAATGGGAACCTTGCTTCCAGGATTCTCTTTGGTATATGTATTCTTAGTGGCATCACACGTGTCTCACACTCTGGTTCCCAACATATAGGCAATATAGACAAAGTGGTTGAGGTGGGGGTACTTGGCTCCTCCTCTACACTTCAATAAGGTAGGCTTAGCTTACAGCAATCACTGAGGCCCATTTGGCTTTAAAAGAGGCCTTGAGCCCCTCTTTAGGCAGATAATCTGAAGACTTCACAAGAAGTAGGAAGGGAGAACTCATCGTTGGACCCCAACCAAAGGTACAGCCATCGCCAGTGAGGACTCTCTTAAAATGTAGTCCCAGCTCCTCAACCTGGTTGACGCTGGGGGTAAAACATCATGTCCCTTTTATTCGCCAGAACCCTCATTTCTGTAAACAAGACTCTACAAGCAGACTGAGTATAATATGCATACGTGTATCTCATTGATGCTTGCATCTCACAGGTACTCACTCACCTGTCTAGGATGGTATTATGTAATGTTTGAGCCTATGAGAAGCAATGGGGAGCTTCCTTAGTACTGATCTTTTTTTATCTCATGCACACATTCTCTTTCTGATTGTCTCATTTACTATTTGTGTGTGTATTTTCCCTTTCTCACAGCCTCTTTTATACTCTCACTCTCTTTTACTTTTTCGTTAAGTGCTGTTCATGTTTTCTCTCTTCTTCATATCTTTCATGCATTCTCTCTCTAGGATTCTCTTTCACCCTTTGTGTTTCTCTGTCAACCACCCTCACTCCCACTGTCTCTAGGTTTTTCTGTTATCTTTATCTGCGGGTTTCTCGTGAACTGTTTAGCATTGAAAGTCTATCTCAATTAAGTGTTTTTATGTGTGCCTCTGTACCCCCTCCCCCACTCTCTCT
Organism: Ambystoma mexicanum; assembly: GCF_040938575.1. Classification (NCBI taxonomy): domain Eukaryota; kingdom Metazoa; phylum Chordata; class Amphibia; order Caudata; family Ambystomatidae; genus Ambystoma; species Ambystoma mexicanum. The sequence goes on along the minus strand of NC_090924.1, from coordinate 1,312,204,809 downwards.
CCAATTTCTCCCTCTTTCACCATCTGGTTCCCTCTAGTCATGTTCATCCTTCTTTCAAACAGTCTATATTTGCTTCCCTCTTTATTTGTTTCCATCTCTATTTGACACACTATCTCTCTCTGTTTATGCCTCCTTTCTGTGCTCTCTCTATATATTTGCTTTGTCTTTCATCTCTGCTCATTTCCATTTGTTTCCCCTTCTCTTCCCAGTCACTTCCACCCTCGCTTTTTCTTCCTCCAATCATGTTCTCTCTATGTAAGACCCTCTTGCAATCAGAGGTGGAGGGCGGCACACTAAACAATCACAGCATAGAGAGGGGGAAGTGTATAACTTGCATTCAACCTGCTGGCACTCAGAATCTGGTGGCAATGCCACCAGACCGAGTGTCGGAAACGGAATCTACATTTGCCGCTATCCTGGGGGCTCCAATGGAAGTCCTTAAGGAGGTACTGGAGGTCATGGTGTGCTTAACAAGTCCCTTGTTGGACCGGAGGGTATGTGTAAGGAGAGTGGGGATGGCAGCAAAGTCTATTCAGTCAAGTAGGATAGGGTTCAGACATTCTATCAGGGGGGATGCTGAGAAGACTATGTCAAGAACATTTCATCTGATGTATGTGTTTTATGTTCAGGCAATCCATAAGGTGGAGGAGGGCATCCTGTGTGCTTTTAGTAGCTTGGGCCATTGGCAGATTGAAGTTGCCAAAAGAGATGTTTGTTGAATATGTGACTGATGTTGAGGTGATGAGGTTGGAAATGTCATTGATGAATTATTCATGCTTGTGAAGTGGGCAGGAGATCAGATGGAATGTGGCAGTCTGTTTATTTGTGAGTGGAAGGCGTCATGATAGAAGCACTAAGGAGTTCATGGCTGTTTGGTTGAGCATGGTACAGGTCCAGTGTGACATTTGGTTAACTGACACCCTTCCCCTACCGTTGCTGCATGGTCAACATGTTGCTGTGCTGTTGTGGGATGAGGACATCCAACATATAGGCAGCGGTCGAGGAGAGGAGAGGAAGGTTACCATGGTAAGAATGATGTTGAGGTTGTGTGTGGTGATGAGGTCGGCAATGTGCATTAATGAGCATTAGAATGTGAGGGAGGTGGGTGGTGGAGATGGCATATTAACAAGGGGCAAGTGGGTGACATTGTGAGCATTTGTGGTGCATTGGTGCGGCAAGCATTGCTCAGCCCTCTACCCTCATAAGTGTGGGAATGGACTGTAGCTGAAGAAAATACTTTGTACTGCTTCTCTGACTTTACAGAGGCAGGGGCCCTTGGCCCTAAAAGGCACAAGCAGGCAATGTCCTTGTCTTTGTCCTTAGCTGAGAATGCAGGGGGTAAGGATGCCTAGGCAAGGCTCTATACTAGGAGGAACAGGTGGCACCTGAATGGCTGGTGGGCTGGGGAGGCAGAGCTGGTCCCCTGACCAGAGGCGCTCCTCCGGGCCAGATGGAAGGTTGGCAGGAAAAGGTACAGGAGGCCAGTTAGTCATAGTTTGTTGCAAAACCCTGGAGGAGGCAGAGCTGTTTTCACATGACCAGGTACACTCTGATCATGATGGAAAAGCACTGCAAAGGAAGAAAGGAAAAAAAATCAATCCCCTAAGTAGTCACGGTTTGGCAGGAGAAGCTGTTGGAGCTGGAGCCGGTCACATAACCAGGGTCACTCCCTGAGCCTGGTGGAAGAGCACTACAAGGGATATGAAGAAGCAAGTCCTTATGTAGTCTCCATTTGGAGGAAACAGTTGGAGGAGACGGGGCTGATTACACGACCGGGGAAACTCCTATGAGCTTGGTGGAAAAGAACTGCAAGGGAAGGAAATAAAAAACATGATGTTAAGTATTGACATTTGATGGGAAAATCTAGAGGAGGTGTGTATTTGTTTATTTAAGCAAAACAAAGACATTCAGGTAAACAGTCTTTCACAAATCCTCTCACAGCTTCTTGTGGACCATTTCTTGTGCACCATCCTCGTCAATCTCAGTCTTTTAGTAAAAGTCTCATTCTCTAGGGTTCGTAGCTTACTTGTCGGTGTTCCTGTGCAGACAACCCATGGTTTCAAGGCTTCATTGAAGATCGATAGCTGGTCTCTGGTGCGAGACATGTTTCACTCTGGTCATTACTCTGCTCCAGATGTATGTGCCATGTGAATATGGCAGCCAAAATTCATAGAACATGAGGTTATTTCCACTAGGACTGTCATGGCACAGATGGAGGCTGTCGAAGTCCCTGGCACCAGCTGCTGCTAAGGTCATCTGCTCATTGTCATCAAAGACAGCACACTGGCACCGCTAGCGGGTACAAATATCCAATAAACACACAACTGTCTGTAAGAGTTACTATGGTGAGACAGAGAACACGATAAAGGCTGTCCTGGGCGAACATTTACTTTGCCACTGAATGCCTGCCCGTGAGTTACTACTCTCTACGGACTGCCATGCATGGCTGCCAAACATGCATGTCCATCATCCTGCCCGTGAGTTACTACTCTCTACGGCCTGCCATGCATGGCTGTCAAACATGCATGTCCATCAGCCTGCCCGTGAGTTACTACTCTCTACGACCTGCCATGCATGGCTGTCAAACATGCATGTCCATCATCCTGCCCGTGAGTTACTACTCTCTACGGCCTGCCATGCATGGCTGTCAAACATGCATGTCCATCAGCCTGCCCGTGGGTTACTACTCTCTACGGCCTGCCATGCATGGCTGTCAAACATGCATGTCCATCATCCTGCCCGTGAGTTACTACTCTCTACGGCCTGCCATGCATGGCTGTCAAACATGCATGTCCATCAGCCTGCCCGTGAGTTACTACTCTCTACGGCCTGCCATGCATGGCTGTCAAACATGCATGTCCATCAGCCAGCAAGAGTTACTATGTTCCAGGACATCTGCCAGTTGTCCATGCCTCTCTATTTCTCTTCACTTCCCTGGTCTTCCATCCTCTGCCCCCCCAGACACCCGCCCCACTTCCCTTTCCTCCCTTTTCCCCTGTTCCTTGGCTTGTAATGTTCCCTTTACCCCTACCTGCCCGATCCCATACTCTACGGCTCTCATCCTCACAGATTCACTCACAGCTCTTTCAGTATCACTCACACTCTGTCTCACCCGCACCCTCATTCACTACCACACTCTCCTATTTACTTTCACTCACTCCATTAATCTATTACTTGCTGCCTCTCTCGCACACTCATTCGCCTTCTCTCACTCTCTAATGTCCAACATAGTTCAAATCTGCAAGCTAGAACACACCCTAACTTCGAGGTCCACAAAGCCTCTATGCCCCACCAAACCTGAGACGGGACGATCTGCTCCATTCCCCTAATATGTCCTCTTTTGGCTGCTTGCAGATGCCCTGGTGCCATATTGCCAGCCCTCCCATGCTGTTATATCTCCTTGCGCCCTTGTATTGATCCCTTGTGATCGGCTTCCCTCGCTGTGTACATCGCCCATGACTTGTGAAGCGATCCGTTGCGCCCCGAAACTAGGTCTGCGCTCAATGAACACCCTAACAATAAAAACAATAAGTGTATTCAATAATAAGGAGACAACTACAGTGCTAAGCGGCAAGTGTGGTGGAAGCTGGTCTAGTGAAATTAACGCTCATTTTCAGAAATTAAATTGAATACATACACAGAGTTTCTTTCTCGATTCCTTGGGCTGGATTCTCAGAAAGCTAAGATATCAAAACTACTACGAGGGCCGGGAGGATAGCTCAGGGGCAATGCGCTCGTCTTGGAAGCAAGAGGATGCGCGCGTGTTATACATAACCAATTACAAGTTTAGATATTTGCATATCACTAAAACTGATTGTGGTCTCTAGAAAGATATATGTCAAAAAAACAAATCCCGAAAAGTTTGAGTCCCAAAATTACGAAGCCAACTTGGTTGCATTTTGAACTCGAGCTTTTGGGATTCTGTTCACTTGTTCCCCGCTTACTTAATGTATGTGGGGGACACCCCTGCCTCTCCCGAAGACCATAATGCTGTAGTAGGTGTGCAGGGGACACCGCCGCAACCCACTCACCCATTTCGGCATTGTGGGATTCGTCATTTTCCACCATGCCGAATGCGCAGAAAACACGCTTTCAGAATTTTTTTGATGTTATTTTGGGGCAATACTCTCCAGACAACTGGCCAGAAGCGTGAACCACAAAAAAGCATTGCAGATAAGCTGATGTACAGTATTGCGTGCTTCAGGCCACCAGACTGGAGATCGAAATCGTGGACAGAGGAGAGCGGCCAGTGAGGTAAGTGTTGGACGGCTAGGGAACATAGGAGGAGAGGAATGGGGGCAGGAATGGGGAGAACCCCACCAAAATGGATAGTTGAAGATGATTCTCACATGCACACTGCCAGTCGCAGTTGAAGCTGATTCTGGCATGCACACGGCCAGTCACAGTTAATGCTGATTCTCAGATGCACACTGCCAGCCGCAGTTGAAGGTGATTGTCACATGCACACTGCCAGTCGCAGTTGAATCTGATTCTCACATGCACACTGCCAGTCGCAGTTGAAGCTGATTCTGGCATGAACGCTGACGGTCGCAGTTGAGCTAATTCTGGCATGCACGCTGCCGGTCGCAGTTGATGCTGATTCTCAGATGTACACTGCCAGTCGCTGTTGAAGCTGATTGTCACATGCAGGCTGCCAGTCGCAGTTGAATCTGATTCTCACATGCATACTGCCAGTCGCAGTTGAAGCTGATTCTGGCATGCACACTTCCAGTCGCAGTTGATGCTGATTCACAGATGCCAACACACTGCCAGTCGCAGTTGAAGCTGATTCTCAGATGTACACTGCCAGCCGCAGTTGATGCTGATTCTCATATGCACACTGCCAGTCGCAGATGAAGCGGATTCTCAAATGCACACTGCCAGTCACAGTTGAAGCTGATTCTCACATGCACACTGCAATTGCAGTTGATGCTGATTCTGGCATGCACATTGCCAGTCACAGTTGAAGCTGATTCTGGCATGCACGATGCCAGTCGCAGTTGATGCTGATTCTCAGATGCACACTGCCAGTTCGCAGTTGAAGGTGATTCTCACATGCACACTGCCAGTCGCAGTTGAAGCTGCATGGCAGCTCGAGGACATTATTTGCAGGGATGGTGGTAATGTACTCAATAGGAAACAACAGACCTTCACATCAGTGACCCTTTGTTAATTCAGAAAGTGACAGCAACACAGAACCACCAACTCTCCTTATTGCATGCATCACGCGACACAAAACTAACATGGGAACGAAATTAAGACCACACGCGGCACGAAACTGCACGAAACTGGGAGAAATCTCAGTGGTGGCAGAAAAGTAATGCTGATTTCGCGGATCGGGTGGAAGCAGAATCCAGTGCGATTCCACACTATTCGCTTCGCGGGTGGAAATTTCACTCACCCCTACCTGTGCAAACGCCTTGGTTCAAAGAGCAACAGTTGTGTGGTGATGCTGTATTTAAAAAGCAAAACATGTATGTGACATCTGCTTGTGTACATTTAAAGGGTCTCATCCTCCGAACAATGGTTCACATGGATTCGGGCACATATTTTTGGGTTTTGTAACAGGCTAGGATAGAGGGGGTGGTTGAGGCCCCTTCCAGAGGGATGCAACATCCACTTTCAGACTTGGCTTATCTGCAACATTGGAAAACACTTGTGACTCCAATTTCTTCTGCACGGGGACAAACCATTTGAGAGAAGACTACCAGTGAACCTGGGCCCTGATACAATGGGAGGAAGGCTTTAACAGTGACTGAGGAGTGTCATATAATTGTTTTTGTACTCAATTTCTAGACATGCAACTTGCAGAGAACCAGTTCCTGTCCCAATAATCGACAGTAGAATGCTTCAGCTTTCCTCCATTCCCTCCTTCCAGGCAGAACCCCCACACTCCAGCTTATCTCACTTAACACAAATGGAAAGTTTTCCATTTACAGAAAATCTTACAGATCCAAATGATGTGCATCATTAGGCTCCTTCAATCAGACAGACCCATTGGGGGTGACATATTTACAATGGATGAATGCTTGGAATTGGACTAATGAAACCTTTAGAGGTCTTTACCAGTATCAAATGGTTTCGCAATGACAGATTTGATTGTGATACTGGAATTACAAAGGCGTATTTTGTTTTGCAAATGGAGAATATTCCTTCTTGCCTCCAGCCTCTAAATGTCTAACGGTGTGCACTAATATGACTTTGCTGCTCAAAGACATTTTATAATTTGATTTCAGGTGCAATTTTTAGTTTTAGCTTTTAGCTGGAGATCAAAGCGCTGGGTATACGATGCAACTATTGTTATGGGAATTGAAGACAGGAGGAAAATGGGAAGTGAGGAGGCTGCACAGCATATGTGTGCTGTAGGGTATTTTCTCGACCCATTAGCTGCCCATCCGACCTCAAGCACATCCCTCTGGGATCTCTTCGTGTCTAGCTCTGTTATTACTGACCAGCCTTATGAAAGGTAGTAGCTTAACTACAGCTATAAATCAGCTCTGGATGTAAATAGCTGACTTAATAAAGTGTGCCTGCAGCCAAATTGATTTGTAAGCAATGGGCGTCCTTGCAGCTGTTCGTTTCACTGAATTTCTGTTAAAACAAGTGTTGGCAAACCCAACAGTTTTGGCTCTTGTATAGGCCCATACAGGTATGTATAGCATCAAGATGAAACTTGCACACAAGGGGAAAAAAAAACAGGAAAAATGTCTTCTCTTGGTACAAGCTAGCCATCTGGAACACCATCTTGGTACATTCCAGACTGCACCAATGCCCTTGAAGTCCCAGAAGGGACTTGAGACCTTATTCTTCAGTTAATACATAGGTGCCTCGTAGTCTTCTTGAATTCTGCATCACATCCAAACCCTATGACCGAACCTTCATGCCACATATTGTCATCACATTTACCTCATAGGTCAATCTAAAAAGACATGTAAAACGTGCCCTCGTTTCCTAGCTAGGTTTGCACTATATAAAAGCCAAACAGATATGGGCATTTATTAGACAGGGCTCGAATATCCCCAGTTATTAGCACCATTTTGCAGCTTTTGCCCTCTTAAGTAGTACCATTAGGGCGGTGCTTGAAAATGTGGATTCCATGACTACACAAAAGCCCAAACCGTTGGCTTTGGCAATGTCCTTTACATTCAGGCACTTGTCATTTTTCTTTTCCTACTTGAAAGGTTGTACTGCAAGTACCGGAATGCACCGATTCCAATCAACATTGATTTGGTTACACACAGGTAATACACACAGGTAAGGCGTGACAATGCAAGAGGTCTACAAGTCTGATGCAGATCTGTGCTGAAAGTCCTGAAACAACTGTAGGCAGCATTGTCCTTTGCTGATCAGCATCTGATCATTGCACAATGCAGGAGAAGACCTGTTTCTGGATTCATTTATTATCTGCAGCTCTTGCATTTCAGCTCACTGATGTCATCACTTCTTGTGTTCCAAGATTTTGAGTTGAGGCATCATGTTATGAAAATGACTCAGTCTAGTGGGGGCAGGCAATGGAGATCCCTGTGCGATGGGTTCGTGTGGATGAGTTGTGGTGTGGTGGATGGTTTTCAGAAGGGCATGGTCAATGCTGGGATGCCTGTCACCATCTAGATTAAAATGGGACCCAGGATTTGGAGAGTGATTCTGAAATCTGGCACACACTAATTGGTCTGAATTACAAACCGCTAGTTTACTGTGGTTGGTGCTTTCTAAGTGGTACACACCATGAGTGGATCCATAGTGCTTTAACCTCATAGAAGTATTAGTCATTGCATAACTGGTGATGGGAGAGCACCCCATTAGATGTGAAAATCCTTCCTGATCCCTCTCCAGAGTGGATTCCTTCCTGGGATAGTAATCTGAGGAATGATCGGAAGACTTGAATCTGCCATATAGTGTGTTCAAGAGGAGAGGAATTCGCTGACGGGCCCAGTGGTCAGCACTCATCCTCTAGAACTAGTATGACAAGATAGCTGCACCATGTGAGGACAGGGGGTGCAGGATTCACTTACTCCGACACGACTCAATAACGAGGACTCAGTCGTTTGGCAAAGGGATGTCCGTTTAATGATACATACATCAAACAGGGAAACAAATGGGAATCAGCTGTAGTGCGATCACCGGTTTTGCTCCGACTTCCACGAACTTTGGTAGAACAGCAATTCTTATAGGCTAACATCGTCATCTCTGACGTCTAATTTCTATAAAAAATCATCATGCAATATAATAGGTTAGGAAAGGTAACTTTAGTATAGGTGCCATATCTGTATAGAGAAATAAAGCATGTGGATTGGATAACTCTTATTGGGTGGGCGTCTACGCCCATTCCTCTACAACACACGTGATTGACGTCACTATGAGTACGACGTCTCATTGGTTACAGTGTCTATAGGACCCTAGATTACATGGTCCATTGTGATTGGGCAAGTTACACCCCTAAACATAAATCTCCACTTTAATTAGCAGCATGCAGAATAGACACCCAGGTGCCTAGTGCCCCAAGATTCACCCTTCCTCCTTTCCATCAATCGGCTATGTGTCAATTAGTTGGCCGGATATGGCCTCAGAACTGTAGCCTCTTATCAGGAAAAGTTATGGCATCCTCGGGTTCTGGATGACATCAGGTGGTGGTACCTATTCGCGCCTGGCTGGTCACGTGTTGGTTCACCGTGAATCTGCTTCAGTTTCTAGCCTTTTGTGCATTTAATGGCCTCTCTTATCTTGACCTTCACAGACGGGCTGGTATGCTTGCAAGTTGGAGTCTCGTGAGCTCATGCTCTCCTCCCCTTCTCTGGTTGACCTCGATTTCTTAAGCATGAGCCTCTCTCTGTTGAGTTTCGATTCCGCTCCTTCTCCTGCCTTTGGCTGGGTTTCGAAACTTAGCCTGTCAGGCCTCTGGCCTCCTGGGTTCCTTTCTGCTTTTTACAAAATGGAGTTGCACTTGTATAATGTGCCTTAATGAGGTAGTTATATGGTTGGCGCTCGCCGCTCAATCTTCTACTAAGCATTGCAGTCAGTACAGATTTCTTAGCATCTTGCGTTTCAAGCCTATTTACACACGTTGAACAGGACGGTCATTTCCATCTTGTCTCGTAGCACCTTTTCCTTACGTTTTAACATTGTCTCTTCTCTGCGTACATTCCATTCAATTTCGTAGTAACTCGCACTGGCATGTTATCTTGGATAGCTGCTCTTGATCATTCTCGGATCTGTTTAGGCCCTTGTGTCATTTCCACTGGCCTTCCATTAGGGCTTTTGGGGTCTCTTCGTGGACCGTGTGTAGGTACTCTTCATTTCGTATCAGAGGCTGGTATGGCTGTCTAATAGGGTACCATGCTGTCCAGGGTTGTCAGATTATGGGTGCTTCAACCGGTATGGATCTTCTGATGTATACTGGGCAGAGTCCTACTGCAGCTCTTTGTAGGTTCATTTGCTCTTCATACGTCACATGCCTTGGCGAGTTCCTTCCTGGTAGCTGGAAATGGGGGGCAGGGGTGCAGGTCATGTCTGGAACCTCCTTTACACTCCCCCTCTGGTCAGTTCATCGACCACTTCTGCTTCATTCTTCACCTCTATTTCCTTTGATTCTTCAGTGTTTTATTCATCATCTTCAGGATTGGTACATGAAGGCGTGAACATGTGCGTCTTTGGAGTCCATATTTTTATCACGCCTTTCAAACTTCCCGCGTGTTTGACCTGTTCATCTTTGTTCCAGGTCATAAGCTGGCACTGTCCGTTTGGACTGCAGTAGATCCATTTTACTTCATACCTTCTTCGCTTTTTAGGATATGTGAACTACGTTCCTTCCGGTGAAAATTCGTTGGCCTTCACAAAGTCCATGATTTCTTCATCTGTCAGGTCTCTTGGCTTCCAGCCTGGCTCGACATCGACCATCATTTTCATCCCAATGGCTTTCTTTGAAGTTTTCTGGCAGTGTGTTGATTATCTTGATGACGCAGGATCCTAGCAGTAACATGGCTAGTAGGGCTCCCAGGAACTTGAATATATCAGCCATCCATTGCGGGACCCATGAGAATAGGTTCCCAAACCAGCTGTCACCGTCCACCTCATCCGTTTCATCGGTCATCTGGTTTTTCCGATTTGTTAACATGCTTATGGCCTCTGTTAGGGTTCTGTTCTCTTCATCGTGTGATGGTACGAATGTGCAACATGATTCTCTGATTTTTGCACAAACACCTCCATCCATCGCAGTGATTATGTCACGCACATATCTGTTTTGGAGGGTCATCAGTCTGATTGCTCTCAGTTCTTTTTGATGGTCTGCAATAACTCCCATCTGGTTATCTGTAACCATTTAGCATTCACTCCAACTTGGATGTGGGGCAGGAGTAGCATTGTGAATACTGTTGAGGTGAGGCTGAACAGCCTATGTTCGTACGTGATTGCATGAAATGATTTGGGAGAAAAGTAATTTTCCTTCTTCATCCTGGATACCAGTTCCACAGATCTTCTTCTTCTTAGATGAGCATCTGCTTTCGGGAAACTGTCCAACTTTAGGTCATTTTTAGGGATCACTAGTGTGGGAACGTGGACGTTCACTAGTGTGCATATGCCTCCCCAGTTTTTCTGCAGCCTTATGTATGCCTTGGATCCACATGCCCGGTAATGGTCCATAATAACTGCAGTTCCTTGGGTCATTTCCGGAGCTTCAAAGATTCGCCCACAGTTTTGATTCTTTCCCATCTTCCTTGTGCCATTGTTTCTGAAGCATAGTTTCGGGCTCTCCAGTGGCACTATCTGCATGGGTCCCCCTCTATCTTCGACCCATGTTACTAATTTTACTAGTTTTGGCAACAGATGTTTGCATAACCTCTGTGAATTCTCTATTGCTTCCTTGCAAGCTCCAAGGACCGTCCATGCTCGGCAGATTACTACTCCGTCTTCCCATCCATCTGGGGAGACCACTGACCCCCAGATCTGCATTTGGCCTCTGTTCTTCCAGATCTGAGCCTCTTCTGCAGTCTTCCCTTGAATGTTCAGTCTTGGGTTAACTTCCCATCTTATCCCTGATCCTTTGACGCCAAGGTTCTCGTACCTGATCACATGATATCTGGTGTGTGCTCGATTTCTTGTTTTAATGTCCTGGACATAGCCATCTTCATCTGGGTAATCCTTTTCGTTGGCCCATATCAACGAGGCGTCTCTTACCATAAATTGTCCTCTGGTGTTGCACATTGCTATATGTGACATACAGTGTGCTGTAGGGACATCCATTTCTACAGCCACGAAGATCTTGGATTTTCCCATGCTGTATGGTAGTAGAGTACAGACGAAGCATTCTCCTTCTGACTGCCTTTGTCCTACTTCCTTCATGTGCTGGTACCATATGTTGTTTCCGAGATGGGCTGTGCTGTCCCTTCAGGCTTCTCTTGATTCTCAGCGTTGGTCCTGTAATTCTCTATTACCATGTCTTCGGGTATCTCGGTGGAGCAGGCTGCCTTAACTGTATCGCTGTGGTAGGGGACGGATTTGTGCTTCCCTTCCTTACCTTTTGCAGTCTGCCATAAACTTCCCGTAACCACCATTGGTTCATCAGCCCCCCAACTTGTGGCTGTGTTGTAGGCCTGTGGCTTGCTTCTGGTGTTGGAGCAGGTGTGCTTGCAGTTATAGTTTCTATAGTTCTGTTTTTCAGCTCCTCGTGAAGTTTCTTTGCTTGGACTATAAAAGGGAACAAATACTCTATTAGCATGTGTGTCTTCTTTGTGAGTTCTTTCGTGGCCACTTCTGTTTTTTTGAGGGATTTTGCTATTTCCTCCTTATTTGGCATTTCATTTGAATTTTCTTGGTTATCTCCACTATTCTCTGGAATTGAGGGTTTGGCAGGCAGTTTCTCCTTCTCTGCTGCCTTCGTTGGAGGCACTTGTAGCCATTGACACTTGCCCGTGTTTGTGTGCATTTTGTGTGTGGGTGCGTGCCGTGGCCAGTACTACATTATCATTCATTCCGTGCTGACCCTGTCTCTAGCTTTTCTCTCCATTCATCACCTCACGTGTATACGTATCGCTACTAATTACATTCAAATTTAAGTCATTTGCTTCATCATTAGCTTTTCTTGGAACTGGAATCACTATGTAGGGTCTGTTCGTTATCAAGTGGGTGTACTGATAGGGGGACATTTCGTGCACCAATAAAGAAAGCAGTTCTGATTGTTAATGACAGAAAGACAATAATGATCACCAAACATATACACATGATAGATTTGTAAGACATCTGGCAGCATTATCTCCCAAGAAAGCGGGGGCGCCTTTCTGCTGTGGGTAAAACCAAGTTACTGTTTTGTGCCCCCATTTCGAATTAGTTCATAGTCAGTTATTTATTCCTTCTTTTGCTCTAGTCACGTTGCTGTAAAGTTCATTAACTACTAAATTGATGCGTGCTATTCAAATGTCCCTCCTCACGAGTGGAGATAGTAGTCTCTGGATATGCAGTACAGTTCCTGTGCTAGACTATGGAGAAGGGTTAGACTACCGTTTTAGCACATCACATTCATCCTGCATTTCTATAGTAATCACCGTCTCAGGGTCCAACTCCAATTTGCCTCGGCCTTGAGGACATGCAGGAATCTGTTCACTGTGAAAGGCTGAAAAAATTGAACTACTAAAAATCACACAAAAATAAAATGTCGTAAAAATAAAAACAAAAATAAAAATAAAAGTGAACATATGAAAAAATAGGCAAAAATAAGAAAATCAAAGAAAAAGGAAAATAGGATGGCAAAGTTCTTGGGTCTGCTCCTTTCTCTCAGTCTCTCGGTGACAAATTGAAGAACAGTGTCTCTTTTCTCTATCTGCTCCACAGTGAAACGATGACGACAAAAATTCTATTTTGGATTTACTCCTCCTAAGGCTCTCCTCAGCAGTGGATGTCCATAGTTGCTTCTTAGTTGCGCTGCAATGGCCCTCAGGAGCCTGTTTAGTTTAGCGTTTTTTGCTGGATCACTGAGAAAAGTGGGCACAACAATGAGGTTGGGTCTGCCCACTAGTTCTGGAAAGTTTCCAATGAGGTGAAAGAAAACACGATATGCATATTGGCTGTCTTCTGGTGTTAGTGACATTTGCTCTGATTCTCTAGCCTCTGGATCACAGGCCTTTCTTGCAGCGTGAACAGTCTTGCCCTTTCATCGATCTGTATCTCGGCGAACAGTCTCACTGGAAACTCCTTAAGAATTCTCGCTGGAAATTGGACAGGGTCCTCATATGTGGGAAATTGACTGGATCTCTTAGGAAGGTGACAACGTCAACATCAGCAGGCCTTCCCACCATTTCTGGATAGTCTGTGACTAGTCTGAGCATAGCATTGTGTGCAAGCTGCGTATCCGCGGGAGACAGAGACATCTGCCTTGTTTTGCTGGGTCCCGATCACAAGCCCTTCTTTTGATGCAAACAAGTTTTACACTTTCCTGCTGCGTGGTTTGCAACCAAGTAATTTAATTTGTACCATACTTGGTTGAGAAATTCATTGTTTCTTGGATCTCTGATAAAGGTTAGTGTGTCTGTGGTTCACCCGACAAGTCCTGGGCACTCCTCTATGATTCGGAAAAATATGGTATAGGTCAGTTCATGGATGATCACTTGAGGTGGGAGCATTTGTGCCCTTTTCACTGTATTCAGGCAGCTCAGTGAAGGCTTCTGTGATGACAGTCAGCAGTTGCCAGATTACCTTCTTGTTATCTGGATCTTGAAGGAATTCTGTGACACTTGTTTCTCTTCCTATGAGTGACGGATATGATAGCACCACCAATTGAAAGTACGTAAGCAAATCCCACTTGAGGCTTCTGCTGGGGGGTACCATTAGGTATGTAAAGAAAGCCTTGATACTGGTTGCTTCAGGATACTGTGTTATGTTCTCTCAGAGAATATTTTATTGGCAGTCTATCAGTCTTGATTCCTTGTACTACTTGGGCGTGACATGATTTAAAACATTCATTTTACCACTGTTGTTGTGGCTTTGGATGTGCTTCTCTTTACCCTGCAACTAGGATGCACAGAGTGTCCGTTTTTTCCCCTTTATCTCTTTCTCTGGTTTTGAGGAAATGTTCTTGTTTTAACAGCCACCATTCACCCAGCGTCTGCACGTGCTGAGGTTCTTCTCCTTTGTCTGTAGGTTCTTCGGAGGTAGGTGCAGCAGGAGGGCTCTCTCCTACCAAAGGTTTAATGTCATTTAGGAAGATCCAGGCTCTCCTGCCCTTGAGCTTGACAGCGGACGGGGTGCAGTCCCCTACGATAAAAGGGCCATTAAACCTTGGCTCGTCCAACCTTTTTCTGGTAAAGTTTCTTACGAGGACGCTGTCTCCAGGGAAGACGAGGGGCGCACAGAGGCTGTGAGCTGCGCCTGCATCAGCACTCTCTGTTGTGGTCTGTGCTGTGCTATCCCCTTTCCACCGTCGTTGCAGCTGGCCTGAAATGACAAAGGAGCTGGATGTCAAACAGTCCAGATAGGCTTTCATCTCTTCTCCTAGTACTTCCCTAGTTGGCTGGGCATCACATCTAGCTCTGTCTCGGGGGGTAAGAGGGGTCCTCATCCTTCTACCAGTAACTATTTATTTCGTGCGGCGTGAGATGATGGTCAGAGCCTGGCTGGTTCCGAAGAGCATACAATGCCAGTGGTAGGCAGTGCAACCATCCCTTCATTAATGTGAGCTTCAACTTGGCTATACTTTCCTTAAGCAAGCCGTTGATTCGTTCACATATCCCATTCCCCTCAGGATGATACGCCGACGAGAACTTGTGCTTTATACCAAGCAACAAGCTAATCTGTTCAAAAACTAAATTTACAAAATGAGCCCCATTATCTGATCTCATTACCTCACACACCCCTCATCTAGGGAACACTTCCCTCACCAGGAACTTTGCGTGCGGCACAGGTTGCATCGGGGTGTGTACAGGGACCTGTTTCTACCCATCTTGAAAAGGGACACACCACCACAATGAAATACCTGTACCTATTACACACCTGGATCATATCGACATAATCGATATGCAGGTGCTGGAAAGGTCCATTCAGTCTGGGATGATTCCTCTCACTACTTTTAATGTGTGCCCAGAGGTGAATTGCTGACAGATAATGCAGTTTACCATATAAAATGCAACATGTTCCGCTAAATTTGGTGTGAACCAGTCTTCTGCGAGCGTTGCAGCAAGATTTTCCTTTGACATGTGTATGGGGTAGTGAAGCTGTTCTAACGCTACCTTTAGAAGGGTGACAGGCATTACTGGTTTACCAGTGCTGTCTTGCCTCCACAGTCCGTCAGAGGGGTTTGAAGAACACCCTCAACGCTTCCACAAGTTCTTCTCCTCCTGAGGTGCCTCCCCTTGGAGCTCCATTAGCTGAGTCTGCCCCATGTTGCTATAGGCCTCTGGAGTGGCTCGTGCTACCATCATTCTTTCATGGGTACGTGCCATCTCCACGTCCATGATTGTTTCATTCTTGGATGCCATGCATTTGGCTTCCGTGACTACTTCATGGTTTCCATGTGACACGAGTTCTGTCCCTTTGGTATGAGCGGCGCATTTCATGACCGCTATGCCCACTGGGAGCTGTAGTGCTTTAATCAGGCTGTCCAATAAGGCTGCGTGTTGCACTGGTGTGCCGTCTGCTCGGAGGTAGCCCCTCCTTTTCCAACGCACTAGTCCTGCATGAACTGTAGACTTCACATAGGCGGAGTTACTGTACACTGTTACTTCTTGGTCTGCATGATTCTCAATGGCGAGTATCAATGCCAATAGTTCTGCAGCTTGTGCTGAAAAGTGAGATGGTATTCGTGCACTAACGAGTGCTTGAAACTCTCCTTTCGCTATGTGTCTTATCATGGCCACGCCTGTATACCTTTGTCCGTCTTCTTGGTCAATTCTCGAAGACCCGTCAATAAAGACGATCTCTCCACTTGCCAAGGCAGTTTCCTTTACCCTGGGGATCTCATCATAGAATTCCTCGTAGTTCGCACAGTCGTGCACAGGTTCTCCCTCAGTGACTGGCTCAGCTATGAACGTAGCAGGGTTCACAGTTTTACATCGCACTATTTTGATCGAAGGATTAGATATGATCACCTCATAGGCGGATGGTCTTTGAGATGTCAGTGTGCCTTTTGGCTTTTCCAGTATGGCGAACAGCGAGTGCTCAACATACAGGGTCATGGAGCACCCTATCACAATGGATGACGCCTTCTCGATGGTGAACGCGGCAGCAGCTAGATTTTGTTCACATGGGAAGGGGCCCTTCATGACCGGGTCCAGATTCCCGCTGTAATATGCTAGGGGCTTGTACCCCAGCGAGGTTCGTTGTGTGAGTACTGCCATCATGAAATTACCATCAGTATGAGAGAACAGATAGAATTCCTCTGCATAATTAGGAATCCCGAGAACTGGGGCCTTACAAATTGCCCGCTTGAGTTCTGTAAACCCCTTCTCCATTGCTTCATTCCATTCAATTTCTTCACTTGTTGCCTGGGCCTTTTTAAGGGCCTGCTGCAAGGGCTTGGTATACGAGATGTAGTCAAAGACCCATGCTCGGACATAATTGCATAGGCCTAAGAAGCTTTGCATTTGTTTTATCGTGCGCGGCTTGGCCGTGTTCATGATGCCTTCAGCCCTTTCTGGGGTTACCTTCTTTCCCTCATGTGAGATCAGTTGCCCTATGTACAACACCTCCTGTTGGCAGTACTGCAACTTTTCCTTATCAACCTTGTATCCCTTCTCAGCCAGTATAGTCAATAGTTGGACGGAATCGCGCCTGCATTGCTCTTCAGTGGTGCTGCAGATCAGAATGTCATCTACATACTGCAAAACAACACGGTCCACCGAAATATTGCTTAGGTCCATCTGCAGGGGCTCTGTTGAAAATGGATGGAGACTCACAGTACCCCTGTGGCAACCTCGTACTCTTCAGGTGCATTTGTCTGAAAGTAAATGACGTCAGGTCTTGAGAGTCACGGTGCAACGGGATTGAGAAAAATGCATTTTTCAAATCGATCACTGTGAAGTATTTTGCCTCGGTGGGTATGTTGCACAGAATTGTGGAGGGGTTCGGGACTAGAGGGAACTCGGCTTCAACTATATTGTTTAGTGCTTGTAAATCTTGGATTAAACGCCAAGACCCTCCCTTTGATTTTTTGACAGGGTAAATCACTGTGTTGCACCTTGATTCTTACGTCACTAGGATGCCCTGCTCCATCATGGCGGAGAATGTTTTCGCGATTCCTTCATCTGCCTCTCTGGACATGCGATATTGTCGCGCTCATGGTAAAATTTCTTCTGGTTTCAATTTGATTTTCACTTCACCAGCCCCTTTCAGGAGACCCACATCATAGGGCCCTGTAGTCCATTCTATGGCAGGCACTTGGGCCATGTCATTCTCAAAGAATTCTGGACATATTAGTGCCAAAATCATTCTCTGTGGTACCTCCCTTCTGATCATTTTGACCCAAAATATGAGACTCACTTCCACTCTTGTCTCTTCTAGGTCAGGGTGTTCTTTGAACAGATCGTCATTGGTGACGTCAGTCACTCGATACCCTTCTTCAATGGCAATGATCGCACACCATTGTCTGCCTTCATCGTCATATCCTTCAACCAATACCACTTTTCCTCGTACTGCGGCAGATTGCTCCATCATGGCGGAGAATGTTTTCGCGATTCCTTCATCTGCCTCTCTGGACATGCGATATTGTCGCGCTCATGGTAAAATTTCTTCTGGTTTCAATTTGATTTTCACTTCACCAGCCCCTTTCAGGAGACCCACATCATAGGGCCCTGTAGTCCATTCTATGGCAGGCACTTGGGCCATGTCATTATCAAAGAATTCTGGACATATTAGTGCCAAAATCATTCTCTGTGGTACCTCCCTTCTGATCATTTTGACCCAAAATATGAGACTCACTTCCACTCTTGTCTCTTCTAGGTCAGGGTGTTCTTTGAACAGATCGTCATTGGTGACGTCAGTCACTCGATACCCTTCTTCAATGGCAATGATCGCACACCATTGTCTGCCTTCATCGTCATATCCTTCAACCAATACCACTTTTCCTCATACTGCGGCAGATTGCTCCATCATGGCGGAGAATATTTTCGCGATTCCTTCATCTGCCTCTCTGGACATGCGATATTGTCGCGCTCATGGTAAAATTTCTTCTGGTTTCAATTTGATTTTCACTTCACCAGCCCCTTTCAGGAGACCCACATCATAGGGCCCTGTAGTCCATTCTATGGCAGGCACTTGGGCCATGTCATTATCAAAGAATTCTGGACATATTAGTGCCAAAATCATTCTCTGTGGTACCTCCCTTCTGATCATTTTGACCCAAAATATGAGACTCACTTCCACTCTTGTCTCTTCTAGGTCAGGGTGTTCTTTGAACAGATCGTCATTGGTGACGTCAGTCACTCGATACCCTTCTTCAATGGCAATGATCGCACACCATTGTCTGCCTTCATCGTCATATCCTTCAACCAATACCACTTTTCCTCGTACTGCGGCAGATTGTATCGATAAGGGAAATACTTGTCCCTCCTCTTCGTGCATGGGTATTCTTGGTCTGAATAGAAACTCATCCGAGGTTCTCATAGTTTTGTCTCCGAGGCCTGGTAATCCTGCCATAAGCACCTGTACGCCATATACAAAAACGTCTGGCTCCAGCGGTATAGCTCTCATGGCTGCACGTCCAGAGTATGCTCTGATCATTTTGCACATGTTTGAATAATGCATTCCTGGGGTGGAGCACACTATACCATCCTCAGTAAACGAGATTGGTCATATTCAACTTTGTCATCAAGTCCCGACCCATGATATTTACTGGGGACTGACGTGAATATAATAGAGGTACATTCATTTTGCGCTCTCCTACAGAGACTGGGAGTGCATCAGTAAAGGGAACTCTACTATGAGCTCCAATAAAACTCTGGGTGTCTATAGCCTCGCCGGACAAGGAGAACTTGCCTTCTCGTATGCACAAGCGCGTTGCACCCGTGTCAACTAAGGAGGAATATTCTTTCCCCCCTATGGCGACATTTACCCTAGGTTCCCTGTTAGGGTCTGGTGTCACTGATAGGATAGAACACATCAGAGTCTCCCATGAGCTGTCCTATTTTATATATAGGTTCGGTCCACTGTACACTTGTGGGTTTCCCCCATTTCCAGGGTTAATTCCCCAACCAGAATTAGTGTCCTGAGGAATTTGCAGCGGTGCCTGCTGGGGTTGTCCCTGTGGCAAATTCCCCATGTTCGGTGGTTGAACCACTTGCTGTGCACCTTGCTGCAAGCCTGCCGCCTGTTGCTGCACGGTATCATTTTGTGCATTGCCCTGTTGCGGGATAGCAGGTTGATTTACCATGCCTGCCCCCGTCCCTTGGCTGTTTTGCCACATGCTTTGGCTTCTGCACATACACGCTGTGTCCAGTCATTCCACACAGCCAACATACTGGCGGTGGTTGTGCCATCTGTCCATCTGGCATAGTTGGATTGCCCATCTGTGTGTTCTGGAAGCCACCTTGAACATTCTGAAACCCTCCTTGGTTACCCCGAAACCCTCCCTGATTACTCTGCCATCCTCTCTTTCCAAACCCTCTTCCCTCGGGTAAAATCCCGTTCTACCTTTATTATTCTGCGAGGGGTTAGTCGCTTGCTGTATGCTTGGTTCATCCGGGCTGGTGAGCATTGCTCCCTCGAGAGCATACTTCGAGAGCTTCCTTGCACCAGCTTTGCCTCCTCCCCCTTACGCATTGCCTCCTTTTTCCGATTCTTTTCCTGTAGCAATCTGCAATAATGTGCAATTGTCAACTGGATTTCGGCCCATGGTTTTTGTTTTTATTCCTACCAATTTCTTGAGCTGTTTTTGCACCGGTTCTGGTAACCGTTGGCACAATATATGGTACAACACAGGGATAGATTTCGTCCAAGATTCATGCGTTTCGAGCACCCATGCGTCTTGAAAATTCTGGATATAAGGCAACGGATCCTCTGACTCTTTCATTTTTCGAGTAATTATAGCTCCCATAGCAGATGTGTCTGGATATAGCGTACGCATCGCATTCCACACTGCTGCTCTACAGTTATTAAATGGTGCTCCATCATGGGAGGCGTCAGTTATGGTTACTATAGGGTATCCCGCCATTTTCCATATGTTGTCTGCTCTTTCACCAAGTATAGCAATTAGGAGCCCCTTAATGTCCCCTATGCTAGGGTGACATCCCCCGTCATTTTCTCTAACTCGTGTATCCACTTTCCAGCTCCCGATGTCAGCATTGGAAGCTTGTTTTTCAAGTTTTCTCAGTCCATATGCAGCCATGGGATATATTGAGGTCTTGCTCCCCCCTTTTCTAGCAATGGGAATTGGAATGCGCAATCCTCCTTCTCCTTCCCCGTACCTCTCTGGTCTTTCGCCGGGGTGGCGTCCCCGCCTTGCTGTCTACCTGGCAATGCCCTCAACCTGCCCGCATAACAGGTGCTGACGTCCCCGTCTGACCGTGGGGTGCTTCTTTATGTCAGCTGGACTGTCCAGCGGACTTCTGTGTCCCACTTGGGGATCCACTACCATCTGACCATCGTACCTCTCGGTCCCTTGGGAGACGTTTTTCGCACTGTCTCCTTTCGTCATGTGCCACTTCCTCCGTTTCCCCACCAGAGTCAGACTCTGAATACTCCCAGTTTACACAACTTCTTGCATCATCTTCGTTCTGCCCAATTTCTAGCCTATCTAGGGACAGTCCCCTGCCCGCTACTTCGGTTGACATCCTCGGTGACATATAGCTGAGTGCTCTCTAAGCGCTCATCCTCCCTTCCCCCTTGGGAAATTAGTTCCAGCCCCATCTCGTCATAGATTTTATCAATCGTTTCCCCGATGCTTCTGGTGTCGAAGTCATCGTCAATATTTGTCCCGCTTGTACCTGGTACCGCACCGCTTGCAGGAAAGAGCTCTTCTATGTCTTCCCAGTCTACAACAGGATTGGGTTTAAGGACTTCCCGCTCCAAATACTCAAGATCTCGTGCTCTCTGTCTATGCTTGCGTTCTGCTTCCTCATTTATTTGTTTTCGCTTCTTTGCTTCTTCTCTAGCCATATCTACTTCTCTCATTCGTTCGTTTCTACATTCCTTTGCCCTTCTAATCTCCTCACCTTCTCGCTTCTTCACTTTCTTTTCATGCACTCTCCTTTCTTCCTCCAACTTTAGCATGTTCTGCCTGTACTTTTCATAGGCAGCGTATTGTGTGCGACTGAGCGGTATTCCCTGCTCTTCGCGATATAGTTGTTCTCGCCTCAACCTATCCTTCTTTCTTACCCTCTCGTCTCTCATGTCCTGTTCTTTCTCCTTTTACTTTCTTCGCGCCTCATCAGACCGTTCACTCATCACTTCCTTTCCGCTTTTTTCCCTCTCTCTCTCTCTCTCTCTCTCTGTCGAAAGGTGCACTAGTCTGTGCCTGATCCTTTCTTCCATCGCTGCACCTCTCCTTGTCCCTCGGGACTGTGGAGGCCAAATCAATTTCCTGTTCCTTTTCTTTCGTCTCGTCACTACTGCATTTAGGTGACTCATATGCGAGGTTGCTATACCCTGTGGCTGCTTTGAGCTCTCTCAACAGGTAAAGGCCCTCTAACTTGCTTCCCTCAATGAATGGTTCCGGCGGGGCTGGTGGCGCGGTAGGCGTCTCACCCCCCCCGTACATACATTTAATATCCAGTCTGCGGGTGGTTCTTCTTCTTTCGCTTGCTCGAACATTTTCCAAAGTTCGAGAACAGCAAGGCGTTTCTCAAGCTTCTTGCCGGTATATGTGGCGTGTAGAAATGTTGTCATGTGCTATAAAACAGCCTTAGACAGTGACCCATTATGGGGCCAAGGCATAAACATCTTATTGGCGGTACCCTTAACCCACTCCTGGCTGTATTTTTTCAATTTTACTGCATGCTTGGGCAGCTGCTTACATAAATGCACAAGTGTGGTAACTTCCTCCATTCTTAATTTTGTCACCAACACTATTCACACAGATCTTTAAGCTTTCCACTAGTATGAGCGAGCACCACATACGCAAGCTCCAATCCAACCTTTTCCCACCAAATTTTGTATCAACAATTTACTCAAAACTCATCAATTCAAAGGCAATTCCCTCTTCATTACGAAATCATGTAAAGCAAAATACATTGCAATCTACAACAGTACAATAAATTTCACATTTGACATATACAGGACATATAAATGACAGACTAGACAGACTAGACGGACGCCAGCTGGTCATACATATACCTGCCTTCTAATCACTACCCCGCAATCGGATTTGAACAAACCCCCTTAATTACCTCTTTAAACGTTATTGTAGCCTAAATGTCCCCCCTCTGTGGGCTCTGGGTTCACGTTCCTTCTGACCACTCTTTAAAGCGTAGGAACAAGGCAAATCTTTATGTTTTTGCTCAGGTGCCCCCCTGATATTCCTTACGTTTTATTCTTCTCGGGTGCCCACCGGTATTCCTTACGTTTTATTCTTCTCGGGTGCCCCCCCCGGTATCCCTTACGTTTTTTACTTCAGGCGCCCCCCTGATATTCTTTACGTTTTTATTTGTTATGCTCAAGTCATTACCCCTATATATATATATATATATATATACAGTCTTCTCCACTTCTAACTATTTTATTGTTTCTCCACCACCCTCCGTTACCTTTCCCTTACTGGCTCTAATGCCTACACGACTTTTGCCAAAGTAACAAGTTTTATTGCTTTACTCACCAATCGCATCTTTTCCTCTCTGGAACTTCGGGATCACTGCCCCTTCCTCTTCCTACTTTAAGGTTTTCGTCCGATCTGCTGCCCGTGGGAATGAGAAGGGTTATGCTTGGAAAGGCGGGTTCCTTCAGACCCACTGCAGATTTTTTGACACTTTACTCTATCATTGTCCAAGGGAAGCTTCTCAGTTTACTCAGCCAGAATGGCCAAAAGACTTGTGATCTTACCGAAGGCCCAGAGTTACTTCGTGCCTTTGGTCTAATGGTGTCTTACACTATATCAATCGATAATCTATAATCGATGGCCGAAACCATCCTCTGCTACCAAGTGTTCAAGAGGAGAGGAATTTGCTGACGGGCCCATTAGTCAGCACTCACCCTCTAGAACTTGTATGACAAGATAGCTGCACCATGTGAGGACAGGGGGTGCATGATTCACTTACTCCGACACAACTCAATAACGAGGACTCAGTAATCTGGCAAAGGGAAGTCAGTTTAATGATATATACATCAAACAGGGAAACAAATGGGAATCAGCTGTGGTGTGATCACCGGTCCTGCTCCGACTTCCACGAACTTTGGTAGAACAGCAATTCTTACAGACTAACATCGGCATCTCTGACGTCTAATTTCTATAAAAAATCATCATGCAATGTAATTGGTTATGAAAGGTAACTTAAGTATAGGTGCCATATCTGTATAGAGAAATAAAGCATGTGGATTGGATAACTCTTATCAGGTGGGCATCTACGCCCATTCCTCTACAACACACGTGATTGACGTCACTATGAATACGACGTCTCATTGGTTACAGTGTCTATAGGACCCTAGATTACATGGTCCATTGAGATTGGGCAAGTTACACCCCTAAACATAAATCTCCACTTTAATTAGCAGCATGCAGAATAGACACCCAAGTGCCTAGTGCCCCAAGATTCACCCTTCCTCCTTTCCATCAATCAGTGTTTTAGGGCTATGTGTCAATTAGTTGGCTGGGTATGGCCTCAGAACTGTAGCCTCTTATCAGGAAAAGTTATGGCATCCTCGGGTTCTGGATGACATCAGGCGGTGGTAACTCTTCGTGCCTGGCTGGTCACGTGTTGGTTCACTGTGAATCTGCTTCAGTTTCTAGCCTTTTGTGCATTTAATTCTGTGTCAGCCTAGCCACCTGCATGGGCCCCTCTTATCTTGACCTTCATGGACGGGCTGGTATGCTCTGCAGTCCGGAGTCTCGTGAGCTCATGCTCTCCTCCCCTTCTCTGGTTGACCTCGATTTCTTAAGCATGAGCCGCTCTCTGTTGAGTTTCGATTCCGCTCCTTCTCCTGCCTTTGGCTGGGTTTCGAAACGTAGCCTGTCAGGCCTCTGGCTGCCTGGGTCCCTATCTGCTTTTACCAAATGGAGTCCCAGTTGTATAATGTGCCTTATTGAGGTAGTTATATGGTTGGCGCTCGCCGCTCAATCTTCTAATAAGCATTGCAGGCAGTACCGATTTCTTAGCATCTTGCGTTTCAAGCCTATTTACACACGTTGAACAGGAGGGTCGTTTCCATCTTGTCTCATAGCACCTTTTCCTTAAGTTTTAACATTGTCTCTTCTCTGCGTACATTCCATTCAATTTCGTAGTAACTCGCACTGGCGTGTTATCTTCGATAGCTGCTCTTGATCATTCTCGGATCTGTTTAGGCCCTTGTGTCATTTTCACTGGCCTTCCATTAGGGCTTTTGGGACCTCTTCGTGGACCGTGTGTAGGTACTCCTCATTTCGTATCAGAGGCTGGTATGGCTGTCTAATAGGGTACCGTGCTGCCCAGGTTTGTCTGATTATGTGTGCTTCAACCAGGTATGGATCTTGTGATGTATACTGGGCACAGTCCTACTGCAGCTCTTTGTAGGTTCATTTGCTCTTCATACGTCACGTGCCTTGGCGAGTTCCTTCCTGGTAGCTCGAAATGGGGGGCAGCAGTGCAGGTCATGTCTGGAACCTCCTTTACAAGTGGTATTAGGATTTAGGCGTGAACTTGCCAACCAGTGGTGGAATATGCCGAGAATATGTGTAAAATGTTTCCCCTGGCTACTGGTATCAATTTGTGATTGCCTGTTTTTTTACATGTATTTGTAAATGGCTGAGTTACTTAATTGGTTGTCCAATAGATATATTGGCTACGGCCATAATGAACAATGATGAATGCCAATATTTCAGACTGTTGCCACCCATCCAGGACTCCATTGCTCTTAATCAAATGCGCAGTACGCAATGCTTAAGGTGACAACCTCTATCCAGCCACGGAAGAATCTGGGTGTCAGCAAAGAATCTAAAGTCACAGATTCTCTTGGAACAAATGATTGCAGCAAATGGGCATAGGTATCAGTTGCACAAAAGTGAAGCCAAAGCAGAACCCAGTGGACAACATAATTAATACCTAAAGGCTAAGCCAAGTCCTTTAGACCCTCCAGCAAGATTCGGTGATCAGATGATAGATAAAATACGATCAGAGCATTGATAGTGTTAGCACCACCTGTATTTCGGAAGTCATGAAAACATTATCCTCAGGCTTGTCAGGCACCCAAGCGGCAAGGAGCTAGAATATCACTTACTGCAGCCTAATTCACATGATAATCCATGGCAGTAGAGGAACCACTATTGAGTCTTTAAACATTAATGGAACAAAGTGAGACATGAGGGATGTGCCATTAATGTTATGTATAGGATGAAATACCAATGGTTGAAGACATGTAAGATTGCTTAGAACCGTGCTATGCTATGATATACGGTATGGGAGTGGTGAGGCTTATTTAGCGCAATATACACCTTGTCAAGGCATCATGGTGCTAGAAAGACTCGGGTGACAGATCAAGTCCAAAGGAGGCTTAACCGAAAGCAATTTACTGTGGAAAAAAAGGAGGGTCTTCAACCTACGTCTGAATTTAAGATTATCGTTAATCAGATGGAAGGCCAAAGGGGGTCGATTCCACAATTTAGTAGGCTGGATAGTGAAAGATTATTCACCGCATCTCTCATATCTGAAACTCAGTGTCACAAAAAGCCCTGCAGAAGACGACCTCAATGCTATAGACGGGGTATACCGAAGAAACCTGGATCTGAAAAAGAGGGGGGCAGTCGCATAAAAGACCTTGTGCATTATTCAACCAGGAGCTAGTGTAGAGTCACAAGCGTGGAAAAAATATGGTCTCTACGACCTGGATAAAGAAGGAGCCTTGCAGCTGCAATCTGAATCAGTTGCTGACGATGTCCGTTTGGGCACACCCAGATACCCACATTACAGTAGTCGAGTCTGCATTGAGTACTTGAATTTTATGCAGGAAAGCAAAATAGTCCAAAAGTCTCTTCAAAGAACGTAAATGGCAAAAGCTAACCACAGAGGTAACCTGAGAAAGGGAAGAGCCCAGCCACACACCAAGGTTCCTGATCTTTTTGAAACCGGTGCAAGGCATTCTCTCAATCATTCCGGCCAAAAAGGAGCCAACAACGGCTCTGGGGCTAAACCACTTTCTGGCTCCCCGCACAGCTTGGCAGAATCGTGAAAAAGGCAAAACAGAATTTCCATCCACCAATCTGTCCCAAAAAGGCCTTCATATTGCCTGTCTGACCATCCCCTGGCTCCTCACTGTGATGCTGGAAATGGATTGGAGGGATATATATTATTCTTACAAAGGAGTACTGCAATGGCCATTATTCGATAGAGCTTGATTTAGTATCCCTTGCTTCTTTGGTAGCATAGCAAGCAATATCTTTGTTCCTGAAATGTCTTTTAAGTAAACCAGATGATGCAAATCTATTACCTTTACTCATGGCAACATTAAAGAGCAAAAAAGAAAAATCCTTAGCAACGTGGAAAGAATTTTGCCTGCTGACGATGAAATCTGCTGATATCTCTGAAGATTTACTCTTAGAGAATCCTGTCCGAGCGAAAACAAAATTGTGGCAGTGGGACTGGTGTATGACTTGGGATACATGCTTCAATCATTTAACTTTTGTAAATGGAGAATTTCAATTGAAACCACTCAATGACAAGCTTGACGCACTTGGTATCGCGTATACTAACTACGCTGACGATACCCAAGTACTCCTACCACTCTCCGGCTCCTACAACCAAGACGCCAAAGCACTTCATCTAATTTACACCACGATTCAGGCATGGATGGTGGCCAATGGCCTCTGCCTCAATGGGCACAAGACTGAAATCATCATTCTTGGTCAAAAAGCCACGCTAGCCAAACTCGACAAGCTTTATTCCAATTTCACCATAGGCAACACTGTCATCCCCGTCTCCTCATAAGTGAAGATCCTAGGGGTATACATAGACTTTACTCTATACATGACAAGCCAAGTCAGCGCCATCGCCTCTGCCTCGGCCCACACTACCAAGCTCATCAATGCAATTAAACCTTTCCTATCTAAGCATAACTGTCTATCAATACCCAGAGCAACTATTGGTGCTAAATTAGACTATTGCCATGCCCTCCTAGCTGGAATATCTGCAAACAATCTAAACAGACTCCAAATCACTCAGCACAACGCCCTACGAGCAGCATTTAGCATTCCCAAAAGGGATCATATTTCTCACGCCAAGCAGGCAGCACACTGACTCCCTGCTAAAGAGCTCATCGCCATCATACCTATCAGAGATTACAGCAAAATCCACATCTACACGACCCATCAGAATCCGCTACTCCAACCAAATGCACACTGCACATTTCAACAGGGCCAAAGCAGGTGGGCTAGGCTTCCCATACATAGCTGCCAACCTTTGGAATGCGCTCCCTACATATATCAGAGCAGAAAACACCCTCCTTGACTTCCGAAAAAAACTCAAAACCTCTCTCTTCAATTAACCCTTTGTATGCACTGTTCTTTATTCTTGTTTGTACTTAAAAATGCATATGTTCATTATTCTTGTCTGTACCTAAAATGTAAATGTTTTACCCCTGCAACTAAGAACTTCTCTGTAACAAGCGCCACATTGCCCCAGGGCTGTTTGTGCGCTCTACAAATGCGAATAAATAAGTTAATGAAATCCCAACATATTTAATGAAATTACGGCTTATAAATATGCTACTACCTTAACATAAATTGCGACTCGTTCTAAAAGTCCAAAATGCAGCATTACATGAAGGTTTTGTATGCTACTCGATCAAAGTGAAACTCTTAAAAATTTATTTGAGGAATGCAAAATACTATCCCCGCTAAGGAAATAATTTTTCTACAAATTCTTTGGTAAATTTCGAATTCTATCTGATCAGAAACTTTGGTCAAACATTTGTGATGCAAACCATGTATCCATAAATATTGCAACCATTAATTATTTATTACGATTGAATATTCATAATGAATCTACTGATCAAGGAACTGTAACACGAGTGGGTGAGAAATAGACTGTGATATGCACTTGTGACAGCCTTTGTTCAGTGAATATTTATTATGTGATCAGCAATGTCTAAATATGGAAAGCATCAAGCTGAAATGATCACGGAATTGTAACATCAGTGGGTGAGAAATAGATTCTGATATGCATTTATGATAACCTTCTTTTGGATACATTTTTATCATGTGACTAGTAATGCTCAAATTGGAATCATGTTGAAACGTAAATGACCAATTGGGCCTCATTACGGATCCGGTGGTATGAATATATACAGAGTAATTCATAGAATTTCGCACAAAAGTGGTGCACGTGGCTGGCGCACAGTGTGCGCATGCGAATGTCTGCGCCAGCCGTGTGCGGTAAAATCGATTTCCGAGCACCACGTATTCATGGATTTTAGCCTCCAAAACCAGCCATGGCGCAGAGTGGCCCAGCGACCCTGCAGCAGCGCCAGTTACGCCCCCAAGAACGCCCCTAGCGCAAGGAAAAGCCATCAAAATCCCCAATCCAGCGCAAAGGGCTGCGCTAACCCTGGACCAGTTTACAGGCTGCCAAACAGCAAACGCCAAGCGGGGAACGTGTATTACTGGGGTTTGCGTGAAGTTTCACACGCGAAAGGGCCTGTGTGAGTGGGGTACGTGTATAACTGGGGTTCGCATGAAGTTTCACACACGATTGGAGCAGGGTACGTGTATTATGGGGGGTTCGTGGGAAGTTTCACACGCGAAAGGGCCTGTGCGAGTGGGGTACGTGTATTACGGGGGTTCGCGGGAAGTCTCACACGCAATTGGATCCAGGTACGTGTATTTCGGGGGTGTGCGGGAAGTCTCACATGCAAAAGAGCCTGTGCGAGTGGGGTACGTGTATAACTGGGGTTCGCGTTAAGTTTCACCCGCGATTCCAGCAGGGTACATGTATTACGGAGGTTCACGGGAAGTCTCAGACGCGATTGGATCCGGGTACGTGTATTTTCGGGGGTGCGCGGGAAGTCTCACACGCGAAAGGGCCTGTGCGAGTGGGGTACGTGTATTCCTGGGGTTCGCATGAAGTTTTACACGCGAAAGGGCCCTGTGCGAGTGGGGTACGTGTATTCCTGGGGTTCGCGTGTAAAACTTCAAAGGGCAACGCCCGTGCACGATACGTCACAGACGCGCTTATGCGCTAAGGGCCTTTGGTCCAATGAAATCGCGTACGTGTGCTGACGCGCTTACGCGCTAAGGGCCTTTCCTCGAATTACACGCTGACGTGCACATTTTTCACATGCCAAAGCACTACGTATCAAGCTGGCCACGCAAACACACGGAAGACCACGTTCCTGCCCTGAAGGCCATTTTCCTGCCCTCCAGAGTCCCGAGCACGCTCCCACCTGCCATCTGCTGCTGCCTGACTGTCTGCTGCCCACGTGCCCTGCTATTTGGTGCCTGCACATCAGCCATCTGCAGAGGTCCAGTTGCTGTGTCCACCCCTGCTGTAACAGAAGACTCCTGACTGGGATACCATCGCTCCACAGCCCAGCCCCAGGACCCAGTTGCCCACCCACTCCTGCCTCTGGGGTTGCCATGTCGGGCACATCTCCATCTGACACCACTGGCAACCCCCAGCCAGAGAGGCAAAAGGGCCACCAGCTTCACTGCCACCGAAGTGGGTGTCCTGGTGGAGCATGTCCTGGGGCATTATGATTCCCTCTTCGGAACATCACGCGCCAACAAGGAAGGACGGGAGAGGATCTGGGACGACATAGTGGTCGCCATCAACGCAGAGGGGGTGGCAACCCGCGACATCAAGCACGTCAAGAAGCGCTGGGAGGACTTCAGGTCCTGGACCCTCCAAGAGGCCCGGCGCCTCACGGAGCGGGGCCGGGCACGCATGAGTAACATCCAGATGAGGGTCCTGGAACGCGTAGGCCCAGTGCTCCATGCCCAGATCCTTTGGAGGCAGACCCGTCTGGAGTTGAACGGTAATTGGCCAAGCATTGCTAGGTGAGACAGGGCATGTTGCAGTGTGCTGGTAGTCTGATGCTTGCCTGTTTCTGTGACATAGGCCATGTATGGATGTGTGTGTGCAGGAACATCATGATCATGCATGTGAGACCAGTTATGAGTGAACCACATGGTTGGTGCATGTGTTTCAATGCAACATGGGGAGCTCTATGCGGAATGCACACATGAAAGCATGGCTGTCTCTGTTCCTGGACATGAAGGGGGGTGAGGAATGGGTGCTGATGTCATGTACATGTATGGTGCACATGTGTGTGTGTGTGTGCCTGAGAAGTGTGTGTGTGTGATTTGAAACGCCATGGATGCATGTGACTTTGAAGACAACATCTTGGTTTACAGGGGCACTTCTACATGGATGTTGATGTTGATTGCAGGCGCTAGGACTGTTTCTGCATGTGTGTTGTGTGCATTCACCCATGTGTTGTGGAATGACAGGATGGAAGTGACATTTGACAGTGCCACTCATTTGTTATTGCTTCCTGCCTGGGGTATTTTGTACTGTACCCTGATGCTTGTGTTCTATGTCTCCCTCTATGCAGCGTCAAGTGAAGAAGAGGGTGGAGACGGCGCTGTGGAGCCAAGCGGCTGGGATGCCCCACTGGGCGGCGACGCAAGGCCCAGCCACACTCCCAGGAATTACCATCATCTGGGACCGAGTGGGCTGGTGCTGCGTCTGCCACAACGGCTGTGGCGGAAGGGCCGGGTGAGCCCCCACAGGGGCTTCCAATGGCGGAAGACGGTGTGGAGACATCCAGGTTGGTGGTCTCCACAGAGGAGGAGGAGCCCACTACTGAGCCGCACATGGGGCCTGGTGGGGGTAGTACCACTGGTGCAAGTGGTGCAGTCCAGGGCCAGGGTCACAAGGCAGCACAGGTCACCGCGAGGGGCCTGTGCATGTTGCTGTCCTTGACCCTGTGACTGCACCACCATGCACCAGCAGGGAGGCCCCATCCCAGGCCCGTCTGCAGGTAGGGGAGAGTGCCGTGTCATCTGCCTCTCCACTACCTGCGGACGAGGGGTCCCACGAACGTATGGGCTCTGTCCTGGTTGGTGGGTTCCTACGTGTGTCGCATCACTCTGGCGGACCTCTCCTCCTCTTTGGAGACTATGCGCCAGTCATTCTCCACACCGTCTTCCGGCCCAGATTCCACCAGGGCCCCCTGTGGACCTGGCCCGACCAACACAGCCAGCTTGGTGGAGCTCACATCCCTGCCACAGTCGGAAGTCGGCGGCCCAGCAGGGGTGGACACCAGAACTGGAGACCAGCTGATGGAGGATGTGCAGGCACCATCAGACACGGCACATGGACAGCAGCAGCAGGAGCAGGCTCTAGGTGGGAGCAATGATGGCTCGGGGCCATCAACATCGGAGGGGCAGGCATCGGCCAGAGGGCAGGAGGACCCAGGACTGGAAGTGTGTTCCGTGTGGCAGCAGTTAGGCCATGCCATAGATGCGGAGCGGCAGCGGGCAGAAGAGGCATGGCTCATGATGTTCAGGGCGGAGAACTCCATGCGGAGGGCCCTGAGGCGGGCCGAGTGCCTCGAGGCAATTCGCAGGGAGTTGGAGGAGAACATGTCGTCGTCCCTGCGAACCCTCGGGGCCATGGAAGAGGACCGCATCCAGGACATTGAGCAGGAGTTCGATGATACCCTGCCCGGGACATCCAAAAGTGAGCCGTCGGACTAGCCTGATGCCCTTGTAAATAGTTTTTAGAGTTAGGTTTCCTTTTCGTTTTCCTTTTATTTGTGGTCAATGGACAATGCCACACAAATTTGTATATAGTTATATTTTTAGGTAGTTTGTTAGGTAGGTTTCATGTGTTTGGTTGGGATCATGGACCCTTTACATCCTTGGACAATGGATTGTATATAGTTTCATCATGTATTCATTTTTGGGGTTTTTTGCATTATCGACATGGAGCAATGGACTTATTTTTTTCCGGACAATGGATTGTAAATAGTTGGACTATGGATTGATTTCTCTTATTTTTTTTATTATGAACATGAAGCGATGGAGATTTTTTTTTATATTTCCTTTGGATTTGCATTGTTGGAGGGTGACTTTGGACTGTTTTTCTTTCAATTTCTTTTGGATTGGTTATCATTTTCATTCAATCATCTTTTCCACATGCTTTTCATTTCATATTTCATATTTTGGTATGCTTTCATTTAATTTTTGATTTCATGTACATAATACATTTTCATTTTTTAGTTCCATGTGTGGGATTCACTCATTGGGTTGATACATGTGAAAATGAGGGTTTACACAAGCAATGCCAACCAGTGTATGTGTGTGACGGACATGGGTTGATGTACATAATTGACTTATGGTTTGTGTCATGAGATCGGCATTTCACTGCTGGGGGGTGGGGGTGCAGGGGGACATGAGTGGGACATGAGTGGGGGCCTGCTGGCAGGTGCCCTGCACTTCTGGGGGGTGGGGGTGCAGGGGGACATGAGTGGGGGCCTGCTGGAAGGTACCCTGCACTGCTGGGGGGTGGGGGTGCAGGAGGACATGAGTGGGACATGATTGGGGGCCTGCTGGCAGGTGCCCTGCACTGCTGGGAGGTGGGGGTGCAGTGGGACATGAGTGGGGGCCTGCTGGCAGGTGCCTTGCACTTCTGGGGGGTGGGGGTCCAGGGGGACATCAGTGGGGGCCTGCTGGCAGGTTCCCTGCACTGCTGGG
Organism: Ambystoma mexicanum; assembly: GCF_040938575.1. NCBI lineage: Eukaryota > Metazoa > Chordata > Amphibia > Caudata > Ambystomatidae > Ambystoma > Ambystoma mexicanum. Next base: position 1,312,172,024 of record NC_090924.1, on the reverse strand, counting down.
GGGTGGGGGTGCAGGGGGACATGAGTGGGGGCCTGCTGGCAGGTGCCCCACAGTGCTGGGGGGTGGGGGTGCGGGGGGACATGAGTGGGGGCCTGCTGGCAGGTGCCCTGCACTGCTGGGGGGTGGGGGTGCAAGGGGGCATGATGGGGGCCTGCTGGCGGGTGCCCTGCACTGCTGGGGGGTGGGGATGCAGGGGGACATGAGTGGGGGCCTGCTGGCAGGTGCCCTGCACTGCTGGGGGTTGGGGGTGCAGGGGGACATGAGTGGGGGCCTGCTGGCAGGTGCCCTGCACTGCTGGGGGGTGGGGGGGCAGGGGGACATGAGTGGGGGCCTGCTGGCAGTTGCCCCTGCACTGCTGGGGGTGGGGGTGCGGGGGACATGAGTGGGGGCCTGCTGGCATGTGCCCTGCACTGCTGGGGGGTGGGGGTGCAGGGGGACATGAGTGGGGGCCTGCTGGCAGGTGCCCTGCACTGCTGGGGGGTGGGGGTGCAGGGTGACATGAGTGGGGGCCTGCTGGCAGGTGCTCCGCACTGCTGGGGGGTGGGGGTGCAGGGGGACATGAGTGGGGGCCTGCTGGCAGGTGCCCCGCACTGCTGGGGGGTGGGGGTGCAGGGGGACATGAGTGGGGGCCTGCTGGCAGGTACCCCACAGTGCTGGGGGGTGGGGGTGCAGGGTGACATGAGTGGGCCTGCTGGCAGGTGCACTGCACTGCTGGGGGGTGGGGGTGCAAGGGGACATGAGTTGGTGTTCAGTAGTGCAAGGTGACATGTGGCTTGGCTGGGGGGCATGCCCATGGTGGATGGGCTGCCTGTGGGACATGACCAGGGGTGCAGGGTAGTCCCCTGTGGTGTGGGCTGCCTGCAGGGGCCGTGGAGGGTGTAGAGGGAACACCTGGGAGGACCCACACTGCCAATTCACGTGTAGGACTCCCCAGCACCCCCGAAATACACATACCCTGCTGAAATTGCGTGTGAGACTTCCTGCGAACCCCAGTTATACACGTACCCCGCTCGCACTTGGCCCTTTCCCGTGTGAAACTTCCTGCGAACCCCGTAATACACGTACCTTGCTGAAATTGCATGTGAGACTTCCCGCGAACCCCAGTTATACACGTACCCCGCTCACACAGGGCCCTTTCACGTGTGAAACTTCCCGCGAACCCCGTAATACATGTACCCTGCTGAAATCCCATGCGAGACTTCCCGCAAACCCCAGTTATACACGTACCCCACTCGCACAGGGCCCTTTCGCGTGTAAAACTTCACGCGAACCCCATGAATACACGTACCCCACTCGCACAGGGCCAATATTCTTGGGGTTCGCGTGAAGTTTCACAGGTGATTTCAGCAGGGTACGTATATTTTGGGGGTAGGCATGAAGTTTCACACGTGAAAGGGCCTGTGCGAGTGGGGTACGTGTATTCCTGGGGTTCGGGGGAAGTCTCACATGCGATTTCAGCAGGGTACGTGTATTTCGGGGGTGCAGGGGAGTCCTACACGTGAATTGGCAGTGTGGGTCCTCCCAGGTGGTCCCTCTACACCCTCCATGGCCCCTGTAGGCGGCCCACACCACAGGGGACTACCCTGCACCCCAGGTCATGTCCCGCAGGCAGCCCATCCACCAAGGGCATGCCCCCCAGCCAAGCCACATGTCACCTTGCACTACTGATCACCAACTCAAGTCCCCTTGCACCCCCACCCCCCAGCAGTGCAGGGCACCTGCCAGCAGGCCCCCACTCATGTCACCCTGCACCCCCACTCCCAGCACTGTGGGGCACCTGCCAGCAGGCCCCCATTCATGTCCCCCTGCACCCCCACCCCCCAGCAGTACAGGGCACCTGCCAGCAGGCCCCCAAACATCTCCCCCTGCACCCCCACCCTCCAACAGTGCAGGGCACCTGCCAGCAGGCCCCCACTCATGTCCCCCTGCACCCCCACCCCTCAGCAGTGAAATGCCGATCTCATGACACAAACCAAAAGTCAACTATGTTCATCAACATATGTCCGTCACACACATACACTGGTTGGCATTGCTTGTGTAAACCCACATGTTCACATGCATCAACCCAATGAGCGAATCCCACACATGGAACTAAACAATGAAAATGTATTATGTACATGAAATCAAAAATGAAATGAAAGCATACCAAAATATGAAACATGAAATGAAAAGCATGTGAAAAAGATGATTGAATGAAAATGATAACCAATCCAAAACAAATTGAAAGGAAAACAGTCCAAAGTCACCCTCCAACAACACAAATCCAAAGGAAATCTAAAAAAAAATACTCCATTGCTTCATGTTCATAATAAATAAAAATAAGAGAAATCAATCCATAGTCCAACTATTTACAATCCATTGTCCGGAAAAAAATAAGTCCATTGCTCCATGTCCATAGTGCAAACAAAACCAAAAATGAATACATGATGAAACTATATACAAAACATTGTCCAATGATGTAAAGGGTCCATGATCCCAACCAAACAAATGAAACCTACCTAACAAACTACCTAAAAATATAACTATATACAAATTTGTGTGGCATTGTCCATTGACCACAAATAAAAGGAAAACGAAAAGGAAACCTAACTCTAAAAACTATTTACAAGGGCAGCGGGCTAGTCCGACGGCTCACCTTTGGATGTCCCGGGCCAAGGCATCATCGAACTCCTGCTCAATGTCCTGGAGGTGGTCCTCTTCCATGGCCCCGAGGGTTCGCAGGGACGATGACATGTTCTCCTCCAACTCCCTGCGAATTGGCTCGAGGCACTCGGCCCGCCTCAGGGCCCTCCGCATGGAGTTCTCCGCCCTGACCATCGTGATCCGTGCCTCTTCTGCCCGCTGCCACTCCGCATCTATAGCATGGCCTAACCGCTGCCACACGGAAGACACTTCCAGTCCTGGGTCCTCCTGCCCTCTGGCCGATGACTGCTCCTCCGATGTCAAAGGCCCCGAGCCATGATGGCTCTCACGTTGTTGCTGCTGCTGCTGTGCCTCTGCCTGTGCCCTGGCTCTTGCTGCCTGCACATCCTCCTCCGACTGGGGTGCAGTTGTTGAGGTGGTCACCCCTGCTGGACGTCCGACTCCCGATTGTGGCAGGGATGTGTCCACCACCAGCCTGGCCGCAGGGTCAGAGGCAGCTCCACAGGGTACCCAGGTGATACATGGGTGGGAAGATGGCATGGAGGACAACTGGGACATAGGGGGTTCAGTTGAGGAGAGGGTCGGAACAAGGTCCAGAAAACTGAGGAATCCGACCCTGGTATGCTGTCCCAGTAGGTCAACGCAGTCAACGAGCCATTCGAGAAGACGTGCAGTCTCCTCATGAAAAGACTGCAGGTCACCTCGCATGGCCCGTTGACGCAATGCCACCCCACCCAGGACAGGCTCAACCCGGTCCCAGAGAGCCACGTCCGCAGGGAGAGGAAGGCCAATTGTTGTTAGCGGATCCCCTCCCTGAAAACGAGTCTGGACGTAGGCATCCCTGCTGGTGCGGGATGATGCAGTCACAGGATCGGGGACAGGATTACACACAGGCACCTCTGCGGTGGCCTGTGCTGCCTCCTGTCCCTGCACTGCACACTAGCACCAGTGGAATCCCCACCTCCAGACCCTGTGTCTGTTCCTTGCACGGCCTCCTCCTCCGCCAAACCCCCCACCAACCTGGATGACTCTGTGCCATCTTCCTCCATCAGACCCTGTGGGGTCTCAGCTGCCCCTTCTGCTGCCGAGGAGTCCAACTCTGACCTCCGCCTCTTGGACCTTCCCTCGGCAGCTGCGGCCTGGGACGCGGCACCAGACTCCCCACTCCCCAACAAGATGACAACCTGGGAGGGGAGCAGGGCCGTGTGTCTCCGGCTGTCGGGATGATCCCTGCCGCTGTGCTCCACAGCACCCTCCCCGCCCTCTTCTTCAGTTGACGCTGCAGACAGGGAGAGATAAAACACAGGCATCCACGCACTGTACAATGGCCTGATACACACATGACAGTTGCACATGAGTGGGATTGTTTAACTACAGACATAGCATCACACTCCATGACACACATGTCATTTTAACTCACACACATGAACATTTCAACAGCAATATTACACCAGGCAGCACCATCCATACACGTACAACAGCATGAACAGCCAAAGGTGAGCCTCACATCACATGAAACACAAGGAGTGCACTAGACATGCACACACGCCACCACACTTACATGCATGTCTACATCTCCTCCAACTGTTGCAGTGATGAGATGCCATACATGCACATTTGCCATTCATCCTTCTACATATCAGTGTCATGTGCATCCATGTTGCATCACAGTTGCACACTTGTCAGATATGACATGCATGCACATGTACACAGTGCAGATACATGCATTATGAACCACCATCCATGCCACAACCATGCCAATGTACATACACAGAAATTCAAACATGTGTGCTCCCACACCTGCATTTGCCCAGCATGCTTACCAACACATACACCATCAATGTGTCTCACAACTGAGAGGACTCACATGTGGCAGCCTCACGCCCATGTTCATACACATCCCTACATGGCCCTACATAAACACATGTGCAACATGCACACTACTGGCACACCACGACACGCACAGCGTACTATCAACATGCATGTACACTTACCGCTCGACTCCAGACGGGTCTGCCTCTCAAGGATCTGGACGTAGAGCGCTGGGCATATGCGTTCCAGGACCCTCATTTGATGGTTCGACAGCTGGCCCCAGCACCCCTTGACATCCGCTGCCTTAGCGAGGCGCCGGGCCTTCTTGAGGGTCCTGGACCTGAAGTCCTCCCAGCGCTTCTTGACATGATGTAAGTCGCAGACTGCCACCCCCTCTGCGTTGATGGCAGTCACGATGTCCATCGAGATCCTGGTCCGTCCTTCAATGTTGGCACGCAAACTTCCAAAGAGGGCATCATACTGCCCCAGGACTTGCTCCACCAGGACGCCAACTTCGGTGGCAGTGAAGCTGGTGGCCTTCTGCCTCTCTGGCTGGGGGTTGCCAGTGCTGCCAGATGGTGTTGTGCCGGACATGGCAACCCCAGAGGCAGGAGTGGGTGGGCAACTGGGTCCTGGGGCTGGGCTGTGGAGCAATGGAATCCCAGTTGGGAGTCTTCGGTTCCAGCAGGGGTTGTCACAGCAACTACACCCCTGGCTGACATGCAGGCAGCAAACGGCAGGGCACAATGGCAGCAGGCAGTCACTCAGCAGCAGATGGCAGGTGGGAGCATGCTTGGGGCTCTGGGGGGCAGTAATTCAGCCTTCTGGGCAGGAGCGTGGTCTTCCGTGTGTTTTTGCATGGCCAGCTTGATACGGAGTGATTTGGCACGTGAAAAAATTGCATGTCAGTGTGTAATTCGAGGAAAGGGCCTTAGCGCGTAAGTGCATCAGCACACGCACGCGATTCCATTTGACCAAAGGCCCTTAGCGCGTAAGCGCATTAGTTACATTATACGCACAGGCGTTTCCCTCATAGCACGTGATGACAGAGCACAGGTGGAAAAACTGCACGTCCAAGTGTCATCGCGTGTAATTGGAGGAAAGCGCCCGCGTACACGCGTATCTGACGTGTACGTGTGGGCCGGTTTAAAAGCTACGTGTAGGACGCCATTTCCTTGTACGTGCTTTTCGTGGAGAGCGAGTGGGTGAAATCTGTACTTCTTGTCGGTTCACACGCGATTACTTCACAGTGTTTCTAATTCGTACTCCCTGTTACCTCTGACAGCTCTTTTCTGATTTTTTGTTGGGCCTGTTTCCTCAAACAGAGTTCACTTCTCCTTTTGTCCTTTTGTATCCTCAGACAGCGTACAATTCTTCTTTTGGCGGGGGTGTTGCCAACGCACACACGCACGTATTTTTCACATTCTTTTTCCAGGCAGACGGTGAGTTCTGCACGTACTTAGCAACTGTGCTTGCCCCGTGTGTCGCGTTCCCCTTCAGAGGTCATTGTAGGCTGCGTGTATTACGCGTACGATTATTTTTATGTTTCTGGGTGCCACAGCATAGTGCAGGTTCATTTTTTCACGCACGTGGTCTACGAGGGGTTGCATGCATGTTAATTTTTGATTTTGGGCTGCCTGTGCGTTGCGTGACCCGTCATCTTCCCCCAGGGGTCACAGACAGCCTTGTTAGAGCACTAGGGTACGAATTCCATCTGGTATCCTACCCCTTTGACCCCCAATTGCCCAGGACAATAGTTTACTGCAACTCCCATACGCACAACAACATCAGTGCCATGGTTGGGAGGCGACCAAGCGGTAAGGGAGGCAAAGGTGGCCGAGCTTCAAAAGGTGGGTGTGGTGGGTGCGGTAGGGGACGTGGCCGGGATTTGCAGGGTGCTCCTATACCCCCATGTGTGGAGGAACAATCAGGGACACCCATCCCCCCCCCCCATGGTTGTGGGATACGTGGCTGACACCATCCCAGCTCAGCCCCTGTTGGACCGGCCCATTGTGGCACCTGACCTGGCACAGGATGACTCCCTGGCTGACTTCCAGGTCAGCAAGTCTAGGCCACGTGTGGCGATGCAAGTTGTCACCAAGCCACGTGGATCTGGGGCATCTTCTGCCCCAAGTATGCAGGGTGGGGAGACTGCAGGGGCAGCTGTAGCTCCATCCGCCCCAGCTCTGACTCTCCCAGCCAGGACAGTGTCAGTCCCGGTCCATCAAACTGAAGTTCCGCCTGCCAACATTATCCTGCAACCAATGCCTGCATCAAGACCTATGGTCATTGTGCATTCCCACACCCATACTACCCATTCCACTGGTGATTTTGCAACCACTGACCAGAGCGTCGTAAGCCACTCTGGCTCTGCTCCACCTTTATAGAAGAGGAATAAGGGTGCTCTGGCACGACAGGCTGAGACCCCAGACACGGCTACACACTCCGGTACCTCAAGGAAGCCTTACTTTTAATGATCCGGAACTTGATGCACTTGTGGCCTATGTGTCGGCACATAGCCACGAAATGCTGGTGACTGAAGGGTGCAAGACCACACCTGGTCAACGTAAGGCACACTGGCAGACAATCGCCGACCGCATAATTGCCCTTGGATTTGTGAGGCGCACAGCTGATGATTGCTACAAGCGGTGGAATGACCTGAAACGCAGAGCAAAGAACAGGGTGGCCTCAAATCATGCCGCTACTCTGGTGACTGGTGGTGGGTCTCCACAAGAGGACAATGAACTCACTGAACATGAGTCTGTTGCTGGGGCCTTAGTCACAGAGGAATAGATCCAAGGTGTGGGAGGACTACCTGATTATGATGCATTGTCCGGTGAGTGACCATGCATGTGTGTGTAATGCATGTGTATGTTGTTTGGGTGACGGGTTCTGTTTGAGTGCCAGGTGAGGTTGTGTGTGCCTGAGTGGTATGGGTCACCCATGTGCTTCATCCAAAACATTCAGCCGCCTTGGATTTGGGTGTGACAGTATCCCTTCTGCCCACAGTAGTAATTTAGCGCAACATTACGGCAGTTGCCCTTGAAGTGGTCTTGCAACAACATTATTTGTATTTTTCAGTGTTCGTTCAGGCTGATTGTTTCAATTCTCCCACTTTTGCTACGCATTTCTCAGCCCTATTGTCACATTTCTGACATGCTTCTGTCATTGATGAACCCCACATTGGCCCACATGTGTTACCTTGTTAGGTGAATGATTTGACCATTCAGGCTGATTGAGTATTGGCCTGATCACATTACATTTTTTGGGGCCTGTTTGAATGTGGAACATGATAGTTGTTTCCTGTCATGTTGAAGTCCACAACCATTGATGTGTACATCGGCCAGCAATCACTGCATTTTTGTACACTGGATGTGTTGCAGTGTGTGGCGCATGCCTATTTTGTCACACTATGTAGCTTTTTTCATCTCATCATGTCCATCTCACATGGATGGCTGACAGTATTCATTCACTGACATATGGATGTACTTGTGGAATGTACCATGGCTATGGTACATGCCATCTGTGTGATGGCATGTGTCATGTATGTGTATTGGACATGCCACTCACAGGCCAATGTGTGATGGCAGTTGTATGGGAGCGAGGGGTCCTCAGGCCCCCTCGCGTCATACGCTCCTCAGTACAAGGCTTGGACTGCGTGCCTCTGGTAGTGGTATTGCCCTTTGCCCTTATGTAAAGTTAACGGTTGACTGCTGCATAGATGGGACTACTGAGCAGGACACGGGGCATCCATCTTTTGTGCCCCCTTTCGACTCCATCTTGGGTAACCAGGCCTCACTACGATAGTACAGCAATGCTCATCTCCCCTTTCCACCGCAGCAGCCAAGGACAGAGACACACACACACAAGGCACGCAGGAAGCTGGCTGGCCCCCACCCTTGCACTCCCCCTGCGAAGGAAAGCTCTGCACTTCCATTCTCACACTGAAGCTGGAAAAAGTTGCAACAATCAATATGCTACAGTTTTCTTCCTCTGAGATCACTGTTTGCCTGAAAACCGGCATGTGAACCAGGATGAGCTAAGCACTTTCTGGTCAATTCGTCCTCATAAACGTGCAAGACACCCACCCCCATTAGAACAATTTATTGCCATCCTGACCCTGCATCCCCTGTAAGGTATTTCTTTCAAGTGCCAGAACCTCGCCTGTCTTGGGAAACCCACCCAACACACCCACTACTAACCTTAAGCATTTTTATTATTATGTATGCTTTTACTTGCACTAATGAATTTGAAACCTAGAAAGAGATGCGAAACATAGCCTGATTCTTTTACATACACAATAAAGGTCAAGGCCTTCAATTAAAGGCACGAATGACCCAATTGTACTGACAATAATCATTGTGTGTAACTTATGTAGAAATGTGACAAGTAGCATACAATGTTTTAAATAATTTGTCATTTAGTATGTAAAAATACTAACTTAGGTAGTGACCACAGTGACCGGACCCTGACCTGCATGGAGCGCAAGATGTTTTGACGTCCGTCAACTACTCAGCCAACCAGGAGGAAGAGATGCTACCGACACCTACAGCACCACACCGTCTGGCCAATCGGGTCCATTCAGTATTTTTTGTTAGAGTTACTTTAACTAATATAAATGTTGGCACTGATGTAATGAGTTAGAGTTTTTTGGGTTATTTCCTAGCTGGAGAAATAAACCATCCTTTGAACTCTTGCAGCCGGGTCTCAGTGCCTCTTTTCCCGACAACGGGTTTTGCCTGTTATCTTGTTTTTTCTCTCACACGTAGTAAGACGGGGAAAGGCACCTACATTTTTGGTGACCCCCGCGACGTGATTTAGAGAGGTGGCTTGAGGCCTGCGCCGCCCGGCTGCGAGATCCAGGGTGCCCCCCAGCAGAACCATTGCCTCCGCGGTTGACCAGATTGTGCACACCAAGAAGAAAGGGTCAAGGGTTCCCGGTTGACGAATACCCGATCGAAAGCTGCTCGCCAAGGCAGGCCACGGCTTGGTTGGGGGACGGATCTGAGCGAGGTCCGGCCGTGAGCGGCGACCCTCGGAGTACCTGACTGAACACGTGGCGTCCCGGTTGCAAAGACCTCAAAGGAAGGTAAGGGGAAAATACGGGAAGAAGGGAGTTAGCAACAAACGGAAGATAGGCAAGAATAGGGTCTTCGTGAATGACGGTGAGGCTTTTCTGATCTATCCTTTATATGGCCATTAGGTGTTATAAGAAGTGAGAAGAAGAAGAGAAGTGGTATCCTAGCCCGTAGGGGGTAGAAGCGGCGCCGCGTAGCATTTGTCCCGACCAAGTGCAGAATAGAGATTAAGAGAAAAATAGTAGGGGTCTCGTGTAGGCTCGGAGTAGTTTTTAGAATATTCTTTTTCCGTGGAAGTAAGAAATCTTGAGACATTATAAAGGTGAAAGAGGTGGGGAGTGAATGCGAAATAGTGGGTAGTATAGGGAAGAAGAAAAAACAGGGACAGTAACGGGAATAGGGAAAGAACAAACGCGCGCAGGCAGTGCATGTGTATGTTGCATGATTATATGTTTGTTGGTCTGCTTTATGTATATGTCTTGTTGAACACGCTGAAGTATTTTAACACAAGTAATTTGTGATTGATATAAGGTAAAGCAGAAGAAATAAACTGTGAGGGGTGATCAGGTGACACCTCTCAGAAAGCTAATGTGACATATGGTAATTGTGAGCATTGATAAAAAACGTATTATTTCTACATATTGTAACTGATATACCAAGTAAAAGGTGGGAAGAGATTCAAATGTACCAGAATACACAAGAAAGGAAAAGAAACATTGCCATGGGGGGAGTAACACCACTGGCACATATTTGCCAGCACCTTCCACTTTATAGCGACAGGATACAGAAGTATCACGATCAATGGATCACTGAGATAAAGGGAAACGGGGTTACACCAATTTGGCCAGAAGGAGGATCATTTGCCAAAAGAGTGTTGGACCTAGTATCAACACATTTACTAGCGCGATACAAAGGGAAACAGTTACAGAACTGGAGAGAAGTGTTAGATTTATGGCGAATGTTTGAGGAAGTTTCCCCCACAGAGGTAGGTACAAGCCGAATGACAGAAAAGCAGAAAAACCCTCAAGAAGTGGGTGTGACACCAAAAGGTGAATGCTCAACAACTACAACCGAAAACGAAGTAACAACAATCTATCCCTTAATGACTAGGCCAGTGGTAGTGTTTAGTGAACCCCTATATATACCACCCACCACCACTGCCCAGAGCGGGGCAACAGCCCCCAAACCTCCACCATGTGACAAAGGAGGCCTGTATGGCCCCACGAGTGTGCCTCCTGTGGACATAGTACGTTTAACAGGTGATTTGAACCGACAGCTAGCACACGCACAAATGAAAATAACACGGTTAAGAGCTTTATGTGACAAAGGGCAAATGCTGCCAGGGGGAGGTACTCCCGCTGTCACTGGCAGATCTCACACCTCCGATCGGGGCAGCAAGCAATGCAACCCCAGCAGCCTCGGTATCAGGGCAGTCTATAGTTTCGCAAGGGACGTCATCGCAGCAGAGGTAAGAACAAGAGTGGCAGTCAGGACAGTTCCTGTTCCAATTGAATAACATGCCAGTGAGAATAATACACCCAGATACACCAGAGAGTCAACAAAGTGAAGACCAGAGTGGAAGACAAGGAAGTGAACCCAAGGAAAACTGGGAGGATAATAACGAACTAGAGTCAGAAATAGAAGAAATATGGGACAATTTAGATGAATACGAAGAGGCAGCTGCCGCGGAGGGTTCCCCACTGCCAAACCACCGTTACCCAGGCATACTATCGCCACTATTATGGCAAGGTAGATTAAGACAACGAACAGGGAGGATAGGAAACATATTGGTAAGTAAAGCAAAAAAAGGGAAGACAAGCAGAACGGGAAAGAAACAAAAATTACAAATGCCACTGATACATAAAGGAGCAGGTAGGCCAAATTACATTCCGTGGGCCCAAATGGACAAAACCAACCTGTTAGAACTCCTTCCCCCGCTGACGGGAGGGGCAGGTAAGTGGATACATGTACTTGAGAAGAACACGGCAGGCGTACCGTTAGCTATAGGTGATGTAAAAAGTCTATTAGTTTCAGCAATCAGGGACCAAGCAGACACAATCTGGCAAAGGGCAGGGTTCCCGGGAGTAACAATGAGCTGTGACCGACACGATGGATCACCATTTAACAATGTTCGAGCACAAGTGTGGGATGCATTGCGGCGTGCATTTCCAGACGTTCCAGATTTACATGCAGTGATGCAGTGTAAGATGGAGGAGAACAAGGATCCTGCGCAATTCATTTTGCGAGTGCAAGATTTATGGAGAAGCGAAACTGGTACGACATGGAATCAATCAACAGCTTTATTCTATTTTTATCATTAAAAAGGGGTTGCCGAAAGAGGTGCAGAAGGCCTTGGACAAAATAGCTGGGATCGAAGCCAAAGGGTGGCCTGAAATTCAGAGCATAATTGTACACCACTGGAGGAGGATCAAAGAAAAGGAAAAGGAGGTCACGCAAAAGAGGCTGGCCGACGAAGCAAAATTAGTACAGACGAAATTAGTGAAGGTCACTGCCATTACTGCCAGTGAAACAGCAGACAGAGGAAACGAAGGAGAAGAAAACGCGGGAGGAAGGCCCGTTGGGATAGCAGCGCAGTGAGCTGGAGAAGATCAGGGACAGTGGAATGGAAAAGAACAGCCATGCCAAGGATCGCAGTGGCAGAACAGGCCGGCCCAAGGAAGAGGTGGGTACCGCGGGCAAAGGGGAGGATACGGAGGAATGGGAAACAGAGGGAATGGTGGGCAAGGACCAAGGGGAGGACAACGGGGGTCGTGTTGGAATTGTGGAAGATGGGGGCATTATTCACGAGATTGTAGAATGCGACTATGAGGGTATTTTCAACAGAAACAACAGCCCATGAACAAGGGTGGGGCTGCCCACACCCAGGTAGCCCTTGTGGAGCTCCAATGGGGAGGGGGGGACAACAGGATCAATACTGCTATGACCCCCAAATGCAACACGACAGATAGCCTCACCACAGCAGCAGCAACCGCAGCAGCAGCCACAACAGCAAAACGCACTACAGCCCATGGGGAGACAAAACCCAGTAGGGAACATAAACAATAACCCTTTTGCAGCGGCCGCAAACAGTGCCCCTGCACCATACCGCGGCGTAACGGTCGTGCGCGACAACATTTTTTCAATGGCAGGTCAGCAAAGATACCAAGACTAGGACAGCCCACAGGGAGCACTTGCGTGTCCAGTCCTAGTCACCACACAAAGTGCAAATGAAGAACCACTAGTGGCGGCAGAGATAGGAAACAAGCAGTTAATCTTTATGGTAGACTCTGGAGCAGAAAAATCATGCCTCACAGAAGGGCGGTTTCAGCTCTCGGGAAGAAATTTGGAGACACAGGGGTTCTCTGGGGCTATTTTAAAAGTTCCTTATACAAAAGATCTTGATGTTACAGTGGGGGGAAAAACAGTAGGTGCACCCTTATTGTATTACGAAGACGCGCCAATCAATTTGCTGGGACGCGACCTACTCAGTAAATTAAACATGACTATAGCCTTTACTGAAAGAGGAATAGTGTGCTCAACGCCGGGGGTATGCCCCGTACGGGCACTCTTGCTAATAAGTACGATTACAAAGGAAGTTGCAGTAAGAGGGATTCCCATTGACATGGACATGTTTGTGTATGGAATACAGGTATTAGCCCGAGTAGTGCCTGAAATAACACAAAAAGAGTGGAGAATACCATCCGACTTCATATTCCGCCCAATCACACCAACAGATGTAGTGCCAGGCACAATTATGTCTATAGACATTGAGGAAGTTCAAGTTTCCAATAAACGCATTGTGGTCATAGGCCTGGACACGCAAAGACGCAAGTGGAGAAGTGTGCTATGCATAGAGCCAAACATAATGCTAAAAGATATTACTGATGAAGAATTGTTTACTGACTACGAAGGGGATGGAGAAATAATAATGGAAATAAGCATACCATTTGACATTATGATTCAATACAGGGAAATACACAACCCACTCATGGCTAACATAAAGTCCCCACTGACAATATCTGAAGAAGACATGGCCAGGGTAGCACCTGAAATTTGGACTACCGGACCACACGATGTAGGATTGTTGCAAGAGGTAACTCCCATAAAAATAAAAATAAAACCAGGTGCCCTCCCACCCAGAGTGAAACAATACCCAATATCCAAAGAAGCAGGGAAGGTATTAGAGAAACAGTGTATGCACTCCTAAGCCAAGGTATCTTAGTGCCATCAACTTCCCCATGCAACACAGCAATTTTTCCGATTAAGAAAGCAAAAGGGGGGGTGTGGAGAATGGTCCAGGACCGCTGCCCATTCAATGACGTCATCCAAAAAGAGTTCCCTTTAGTGCCTAACCCGTCATCAATATTGTGCAGTATACCAAAAGAGGCAACTTGCTTTACTGTCATTGATCTGAAAAATGCCTTTTTCTCTGTGCCACTCACACCAGAGTCACAGTACCTTACAGCTTTTACATTAGGAAACAACAGATATGAACATCGCAGACTCCCACAGGGGTATTGCGAAAGCCTGAGCATTTTTAACAGAGTACTACGAGAAGACATTGGCAACATAGACTTAGGGAGCACCATTATACAGTATGTAGACGATTTACTCGTCTGCAGCAAAACAGAAGAAGAGTGTAGAGAAGACTCGATAACACTGCTTAACGTATTGGCTGCCAAGGGATACAAGGTGGACAAAGGAAAGTTACAATACTGCCTTGCTGACGTTGTGTATCTTGGCCAGCAAATAGCTAAAGATGGAAAAAGAATATTACCAGACAGAGCAGCATCCATTCGACACATTATCATACCAAAAACAGTGAAAGACATGCAGAAATTTCTTGGCAAATGTAACTATTGCCGAGCGTGGATCCTCGATTACGCAGCATACACACGACCAATGCTATAAGCACTAAAAGAAGCACAAAAGAACAGAGCCCCAATAAAATGGACACAGGAGACAATTGCTCAATTCTCTCGATTAAAAGACCTTATTTCAGACGCCCTAGTCCTTGCAAATCCAGATTATGAAAGGGAATTTTTCCTGTTTTCACACAGCAATGGAACATTAATGACATCAGTATTGACACAAAAGACATCAGTAGGCCACAAACCATTAGCGTACTACAGTGGAATATTAGACACAGTAATGCAGGGACATTTCGCTTGCAAACAGGCCCTCGCTGCAGCGGCCTTCGCCATTGAGAAAAGTGCCACGATCGTAATGGGATGTTCAGTGATGCTATATATGGAACATTCGTTATTTGCTATCTTGGAAAGATCAAAATGTATCCTCACAACACAGAGAGCCTCTGCTTATGAAATAATAATATCAAGTCCAAATGTACATGTGGTCAGATGCAAGACAGTGAACCCAGCTACCTTCATTACAGAGCCATGCACAACTGAGGATTTACAGGAACATGATTGTAGCACATACGAGGGAGAGGGCGATGACATTCCCAAAGCAAGCAAAAACGCCCTTACGGAAGGAGAAATATATATCATAGACGGGTCAGCATCCATAAATTCAGAGACAGGAGAGAAACATGTGGGGATGGCGGTAGTGCGCATGGAAGAAGACACATACGAAGTGATTGTGCAAAAACGCCTCCCCTCACATTACTCTGCACAAGCAGCCGAACTGACTGCGCTAATCAGCGCGTTACACACAGCCAAAGATTGTGCCGTGACCATATATTTAGATTCAGCTTATGTTACCACCACAGTTCACTCAGGGCTATCACGTTGGCGAAGGAGAGGGTTCAGGAGAGCAGACGGGTCCCCTGTACAACATGCCACGTTGCTAAATGAACTAGTAGAAGCTTTAGCAGGACCATCGGTAGTAGCGGTGGTTAAATGCCAAGCCCATACCCATAACACAGACGCCGTCTCATTGGGGAACGCGGCAGCCGATGCGGAGGCGAAAGAGGCCTCGTACTTCAATAAGACACCAATATCAGAGTACATTGTAAAAACAACCGCAGCAGAACAACCAGCAGATGCATACAATGACACGCCCATAGCCCAATTGATAGAACTTCAGAGAAGAGCCGCACCGGAAGAGCAGGAGTTGTGGGGCAAACGAGGGTGTAAGCAATCAGCCACAGATCTCATTTGGAGACAGGAAATGACAGGCAAGGTAGTGATGCCCGTAGAATTATTAGAAGTAGCATTCCAACAACTGCATTTTCCAGCTCACGTTGCAAAACACCACATTGCCTCAGATATTCAAGAGAATTGGTTTGTTCCTAATCTACATGAATACTTAACTAAATTTGCGATTGAATGTAGTACATGCCAAACTTACAATTCAGGAATGACATTGCGAACTCTGAGCGGCACTTTGCCACGTCCTACAGGTCCATTTAGAGAACTACATATCGACTACACCGATATGGGAGAGAGATGTAATGGAGCAAGATACTTGATTGTGGTGGTATGCCCCTTTTCACGGTGGGTGGAAGCGGGCCCCTGTCCCCATCCTTATGCAAAATGTGCTGCCAAGTTCCTTGTGCGAGAAGTATTCTCACGATGGGGAAATTGTGACCTGATCCGTTCAGACAACGGCACGCACTTTGTAAATGACCTCTTCAAAGAAGTGACCTCCCTTCTGGGGGTGAAACACAAATTATGTTCTATTTATCATCCAATGGCCAATGGAGTTGTGGAGAGGATCAACGGGCTGCTCAAAAGCAATTTATCGAAATTATGCAGGACGTTGAAAAAAAATTAGGTATATTGTCTGCCCCTAGCACTGTTCCAACTCAGAAACCAACCATGCAAGGACCATCATTTAAGCCCGCACGAAATTGTGGCGGGAAGGAGAATGCACAAACCGCTCTCCCCTGTTAGGAGGGCGTCTGATGCGCACAGCGCTGCCATAGTGCTGGGAGAAGAATATAAGGAATACCTAACACAGCTAACGCACGCAGTACGCAGCAGAGCAAAACAAATGTTTCACCATTTAATGAAGATGTGGCAACAGACACCTCAATGCCGACAGCAGACAGCCCGGAGGTGCCTTTAATGCCTGGGGAGCAAATTCTTGTCAGAAGCTTTGTAAGAAGGTGGAATTCACCAGGATTTCATGGTCCATACACAGTGGTGTACAGCACCCCAACTGCAGTTAAGGTCACAGGGTTAAAGTATTGGGTGAAACTCTCAGACGTAAGAAGGGCACACTGTGTTACACCTCCACAAAATGAAACTGACTGTGTGGATGCCACCACTGGCACAGGTTGACATGATGACAATTGCAACTTAGACAGGGAAAGTATAGGGAAAAAAACACAAAGGTTTTTATATTTTTTTCTCTCTCTCTCTCTCTCTCTCTCTCTCTCTCTCTCTCTCTCTCTCTCTCTCTCTCTCTCTCTTTCTTTTCTTTTCATATAAATCGTGTTGTTTTTTTCTATTTTTTCCTAATTTATTCCATGATGAAATGAAAAGGAATTGTTACATTCCTAACTGAGGAAAGATAAAAAAAAAAGAAAAATGAATAATTGCAATTATTTTTCTTCCATGTGACTTAACAAATGTGTCTCGCCCACATAGGTTCAACATGAGCCAATGCGACGAAATGGCTGAGCAAGCTAAAATGTTAGATAGAAATAGGGATGCCACTAGGGCCAGTAGATTAAATAATTTGGAATGTGTTATAAAATAAGCTGCCATATTATTTGCAATAATGATGTTTTATCTTATTTGGTTTAATGTTGTTTTATATGTGGCAAATGAAATGAACAAAGGGGGGAGTGGAACTGATATAACAAAACCACGGTCTAAACTAATATGGACTGAAGCAACGGCTATTTTGAAGGACACTTATAACATTGAATTGAATGATAAAAATATAACATTGCCCCTTGTACAATTGCATGTAAACGAAACTGCTATTCCATTGTTGAATAATACTGGAGCCAAGGAAACAGAGCTTGGATGGAATGTAAATGATGATTACTATTGGTTAACTGATTCCAGAAATACAAGCATGTGTACACACACTGCACCAGAAACCACTACTGAATACACACATGTCACAATGAACAACACAGATGAAGCATGGTCTAGAATATTCCCGCTGCAATATTCACTAGTTGGTACCCAATTAAAAAACAGAAGGAGGAGAAAAAGGGGGGTGGGAAAAAACAGATACGATATTTATCATAACTTGGGGTTAGATGAAATAGAGGACCCCCGAAACCCTGACCAATCAAACAAATGGTATTCAGACATGAGCACCGCAGCAAAGCAAGCAAGTAACGAAAGTTGTTACGTGTGCTCACTTATTCCCCACGCAACTGGAACCCCAAAAATGTTGATCCCACAGGAAGTACCCTTGTCTGAGGCCCAATGTTTGATTCATCTGATGCTGTGTAGAATAAAAAAGACATTTCAAGCACACACAGTCACTATGGAAAAATTGGAAAACGAACAAACATCCACAGCAGACGACAAGGAGTAATCTGCCTCCAGGAGCCATTTTTCGTTATAAAAGGCACAAGATATGCAGATGACAAGTGGCATGATGAAACGATTGAATGCAAAGCTGAGGGGCTTCGAGGGCTGCCAGATGAAACATACGAATGGGCAAAAGAAACGTGCATCCCCATCTGGACACAGCATACCACCAAGCTGACATGGGGCACACCCCTGGAGAGACCCATAAAGATTCAAAAGGAAATACCGCACAAACTTTGCTTCCTAGGAGAAGGGAAGGTGAACATGGGAACGGTGCGGTAGTGCAATAAGACTTTAATAATGCCAGTCATGAAAAAGGCACTGCTGCATTAATGGACATATACTGGATCTGTGGCAAACGAGCTTACCTGCATCTCCCAGCATCCTGGAGGACACTTGTGCCCTAGCCATACTTCACTCAGCACTAATGGTGATACCAGAGAGCCACGTCCAGTTTACAGCAAGGCCTTCGGCTGACACATCGACAGCAGGCCAATCGGCTGACACATCGGCAGCAGGGCAATCGGCTGAACCATCGACAGTGCCCGATGAGACAATCACAGAGCCCCCAGCATACGAACTATTGTCAGAAGAAACTTTGAAAACCAAGTTGTCACGCAGCAAAAGATCCAATTATATTTCGTCCAAATAGTCAGAACTTCTTGCTAAAATCCCACAACAGTATAAGCTTTTCTCATCTACAGAAACATTCTTTGCATTGTTCCTAGCACCAGGCGTTCAAGCAAGGCAAACGCGAAATGGCTGCAGATAACACGCTGGTAGCTCATCCAGCTGGCCAACGACACTGAAGAAGGATTCAACATCATAAAAATAGAGCCCCGTGCACTGCGCCTGATGACGATGCAAAACAGATGTCTTAGATCTTATCACAGCGATGGACGGTGGTGTTTGCAAAAAAATTGGGGGGGCGTGTTGCACGTTCGTACCAACTCCGGATGCTGATAACGGGACACTGCCACATGTGATAACAGCAGTGCATAATTTAGGAGAAAGAATGAGAGCAGAAGGCGGAGTAGACAACAACATGTGGTTTGACGACCTATTCAGCTGGATACCTTCGTGGGTGAACATTGCAGCAAAGATACTCATTCCCATCATAGTCTTTCTTCTTTTAATATTCTGTGTGTGCCAACCGGGACTAAGATGCTGTGAAAATAATATGCCTAATTCAGCAATGATGATGGTAACAGTGGGCCGACAGACAACGGTGGCTACCATGATTGATGCCCAAATACAAACCAGAGAATACACCACACCACAGTATAGGATGACTGCCATCTATAGACAGTATGGGGACGTGGTCGATAATCTACATTACACTACCATCAGAGAACCAAAAAACTTGCTGTGGTATAACGAGGTATGGATAGATTTAGATGGGGATGGTGGGATATACTTAATGGTCACCCCAGAAGAATATGCAAGAAGGGGTAACAGCTTAAGAAGTGTGTGTAAAGCATGGATGCCAATAAAGGGTACACCTTCTTGGGATGAGGCTGTGGCTGAAGCTGGGCGCTACCGAAGGGAGAACGGAAAGAATGAGATAAAATACTTTGTTACTTTAGATGTAACGAAAGGGGGGAATGTATGGGAGCGAGGGGTCCTCAGGCCCCCTTGTGTCGTACGCTCCTCAGTACAAGGCTTGGACCGCGTGCCTCTGGTAGTAGTGGTATTGCCCCTTGCCCTTATGTAAAGTTAACCACGGTTGACTGCTGAATAGATGGGACTACTGAGCAGGACAGGGGGCATCCATCTTTCGTGCCCCCTTTCGACTCCATCTTGGGTAAACAGGCCTCACTGCAATAGTACAGCAATGCTCAGCTCCCCTTTCCACCGCAGCAGCCAAGGACAGAGACACACACACACACAAGGCGCGCAGGCAGCTGGCTGGCCCCCACACTTGAACTCCCCCTGTGAAGGAAAGCTCTACGCATCCATTCTCACGCTGAAGCTGGAGAAAGTTGCAACAATCAATATGCTACAGTTTTCTTCCTCTGAGATCACTGTTTGCCTGAAAACCAGCATGTGAACCAGGATGAGCTAAGCACTTTCTGCTCAATTCGTCCTCATAAACGTGCAAGCCACCCATCCCCATTAGAAAAATTATTGCCATCCTGACCCTGCATCCCCTGTAAGGTATTTCTTTCAAGTGCCAGATCCTTGCCTGTGCTGCGAAACCCACCCAACACACCCACTACTAACCTTAAGCATTTTTATTATTATATATGCTTTTACTTGCACTAATGAATTTGAAACCTAGAAAGAGATGCGAAACATAGCCTGATTCTTTTACATACACAATAAAGGTCAAGGCCTTCAATTAAAGCCAAGAATGACCCAATTGTACTGACAATAATCATTGTGTGTAACTTATGTATAAATGTGACAAGTAGCATAAAATGTTTTAAATAATTTGTCATTTAGTATGCAACAATACTAGCTTAGGTAGTGACCATAGTGACCGGACCCTGACCTGCATGGAGCACAAGATGTTTTGACGTCCGTCAACTACTCAGCCAACCAGGAGGAAGAGATGCTACCGACACCTACAGCACCACACCGTCTGGCCAATCGGGTCCATTTAGTATTTTTTGTTAGAGTTACTTTAACTAATATAAATGTTGGCACTGATGTAATGAGTTAGAGTTTTTTGGGTTATTTCCTAGCTGGAGAAATAAACCATCCTTTGAACTCTTGCAGCCGGGTCTCAGTGCCTCTTTTCCCGACAACGGGTTTTGCCTGTTATCTTGTTTTTTCTCTCACACGTAGTAAGACGGGGAAAGGCACCTACACAGTGCTACCCAGCATGCAGCAAATGTGTTGCTCTTTCATCTTGGTGTCATCAGTGTCTGCCTTTTGACTCCCCTTCCAACTCAGTGACAGTGCATGCATGGGAGGGTTATAGTCATGTGGGACATGTGTAAATCATGTACTGGTTCTGTAGCTTGTCAGGCCTATTTGTGTGCTATGGTGCTAATGCCTGTTTCCATTTTTTGTCTTTCATGTTTTTGCAGGGGATGACGCACTTGATGCTGTTGAGGTTGAGGAGATGATGCAGACCCAGGAGGGATCTCAGGCACGACCGGGCACCAGTGGGGGATGTGGTGTGGTGGTGGGTGAGAACCCAATCTTGCTGCAGACCATTCTGTCCAGGGGTGCCTCTGGGTGCACCTCCCCAGACCTCTACTCAGGTGCTGATTCGGATGATGAGACCTATGTGCCGTCACAGGTAAGTGTTTCTGGCAGGGATTCTGTTCTGTTCAACCCACC
The DNA here is from genome assembly GCF_040938575.1 of Ambystoma mexicanum. Classification (NCBI taxonomy): domain Eukaryota; kingdom Metazoa; phylum Chordata; class Amphibia; order Caudata; family Ambystomatidae; genus Ambystoma; species Ambystoma mexicanum. The sequence goes on along the minus strand of NC_090924.1, from coordinate 1,312,150,738 downwards.
TGCACCAGGGGTAGAACCCTCTATGGGGATGTCAGTGTTTGTAAATCCGCCTTTGGCGGTTATGGATGCAGGGTCACACTCCACAACATCTGATCCTGTTCCTGGGCCAGCAGATCAGAGGGGGAATGCAGTCCTGCAGCCTCAGGCAGTGCCGGCACAGCAAGGCGCAGATCGCCTTGCCCCAAACAGGTGTGGTGCCCGCCGACGCATTGGCCGTACGCCACCAGGCAATACCGCATGGGAACAATCCATATACGGTATGGCATCCCAACAGGCAGCATCAGTTGAGATGATGGCTCAAGCAATGGAGAGGGTGGCCACTTCCATTGTCCCCCCTGAAAGGCAGATGGAGGAACTACAGCAGGCAACAGACTCCATTTGCCAATCACACAGGGAGGACATGTTGGCGTCCAACAGGGACCGACGGGCGGCACTGGAGACTCTACGCCAATCGATATCAATAGAGTCCCAGGGCCACAGGGAAGCCCTGAGGGTAGAACTCCATCACCTCAGGGAGACTCTTGTTGCCCTTAAGGCTTCCACTAACTTGAGGACAGAACAGCAGCTGGAGCAGCTCACACGTTCGCTCTCAGCTGAGATGCAGGCAACTCGGGAGGAGATCCGGGCATCACGTCAGGTGGTGCATGGGGATCTCCGCACTATAATCCTCCAGAACGAGACCATCCACACCCGCATGCTTGCTGCAATGGAGGACCATACCAGGGCTTTGCATGGGCTGCCTCCCATAGCACCACCACCTCTTGTGGCAGCAGCAGAGGGTGATGAGAGCGACAGCAGCAGTTCTCCCACATTGGCATAGGAGGTGTTTTTTTTTCCAACATCCACACAGGTGGCTGTTGGTGCGCACCCTGTCTTCGGACCTCCTGGGTGGCCTCCCCCACCCCCTGGCCCTCACATGGCCATTTTTGATTTTTGATTTTTGATTTTTGATTTTTGAGTTTTGATTTTTGAGTTTTGATTTTTTTTTTACAGTGTGTTGCCTTGTGTGGCTCCCGGTGGGCATCCACTATATTCCGGCTGGGCACATGCAGGCTTGTCCTGAGTTTGGGTTAGATGCTTGGGTTCGTGAGACACACACCCCTCCTGCTTCCCGTTTCCATGTGCTTGCAAAGGGTGTGCCCAAGTGACAGTAACTTACACAGTGATGTTGGACTCCCATGAGCTGCGTGGGCAGTCTGTAGTGAATACTGTGTATACATTCCTAGTGGATATTGTTGTTCTATTGTACACTGCATGGTGTATTCATATGTGCTTGTGCATCCATGTCTTCCTCCTAATTTGCAGTTTCATTCCTCATGTCTTCACAAGGCCGTCTACTTTGGAGATGGAGTTCATGTTGTAAGCAGTGCACTTACACATTTGCGTGGCAGCAGCACTGTACAGTTGGAAGTGGTCGATGTGCTGGCATAATCAGGTTGTAAGACTACCACTACTTTAACTTAGTACTGTCATGTTTATGCTATGTTTGAGGTTGTGTATCTGCATTGTATTGTTGGTAAGTATTTGGTCATGTGTGTTGTTAGTTCTACATTACTGAGAGCATTTTGTGTGTGGGCAGTTTCCATTAGGGAAACTATACTTTGACACTTGCGTCATGTTTTGGGGATTGCTTTGTTTGCTCTCACATAGCATGACATGCCATGGTGAGTTGGGTGGCGGTGCTGGGGAGGGGTTGGGTGACATGGCACTGTAGTCATGTTGTATTTTGCAAGGGGGTAATGAATTTAGCAGCATAGAAGTGTGTCTTTTGATGACACAGCATTGGTGGTGTTTGTGTAGGTAGAGATGCACACAATGTAACACTTCCAGGTGACCAATCTCAGGCTGGTATGGTTGTGACAGTTGAGTGTCCCTTATGTCATCTTCATTGATTGTCAGATGGTATGTGCCAGGGCTGTGTGCACTCCACAGGGGTGTGATTTTAGGTGAAGTAATTAGCCACCAGCTGCGTACGGGCTTCCTCACCCCATGCCCTTTCCCCTCCCATGCGCAGCGGGCGTGCATGGAGTTGGGGATGTGGGGGCACCACCATGTCCATGGGCAGGCCCCGGCGTGTTGCAACGTTGTGCAGGACACATGCTGCCACTATGATCCTGCACACTACTGGGGGAGCGTATAACAGCTGGCGGCCAGAACGGTCAAGGGAGCGAAAGCGTGACTTGAGCACTCCGAATGTGTGCTCCACTATGCCCCGGGTTGCAATGTGGGCTGTGTTGTATCTTACCTGGGGTGGCGTGGTGGGGTTCCGAATTGGCGTCATCATGTGGGTGCTCAGAGGGTAGGCACTGTCCCCTGGGTAGGTGGTGATGGGTATCATTAGTGGGGTTGTGACATTGCTCTGTATCTGACATGCATGCATGTGCTGTGGCATTTATACTCACCGAGCAGCCATGTATCGCCATGCCGACCAGCTTCTAGGTCCCGGTTTAGGGGTGACATTCTGTAAATGAAACTGTCGTGGGTGGACCCTGGATAGTTGGCATATACTGAAGTGATGATTCCCTTGGCATCACATACTACCTGCACGTTGATGGAATGCCAGTGCTTGCGGTTTCTGTAGATGTGCTCAGATGCCCGGGGGGGGACGTAGAGGCACATGGTTGCAATCAATGCCACCTAGCACTTTGGGGAATTGTGCCACCCCGTAAAAATCCTGGACGGCAGCCTGCCTTTCTGCAGGTGTTCTGGGCAGGTATATGTGCCTGCAGGCTGATGGGCGTGCAGTCATGATGGCCAGGACCTGGTGTAGGCAGCGTGACTGCGTGGCCTGTGACACCCCCCACTATAGTAGTTGTACGCTGAAATGATCCAGTGGCCAAGAAGTGCAGCACATTGAGCACCTTATGCAGGGGGCTGAGTGCTTGGGAGCACAGGGTGGGTGATGTGAGGTCATCCTCCCACTCACTGACCAGGTTGAGTATTATATGAGGTGGAAACCTGTACCTCCCATACACCTGGTCATCAGGCATCCCAAAAAGTCTGGTTCTGGGTGTAAAAATTCTGGGCCTGACTATCCTCCTCCTCCTCCTGCGGTATCCCACGACCACTGCTGCTAGGAACGGTATATTCATCCTGGTGTCTGAGCTTGTTTGTTGTTTGCGCGCACTTTTATGCTGCACGGTCCACGTACGCCTGCTTTCTGCTGGCGTATGTTTTTCCTGGATTAGTGCATCTTTTTTGGCGCACGCGTTAGCCCTGTTCGATTCCATGAATACGTGTTTTGAACGTGCGTGTGGGCGTTCCGCGCATTTGCCTCCTGTACTTCCCCCGTGACGCCCACATTTTCACGAGTTGTTCCCCTTTCCGCGTGTCACTCCCCCTGTTCCTCCTACTTTTGTTGTGTGCGCCGCGCTATGTGCGATTTCGCTGTGCGCGTAGCGCACGCTGTTTGGAGACGTGTGCGCCAGCGTGCGCCATGCAGAATTTTGGCGCACATCCTGGGATTTCCACGTGCACGGACTTCCATGAATCGCTATGCGCGGGTTTTGCTGCGTGCGATTCGCACGCTTTTGCACGCTTGCGCCGAAAATTTCAGTGCACATTAATTCCATGAATCGGCCTCTTATTGTTTTAGTTCTGTTTGGTTCTCGTGAAATGAGTTTCTTACTAAGACGGAGTCCGAAGGAATGTGAATAATGCTGTATATTTTTAAATGTATTGATAAATGTAAATGTCAAAGGGCTCCATTTTTAAAAACAACTTGAAAGTATATTAACTATGTCATGTCAAATATTTGAAAGGATGTGTTTAACAACCAAAACAAATAAAGAACAATAATATATATATATATATATATATATATATATATATATATATATATATATATATATATATATATTAATTACACAGCCACGGTTAAGTTGCTAATCCCATAGGAAGAGCACTTTTTGGGTGGCTTATAACTTTGCTCCCCCTTCACGAATCCTCATCACATGTTGTAAAAAAAGTATATGGGCCACTGCGGGAGGAGCGGTGGCTTAGTTCCAAAAGTGTGCTTTTGTTAATTTGGTGTAAATTCATCCAGTAGTTTTTTTATAAACAGCCAAAACATAAGGCAAAAAAAATTGTTATATCTATGTCCGCTCTGCGGATACACTTCCCTGTTCACTCCGCGGACAAGGTACCGACTGGCTATTTTGCTTGCGTCATGTCTGCGGACAGGCAACGTGTTCTCTGATTGGTTGGGGTGAGGCGTGAGGTGCATCACATTGTTTCGATGCACCTGCCATCTTGCGTCCGCCTACAGCGTGGCGGCAAACAGAGGCAAAATGCTACTTTGGGGAGTGTGTATGCAGAAGTGATTGGGGAGGGTTGGGGAGTAAGAGATGGGTCAAATACTGTATTTGTTTGGGTGTCAGGTGCTCCTGATGTGTTCGCCATGTCCGCGGTCGTAGTGGTTGTCCGTGGATATAATCAATGCACTACTGGCTATTTCACTTTAGTATGATGTTGGTTTTGAGTTGCTGTGGGAACAGGAGATGGGCTGAGCTGACAGGTGGTGTGGCCTGACTGTGGGTCACCGCATTGGTGAATGGTAGCAAACAATTAATACGTTTTTCAAAAATATTTGTAATGCCTCTGTTCTGTGAAGCGCTATCTGCTCCCATTCTGAGTGAAAGTCAGCGCCGTTGAATTTTTGTTTCCTAACTGAGCACACCCATGCATGGTACACAGTATAAGGTTCAATTGGTTTTTGACATTGAAACGAAGGGAGGATTGTGAACGGAATGCATGAAGGGAGGGTTGTAAGACTTTCAAATATGATAATGTTGACCATTCAAAAATTGGACAATGGAACATGTATTTTCATTTTATGAAAATTTGTTGAAGTGGACGGAGTGCTTGTTTTACGCCGATAGAATGGAAATGCCGAATATTACGCACGTTTTACTTTGGACGATTTTGTACACAAACTAGTCAAATTATAATTTGGTGACAATATTGGTGGGGTAAATTGTATTGTGTGTTGTGTGTGGTATATTGCAATGACACGCAATTAGAACTTGTGTGTGTAGTTTATTTTGTCATGGAGATATGGGCAGTGAAGCATCGAGATGGATGTAGTGCAGTAGTGGGTTTCCCCAGGTTCACAAAGGCGTAATTGAACGCTAATATTGAATTAAAATTCCGTGTATCTGGTCTTTTTGGTTTTATTTAGCTCTCTGATTGCAACGTCAGCGTTAACATCCCATTTAGAGCTCAGCATACTCCATAGCAGTAGCGTGTACAGCAAACTGAAGAGTAATTTGCACGTTCTTTTGTTTGAGTTATCATTGTTTGACGTCCGTGTTTATTAATAGTTTTAACAGGGGCCCAAATTGATGGTTAAAATGATAAACTGTTATAAGATTGGTTACTGAGACACATTTCTAATATCTTTTTTTTAAACAGCTACATCTTGACTTTCTGCAATTGTCATGGATTCCAGATACCAACTGACGTTTTTTTTTAACTGTCAGCTACAGATATACGTCAGTGGTTGGATCACAGTGACACTTTTTTGGGATGATCGACATGGGCCCATATGCCCGTACACCATACCAGTGATAAGGAGCAACTTCATTTATTTTGTGGTGGCGTAGCGGATGGTCATGCCAAAGTCTTCCCAGGAATATCGAGTGACTCACAATAAACATTTGTGGATCGAGAACAAAGAATACAATTACCTATTTGCTTGCATATGTAAGTCTCTGGATGTTCTCGGAACGTTTATTGTGAAATAAAAGTACTTTACAAACTGTACAATTTGGTTTTTCCTTTTAAAGTATGGCTTCGTATTCAAAATTGGGACGCGCTGTGTTGTGAGATGAAGGGCCTCATTACAAATCGCCCGGTATGAAAACAATGGTGGCGGTAAACCCGCCGCCACCGTTGTTACCATGTCGGGCGATCACAACTCCTGCAGGCGGGAGGTGTTGTTCCTGCCAGGTGTGACCTGGCAGGTTTAACACCGCCCGCCTGCAGGCGGACGAGGAAACACCAGCAGCATTACGAGATGCTGCCGGTGTTTCCATGATCCCCATTCCCATTGAGTCCCACAGGACTCAATGGGAATGGGGATTAACACCATTCCGCCTCCGTGATTCCCGGGAAACTGGGGTTGCAATGCCCCGGTAATTCCGGGAATCACGGAGACGGAATGGTAATACGAGTCCGGCGGTAACCAGGCGGTTTTACCGCCTCGGTTACCGCCGGACTCGTAATGAGGCCCGATGTGTGTTGATATTCCGGGTTTTGCGTCAAGTAATGTTATCACGTGGGTGATGATCGGGTGCGTTTTACTACGCTGTATAGAAATGATCTGAAGATAGGTGGAGCATATCACTAGGTTTGGTGATGTTAGACTCAGGCACGGGGCATATGCATTAGTACCGCCAGGGCAGTCCACCTTGGGTGATGTGGGAACGGATAAGAATATCACAAGATGGCCGCGCCCTGTTGCCTGATTTTGTATTTGTAAAAAAGAGTAAAAGTACGGTAAGGTGCATAGGAAATGTTTGTAGGATCGATCAATGTAAGTACATGCCCGAACACTTGGGAAAATAATATTTCTGAGTGCACTATTATTTTAATAGATCCATATTTTGCTCCATTCGCTGCACCTGATTTTCTAAGGTCTGTTTCTGTATTATTTAACCATAACGTCCCTTTAACAAAGTGTTTTTACTGATTTTCATAGGTTTTTAGTAGTGCAATTTAACCATAACGTCCCTTTAACAAAGTGTTTTTTCACTGAATATATATATATTTATATCAAAACAGGATGGAAATGCTGCATAAATGCGGACCCAAGATCCGTGAAATAATTACACAGCGATTTTATTATGAAAACGGACATGATATGCAGGGTGCAGTGGGAAATAGAGTCCAGGTAACGTGTTTCACACCTAAAAGGTGCTTGTTCACATAAAGATTGAAATGGCTATTGGACACAAAGATATAGGGCCTAATTGCGAGTCTAGCCATAATCCTGCCGGTACTGCCGGTGGTGTCACCGGATTATTGAAAGTTTACTGGCGCCTGACTTCCCGGTACCACCGGGAAGTAAGGCGCCGGTAAAATGTAAGTTCCCATTCCGATAGAGTTCCATCGGACTGTATGGCAGTGAGGACAGTTTTTAGCGGTGCCTGTGCTACCGTGAACGGTCTGCCTACTGTGAACGCTGCACCCAGTGGGGTCAGACCTGTTGGGCGCAGTGGTCACGACAGGCAAACGCCCTACTTGCAGCTATGAAAATGAAACCTGACATGCAGGCAAGGCAGTCGGACATGTTGGAATGAAGTCCACCACAATCAAATACACCAAACCAATACCAATGAGTAAAGAAAAAAAAAATATATATATATATATATATTCAAGGAAAAAGCTTTAGTTGCAGGGACGTTAAGGTGAGAACTTAACATGACAAAGCCCCTGAAATTCAGCTACAGCTAAAGCCACCTTAACTTCGCACCCACTGTTGCACAGCCTATGATCACAACGATAACATCACAGCCAACATCACTGATGACATTACTCGTGACAGCACTAAATACATCATATATGACATCAATGGTTATTTAACTAATGGCATCAGACATAAGATCACTCTAGGTATTTGCCCATATTTAGACCACCCTTACATTTATACATATGTGATATTAGCATTTTAGAATAGTTCATAACTATGAGTACATTGTTTAAATGAGTAAACAGCTACACATGCATCATATCACTACTTGCAAAGCTTTCCTTTGTATTATGCTGGTAAAAGATGATATCTGAATTATAAATAGTACACTGCTTCCATTGCTCCCATTTGTGCCACATATATCTAAGCCATGTTCACTATAATTTCATCTGTACATACATTTGCAAAATAATGTGTAGAAATAAATAGAAAGACAGACATGTTAAACCCTAATTATTCACTTTGTTTTAAAATAAACATATGTAAATACTCACCTGTTTCATTGTTTGAAAAATGTGTCCACGTACAATTTTCTAAATGACATGAGAAGTGCTTTAAAACTAGAACCAACTATGTATTAAGATATATTTTAAGATTTCCATACATGGGTATTGAAAATAAAAAGTGATTATTACTCTAAATGTATATATGTATAGAAAAGAAATTAAGTTATAAATTCAACATTCGCTGTGAGACATGTACACATAAGTATATTTCTTTCTGTGTGTCTTTTGTAAGTGATTAACGTTTTAAAAGGAAAATAAAAGACATACTGTACAAACGTAATCTTTAAATAGTATCCAATGTTTTATTACATTGACATTTCTGTATGTCATTGGTGGTGTCGCCAGTTTTTTTTTTACTCCATAGTTATTTTCTGCACATGACCTTTGCATGACCTACGGCCATGCCCACTGTATATTTTCGATGTCATCATTGTGGACACAGGCTGCGCAACAGGGGGCGTAATGTTATGGTTGCTTTAGCTGAATTTCCAGGGGCTTTGTTGCATTAATTTCTTATCCTTAGCATCCGGCAACTAAAGTTTTTTCCTTGAATTTCAAGGTTTTTTTTATTCCATAGATATTTTCCACACATGGCCAGGAACACTACCAGACCACTAGGCATCGCCTTCGGCTGTGCCCACTGTCCATTTTAAAACATTACCAGACCACTAGCCATGGCCTTCTGCCATGGCCAGTGGGCACAGCCTTCGGCCGTGCCAGCTGTCCATTTTAGAACACTACCAGACCACTAGCCATGGCCTTTTTGAGAACTCACAATGTTTCTAGGCAATGCTCAATGAGGTTAAATTATTTGCAGAGGATCATGGTTTACAAGCCTCTTGTTTAATTGCTGATGACTTGGTGACTGTTGTGATACATTGCACAACCTCAAGTAACCACATTTAAGCAGCACTCAAAAGGTAAACAAAATTACTGGCTGTAAGAATATCATATGCCCAGGCACTTTGCCCCATAGTGAAAAACAGAAGGTGGCACCTATGAATATACACACAGTAAGTGAACATACATCTAAAAGTGAGATATACAAATGTAGTTCAATTGACCTTCTCCTTAGGAGAAAATGCACAAGACCAAATAGCATTGGATGTTTAAAAAAAAGTAAAAAACCTGAGAGAGGTAATGTTCCATTAAATATTCTGACAAAGTATAAAAGGTGCACACCTTTTAAACCCAGCAATCTGTTGTGAAATATTCCCTAGAAAACAAAATCCCAATACGAAACAAGTGCTTGTGGCTATGGGTACATGACTACCTGAGTAAAATTCTGGTATCCAAATACTTGAGCAAGCTTGACAACCTCAAAATACATCAAGGGATTGCGTTCGCCCTCTGAAAATAATTATGCTGTCCATCCACATTTGTCCTTTGCTTGTGCTCTGAAAATCAGCCATAATCAGTGGCAAACAACTGCACCAGTGTCCAGGATTGCAAACTCTCTTTCACCATTGTGGGCAAACATATCCTCTCTGACTTCCAAATAGCACTTGGTGCCCTCTAGCTGGCCCCCCCACCTGTAGACTGATTGCGTTCACATCTTTTTTTGATATGCAAATAGATTTTTCCCTACTTCTCAATTTCCGATAGCCAAGGCTACAGCTACGGCCATCGCTCGCATTGAGGAAAAAAAAGATGGTGGATGTTTCATTTCTAAAAAATCCCGGTTTTGGCAATTTACCCAAGATACAGCTATCTATTTTTGAGAAGGGGGAACCCACTTCTCTGTAAATATTTTTTAAAAACACTGCACGCAGAAATTCCAAACCACAAAAAGGCGTCTTTTAAACACTTCCTGCCCAAGTTGTTTTGGACCTGGTCCAAATCCATCCAGCGGTTTTGGCTGTGCAATCCAGCAAGAATTGACCTTATTTGTCTATGGGAAAATGAATGGGAAGTAGGCTGCAACTTCTTTTTTTGTCTTCTTAATAACCTTTTTATTTCTAACAAATCTTTCTGAAACTTTGCAATCTGGAGTGGACTATACGCATCCCTAAACAACTACAAAATGTCAGACAAATACCTCAAACAAATCTAAAGTTATTAACAATAAAATTCTTTGAGGTTAATATGGGAGTCCGACTAACTAACTATTGGGTGGTGACCATCAGCCTATTATATATATATACTCAGTTGAGCGCGAAACGCGTTGTAAGCGGGCCGTGCCTATAGGCGTCCTGCCTCTGTTTGTATATGCTGTTTCCCCAGCCTTTTGTCCTGTGCATTATGCACAGTTTATAATTTATTAAATAAATTTTTCTTCTGTTTCTAATTTATGTGAGCTGCGCTTTTTTTGGACATGGATTCACGGAGAGTGCGGTCCGTCCTCTCTCCTCTTTTTCTTTACATATATATATATATATATATATAAAAAGAAAAAAGAAAAAGAAAGCGGAATACCACTTCCTGGACGGCACTCTTCCTCAATCGTAAAAATCACCCAGATATGTCAAAAAAGGATCTCCATCAAACGTCCTTTATTTGTAAAGTACAGTGGAAAAGTTGCTCAGGAGAGAGCTAAATATATATATATATATATATATATATATATATATATATATATATATATATATATATATATATATATATATATTACACGGCCTGCGGTAGTGGGTGTGTAGTTATGGTAAAGTTGCTCAACTCATTGATAGAGCACTTTTTGGGAGGCTTATAGCTTTGGCATCGTTCGACGAATCCTCACCCCACTTTGCAATAAAGTATATGGCCACCTCAGAATGATTGTCTGAAGTTTGGTTTGGTTTCTTCTAGAGTGGGCGAAGTTGTATTGGGTGTCTCAAAACTTTTGAAATCCTGACAGACACAATGGAGAAAAAGAAATGTTGCTCACACCTACAGCCCAAACCGCTGTATGGATATTTACCAAACTTGTGCGAGGAGTGGCGGCTTGGTCCGGAAAGCTTTTGCAAATTTGGTCAATTTTACTGTCTGCTGATGTCACTTGGATTGGGGGCATCTGGGAGAGTCTTGTTATTTGAAGGTGTATTGTGCATACTTGTTATATGGTTGAATTCTATTGTGTTGGTTGTGAACAATTCTAACTTTCGTTGAAAGCTAAACATTCAAATGTGCATTTAAAGGAGCACTGTGTGCCTTTATTTGTATAAGTAAGGGACTTGCAGATGGAAAGGATTTCTAGAATATTGTTAACTGGCGGTTGGTGTGTGGAAGTTTAATATGTTGGCAGTACATGTAATTAAGTGCCACCTGATGTGACCAGGTGCACAATACTGCAATACATGGCATTTGATAGACTGGTTAAAAAAGAGAATATGCGTATTGAGAATCTTATTACAGGGTAAGTGGAAGTAAACCTATATATATTTGAGGGTGAAACAAGATGTTTTGTTTGCTGCCCATATTTATCTACCCAGCTTATTTAAAGAAATAGTGCACTCAAAAATATTATTGTCCTGAGAGTTCGGGCATGTGTTTTTAAGCAAACATTGATCAATCGTACAAACATTTCCTATGCACCTTACCATAGATTTCCTCTTTATTACACATGCAAAATAAGGCAGCAGGGCGCGGCCATCTTGTGGTAATCTTATCCGTTGCCACATCGCCCAAGGTGGACTACCCTGGCGGCACTAAATCATATCCCCAAACCTAGTGGTATTCTCTGCCTATTTCCATGACGTTACTGGGCAGCATAGCCAAACGCGCCCAGTCATCACCTACGTGTTAACGTCAGTTGACGTAGAACCCGGAATATCAACACACATCATCTCACAACACAGTGCGTCACAATTTTGAATATAAATCTATACTTTTAAAGGAAATGGCAAAACTGTACAATTTGTAAAGTACTTTTATTTCACAATAAACGCTCTGAGAACATCCAGTGATTGCCATATTCAAGCAAATGGGTCATTTTTTTCTTTGTTCTCGATCCACAAATGTTTTTCGTGAGTCACGCAGTGTTCCTTTTGGGTTTAAGAAGCGCATTGGACTCACCATGAATCACAAGGCTTGGGCATCAGCTTGGCGCTAGGCCACCATAAACGATGTCAGGTGGCTCCTTATCGCTGGTTCTGCGTAAGGGCATATTGGCCTGTGGCGATCGTCCCAAAAAAGCGTAATTGTGATCCAGCCATTCAAGTGTATCTGCAGCTGCCTATTAAAAAACCTGTCAGTTGGTATCTGGAATTGATGACAATCGCAGAAAAGCAGGATGTAGCTGTTTGAAAAACATAATAGAAATGTGTCTCAGTAGCCGATCATTATTACAATTTATCATTTTACCCATTAATTCGGCCCTGTGTTAAAACTAATGATGAACACAAACGTGAAACAATGGGAACACAGAGAAAACAACGTGGAAAGTAGTCTACAATTGGCTACAGAGCTTAGTGCTATGGAGTATGTTCAGCTCGAAATGGGATGCGGAAGCTGACGCTACAATTCAAAGAACACAAAGATGGAATTTTAATTAAATATTAGCGTGGAATTTGACGTTTGTGTAACCTGGGGGAACCCAGTGGTGGACTACATGCATCTCGATGCGGGACTTCCCATGTGCCTGAGACAAAAATAAGTACACACACAGGTTGTATTTGAGTGTCGTTGCAATATGCCACATAGAACAACCCAGTACAATGTAAGCCATCAATAACGGTCGGCTAATTATACGTTGACTAGTTGGTCTATAAAAACATCGAAAGTAAAAATCTAAAGGGCACATAATCATCCATGATGACATATTATCTTTTAGGATGTAAGGCTCAGAGTCAGAAAATATTTTGATTTTGTCTATCGCTTCATGCCAGATTCCTCCACTTCTAAGAGCGGTAATAACAGGCACCAGGTGTGCTTCATGTATCAGCCCCAGAAGAACGTAAGCTCAAATCAGCCTGCAGTGGGATTTCATCTTGCAGAGCGCAGGCTGACCCCATGTCCTGAGCTTCACCCCCAGAAGGCCTGAAATGAAACGCTGCAGGGTCTCTTCATATACTGGCCGCATTTAATCTTTTAATTAAAAAAGGGTTGAGCATGGCACGTGTGGATACTCATGTATCATTGGCTATTTCTCTTTTCAGGAGAATTGAGCCAACCCATGGGCCCAGTTCTTGCTGCCCCCCCACCCCACTCTTAGCAACAGCACTCACTCAACATTTGAAAACGATAAAGTGAGGCGTTGCCGCCCCACTGAAAAGGAGAAAATGATATTGAGAGGGGGAGGGGGTGATCAAATGGGCTGCCAGTGTCAAGTAAGGCTATTCCGACTCAACATAGGTTTGTAAACATACGCAAACGCCACAGGATTCTATTAAGTGGATGATCTGGTTGTATTGCTGTTGCCCACTCAACTGAAGTGGGGTGATACACATGTACAGTTCTCATTCTGCAATTCGTTCAGTATGCAGCAAGGTACATTTTGCAGAAACACCTTTGCTTTCCAGTTAGGTTTGCACTTTAAAAGTCCCAATTATCACAAAAATACCTACAATGAAATGTGTCCCCATGTCAACAAACGTGCATTTCGTTATGCACATCCTAGCACGTTTTCATGTCATCCATTCAGCATATTATGGCCCGAGATTTCCTTATGCCCAGATAACATAGCAGGACCAGATTCCCGTTTGCCCATTAGCACAGCAGGACTAGATACCATAATACCTAGTTGGCATAGTATGGGCAGTTTACAATAAGCCCGTTAACACAGCAGATTCCATTATCCCCAGCTGACACCGTTGGTTATTATCCCATTATACCCAGTAAGAACAACAGAGACAGTTTTCATTATTCTTCGCTTACAAAATCAGAGTGGATCCCCTTATTAACAATTAGAACACCCTAGTGGTGTTTCTGGAAAGCTGATTGGTCAATCTGTGGGCTGTACGCACTGATATAGCCCGCAGATTGACCTTTACCCCACTTTGTACCCCTAGCCGGTGCCCACCTTTCCCCCACTCTGTACCCCCGGGGCCGCTGCCCACCTTTCCCCCACTCTGTACCCCTGAGGCCGCTGCATACCTTTCCCCCACTCTGTAGCCCCAGGCCGCAGCCCACCTTTCCCACTCTCTGTACCCCCAGGGCCGCTGCGCACCTTTCCCACACTCTGTACCCCCAGGCCGCTGTCCACCTTTCCCCCACTCTGAACCCCTGGGCTGCTGTCCACCTTTCCCCCACTCTGTACCCCTGGGCCGCTGCCCACCTTTCCCCCACTCTGTATCCCCAGGCTGGTGCCCACCTTTCCCCCACTCCGTACCCCTGGGCTGCTGCCCACCTTTCCCCCACTCTGTATCCCCAGGCCGGTGCCCACCTTTCCCCCACTCCGTACCCCTGGGCCGCTGCCCACCTTTCCCCCACTCTGTACCCCTGGGGCCGCTGCATACCTTTCCCCCACTCTGTAGCCCCAGGCCGCTGCCCACCTTTCCCACTCTCTGTACCCCCAGGGCCGCTGCGCACCTTTCGCACACTCTGTACCCCCAGGCTGCTGTCCACCTTTCCCCCACTCTGTACCCCTGGGCTGCTGTCCACCTTTCCCCCACTCTGTACCCCTGGGCCGCTGCTCACCTTTCCCCCACTCTGTATCCCCAGGCCGGTGCCCACCTTTCCCCCACTCCGTACCCCTGGGCTGCTGCCCACCTTTCCCCCACTCTGTATCCCCAGGCCGGTGCCCACCTTTCCCCCACTCCGTACCCCTGGGCTGCTGCCCACCTTTCCCCCACTCCGTACCCCCGGGGCCACTGCCCACCTTTCCCCCACTCTGTACCCCCGGGGCCACTGCCAACCTTTCCCCCACTCTGTACCTCTGGGCTCTGCCCACCTTTCCCCCACTCTGTACCACCGGGCCACTGCCCACCTTTCCCCCACTCTGTATCCCCAGCCCGCTGTCCACCTTTCCCCCACTCTGTATCCCCCGGGCCGCTGCCCACCTTTCCCCCACTCTGTACCCCCGGGCCACAGCCCAACTTTCCCCCACTCTGTATCCCCAGGCCGCTGCCCACCTTTCCCCCACTCTGTATCCCCCAGGCCGCTGCCCACCTTTCCCCTAGTCTGTATTCCCCAGGCCACTGCCAACCTTTCCCCCACTCTGTACCCCTGGTGCCCCTGCCCACCTTTCCCCACTCTGTACCTCCAGGCCGCTGCCCACCTTTCCCCCACTCTGTACCCCAGGCCGCTCCTCACCTTTCCCCCACTCTGTACCCGCGAGGCCGCTGCCCACCTTTCCCCCACTCTGTACCGCCGGCCGCTGCCCACCTTTCCCCCACTCTGTATCCCCCAGGCCACTGCCCACCTTTCCCCCACTCTGTATCCCCAGGCCGCTGCCCACCTTTCCTGCACTCTGTACCCCCGGGCCACTGCCCACCTTTCCCCCACTCTGTATCCCCAGGCCACTGCCCACCTTTCCCCCACTCTGTACCCCTGGGGCCGCTGCACACCTTTCCCCACTCTGTACCTCCAGGCCGCTGCCCACCTTTCCCCCACTCTGTACCCCTGGCCGCTGCCCACCTTTCCCCCACTCTGTAACCCCGGGGCCGCTGCCCACCTTTCCCCCACTCTGTACCCCAGGCCGCTGCTCACCTTTCCCCCACTCTGTACCCCCGAGGCCACTGCCCACCTTTCCTCCACTCTGTACCGCCGGCCGCTGCCCACCTTTCCCCCACCTTGTATCCCCCAGGCCGCTGCCCACCTTTCCCCCACTCTGTATCCCCAGGCCGCTGCCCACCTTTCCCGCACTCTGTACCCCCGGGCCACTGCCCACCTTTCCCCCACTCTGTATCCCCAGGCCACTGCCCACCTTTCCCCCACTCTGTACCCCTGGGGCCGCTGCACACCTTTCCCCACTCTGTACCTCCAGGCCGCTGCCCACCTTTCCCCCACTCTGTACCCCTGGCCGCTGCCCACCTTTCCCCCACTCTGTAACCCCGGGCACCGCTGCCCACCTTTCCCGCACTCTGTACCTCTGGGCCGCTGCCCTCCTTTCCCCCACTCTGTACCCCTGGCTGCTGACCACCTTTCCCCCACTCTGTACCCCTGGGCTGCTCTCCACCTTTCCCACACTATGTACCCCCAGACCGCTGCCCACCCTTCCCCCACTCTGTACCCCCAGGCCGGTGCCCACCTTTCCCCCACTCCGTACCCCTGGGCCGCAGCCCACCTTTCCCCCACTCTGTACCCCTGGGGCCGCTGCATACCTTTCCCACTCTCTGTACCCCCAGGGCCGCTGCGCACCTTTCCCACACTCTGTACCCCCAGGCCGCTGTCCACCTTTCCCCCACTCTGTACCCCTGGGCTGCTGTCCACCTTTCCTCCACTCTGTACCCCTGGGCCGCTGCCCACCTTTCCCCCACTCTGTATCCCCAGGCCGGTGCCCACCTTTCCCCTACTCCGTACCCCTGGGCTGCTGCCCACCTTTCCCCCACTCTGTATCCCCAGGCCAGTGCCCACGTTTCCCCCACTCCGTACCCCTGGGCCGCTGCCCACCTTTCCCCCACTCCGTACCCCTGGGGCCACTGCCCACCTTTCCCCCACTCTGTACCCCCGGGGCCACTGCCCACCTTTCCCCCACTCTGTACCTCTGGCCTCTGCCCACCTTTCCCCCACTCTGTACCACCGGGCCACTGCCCACCTTTCCCCCACTCTGTATCCCCAGCCCGCTGCCCACCTTTCCCCCACTCTGTATCCCCCAGGCCGCTGCCCACCTTTCCCCCACTCTGTACCCCCGGGCCACTGCCCAACTTTCCCCCACTCTGTATCCCCAGGCCGCTGCCCACCTTTCCCCCACTCTGTATCCCCCAGGCCGCTGCTCACCTTTCCCCTAGTCTGTATCCCCCGGGCCACTGCCCACCTTTCCCCCACTCTGTACCCCTGGTGCCCCTGCCCACCTTTTCCCACTCTGTACCTCCAGGCCGCTGCCCACCTTTCCCCCACTCTGTACCCCAGGCCGCTGCTCACCTTTCCCCCACTCTGTACCCCCGGGGCCGCTGCCCACCTTTCCCCCACTCTGTACCGCCGGCCGCTGCCCACCTTTCCCCCACTCTGTATCCCCCAGGCCGCTGCCCACCTTTCCCCCACTCTGTATCCCCAGGCCGCTGCCTACCTTTCCCGCACTCTGTACCCCCGGGCCACTGCCCACCTTTCCCCCATTCTGTATCCCCAGGCCACTGCCCACCTTTCCCCCACTCTGTACCCCTGGGGCCGCTGCACACCTTTCCCCACTCTGTACCTCCAGGCCGCTGCCCACCTTTCCCCCACTCTGTACCCCTGGCCGCTGCCCACCTTTCCCCCACACTGTACCCCCGGGGCCGCTGCCCACCTTTCCCCCCACTCTGTACCTCAGGGCCGCTGCCCTCCTCTACCCCACTCTGTACCCCTGGCTGCTGACCACCTTTCCCCCACTCTGTACCCTTGGGCTGCTCTCCACCTTTCCCACACTATGTACCCCCAGGCTGCTGCCCACCCTTCCCCCACTCTGTACCCCCGTGCCGCTGCCCACCTTTCACCCACTCTGTACCCCCGGGGCCTCTGCCCACCTTTCACCCACTCTGTACCCCCAGGCAGCTGCCCACCTTTCCCCCACTCTGTACCCCCGGCAGCTGCCCACCTTTCCCCCACTCTGTACCCCTGGGCCACTGCCCACCTTTCCCCCACTCTGTATCCCAGGCCGCTGCTCACCTTTCCCCCACTCTGTACCCCCGGGGCCGCTGCCCACCTTTCCCCCACTCTGTACCGCCGGCCGCTGCCCACCTTTCCCCCACTCTGTATCCCCAGGCCGCTGCCCACCTTTCCCCACTCTGTATCCCCAAGGCCGCTGCCCACCTTTCCCCCACTCTGTATCCCCAGGCCGCTACCCACCTTTCCTGCACTCTGTACCCCCGGGCCACTGCCCACCTTTCCCCCACACTGTATCCCCAGGCCGCTGCCCACCTTTCCCCCACTCTGTATCCTCCAGGCCGCTGCCCACCTTTCCCCCACTCTGTATCCCCTGGGCCGCTGGCCACCTTTCCCCCACTCTGTACCCCTAGGGCCGCTGCACACCTTTCCCCACTCTGTACCTCCAGGCCGCTGCCCACCTTTCCCCACTCTGTACCCCCGGTGCCGCTGCCCACCTTTCCCCCACTCTGTACCCCCGCGGCCGCTGCCCACCTTTCCCCTCACTCTGTACCTCCGGGCCGCTGCCCACCTTTCCCCCACTCTGTACCCCTGGCTGCTGACCACCTTTCCCCCAGTCTGTACCCCCGGGCTGCTCTCCACCTTTCCCACACTAAGTACCCCCAGGCCACTGCCCACCCTTCCCCCACTCTGTACCCCCGTGCCGCTGCCCATCTTTTCCCCACTTTTTACCCCTGGGGCCGCTGCACACCTTTTCCCACTCTGTACCTCCAGGCCGCTGCCCACCTTTCCCCCACTCTGTACCCCAGGTGCCGCTGCCCACCTTTCCCCCACTCTGTACCCCTGGGGCCGCTGCCCACCTTTCCCCCCACTCTGTACCTCCGGGCCGCTCTCCACCTTTCCCACACTAAGTACCCCCAGGCCGCTGCCCACCCTTCCCCCACTCTGTACCCCTGTGCCGCTGCCCACCTTTCACCCACTCTGTACCCCCGGGGCCCCTGCCCACCTTTCACCCACTCTGTACCCCCAGCAGCTGCCCACCTTTCCCCCACTCTGTATCCCCAGGCCGCTGCCCACCTTTTCCCCCACTCTGTACCCCCGGGCCGCTGCCCATCTTTCCCCCACTTTGTACCCCTAGGCCGCTGCCCACCTATCCCCAAGTCCCTTGTTTGAGTATTAGTATGGTTCATGTTGTCCTGTATATAAACCTTTCACCATAATTCAACAATAAAATTCTTAAATAATCATTTTCTCCATTCAGTTATTACGCCCTTATTAAATATGTACTCCGAAAATGTTATCAGTGCAATGACCAATGTCACCCGCTCTCCACACATAAAAATCCCCCGTCACTCATCTGGTGCAGCCGAATTAAGCTCTTCGAAGAGATGTCCTAATTAGTGTGTTCGTATGTCAGTTACACCTGTGTCAAACAACAGAAGCTGCTGCAGTGTTTCATTAATATTCTGTTCTCTGTGCAAAATCTACATGTCAAGACATTGCCCCCACCCCCACCCCCCCCTCCAGCTTCCTGGAAACTAAAACCTCTTTCATCAGATACAGGTGAAAGCGAACACGTATATATTACAATCGATAAAAGCTACAAGGACATTTCCATTTCATTACATACTTAGGGAGGGTATTATAGAGACGACATTCTTGGAAAGATTGTTGATGTAACGTATTTTGAATCTTTTTTTGTAGGTTTCAATGAGCATGTAATAACGAACAGTCAGAGGCGTAGACAGGGTAGGGCCTCAGCAGGCAAGGCCCACCCAAAATCTGTAAATGCCAACTCAGCAGCGCTGTGTGGGCATTTACAGATGGTAATGTCTCTGCGGTGGCCCAAATGCCTTAGCTTCAGGCCCCACTTGTTAGACAATCCATCCTGGCTACGCCTCTCCTCACAGCACTAACTAGCTGTATTTTGAGTGGGGGTGGGGGCTGTATGAGGGAAACATTAGATATTGTGTATGTTTGTGTTTTCAGCACAGTCACATGCAGAGACAGGCGTGAGGAGGATGGGTGTATTTTAAGTACAGTGTTGCTTTTTAAATATGAAATAAGTTAAAACATACAGGGTGTGCATTTTCATGAAGATTGTTTAGCTAGTGATGGCTTCAAGTGGCCAATAGACGCTGTGGTTTCAGGAGATTGTCAGGTTTGCCTCATACAGATAATACAATATTTTCCTGAAAAAAATGTGGACTATCTCTACGGAGAACAATGAAACCAATTAAGATTCTGATGACATGGCAAACAAGATGTCAGGATACAGGCCATACATTTTCTTTTGTGATAATATTTGCTGTGATGTGTTTTTGAGCATTTCTTAATGGTTGTAATTGAATCATTTTTATTATTTTATTTTGGGTATTTATTTAACCTGAGCCTAGATTCAGTGAAGCAACAGAGCCTCGTTGTACAGCAGAAGGCGCCAGAGACGTACATTACATAGTTACAAGGGAGGAAGGGGCAGTCCTTACAGCATTGCATTTAATATCAGCAAATAATTTAGGGTGAAAGGGAACAGTTAACATTTACAGTTACTGAGGAACGTGTAACGGTGCAGTAAGTGCCTTTGGGGTGGACAGGGTGGTTGGCTGTAGCGGGTAGCGCCCTGGTGAATACTGGGTAGTGTGGGTATTGTGAGTGCAGCTTACGAGATATGTAGGTGTCTCTTGAAGTTCAGGGTCTTCTGTTCCTTTCTTAATTACTAGTTGGGGGGGCGGTTCTGTGAAGTTGAAGAGTGTGATGTTTCAAAGTTTGGGGACCTAAACAAGATGGCTTGTTTGTAGCTTCCAATGCATTTCTATATTTCAAATGCAGCTCCCTTATCATGTAGTGTGTGTACAAACAAACCTACATGCAGACATACCCAATGGTATTCATCACACGGGGACGTAGGGTTGCCTAAACGGTGTCCAGAGCTATCCATGCTTCTGTCTTTATCTCCTGCACGCTCCCCCTTTCACCTGAACACGGATCCCTTTTCATCGAGGAGATTACAGTAATTGCCTTCAGAGCAGTATTGAAGGTAAACAGGGCCAGCATCCCTAATTCGTCCAAAGGATTTCTGACGAGTTATGGTTCCTGAACCATCCTTTGTTTGTTAGAAGCAAAAAGACCCAATCCATACTTTTTAATGTATAGGTCTACGCTTCACAGTAGGATCAATGTATGTAAGAAATACGATTAGGACTGTACCTCCCTGGATGGCTTAATGGACTGCCACACTCCTAAATGTGATTACCTTAGTGATTAAACTTTGGCCGGTGTTCCCTTTCGAGACTATGGTATTTTTTTTTGCTTCCGTGTTCGAATTCCATAATGAAGTGATGTTGCTTTCCTGTCAATATCATTACAGTAAAAGAGAGATGCATTTTGCGTGATGACGCAAAGACCGAATAGAGAAGAATTGATGTAGTCTTGCTCTTCCCTGCGGGTTGCGTAGAAGAGACAATGAGATGTCATGTACATACAGTAAGAGGCCACAGTTCGGGACGACGCAGGGCCCACAGCAACCCAGATTCATAGATGGATCTCTGCCATCTGAACTGGCAGCTCTCCCACCAACAAGCAACACATTATCAGGCAGGATCTCTTTGGAAAACAGGGGAACAACCTGGGAGAGTGGATTGTCAGGGAAGCCTCTACATAAATCCATGATGACATAACAGTTAAGACTTCTCTGCTCATCCTGATCACTTCAAAGAAATCTTATGACCTGTTTCCACTTAGGATTGGGGACTGATTGTGGGCGCTGACATTAAATTAAATAATTGACTATTGGATCTTGTAACTTTTTTCCTGAGGTCTCCCTGGTAAACTATTTGCTCCCGTGGAGGGACCCTCAGCCAATCAGGTGGCTGGAACAGCGGACGAGATTACAAAATCACCGCCCACTGTCACAGCCAGCCGAGGCCCTTCCCCGGGTGGCACTTTCTTTTTTCTAATGTGGCTAACGTGGCTCTCCCTGTTGCCTCCCCATGTTTGAAAAACCCAATTCCCCTTCCCCTCCATCCACAAATTACCTGCAGGAGAAGCATCGGGGCTGGCGCTCAAGGCTCTGGTCCCCGACGTTCCTCTCGTCTGGCCACCATGGCAATAGAAAAGGGACTAGTTCCCTTTCTGGATGACGGCGACCCTTTTTGAACATGTTTTCAAAGGGCACCGTCATCAGAAAAGGGACATAGTCCCTTTTCTATTTTCATCGTGCCGGCCATTGTTTTGTCCTCGCTCACTCGGACCTATAAAGCCTGGGCTGCCGGGCCGTTAAATCCTGTGTCCGCCCCAGTTATAATGAATGCACATGAGAAGCTATTTTGTTGGTGGGAGGATGATAAATTAGATCAGGTTTTCTTCTGGAACAAGCTCTGCATTATCTCCCATAAAAATCTGGAAGAATTGAGCCTAATTCACAAAGTCCCTTCTGCTCCCCCACTCTAAAAAAACAAAGCTGCTATTGTATACCAATACCCGTTAATTATGATTGCAATGATCTGGACTGTTCACAATTCACAAAATCATAATACTACGTTCAATAGCATAGACTAATAGTAAGCTGAGGAATGCTGACTGGTGTCGACAGAAATTGTCCCATTCCGTTCTGTTCAAGTGAGATGGTGCGGTAGCAAATTTCCTAGACATCCCGCTACAGTAGACCATTGAAGACCGTGCAGCTCCAAGAGCGCTGTCTATATAAGACCCTCAAACCAGAAAAGTGTTTGAGTTCAAAAGGCTAGTCCACCTGGTGAAACAAAGAAACCTTTGCCACCACAGACAACTTATCATTCCATCAGGTGCAGCCTCATTAAATGAATTTCCAATCAGAAAACACATGTTCTGAGCACGCGCAACCTGATCACTGAACCAGCTTTCAGCCAGTAGTTCTAACAGAAGGTCGATTTGGTGATCAGTCTGTCAAAGTTTTTAACTACCTTCTGCTACTGAGATATTGGATCATCTACAAAACTAGGCTTAGCTGCTGCTGCCTAGTGACTATATGCCTTTCACCCCACCTGTGGGGGACGGACATGGCCTTTAACAACCGGCTATCCCGAGCCTCAACAAAAGCTGTGGGTGGTTAAAAGGCCATGTCCTCCCCCACATCAGGGGTGAAAGCCATTCACATCCCTGAGTTTATCCGTGGTGCACATTTTTTTCCCTCAGGAGATTGGCTGTGCAAATGATGCCTATCTCCGAAAGGAAAAAAAAAGTTACTGCCAAAGAGAAAAGGGTCTATGTCCCTTTTCCATGTGTATGGCGGCTGGGAGATGAGAGGAGAGCGGGGACTTGAGCACAAAGCTCCCATCCTACAGGTAAGTGGGGAGGCACGGGGAAGGGGTATGGCTTGTTTTGGGGGTGTGGGGTTTGGGAGGCATAAGCGAGAGGCTCCTTGTTGTCTCCCCTAATTAAAAAGATAAAATAAAATTGCACCACCGGGGTAATGGCCTCGGGCGGCTGGAAACCGCAGGCAGAGAATGTGTATTCTCCCCCGCAGTTTCCAGCGACCTGATTTGCTAATTACCCTTCCCCGGGTGCGGATCACCCATCATGCTCTAACATCAATAGTCCCCCATGTCCTATGAATATGGTTGTTTGTTGCAAATTCACCCCAATGTTATTGTTAAAAGAAGGTAGCCACCACCTCATCCTATCCTATCTCTTGCCTTGAGCAGTTCCTGGATATGATATTTTGTTTGCAAACAGTAGCACAACAAATCCATCTGTTATGGACTCCAATATGTGGGTAGACAGAGAAGAGAATGGATAGGCCTCAGAGTCTATATATGCTAGAACCACTAGCCTATAGAGGCTAGGACCACTAGGCTAAAGAGGCTAGGGCTACTAGACTATTGAATCGAGGACCAGTCTGGGTTTCAATCAACTGTGACTGGCCCTACCCAAATGTTTCATTTAATCTTCACTAATACCACCCCAAATTCCATCCATCTCAATCTTAGTGCGAGTGTTGCCTGATCGCTCTCTCATCATTCTTCAACTCTTGGGC
Organism: Ambystoma mexicanum; assembly: GCF_040938575.1. Lineage (NCBI taxonomy): Eukaryota > Metazoa > Chordata > Amphibia > Caudata > Ambystomatidae > Ambystoma > Ambystoma mexicanum. Next base: position 1,312,127,154 of record NC_090924.1, on the reverse strand, counting down.
ACAGATTTGACTTATAGAACAATGTCTAACCTTCCCTTCTTAAGTAAAACGCTGTAGTGTGAAGTGACATCTCCAAGAACATCTGGTCAACCGAGACATGGTTCACGGCCTGGTCTTTCACACTCTCCTCCCTGTTCGCTATGAGATCCTCTCTGCACCCAGATCCACCCGTTCCAGAGGGGGTATAGCCCTGATCTTTCCTGAGTGCATTCCTGCCTCTATCATTCCCAAACAGACATGCTCCTCTTTCGAATACCTTGCCTATAAGCTTCCTCTCTCTCCTAGCCACTCTCTTACCATGGCCACTCTCTACCGGCCTCCTGGTCAGATCACCTAATTTGTCTCTGAGTGGGCGGACCTCTCCTCTTCCCTCCTGGCCTCTACCACTTAGCTCCTCCTTCTTGGTGACCTCAATATCCATCTAGACTCTCCTTGTTCCTCCTCTGTACTCTTCCGTGACCTCTGTGATTCCCTCTCCCTTTCTATCATCCCCTCTTGCGCGACTCACTCTGCAGGGCACACACTTGATGTCTTAATCTCCTCTGACCTCCCCCTCTTTATACCTCTGACTACTCCTCTCTCCTGGAGTCATCACTCCCTCCTTTCCTCCCATCTCTCCCTCACTATCCCCCAGGCAAAGTGAACCCCACCACTGCCACCTACCTTCTCAGACATCCGACCCACGGACCGTGTGTCAGTTGAGTCTTTCGCCGCCACCTTCTCTCCCTCCCCCCACCTCTGGCTGACTCACATCCTGACAGCCCTGTCTATGCTCTACTCTTCCATTTCTGACACTCTTAATACTCTTGCCCCTGCCATGAGGATCCATTTGAAACCCAAAGCCTAAAGTAATTCTTGGTATGACTCTGACCTAGCTACACTTAAATGTAAGTGTAGGGTGGCTGAGAGGAAATGGAGGGCTTCTTGTTCATCCTCTGACAAGCTGGCCTGTTGCCTGCTCCAAAGGCAATGCCGACTCTCTGTCTGCACTAAGATAGAACTCACATCCAAACCTGTGTCTCAGCGGCATCTAACAACTCGGCCGAACTATTTAAAATCTGTAAGGAGCTGGCCAACTCACCTTCAGTCTCTACCTCTCCTGTTGCCTCCCAGGCCCTTTGCACGACCCTTGCCTCACACTTCATCTCAAAAACCCATGATATTCGGTCCACTCTCTTGTCCCTCCACCTCTTCCCCCCTCTCCTTCTGTTAACTCTGGCCCTCCTACAGCCTCCTCCCAACCTTCTTTCTCGTATTTTCCTCTTTTCTCCCCTGATGAGCTTTCTAGACAAGTCCCATCTATGAAAGTCTTGTCAAAACAAGTTAATCTTAGTTCTTCCAAAACCATCAAGGACCACATTGACACCCTCACTCATGCCCTGGCTGATTTTTGCAACCACTCCTTTGCCTCAGGAGATTACCCTCCCCTCTGACGCACTCCCTTGTGCACCCTCTTCTCAAGAAACCCACAGCTGACCCTTCCTACCCTGTTAAATATCGCCCAATCTCCATCACTCCTTTTCTGGGCAAACTCCTTGAAAAGCTGGCCATCTCGCAGCTTAACCTTCACTGTGATTCTGTTGGTTGTCTCCATGACCATCAGTCTGGCTTTAGAGCGGCCGGAAGCATAGAACTGCTCTCCTGAACATCTGTGAAGATCTGCTCTCCAACCTTGACTCCAACATCCCCTCTGTCCTCATCCTACTCGATCTCTCTCCTGCATTTGAAACGGTGAACCATACCATCCTGCTCAACAGTCTCCCTGCCACTCTGAAACTTCCCCTCTTGAGCTCTTTGCTCCTCTACCTCTAACTCACACAGGGTCAATTGTTTCTATAAGAAACGAGCTGGGGGTAGATCTCTGTCTTTGGCTGGGGACTCCATTTGGAACAGCCTCCCTGCCACTCTGAAACTTGAGGTGAACCATCTCCGGTTCAGGAAGCACCTCAAGACCTTCCTCTTTGCATCTGCCTTTGCCCCCGTTCTCCCCTGCTGATCGGTTTTCTCTCTCGACACTGTGCACCTGACCACCCTCTGTCCCCCAGGCCCTAGGTACCTGCTCACCCTGCCACCCTCCTGCACTGCCTCCGGGCCTCCCCTTGCACTGGGGTCTGTATCTGTAGCCATACAGTTCCCACCCAGTTTTTCCTCTGCACTTATCAGTCATACCGTGTCAGCTAAACCCAGCACTTACAACTTGCTGGCTGCACTAACACGGTTTATCGCCTTATTTATTTATTTATTTATTTATTACTATTTATGTTTCTCCTCTGTTCTGCACTTTCCACTTCTCCCCCTTCCATGCACTTTTCACCTTTATCCCTTCCCATGCATTTGCACGTTCTCAATGACACCAGGCCTAGTAAGATGGTTGTTTTGTTCTCCCCTGTTTCCCCTCCCTTGCCTTGTCTCGCTCTAAAACACTTGTGTATGAGCCCGATATAAATAAAATTTCATATAATATCATATCATAACCGTCTCCGTGATAACCTGGATATCACCGATCAGGCTCTGGCCTGGCTGACCTCTTTCCTCTCTGATCGACCCTCCCAGGTCCAACTAGGGTCCTTCTTTTCATCTATCTCCCTTTCTACATGCGGTGTTCCGCAGGGGTCTAACCTCTCACTCTGGCTCTTCAACCAATACCTGGCAACTCTCGCCCATCGCATTGCCATTTTGTGCTCACATTTTCAGTGCTATGCTGATGACACACAACTCATTTTCAGGCTTCCCTCGGCCACCTCTTCTCCTTCTCTCATCTATGTCTATCTGCCATTCAGGATTGGTGTGTGGCCAATAATCTCTGCCTGAATGCCAGCAAGACGGAGATCCTCCTCATCGGCACACCTTCACACTCCTTTCCTGTCACTCTTTGGCCAGCCTCCCTTGGCCGTCCTCCAACCTCCACCACGAGGCCAAGAACCTTGGGGTCATCTTTGACTCCATGCTTTCCTTTTCTGCCCACATCTCTGATGTCTCAAAAACAACTTCCTACGGCACCTCCTCAGAGGTAGTCTGCCTTTCCTCTCCTTCCCCCAGAAGCTCACTACTGTCTCGAGCCCTGGTTCTTTCTAGGTTGGATTATTGCAACAGCCTCTTTCTAAATCTACCTGCTTCTACTCTCGCCCTTTGCAACTTATCCAGAACAGGACTGCGGGACTTGTACTTGGCCTCAAGCCCTGGGATCGTATCTCTCCAGCTCTGAAATCTCTTCACTGTCTCCCAGTGGCTGCAATGATACATTTCAAGACCCTCTGCATTGTCCACAAGGCTTTCTGGGGCCTGGGACCTAAATACCTTCAGCTCTCCCTCTGTAAATACCTTCCCTCCAGAGCGCTTCACTCCTCCACCTCTAACTCCCTCAGGGTCAGTCGTTTTTCAAAGAAACCATCTGGGGGTATCTCTGTTTTCAGCTGGGGTCTTCCTCTGGAACAGCCTCCCTGCCTCTCTCAAACTTGAGGAGAACCATCTCTGGTTCCGGAAGCACCTCAAGACCTTCCTCTTTGCTTTAGCCGTCTCTCCTCCTCTCCCCTGCTGATCTGCTCTGTCTCAGCATTGTGCACCTGGTCACCCTCTGACTTTCGGGGCCCAGCTACCTGCTCACCCTGCCACCCACCCGCACTGCCTCTGGCAATCCCTTGCACAATGGTCTGTAGCTGTAACCCTACATTCCCCCCCTGTCTCTGTTTTCTGCACTTATCAGGCACACTCTGTCTATTGCCTCAAACCTAGCATTTGCCACCTGCTGGCTGCACTACCACAGTTTTGGTGTTTTCATTATTTATTTATGTATGCTTTATTTATTTTGTATTCCTTTTGCTCAGCACGATCCATCTCTCCCCCTGCCATGTACTTTGCCCTTTCCCTCTCCCATGCACTTGCGCGTTCTCAATGTCACTGGGCCCAGTAAGATCATTGTTGTTCTCCCTTGTTCCCCTCCCTTGCCTCGTCGCGCTCTGAAACAAGCGCAATACGAATACAATATCAATATCAACACAACCTATTACTTAACCCCAGGTCAGGCTTGCGGCCCTGGTGATGAATGCAATGTACTCAGGAAAACATGAAACAAGATCTTCTAGGGACCCTGTAGGAAGGATGAGAGGCAGTCCTCATTTTTCTCAAGCCGTCAATGGCCTATGATACAGTAGGTCCTGTCACCTTCCTTTAAAGACTAGAATGGATGGGTGTCTCCGATCCTGCTTTTAGGTGGAATCAAGCCTTCTGCAGAAACCCTATTACAAAATGCAGGTGGGACCCTATGAGACCACCTTGTAGAAGCTGCTCCATTGTATGCCACAAGGTCGTTCACCCTCCCGTCTACTGTTCAACATACAGGGGCGTTCTCGGGTACGACTAATCAACAACTACTACTTGGACTTCCAAATGTTTGAGCAAGACATGGGAATTAACCTGCAATAGGTGCGCAAAAGGTGGGAGGGGAATCAGCATAAGATCACAGATGCATGGATCCTATCTTTCATTGGACGAGGGAGAGCGGCCTCTGCCTCAATGGATATAAACCAGAGATTCTCATTATGGGGTGAAGCAGCCAACCATACTCCCCTATACGAATGGCCTATTGCACGGGGATATTCCCTGATGTAAAACGGAGGGCGGGGATTCAGAGATTTTCATCAACCCCTCAAGCGAAGTCTGCTTCTTCTACAAATAAGTCACTGTTTCAAACTGAGCAGATGGTTAAGTGATGGCACGTGCAGACCACCACATTGCAATGTATTCTGGCCTCCCAACAGGCAACATCAGAACATGCGTCATATCCTGTCACGTGCTCCCTATAGAAACGAGAGCAGAGTTACACATTCTATGCACCATGAACAAACGTTTTTAGAACAAAGGCCCACACTACCTGTAAACACGGATGTTTCACTATATCAGATAACCAAAACGAATTACACAATCGATTCAGCTGAGTCTCTTTATGTGTGACAATAGGGAATAAGGGATTACTCAGATGTCAGCCCCTTAATGATCCAATTTGTGTAAGAGAGCACAGGGCAGAGAGAAATAAAAAGAAAGAGAAGCAGCACACTAAAGCACTGGAGTACAGGGACCAACACCATTGAGCACTTTAAATCCAACCACTCAATCAAAGCATCTTTCCTGCAAAAACTTGCTGAAAACGGACATTTTGAAAGACACTCAGCTAATATGCCACCATGATTGAAGGTGCATCAACAGACAATTCTTTTTTTTTTAATTCCAGTCGGTTTATATTACAGTTTATAACAAACCTTTTAACACATGTTTCACTTAGTACCAGCTGATTAACCAATCTAACTATTCTAACACATCTTAACATTGTTCCGTAAGCAGATGTTTGGGTGTCTATCCTGCCGGGATTTTTGCAAAATCGACATCTTGCATCATTACAGTTCTACCTTTTCTACCTTTTCTGGGCAAATAGGCAGTCTTTTCTCGGATATAGATTCAATCTTAGTCGCAGGAACTGGCTACAATGATATCTACTCGGAAATCTCTTTCGATAACTCAGAGTAGTGTTTAATGATCGCCCTTCATTTCGCAAGTCCAACATGGATTTGTACTGAGTTCTGTGCTCTTGGAAGTCTATCCAATCTTCTTTTTTGTTTGTTTTGCTTTAGCGCACAAGGGTTGGAGATCAAGCCTTCTACCATGGTGTTTAAGTGCTCAAGATGAAGAAGGCACTTATCATGCACATTTTGTATAAGCACAGGATATGGCCCCTTATCTGTAGGTTTTAGAATCCGGCATGGAGATACTGCGTCCGCTGCCTTTATGTAGGAGTTTTAGCGATTTTCAAATGATTATTGAATGCAAGGATTGCAGTCCCAATTCCACTCTGATCGCTGCCATTGGTAGACTTTTTGGTAGCTTCAATATATGTTTCCAAAATGTCCCCTCAAGCGTGTTCCATATCTTCCAGGAGAGATTTAATGTTGTTCCCCCCCATAGGTTAAGATTGGGACCACCTTTTGTTTATAAAACTCGATGAGTGGGATCATTGCGAACTTCCCATATCTTGCATGAATTATTGTACCTTGCAGCGCTAGCATTTTGATTTTGGAGTGAAGTCCAATCGGTGTTGCTTTTCCTCCCACTTTTTTTTTTTATTTGAGTTTTATACACACAAAACAATGTAAACATATGTGCAGAGAATAAAGAAAAAAAGGCAGCAGAGTAAAGCAACATGTCAAGCGTATCAGCAACCATAAGTGTCTCCTAAAGGCACCGGGACTGCACAAACATCAAGGGGGGGAGGAGGTGAGGAAGAAGGGGGGAAAGGAAGGGAGGGGTCGCAGAGATTCCTCACTCGTCCATCCACTTCCCCCATATTTTCTGGAATCCCCAGTACTATCAGTACTATCAGTTTCGGGTCCATTGGAATTGGGGACCCCAGCGTCCTGGAAACCTTGTTGGTGCACTCCGACCAGAAAGTCTGCAACATATCATAGGCCCTGATCATATGGAAAAAGTTTCCCTTTTCACGCTTGCATCGAAGGCAAAGTTCATCTTCCGTTTCCCTCGTTCTAAGTTGTATCAGCCTCAGTTTCGCATCAATACATATATCCCGGGGAAACATCAGGGCCTCCACCAACTCCGCCGATTCCAGCCTGCCGAGGTCTCTCTGCCATTTTCCTTTTAGCTTATTGAGCTCCTTGGCGCCAAAAGAGTAAAGGGCCTGGTACCGGAGAATATTAGTTTCTAGGGGCTAACAGGGAGGTATGTCCTCTAGTTTTGTGAATTGAGCATTCATGCCATGGGCGAGCTGTGTATATCTAAAGCTGCCGATGGGTACCAAAGCAAATTTCTCTTTCAGGGTATCAAACTCTAGTAGGTGCCCATCTTGGATTATATGTTCCCACGTTTTTGTTGAATCGAATCCCCAGGTATCCAATTGACTCTACCTGCTGAATTTTCTCGTGCTCTATATCCCAATGAATATGTCTTCCTCTTTTCCCCAACTCAAAGCCAAATGCTATTACTTGGAATTTCTCTGTATTTATTGTCAGGTCACTTATCATTGTGTATTGTTGAAGCATATTCAATAAGCGCTGTAATCCAAGTTGGGTTTGTGAAAGCAGCACTCAGTCATCCACGTAGATTATTGATACCATTGGTTGATTGTTGAACTTTGGCGGATCTGCTATTTTAGTTCTCAATGCTTTTGGCCGATCTACTAAATACAGCTTAAATAGTGTTAGAGCTAGCGGACACCCTTGTTTTACGCCTTGATTCATCTTTATTTCACTTGAAAAAAGTCACACGTTATTCAATCTGATACGCATCGTAATGTTCGTGTGGAAGGTTTTATTGCATCTAGCAGTTCAAGTGGGCAACCCCACTTTTGAAGTTTATCCCATAGTTTCTATCTATTCACACTATCGAACGCTTGTCTTAGATCGATAAATCCACAAAATAGAGTCGTTTTTTTTTGTGCTTGTAGTTTTCATATATCCAAGAGAAAAATATTGCGATTGGTCCCCACACCTTTAGTGAAACCAGTGTGTCTTGGATCAATTATTTCTGCTTCAGTTGGCCATTTTGTCCCTTTACTTTGGAGACTTGAGGCAAATAATTTGCCAACTATGTCTAATACAGCAATTGGCCTGTACTTCACTGGCTTTGTTCTCTATCCTTTTGTGAGAATTGGCATCAGGATTGCGGAAGTCCAGGACTTTGGCAATACACCACTGATGTTGATGTGCTGGAATAGAGAGGCGATAAAAATAGTCAATGTTTTCGGGATCCTTTCTTAAGTTATTTGTTAGTCCATCTGGTCCAGCTTTGTTAGATAGATTTAACTTGTTGATAGCTTCTATAATCTCCTCATTGCTGAGGTACAAGCTCCACCACTTCAATTGTGTGTTTTTTGCTTCAGGACTAGACTCATTTGCATCCTCAAGAACTTTGAAAAATTATCAATCCAACATTGTTATGCTACACTGCTACTCAGGCTAACGTGTAGGTTGAGTGTTGTTTTATTTAATGTTGCCCATATATCATTGGGCTTGGGATCGCAAATTGCTTTAAGCATCATCTAAGCTTGTTCTTGGTCCCGCTGAAGCTTCAATCTAATTAGCCAGTTTTTGTAGCGTTGTTTTCCTTTCTTCAAGTCTGCTTTAATACAGGCGCCAACAGACAATGGACTGCTGTAAATAGTTCTGTCATGAACACAATGTACCACGGCTCTCCCATGTATGCCCCTAAGGGGACAATGGTGGAAGAGGTGTAGGTGGGTCAGCTCAGTTCTGACAACTGTATCCAGTGACCGTAACTGATGCCCGAATACTAGTTTCCAGATAATTATGCAAATAATTATTGTTAGGTGGGAGGAGAGTACTTTCAGTGCGGTCAGTCTGTGGTTATTGTTTAATGAACAAACCAAATGCTTCTTCCTAGATTTCTTGAGCATGATATTATGTTCAATGACTGTTACTGACTGTGCAATTGTAGTATTGAGTAGAGAATTCCAGTGTCTGAACACCTTCTGTGACATAATAGTGTGAGGATATGAACATCAAAGAATTATTTGGAAGCAGGCAGAGATTAGATTATAATCAGAGGCTGTCAAGGCCAGTTCAGGCACTTGTTGCTTGTTGAGCATCACATTGCAAATCTTAGAATTCCTTTTAGGTAAGAGAATGGATTCAGTGCAAACATGCCATCTTATTGGGACTACTGAGCAGTGATAATGCAAGAACTGTTTCGGTAGTGAACAATAATATTAATGATACGGCCACTGAACAAGGCTGGCTGGTGATTTTGCATTTGGTTGCAAATAACATCTGAGATTTGGAGTGAGTATGACAGCAACTCTCAGAGTTGCTACGGCCATCTTGGAGGGTCTGTTTGTGAACATCAACTTTTATAGTCAAATCAATGATAGAATACATAATTGGCCCAAAATCAAGTGGGCATTACAGATATTTTTGCATAATCGTTTCTTTCAACATGTAGCTTCGAAAACAGCACGAAGGCCTTGCGGTTTCTACCCTTTCATAACTTGGGTATGGCTGGCATTATCAGCACAGAGAACCTATAAGGAAACAACTATCAGTAGATGATTGCTAAATATTTATTTATATGTTTTAATTTTTATAGAGCGCTACATGCCCATGGGGCTCAGAGCGCACATGGAACATAACAGACAAACAACAACAGTTACCGGGTACCAAAGGAGTCAGGTTATAGGACCTGCCTAGTCTGCAGAGTTAAAGATGAGTTTTTTTTTCAGCCTTTTTGAAGTAAGCCAAAGATGGAGAAGTTCTTATACAGAGGGGGAGGTTATTCCATTCTCGGGGTGCATGGGGTGCAAAGCTTGTTCCACCAAATCTGGTGAGTTTAAAGCAAGGTTGGCTTAATGTATGGTTGCTGTCACCCCGTAGTATTCGTATACGTATAGATTGCTTGACTTTGAGTCAGTCAATTAGATATTGTGGGGCCACGTTGTTCCTAGATTTGTACGTGAGGGATAGCATCTGTATGATGTGACATGCTCATGTTTAGAAAGTCCGTAAATTGCTCTGACTGTTCCATTTTGTGATGTTTGTAGGCAATGCAAATTAGCGCGAGATGTGCCGATCAATAGAATATTTATTACAATAGTCTAGTCGGGAGGTTATCATAGCAGTTGCAAGAAGGTTTATATTATTGGAGGATAAGAAGAGTCTAACCTGATGGAGAAGTTTATTAACGTATCCACAGGTTAAATGTATGTGGAATACTTGGTGTTTCATGGAGAGTTAACAATTGAGAAAAACTCCCAATATTTGTATCCATTTGGAGACTGATATATGATTACCCAGGAACCAGAAGTTGGCAAACAGTGGATCAAATTCTTTCAGCCGTGGCCCTGTGGCAACAATGAGGAGTTCTGTTTTTTCACTATTGAGGACTAATTAATGAGTTGCCATCCATAGTTGTGTAGCCGCATACACCCTATTCAGGACCTTGTTGTCTTATGCGTGATTCCCTGACAATTCCAAGAGTAACTGGGTGTCGTCAGCATAATTAGGATAGTGGACTCCCCGGCTATCAAGGAGGTCAAGGAATGGCCTGATGTAGATGTTGAAGATAGTAGGGGACAGGCATGAGCCCTGTGGTACTCCACATGTGGTGACAATAGGTGTGGCCTGAGCATTCTCTACTGCTGCTCTCGATACTCTTGGACCTAGAAATGACATGATCCATTGGGTGGTTTTCTTAGAGCTGTTAGAAATGTCTTATAATCTGTTTTGGAGATGTCCGTGATCTATAAGATCAAAAGCTGTCAATAGATCCAACAACATCAAGAGTGCTGGGTAGCCTTTCTCTACAATTTCAATGGTGTTGGATTTGAGGTCTAGAAGTGTGGTCTTGGTCCCATGTTGAGTTCAAAATCTGTAATGAAAGGTCCCTAGGATGTTCTTGTCCTCTATGAATTTCTGTAGCCGTATGTAGGCTTCTATGTGTAGTATTTTAAGGAGGTATGGGAAGTTGATAATCGCTCTGTAGTTCTTGTGGGCGGCTGGGTCCAGTGTACTCTTCTTAATCAGAGGAGTGATCCATGCCTCCTTCAGTGATTGCGGCACCATGCCGTCTGTGATGGACATGTTAACCATTTTGGTAATCCATGGTAGGAGCACCCCCATTGAGTCCTTTATTGTGCCTGCGGGACAAATATCCCCCAGGTATGCTGTTGGGTTTAGGTTCTGGACTATGGCACTGATTTCATCTCCGGTACAGACTTTCAACTCAAACTTAGAGGGTGGGGTGTTGAAGGTGGTTGATGTCAGTGTATGTTTTGATTTAGTGTCCTCATGAGTCTTTGATAGGGATATTTGGTGATTGGCAATGACCTGCTGGTGGACCGTGTTTTAAGTTATGAACTCCTTTTGGATTTCTTGATGCTAGGCCTGATTTCTAGTGATAGGGGATGGGGGGAGGTGAAGTTTTTGCTTCCAATTCCCAAAGAATTTTGAATAGTTTGCTGGTACTTGAGATTGCATTAGTGATTCTTTGGTTATAGTTTTCCTCCTTGGCTTGTGTGATGACTCTTTCAAAGGTTTGCACTGCTTCATTACATTTATGCAGCATGGTGGGGTGGGGTTCTTACGCCATTCCCATTCCTGGGCCCTTTTAGCGTTCCTTGCCTGTATGATGCTGTCATTAAACCATGTGTTTTTTATCTTTTCACTTTTGATTTTCTTTGTTTTATTGGGTGCCAGTGTTTTAATAGTAGCAGCAATAGTGAGAGAAAAATGTTGTACTAAGTCTGTAACATTAGTAAATCATTCTATTGGTCGCAGTTTGGTGAGCAGTAAAGTCGAGAAGTTGGCGGCCGTTATGTTAAGATTCCTGCATTTCCTTTCTGTTCTAGGGTTGATATCCAATCTAGTGGGTGCGGATGGCAATAGTATGGATGCATTAACCAGGAAGTGGTCTGACCAGGGGCAAGCCTGTGTGGCGATGGATATGCCACTCAGGTTGTGTGTCAAAATTACAATCTATGGTGTGACCTCCCCTATGCGTTTTATCCTTGACTTGTTGAGTAAAGCCCATAGCCTCGAAAGCTGTCAAGAGCGATGCTGCTTGAGTATCCATGGGATCTTCTGCCCACAGGTTAAGGTCTCTTGCTACCATATAGGATTTTGATTTAGTGATGCTGTTCACTACTGCAAGAAGTTGTTCTTCAAATGATGGCATGTTTTGTAGGTGTATGTAGAGGAGGAGAATTGTCAGGGAGCAATTGTGGTAAATCCTCAATTTTACTCTCAGACACTCGCATCCCTCGATAGTTGGGGTCTTTATGGTATGACAGTCTAGGTGTTCTTTAAAAATAAGTGCTACACCCCCTCCCCGTTGCCCAATGCGGTCAGTTCTTAATCATTTGTAACCTGACATCAACGAGGCTGAGATCTGAGCTGTTTCATGGAGCCAGGTCTTGCTGATCGCCAGCATGTCGGGGTCATGAATAGTGATATGATCGGTGACCTCTATCCCATGCTGGACTAATGAGCGTGTGTTTAATAGAGAAAAGCTCAGCTCCCTTGTTGAGCAAGGTCACATTAGTGCTCATTTCTAAAAGCGGCTCTTCATTGGGTTTTGAGCTTTGGTGTAATTGTATCGACGCAGGCCAATGTATGGTTGTAGGTTTTCTGTTGCCTGATTAAGGCTGGTCATTATCTGAGCTAATTATAGGCTCTTTGTTATTATTTGTGGGACAAGGAAGAAAGGCATTATCATCAATAGTGGCCGTTGGAGTTTTTCTGTAGTTAGTAGTGGCTCTTATACTTGATAACGCTCCAGAATGAGAGAGTATTTGGTTTGAGGACTGATGATAGTCCTGCACCTGCAGTTATAGGACCACAGTAGATCACAGAGAGCCACCTTCCAACAGGGCACACAGAATATCCCTAGTAAAACTTCCATTTCTATCTCTGAAATTGGAGCCACACAAATACATTTGAAGAAACTCTCTAGTTTTCACTGCAATCATTTTGCATAATGTAGTTTCATGTTCCATGGTTTTAACTTCTTTTTTTTAGCTTTTCTAAAATTACAAACATCTACACAATTGCTTTAGAAAATGCACCATCAGCCCCAATCCATCAACAAAAACAAGTTGGCAAATGTTCAAAACGAATCAAGTATTAGAATCAAGCAGTCTTACTTCCTGAGCCTCCCTCTTGTGCACTATCACCGTATACCCTTAGTAATGTCTTATATTTTTGGCTGCTACTTTCCTTGAACCTTCTTAATAATGACACTGAATTCTGTGGTGACTTGAAGCATTTTACATACATCTCAGCCATGTCAAATATACATTGTTAATTCTTCCACCAATTACAGAATATTGACAAATGCATCTCTTTGCTGAATGCAAGCATCTTGCATGCCACAGGTGAAAAAGGCAAGTATGCAGAGTAAGAGTAGGTGTAATATAATTCATTGTATTTTTTCCATCACAATGTTTTGCCTAGAGGCCCTTTCCTAGATGCAAGTATCTGGCATTTCATACATAAAATGGCAAGTAGGCAGAGTTGGATAAGGTGGAATATAATTAATTGTATGTTTTCCATCAGGTTTTATGACAAGTTTGCAAATCAAAAGCATGTGGGCTAACATTTTGCCCATTAACTGCTTTAACATCAATTAATACCTTAGATCAATTCCACCGTGATCACCTCAACTGCATAGAATCTTCACTCATACGAGATCCACAGTGGCTATCCAGCCTCCTTTGGGGACACTGAATACTGACTACCCCCTGGCATCCAACACCCATATACAAGTATCTACCATCATACTAATTCTCCCTTGACAAAGACTTCGGTCAAAACACTTGTTGGCTCTTCTAACATGCGCTTAGCACTGTACGCGCGATGACAATGGTTACAGAAATTGACAATAAAAAACCAAAGTGTGAACCACAGCAAGGTGCACTGATGTTCTTCAACAAGTAACCCTATCCAGGGTGTTAACATAATCCAGTGCTATTACCAACAAAGTTTGGCCACCCACCACAATTCCCCAATGTAGTCATTCAATAGTCAACTCTGCAGAGAGTTGTGTAGCTAAGCAGCATCTGCAACTCCTTCTGCTCCTCTCCCTCGATATGAGAGCCACTCTTGCAATATTTTTGAAACATACTCTGTTTTGAGGGCCTATTTCATACCCACTTGCCCATTCGACAGCAAGTTATCTACAAGAGGAGGTGTCCCTCAACAAAATTCTCCACAATTTCGGGATGCAGCTTCTCCCAATTGATGGTTGTCTGGAGATACATGCAGTGCATGCCGACGTGGTTCACAGTTCAGTCTCACTGTCCCTCAGCACACCAAAAAAGGTCTCTCAACACCAAGAACAAATCAGTGCAGTGGTGGTGTTTTTGTTCCTGGCAGTAGGGACATGGTCTTGGTGATGGATGGTGCCGCTGGCACAGTGTGCAGGGATAGTAGAGTTGATTGGACAGCCTGAAGGGATAGGATTGTGGGTTGCCTGTGCCAGTGTTGCAGTACCAGCAAACGGTAGGTGTATTCTCCTGTATAGACACTTCCTCTTTGCCCTAACCAACTCTGGAGGTTGCTCTTGCAGAGTGGCCAATGGGAGCTGACATATGCACATTAGGACTAGTTACACCAAACAATTTAATGTGGTCAATTATTGCTGTGGTCTGCAAGGAGTAGCACTTATTTGGTGTACCACACTTCAATGATGTCTTGCATATGCTTAACATCACAATGTCCACTTCCTCCTCACAGCTTTCAATACCTGTAAGCTAAAGTGATCCCAGGGTTATTAAAAGGTGGGGACATCTGGGCCCAGGATCAGGATGTCCACTGTCCCACCTGACACTTAACAAAGGAACCCAGTGCCTGCCTTGCCACCTCTGCAAGTGGAAGTGCAGGTGCATAGGTCTCAGTCTTTTCCACCTTCTAACCATCTGCTGGGGGACAAACTCTATCTCCTCCACTTTTGCTCTTCCGTCTCCCCCGGCCCCATCACCTGCACCCTCCCCTCATCTGTCTCTGGGCAGCCCAGTACCTTTGCTGCACTCTCTCTCAGCATTAACACCATCTCCTGTCAACCCCATTTAAGTAAGGGATTTTTGGGCATTAACTTTAGTGTATCCACAATTACAATGACCTTCTCCTGAATTAAGTAAACTATTCCCACCTATTCCTACCCATAAATATCAATTCTTGCTTAATAGCCCCTTACACTGACCCTACCTCCTCCACACACCCTCCTCTGTCTTCTCCTGTTCCTGTAGCAATATTTCTGGTTGTGTCAGCTGTGCCTATCCTCCTCTTCAGTAGCCATCCGCCTATTAGTCTTGCATCCCAGCTCTTGCTTTGAGTTTCTGGTACCTACAGGTGCCACAACTACAAGATACACACCATACTCATCTGAGGCATCTGCCTAGCAAGTAACATTCTCATGCCAAAATACCTCAACCTCCTTTTCCAACTCCAACTCTACCTCCTCCAAATACCAATCCCTGTTCTGCTTCATTGCTTCAATTCTCTTTAGCAAGGGCTAATACTAGTCAAGAACAACAAAGACATGGTACTGAACTGACTAGGGAAACAAATGGAGTCACACTGGGTTCTGGGTCACACACAGCAAGGTGACTTAAGCAGGAAGGATTCTCTGATTCAAAAGGAAATGGGAAGGGCTTGTAGGTTTCAGAAAAAAGCAGGAATACAACAAGGGACAGTCTTAACTGATGTGTTTTTTGGGGGGGATTAAGGGCAAGGTTAGTAAAACAAATGGAAGAAATAACACCATGGGGCTCATTACATGTACACCAGAAACAACAGTGCTTATGAGCTTACCGGCACCGCTGTTTCCGGACTGGCATACTACAGGTCTGCCTTCCAGAGCCGTCCTGCCCAACAGGTCTGACCCTGCTGGGCACAGTGACTACGGTAGGCAGGCTGTCACGGAAGCACAAGCACTGTTATTAACAGTACTATTGCTTCCGTGGCCCTCACTCCCATAGAGTCCTATGGAAATGGAGAACAACATTTTACCAGTGCCTGACTTTGTGAGCCGCTGGGGTGTAATCCCCCGGTGGCACCGGAAAGTCAGGAGCCGGTAAATATTTATGGGTCTGGCCCAGTTACTGCCAGTTTCGTAATGAGCCCATGTATAGTATGACAAACACCCAGCCAAATGGTATTTTATTTGCTTATCAAACCTTTATGGCCCTAGGATATACTGTTTCCAAGATATTTTCACCGCAACACACTGCAGTGCACCAGGGAGAGGCAATAGGTGGGGAGAGCGTGAGAAGGTCCCAGTATACTGTAGCACGCCAACTCTCACCTCCCCTCCACATCTGCTCCAGAGTATGTTAGCCAGCCACATATGTCCATCTTCAGTTCAGTTCAGAGTACAAAGCACATCAAGCAATAAGCGACTCGGAAAAGCAACCTACAGGATAATTGATTTTCATCAATTGATGAGTGTGCAATTTTTGCTGGTAAGACATGAACAAAGACTTTAAGAGATCCCATCAGAATATATACACTTCAGAATCGACTCCATAAATGGAAGAATCAATAGAGGCCTTCCTAAACTGTCTACCTCTACCACATTTTACAGATGAAAACAGAGATTACCTGGGAGCCAGGATAACAGAAAGCAATATATGGGAAGCTATAAAATCCCTCCCCGCAAATAAGTCACCCGACTCAGATGGCATACCCAATGAATTTTATCATGTTTGAACTGTACAGGTAGCAGCCATTTTAGAGGCCCTATTTCAAGAAGCAACTGAAGATCAACAGATTAACAGCTCAGGCCAGACCTTAATGAAGCACTCATCAGCCAGATATAGACCAAACCTGTGCCAAAATTACAGGCCTATATCACTCCTCAACGCAGCCATGAAAATCATTACTAAAATTCTAGCAACAACAATAGGCACATTTATCCCACGCATCATGCGAACGACCCAAGCAGGGTTGGTCCCGGGACGTATGACAAAAGTTTACATGAGGTCGCTACTACATATTTTTTGTCAAGAAAAACACGTTGTTAGATCCTAAGTGTGCTGTATCACTAGATGCCGAGAAGGTATTTGATAGAGTTCAGTGGCCCTTCTATTCAACGCTATGGATAAGTATGGTGTAGGACAGGAATTCGTCTCCATGGTTGGACTCTTATATAACTGCCAAAGTAATCAACAACAGCCACATTTCTGGCACTTTTGAAATTACAAGAGGAGCCAGACAAGGATGCCCTTATCGCCCTTCTCATTATTATCGCGTTACAGCCACTCACGTGGGCGATCGGGCAGAACCAAGAACTAACAAGTATTGCCCTGATAGATGGAATTATTTGCATGTAAAACGGGGATTTGTGTGCCATTCTACCAGCAAATCCCCATTCATCAAACAGGGATTTGCTGGCAGAATTGCATGCAAATCCCTGTTTTACACGCAAATAAATCCATGAATCAGGGACTATAGCTTTTGCAGGAGAACATATCAAAGCACTCACGCTAGCAAATCCACACACCTCATTTAGAAATATTATTTCAACAATTGACGAATTTTCATCCTTCTTGGGCTACAAAATAAATTGGGAAAGTGAGAAGGCCAGTCAATGTCTACAAATACATGAAAATAAGAGGTTACACAGTTTGGCTTTAAGTGGAGATAGAAGAACCTAAAATACTTGTGAATTAAGATAAATGCCGCGCAGTATGATAGAAGGCAACCCTCAGAAACTCTGGGAAACCATCAATTTAGATGTAGACAAAAGGTCTATCACTATGGGGCAGAATGGGCAGAATGCAAAGTCTGAAAATTAAGGTATAGCCCAGAATGGCATACCTATTTAATATGATCCTGCTCACACCTAACAGATCCTGAAGTAAAACCCTAGAAAAGGACAACAGCTCATTTTTATCGGGTGTCCTCATACCCAGATTAAGCATAGGGAAACCACAATCCCATGCCCAACGGGGCAGCTAACAGCTACCACACCTAGAACTTGTCTTCCTAACTTCACAAATCTTCCAAATGTTGCAAATACACACTCACTACAGGGCCCCCCACACTTGGGTAATAGTAGAAAGCCAAGTATTACAAAGCGTTTGTGGGCACAGCAACTTATACAGCACATCAGCACAACAGCTAAAACATCACGTTCTGAAAAAACAATGAGTCACTGGCCACCTAGCCCAACGGGGCACTGGCACCTTGTAGGACATGGTGATCCCCTCAGGGCAAATACTCTCCTTCCATAGCCTACAAGAATATATCCTCTCCCACCTACAGAACCCTGGAAATATACACAACTGAGACACTGCATAGAAGCCCTGGTGGGACTTGAGAAGACAAACCACCAACGCTCCCCATTCAACACTTTGATCAAAACACATTGGGAGAAGTCAGTTTCTTCTGCCTCCATATAAACCCTCCTAACGGGTGTAATACACTACGAAGTTACAAGATGCAAACTCAAGAAACATTGGGAAAACTGCATACAACTCCACCTATTGGAAGACCAATGGGAAAGTGTAATAGCAACACAACTACTGTGCTTACAAGAAGCAAGGCCGAAACTGGTACAATTCAAAATTATCCAAGACTGGTACAGGACACCCAGCAAACTTAAGCAGGGCCCGGGGGAAAGTGGCAATGCTGGTGATGTAAAGAGGGAAAAGCTGACCTCACCCACATTACTTGGGATTGTGTCAAGATAAAACCCTACTAGACACACATATGGAACAATCTTTGCTCGTGTCTAGGAACGTATATCACAAAATGGGCAAAGGCGATAATTCTCCACCATCTTCCTGCCGCATGAGAACTGGACAAGCATGAAATGAGGAGGGTGATAACAGCGATAATGACTGCCAAAATAGGCCAAAATAGGCATGCTACAACTATGGAAACACGCCAAACCACTCTTGTACCAAACCTGGATGAACAGCCTGGCAATGGTTGCAAGTTATGAAAAATACAATCAAAGACTTCTTCAGAGTAGATAGAAGACATGTACAATGGTGGCTTCACCTGCATTTTATTTACTACTCATAGCTAGCCTCTATGATGATTTAATCTACCTTGTGTTTCAGCGTCTGTACATTAATTTAACTTCTGTTTATTGAAACACTTTGTTAACGTGTAATCTTCTCTTCTACGTCGATTAGTTTACTCGATCCTTTACTTCATCAATTTGTCCTCTAGGATTCATACATTGTCTTCAGGCAGTATCTTGGACCTCGATCACACTTTCTTATGACGTCATTAGTTCATGTGCTTAGCTCTTTCTCATATTCCTTCAGAGAGTTCCTCCTGTAGGTTGTCATCACTTCGGGGATACATTCGATAGGGTTGCTTCAATGGGTATCTCCTTACTTATTGTATGTATTGAGTGCGGACCTAGCTTCGAGAAGCAACAGAGCGCTTTACAGAGGTATACAACAAGACAGATACATAACGGAGTGCTTTTCAGAGGTATTCAACAGTACATATGCATAACAGAGCGCTTTACAGAGGTATACAATACAGATGCATAACTGAGCGCTTTACAGAGGTATACAACAATACAGATACAGAGTGCTTTACAGAGGTATACAACAATACAGATACATAACGGAACACTTTTCATATGTATACAACAGTACAGATGCGTAACAGAGTCCATTACAGAGATATACAACAATACAGATAAATAGCTGGCCGTTTTACAGAGGTATGCAACAGTACAGATGCATAATGGAGCACTTTACAGAGGTATACAACAAAAGAGATACATTAGAGAGCACTTTACAGAGGTATATAACAATACAGACACATAACAGAAAGCTTTTCAGATGTATACCACAGTACAGATGCATAACGGAGTGCTTTACAGCGGTATGGAACAGTACAAAGGCATAACAGAGCACTTTCCAGAGGTATACAACCATACAGATACATAACAGAAAGCTTTTCAGATGTATACAACAGTTCAGATGCATAACAGAGTGCTTTACAGAGGTATACAACAAGACAGATACATACACCCTTGGATTATAAACTGCCCATTTTTCAGGTGAAGAAAGACTTTTTGGGTAAAAACTTAAAGGGTGCTAGTAATCTTCCCAGGGAATTGTTCTCCATTGTCTCCAATTTCTGTAATCCCAGCTGCAAAGCTAATTCAACTGACCCTTTGTTATGCTTGAACTAAAATGGCACTGGTGCGCAGTGCATTCTGGGAGTGCTCGGAGCCATGATGGATATTTACTTCATGCCGCAGTGAAAAGCTGCATGCATTTTGCTGAGTGTTAGATTCACGGTGCTGAAGAAAATATTCTTTCCAAACCTGGTATGCAGTCAAGGACATTTCTGCTGGGAAAGCTAACTTTGTTATGTCTTGTTATGAGCTATGGGACTGTTTTTCGAGGAGCTTGTTTTTAGAGGAGGGAGGCACTCTGCTCCTTGAGGGTACTGTCGGTTGACCCAGCTGGCAACCAACGGCTGCTCATCAATGCACAAGTGCGTTGCCAGAAGGTTCGAGAAATCGCCACCCCTTTTCAGAGTGTGCATATATGCGGAACCCCGGGGGTGGTCAGGTGAGACTTCAGCCGGAGGAGGACGCTTTCGTCCGACATTCCTGTGAGCTGTTGTGCTCTCGGCCTGGCTGTTATCGGGGTCTTCCAGCCACTTCCGGTGAGATGAGGAATCCAGTTACGTTCACGGTGATGTATTTCATTTTGAATCCTTTGCTTCTTCTGTGATTTATGTCTATGTTTCTTCTGTGAGTTATTTCTATGTTATCACTGGTTGCTTTTAAGCTTTGAATAAATAGCCGTATAAGTGCTCATTATTCTCTAAGAGTGTGTGGTTGGAAGTTATTTTGTCTTTCTGCGTTCAAAGTATTGGCTCTGTAATTGCATTGGTGATTTATGATTTTCTGTGCACTCTGGGAGAGCAATACACCCTTCGGTCATAAAGGCCAACCTTTTTAATTCTTTTGTCATTGAAAAGATTGAATGCATCAAGGCTGACATTGTTCAGGCCACAATGACAAGTCTATCTGTGTCATGTGATATTCAACCTATGGCCATCTTGAAGAATGTAGATAGACTGCCGCTTCTACTTTTAATTTTCATCCGGTAGTAGAACAAGATATACACCAACTATTGGTGACTCTTAAGCCTACTATTGATTCCTTGTCCCCTCTTCCTGTATATGCGGCAAAGCCCCTCACTCAGGATCTGACTCCTTTTAAGATCATATTTGTGAACAAATCATTGACACAAGGGATTGTACATGATAGTTTAAAGCATTCTATAGTTACCCCCCCTATTAAAAAAGCCAACGTTGGATTCTCAGTCTCTCCAGAACTATCATCCCATTGCAGGTCTACCTTGGCCAGCTAAAATTCTTGAAAAGGTTGTCACAGGTCAACTCCAGAAATGTGTAGAAAACAAATCGTTACTGGATAAGTTCCAATCAGGTTTTAGACCTGGTCGGGAGGAATATTTAATGCTAGGTTAAATTCATCTTGTCCAGAGGGTGTTTTGAAGGGGAATTTTGCCATTCAGATCTCATAATATAATTTGTACAGTGTTAATATAATTGTGAGACTCAAGAAAGAATTTTAACTTTTCAATATTGCCCTGCATATATTCTGTACCTGGAGGATCATATGTTAATTACAACAGTGTCGGAATGAGATCGCAACCCATTTCACATGATGCTACCGATGAGTATATAGCCAGACTCAAATGAGATTTGTTCCACGGCTAGTGAATTTGTGACACTGATTAGTAATCCTCTTTTTGGTCTGCTCTTCGTTCCATGTTTTGCTATTTTTGTGAATGAGAATTAATTTGCTTATCCTCAATAAATCATTTTACTCCCAACTTCCAAAAGTAGAGAGTAAAATGCTATCATTTTCAAGGCTTTCTGGGGCTTGGGGCCTAAATACCTTCAACTCTCTCTTCCTAAATATCTTCCTTCTCGAGCTTCTACTTCTCTCCTCATATATCTGACGTCTCTAAGAAGTCACACTACCAGCTGCACCTCCTCAGAGGTATTCTTCCTTTCCTCTCCTTCCCCCAGAAGCTCACTGTCTCCCTAGCCCTGGTTCTCACGAAGCTGGACTACTGTAACAGCCTCTATCTAAATCTGCTTGCCGCTACACTCCGCCCACTACAACTTATCCAGAACAGGACTGCGAGACTTGTCCTTGGCCTCAAGCCCAAGGACCGTATCTCTCCAGGACTGAAATCTCTACACTGGCTCCCAGTGGCTGCGAGGATTAAGTTCAAAACCCTCTGCATTATCCACAAGTCCTTCTGGGAGCCAGTGTAGAGATTTCAGTCCTGGAGAGATACGGTCCCTGGGCTTGAGGCCAAGGACAAATCTCACAGTTCTGTTCTGGATGAGTTGGAGAGGGCGGAGAGTGGAGGCAGGCAGATTAAGATACAGGCTGTTACAGTAGTCCAGCTTCGAGAGAAACAGGGCTCGGGAGACAGTGAGCTTCTGGGGGAAGGAGAGGAAGGGAAGAATACCACTGAGGAGAGGTATTCCTTGCAGAGGCAACCCTTGCACTGCGGGACTGTCTCTGTATCCCTACAGCCCCCTTCCCAGCACTTGTCTGCACTTACCTTGCACTTGCCACCAGCTGGCCATTTTATTTATTCATTATTATTATTCTTACCTTGAATTGCACTTTCCCCCCTCCCTTTCTACTTGCACTTTTCCCTTCCCTCTACCCATGCACTTGCACGATCTGAATGACACCTGGCCTAGTAGGATCGTTGTCTGTCTTCCCTTGATCCCCCCTCCCTGCCACATCGCGCCTTGAAACACTTGTGTATAGGTGCGTTACAAATGACTTATCATATCATATATCATAAATCTTACCGGGATCCCAGTTTAAAATCATGCAGATAGTTGGTGGCAAAATGCGACCTTTACCATGTGATGCAAATCCATCGCTAATGGCGGGGCTTGTTCGATGGTGGAGTCAAAAGCTAAAGGCTAAGGTTGAACTGTTATTGCTTCAAGCATCTCAATATTGGAGGGTTATTTTTCAACATCTGGGAGTTCCAGAATTGGGTACCTAACAATGAGGGGATCATACATGTCTGCTCGACGATGTGCTTCAGATTGCCTACAGGAACTTTGCTCTGCAAAGCCACACACACAGACACACGCAATCACATTAGTAAGTAACTAAACTAAATGACTTTCAGATCAGTGAAACTTACAAGGTCATGAGAGTTACCTGCTGAAACAACAGAAAGCTTTGTTCTCAACGTGAATATTTTACAAATCGTTTACTCCATTTTGCCGGTCAAGCTGCGCTTTCTGTGGCCATTAATACTGCGGTTACATAGACTGCGCCGAGAGCGGCATGGCGCCTGCATCGACTTTATTCAGAGGAACAACGAGCCCATGCTCGTTCAGCGGGAGTCTGGCTTTGTAATATCTCCTTCCTCATTGAGCTGGAGTCCAGCTGAAAAAAGCCATTACCTTTTTCGATAAGCAATAAACAGAGATCAGCAGGTGGAGGAGATGTAATTCTCTGGTAATGAGGAATGGCTGCTGGTAAATTAGCATGCCGTTTTGTACTTTTTCTGGAGTTCAAGGTATGTTGTGACTTCCATCTTGGCGTCAGACATCTGCTGCTGCGAGAAGACTGCCTTTAAGTCGGAAGGACGCCATATTTGTCAGCAACTTCTCTGTGTAGGAATATATTCTAGGTGTGAGCGTAAAGATGGCATCTACTGGAGAAAGGGGACGGGGGAAGGAAGATTAGGGACACCTATTAAAAGTATAATAAGCCAAAAACCTTTATTATTACATTTGTTTCTGTCAATAATTACCACAATTAAAATTCTTTAGTTTGAAAAGAAGTTTGAAACACCAGCATATGAAACCTCCAACACTTAAGTTCAAAACTACGCGTTTTTGTATCGTATTCCCTTTTGTGTTGCTATGCCTTCATTTCAGAAAATGTAATTTTGAAAGTATATTTGTTGGTGAATATCATTTCTTAATATTTTTAAAGTCTGTTTGCCTCTACTGCTCTTCTGACATGACCTTTTCAAGTACAACCTCCTAGCCTCGAATTGCTGAGCCTCTCTTTGTAGCCACCCAAGGCCTGATTCAGAGCTCGTGCGGTATTTCCCCCCTCCATTTTCCAGCACCATCATTCTGAGGTGGGTGGAAATATATTTGAGGGCAAATGTTGTGCTTTCCAGCAGAAAAAGCTGTTAAAATCACACGTTGTGTGGGAAACATGTGCTCAAGTGGCATTGGGAGCATTTCCCAAAAGACTGCCACTAATTTAAAAAAAAAAAAAAAGTAATATTACTTTCATTAAACTAGGGAAATGGCGCTGCAGTCTGAGACATGCCATGTTGAAAATGAGAAAAAGTGTGCTTTGTTGTTTAACGGCACCTCCCAGAGTACCGCTAATGAACGCCACTTTTGGCTGCCGCAGGAACGGTGTTCCGGCCTCTGAATACAATCCTTGCCTGCCCCTTACACGTGAGGTGGTTGGCAAGGCTGTTGCCACGCCGTAAATCATGGCTCTGCAGGAGTGGCGGGCTTCGTCCTGTATTACTTCAGAATACATGTCTTCATGGAAAAGTGTCTGGGCCTCATTACGACCCAGGCGGTAAGTTACCGCCTGGGCCGTCACTTTACCACCATGGCGTAAACTACGTTTACGCCATGCTGGTTGGCGGACTTACCGCCCCATTCCGACCTTGGCGGGGCGGTAAGTCCCCAATCCCCATTTACCCTTCCCCATTCCCATTTTTGCCCCATAGGGCATAATGGGAGTGGGGAAGGCGTTAATTACGCCACCGTAAATTACGGTGGCGTAATTAACTCCATGGTCCCTTAGCGCCATGGATTTTAACACCCGCTAAAAGCGGGTGTTAAAACCTCCATGGCGCTAAGGGACCTCGTAATTGGCGGTAAGGGGTCGGCGCAGCTAACGCTGGCGTAAACCCCTTACCGCCAGGGTCGTAATGAGGCCCTCTGTCAACTCAGACACAGCACTTTCCCATGATAACACTTACCTCTGCTACAAAATGACTTGTTTTTCTGCACCGCCCCATTTCTTCCTCTTGGTGATCTGCGGTGGTTGCTGCCAACCCGGCCATGCAGGGCTCTGAATTATCAGACCTTGTGCTCTCCCTTTCTGGCAGAACACATACCTCAGGGACACCACCGCAGCACACTCTAGCAGCTGGGAGTCGAGTACTTCTGGGCTGCAGTCATCAACACCTCAGATTTCGCCCCGGCCCCCACTCTACCCCACTCACAATCCCCACTCTTCCTCTTTTCTTGCAGAGCCACGCAGAGTGAGACATCCGTAACGGAAGAGGCACGCTATACAAGTTCAATTTACACAACCTTACAACTTCATATCTGTGACTGAAGTAAGTGCTTCTGCCAAAAAAACATTGGACAAACATTTCACATGCTCTTAAATATCTTGAAAATGGGGTGATTATTAAGGTGAGGCACCAATTGTCTCTTGCTGGGAGACCATATACCATACCCATTACCATACAATAAAAATACTTTGCTGAAGCATGATGTGTACTTCTAATGATGGTCGTTTGTGGGGGAGGGGAGAGTAGCTAGAGCCACATGGGAAATCATAGCAGGACCATTCTTAAGGCCGGGGTGATAGTGCTGGAAATGCAAGCTGAGCTGTTTTCTAGAAACACAGACTCATTTTGCTGTGTACTGCTTCTGGGAAGGCTCCCCCTGACCACAGGTTAAATTAGAAAGGGTGGGTTGTGTTTCATCTGCACCGAAGTATGTGGTCGCTGGTTTTCATGCGGGCCCAGAGCCTTTGACGGGATTGTCTAACACATGGTGCCTGAAGCTAATGTAGTTGTGCCAACTGCAGTGATATTAACATCTGTAAACTCCCACACAGTGCCCTATCCTGTCTACTCCTCTGTGAGGGCCCCCGGTTGGCCTCGAAACAGATTGACAAACAACTAGGAAATTAAGTAATATTCTCCCTTAGTCTTCATATTTGTAAATGCCTAGCAAAGGCTTTACTTGAGAGCGTTCGTAAGGACGGATCGGTCATGAGTATCACATACTTGGGTTACCTAGAACTTTGGAGGGAAGCCCTCTCAAAAGATTGCCTACCAGGCAGCTGGGACAACACCATCTCCATCAATATAATAGGAAATATCACAATTTGAAGGTGCTGTGGCCAAGCTGTTCAATGTTTCCAGAGGACAGTCAGATGGTCCACGTTGGAAGTCTGCACTCAACATTCCCCTTACCCAGATTCATGAAACAGAGCCTCCTTCAACCTGCCTGGACCAGGCGTCTGCTCCCTGATTGCTTGAGGTTGCCGGATGGTTCCCTGCAGTGATCTGATTGGAAGTGAGGATTGTTTGTGCTGAACTCAGAGAGGGGAACTTGGCAATGGCTTCTATCCATTTTGAATCCATGTCATGTGCCCTGGAAGTTTGTTTGGTCAGAAAGGGAACTCAATCTCTCCCCAGGTGGTTGCATTTTGTTGAGGTGAAAGTGTTCAAGCCTATGTTGTTTCAAAACCGTCTGGTCTTTTTCTTCCATTTTCCTGCAGAGGTTCATCCACAGTGCAAGCCCTGTAGATGAACATGGAGGTGAAGTCATTCCACTGTGTGGTTCATCTTTAAGTTCCCTATCCCAATGGTGGCTGGGTATGTGTTATTATTATTATTATTATTATTATTATTATTATTATTATTATTATTATTATTATGACGATGATATTCCTTGAGCGTGAACCTAGCTTTGAGAAGCTTTGAGAAGCAACAGAGAAAGAGAACTTTACAATCATAGGAGAAAGAACATGGTAAGGGGAGCAGAGAAACAAGGGAATGGATCATGGGGAGATAACAGTGGGAAAGTGGCCAATTTGTCAGCAAGGGATCTACAAGTAACTGATGGAGGAAACAGTGGGGATCAGATCACCCAGTCTCAGGTAGGGTGGGAAGTGGAGGGTATGTGGACCCAAGTGTTAAGTGGAGCGATTGCATGAAGAGGAGAGTCTTGATCTACTTCCTAAACTATTGAAGTGAGGGGGCAAGTCTGATTTCGATGGAGAGGAGGGTCTACAGTCGTGGGGCATAGACAGAGAAGCCCTGTCTTCTGGCTCTTTCCTTCCTACACGGACAGAGTTCAAGTCTGCACATGCCTTTACATGCCCTTAGTGGATCGTAGGCCTACAGAGATGTTGGGCTTCTCAGTGAGGTAGCTTGGGGAATTTAGGGTGACAGCCATGTAGATGATGCAGCAGTATTTGAAGATGATATGGGCTTGCACAAGGAGCTAGTGTAGTTCTCTGAGGGTCACAGTGATGTGGTTTAATTTGCGGAATCATTTGATGAGTCGTACAGAACACATCTCAGGGGTGCCAGGGTAGTCACCGAAGACCTTCCAAAAGGTCATTGACACAAATCAGGTGGGAGAGTACCATGGCTTGGACAGCAGAACTGAATTTTTAATCTGGGATGAAGGGCTTGATTTTCAGCAGGGGAGAAATTGGTACCAAACTTGCTATGTGCTGTTTGAAGGAAAGTTGTTTGTTGATATTGATCCTAAGGGACTTGTGAAGATGACCAGCTGGGATGTGATGCCTTCGAGGTGCATAGCAGAGTGCCAGGTATGGATGTCAGGGTGTTTTTTGTTGTTGGTCAGGAGTAGTAATCCAGTCTTGGTGGGCTTGAGCTTTAGGGAAGCACTGGACATCCACGATGGGGTCAATGAGAGGCAGAACTTGAGCCTGTGGATGTCTCCAATGGAGAATGTCTTGAGGTAGAGCTGTGTGTCATCTGCATATTGGTGGATATGGAGGAGGGGTTCCATGTGGTTCCATATAAAGAATGAAACTCATGGGGGAGAAGATGGATCCTTGCGGGACACCACATGTGATTGGGGAGCCTTGTAGATTTGGAGCAATCCATTTTTAGAAACTGGTGGTGATTAGCAAGGTACGATTTATATCAGCTGAGAATGATGTTGCTGATCCTCATGTGCCGATGTAGATTGTCGGTTAATGTCTGGTGGTCTACTGTGTGAAATGCTGTTGAGAGGTCAAGGAGAGCCAGCAGGCAAGGATGGCAATTATCGAGCATTTTAAGGGCATTGGCGATCACCTTGATGGTTGTTAGGTAAGGGAGGAGTGCTTCAGTAAGAAGGGCCTTGAGCACAGAGGAAGGGAGAATATTTAACGCGTACAGTGTGGCCTCGAGGGATACTTGTATGGGAGTGAGTTCTTGCATAGTGAGTTTCTTGAAATTTTTCCCGGTAGTTGTGCTTTTGCAAGATGGCATTTATAGTGTACTTTCTACAGTCTGTGACTGTGTGTTGGTGAAGAATGCTGAGCTTGTTGATAATGAAAGATTTCATGGCAGCGGATTTTTCACTGGAGTGTGGGACGAGTAGGTCAGCCAGAGGTTTGATGCAGTGCTTGATGACTTTAAAGAGGACTCTGCTTTCTTTGCTGTCCTTGTTTTGGAAGTAGTTAAACTTGGTGTCGTAATTAGTCGTTGGTGTGTAGCATGGAGCTGCTTGAGCAGGGTAATGTTGGATATGCTGCAGGAATTTTGCCAAGTCTTTTCTTTTCTGATGGTTCATTTGTTGAGGTTTTGTTCTTGAGTGTACCCGGGTGTGGAAGGTTTAGGCTTAAGCGTGCGTTGTTTAACTAGAGCATGGTGGCTGGTGTTGGTTGTGGGGGTGTTTCTTGAGTTCTTGGAGAAGTGAGTCACACTCCATATTCATCAGAGGAAGAACATCACACTTGAAGTGAAGTTTGGTGAAGTGTTATGTCAGAGCCTCCACTGGAAAGTTTTTCAATAATGTGAAGTCTTGTTTGCTCAGTTTCCAAAGGGTTGCTTGACTGGTGTGGTGTGACTAAAGTTCCTGGTGTGGGTGTTGCTGAGCAGGCAGTTTTCCCTGGCCCCCAGTGACTCTTTCACCCCTGTCTCATGCCTATCCTGGGTCACTTTGCAACATCTGTTTCATCTGGCTTGGTATGTGAAAGTTGTCAAATTCAGGAAAGATGTGTTGAATGTTGTATTGCAAATTGTTGGCTGTGAGATGCCCTGTTTTCACACAGGCTGCCTTCTGGGTTTGTTCACAGACAATCCCAATCTCAAAACTAAATTTATTAGACTTTGCATTGGTGATTGCCAAAATGGGGGTAACTTTTATATTCTGTATTTGGCGCTACAACCCTGAAAGGTGATAATAAGTGAAATAGCCATTCAATTTTTCACCCGCATTCATGGTCAGTTTATAAATATTGCCTAAATGCCATTATTTGGTCTTTCTAAATTGATCATAAGAAACACTTTTCACCCAGCTCCCAGGCTTAGAACAGAGCCCCCTTCACTTTCCTCGCTCACCGCGACTATTGCTCTCTGTAACGTTCACAAGCGCACGCAGTGCCTACTGGTGATATCCTAAGCTCTGCTGTGCTGTGAACAAGAGCGTGCAGGACCTGTCAAGTAGGAAGATGGAAGTTGGGACGGCTCAGGTAAGTTTTGTGTGAGTTTGTGTGTGTGTGTCTATGTGGGAGGCGGGGAATGAGTGTGGTGGGGATGGGAGGAAGCAGGCAGCGTATAAATGAAACTGCACGTTTGTGAGTGTGTATGTAGTGAGGGTGAATGCTTTGGTTGGGTAAAGGAGGTGGCAGGTGAGGTAAGGAGTTATGTAGTTGAACCCCCAAATTCTAATTAATCTAGCAATGCAGTTGTGGGGGTGGTATCACCTTCTTGAAGGGACTGGGGGGAGGAGTGGAATGTGAAAATTCGGAATTTTGAAGATCACACAAATTAGCCAAAATAATTTGTATTATTTTGTATTTGTTCTTCAAAATACGGTATTATAACATTGAACCTGAGAAGTATCTAAGCACTGAAGCTGTATTATATACATGCTATAAACTGCAGGGAAAGTTGACATGACTGAGCAAAATACAAGTGGTTTAACTCTATGCCTGAATGGGTGGATGTCTTTAATGCCACAGGTTTCCTCAAGTAAAGCATTTCATTGTCTGGCGACTATTGTCAAGCAAGATCAGCCAAGCACTTTGGTCCATTTGAAAAGAGTAGCTACTGATCATTTTCAAAGCCAAGAGGAAGTGAACGATTTAAAACGATGTTTAAGGGGAAAATAAGCTTTTCCTTTACGAGCGAGGGTAAGAGCCTTGCAGGAAACCTTTGTCTTAACTGAGAGACTATATCGTTTTCTCAAGAACCAGAAAAATATGGATTTGTCTGGGCTGCAGGTTAATTTGCAAGCTGAGGTTTTTCTGCAATGCTTGAAACCGAGAGATGATGTATTCGGCCAAGCCACTATATAATGCGGTACAGTAGTGTTGTTTAGAACTGATGATAGCTCGTACAATGTTGGCACGATTTGTTCTGAAAGTACTGGTCTTTAATGGAATTAAACTGTATCTGCCAGAGCTAATCAAAGAGAGAGCTGATTCTAGGATTCTCCCTAAAGTGTAGTCCATAAGCTGGACCTTAATGGGACATTCTGCAACTACCACAATCACTGGGTAGATATAAATGACTTAATTTAGGTACTCGGCAGTTGAGACCGGGCAGGAGCTCTGTTTTGTCCTGATTCAACCAGAGACAGTGGTTTGATATCTGATTCTCGATATGCCCAAACATAGAAGGAATGAGAAAGAAGTTGGATTGATTATCACTGTTTAAACCAAGTATGATCTGGGTGTCATCAGCATAGCTTTGAAACATGCCACCTAAATCCAGCAAAAGGTCTTGGAGGGGATTGATACAAACATTCAGGTGACGAGGGAAGATGAAGATCACATGTGGGACGCTTCACTTCACTGCCTCCAGTTAGATCACAAAATTCCCCGGTTTGACCCATGCCATTCTATTTCTGAGGAAGGATCCGAACCAAGTTGAAGCATTTCTAGAAACCCTGGCCAGCTCACTAACATGTTGGAAAAGATGGAGTGGTCAGAGGTCTCCAACGCAGCTGAAAGATCTACAAGCGTAAGGATGCCTGTGATTCCCTGGCTGATTCTCTGTAGAAGAGCCAGTAACAGGGAACATGGTGGGCTGTGGGCCTCTCTGTGGATGAAATGCTGATTGTCCGGATCTCAGTAAATGACGCAGCTGCCCTAGACAGGGTTTGTCAAATTAAAGGAGCCTTAGTTATTGGACGGTAGTTTGCACAGTCTTCTGGGTCAAGTGTGAACTTCTTAAGATGGAGAGTGACACAGGCTTTTTTAAGGGAAGTTGTGACAGAAAGGTTAACGGTATACTGATCAACATGCTACGTACAGACAGGTGCAACTGATCATCATTTTTTGAATGCATTCGAAACTAGTAGACATTGCATAGTGGGCGACACAGCCAGGGGTGTTGCTAGGTCTGGAAAAGACCCGGGGCTAGACACAGCACTTACTTTCATATTTACTGAACTGTTTTGCAAATTGAGCTGGGAAAGTGGGCGACGGTAAGAAAAGGAAGTTCTGAGGAGATGCCTGACAAGGCAAAGGATGACACAAAAACGAATTGGAGATGAAACGGCACTCATTGAAGAGCAGGAAGGGGGTGACAATGAGAGTTATTCGAGTGGGAGGGCTACAGTGTGTTAGATTCGGTGGGGACTTAATAGAAGACTATGCACACGCTTTTTAGTTTCGGTTATACGGTGGCACTGTAAGCATTAAATGAAACTGTTGTCATGGGAAGTGAAAATAGGAGAGAGATTGTATGTAAGGAGGAATCCACAGCCTGTCGGTGCTGTTGGCCTTTTAGCCACCCATTTACATCCCCTGGCCTCCATGTAATTTCCACCTACTGTCACCCATGCAAAACGCACATTCCTGGGATCTCTTCAGGCTAAATCTGGGCTTTTAAGGACATGCCAGTGCTATTTTTGAGCAGTTATCTTGAAAGGTAATGGTTTCATTGCAGCTGTAAGAATGATCCCAGCAAAATAAAAATGTATTAAACAAGTGTGCATTCAGTCACTTTATTTATAATCAATATGTGTGTCCTTGCATATGTTTGTTGCACAGCATTCTTGTTAAAAACAAGGACTGGCAAAGTCAACAGTGTTGTTCTTGCATAGGTGTTTACCTAGGCATTTGCCAAGCACTGCCATGGTAGGCCTATATGCCAAAGCAAACTGCCAGCTATTGCCATTTTATGGCCAGGAAGTACCATTATTGCAATTCCAAAGGCCTATCACATGCCTTCACAGTAGCCAGAACTGCTGTTGCACTTGGTGTATAATAGGGGGGAGGAAGAGTTTCTGTCATGTGGTTGCAATCTATACAGGGGTGGGGGTTGCCTTGTTAGTATTAAATTATATGTGCAAGCAATATTGTTGACAGAGCTACCCATCTCTCTCGACCTGAATCAATGTTATGTTGACGTAATTATCAGAAAGCTTTGATTTGTCTATAAAGGAGATGGAGGCGTTACCAGCTGTTTTAGGATGAAGGACTTAGATTGCATGCATTACAAAAAGTACAGCAAGCAAGGATAGATCAGTCAGAAAAACCTTTGAAGTAAGGACCTTGTCTAACGTAAGGCATTCGTTATGCATAGGGTCTCTGGCCACGAAGTGGCAAGTGAGTTCCTGCCAAGTATCACTTATAAGAGTTGCTTGGAAGTCAGAGGAATGCTTAGAATACAAGTTAAGTCCCATAAAACCACGAGAGGAGAGCTTCAGTAATGGTCATCCAATAAGTCTGAAAAAATAGGGTTTGAAGTGATTTAATATCTGCAAGGATCAGGTCCCAAGCATCATAATATTTTCCCCCAGTCTTTCACAGAGTGGGACATATGCACTTGGGATGGTGTAAGCATTCTGTAAACTTTAGAACATGAAAGCAATGCCTTCTCCCTCTCAATTAGTGGTTAACATGGTGTATCCCTCTAGTAGGGCCGCCGACAGAAATGGGGTGGGGACTTTCGCCTTTTCTTAGTAACAGCCAATGATGAGAATTGGATGAGCAGGGTATCTCCAAAAGATGAAGACTGGTCCCAGCATCCTGTTTTCGATAATGCAGTGAGTTCTGCCTATTGTACCTTGTTCAATTCCAGAACAGATCCACACACACCTGAATAGGAGAGACAAGGGATATGATTTCAGTTTAGAGCTGTTTATTTATTTATTTAGATGTATAAAGTGCCCAGCGGCCCAGAGGCATCGTGGCGCTGTTACAGTATATTCACTTAGATACAACTTAAGACAGATGCTTCAAAGGCAGTATTACAAGTTCAAAGACAATGTTGAGGAGGTGTTCCATGGTTACAGAGGAACAATGTTAGAGAACAATCCGGTGCAGTCTAGTTGAGAAGCTTGTGTTGCGGCATAAACAATCATCTATCATCCAACCATATGGTTGTATGTGAAAATGTCCCCAGGAAAATGGAGTCATGTGAAAAGGTAGTCAGCAAAATGTTGTTTCAAAAAATGTAGTCATTCAATACAATCAATGCAAAGTGTGAAAATGTTTCCAGCAATAAGGTTGCCAAAAAAGCTACTTTTAAATAAACAAAAGTAGAACGCTGTAACCCAAACAATTACCCCAACCTTTAATAAAACCTTCACAATCACCCTACCTATGTTCCTAAACCTTCAGCCAACCCTACTTCCTGAACTCTTAGAGAACACTAACCCTTCAGCCCGCTAAAGCATTTTATTTGCATGTTAAACTATCAATAGAATATGACCAGTGAACCTAACTACAACCCCATCAACAGCTTGCATAAATGACATAACCCTTGCCCTAACCCAAACCCTTACTCCAATACTAACCTTAGCCATATCCTAATGGCAACTTTTCTAACACCTACCCTAATGCTTACTTTGTTCGTACCACTAGGTTTATCCTAACCCCTATGCTACGTCAACATCACCAGCCCTCCCAATTGTCCCTATCCCTTTCTTTAACACTTACTCAAGTCATTGCTCTATGAACCCTAGCTGTACCATAACCCCTACCCTAACTCATATCTCCCCTAATGACTAACCCAACCCGAACATCACCAGGCCTGCAGCAACCACCATAATTCTAACCAAAATCTTTACTTTCACCCTAACACGTATCCTAACCCTAAACCAGGCAACCACAAGCCTGCAAATACCCTCCTTAAACTTAACAATTTCCCTAGCAACGCTGCATTGTTGGCTACTCTTCAGCTGCATTTTTTGACATCTTTTTGCTTGCCAACTTGTTCACTGCTGAGGTATTTTCACCATGACATTTTCATTGAGTACATATTTGCTGTGTGTGTGTTTTGGGGTGTGCTGGACCCTCTTTTGTTATAGGGGGGCCTGTGGCATGAGGGTAAATTGACAGTACATATATATAAAGGACTCAGACTAACCCTCCCTTCTGACACTGATGGATGATATTCACCACACTTTTAACAGATATTCATATTTTATCTGTACATATAATAGAACACCACAATTGCATTTCACAACATATTTTTATTTTTGTTTTGGATACT
Source organism: Ambystoma mexicanum (assembly GCF_040938575.1). NCBI lineage: Eukaryota > Metazoa > Chordata > Amphibia > Caudata > Ambystomatidae > Ambystoma > Ambystoma mexicanum. Next base: position 1,312,093,163 of record NC_090924.1, on the reverse strand, counting down.
TTTGTTGTTACCATGTATAGACATGTGGTCCCAGGATTGAACCATCAGATTTCTAGTGCCTATAATGGTATATCAAATATTCACATACATGTCACACAAGTTTTGATTAAAAAAAACACTGTGAAGGGGTTAGTATTTTTTGTGACTTAGAGTATAGCAATAATGTCCATACGCCTATCTAGTCTAATATTTGATATACCATTATAGGCACTAGAAATCTGACAGTTCAGTCCTTTATATATATGTACTACATATCTGCCGGCAACATTTTCACTGGATACCAATCATATATGTTAGACAGACAATAAGAGATGAAGACTTCATCTGGAGTTGGACTACTTGGTTGGGAGGCAATCCTAGTGTAATCCGCAGGAGTCTGGGAGGAAGTCGAGAAGGGAGAAATCAGGTCTGCAAACAATGAAGGTCAGCTATGCCTGCGGTAGGTGTGATGACGAGTTGTTGGTGGAAGAAGTAGGGTGGGGTTTTCTGTTCAGAACAGCAAAATAATAAAAATAAAATTGGCGTGCCTCTTTCTACAGGAAAGAAAACGAAGGGTCCAAATGGACAGTTTTCATCTCTACCATTCAAGGTGCGCTGCTAAAACCAGAGCTTACAGGGATCCACACAATCACCCACTTATTTTTATTAATATCAGAGTTTGGTCTGCAATCAGAGTCATATATTTCCAATGCATGTGTTACATTACTCATCTTTCTCATGTTCTCAGACCTAGTTCTGTGAAAGGGCCATGCTTCGTACAGATATTCAACTCCATTACATATGGCAGGAGATAACATACTGCTGACATCTACATGTAGAAGAACACACTGTAAATTGATACTTTCTGGAATATTACAATTTGGATGAATCTGAACCTTTGGGAACCTAATTGTCAGACAACAGAGATGATTTATTTAGCCTTCTGAAATTAACAACAAACCCTTACATGCTCCTCTCTCTCTCCCAACATTCTTTGTGTTTCTTTTTTGAATGCTCAGGATCAGAATGTAGAGATTCCTTTGGACAGCGATATGATACAACATTTTCCTTGACCCTCTCAGCCACCTGCATAAGATCAGAACAATTAGACACCTTCAGTAAATGTTATTTATTTATTGAATTATTTATTGTTTGCTTGTTAGGAGGTTATACAATACGAATATACTGTTTCAAAGTGCCCACAAGGAAGCGAGGGAGGGTGGGAAATACAAATACAACACAATATTAAGAGCAGAGGGTGACGAGGCGGACGGACAAACCTTTTATACCTTGTGAGTATTCAGAACTTGTAAGTGCAAAAGGAATAAGGAAGAGAGGGTATGTGCTGGGAAGTCCGAGCTCGATGGTGAGCCATGGACAAAGTGCTAGAAATGTTGGGTGCTACATGGCCTGGGCCGCCGGAGGTGTAAGTGGGAGTCTCCAAGGTGGAGGGTGTGCAGATGCAAAGTGCTGTGGATAAACAGGAGCTGAGGAGAGTTGGTGCGGGAGCTCAAGGCCCTGAAGAAGTATAATGACCAAGGACACCAATACAGCACCTGTGAGATTAGCAGAACAGAGAAGGAGGGAAGGATGAGGAGAAAAGGAAAGTGTTAAGGAGCTTCCGGAATTTGAGAAGATCCTTCTCAAGGCGCAGGGAGAGGGGGAGGCTATTCCAAAGGATGGAGCCCACAGAGTAAAGAGAGGAACCACCTGCCCTCTGTTTAACAAAACACTTCATATACAGGGAGTTGGTGCCAGTGGAGGGAAGTGGTCTGGAGGGAGACTATTTAGTGAGGTAAAGTTGAAGATCGTATCGTCCCTGGGCCCAGACAGCCTTATGGATGATGCAGAGAGATTAGAATTGAATCCGTGCAGCAACCGGGAGCCAGTGAAGACTTTTTAGTGCATGAGAGATGCGGTACCTGGGCTTAAGCCAAGGATAAGCATTGCTGCCCTATTCTGGATAACCTGAAGGGGTCGCATAGTGGAAGAAGGCAGATTCAGGGGGAGGCTGTAACAGTAGTCAAGTCTAGAGAGAACCAAGGCTTGTGTCACATTGAGCCTCTGAGGCAAAGTGAGAAAAGGTAGACTTCCTTTGAGAAGGAAGAGATGATAGTTGGACTTCTTGGCAATGCCCTGAGTGTGTGGGAGGAAGGAGAGAGAGGAGTGGAAGATGACTCCAAGTTTTCTAGCTTCCGTTAAGGGCGTAGGTGGAGAGCACAAGGAGGAAGGCCAAAGTGAGTGGAAGTAGGAGGGAGAAGGGGTCCTAATGGGAAGGATCTCAGTTTTACAGGCATTTAGGCAGAGATAATTGAAGGTGCACCAGGACTGGATGGCAAATAGGCAGTCAGGGATGATGGAGGGTGCAAGCGGGTCAGCAGGGAGTCTGAAGAAGAGCTGTGTGTCATCTGCGTAACACTGGAAGTTGGAGATGAGGCATGAAAGCAGAGCAAGATAGATGTCAAAGAGGCAGGGGGGCAGAATAGAGCCCCGGGGGACATCACAGGAGTAGATGGAAGTAGGAGAGGAGAAGGGGCCCAGGATGACTTGGCAAGAGTGGTTAGTGAGGAAAGAGGACTGCCAATCCAGAGCCCGATCTGCGATACCACGTGTATCGTGGAGCCTTTGTGCGAGAATGGAATGGTTAACTGTCAAATGCAGAAGAGAAATCGAGAAGGATAAGGACAGCTGGGGAATTGGAGTCCAGAGAAGTGAACAGTTTTTCATGGGTGTTCGTAAGAGCAGTTTCCATGCCTCTGGGTGATCAGAATCCAGATTGATGGTCATTGAGGCAACCAAGAAGTTCAGTGTGAGCGTTAAGTTGGGGCAAGACCAGCTTCTCAAGTAGCTTCCCCAGGAAGGTGGTGATGTAGATAGAGTGAAAGCTGGCAGGGCAAGTAAGGTTAAGGGTAATGGAGTGCTTAGGGGTGAGGGGAACGTTCCAGTGTTAAAAGAGTGATTGCAGAGAACCAATGTTATCCTTGATGGTCCTGTATGAGGAGGGGGAGATCTGTTTAGAGGGGACCTTCATGAAGCGGACAACTCTGGTAACTTCCTCAGGTGTGACAGGAGAGAAAAAGGAAAAAGAGGAAGGAGAGGGCAGGGGGACGTGAGGAGGGGGCTGAGTGATGGGTTATGAGGGAGAGTAGAACGGGTGAGAAGAATGTCCTGAGTTTTGGTGGCAAAATGTGAGGCCGGTGCATTGCAGAAGGCCTGGGACGGAGAAGAGGAGGAGGAGACTGCGGAGGGGTGGGCTAGTTCCCTCAGCCGAGTTATTGGATGGGCCCGAGACCTGTGCCTGAATGCGGGCTCTTTTGTTTGCACAGATGGTGAATCTGTGTTGACTTTGGAGCAGGTGGCAGACCAGTTTGTCACAGGATGAGCCTGAGGTTTGCCACTTCCGTTCTGCTGACCTGCACCTTTGTTTCAGGGCTGCAAGTTCAGTGCTGTACCAATTGTTACACTTAGAGGCAGGTTTCAGACAGATCCTCATGACTGGGGCAAGAATGTCAAGAGTGTTGGTAATGGAAAGGTGGAAGTTCCTGAGGGCAGAGTCAGAGGTAGAATCAGAGGTAGGGGGAGTGAGGAGGGGTGAAGTTGGAGGCAAAGACAGCTGCAGTCACTCGTTTCATAGGGCAGGTGTTAGTGAACGAGGTTGGAGCTGCTTTTCGGGGGGGCGGTCTGGGGGCCAATGGGAAATAGATTGGATGAGAGGAGAGAGTGGTCTGTCCAGGAGATAGGGGTGATTGATGGGGGAGAGAGAGATGTCAGAGTGTATGAGGGCATCCAGAGTGTGTCCAGCTGTGTAGGTTGGCCCAGAAGGGAGAATGGAGAGAGAAAGTGAGGAGCAGAGGTTGGTGAATAAAGTGGATAAAGTGCCAGGAGAGTCCAGTTGAATGCTGAAATCTCCCAGAAATAGAAGGTTAGAGGTAGAAGAGAGTAAAAAAGAGCAGAGGTTAGCTCATTCAGAGAGGAATTGGGAGGAGGCATCTTGAGGCTGATAGATGGTAGTGGTGGTCAGGGTGGAGGTTGGAGAGGTGGCCAATTTGCAAACCAGGTTTCAGAAGAGGAATAGGTCTGGGTAGGTAAAATGGAGGCAGGAACCCACTCAGTGAAGATTAAGGCAACCCCCCTCACCAGAGAGGTGAGGTAGAGGCTTGGAGGAGATCTTGAGGCCGTCAGGGAGGAAGGAGTCAAAGGCAGTGACTGAGTTGGCATTGAACCAAGTCTCTTGGTAAGAGCAAGAATGTTGAGGTCAGTGTCTTCAAGAAGGAGACAGATGTCAGAGGCGTGTATGTTGGCTGAGCACACATTGAGAGTTGCCATGGAGGGCTCAACTTTCTGTAGGGCCAGTGATGCAAGAAGTAACTCTAGATATTTGCCTACAGCTCCACCAGCACAGGCTATGAGAAGACTCTCTTACAGCAACGAAAATATAAAATTTGGTCCCATTTTTAGTTTTGCTATTAGGTGGCGCTAAAACACCACCTATATCCTGCAACTATTGCATTAGAGTAGAGCTACGGAGAAATGGCATGTGTGGAGAGACACAAAGCATGCAAGTGTGGATTGGGTTATAACCACCGACTGACTGGCCATGGCCATGATCATCCCTATGGCCATTCCTACCCACTTCCTACCCCGGCCCTCCCTGCCAAAACACATACTCCTGCATTCCCCTTAAACTTTGTGATCAGAGTGCCTGTCAGAATTTTTTCAAAGCGGTCTTCTAAGAGTTGATGAACTAATCGGAGCTGTAAACATGCTACTGGATACAAATGTCTTAACCAGGTTTACCTTCAGCCACTAGATTTATAAGCACTATGTGTGTCCTTCACTGAAGTCCTGTTAAAAAAAAAAAGCATTGTCAAAGCCAGTTTTGGCTTTTCTATAAGTATTAAGGCATTTACCAGGCATTGTTATTATAGGCCCCGGTGCTTGCATTTTGCAACTGCTACCATTGACGCTATAAATGGATAGACATACTCTGAAGGTACTGTATATGCAGTCTGTAACCTCTGACGTGACTTTAGTGCAGGCTAATGCGTTCAACACTTTCTTTAAAAGAAAAATCGAGGGTATCCAGGAACAAATAAGTACGAATCAAGTCTGTATACTGGGAGAGGGGAAAGATATTCATTCGACCTGCAGTATGGGGGTAATTAATTACACAGAACATGTTTCCCATTTTAATTTCTAACCAGTTCCAGACGAGGCCATTCAGGGTATGCTGGAGTGGTTGAAACCTTCGAATTATAGTCTGTTTCCCCTAACAGCACGGGTGGCCGAACTACTGGCAGTGGTGATTACACCATATATGACCCACTTGGTTGGTAAACAAGTATTTGTTCTCTAAATCAGTCAGACCAGATCCATGGTCACAAAGCACCTAAAGAAAGAAAATCTGGACCCATAGATTCTGAATAATTACCAGCCAGCAGCAGGACTTCCCAGGCCGAGTAAAATATTTGAGAAGGTGGTGACAATACAGCTACAGGATTCTGTAGAAAAGGATCGGCTTCTATATCCTATACAATGTGGTTTTCACTCACTTTATGACATAGAGACGGCCTTATTGTGAGTATGGGATGACCTCCTCAAGGCAGCTAATCAGGGGGATTTAACCCTTCTGGTCATGTTATACCTCTCGGCCGAAAGCTATTTATTTTAGTGTTAAACAGAATAAAACCACTAACAAAACTAATAACTAAATTACAAAAAAGACTTCTCAATAAATGAAATGTCAACAGAAATAACTTCTTAAATATCTGTGGAGGTGAATGGAGTCACACTACAAGCACAGAACCATACTTTAATGAAAAAGCGTACAAACAAAATCAAAAAAATACAATTGCCATACATAGCAGTGGTCGAGGTTAAGAACAAGTTAATAATACCATAATGGAACAAGAAGTACTCCTTACAAAAATATGCCCTGAAAACGTAAATTTACCCCTCCATTCAACTGAATCAGAACATCTAGTGTACAAATGACCTTGCACGTCAATGTGTAACATTCCCAAAAAAATGTTCAAGTCTTTATGCCAATTCCTCAATCAATATGTGAAAAGCAAAGACAAAATCAAAATTAAACTGCTGCAAAATATGGATGCTTGTCCAGTACGCAAGAACACAGGACTACAAGGACATTCATTGGCCTGCATTACAGGACCTACTTGCAAAACAAACTTCCATGATATCAAAAGGATATCAACACATCATGCAAGTATAAGAAATCTAGTATATAAACTGTACTTTGCTAAAAGTCCTGCTTTAGCACTAGCCAATTTAAATAACATTCTTCTACATGGTACAGCAAAAGACCTACTAAAAGAAATCGACTATATCCAGACAAAATATTTTGGAAGTGAAACCCACCTACAAGATGAATTAGCTGTAAACCAACTTTGTAACAATTCTGCACATGGCAACCTTTCACTACACACATACAAAAAAGAAATACTAACATTGTAAAGTACTTCAGCTGAAGTACCAAACCACGTGTGTGTATGTTGCCGCAGAACTTTTTATAAAAGTAACACAAAAACTGTAGACCTATCATACAAAATAGAAGACAATGAAGAATCTAAATGGTTTGAATTTGCTCTCTACCTTATAGCAGAAAACAAATACAAAATAACTGACCCCATAATACTTTGCAGTTACTGCACTACAAAACTAGACAACAACCAAACTCCTTCACGTGCTATCACAAATAACTTGGAATTATATCCACTACCAAAACCCCTTCAACAACTTAATTTATATGAGAGCATCGCAATTCAAACAGTGCACCCATTTCAAGCAATAATCGCCTTCAACCAAAAACTGCAAAATTAACTCCCTCTGAATTAGTAAAAGGTATTTGTTGAAAAGTAGTGTATTTACCATTAGATCTAAAAGAAAATGTGCACACTCTAGGAGTGCAACATCCAATGCAACAATCTTTAATTATCTTGGTAAATGGAGTACCTACAAAAGACAAAAACATTTGGCAACAACAATTAGATTTCCATAAAGTTAGAGAAGCCCTGCAATATCTAAAAGAGAATAATGAATATTACAAAGAGATTAATATTGAAGAAAAATTAAAATATACAACTGAAATAATTCAAGAGACACAAGAAGCTGGTCAATTTGAGCACCTAGATCCTGCTACAATATCAAACACTTTAGACCATTATACAATTCATCCATTGCACTCTAATGACACCATAGAAGATGCACTGGAAACGTACCAAATGCGTCAAACAAAAGGATCACCAATCAGCATATGGAAAAAAAGTATAAAAGCACATGCTTTTCCTCTACTCTTTCCGACTGGCAAAGGAGGAAGATACAATGATAGACCTATTAAAATATCAGCATCAGAATATCGCTCATTACGAATGTATTCTGAAGATCCCAGATTTCGACAAAATGTGGAATACATATTCCACCTACTCTTTGAAAGTGAACTAGCAACTTTATGTTACAGAGTTGCACACATATTAAAATCAGGATCACACTTTCAAAATATGACAGCTACACAATTATTACAAAAAGTTCAACAAAAAGATGAGGTTTTACAAGCAAATCTTACAAATCTATTAGCAAATATGCGTGGTACTAAAGAGTACTGGTTTTGACATCATGATGATGTACGTTGTATGATCAGAAACCTTGGCCCACCCACTTGGTTTGTTACATTAAGTTGTGCAGAATATGCATGGGAAGATTTACATGCTTTCCTACGCATATCAAATGAAAACAAAACAAACATAGATATACTAACACCTGGAGAACTTTGCTCTCAGGATCCTGTCAATGTTTCAAGATATTTTCAACATCGCGTCATTGCTATGCTACATTTTATTTGTAATAAAACTGTTCCTCCCCTTGGAGAAGTGCAACACTTCTTTTGGAGAAAAGAATACCAAGCCAGAAGAGCACCACATGTCCACATGCTTTTATGGATTAAAGATGCTCCTAAATTTGGTCAAGACAGTGATGCCACTGTTTTACAGTTTATTGAAAAATATGTCACTTGAGAAATTCCATCAGAATCGACAAATAGTGATCTTCATGCAAAAATTGTACAATTCCAAAGACACAAATGTGGCAAATATTGTCGCAAATACAAAAAACAGAGGGAAATACTACACTAAATGCCGATTTGGATTCCCTAGACCAATTACAAATACAGGTCAAGTGAACAACCTCATGTCTTCAGTTAGACATAGTGTTAAAGGTAAGTCACCTAAAAATACATATTGCATAAAAAGAAAAGAAGAAGAAAAATATATCAATGATTACAATGCAATCATGGCCCACTTATGGAATGAAAACATAGATGTGCAGTACATTGCAGACAATTCTACGGCAGTTGCACGATATGTCACAGCATACTTAACCAAGACCTCTGGAATTACCTGTCATCAGATAAAACAGTGTCTCAGAAATTATACAGCTTGGGCATACAAATGCTGTCCCATAAAGAATGTGGATCCTATGAAGCAGATGATCGATTAACTGGTACTGCATTGTATGGTAAATCTGCAAATTTAGTATGGCTAAGTCTTGGTCCAGCTAAATCTAGAAAAAGAGTTCTAAAATCATACAAAGATATAGAAACAATAGCCAAACATGATCCCAACAGCCAAACAATTTATTGGACACATACTACCCAAACAGGAGTACGACTTTGGAAACCATGTGTCTATACCACATACCCCAAAACTACACATACAAAAATAATATAAAACCTGATGAACAAAACCGTAAATACAAAGTGACGAACTATGAAGGCAGCTTAGTAAAACTCACCAAACCAAATTTAATTAATCATATCAAATTGTCAGTAAAGACTCCTCAACATAAAGAAGTATATTGCATGTCCCTGCTATAACTCTTTAAACAATGGAGAAAAGAAGAAGAAATACTAGATAACTATGACTTATATGAGGACGCTTTCAAAGCAAATGAAAGCAGTATAATTGATGTAAACTTTGCACAGTACAAAACAATGTTGCACAATGAACAGCAACATGAAGAAGAACTCCAGGCCCAACTAGATAAGGACACTCCTGACAGTAGTCAACCTTCTGTCACAGGAAGCCAAGAACCACTGGGAGACCCACTAATAACACATGAGGCAGAAATAGCTATGATAGAAGTAGAAAACACCATGTGTCAGTATGAAGATAAAGAAGACTTAACTATACTACAATCAAAGCTAAACAATGAGCAACGTAGCATTTTTCAAGAAGTAACAAAAGAAATCGCACATGGTGTACAGCATGAAAACAAAGAATGCACCTGTCAAAATTACAAACCTATACTATTGTATGTCAGTGGTGAAGCTGGTTCTGGCAAAACATTCCTAATCAAAATCATCAGTAAGTTCCTTCAACAACTGAAAAAAACAAACTGTCAGCTGTTGTCACTGCCCCCACAGGTTTAGCTGCCTACAACATAGGTGGTGTCACTTTACAGCGATTACTACTCCTGCCAGTAGAACACCAAAACAAATTATATTATTACAAACTTTCTGCAGAAGCTGCAATGGAACTACGCAGAGTATTGAAACAAATGAAAATGCTACTAATAGATGAAGTGAGCATGGTGTCCAACCTAATGTTGGCTTTGATTCACCTCAGATTACAAGAAGTACTCAAAACAAACTATGAAGAGCTCTTTGCAGGAAAACACATTATTGTTTTCGGAGATCTTCTTCAATTGACACCAGTAAAAAGGTGAGCCTATTTTTAAAACATTAGGACACAAACTCAGCCATAAAACTGTTGGCAGCATAGGAAATGTCAACCTTTGGCAACATTTCCAATACAGAGAATTAACAGAAAGCATGCGCCAATCTGCAGATCTCACTTATGCCAACAACTTTCTGAAGAAGCAGAAGCAATATTGAAAACCCGGCACATTCATGCACTTTACGGTGATTATGCATGTGCTACAGATGTTATGGAACAATTAGCCCAAAAAAATGTCAATTGTATGGCCTTAATGCCAACTCTTGCAAGCTGTTTCAAATTCAATGAAATAATGTTAAGTAAAGAAATGCAACCAATAATGGAAATTAGCGCCACAGACAAACTAGATGTACATGGAATGACACTACCCATGTGTGACCAAGCCACAACAAGACTAAATAGTTTAGAAAAATCAATCTCAAACACAGCAGGCTTGGAAAAGATATTAAAATTATCCTTAAATTGCAGAGTAATGCTGAAACGTAACCTTGACGTGGACCAAGGACTAGTTAATGGAGCACTGGGTACAGTTGTTGGCTTTCAAACATACCTACGTGACAACAAAATTCAGTTTGTCAATATTCTCTTTGACAAACATTCAGAAGTAAAAAGAATAGGATGCTCAACAGCTCGATTCCTTCTCTTCAAAGACATGTATGTATGCTGAGAACAATTTTCTCTAACTCTTGCATACACAGTCACCATTCATAAATAACAAGGTCTTACCCTAGACAAAGCAATGATAGACATTGGTAACACAGTCTTTAAAGAAGGCGTGAGCTACGTAGCACTATCACGCTTACGTACACTTGACGGTCTATTTCTAATCAACTTTGATGCAAGTAAAATAAACGCTGATATTCCTTGCATTTTAGAATACAATAGACTTCGTTCACTATACACTCCCCATCTAAACACATATTCTGTTCCACAAAAAGTAAAACATTATAAAAGAAAAATAAATCAAACAGAAAAGCAACACGATGTCACTGAAAATCCTCCAAAGAGAGTTAAAGAAAGTAATACTTCATCAAGTGCCACAAGCAAAAAAGAATCAATTAGGGAAAGTAAACCAGGTACTTCTTCAAAGAAGGAAGACAAACTCCAAAAAAAGCAGTCAGATACAGAACTACCAGGTCCATTTAAACTCTCAAATGTAGTTGGTGTAAGTTGCAACGTAAATGTAGCAATGAATATTCTATTTCAATTACCACCAATTGTTCAGAACATTTACTTAAACAGTACAGACCCATTGTGTTTGCAAATGTTAGTACTTCACAGAAATGCAGCAAACAATCCTGACAACACATATAGTGTTTATTGAATAAGACAACAATTGGACTCCTGTGCTGGAATGGTGAAATTCACTATAAACTCACAGGAAGATCCACAAGAATTTCTAATGTACTTACTATTAGTACTGGAAAACAAAAACATACCTGTAAATGAAATCTTCCAGATTTCATACATGTGGAAACATACATGCACTCTCTGCAACAATGTGACACAAGAACAAATCCCCAATGAACGCTTTGTGTATATATCAATACCTAATTGTGAATCTGTTCCATTTCAGCAACTTGTACAAAATGCAAACCATGGTAGATTATGTTCGACCTGCAATTCAGATAATCGCTTCACGATAGTAATACAAAAACATAGTAAATACGTAATACTAATGCTTCTACGTTACAATGCAGATGGTACCAAAAACAACTGCAAGCTGACTGGATTCACACATGGTCAAATATCACTTGGTAAGAAAACCTTCACAACAATAGGTATAATCTACCACGCAGGAGCCACAACCAATTCATGGCACTACAGTGTATATATAAAAAAGAAATGTGGATGGTTTGAATGTAATGATAGTACCATTACTCTAAAGCAGAGATTACCAGCAAATCTTACAAACGCTTATTTAATGTTCTTAAAACCAAAATTTGATAACTAAACTGTACTTAAACCTTAAGTACACTTGTAGTAAAAAAATATAAACTGTCACAATATTCCAAAAGCTATCTAACTGCCCAAAGATGCTACAACAACTAATCAGATAAATTAATACCACTCAAATAGAGAAAAAAAACAGACAGTTAGAATACGCCAATTGGAACTGTCCCAAAATTTAGAAATATCCAAACAGATAAATCAATACCACGAAATTATATAAAAAAATAAACAGTTAGAATACGCCTACTGGTATCTAACTGCTCCAAAATTTTACAATATCCAAACAAATACCTAATATCTTACTGCTCGCAAAAACTGGAACAATCCAATGTATAAAGCATTAGCCAGAAACAACAAGTAAAGACTGAAAACAAACAAACAAATAAACTGTAGCATAAAACAAAACGTTTTTTTTTTTAATCCAATTTTCTCCCACAGACCCAATGATTTTAGCAACAAACACAGAAACTGAGCAAATTGCACAGTACTCTGGTTTGTCATCTACTAAATATGAGGGTAAAAAAAAGAAGAAAATGTTGATTGTACAATGTAATAAGTCTTTATAAAATACTAATACTAACATGCTATTTTCTTTTATCACAGAAATGAACAAGAAAAACATGGACTCCCGTTACTAAACCAAATAGTAAATATAACATGATAAATACAACCATCGCAGCATATCACACCCATACTGGCTTATAACAATGTTCCTTATAAATTTGTTTTTGACCCAAAGTTATAAACCACTATGAGTGTGATATGCTGCGGTGCTTGTGGCCAGAGCATAGACTCTTGGGTGCATGGCATATGAGTGTGATATGCTGCAGTGGTTGTGGCCAGGGCATACAGTCTTGGGTGCATGGCCAAATGGCCATGCACCCAACATTCTATACCCTGGCCACAACCACCGCAGCATATCACACCCATAGATTCAAGCATTGCAACCATTTTAATGTCCGCGGACACAAGGAAGTTCCTAGAACACATTCAACTTGCCAGGGGACGATACGGACAGTGTCCTCAGGACACCCCCATTTTCTTTATGTACGAACATTTCAGGACACCGCGAGTGTTCTTAGAACACTTTCAGCTTGACAACGAAAAATACAGACAATGTCTTCAGGACACCCCCTGCGAACATTCCAGGGCCCCACAAGTCTTCTTCGAACACTTTCAACTTGACACCAAATCCATTCTGCTTATTTACGAACATTTCAGAACAGCCGTGTTGTCCGCAGACAAATTGAACACAACAAAAGCGTCTACCACATAAAAAAAATACAACATTGCACCTATCTCATACTCCCCCACCTCCCCCAACCACTCTTACACACCAACACACTCCACTAAATACAATTTTTAAACCAAGTTTCACCTCGCTGTCCGCGGTCGTCCGCGAATGCAAGATGTCGGGTGCCACCAAAAATCTGACGCGCTCCACACCCCACGCTGTACAATCAGCGAACAGGTCAGATGTCCGCAGATATCGCACATGCCGCTTGGCCAATCAGGGCACTGTCCGTGGTGCGAACCAGGATGTCCGTCCGCGAACAGAGATATCACTAATTTTTTTGCCTTATATTTTGGTCATTTTAAAAAAAAATACTGGATGGATTTACACCAAATTTACAAAAGCACGCCTTCGGGACCAAGCCCCCGCTCCTGCCGCAAATTTGGTGTAAATCCATCCAGCGGTTTGGGCTGTAGGCGTGCGCAAAGTTTTTTCCCATTATGTCTATGCGAAAAACAAAAGTTTTGGGACCCCCCCTATAACTTTGCCCCCCCTGGACCAAACCTCTCCAAACTTTGCAAAAAAATTCAGAGTGGGCCATATGCTTGCAAAGTTTGGTGAGAATTCGTCCAGAGGGAGCGAAGTTATAAACCGCCCAAAAAATGCTCTTCCTATGGAAAGACCAACTTAACCACAACTACATGGATGCTACTGCGTCTATGTAAAATATTCACTACAAAAAAAACTTTGTTGAGGGGACATTATGGTTAAGTTGCCCTACGAAAAACCTGTGCACTTCACTAAAAAAAAGGTTCGCCCTCCCCATTGTGGTTCAAATTAAAAAATGAAAAACCCCTGAAATTCGCCAGTTATGGCAGACTGAGCCCCCTTACTTGCCATCACCACTGTGCACTGCTAACACTAACACCCAGAACATGAAAGCTGTCCTCTCAAATGTCACTGATAACATCACTGATGACATCACATGTTTAGCCTCTTTGTTTTCGTTGCCTGCCATATATATATATATATATATATATATATGTACATTCAGTAACAAAAACTTTGTTAAAGAGATATTATACTTCATAGTGAAACCAAAAAACACTGCACATTCCCCCATTATGGTAATCTAAGCAACCATAACTGCCCGCACCACTGTGCACTGCTAACACTAACACCCAGGACAAGAAAGATGACATCACTGATGACATCACATGTGCATTTAATTTTCAGACAAGGGGTTGCGAATGTAAGTTTGGTAAAAAAAAGTATCAGGGATTATCGGGACATGTGTAGTAGTATACTTACGTTGACATAAAATGCCAAACAAACTCTGTGATGGGAAGCGCAATGACGTCAGAAATACTGGATGCAACACCATTACCACTCACCTTTCGACACATAATTTTATAAGTGAACCAGGTCGAAAGGTTTGAAGATATGTGTATTGGGAGGGTGTAACCATATATTATTGTACAAACATTTCTGTGCATAGGGCATTTGGGTGACAGAAATTGGGCTAACAGTGGCAGAAATTGGCCTGATGGCACTAATGCATATGAGATGGGCCTGACCCTCCCGTAGCCAATGCAAGAGGTATGGGGTACCTTTCTCCATAGTGTTCCTTGGCAGCTTAAACAAATGCATCCATATGGACGTACGTGCCGTGATGTAGCACCTACAAAAGAACACATTACGACCTGCAATGTAGCATGCCACATTGTGAAAACAGAGAGTACATTTGCAAAGAAAACACTAACATTAAAAAATGTGTCCAGTAGTTTTATTTCACAATAAACAGAGTGAAATCATCGCCCTATGCAAGTAGTAAAGTAGGTTTATTTCACAATGAACTGTACGAAAAGATAACACTATTCACTTTTACATAGAAGTATTAAGTTTGTCTCTTTGGTCAACAATGAGAATGTTAAAGGTCATGTTGTTTTTTTCCACACACAGAAAGTAAGCGTTGCCGCCACAGTAGTCGTTTTCCTGCCACATTGATGTGGAAGACGATGTCAACCGCTGTGATCTACACCACCAGAAAGGATGGAATGTTACTTCTTATAGCGACAGGAGCGTAGGGACACAGAGGGCCCACACGATCATCCCAGTGACTTATGACGCTCAGACAGCCAGTTATGAACAGTTGCATTTGACAGTTAAAGAAGCCGTCACTGGGCATCTGTAATCCATCACAATCACAATAGGGAAGGAAGTATCTGAGGAGGAAATGGGAATTAAAAGATGCATGAATACGCAACCTTTGGATAAACCACAGTTGTAATACATAACATTTTCAGTAAAAAATTAATTCAATAGGAGGAAATGTAGTGGGACCCTAGGGACAGCGGCAATGTGCGACAATGTGCAATGTCCATAATTGGAAAAAAAATAAATCGAATGGCACGGAAATCTGGAACGTAATTATTAATAATACAATTTTTGTTTGGAAGTAGCTGCGCGGTGGAAGGGGAAATGAAACGTGTACCAGTGCACAACCTGTGCACAAAACAAAATTGTAACACATACCTTTTATATGAAATGTTATTTTAATTTGGGGAAATGTAGTGGCACACTACAAACAGCGACAATGTGCAATGTCCATAATAGGAAAAAAATTGCAACGGCACATAAAACTTGTAAATCATTAGGGACATTTTTTTACAAACTAAAACATAACGTCAATTCAGTAATACACTTACATGATGTGGAGTGCCTCCATTGCGTTCGCTGTAGTCAGACACTAGTGTTTGTGGAAGACTGCCTGTTCGGGAACTAATTTCTCATGGTCGGTGCAAACGTTTTTGAAGCATAACCTTATCAAACAATATGTTTTTCAAACTGTTACTCCCTACATTCTTTCTACTCTTTCCCTGTACCTCAAGGTTAAAAAACAAGGGATCCTTATGGGTGTCGACAAATATGCAGCCGTACTGAGATTGTGTTGAAAAGAGAAAATGCAGTGGCCTTCACTCCGAATGCAAATACATTCTCATTTTGCAACAACATATCAGCGGCTATTCATGAGAACCGCTACTGCTGTACACGTGCAGAAGGGCTGTGTATACGAAATAGTGCAGGTGGCTGGTTGAGATTTCAAACAGTAGGACGCCAGCAGTAATTCTGTTTATGTATTGTGAAATGGACGCAGTAAATTCATTTCATACAATGAGTAGCAAGTCCCACTGTACTGTATGACAGTGCTAACAAGAATCATTCAATATTTGACTTTCTACTACCACGTCTCAATAACGCTCACCTTTTCGAAACAGTGTTCCATAAGTGTTATAAGTGCATTGGTGCCTTCTTCGTTTAGGTATGTTAGCGCCAATGTCCGCGTTCAACAGAAAACAAAGTAAACATGGCAGACGTATCGAAAGATTACGACGCACTTCACGCTGTGCCACAACCAATTGGTGAAAGTGCAACATGGTCACGGGCAGCATTCCACGGAATAGCCAATTACAATCTTCTCCACGGAGCGAACAGGGAAGTGTGACAGCGGAGTGGACATAGATATCACTAATTTTTAGAGACATACTTTTTTATCGTTTTTAAGGGAACTACTGGATGGATTGTCACAAAATTTGCAAAAGCAAGCTTTCGCGCCCAAGCCCCTGCCACTGCCTCAAATTTGGTGCAAATCCGCCCAACGGTTTGGCCTGTAGCCGCGCGCTAAATTTTCCCCCATTCAGTCTATGGGGAAAAAAAAACGTTTAGGGACCCCCCTATAACTTTTCTCCCCCTGGACCAAACATCACCAAACTTTGCAAAAAGAATCTGAGTGGGCCATATACTTTTTTTGCAAAGTCTGGTGAGGATTCGTCCAGGGGGAGCGAAGTTATAAGCCGCCCAAAAAGTGCTCATGCTATGGAAACAGCAACTTAACCATAACTACAGTAACCCTGTAATATATAAAATTGTACACATTGATTTCATTTGCTGCCATGCCGCAAAAAAAATATTCACAAAAGAAAAATAACACGCAACCTGTTCAATCTGCAGCACACTGTGGGGGCCGTGAGTGAGGGGGTGACACCCCCCGCCCTATCTAAGTGGCCGCCACTGCTCACTGTTACTTTTTCAATTCTTCACAATCTCTATCGCTCTATGATATTTTACTCAGCAGACAACATTTAGACTAGTCAGACATTTACACTTTATAAAACACTGTGATCACTTCTTCCCTCGCCTTTACTTTTTTACCCAGTACAGGGTTTAAGACATCACCTTACACAGCCCTGACAGCGCGTTTTATATTTCACCCTACTCCCACTGGAGTTTGAAATGTCTTCTCCTAATTCCCTTGAACTGGGACTCTTAGGCGGCCTCTCTTACCTCAACAATTATTTCTTGTTTACTCAAAATTATCACAATCCTGTCCCTTTATATTGCCATTCTCTTAGTGTACTCACCATTTGGTAATCGACTCGAAGCCCTTGGTATTGACTTCTCCTCCAAACCCACCACTTCGCCTTCCGTCCATTGAAACCGGGCAGGGATTTCTTCAAATGGGGTTCTGCCCACCGTCTAGGTTCTTCTTGCAAGTTTATTTCTATTTGCCCACTCGGCAAATCTAACTGCTCCAAAATTTCCCACATCATCTGAAGATCTAGAGCTGAACTACTTTGGATCTTTGAACCATCCACACCGCTACTATGTGAATTTAGGGCCACTGAGGAACGTGCATGTAATGGATGGGATCACACAGAATAACTCTGAGTACAAATAACCAAACCAACTCAGGAAGATGGCAAAGTACTGTTTTATTAACAATTATCTAAAACAAGGAGTTTACAACGGACATCAACGGACGTACGCTCAGGTTCTCTCAGCAATCTTTTCACAAAACAGTTATATATCAACAATACATCAGAGATGACATCATACTACGTGGCAAATAATGAAAAACCTACTAAGGGTTGGGAATTGGCTTAAGGGGAACATCTAAGTATATATTCTATAGGGACTAGGATTGTGATTGCCAGCCCACTGTCAGGTGGACAGTATATGCCTACCTCTAAAACATGCCATCTTCAGAAACATTAGATACACAGTTTCTCATTGATTTTTAAACTATAAGGTCCTTTGTTATATGGACCACTACAATTGGTTGGCATGCTTGTGCCATGTCTGGAACATTTGGTTCACTTAGCAGCACATAAGCCTAGACCCAGGTGCAAGGAGATGGGGCATGACACTACTTCCCCACTCAATTAGCCCAGCATCTCTCACAAAAGTATCCTTGTCTTCAGAATACATGGGTGTGTGAGCACTCCCTATCGTGTTCTGGGACTCCAAGTCTGAACTCTATTTTCATTCTTGGCTCACATGACAGGAGACCATGATTAGGTCAAATTTGCAGGTTTAAATGCCTTAAATGAATTAAACTTGGCACTCTTGGTGTTCTTTCTTTGCACCGTAACAAGGGATGATTCATCCTTCGCATGTTCGCTCCTTTCCAGAATAGATAGCTGACCTTGGCTGCTTCGATCCTGACTCCAGGCCAGACAACCTCGACATGTAGCTCCCCGATTCAGCTTATTCTTGCTGCGACACAGTTTTCCCTTTCCTCTTCGTGAGTCCTATTTCACAAATTTCATAATACCGATGTCCAGCTTCTATACAATGAGGGCTTCGCCTGTGTTCTATTCACTATGTATAACCAGCTTCTATGATGACTTAGTCTACCTTTCGTTTCAGTGTCTGTCTGTACAATTATTGAACGGTTGATTCTCTGCAGCACTTGGTGCACGTATAATCTTCTTTTTCTTATTTAAAAGGTTCTCTTGATTCTTTTCTGCATCACTAGTTTCTGTAGGATCCATGTGTCCTCTTCAGCCAGTATCCCGGGACGTTGTCTATGTCTATTGTGACGTCACTAGCTTTTGTTTTTGCTCTTTTTCATATTCCTTCATGGAGATCCTCCCTTAGGTTGTCTTCACTTCTGGGATACATTTGGTACAGTTGTCTCAATGGGTATCTACTTTCGAAAACACACTGCGGTATTGGCACAACTGCAGTGTCAAACATGGCACAATCTCAGGTTTCCAACATATTGGGTGTAGGGAGCAGGGTTTCCTGCAAAGGCATGCAGCTGATCCTCTACAGCCACGTTTTGAATTATTCTGTTAATCTTTTATTAGGATTTTAGTTCATATTAACACAAGTGTCATTGCCTTCTCTGGCTCTAGAGACTTAGTTGAGCTGTTCCACCGGAAATATTAAGCTTGCACTCAAAGGTTGTTTTTTTCTTTACTTAATCTAAGTCTGGCCTGCAAAGGTTTGTATTTCAGCTAATTCAGCAAATTCAATCTCCCTGCAGCTTCGAAGCATCTTCAGGTTTTCCATTTACTCTAACATGATTTCGCCATACAGTTTATCCAATATGTCCACTCTTTACCATTGGATTTTTCCGTTAAGCAAGCATTATATGTATGCTCATGCATCTTGCATTTCAGCGCATACATTGATCATGATATGTTTCTAGTGTCTATTGGTGCAGGTAACATTCTTCATGTCTAAATGCACATTTGATCCACTGTCTGTGTATATTGTGGTGAGTGAATATCTGCTTCATGTCTAGTGTATCTACGTGTATCAGCTTGGCAGTGGTATCACTTGTTCTCATCATAATTTAGTAATGTCAGGTTCAGTTCATCTTGAGTTTGCAGGTTTATCTCTTCCTCTATAGTTCCATGATAAGGTTGGTAGGGCTGCTTTAGTGAATAGCGTTTCTCGTGCTTGCAGTATTTAGGCGGGGATGGGGCTGCTGCTGTAATTGATCTACCCTTCTCGTTTCTACGGTATGGGGGCAGGGGAGGGACGGGCGTTACGAATGACATATTCATCTGTCTCTCAACAGTTGTGAACAGTGATGTGAGCACCAAGCCATGTGTCTGATATGTTTTCAGGGATTCACACATACAACCCTTTTATCAGAGACTTGTTTATCAAATGTAGAGATCACTGATCACTGTTATATTTCTGAAATGTTCAGTGATTTTGTGCTCTAGCACCTTGAAGCTGCTCTTTTGTTAGATTGAATTACGAACAAAGATCCTAAACCAAATAACCAGACAGACTCAAGGATGGTGGCAAAGTACTACGTTATTGTCAATTTAATAAAGGAGTGTCATCTGTCCGACATCGGACTGATGCTTGAACACTCACACACCAACTTGATTAGACAGGGATTTTATACCCCAATATGCGTCATCTATAATGTCATTCTACATGGCAAACCATAAAACCTAATAGTAGGAGGGATCGGATTGAGGGAACATATCTACTTATAGAAGGTATATGGGTCAATACTTCATTGGCTGTCTTGTATCTGTAAGACAGCCCTCGAACTACCAATACATATGTATAATACCAATTATAGCAAACAAAAAGGCAGCTGATTGGTCTATGCAATATTGTATAGCAGGTTGCCCCATAGACCCATTGGTTAGCATTCTCACCCAACCTTGGACATTCGGCTCATTAGCAGCTTGTAAGCAAATGAAATCCAGGTGCTTGGTTCATGTCAGATTACTCCCCACTTGTCCCAGTGCCAAAGTTTCCCTGTCTGTAGTTGACGTTGCAGCCTGTTCTCTGTTCTAGTACATTTAAAGGAGTGAATGCACATCCCTATCTTCATTCAAGGCTTAATAAATTGCCCTTGTTTGCGACTTCTGGGTCACACGGGAAGAGCCACGAATGTGTCAATTTCAGCCTCTTATTTACTATGTGATTTAATTATACTTGGTGTCACTGCTCTTCTTGGCCTCTAGAGACTTGCTCACGCTACCATGCACAGACTGTGTACACTTTTAATTGTCCAATACTTGGCTCTTGCAGATGTTTTCTTCTTCCTTAATCTTAGAAAAATACGTCTCATGTCAATAACTCATCCGTCTTTCTCCCTTTGTGTTCTACAGCTATTCCTTAGAAATAGCCTTCTTGATCTCAAGCCAACATTGACTCCTCTTTATCTTGCACATGAAGCTGTTCTTCCAGCATCTCCTGACTTCTCCAACCCTGATCGTCTTTTGAGGTAGTTTAATTGAATATTTACATGTGCCGTTGTCCATTTTCCAATAATGGCCATCCTTGCCATGTGATATATTCCACTATAGCAAGCTTCTATGCATCTTCTCTACCTTGCGTTACTGCGCATTTACACTTATTGGTCAGCTAGTTACTTTATATTCTTATGCATTCATGATCAATTTATCATTTCATACATGTTTCTCTAATTACTTCAGTTACATCGTAACTCTTCAGTATTTTCATATCGTTTCAGCATGGCTTTGTATATCTTCTTTATGACATCACTTTGCCCACGTCAGATTTCGCTCAGTGCTCCATGATGTCCAATGGTCCATGCTGACAACCTTCCATATGGCTTGCTTCCACACTTTCAGTGTGAGGGTACATTCAATATGGTTGTCTGAATACATATCGTCTCTCAGTCACGTGATGAGGTATGGGCACAACACAGAGTCCCACAAAAAAAAGCCCTTCTCCTGCTATTGCAGTATGATGGTGGTCAGGGGGAGGGAGCTAGGTAAAATGCTTCCATCTGCTCCACTACACTTTAATTCAAAGCCGACAAGAACACTCATTTGTGCTATTTTTCCCCTTTCCCACTCTCATAGAGGTATTGTATAAAGAGTACAATCGGAGCATATCAGACTGTCGATCAGAAAATAATTAATATGGTTAGTCTAGCATTGCCTCATGTGAAATACAAGTAAAGTGGTATGAACAGAACATCTGCAACACAGGGCTAGTGGTCAGTGGGCCCTCAGACCCCAGCAGGCTGGTCACACCTCAGTACGGACAATTTGAAACTGCATTCAGTCAAGGCCTTCCTTAAGAGCAGGTGACAGAAAAACAATTTACTTGGGCAGCAACAGCTGTTTTTCACATTATATTTCGTCTATAAAGTACTTGAATTACAATGTAATGAAACCAGCTTAAATTATACAGCAATGGTGTATTGATATCGAATAGGGGTTTTGTTGCGAGACACATAGGTGCAGTTTGGAAGTGATGTGTGCCAGTCGGGGACGGGGGCTGCATTTTAGTGTTTGGCCCTGGGCACCAAGTTGGCTGGAAACTTCCCTGGGTGGTAATACTCTTCTCCCTGGCATCCCATATGCTCTGATTTGGAAAGTAGAGTTCCGGCAACACAGACAATCGTATTCTGAGAGATTATGCATTGCAATCAATCTTAGACCGAAGGCCCATAAACATCATTTATTATAATGCTTATTCATGCCTGGGGTTTCCAGAAGCGGGGCCAGGCGCTCGCGCAGCACGCATAACCTTCAGTAGGTGCTGATAAATATTCCAACAGGTCTAAATAGCAGGTAAACCATATGCCATGGAGCCATTTAAAAGATTTAAATGTGGAGTATGGTTTGTTTTGTATTATTTTTAGAACCCTGGCATCTGCTGCTCGGGGTCTGGATCACTGCCCAGCCTAAATGATCTCTCTCAGCCAATGAGTCCTGACGTGAAGAGGACTAATGACTTATTTTATTTTCAGTATTACTCAAATCTACAGGATAAATAGTCAT
The DNA here is from genome assembly GCF_040938575.1 of Ambystoma mexicanum. Classification (NCBI taxonomy): domain Eukaryota; kingdom Metazoa; phylum Chordata; class Amphibia; order Caudata; family Ambystomatidae; genus Ambystoma; species Ambystoma mexicanum. The sequence continues at coordinate 1,312,070,670 of NC_090924.1, read as the reverse complement.
TTCTTTCTGGGAATCGATGAGTCGCTGTCAACAGGGTGCCATTGCGGTGTATGCAATGATAAGCGTGGTAGAAGGTGCCTTTGCGGGCTCCGGAAGAGCTGCCACACAAACCAATATCAGAAAATGGCAAGGGGTAGAAAATGAGAGGGGATCCCCACCGCAGAGTGGTCCCAGCCCACCCAGCACAATGTGAAATGTATTTCTGTTTTGCAGACTGCCGCTCTGGATTCAAGAGGCAGCAGCATCCTTTACACAGGGAACATGTAGCGGATTCTTGGTTATACATGGGGCACATGTAGCAGATTATTGGTTATACACAGGGCAACTGTAGCGGATTCTTGGTTATACATAGGGAAAATGTAGCAGATTCGTGGTTATACACGGGGCAACTGTGGCAGATTCTTGGTTATACATGGGGCACATGTAGCGGATTCTTATTTATACACGAGGCACATGTAGCGGATTCTTGGTTATACACGGGGCACATGTAGCAGATTCTTGGTTATACACGGGGCACATTTAGCAGATTCTTGGTTATACATGGGGCACATGTAGCCGATTCTTGCTTATGCATGGGGCACATGTAGCGGATTCTTGGTTATACATGGGGTACATGTAGCGAATTCTTGGATATACATGGGGCACATGTAGCGGATTCTTGGTTATGCATGGGGCACATGTAGAGGATTCTTTGTTATACACGGGGCACATGTTTCAGATTCTTGTTTATACACGGGGCACATGTAGCAGATTCTTGGTTATACACGGGGCACATGTAGCATATTCTTGCTTATGCATGGGGCAGATGTAGCCGATTCTTGCTTATGCATGGGCCACATGTAGTGGATTCTTGTTTATACACTGGGCACATGTAGCAGATTCTTGGTTATACACGGGGCACATGTAGCATATTCTTGCTTATGCATGGGGCAGATGTAGCCGATTCTTGCTTATGCATGGGGCACATGTTTCAGATTCTTGATTATGCATGGGCACATGTAGCAGATTCTTGGTTATACACGGGGAACATGTAGCAGATTTTTGGTTATGCATGGTGCACATGTAACGGATTCTTGGTAATACATGGGGCACATGTAGCAGAATCTTGGTTTATACACAGGGCACATGTTTCGGATTCTTGATTATGCATGGGCACATGTAGCAGATTCTTGGTTATATACAGGGAACATGAGGCAGATTCTTGGTTTTGCACGAGGCGCATGTAGCAGATTCTTGATTATACACAGGGCACATGTAGCAGATTTTTGGTAATGCATGGGGCACATGTAGCGGATTCTTGGTTATACATGGGACACATGTAGCAGAATCTTGGTTTATACACAGGGCACATGTTTCGGATTCTTGATTATGCATGGGCACATGTAGCAGATTCCTGGTTATACACAGGGCAGATGTAATGGATTCTTGGTTATGTATGGGGCAACTGTAGCGGATTCTTGGTTATATACAGGGAACATGTAGCAGATTCTTGGTTTTGCATGAGGCACATGTAGCGGATTCTTGGTTATACACAGGGCACATGTAGCAGATTTTTGGTTATGCATGGGGCACATGTAGCGGATTCTTGGTTATACATGGGGCACATGTAGCAGAATCTTGGTTTATACACAGGGCACATGTTTCAGATTCTTGATTATGCATGGGCACATGTAGCAGATTCTTGGTTATACACAGGGCACATGTAGCGGATTCTTGGTTATACGTGGGGCAACTGTAGCAGATTTTTGGTTATACACAGGGAAAATGTAGCAGATTCGTGGTTATACACGGGGCAACTGTAGCGGATTCTTGGTTATACACGGGGCACATGTAGCAGATTCCTATTTATACACGAGGCACATGTAGCGGATTCTTGGTTATACACGGGGCACATGTAGCAGCTCTTGGTTATACACGGGGCACATGTAGCAGATTCTTGCTTATGCATGGGGCACATGTAGCCGATTCTTGCTTATGCATGGGGCACATGTAGCAGATTCTTGGTTATACATGGGGTACATGTAGCGGATTCTTGGATATACATGGGGCACATGTAGCGGATTCTTGGATATACATGGGGCACTGTAGCGGATTCTTGGTTATGCATGGGGCACATGTAGTTGATTCTTTGCTATACACGGGGCACATGTTTCGGATTCTTGATTATGCAAGGGCACATGTAGCAGATTCTTGGTTATACACGGTGAACATGTAGCAGATTTTTGGTTATGCATGGGGCACATGTAGCGGATTCTTGGTTATGCATGGGACACATGTAGCAGATTCTTGGTTATACATGGCGCACATGTAGCAGATTCTTGGTTATACATGGGGCACATGTAGCAGAATCTTGGTTTATACACAGGGCACATGTTTCGGATTCGTGGTTATACATGGGGAAACTGTAGCAGATTCTTGGTTATACACGGGGCAAATGTAGCGGATTCCTATTTATACACGTTGCACATGTAGCGGATTCTTGGTTATACACGGGGCACATGTAGCAGATTCTTGGTTATGCACGGGGCACATGTAGCAGATTCTTGCTTAAGCATGGGGCACATGTAGCCAATTCTAGCTTATGCATGGGGCACATGTAGCGGATTCTTGGTTATACATGGGGTACATGTAGCAGATTCTTGGATATACATGGGGCACATGTAGCGGATTCTTGGTTATGCATGGGGCACATGTAGTGGATTTTTTGTTATACACGGTGCACATGTTTCGGATTCTTGTTTATACATGGGGCACATGTAGCAGATTCTTGGTTATACAAGGGGCACATGTAGCAGATTCTTGCTTATGCATGGGGCACATGTAGCCGATTCTTGCTTATTCATGGGGCACATGTAGCGGATTCTTGGTTATACATGGGGTACATGTAGGGGATTCTTGTATATAAATGGGGCACATGTAGCAGATTCTTGGTTATGCATGGGGCACATTTAGTGGAATCTTTGTTATACATGGGGCACATGTAGCGAATTCGTGGTTATACATGGGCACATGTAGCAGATTCTTGGTTGTACACGGGGATCATGTAGCAGATTTTTGGTTATGCATGGGGCACATGTAGCGGATTCTTGTTTATGCATGGGGCACATGTAGCAGATTCTTGGTCATACATGGGGCACATGTAGCGAATTCGTGGTTATACATGGGGCATATGTAGCAGAATCTTGGTTTATACACAGGGCACATGTTTCGGATTCTTGATTATGCATGGGCACATGTAGCAGATTCTTGGTTATATACAGGGAACATGTAGCAGATTCTTGGTTTTGCATGAGGCACATGTAGCGGATTCTTGGTTATACACAGGGCACATGTAGCAGATTTTTGGTTATGCATAGGGCACATGTAGTGGATTCTTGGTTATACATGGGGCACATGTAGCAGAATCTTGGTTTATACACGGGCACATGTTTCGGATTCTTGATTATGCATGGGCACATGTAGCAGATTTTTGGTTATACACAGGGCACATGTAGCGGATTCTTGGTTATGCATGGGGCACATGTAGCGGATTCTTGGTTATACGTGGGGAACATGTAGCGCATTCTTGGTTATACACGCAGCACATGTAGCAGATTCTTGTTTATACACGGGGCACATGTAGCAGATTCTTGCTTATGCATGGGCACATGTAGAGGATTCTTGGTTATACACGGGGCACATGTAATAGATTCTTGCTTATGCATGGGGCACATGTAGCAGATTCTTGGTTATACAGAGGGCACATGTAGCAGATTTTTGGTTATGCACAGGATACATGTAGCGGATTCTTGGTTATACACGGGGCACATGTAGCGGATTCTTGGTTATACACCAGGCACATGTAGCAGATTCTTGGTTATAGACGGGCACATGTAGCAGATTCTTGGTTATGTGGCACAGCACTGCAGTCTTAATGCATGAGAACACCGGTGTAGATTCTGTGTATAGGTGATGAATGAGGTAGGCCATCTGCAAAGCTGTGAGGGGAATGAGGTGTTTAATGGCCTCCTTGGGGGCCGAACTAGGGGCACACCTAAAGGATAGAGTAGGGAAGGCAGAGTTGTGCTACAGCTTGGTGAGCAGTAGCTGGAGTAGAGATGCCAGTTGTCAGGCGGTTAAATCAGCAGGGCAGCAGTGCGGAATATGCCGCACTCAGATGTTGAGTGGGAGATGCTCTTGGAAACAGAGGGTTTTTAGTTCTTTTTCTGAAAATGGAGTGATGCAGCAAGTATGATGCATTGAAGACGATTGCTCTGTATTCTGGGGGCCTACATGGCTTATCTGCAAGTCGTCTCTTTGCCGGATTGTGTGAACTCCATTCTAGTTACTTGTGCACTCTTGACCTGAGAGGAACACTCGAGAGACTGCTGCTTTCTCCTTTTGTCTGGTCAGAATTACCATGAAGGACATCGTGATGAAGATCAAAGAGCTCTTTCAATGTCTGAGAAAATGTTCAGGTGACTAGACGTTGATCTAATCCGTGTGCTAATTGTTTAAGGAATGACAAGTATTATCTTAATACTTTAAATTCGTAATGGACATTACAATGCTTGAAAAAATGTTTTATCTACTTAAACCTGTTGTCCTTTAATGTTTTAATATGACAAATGTTAACGTTTAAGTATTTATTGTGACGCTTTTGAGAAATTGAATACCCCTCCAGCTGCATAAATGTGACATAGTATAACCACTGGCACACATGTATAAAGTGGCACACGTTAATACCAAATGTCATTGTAAGCTACATGCGAAGTTAGTATGGAGTTAGTCCATCATCCATGAAGTTGCAGCCAGACAAACAAGCATTGGCAATGCCAACAGTTTTGGCGTTTATTGCTGTTATTTGCGTTTTGCATTTATAGGTGCCAGGGTGCAAGAAGCAGAGTGCACATTTTGAAAGGGGTGTACAGGGGTGCGGGCATGGAAGAGAATGAGAAGGAAGGAGAATAGAGTAAGGGAGTAAATGATTATGAGAGGGCACCATTGATGAGGAGCAAGCGGAAATATGAGCGAGAAAGGCTGAGTGTGAGAGGGTGCGAAATAAAGAGAGAGTGTGTGAGAGGAAGGATGAGCAGGGGGTAGAGGGTGAGGTGGGTGACTGGAGGGGTACAACATAAAGAGAGAGTGTGTGAGAGGAAGGATGAGAGGGGGTTGAGGGTGGGAGTCAGGAGGGTGACTGGAGGGGTAAGAAATAAAGCAAGTGTGTGAGAGGAAGGATGAGAAGGGGTTGAGGGTGAGGTGGGTGACTGGAGGGTACAACATAAAGAGAGAGTGTGTGAGAGGAAGGATGAGAAGGGGTTGAGGGTGGGGGTGAGGTGGGTGACTGGAGGGTTAAGAAATAAAGCAAGTGTGTGAGAGGAAGATGAGGGGGTTTAGGGCGGGGGTGAGGTGGGTGACTTGAGGGGTAAGAAATTAAGCAAGTGTGTGAGAGGAAGGATGAGAGGGGGGTAGAGGGTGGAGGTGAAGTGGGTGACTAGAGGAGTAAGAAATAAAGCAAGTGGGGATGAGAGGGATTGAGGGTGAGGTGGGTGATTGGTGGGTTAAGAAATAAAGCAAGTGAGAGGAAGGATGAGGGTTCTAGATGTTGGGAGTGAGGTGGGTGACTGGAGGGTTAAGAATAAAGCAAGTGTGTGACAGGAAGGATGAGAGGGGGTAAAGGGTTGGGGTGAGGTGGGCGACTGGAGGGGTAAGAAATAAAGCAAGTGTGTGAGAGGAAGATGAGGGGGTTTAGGGCGGGGGGTGAGGTGGGTGACTTGAGGGGTAAGAAATTAAGCAAGTGTGTGAGAGGAAGGATGAGAGGGGGTAGAGGGTGGAGGTGAAGTGGGTGACTAGAGGAGTAAGAAATAAAGCAAGTGGGGATGAGAGGGATTGAGGGTGAGGTGGGTGATTGGAGGGTTAAGAAATAAAGCAAGTGAGAGGAAGGATGAGGGTTCTAGAGGTTGGGAGTGAGGTGGGTGACTGGAGGGTTAAGAATAAAGCAAGTGTGTGACAGGAAGGATGAGAGGGGGTAGAGGGCTGGGGTGAGGTGGGCGACTGGAGGGGTAAGAAATAAAGCAAGTGTGTGAGTGGATGGATGAGAGGGGGTAGAGGGTGGGGGGAGGTGGGTGACTGGAGTTGTTTTACTTGGGTTCAAATCTTTGTTTTATTTACTTGTGTCCTTGCAAACAACTACTTCCTGCAATTTGAGATCCCCAAATGTGTCCCCCGATCTATGCAGCAGGCGTGAAGCGTCCATTTAGTTACTTTACTTGGATTTAAATATGTGGTCTGCAAGAAACACTGCGGTATGTGCATTATCACTCTCAACATGCTTAACATGTGCAGTAAATCTACACAGTCTGCCTTCGTATGCGACTAGAATGTTCTATGCTCGATTTTGCCCCTTGTTATGGGTGTTAGAAGTATAAAGCCACATGTCGCTTGAAGGTGCTTGTTCTTCAGAGGGACACGTAAAGCATAAGGTGGGAAAAGAAATCGGCTCACAAAAAAACCTGTGTATTGAGGTTATGACGATGGCAGCTGCACAGGCATTATCCAGCGTTGTTTGTGCTGATTACCACGGCAAAGAGCAAACATTCTGAACAAGTAATACAAGTGATCCAGACGCATAACAGGAGGACACTGGAAAGCATTTGACGCAGAAAACGTAGGTAGAGTTTCCTTCCTTCAGGTTGAAATGCGTCCCTGAAGCAGCAGTGGAAACAACGCGATTCTGTCTTCCGAAACTCATTAAAGAACCTGGAATGAGGGAAGCGCATGAAAAAAACAAGGCCTAGCTGGTGCTTCAGCCATTTCATCGCCAAGCGTCGGCAAGTTGCCATGCCAACACCATACACTGCTCCAGTACTCCTATTTCTCCTTTCTCTTTTACAGTACCAATGTTTTCCCGATATTTGGTGACTCATGCCAAAAAGCGCCAAAACCAACCTGACAACACCACAAGACATACTCCTACAAGATACAGTACTACTTTAAGTAGTTTTACCTGAATTATGAGTCATTTGGTGTATACAAAGGTAAAAGACTTGTGTGATTTATTATACTGCACAATGTATTAGCAATTTTTTTATAATACGAGGAACAAAGGTGACCTGACTTTAGTTTTGAAACGTCTGTCCCCTGCACACCATACAACTGGGATGAGCCAGTTGTAACTTATTTCAAGAAATAACTTGCATATATAGAATCACGTGGGATATTGTGGGCCTTCTCTAAATAGTGTTGGTTTACAGTAATCACATGTTCCCTTTTCTGATGTTGGATTTATGTTCAAGCCATCTTTCTCTTACTTTCCAGGTGGTTTGAACAACCTAGAGCAGTCCAGATGGGCATTTAATTTAATCTTTTGCCCTGAATAGGGATGCTTAATTGGGTTGACTCTTAGACCATTATTGCAATTGCTGCAATTGATGCAGTGAAAGGTGCCTTTCTTAAGTTTTGACAGTGTTATTTGTATAGATTTGGCCAGTTTTTCAGCCTTGACTAGGGAATCTCGTAAGTTTCGCCCTCTTTTATATGCCATCATTGGCGGTTTTGGGAAAAGTCGGCCCATTTAAGTATCAACATTTGACTATCTAAATTTAGTTTTCCAATTTCTCCTAATAATTAAATACTTAGTCCTGCCCAGACCGGCTTTCGACTTGGCTCTGACACCTCTCTTAACATCAGAGCCCTATACTACCTGATACAGACCACTTGTAGCAGGATAGATGACACAATGTACATTGCTTTTGTAGATTTCCGAAGTGCGTTTGATCAGGCGAACAGCGATACACTCTGGGCCAGGTGTTAGACCAGGTGTTAGACCAGAAACGACCTTATAGTATGTATAGTATGTTGGCCAGGAACCAATCGCATCATGTGACAAACATTGCGATCAAAGAATCATCAATGTAACCAAAGGACATCCATTTTGTATAATGCTGACCATTTGCTTTTTTCCTTTCTGTCAAAACACTTTGCAAATGTATTCTTTGCTTCGCACTTACACACAGTGCGAGGCCACGGCCTGAATGCTGAAATACTAACACAGACAGGAATGTCAAACTATGCAGAAATACATTGTTTTTCTCTCTCACTAAGTCCTTGAAGCCGAGCAGAAGCCGCATCTAATCAGTAGTCCAGGTGCCGGCCTGTCTTGCAAACGCTGTAGTAAAAGGCAGTTAAACCATGAATTATATTCTCCTAGCGGTGCTCCTTCGCGGAGAGTGGTATTTTCTGCTTCAGAACTGTCTGACCCCTAGCTCATGAACCGAGACACACAGATAACGTACTAAGGAATGTTTCTCTACTAAGAACATGATATCTTTGCCGAGCTAAGAGCTCTATGTTCCCCATAACAGAAAGCTGTTTCTGCTGCTTTTGCTATAACTATGTTTAGACTGAATGAAGAATTGTCATAACATGTCATAATTGTCATGATTGTCAATCACCGAAATCTAGCCTGAATGACATGTTTGTGGGTGGATCGAATTACCTTCGTACAGATTATATGTAATGTATATATATTGCTGCTTGAGCTTTGGTCCTGTTCGATCGGACTTACAGCGGCATGAAGAACATGTTAAATGAACTTGCAGTCTATGCTCAATAACAAGGTCTGTCCATACATTTGGAGAAGACCAGCATAATGTTGTTTACCAGTAAAAAGGTTAACAGGACAAGGATGGATACCTTTCTTGGAACCATCAAATATGTACAGTCCTACCCTTTCGTGGGACTAGAGACAAATGGTATTGCTGACTACAGCCACATAATTAATAAGAAAAGCCGGAGAGCAAAACAATTCACTCTTCAAGCCTGGAAGTTCGCTAAAAACTTCGCTGGATACTCTATAACTGGCATCATTATGTTGTATCGGCAGTGCTTTGTACCTGCAATATTCTAGGGTCTCGAGGCTCTTGCCATGCAGGACTATTCCTGGCGGAACAAACTAGAAAGACCTTTCTGGCTCTCGGCACTTAGCCTAGGTCACTCGTGTTTCATGGAATACCTATGCCTAGAATTAGGATTAAATTCATTGAGAGGAATGGCACGCTGTGCTAGAGGCTGCTGGTATTTAAAATCTCGATCTGGAGCTGTTAGTAAATTAACATCAGTACTGTGGCAGAGTTATGACAAAGAAGCCGTATTTAGGCATTCCAACTACAAGGCACTGAATGGTGCACTTTTTGCTGACATGAACTGGATCCCAGACTTCAGCAAAGACACATCTTACATAGATTTGAAAAAGTCCTTTGAGTGGAAATTCAACAAGTTAAAGGGATACAAGGCTATGTCTCACGTGGTGCGCCGCAACAGGAGGACCCAGTCATACTCGTTATTGTGCCCAGATCCTGCAGTAAGACAATTTTTGCTGAAGCTTCGCACAAAGCAACTCTCTGTATTGTCTGTGCTCAGACCACAGATGGGCTTAGCCATTGAGTACCGGTTTTGTTGCATCAGTGGGCTGCCAGACAAAACCAAAACCGCTAGGCATGTGCTCACCCAGTGTACGAAATTGGGCCCGTTATATATGTGTTACCTTGATAGCCAGGTCCACAGGTGTGAGGTAATTCTATCGGAATCCTTTTAGTATAACTGCCTAAATGTGGACAACATCTCAACACATATTGCCTTATAGCGGGTCGCATGTCTACAGGCGAAGGATTTATTGTTACCATCACCGTCGCCTGATAATGTGATCATCACCTAATTAAGCATTAGTAAGAAGCACTAAATCACAATCAAAGTCAGTGATTATAAACACGGTTGCACGGTTGTGACAGCACCTCATTAAGTCTGCTGTTGTGAAAGGAAACCAAAATGAAATGTTATATAACAAACCACCCTGTAAGCCGGATGATGTACAGAGCTGGCCTGTGAGCATCTGCGCTAGACAGACAGACGGGATAGGTGGGAAAGTAGCTAGAGATAAACTCCTAACTTGAATTGGTTTGAACTGTACTCACAGGGCCTCATTACGGCCCGGCAGTAGCTGTGCCGTTAAAAACGGCACATCTTCCGCCAGAATCATGTATTTTCCGTCACCTGGCTTTGGGGAATTACCCGGGCATTACAGCCCTGGCACTCCCAGTAATTCCCCAATGCCAGGCCCCAGAAAATGGAAACTCCCCATTCCCAGTCGAGTCCCATAGGACTCAAATGGTAATGGGGAGGACGGGTGCACCGACACTGTGTGCAACAATGCAGGTGCATCGGTCAAAGTCTGCATGCGGGTGCCTTTCCGCCCGCCAGGTCAGGCTTGGCAGGCGGAAAGGCACCCGCACGCAGAAAGGTGCAGGTAGCTTACCGGCACCGTTGTTACCGGACCGGCATACTCATAATGAGGCCCACAGAGAGGTAATACGGAGTTCAAGAAGGACTCGAATTAATTGTAGGAATAAATACTATGGAAAGCTATCCATGATTTATTTTAAGATTTTATGGATTTCGTGGCCCACGAGGCCTAATTTGTTTATTAATTATGTTGCTGTTGTTCACTTAACTGGTTGTTTACTATTGTATTCATATATTGCTGTATTCAATTAATTTAATTATTTAATCAAGTCAATCAATTAAATCCAATTAATGTTGTTGTCGCCATTGTGCTGTTGATGTATATTCTAATCAATTGATTTTAGTTTACTTCACCTTTTTATTCATTCCGCTGTGAAGTTGTACTTCATTTTATCTGGAAAAACGGTTTTGTCTTTCTTTTTGCGTAAAATTCAAAATTAACTAAATCAAAATAAAAGTTCATTATTAAGAAATCTAGCACTACTTTGCTTCTGTGTATGCAAGTTATTTCTTAAATTTAGTTACAACTGGCTCATCCCGATTTTATGGGGTGCAGGGTACAGGGGCTTGAGATCCCTTTTCTTGCTTATTGTGTTTACAACGTTCCCATGCCCCCATGTAGAATGTACTTGTACGGAAAATACCGAGGATTACACATCTGTGATGTGCAGATAACCATTGCGATCTTATATGTTATGAAACGTTTCAGCTTGACGCAGATTGGAAAGAGCACACCAAACCGTAGTATTCTTTTGAGGTTTTTCACTGCTGTAAAGGTCAGGGGATTCTATAACCCGTGAAAGTGAATTGATACCTTTGAGTTTAATTTATTTTCAAATAATTTGATAACCTGAAACTATATAATGCAATACAATATACCTCTATAGATATTGCTCCTTGAGATAGACGTGACAATAATCAACCCTCACACGTCGAAACCTATTGGAAGAAGGATGTTTGTCCAGAGACTGCAGCCTAGAATAGCATAAAACTATGTACTGGTATAAGCCTCACGCTAATCAAAAGATGTGGAATGTAAAACGTGTGATTCTTCTGCGCTACACAATAGCATGTTGCCACTTAACACAAGATGTTAGCCGTATGGACCAGACACAGTCACACTGTATATATGTATATTGTTTTGTCACAGAACATAATATATAATTTTTGTAATAGTTTGCAAAAACTGTAATTGATTAAAGTACATGTGATACAAAGGGCCCGATTCATGGAAAAGTTTGCATTTCTCCTGGAATTCCCAAACGCTGAGAATGACGCTGCACAAGCCTGCGCGTAGAATGAAAAATGAGTGCCCCGCATATTCAGGAAATTAATGGCACAAAGTAACCATATTCGCAAGTCACTGCCGGAACGCCCCCGACATGTCCCCACACAAAACCAAAACAGCCACATTCACTTAAACTTGTGGGATCCCAGGGTGCAAACACACGCATTCCGTGAACAGCGCGTAGAGTACCCCCAACCAAGCACGCAGCTCTGCACCAGTGCACAGTGTGCCCCGTAACTGTAACCGGTACCCTGAGGACATGTGTGCAGTTTCCTGGAAAGCATTTTTTATCTGGTCAAACTGCCTGCGAACCCCCGTAAACAGTCCCTGCTACGTTGCATACACGCACCCCGTACAAGTATGATCGAAACCAATCTGACATACAAACCCTACTCCAGAGTTATGATTCCTCCGTGCACGACCACACGCCTGCATCAGGGTGGCGATTATTTCGAGGGCACTGCATAGACATTTCGCAGGCAAAAAGTTGCACAGTCACATCAATGAATAGGCTTAACGTGCGCATTTGTGGGCATGCTATGTACTGCCTGTGATCTGTCCCTGAAATACCCACTTTCTGGCTTGTTCTTCCCTATTTGCATGTTCTGCCCCCTATTCCGGCCCCTAGGAGGCCACGCCCAACCCCTGCGTGGAGTCTCACGCTGAGCCGGCACAAACTCCACGCAAGTACCGGAAAAGGCCCACGCAGACGGTTCCATGAATCAACAAGCAGTGTTTCGCACACAGTTTGACACGCAAGTTCCCAATTTTACATGCAAATAATTCCATGAATCGGGCCCAACGTGTTTGTTTTGTTACAGGTTTAACCCCCTTTTTTTTTACTACAGAATTAAATCGTTTATCTAGTAATATTTGAATAGGTAAACACTACTAATTTCCTTGTGCAACATGATCCACCATGCACCTCTTCATTTCATCCCACCACTTCCTTCCTCCGGGTTGTTCTATTGCAGGAGGATTGAAGCCTGGTGCATGGCAAGAGCGGCAACTGACCATGGTTGTTGCTCCTCTATCGCCCCCTGCAGGGACGAGAGAGGTGCCTTTTAAACGGATTCCTTTCAAGGTCCAGCAGTGTTCCTTTAGTACTGAATAGTATAACGCCTTCTATTTGTCTGTGCCTATTACAAGCCTGGTGGCAATTTCGAAGGAAGTATTTAGGGAGGGCTAATGTGTTGTCCAGTTTGCCAATTAGAAGAGCGTTGCCTCGCCTACCAACAACGCCAAGTCCAGAAGGTCAGGGATGCAGAGACACGCGTCCTGGAGTGTGAGCGACAAACCCTCATACAGAACACTCAAGAAGCAAAGGAGGCGATGCTCACGGCGCAGGCCGCCCTCAGTAACCTGTCCCTAGACAATGCACGAAATGCTCACCAGTTAGTCCGAAGCCAAATATATGAAAGGGGCGACAAAGCTAACAAGACACTGGCCTGGTTGGAGAGACGCGTGCAGAGCAGGGGACACGTTAGGGCAATCAGATCTCCGGATGGGACACTACTGACGGAAGATTCAGATATCGTCGAGGCATTCGCCACCTACTACAAAAATCTTTACACCCCGCCCACGGGGAACCCATCAGTCGAACCCTCCCGATACCTCGACCACATCGAAATCCCGACACTCCTGCAGCACCAATCAGACCTCCTGAATGCGGATATTACTGACACTGAGGTGCAGGAGGCACTGGCACAACTCCAGCCCGGGAAAACTCCGGGCCCCAATGGGTTCCCAACAGAAACGTGGAAGTGCCTTGGTGGCATGCTTCCCACCCACATGCACCGCATGTTTCTACGCAGCAGGGAACTAGGAGCACTCCCCCCAGACCTCAGGAAGGCATGCATAGTGGTCATACACAAGCCGGGGAAACCTCCGGAGGAATGTGCCTCCTATCGCCCGATATCCCTGATTAATGGCGAAGCGAAGGTCCTCGCCAAAACACTCGCCAACAGACTACTGCAAGTGATTGAGACCCTAATCCACCCGGACCAATGCGGTTTTATGCCCAATAAGTCGACTCGAATGAACTTGCGCAGGGTCCAATTGGCGCTATCCAGGGCAAAGGAGATACCAGCTCCACTCGCCCTCCTGGCGGTGGACTTCGAAAAGGCGTTTGACTCAGTGGGGTGGGATGCCTTGTGGGAGATCATGGCCAGGATGAACTTGGGGCAGACGTTTATATCGTGGGTAAAACTGTTATATGCATCCCCGGAGGCCACGGTGAGGGTGAACGGCATGTCCTCCAAACCTTTCCCCCTGGGTCGAGGCACGAGGCAGGGGTGCCCGCTGTCTCCACTCCTCTTCCTCCTGGCCATCGAGCCACTAGCGATTGAGCTTAGAGCTAACACCAACTGGAATGGTTTCGTCTGGCCGGGAGGGGGGGAAGACCGCCTCTCGCTCTATGCGGACGACCTGCTCATATACCTTAGTAACCCAGGTGTCTCGTGCCCGGTGGTCTCCCGCATACTCGGGGAATATCAGTCCTTTGCAGGCCTAAAGGTTAATGAGGCCAAAACCATCTTCTTCCCGATTCAGGGGGGTGAGCCTGCGATCCCGGAGACCTGCCCATATCGCGTCTCTATCAGGGAATTCAAATACCTGGGTATACGGCTTGACCCGACGCTCGATGGGTTCCCCCGACTTAATATACAACCAGTAATAGAGCGGTTCATTAGAGACATCCCCCACTGGCAATCTCTCCCCCTGTCCCTAATGGGCCGGGCCGCACTATTTAAAATGATGACCCTTCCCAGACTGTTGTATGTCCTCCAGAACACCCCGTTCCCCATCCCCCGGGAAACCTTCGCACTCATCGACAAGAATCTGCGCACATTGCTTTGGGGAGGGAAACAATCCAGGATTGCCCTTGACACGCTCCAAAGATCGGTGTGGGAGGGAGGCATCGGGTTACCTTGCATACGCACCTATTACTTGGCCACACAAATAGGAGTAGTGAATGACTGGATACATGCAGACCCCACACAGCCACACAACCGTATAGAGCTGGAGACCATGTCCCCACTAACACCGCTCCAAATCCTCTACGCCACCCGCGACCAACTCCCGGCGCTGCCCAAAATGTCCCATCATATCCGGAGGGCTTGGCGGGCCGCTCACAAGCTAATTGGCTGGGAAGGCCAGCCAACACTGTCGCAACCCATATGGCACAATGCGCTCCTCCCAGAACTGGTAAAAATGGGCCCCTTCGGTCACTGGCTGACCAAAGGAATACACACATTAGCACAAATTATACAAGAGGGCCGCCTCTTGAGCTTTGAGACCATGCGCGAACGATTCAACCTGGCTCCCATGGATCGGTTTCGGCATGCGCAATTGTCCCATGCAATCCGCGCCCAATTCCCCGACACGACGGTCCTACCCCCTTGCTCCCCCATCGAGACCAATATTCTCCCGCAGTACATCTCTTCTAGGGTCACTTCCAGCCTCTATCAGGCCCTTAGCTCATTCGGGACTCCACAACTCGACGGACTAAAGGCAAAATGGGAAAGGGACCTGGGCCCCCTGGAACCTGAAGACTGGGTAGAAGCATTAATGTCCCCCAGAGAAATTGGGATAGAATCCAAGCTTAGGCTCATACAGTTGAGGATCTTACATCGATCATATCACTCGCGCACTGCAATGGCCAGATGGGGTGGAATAGAAGACGAGACATGTGTCCGATGCAAAACTGAACCCGCCACCTTCTACCATATGATATGGGACTGTCAGGTGATACAGGCCTTCTGGGTGGAATGCGTTAATACAATCTCAGCCGCTCTGGGGACACCAATTCCCAGGGACCCCAAGATGGTACTATTGGGCATTGGAGGGGAAGTAGACCTGTCCAAACATGAAAAAATGTTTTTGGCAACGGCGCTGGGGGCGAGCAAAAGGCTTATAGCGGCCAATTGGGGGTCGGACGAACCATTGAGCCTGAATCGATGGAGTAACGAGCTGGACCGAGGTGCTACCTTAGAGCGCCGAATTTATAATGCAAGGGGCTGCCCCCGTAAATTCGAGAAAATATGGGGCAAATGGCTAGATGCTCAATAAGCTCTGTGGGTGGGGGTGCACCGGTAGTGATGCTTGCCTTGTTTGCCTGCCTGGTCCTATTGTTGTCTTGTTGTCTTCTGGTCCTCGGCCCTACGGGCCCCGTTGATATGGACGACTGCCTTCAACTTGTATACTGCTGAGATTGCCTTCCACATGTATACTGCTGATTCATGTCTTATTCTTATATGTCTCTTATGTTTTGTTGTTTAAATTCAATAAACAGAGTTATTAAAAAAAAAAGAAGAGCGTTGCCTCTATGAGTGTGCACAATAACTATGGCCTGTAACAGTTGGATGAAAGAAGAAGTGGGTTGAGTTTTTGAAAGAGCCTGTACTTGGAACCCTGCACTTTAAGGAACTGTACTCTCCCTCCCCTTGCTACCTGTACTCTCCCTCCACTTGCTACCTGCACTCTCCCTCCCCTTGCTACCTGTACTCTCCCTCCACTTGCTACCTGTACTCTCCCTCCACTTCCTACCTGTACTCTCCCTACACTTCCTACCTGTACTCTCCCTCCACTTCCTACCTATACACTCCCTCCACTTGCTAGCTGTACTCTCCCTCCACTTCCTACCTATACACTCCCTCCACTTGCTAGCTGTACTCTCCCTCCACTTGCTAGCTGTACTCTCCCCTCACTTGCTACCTGTACTCTCCCTCCACTTGCTACCTGTACTCTCCCTCCACTTGCTACCTGTACTCTCCTTCCAATTGCTATCTGTACTCTCCCTCCCCTTGTGAAGTGATCCGCAGCTTCATAGCTAGGCATGTGCTACATACAACCCCTATCAACACACACAAAAATGATATCAAGTTTTTAAATAGAAAATGGTAATGTTACATATTCGTTTCGGGCCATTGGGGTCATATGTCAATCTGAACAATGAAAGCTTCTTTGGGCAGCCTGACAGCGAGTTCAGGAACTCGTACAGCAACAAACTAGGAATCCACCTCGTTCTTCCTCATGAATTCTGAGATCACGCTAGACTCACGTTGTCTGGGGAGAATTTGGGGATTATAACATGTTTTGCTGCCAGCCCTTGACATTGTCCAGTGGAAATATGGACCAAAACCTCAACCACATGCAGAGAAAGTGATATAACACTTTGGTCGACCAAGAAAAGTAAAATGTGGTGAAGCGCTCCAATGAGCATCTCTTCTTGCAAAGAAGATCAAAGTATGTTCTAAAACACTGGAAGCTGTTAGATAAGAATTTGTAGAGTCCAACTGGTGTGGTCTTGAGCCAATGCTCTGATCCGCAGCACACCGGAGTTCATTTCAGCAGAGCATGACATAGCGCGTAAGTGTGCAGCGTGGCATCATTGCACTTCAGATGAAGTTATTTTAAGCATAGTGCACCGGCCTATATCACAGGGGAATCCTTGAGGACCTTGATACAGACACACTCAGAATAAAAAAGTGCAGTGTAACAGATCTAAACTCAAACATCTTACCTCTGTTGCATTGTGACCTGTGGTTCCCTTTTCCGGTAATACACAGCCTACTCGGTGCAGAGGGATCTTAAAGTGTGGACAGGCCGGAGGAATGCCACTGCACATGAGCAGTAGAGTGTGGGACATGTGGCATATTGTGGCCTGGCATGATATATCATCTAACAATGCAGAATGAGGAGAAGCTTGAGACTGGCATGGCTCATATTGGCTGTTTGCATATCGTGGTGTGGCGTGAGAAAGGGGCTCACCACTGATCCTGCCACAATCTAGTGTGGTATGAAGATGTGACCCTTGCAAAATGCTAGGGGAGTCAGCCTAGTAGGATTGTGCTAGATCATAATGTCTCTGATGCCCGTGGAACAGGACAGAACAGACCGGTCACTGGAAGAAGAAGAAGCGAGTGGTATCACTGGGAGACTGGTATCACATGAGGCATGAATTGTATTGTATGCCCTTAACCGTGTGCTGTAGGCATTGTGCAGCGCCCTTAAATTTATGGCACTTGCGTGCATGTGTGTATGGTGCTTTTACGGGTTATTTCTGGGTGATGCTGATTGGCGTGCCACGCTCGTAGCTTGACTGAACCTGTAGATTGGCTGAGGGTTTCTATTGCCTGTGCGTTGGTGAGTGTGACCTAAAGAAATATTAAAATTACATTGTTTTTATAACGTGCTTCATGTCGGACTCCAGCCTCTACAGAACAAGAGAGATGATGGCTGGAAGGTTTAGAATTAATCTTAACTCCTGGCATTGCTCTGGGCAACCCTCCAGACCATCGTTCTTCTCCTGCCAAGCCATTACAGAAAGGGGAAAGACTATCACGATTTATTACATGGCACACACAAGATCTCCTTCCCCTGCAATGAATGTGATGCACAATAAAATACTTTTTATTTTTTTAGTATACTACAGATTCTTTTTGAGTAGGCCTCCAACCCATCTCGCACCCAACCTCTACAAACACCCTGTGTCACAATGGACTACGAACCAGGCCGGTGTGTATCAATAAGATATTTATTAATTTATTATTTATGTCAAAGGAAAATCCACCAATTCCCACAGCCACCAATGTTGTGGCAACACAAATTGCAATATTCTCTACAAAACAACAGATTAAGATATACCATCACAGTTGCTTCCTTTTTTTTAATGGGTGAACAGAAAAAAGAACAATTTACCACAATGATAGCACTAGTCTTAAGCACTCCCTCTGCAACAATCAAACCCCTGCCCCCAAACTTCGATTGGACTTGATTCATTTGAATGGAAGGCAGTGGCAGGGAGTAAGAATACAGGGGGGGGGATCAGTTTTGGTGTGGTGCCCATAGAAACAAGATGGAGAGCAAGAAAAGCAGGGGAAAATCCATTTTTGGAGCACCAATTGAAGAATTTTTTTTTTTTATTCTTTCTCACAACTGCTAGGGGAAAGAGATAGAAAACAGGGAATTTGCTTGCTTATGTTTAGAAAGACAAGCAGAGCTTTTAGGGAATACTAATCAGCACACAAGGAGAACATCTATTTTTAGAATATGCAGCAGATGGGCAATGGAAAGGAAATGCAAATGAAAAATCGTTTTGACCACACAATAGGGAAAGAGAAACAGAAACAGAAAATCGGGTGTTAGCTCACAACAGGGAAATCGGTTTTGGTTCAAGATGACAAATGCAAAGAGGAATGACACTAGCAAATGGAAATTCGTTTATCTGGGCCCAATATAACCACAGGGACAAATTTGTTTCTCAGACCACAATGATTTAATTCTGTTGGGCAGCACTTATAACTATAACAATTAACAAAACACTGGGAAGTGGATAGCTGGTTTCGAATTCTACCAATCCCAACCCCATGAAATTCAATGGGGAATTAATAGATTAATTTACAAAAATACTAAGGATTTACAAAGACAAATTGTTTTTTTTTAATGGGGATATGCTAACATGCACTGGCAAACAAGAGAGTCCTCTATGGGGAGATGCCTGAACTAAACAGGAAAACAATGGATTCTTCAATGGGGAGATGACTAACATGCACTTGCAATTGGGGTTTTCAATGGGGAATTTTCAAAGGGGGAAATATTGGATACAATGCTACAAGAATGAAGGGCTTATGCAATTTGGGGCTGGGGTTATTGCTACTTACATAGTAAGCCTTTGTTTAAGGTTCAGGAAAGCCAGCTGCATCTCAGGACACTCTGGAAAGATAGGGTAGGGGTCTGGTCACTCCACTCACAAAGATGGTAAGTTTCAGCAGCCTTTTCTCCATCCTCCTCCTTTTTCTGTCTTCCCGGATTGTGTGTCCCCTGTCCTATTACAGTCCCCCTTATATCACCAATTTTACAATTATGGGGAAGTACCACGCAATAATCCCTGCCACTAGTGTTGGACAGTTACCCTCTCTTTCTCTGCCCCGAGACAGGATTGGTTTAGGGGTGTGGAGCAACATCTGTCTTTTCCCATTTGTCATCATCCTTTGTTCTCCTTTCAACTTTTTGGCAAACCTAGTTATGTATGACACCTTCATAATTTTACTTGCAACTGCCATACTACACATATTTTCCGGTTTAGCTGATCATGGGGAATTATGTGAGCCGACCGCCAAATCCGTATGATGTAGCATGGCCATGTGTCACATTTTTGTCTTTTCAATAACATGCATAACAGTTCTGAAGATGTAAGTTATTATGCATATCCCTAATTTCATTTTCCACCTTTCCAACAACTCTCACATTTGTAACATGTTCAGATCAGCCAAAAATCTAGTCTAACTGGCAATTATAGTTCCCAGAGTCAGATGCATTTTATATCCCCAAAACCGCCTGGAAATTGCATGAAGAATTGTATAGAAATTAACTCAATCCACATGTCCCATTTCTCACAGCACTGATCATGGGACACCGCAGGAGGAGGAGAATAGCCAGGCCCCACATTTTGTTGCCCAGCACCAGCCTTTTTGGAATGCCTGATGACCAGGTCTATGGCAGGTATAGTTTTCCACCTCATATCATCCTATACCTGATCCAGGAGTGGGAGGATGACCTCACATCATCCACCTTGAGCTCCCAAGCACTGAGCCCCTTGGAAAGGGTGCTCAATGTATTGCATTTCTTGGCCACTGGGCCATTTCAGTGGACCACTACCATAGTGAGGGGCGCTCACAGCCCACGCAGTCATGCTGCCTACACCAGGTGTTGGCAATCATGACTGTGTGACCCTCAGACTGCAGGCACATATACATGCCCAGAACACCCTCAGAAAGGCAGGCCATGGTCCAGGACTTTTAAGGTGGCACACTTCCCCAAAATGCCAGGTGCCCTAGATTGCACCCATGTGGCCTAACGTCCACCTAGGGCCACAGATGATTATCCACCGCAACCGCAAGCACTGGCATACCATCAATGTGCAGGTAGTATGCGATGCACAGGGATCATCACCTCTGTCAATGCTAACTATCCTCGTTCCAACCATGACAGTTTCATATACAGAATGTTCACCCTGAGCCGGGACCTGGAAGCTGAGAAGCATGGCGACACATGGATCATTGGTGAGTAGAAATGCCTGTGCATACACATACCCAACTAATGACAACCATTATCACCTCCTCAGGGGACAGTGCCTACCCCCTGAGCACCCACATGATGACGCCAATATGGAACCCCACCACCTCTCCCGAAGGTAAAATACAACAGAGACCATATTGCAACCTGGGCCATAGTGGAGCGCACATTTGGAGTACTCAAGTCACACTCTGCTCCCTGACCGCTCTGGCAGGCAGCTAGTCCATGCACCCCCAGTAGTTTGCAGGATCATTGTGGCAGCATGTGTGCAGCACAATGTTGCAACACGGCGGAGCGTACCGGTGGACATGGTGGTGCGCCCACATCCCCAACCACACGCACAGGCGCTGCGCACAGGAGGGGAAAGGGCACGTGGAGGCTGCCCAACTGAGGCGCCCCTCACCTTTTGTGGCCTCCCAACCATGGCACAGATGTACCAGTACCAATGGGAGGTGCACACAACAATTGTCCTGGGCAACTTGAGTGAGGGGGCAAGGTATGTGATGCAAACAGCACCCCTGTGCTCCTGCAAGGCTGCCTGTGGCCCCTTAGGAAAAATGGCGAGTCACGCAACGCTCAGGCATCCCAAAAAAAGCAAGAAAAAGAGATACACGACCCCTGTAGCCCACGTGCATGTAAAAAAACACACGCAGCCAGGAACACAAAAAATTCAGGCTAGTATGACCAATAAAAAGGTGTACGCGACAAACTGGGACTCCCGCAGTGGAAAAAATAGCATGCGCGACTCACTATCTGCCTTGCATGTAGAAGAAGAATGAGTAGCCAACACCCCCGCCAAAAGAAGAAGTACGCACTGTAGCCGCTGTGAAGTAATCGCATGTGAACCCAAATGTCTGGAAAACACACGCACCACTCTCCACGAAAAGCATGTACATATTGATGGAAACCCACGTGTCACCTTTAACCCGTGCCGAGGGAAATGCCCGCGTGCATGTTACATCACCTACGTGCTTACGCGCTAAGGGCCTTTATTCAGAATTCATGCAAACATGCTGTTTTTCACATGCCACACAACAACACACGGAAGACCACGCTCCTGCCCAGAAGGCCAATTGACTGCCCCCCAGATCCCCGAGAAGCCTCCCACGAGCAATCTGCTGCTGCCTGCCTGCTGCCACCGTGCCCTGCCATTTGGTGCCTGCACATCAGCCATCTGCAGGGGTCCAGTTGCTGTGACCACCCCTGCTGGAACAAAAGACTCCCGACTGGTGTTCCATCAATCCACAGCCCAGCCCCAGGACCCAGTTGACCACCCATACCTGCCTCGGGGGTTGCCATTTTGGGGAAAACATCATCAGAGACCACTGGCAACCCCCAGCCAGAGAGGTAGAGGGCTACCAGCTTCAGTGAAAAGGAAGTTGGTATCCTGGTGGAGAAAGTTCTGGGGCATTATAATGCCCTCTTCACACCATCGCACGCCGACAAGGAAGGACGGAGGAGGATCTGGACGGACATAGTGGGTGCCATCTACGCGGAGGGGGTGGCACCCTGCGACATCTAACATGTCCAGAAGTGCTGGGAGGATACAAGTGCAGGACCCTCAAGAAGGCCTGGCGCCCTTTAGATGCAGCGGGGTGCCGGGGCCAGTTTACCACCCAGCAGATGAGGGTCCTGGAGCGCATTTGCCCAGTGCTTCACCAGCAGATCCTCTGGATGCAGTCCCGTTTGGAGTCGAGCGTTAAGTGCCCATGCATTCCTGTTTAAAACAGTGCATGTTGCAGTGTGGTGGTAGTTAGCTACTTGGTTGTATGTGTGACATGGGTCATGTATGGATGTGTGTGTGCAGGGACATGATGGTGCTACATGGGAGTGCAGTCAGGCGTGACCCACATGGATGGTGTATGTGTCACAATGCATCATGCGGAGCAGTACCGATTGTACGCATGTATGCATGCCTGTGGCTGTACCTGGATATGTTTGGGGTATGAGAGATGGGTGCTGCTGTCATGGACATGCATGGTGTACATGTCTGTGAGTCTGAGTAGTGTGTGAGTGACTGGTAAACGCCATGGATGCATGACACATGTCCATGATGTGTTTATCCACTGATACAGCCTAGTCATCCTTGTATCCAGTGGATGGTTTGGTGCTTGTACTGGGGGGCTGGGGGGATTTGGGTTGGCATTAGGGCCATGGGTCTGTTTTGTTAGGACATGTTGTTTGGTGGTCCATGTGTCAGGGCCTGCTGGCAGGTGCCCGTCAATGGGGGCGGGTGGGGGACCAGGGGGACATGAGTCAGGGCCTGCTGGCAGGTGCCCGTCAATGGTGGGTGGGGTGGGGGACATGAGTCAGGGCCTGCTGGCAGGTGCCCGTCACTGGGGGTGGGGTGGGGGACATGAGTCAGGGCCTGCTGGCAGGTGCCTGTCAATGGTGGGTGGGGTGTGTGACATGAGTCGGGGCCTGCTGGCAGGTGTCTGTCAATGGGGGTGGGGTGGGGGACATGTGTCGGGGCTCCCAAGTGCATGGTGCCATGTGGCCTGCCTGCAGGGCATGGTATGGGGTGATGGGCTGCCTGCGGATCATGGACTGGGGTGAGGAGCTGCCTGCGGGGCATGGCCATGGGTGTGGGGTGGTCCCCTGGGTGATGGGCTACCCGCGGGGCATGGACTGGGGTGATAGGCAGCCTGCGGGGGAAGGGGAGGGTGGATGGGCTGCCTGCGCATATTCCGGGGGTGTGCGTGGACTTTCACATGCAATT
Source organism: Ambystoma mexicanum (assembly GCF_040938575.1). Taxonomy (NCBI): domain Eukaryota; kingdom Metazoa; phylum Chordata; class Amphibia; order Caudata; family Ambystomatidae; genus Ambystoma; species Ambystoma mexicanum. Next base: position 1,312,047,310 of record NC_090924.1, on the reverse strand, counting down.
GACCTGGCGCGAGCATGGTACGTTTATTCCGGGGTGCGCTGGGAGTTTTACACGCGATAGGCCTGGCACAAGCGGAGTATGTGTATTCCATAGGTGCGCGGGGAGTTTCACATGCTATTTCCCTAACGCGAGCGGGGTATGCGTATTCAGAGGGGTGCGCAGGGAGTTTCACACGCGATTTCACTGGCGCAAGTGGGGTATGTGTATTCTGGGGGTGCGCGGGGAGTTTCACATGCGATTTGACAGTGTGTGCCCTCCTGGGTGTGCCCCCCCCCCCTGCCCCGCAGGCAGCCCACACCACAGGGAATCACCCCACACCCCAGTCCATGCACCGCAGGCAGCCCATCACCCCTGGGCATGCCCCGCAGGCAGCCCATCACCCCAGTCCATGGCTCGCAGGCAGCCCATCACCCCAGCCCATGCCCCACAGGCAGCCCATCACCTCAGTCCATGCCCCGCAGGCAGCCCATCACCCCAGTCCATGCCCCGCAGGCAGCCCATCACCCCTGGGCATGCCCCGCAGGCAGCCCATCACTCCAGTCCATGGCCCGCAGGCAGCCTATCACCCCAGTCCATGCCCCACAGGCAGCCCATCACCCCAGTCCATGGCCCGCAGGCAGCCCATCAGCCCAGTCCATGCCCCGCAGGCAGCCCATCATGAAAGTCCATGCCCCGCAGGCAGCCCATCACCACAGTCCATGACCCGCAGGCAGCCCATCCACCCTCCTCATGCCCCACAGGCAGCCCACACCACAGGTGGGACTTTTTCCACACATTTTACTTGACGCAACATGGTACACGTTTTTGGATGGGTGCGCAGGGAGTTTTACAAGTGATTTCGCTGGCGCGAGTGGGGTACGCGTATTCCGAGGCGTGTGCAGGGAGTTTTCCATGCGATTTCGCTGGCGCGAGCGGGGTATGCGTATTCCGAGGGGTGCGCAGGGAGTTTTCCATACGTTTTCGTGGTTGGGGGGCTGTATGCTGGTCCACTGGCCTTTGCGCCATGTACCGGTTTTGGGCAATGTTTTTGGCGCACGGGGCGGGGTTTGGGCGTAACTGGCGCTGCTGCAGGGTCGCTGTGCCACTCTGCGCCACGGCTGGTTATGGATGTATGTATCCATGAATATGCTGTGTGCGAAAATGGGTTTTGGCGCACACGGCTAGTCCAGACTGCAGCACGCACACTGCGTGCACCAGCCGCGTGGGCCACTTGTGCGCTAAATTCTATGAATTACCCCCAGTGTCTCTTCAAATGTCACTGGGTGAAACATAATATACATTGCTTGCGTCAACCCACACCTGTTTTGCTTTCCTGCCATTTTTCTGTGAGCAGCGATATTTTTTTCCATTGTGGTTTTTTAAAGATATTTTTATTTGCAAACACATGTGCAAGCCGTTTTTTCTTTCAGTGTTCAAAAATTGTGTTTTCCATGACACATGATTCTTTGATTCCTCCTTTTGTGAAATAAACTCCTGCTTGTCCATTGATAATGACAGGTAGGCCCCTTTCCATATGGCACTTTAACTTTACATGAAACAAAAATAAAAGCCATGCTGTTTTCGTTTCAGTGTTTAAATGCCTGCCATTCATGTGAAAGGCAAAAGCAAATGCCAGGTCGTTTTTGTTGCAGGGTTTAAATGCCTGCCAGTCTGGTGAAAGGGATTCTGCTTGGGGCCTTTAAATGCACCCCACAAGACCATGTGCAAATCAGGCTTGGTCCCACCCCAAAAGGGGTAGGTCAGCCCAAACTGCTTGGTCACATCCCTTTTGCACAAGATCAAAAGCATGTAGCGCGTATCAAAACCATGCTGCCTAGTGTCAAAGATGCGCATGTTGCCCTTGAACTATCCTGCAGGCTTATAAGTCGAGTATGTAAGGATTTCCATGGGTCACTGTAAAGCAACTGTAGGGGGGTGTCTGTACTTCTGCTCTCTATCTGGTAGAGGAGAGGCACAGAGGACCCCAGTCAAGATTCTCTATTATTGGTACGTGGTCAAGCAATCAAGGTCTAGCTTCTCAGGAGGTAATGGAGGCTGGTTCTTAAGTACAGTGTAGTCCCCAAACACCCACAAAGGAAATTCCGCACACTGTACTAGTTAAAACACAGTCTTTATATAATTACTATTCAATATCATGAAAACTCACTTTGTACTCAGTTATCTATATTGGAAAATATACAGTTCTACGTGGTACCACAATTACTATTAGATCTCTTTAAAGTGCATCAACTGTATGGTTAAATGTCACACAAATCCGGTCGTAAAGGAAACCAACAATGGATATAAGAGGAAAGCAGTTGGTGAGAGCAATTGGCAGAATACTGGCCCCGTCACCTAGACACAGTTCTGTGTGGAAATCCCCCCACCTGGGCAACCTGTAGAATAAAGATATATCACAAGCCCAGTCCATATATTGTTCACAAGAGACTTTCCAATAGTTCTGCAACCCCAAAGTATCTGGTGTTGTAGCGTTCCTCGTCGGGGAATCGACGGCCGTTCTTAAGTGCCCTCCCTTTAAGGCAAGAGTCATGGGTCGTCGAATGTCCAACAGAGAACAGGGTGAACTACAGCAGTGAGCTGGCAGCTTCTTTCCTAGCGGTGCTCGTTGACGGGGAAGCGTAAATGTCCTGCAAGGAGGAGGCATGCGGGGCACCTCAGTGTCAATAATTCTGGACCGCAAAGAGATGGAAGAACTGTGGCCCAGCAAGAGTGTCGAGTCATCAGCGTCTCTGTGGTCTTTGGGTGGCGGGAAACCCACCGGCAGATACTCATTGGCGCGTCGCCGGCCTGGCCTTCTCGGTGGGATAAGGCGGGCGGCGGTGTAGACGAGAGCGTCCTTAGATCGAAAGTTCTTAGGCAACGGGAGCATGGCAGCTCTGGTCGGTGACGGCAGTCGTCGACGGTGGTGGACAACAGTCCGGGTGCTTCTCTTTGGGATTCCGCAGCAGTCCCCATCTCCGGTCGGCAGCCTGTCGTAGGTCTGCCTACCAGGGAGCTTTGGCAAAGATCAGTTGGTGCACGATGGTCCCTCATAGTTCGGGAAGAGGGCGCCTTACCAGGTCTTCTCTGGGTCAGTCCTTGGAGACACAGCAGCTTTCAGATTGGTGAAGAAGAGCAACAGCAATTCTTCTCTTCCAGCAGGGCTTCAAGGGCAAGCTTCAGTTTCACTCCAGTTACTCTTCATAGTTTGGACTTCAGCTGAACATTTCTGAACACGATTCCTAGCAGTGAGAGGTCCCCAGATATACTGTTTATCTCCCATTCATTCTGCAGGGTCACACTTCAGCAGCCAATCACTACGAAGGGCATTCAGCAGTCAGTCAGCCAATCAGGCACACAGTGCATTCAGGCCATTCTTCTCCATCCAGACACTCACAACACAGAATGTGGATTCGGACAAGTACCATGCCATTCAACACTACACACTGCATTCATACCAGTTTTGGGTAGGGCTGTCTCAGTCATTGTGTCAAGCACCAGATGCCAGACATCCACAACAAGAAGTGCATAATCGTCACACACTCCATTCACCCAGGTCCCACCCACAGGCGTACCCACAACATATGGTCGTTGGGAAGGCTCCAGCCAGTCTCGTCGGCACTTCCCCACACTACCATACATGGAACTTCCACCCAACAGCCAGTCAGGGGTAAGGGACAGAGTCAGGACCTCCCGGGACTTCTGGAAGATCAAGGTAACAGGCGATGGAAGGCAAGAGGCCACGGGGGCCATCTTGTCTCCATCAGTAATCTACCAATTCCACTGACAAGGCCTGGGCCTCCCAAAACGGAGCTGTCACCAGCCCATACCCTGCTCTGTGGGCCACACACAGGTGCCCAAAAATATACACTAGGGGCACAGGGTTGTACCCCCACCCATGGGTGCCATAAGGGTATCCCATGGGTCTGTACACCAAACCAAAAGAGAGAGCTGCACCGCCAGGAGTCCCACATGACTCAGGCGCAGAAAACATGACATAACACATTATAAAAACAGTAAAGGACAAGGACACGTTACTGGGCTGTGTTATCTGTGTATCAGTGAGGCTATGCCCTGATTGCGGGGTGTGTTTGAATTCGTTCACTGTCTGCAGGCTGTGCAGCTAGACAAATGTTTTTGTACCGAAGTGCACCAGGCAGAACATGGGGCTTGTGGGTACATGACCTGCAAACAGCTAATGAAGAAGTCAGGGCCACAAGATGTAAGTGAGGGGAGAGCAGTGGCAGGCTTGGTACAGTGGAGGGCAAGGGGTGTGAAGAATGGGTGGCAGGGCCACGCAGCTGACGGCCGGTGAAGGGGAAAACCCCACATAAGAACCAGGAGAAATTGGCGGGAACAAAAGTCCGGCATTGCAGGGGCGACCTTCACAGGCTGTAGAGCGCCAACTCTTTCTTTTAATTCTGGCATTCAGACCCTAATTAGTTTACATTCCCCTCTTTGTTGGTGCTCAGCAGGACAGAGCATGTTAACTGTGTGCAGTTCAGGACAGTGGGTTCATCTGGTTGCTGTTCATGTGTTCGTGGGTGCCTGTGCTTAGCTGTTCAGAAACATTAGTCTGTGATCAAGCAAAAGTAGGCCGGATGGAGGGGTGGAGGTTTAGGGATAAGAGAATGGCAAGTTAGTGTCTCATGGTGATTGCGATGATCTAGTTTAGAATCTATGTCTTGATTCCTGTGTGCACAGGTTTACCCCTCTGAGTACTGTCAAGTGCATTGGTGTAGCGTTCTGGAGGACTGGGTGTTGGTGGTGGTCTCAAGGTGCACCAGGCCCAATGGAACTCATAAGATAAAATCAACCTTGAGAAACGGCAGCAAATGGCAAGCTGACTCCAGAGAGTCATGAAATGCTGTAGAGTGGCCCTCCGGACAGTCCTGGAACTCTGGATTGGCAACCCTGCTTCTAAGAGTCATGTGATGCTGGAGAATGAGAGTTGTGCAATGCTGGATATTGGCAAACCCCCTTTTGAGGGTCATGCAATACTGCAGATTGGTGACTTCATGTGAGTTATGTAATGCTGGAAATTGTTGGCCCCCCTCTAGCGAGTCATGAAATGTTGGGTATGTTTACCTTCCTCCTGAGGGTTACCCAATGGCATTCAGTGCTGACCCTGCTCCAGAGAGTGGTGTAATGCTGGAGATTGGCGACCATCCTCCTGAAAGTCATGTAATGCTTGGGCTGATAGTGTGCTTTATAAATTCAAATAAATAAAAAAATAAATGCTGGTGATTTAGGATCCCACTCCTGAGAGTCCTGTAGTTCTGGAGATTACGGATCACCCAACCTCTAAAAGACAAGTAACAGACTTAACAGGCTTGCACTCTAAATAAAATACAGCTGCAGCCATTCCCAAATTCCATAGGGCATGCGCAGTTCCATCTGCTCCAAATACAATTTGAGCTGCACATTTTCCACTCGCCCAAACATAATTAAAAGGTATTTGTATTTGTATTTATTTTATTTATATAGCGCACCAGGCCTAGGGGCATCCGGGCGCATCTCTTAGGTACAACATGATGAAAGCAGACCTGGCGGTATAGACTGGTACAGCCAGGAAATCACTCTGGAAAGAGAGGCACTGGTAATTCCACCGCTGGCAATGCTAAACGTAGATGGTACTAGAAATGAAGCACGCCCATACACCACTGGACCAGAAAAGACACTCTGCCGATATAAGGAAACTTTACCGCTCAGTTACTAACAGTAGTGAAATTACTGATGGGGGAAAAGCAGTGTCACCATCACAGAAGATTAGGGGCCTGATTCATGGAATATTTAGTACTGTGCAAAGTGACTTTGCACTGGTGCAAATACCCTGATTCACATAGCGGAGCAAAGTGTATTTTTTCACAGAGCCGAGCAAAGTGTATTTTTGTTGTGCAAAGCACATTGCACTGCATACATTCACTTTACAATGCTCTGTGAATCAGGATGTGTGTGGGCAGTTTTGCACCGTGCTAAAAAATCCTTGAATCAGGCCCTATCACTTCTAAAAAAGGAGGTAATTAGAAGACCATATTCTGGTCTTCTAATTACCCCAATTTTTAGAATTCCTGGTTTAAAAAGGTATCTTAGAAACCATTTTACAAGTTAGCATCTGATGCAATGTAAATTTATTTATTTGGATTTGTAGAGCGCACTGCAGTCCAAAGTCATCGAGGCGCTATAAGAGGAACGTAAGAAGGCTTGATTCCAGTTTACATGAATTCTACCCATAGAAATAATCTTAGTACGAGGTACATGGTTGCAGATACAGAGGTCGATACGGTACAGGTTAGTTAGTTACAGCAACATAGGTATATACAGAATAAATACATACAGTGTCAAACAAAGAGCCTGGTTTTGATGGCCTTGCGAAAGGCTGCATGAGAGTCAATTAGCATGATAAGCGAGGGGAGGGCGTTCCAGAGGGTGGCAGCCATAGATGGGAAGCTTCTGCCACCAGCACAAGCTTTGTGTATTTTGGAAACGGGTATCATGTTAGAGTATGGCGTTCTGGCTGGCCTAGAAGCAAGGGGTTTGGAGATCCTTTGGACCAGGTATGTGGGGAGGGGGGGGCGTTATGGAGACACTTGTGCGTCAGGGCAAGGATTTTTAAAATGATCCTTTCCTTAACTGGCAGCCAGTGGACCTGCCTCCTGAGCCCTGAGATATGATCTCTGCGTGATACACCTGTGGCGGCCCTAAGGGCGTTATTTTGAGCAAGTTGCAATTTAGCAAGATTTTTGGCTGAAGTACCTACCAGAAGGGCATTACAGTAGTCCAGTCTGGATCCAATTATTGCCCTGCCGATGGTGAGACAGTTCTGTTGGGATAGGAATGGTCTCACTGCATTAATAAGTTTGGAGTGATATGCTGAGGAGGATGCTATGGCATTAACCTGCCTGTTCATGGTCAGGTTATGTTCCAAATACACACCCAAGGTCTTAGCTTGTGAAACAGTAATGGGGATATTGACAACTGTGAAGGAGCTGTATTGCTTGTCCAGCTTGCCCAGGGTAGACGGGAAGCCAATCAACAGAAGTTCAGTTTTCTCACTGTTGAGACGTTATGTTACGTGTTGTCACATTAAACACGTTATAATGGAGAAGTGAGTCTTGCCGTGGACTCAGAAATAAATATTTGTATTTACTGATGGTATTTTACCACTTTAATTACTTCCGGTGGTACATTGTTTTCATTAGTTGTTGTAAGGGGATTCAATTCAGCACTACAGCTAAGTTAACGCCTAGTCTAGAATACTGAATGAAAACCCTTATTGATATATCTTTATGTCCAGTTCATGCGTTCTGGATGACTACCCCTATATAACACCCCTCTCTTGGAATCCCCCTGACCCCACTGAGCCAAGAAGTAGTTCTGTTTTGCAAGTTTAAAAGGTTTATTTGATAATTCAAACAATAGATATATATCGCCCTTTATAGTAAATTAATAATTGAATATCACACTTAATCTGATATGATAAATATTAACAACGGAGAATCTGGCACTAACACGCTTCTCTATAATCAATAAGGAGTTGACATGAAATGGCTAAGGTAGCACACTGGTAAATAGGTACAGAAGTATAATGTGGTAGAGAATGCTTTATAAGGTTCAAGGAAATGCAAGGTTGAATGAATGAAATGCAGTATAGAAAACAACTTGATATGATTTCAGCAAAACAATGTAATCACTTTTCTCTGGCAACCCCCTCCCCCCTTTTATGCAATGCAAGGAAATGGAAGGAAAACACACAGTTCTCAGAAATGCAATCAAATGTGATTCAGTTCACCCCAGCAAGCTTAGACTACAGAAGTTTGAAAACACAGGCCCAAATTGCTTTGATATGTGCTGGCAATGAATTGAAAAGTATGCTAAAATACTTTTAATTCCCTTTCAGAGGTTCAGGGTGATTGGTATCTAGTTAATATTAGTCCAGGCTCACACTAGCAATGATGCAGGGATAGTTAGCAGGTTAAACGAATTTCTGGCAATGGAAGGCAAGCAGCAGCAGCTTTTTACACGTGAAGAAATTTGCAAATCGCGGCAAAATTCGCGGATGCGCCGAGCGCTATTACAGAGGAACCACAAGGACTATCTCTATCGTTTTGGGGTCCTAGGAAAGCCTAGGATCTCAGCTTCCAAATAAAAGTTACTGCAAGTCTCTAGCACAAACGGTTGCGGAGATATGAGCGATTGAATAAAGGTCGTTTTTCAGATTTGAAATTTTAAACGCACACTTTTTCAGCTTTAAAAATGATGGCAGGATAACACAATTGCTAAGCTGCAGTTCTACTTAGATAAAAATGGATTGAATTATATTATTTTAACTAGGAGATTGGTTCTGCACAGTTTTCTAGGTACTCACACTATATTCTTGAGTGAAATGGGCCTCATCACGGATCTGGTCAGGGTTTTAAATTCGCCTCTGGTCTCTGCACTTCACAGTGATCTGGGTCAGCTCTCTCTGGTTCTCTGGTCTGGGTCTCTAGTTCTGGATAGATTGAAGTCTCTAGTTTGGCTCTCTGGAGGTTTGATGGAGGTAAAGCATGTTTTTTTCCGGCAGAGCGTCCCGCTGCAGATGGAAGTGAAAAGTCCCTATCTGTCCTGTCTGTCTGCTTTTATGTGTTTAGAATGTGGGTGTGTTCTAGCATCACTGACCCTACCTCTCTCTCAGCTTCTAATTGGTCAAACTTCCATTTATCATTTGATTGGGGAATGAACTGTGAGTCAGAGGGATGTCATTTTACAGCCTGCAGAAAGTCCACTCCTCCTGTCAACTTACACACAAATCTAGATTTGAAACAAATACATATTTGCAGAGGTACATATTGTTTTAAAATCATATGCACCCATCATGCATTACAGGAGGTATCCCCTGTTCAAACTCTGCTCTTCCTGGGAGCTTGCATTCAGAAATGGCACATATTTCACTTTTTAACTGATTTTGCAATTTCTGACATTGACCCAACTTTACATACATGTGCGCAGGGAGTACGGACATTAACTGATGAAGTTTCAGATTTTTAACATGCATACATTTAGAGTTATCCCCACTTTTCCGCTGACACCCCCCTGAACATACCACCGGTTCTAAAAACCTCTTAAACTGTGGGCAGAAAAATCACAAGAATTATGGTATCATTTATAAAATTTTCACATGTCCGCTCTATGAGTTATTCATCTTTTTAAAGTTATGTTCTGGCTCCAAAGGGGTGTGGTTTACCCTCAGCACAAGGTTGAATTTCTGGTTTTTCCAGTTCTGCCAAGCCAGCTTGCTCTCACAGGCAGTGCTCCTCCCCTTTCCTCAGGAGGAAGCCACTTTTTACGACCATTTACGACTCCTGCCAATAAAACCTTTGCCTGAGCCAGGACAGGGCTTTGTTCACTTTCCTGCAGAGCACAGGTAATTCAATTATCAGATAGATGGCATATCCTTAGTGTGAGCAGCAAAAGGGCAGCTAGGCCTGGGAACACAGCTGTGACTCAAGTTTCACTCCTGATGGGGGTAGTTGCCAGGCAGAATTCAGTTCCTTAAGCCAGGTTTCAGATAAAATGTCACTTTTTGTTCCCCAGTTCCTGCATTCAAATAAAACTAAACATTTTTACATATGCAGCTAGAATGCTGATTCTAAGTGCAAAACTATGACATTTCAACAGTTACAAAGGCATGTGACACCAAACATAGGTCACTCATTTAATCTAAACATTTTCGATTTTAGTGTCTTTAAATCCAGTGCAACTTAAACTGCTGACTCCATAGCTCAGCCAGTTTTGTTATAAGCATTGTTCTGGGCTCTTCATTTCCCAGATTTTGTAGGCACACAAAACTCCATTCTACCAAATGTCTGCTGGTGTCCAGTGAGTTTTTAGATGTGTTGCAATGTTTAAAATAGACAGTTTGAGCCTGCCTTCAGAGAAACACAGGGTGGTTTTAAACTGCCGGCTTTTGGATAGTGGTGAGTACTGGTACTGCACAGTTTTGAGGTAGGGCTAGGATGCATGGGTAAATACATCCCACAAGCCCCCCTCTTGCGATGGCCATTCTATTTCACGAATGGGACTCGCAAGACCTGGGACGTTTCCTCATCTTCTTCCAATAGATGGCACAGTTCAGCATCTTCTTCTCCATCCGGTACTGATCGATCGGTTCTCCTCGCCGGTCCTGATGGGAAGATTGGGCGGTACCCCGGGCCCATTGGATCTTCGTTCCTGGTCTCCGGATCGCCCTCCTTGGCCCGTCTTCAGGTTTTCTTTCTCCTAGGACGACAAAGGAAGAGCGGCAATACCTACTCATAGACGTTTTTCCACCACTGTTGAGATAGTGGGGCAGCATATGCATTTCATCATAACGAAACATTACATTCTTATTTTGAAAAAAAAAACAGTATAACTAAGAGACAGTTTCATGCAAATCACAATATTTTAGAGACTAGATGTGGTATGTTTTATGGTTGGAACTGAATTAGTCTGATACAGTACCCGCTAGGATTCCAGAGGATTCCTCCAGTTGTTGCACAGTGTGCCTGGGATGGCAACATTTCAACTGGTTTATGTGGACCCACTTGTCTTCCCCCTCGGCCAAAGGACCTTTGGGCATGTGGATTTTGTAGGCCACAGGGGAGATTTTGTCTATGATTTCGAATGGTCCCTTCCATGTAGGCAAAAATTTGCGCTGCTTGGCCTGGTTCCTTTGGAAGTTGTATAGATAGACCCGGTCTCCCACCTGATATTCCTTCCTGGAAGTTTTCAGGTCGTAATGGGTCTTCATGCTATCAGCTGATCTTTCTAGATTCCGCTGAGCATAAGCAAAAGCATGTTGGAGGTGTTTCCTTAAATTCTCTACATACTCATGAGTAGTGGAGGCATTTATCAGTGTCTGCTCTTGAGTCCTATAGAGCAAATGCTGAGGAAGCACCATCTTGCGCCCAGTCATCAACTCAAATGGTGACATTTTGGTTGCAGATGAAGGGGTAGATCTGATGGCCATTAGGACCAGAGGTAATCGGATATCCCAACTTGGCCCAGAATCTGCCACAAACTTCTTTAATATGCTCACAATTGTCCGGTTATATCTCTCTACTGCCCCAGAAGAAGCTGGTCTATAAGCAATATGCAGCTTTCTCTTGACCCCCAGTATCTCCCACATCTTTGTCATTACTTCACTGGTGAAGTGGCTACCTCTGTCTGACTCAATCCTTTGAGGTAGACCAAAACGGGAAAAGATGTGGTTAATCATCAAGGCAGCTGCCGTTTCTGCCTTGCAGTTTGGGGCTGGGAGACATTCCACCCACTTGGTAAACAAGCATGTCACAGTCAACATGTACTTATTCCCCCTAGCCGAGCGAATCACAGGGCCTACAAAGTCGATTTGTAAATCTGACCATGGCAGTGTCATTCCCCTCTTCTGTAAAGGCGCCCGGTGCGTGAGGGATGATGGCTGAAATTGTGCACACCCAAGACACCCCTTCAAGTATTGGTCGAGGTCCTGCCCCATGTGTGGCCAGTATGCAACCTCTCTTAAGATTTCCAATGTTGTGTGAAACCCCCTATGACCGGCAGTGGCCGCATCATGGGCGTGACTTAACATCAGGCTTTGGAATGAGGTAGGAACCACCCACTGGTCGTGGCCAGCTTTGGATTTCCTTACCAACAAACCGTCTTGGATCCGGAACATTTTTGGACATTTCATCAACACTCTTAGGTCCTCTTTCCCAATATAATCGGTATCCGTCAGGGGAAAGTTCTCAGGGTCCTCCAGGTGCTGGTAAAATTTACCAATTATTGGATCCCCCTTCTGAGCAGTAATCAAATCAGCATCAGGGGTCTCCTTACTCCATTGTGCAATTGAAAGGTCGTTGTGAGCATTTGTCTGGGACCTAGTGATAGCAGTGACCTGGATTTCCCCCAATAGGGACTCAATCTCAATTAGATCCCCTTGGATGGCCCCGGTTTTGGCCAGCTGATCAGCTAAGTCATTTCCAGTTTTGTCTGGTCCCTCTACTTTGGAATGACCCTTGATCTTTTTCCAATAGATGGTCATCTCATTCGAGGTGACCAAATCATCAATGTTTTGGATCAACTTCCCATGTTTCAAGGGTTTGTGGTTAGCACATAACATGCCTCTGGTTTTCCAATTAACCAGGTGCTCCACGAACCCGTTCCGTACATAATCCGAATCTGTGATTATGACCAGTTCGTGGAGTTGATGCTGGACAGCAGTGAGGATGGCCTGATGCACAGCCATCAATTCTGCCACCTGACTACTTCGGGGACCAATTTTGTATCCAGCGGAGGGTTCTGGGGACTCATTCACCCATGCATTCCCTACGCCAGCCACCAGTTCTTTCTCCCCGTTGTTGTCAACATGGTAAGAGCATCCATCCACATACACAGTGGGCATTCCCTCACACTTGTCTTCTTCAAAGACTTTGTGGGGGGAATTAAGGTATGCCTCCATGTTGTCCTTTATTTTTAGACTTTCGTCCTCGAGACAGTTTTCTCTGGCACAATCATGCAAGTCAGCCAGACCTTGCGCGAGGGGACTCTTCTTGTTTTGGCCATATCGGACCTCCACAGGAAAGCCCTGCATTGACAGAATCCAGGAAGTAATTCGGGAGTTACTCACATTTCCGGCCCGGATTCTGTCACTTTGGAGATATTGCAGAGGCTGGTGTGGAGTCTCCACTATGATGTGTTCCCCCTGTATAAACGGGCGGTAATTCTTCAATGCCCACACCGTTGCCAGGAGTGCCTTCTCACAATCGTTGAATTTTTCCTCCACAGAGGATAAAGTTTTGCTCGCATAGGAGATTACTTTATTGACCTTGTCATTCTTTTGGTATAATACTGCCGTCAAGCACGTATTAGAGAACCCCGTCTCCAGGAAGAACTCCTTGTTTCTGACAGGGTAAGCTAGGCAAGGCGCTTGTGAGAGGCTTCTTTTGAGTTGTTTTACTGCCTCGGCTTGTTCTGGACCCCATTCCCACTTGACCCCCCCCTTCAGGAGATGAATCAAGGGTCTGGTGATCTCTGCGTAGCCCTCAATGAACGTTCTGCTGTAATTAGTCAGTCCAAGGAGGCTCCTTAGTTCCCGCAGAGTTGTGGGGTCTTTCAGTTTCTGAAGTGCTTCCACTTTCTTTTCCTGGGGACAAAGACCCTGAGGAGTAATCTCATGCCCCAAGAAGTTAACACGGGTTTTACACCACTGTGCTTTCTGAAAGGAAAGTTTTGCTCCGGCGGCCCTCAACTGTGTCAGAACATAACGGATCTCCGCTATGTGTTCCTCAACAGTTGAGCTTTTGATGAGGACATCATCTACATAAGCCAGGTTACCCCTTGCACCCAAGTCGGGCATGGCCTTGTGTAGAAAAATGTTGAATTCATTGCCGGAGTTGAGGTATCCGAAGGGAGTCCGGGTCCATGTGTACTGCTGGCCCCCAAAGGTAAAAGCCAGCTTGTATTGGTCCTCCCTACTGACAGGCACAGTCCAGTATCCATTGGTCAGGTCTATTGCAGTGAATACCTGTGACCCCTGGATCTGGGCCAGCCCTTGGTCAATGTAGGGCAGAGGCCATCGGGAAGTATGGACCCGTTTGTTGAGCTCCCTGAGGTCGGCGCAGAGTCTCCACTGGCCGTTTGGCTTCAATATCCCCAGCACCAGATTATTGAAGGTGCTGTGGACTGGACGGATTATTCCCCGGGACTCAAGGTTCTTAATTATTTCAGTAAGGGACTCCATTGATGCGAGAGGCAAGCGATATTGCTTCACAAACACAGGAGTCATGCCAGGGTCCGTGGGGATTGTTGTTGTGTGGATGTCAGTGCGACCACAGTCATATGAGTCTACCGCAAAGAGATCTTGGAAATCCAAGAAAACTTGTTTCAACTTTTGTTTTTGTTCCAGAGTCACACAGGCATCAGCTAGGTTGACTCTCTCTTCCACCATCTGCCTGAAGCCTGGAAAGACTTCTGGTTTGGCCCAGCTGGGTGGAGAAGTCCCTGGTCAGAGTGCTGATTTGGCCTGGAGGCTTCAGGTGGGAAAGGCAGCCCTCATGGACCTGGAAAATCACCTCATCCCTCCTGAAGTCACAAGTCACATCTTCCTTACCATAGGGGCAAGAAGTGTACACCAGGAAGTTCCCCCCATGCCGGGTAAAAATCCTGTCTGGTGTTGTATTGTCATCACTGTCACTGTCAAAACAGTCCTTGGGGATTGGTCCTAACAGTTCATTTACTAAGTCGATGGAAAAATGTCGGTCATCAACCGCCATTCCAATAATGGTGCCTGCGGCTAGAGTAATACTCTTTAAGTCGCTGTTATCCACCTCTATCGGAATGGTGTCATGTTCTATGTTGACTAATGGTGTCCCTTGCTGTTGGAGAGAAGCATTTAGATGTATGTAAGCATCAGGGTTTTTCAACTCTTGTCCCCTTTTAACTTTCACTTCCAGGGAGAATTGTCGGGTCCTTTCTGGGATGGTGACTTCCTCTTTAACCTGAATTTCAACTGCATAAGGTAGCAATTGAGCTGCCCTAAATGCTTTTTCTGGATCATCAAAGCCCATGGGATTATCCGCTAATTGGGACCAAGCTTTGAAGTTTATTAGGTCCAAACTAATGGCAAAGCGATTGAGAATGTCACTGCCTAAGTAAAAGGCGGCAGGGACGTCTCGCACGACCCAACAATTGTGGACTATGCTCTTGTTGCCAATGGAGATTTTGAGCATACACCTGCTTGGCAGGAGATGTTTGGAATTAGGTGCTTCCAGGTCCATCTCCCATTTGTCTATCAGTTTGAAGGTGGGAATGGCTGGATCTTTTGGAAGTTGGCGAAACATGGCTTCGCTGATGAAGCTCTTACCGTTGTTCACACACACTCGAGCGAGAACAGAGTCCTTCCCATCATTTAACTGAACAGGGATGAACAACTGCTCTCCAATTTGCTGAATATCAGCCAGGCTTTGAGCTGATTTCACATCTTTCTGGACTATAGGAGTGGGAGTTTCAGATTGTGGATTGGTATAGAATTTCAGAGTGTTTCCTTCCAGCGTGGAATACCACTTTAGACTGGAAGGAAGGTTGATTTTCAGAAATAGAGAGGACCCCCCATCACCAGTCTGTTGTCCTACTGCTATTACTGTCACGTCTGGAATTTGGTTATTCTGGAAGTGAAATTCTACTTGGTCAGATTTTTGTTCAACCATGTGGCAGGTGCCGTTTAAACTAACATGGTTGACACTCTGTTTTAATTTTATTGGTCGGCTAGTCTGGGTCCAGAGGACCTTGTTTACACAATCTATTAGGGGTGACAACCTTCTCAGGAGGTCATTTCCTAGTAAACAAGGGGTGCCCTCTGGGGTCACAACTATGACCGGGTGTTTCAACTTATGTCGCCCAATTTTAATGTCCAAATCTGCCGTCCCCTCGACGGGAATTTCCTTCCCGTCAAAGTTCTGCAGTTGTCCAGGAAGAGAGGTGAGAGGAATTTGGTAATTCTCTCCCCTTCCTGCATTCAGTTCATCAAAGGCCCTTCTGGACAGAAGGGTAGCTTGAGATCCAGTGTCCACCAGTGCCGAGATTGTACCCTGCCCCTGTACTTGTACCGGGGCATAATATCTTCCCTCCTTCTCCTCAAGGGGGCACAGATAATGTACATTTTTGGACAACTGGTGGGCTAATTTTCTGGTTTTGGACATCGCGAGAGAAGAATTTTGGGCAGAATTCTGTGGAGAGCCTTGGGAATCTGAAAGAAAAATTTGGCAACTGGAGATCAGAGCCATTGTGGGTTCCCCTGGTTCCGGTTCTGGGCCGCCCCCCCCTTTTTGGAGGCAGTCACCAGGATGGGTTTGAACCAGGGGATTTTCTTGCTGTTGGTTCTGGGATGAGATGGTGGGCGGCGGTAGCTCAGTCTCCACATCTCCCCAGTCTGGATTTGCATCCCTAGGGACCCATTTTTCTTTGGGAGGAGTTCCCCCCTCTCTGAAGGAGAAGATCCTTTTCCCAGGATCCTCTGAGGATCCCTCTCCCTCAAATTGGAAGATCTGTACCTCCTCCTCAAACTGAGTCTGTTTGGGTCTTTTGTTTCTCCTACCCCCCCTCTGCTCCTTAGGAGGCAGACTTTCAGGGGCAAGAGATTTTGTTTCCGGTTCCTGGGTTTCCAGGGGCTGTTTACAAGTGAGGAAGGAAGATTCCTCCAAGGCTTTACACCCCCCTTCCCTTTGTGCCTCCTCCCTGGGAACCGGTGAGTTATCGGGGTGCTGCCCCCGTCATTGTTCTGGAGCACCAGGTCCAGAGTTGGGTACGTTCTGCGCCGGCGTGCCGATCTGAGGGTTCTGCTGAGCCCTCAGTATGTGACCCATATCCCGCGCCATGTTTTGAACCTGGCGCTCTAACTGGGAAACCCGCTCAGGCTGATACGGGACCCTGTTTTCTCCCCTGGGCTGATCCCGGGAAGGGTAGCTGTCCCTCCTCTGGTAATACCCCGGGTTGGGAAGATTTGGGTACCCCTCCACCCTTGGCCTCCCCTCTCCCGGATTCAGTGGTCTGGGCTCAGGGAATTGGGGAAAGAAGGATGGATGGTTTTGGGGCTGAAAGTCGGGTGGATATCTGGGGAAAAAGTTCTGCCCAGGGTTTGGTAAATTTCTGCCCTCCTGTGGGAAGTTTGGAGGGAAGTTCCCTGGGTTAGGTGCTTGGCTGGATCCCCCCCCTTGGGCTGGAGGAGTCCACACATAACCCAGGATGGGTCTGTTACCTTTGTAGCGAGGACTTACGTAGTCAGGAGAGCGAGGGACCCCATTTGTGGGGCTGCCTCCCTGGCTCCCTGTCTGTGACTGACCCGAGGACCTCCTGGGCCTAGCATTATTAGGTGCAGGTGGGTTTTTAGGCCCCCCCATCTCCAAATCCAAAACGGGGGTGACCTTTACCTCTGCCACCTTGGCAGCAGCAGGGGTGCTGTTGGCTTTGGGGTTTTTCTGGGCATTACTTTTGCTATCTATCGGTTTCTGCACCTCATAGATCCGGGTAGCCTGTTCAATGACCCAATCTAAGGATCTTTTCTCGTGAAAATCCCTCACGAGCTGGGTCATGATGTATTTGGGCAAGGCATGGAAAAACGTATTTATGAACTCTCTACTATCTGTGCGCACCCTTCTTGTGGTCTGTGCAAAAGCACGCTTTAACTCCTGCACAAATTCTTGTGGGGCCTGATCCTCCCCACATTGCAAATTGTAGGCTGCCTTGCGAGCCTCTTGAGGATTTCTGTGAACAGAAAAATGTTTCAGGATGGCCGCCTTATATGTGGACCATCTTAAATGATTTTGGTCCTCCAGCCCCGCAAAGAAACTGGAGTATTCCGGGGAGAATGTCCACTTTACATATTGAATACAGCTTTGGCTGTCCTTCAAATGGAAAGTCTCCATCATTTGTTCAAACAACTCTAAGTGCTCCCAAACAGAATACTTAGCGTTCTTATGGTAAGGCGTGATGACGCTCCTGATCGCCTTAATCTGCTTTAAGGGGTCCTTAAGCAAGGCCCTTTTTGCCTTATTGGCCTTTTTGGTTCGGGTAACCCTTGTCCATTCATCCTCGGACTCAGAGGCACTGCTCCCAGAGGTTCCCGTCTGATCTTCCAGGTTTTCCCGGATTCTGCGAGCCTGGGAATGGCTGGCAGAATGTGGGGACCTGGTCTCCTGTGTCCTGCGCAGTTCAGAGGAGTCTTCAGATTCCTCCTTGCTGCCAGGATTTGATGGGTACCCCCTCCACTGACCTAACTGGGCAGAGGTTTTCAGGATGCCCTTAATGGGCCTACTCTCCTGGGGTTCCCCACTGAACTGTACTGTACTTGGGTGCCCATACCCGGATGCCCACCCCTCCATTCCTGAGTGGTACTGGCCTATGAGCCCCATACTTTTAGCTGGATAGTAATCTGCCATCCCTGTGGCCCTGTGCTCATGTGCACCAGGGGACATGGGGGTGGCAGAGTCCAGGGACTGAGAGGTATGAGGGCCTCTGGTACTAGGGCTCCTGAGGTTATGCTCCGGAGTTTCCATTTCCCAGCGAAGCTCATCTCTATCCGCCCCTGCTCCCTGTTGCAATGCAAGAGCCTGCATTTGTGCCTTCAGTTCCTCTGTTAAGGCCTTACTCGCCTCTATCAGTTTCTCCTGCATCGCTACCTGTTGCTGGAGCCTATCATTGTGTTGACAGAGGGCCTCATTCTCCCTCTGTGCTTCCTGGTTGGTCCTGGAGAACTGGGCCAGTCTTTGCTGCAGGAGGTTTACCTCCTGGGCAATGTCCCTATTGGCCTGCTCCTTTCTTGCTAGAGCATCTTCCACCCTTCTGGTGTGCTCTACCAAGTTCTGGTTTTCTTTTTGGAGATCACCCAGCCCCTGGAGGGCCAGGTGATTTTCTTCAATTTCCTTTTTTAAGTGGCAGACTTCCTGGCCTATGGCGTCTCTTTCCTGACTAAGAGCCTGCATTTGTGCCGCCAGGTCGTCCCTTTGCCGTTGAAGGGCACCAGCTTTTTGGCGCTCCTCATCAAACTCTGCCTGGGTATCCAGGTCTTTCAGAATCAGTTTATTGCTCTCCTCTTTCTCTCTGTCTAGTTGGATTTGCAGGGTGGCTACCTGCTCTGTGCATGCCCTGTTGAAATTGATCTGTTGCTCCAGCTTTTTCTGGTTCTGCAGTAAGGAGTCCAAACTGTCTTGGTGCTCCTTCTGCAGGGCCAGAAATCGGGTATCCTGGTCTGTCTTTTCCTGTTGTAGGATGCCCATATCCTCTTTTATTTTAATGATATATTGCCTACTATCATTTTCTGCCTCCTGGCTCCTCTGCAGCCTCTGCTCAGAAGAGTCCAGATCAGATTGGGCCTTCTGTAATGCCATCTGTTGCCTATTTGCCAGATTTTGGCTTTCAGCACATCTATCCTGCATGTCTCCCATATATAGGTACAGGTATGCTGCTATCCTGGCAATCTTATTGTGTTCCTCTTTGGCTTTAGGAGCCATATATAGTTCACTCAGGGCCACATGTAAGGGACCCTGATCTCTATATATATCTGACCCTGTTTCAGTGACCTGTTGTGTGATGGCCTGCAACCACACATCCTGGCCCTGTTCGGTCCATTCACCTCTCACAAATAGCTTATGCAAGAGGTGCTCTCTGGCTATTTTCATGTCTACTAAGGTCGTCATTCTAGAGATTGGTCTCTGTCCTGACTTACAGAAGTTTGTATTTTATTTTTGCAGAACAGAACTTTTCTTGGAGTGTCCCTTTTGAGGAATGCTTCACAGCGTAATGCAGCGTGGTGATCCGACTGGATGTATGTATCCCGTCAGTTAGCACACTGTATTAAGCTGCACAAGTGGTATTCTAACCCAAACGTCCGGCCCGAGCCCCCAATTTGTAAGGGGATTCAATTCAGCACTACAGCTAAGTTAACGCCTAGTCTAGAATACTGAATGAAAACCCTTATTGATATATCTTTATGTCCAGTTCATGCGTTCTGGATGACTACCCCTATATAACACCCCTCTCTTGGAATCCCCCTGACCCCACTGAGCCAAGAAGTAGTTCTGTTTTGCAAGTTTAAAAGGTTTATTTGATAATTCAAACAATAGATATATATCACCCTTTATAGTAAATTAATAATTGAATATCACACTTAATCTGATATGATAAATATTAACAACGGAGAATCTGGCACTAACACGCTTCTCTATAATCAATAAGGAGTTGACATGAAATGGATAAGGTAGCACACTGGTAAATAGGTACAGAAGTATAATGTGGTAGAGAATGCTTTATAAGGTTCAAGGAAATGCAAGGTTGAATGAATGAAATGCAGTATAGAAAACAACTTGATATGATTTCAGCAAAACAATGTAATCACTTTTCTCTGGCAACCCCCTCCCCCCTTTTATGCAATGCAAGGAAATGGAAGGAAAACACACAGTTCTCAGAAATGCAATCAAATGTGATTCAGTTCACCCCAGCAAGCTTAGACTACAGAAGTTTGAAAACACAGGCCCAAATTGCTTTGATATGTGCTGGCAATGAATTGAAAAGTATGCTAAAATACTTTTAATTCCCTTTCAGAGGTTCAGGGTGATTGGTATCTAGTTAATATTAGTCCAGGCTCACACTAGCAATGATGCAGGGATAGTTAGCAGGTTAAACGAATTTCTGGCAATGGAAGGCAAGCAGCAGCAGCTTTTTACACGTGAAGAAATTTGCAAATCGCGGCAAAATTCGCGGATGCGCCGAGCGCTATTACAGAGGAACCACAAGGACTATCTCTATCGTTTTGGGGTCCTAGGAAAGCCTAGGATCTCAGCTTCCAAATAAAAGTTACTGCAAGTCTCTAGCACAAACGGTTGCGGAGATATGAGCGATTGAATAAAGGTCGTTTTTCAGATTTGAAATTTTAAACGCACACTTTTTCAGCTTTAAAAATTATGGCAGGATAACACAATTGCTAAGCTGCAGTTCTACTTAGATAAAAATGGATTGAATTATATTATTTTAACTAGGAGATTGGTTCTGCACAGTTTTCTAGGTACTCACACTATATTCTTGAGTGAAATGGGCCTCATCACGGATCTGGTCAGGGTTTTAAATTCGCCTCTGGTCTCTGCACTTCACAGTGATCTGGGTCAGCACTCTCTGGTTCTCTGGTCTGGGTCTCTAGTTCTGGATAGATTGAAGTCTCTAGTTTGGCTCTCTGGAGGTTTGATGGAGGTAAAGCATGGATTTTTCCGGCAGAGCGTCCCGCTGCAGATGGAAGTGAAAAGTCCCTATCTGTCCTGTCTGTCTGCTTTTATGTGTTTAGAATGTGGGTGTGTTCTAGCATCACTGACCCTACCTCTCTCTCAGCTTCTAATTGGTCAAACTTCAATTTATCATTTGATTGGGGAATGAACTGTGAGTCAGAGGGATGTCATTTTACAGCCTGCAGAAAATCCACTCCTCCTGTCAACTTACACACAAATCTAGATTTGAAACAAATACATATTTGCAGAGGTACATATTGTTTTAAAATCATATGCACCCATCATGCATTACAGGAGGTATCCCCTGTTCAAACTCTGCTCTTCCTGGGAGCTTGCATTCAGAAATGGCACATATTTCACTTTTTAACTGATTTTGCAATTTCTGACATTGACCCAACTTTACATACATGTGCGCAGGGAGTACGGACATTAACTGATGAAGTTTCAGATTTTTAACATGCATACATTTAGAGTTATCCCCACTTTTCCGCTGACACCCCCCTGAACATACCACCGGTTCTAAAAACCTCTTAAACTGTGGGCAGAAAAATCACAAGAATTATGGTATCATTTATAAAATTTTCACATGTCCGCTCTATGAGTTATTCATCTTTTTAAAGTTATGTTCTGGCTCCAAAGGGGTGTGGTTTACCCTCAGCACAAGGTTGAATTTCTGGTTTTTCCAGTTCTGCCAAGCCAGCTTGCTCTCACAGGCAGTGCTCCTCCCCTTTCCTCAGGAGGAAGCCACTTTTTACGACCATTTACGACTCCTGCCAATAAAACCTTTGCCTGAGCCAGGACAGGGCTTTGTTCACTTTCCTGCAGAGCATAGGTAATTCAATTATCAGATAGATGGCATATCCTTAGTGTGAGCAGCAAAAGGGCAGCTAGGCCTGGGAACACAGCTGTGACTCAAGTTTCACTCCTGATGGGGGTAGTTGCCAGGCAGAATTCAGTTCCTTAAGCCAGGTTTCAGATAAAATGTCACTTTTTGTTCCCCAGTTCCTGCATTCAAATAAAACTAAACATTTTTACATATGCAGCTAGAATGCTGATTCTAAGTGCAAAACTATGACATTTCAACAGTTACAAAGGCATGTGACACCAAACATAGGTCACTCATTTAATCTAAACATTTTCGATTTTAGTGTCTTTAAATCCAGTGCAACTTAAACTGCTGACTCCATAGCTCAGCCAGTTTTGTTATAAGCATTGTTCTGGGCTCTTCATTTCCCAGATTTTGTAGGCACACAAAACTCCATTCTACCAAATGTCTGCTGGTGTCCAGTGAGTTTTTAGATGTGTTGCAATGTTTAAAATAGACAGTTTGAGCCTGCCTTCAGAGAAACACAGGGTGGTTTTAAACTGCCGGCTTTTGGATAGTGGTGAGTACTGGTACTGCACAGTTTTGAGGTAGGGCTAGGATGCATGGGTAAATACATCCCACATTGTATTGATGTTGTTGCAGAAACGTTCGCAAAGTATACATTTTGTCAGCTGTATTTTCATCACCAGAGGTAATTGAAACATTCAGTATTTAAGTTGGTGTACAACAATGTACATTTTAACATCCCTTATCAGTGGCGGGGCATGTCTGGGGAAGTGCAGTATTTTAACAAAGCTGTCAGTGGGCCTCATTACGAGGTCGGTGGTAAGGGGTTAACCGCAACGGTAAGGGTGCCGTTACCGATAACCCCTTACCGCCGCATTACGAGGTCCCTTAGCGGGTACCGCTAAGAGCGCCTGGTTGTACCAGGCGCTCTTAGAGGGAGCCGCTAAGGGACCGGGCAGCTAATAATGGGCCCATTATTGGCTCCATCCCCATTCTCATTGAGCCCTATGCGGGCTCGAATGGGAATGGGGAATAGTTCTCAGAATGGGGACTTGCCGGGTCCTCCAAAGTTGAAATGACCCGGTAAGTCCCTATTCCGAGAACCTGGACCTGGAACGCAGTAAGGGGGTAGCCATGGTGCTAGTAGCACCATGGCTACCTCCAACCTCGTAATGAGGCCCAGTGTTTTCTGAAAGCGGCACCCATAAATGAAACACTACTTGCAATCAGTGGAGGCTGCTGAAATGTTTAACTGGAGTGGCGTAAATATTTGTCCCTAATGAAGCCAGGCAACTGAGCATAGGGGGTTCAGTGGGGTCCGTTCTTCCCCATAGACTTATTTTTAAATACTTGGTAAAAATCATGCATTTTAGAGCACACTTTTTTAGAAAAATTGGGTAAAAAGCAAAACAGTTTCCAATTGGGTTTTGTAGGGTAACTCATGAAAACAATCCAATAGATGCAAGTCACCAACAGTGCCCAGGAGCATTTCTCCAACACATTTTCATGATGCCTTTTCCTACAATATGAGCCAGTATAGAACATTTTCACACTGGCTGTGCCCATACATTTCCATGCTGACTGCAGAGTCATCATATGGGAGTCGCGAGAGGTCCTCCTTGGTACTCCTGTGGTCTTCCTTGCTACACCTGAATTTTTTTATTATTTTTTTTTAACAAATTGAAGCTCCTGGGCTGTGGCCAGTGCCATGTAGCTCTTTGTTTCTTGAGTGGCTGGCTTTCACGTTCAGGCGTCTTAAAAAAAGCCACTGAGTTTCACAAGTGTAACACTTTGAGCAGGGACCCTAAATATGAAAGAATATGAATAACAAATACTTTGTCTTTGTGGAATTCTATACAATTATTGCTAGACTCACTAAACGTTTATTTCAGGCACACTTCAGGGGGTGAGTCACTGATTTAGTCTTTTCTTTAACACCTCAATTCACAATGCAGACAAAATCCTCCAAAAAAGCATTTAGAGGGAGAATAGGCATCCATTTCAACTATGTATGTTGCTTTTCGCAAGTTGAAGTTTTAGCATGCTTTTTCTGCTATTGTCTTTGTTACGATCATCACAAGACAACATTCCATCTCGGTGTCCTCGGACACTTGACAAAATCCTTGTGCCTAAAAGCTTGTGTGCAGTGTAGAAATGTTTGACCATAGGGCATAGAGTGGCTCTTTATTTCTTTTGTGCCACAATTAATGCTTATTGTAATGTGTCTTTCCTATCTCCATGGCCTGCTGTTCAGGATGTTTGTTTGCATGTAGGAGGTAATGAGTGCCCAGAGAACGGGATGCTGTGTGAGTGTGCTGCTTTTCCTGCGCTACTCTAAATTCTTTATAACACAGTTATGAACCCTCCTGGTATCTTTTTTTCCAAACTCTGAAGCCTGAAAACTAGATCCATGCAGGCTTGACATTTTGCCAACTTTGCAGCAGACCTGCAGATGAACAGGCCTGCAGTTATTTCTCAGTCACCAGCTTAATGGTATCCTCTATAGAGTGAAATTAGTTTTTTTCTGACTTGCTCATTTTACCATAGTTGGTAAGCTCGCTATTGCCCATAAGAAAGCTCAGGGGGTTGAGCACTTACTCCTGCAATGTTTGTGTGATCTGCAGGTTGCAGGTTCGAATCCTGGGAAAGCCAACTCAGCATTTCATTTTTCTGAGGTTTATAAAGAGTACCAAAACAGGTTGTGTGATATTGTGTGTATATTGTTCTATATAAAGCGCTTAAGTGCAAGTGCTATATAATAACAAACCATTATCATTTGGCCTTGGACATCTGCTTGCATTCACAATAATTTGCTAATATTGGCCTATACACACTGATATTAACGATACATTTGGTGATCCATTCTTGTATGAAATGTATATAACATTACAGTGATATTGTAACCATATTTTTCAGAGTGTACACAAGAGCAATGCTATGTGATGCCACTTCCTGTATTGTCAAGAGCTGAAAGGTCGTGTTCCATAATTTCCTGTGATGTCACTTCGTGTGATGCCTGCAGAGGTCAAGGGTTGTGTGATGTCACTTCCGCAACCCTTAGCATTTTGGTGAAATGACATCTCTGGCTGACTGCAACATTTTACCCTATTGTTCCTAGATAAGAACATATTCATGTTTGCTTTCTGCGTAATGCCAGTAATATTACTATAAGAAAACATGTCCATGTTTGTTCTGCCAATATATGGTAGTTTCCCCACATAAGAACATAGTCTAGTTGGCTTTACCATTGAAAATGCATGCCGATTACACTCGGGGGGGGCGTGGCGAAGCGCCGAAGAAGATGGGCACTCGAGTGAGCCGCTCCGCCTCACCTCAAAATATAAAGCATCAAGTGACTTCTGTTAACATTTTATTTTTTTACTACTTACTTAACCTTGCGTTCTGCCAACGGTCCGTGCTGTAGGCAAGCCTCCGGTGCTGGTCCTGTCCTTGGGAAACGTATTGTCTCCGGGCGCGGAGCTCTGGAGTCGGCCCCGTGTATGGCGCTGAGTGCGCGCCGCCACTCATGAGGAGAGTTGCGGCATTGCATTCCAGGTGACGCGCCGGCTTTGGGAGGACGCAAAGCGACAGAAGGAATTCGCCTCCGGTGCCACCTGTGGCCACAAGAATACAGCAGCCTAAAAAAAATGAATTATAATATAGATAACAAAGAACGGATTAAGAGGAGTTATAAGCCTGCTCCTCCATAATAAAGAGCAAGAGTGGAAGTGAGAAGAGGAGGGGCAGGAGAAAAGGAGAAAAGGAGAAAGGAAGGAAGATGTAAAGGAAGGTGAGAGGAAGGAAAAGGGAGCAAGAAGTGGACACTGAGATAAGAGAGGGGAAGGAAAAGAAGAAAAGTTAAGAAGGTGAGAGGTGCGAGGGGGAAGGGCAGTGGAGAAGAGGAAAGAGAGCTAGAACTAACTGAGTGAGAGGAAAGAGGGAGGGAAGGGTAGAGAAAAAAAAAGAGGTGCAGTCAAATAAAATTAAAGATTACATAGGCTGAAAATATTCCCAAAGCCTTTTAAAGCCAGCAGTACAAACATTACCCTCTCTCAGTGTTTTTGCTGATGCGGTCTAGTAAGTGGAGCAAAGATCATCAACTCATACAACGCAAATAATATATATCAATATGCTGCTTTTGCCGTCCGCTCTCTCTTTGAGTGCATCCAAAAATGTATATAGCCTTGGACATTAGCTCCTAACCCCTCCGCTTCATCACAGGCTACATAAGTGCTGTCATCTTTGTACTACAGCCTCAACGCTATATCTGTTGGCTCCGCTTCTTGCATCCTACTACATCAACCTAATCTCAACTAGCTAAGGTGGTGGGAAAGATTAGATTTACACCTCCCCATTCCACTTTAGTGATATTACCATACTCTTTATTACCCGTGATTTGCTCCTTATTATTCTCTGTCAGGTCATTTCGACCCCTTATTGTTTAAGGTTTACAGAATATATAATATGGAAGTAATAATTGCAGATTGCGAGAAGCTATAGAACATAAAATAGACGCGACTATAACTCAAAGGGGCGTACAACCACTGTCAGCAAATCTAACACAGAATTGACCTATCTGATTCTATGAATAGATATCTTTCTGAACTCTGCACTTTTAATACTCTAACAACAATCATCAAAATGGCTACCAATAAAGCGAATCAAATAAGTACATCCATAGTAAAAGAATACACTGCCTCCACAACGAATCTCAATAGACCCAAAAGTGACTCACCACCTCCACTTAGTATCTCTGATCCCACCATTGAAACTATTCTTGTGGAAATAAGAGCTTTGAAGCCATTTATCGAGACTACAAATATAAAACTGCAACAACTAGATGAAAGATGGCTGGGATTTTAAAACAGAATGGAAGAAGTGAAGAGGAGAGTGGGGTCATAGAAGACCTATCCCCTAGAGTTGTGAAGTTGGAGAAATCCATTAAAGAGCTCCAAAAACATAATTAAGATTTAGAAAACCACAGCAGGCGCAATAACCTAAGCATCTCAGGCTTACCGGAAGGCTCTGAAGGCTCAAACCTCATTGTGTTTCTGCAAAAGTTTCTACCTGCCATCCTACATCTACCCTTGGAAACTGTACTTAATATACAGCGCACTCACAGAATTGGTCAACCCATAGCTCCCACTGCATCTTGTCCATTACCCAGAACACTCATATTATATCTCTTGGAATACCCTCAGCTTCAGCTCATTATAACTTCTTCCAAGGAACACAAGTCCCTCATGTGGCATGGGAACAAGATATTCATCTCTCAAGACATGGCCAGAAGCACAGCCCAACGCAGAAAAGTTTTCTTGTCCTCTCGTCCTGCTCTAAAGCAGCTTAATATCCGCTATGGGTTATATCACCCATGCTCTTTTAAAGTTACCCATGAAGGTCTTACAGCTGTGTTTGATGATCCAACTGATCTTAGAACCTTTATTCAATCCACCAAAGGCGAAGGCATGGACACTTCCTCTCCTGCAAGTACTTAAACCTCATCTGTTACCTGAGAATGTGGCCTTAAACGTGTACTGATTTTTTTCCTATCCTCTTTACTTGATACTATTCACTTAATGCAATCTTTACCCAATTACTCTAACAAATTGAGGTGAGTGCCCTCGTAGCTTCCTTCTTCCACTGGGGTCGCTCTTTTTCTGTTTTGACAATCCAGTAGGTGTTACCTATCCCCGTTACACTCTTCTGTCCTGTTCATTTTCCCATGTCCTGTTTGATCTCTAAAGCAATTCTTACCCTATTGCATACAATTTCTCAGTCTATGATCGAACTCCCTTCCCCTATTCCTTATCCCCAATGTGTTATCCTTCTGTATCACTCTTTGGGTATATATGTCTTAAGCCACATCACTGTTAATCTGACATTGATATGGTACTACAGCTACTTAATGCCATGTCTATCATTATGCATACGATTAAATGATTTTTAAGTGTATTACATAGAACTTCAAAGGATGTAAGAATCCCATTAAGAGATATAAAATCCTATCTCACCTTAATAAATTTAAGCCATCGGTAGCATGTCTACAGGAAACTCATTTATCAAATAAGGAAACAATAAAGCTCAAATCCCTTTGGGTAAAGGAGGTTATTTCTAGTCCAGCAATATCCAAAAAGAATGGTGTGGCGATTTTGATAAGTAAAAGACAACCCTTTAAAATTCTCGATCAAGATGATGACACCAATGGAAGATGGGTTTGGGTAAAACTACTAATTGATTCAACACAAGTCTCAATCTTAAATATTTATGGCCCCACTTTACCATATACCGCCTTCTGGATCTCAATCAAACAAATGATACTTAAAAATAACTTTACCAACTTAATTATGTGTGGAGATGTAAATCAAGTCCTGGACCTATTTTTAGATAGAAATTCCAGTTGTATATTTAAAACTAACAAAACCCACAAGTTCTTTGTGAATTGTATAGCCAAAACTGGTCTTATTAATACCTGGAGACTATCCCATCCCACACAAATAGATTATACCTTCCATTCACCCCCGCACAATACATTATCACGTCTGGATTATATTTTTGCAATCAAAACCCTATCTGGCTCCATTGTTGATTCTAAAATCTCCAATATTATTATATCAGATCATGCTCCTGTAATAACATCCTTCTGGTTATCCTATATTAACAAAACTGCTAGCCAATTTAAACTTAATAATTTTCTCCTAAAAGGATCCACAGTTTACTCTATCCATTCAATCGTTTATCTTACAATATTTCACAAATAACCTAGATTGTGACACTTCAGTTGTAAACAACTGGGATGCGTTTAAGGCTGGTCTAAGAGGTCATGTTAGGGCCCTCTCAGGTAAAAACAAAAAACTTAGAAAAAGCATTTGGATGACCTCTATTCTCTACTTACCCAAGCTGAACAATGCTATTATAGAGACTCTACCACGGCCAATCTCCGACAGGTTATGGCGCTATGTTTCAAAATCAATAAAGAAATTACAGAACTCGCCCTGGGGACGCTACTCAAATATAAAACAAAAATATATCAGACATCAAATAAAGCTGGTAGAATGCTTGCCTCTTATTTACAAACTAAAAAAGAAAAGTTTCACATATACCATGTAAAGGATGCTCAAGGCATATCTTACTATCGATCTGAAGATATACTTGATTGCTTCAGGAAGTTCTATGCTGATCTTTATACCCCAGAATGTCCTATTCCTAATGATAACATAGAATCCTTTTTTAACAACATTAGTCGGGCAAACAAACCCTCAAATAGACCTCTACCACCTTGATAAGGAAATTACAACCTCAGAGATCATTAAAGCAACCAAGGACTTGGGCAAAGTGAAAGCTCCCGGTCCTGATGGACTTTCGACGGAATTCTATGTAAATCTATCCAACGTACTAACTCCTAAACTTAAAACACTATTTTCATATTTCATATTTCAAAAATCATCATCTGGTTCATTCTCAGAAGCTCTACTCATTATATTCCCTAAACCTGACAAAGACCCTACAATTCCCAGTAATTATAGGCCTATTTCCCTCATAAATATTGAAAGCAAAATCTTTGCGAAAATATTAGCCAACAGAATTGAATCCTCACTCCCAGTTCTTGTTAAAGCAGACCAAACTGGTTATGTGAAAGGACGTAACATATCCTCAAATGCTAGACTATTACTCAATTCCCTTAGCTTAGCAGCTAAAGACAAAAAAGACAAACAAGGATATGCAGCCATCGCACTAGATGCGGAAAAAGCTTTTGACCATGTCAATTGGAACTTTATGTTTCATTCCCTTAAATGGCACAGTTGTAGTGAAACATTTATTTCCCGGGTTAAACTTCTATATTCATCCCCTAAATCCTCTATCTATCTAAATGGCCAAACATCCTCCTTCTTCCCTTTACTTAGAGGAACACGGCAAGGCTACCCCTTTTCACCTTTACTATATATTCTCTCTCTTGAACCTTTATTGGAATTAATACCATCCAATAAAAACATCCCGGGTATTTCGGCTGGCGCCTCATATACCAAAATAGCAGTGTATGCTGATGATATCCTTATTCTTATCAAAAATCCCAAATGCCACCTGCCAAATCTACATGATGCTTTAGCTCAGTTTGGTCAAGTATCAGGTTACAAATTAAATAGAGAGAAATCGGAAATTATGCCCCTAAACTCTTACTGTCTCAAACATGGCATTGATATCTTTGGGCTTAAATGGTGTAGTAGTTCTATAAAATACTTAGGAATTTGATTTGCTCCTACAATCCAAGATACTGTTAAAATGAACACAAAAATCATATTGAACACTCTTAAATACCTAACTTCCAAATGGACCCCCCTATAACTTTCTTGGTGGGGACGTTTAGATACTATTAAAATGACGCTGTCCCCTATTGTACTATACTACCTACAGCTTCTATCGGTTCCATTATCTCTTTCCTTTTTCAAATCTATATACCCTATTTTACTAAACTTTTTATGGGGAGAAGGAAAACATAAAAGAATAGCTTTAACCAAGCTTAAAGCTCCATATGAAAAGGGTGGAGTTAAATTCCCAGACTTCAAGCTATACCATTCTTCGTTCCTACTAAAACAATCTTGCCACTGGTTTTCTGATCCCGTAATTAATGATATTCCCACATGGTGTACTTTAGAAAAACATTCAGTCTCCCCTTAAAATGTCACAGACCTGATTTACATAGTTAAACATACTTCTATGAATGTCCTAGATCCTATCAAGGCATCTATATCAGCCCTTCAAGCCTTTCTCTTCCATCATTTCAAAACCCCAAATAAGTGCCTTTCCCCTTTAATATGGCATAAGAAGAATATTGTAATTAACAGCAAGACCTTAAATCATAGATCATGGGTAAAAAAGGGTATTACATTCAACACATTATAGATGGCCCGTCAATTCTCACCTTTCAGCAAATGATATCCAAATTTGCCATTCCCAAAGCAGACTTTCTATACTATAATAAATGTATTAACTTCTGTCTAGATGCACTTAATCATTTTTCTAACGAGATCCTTTCTCCAGATCCCTTTAGACTGTTACAGCTTACCAAGAGTAATGATGTAAGGGCTTCAAAGTTTTATGACTTAGGTTACAGATTTGATGATCATATATGGTGCCGTTTGTTTTCTAAAATCAAAAATATATCTGTTTCAGCAAACATAACCCAGCATTATTTTATCTTTATTCATAGAGCATTCATTACTCCTGCCAAACTAGCAAAGGCTAATCCAAATCATGATGCTAAATGTTGGACATGTGGAATAACCCCTGCTTCATATATGGATATGTTCTTTGAATGTTCATTTACTTTCAGATTTTGGAAAGACATTTGGAGGATTATTAAACTCATATTCTCTGTTAATATTCAGCTGTCCTTATTGAATGTTTTCCTAGGTATATAGCCTTAACAACTAATATTTCCCCGGACTCAGCCAAACTTTATGATTTATTGATCTGCACAGCCTTGAAATGCATTACAGCCAATTGTAAAGATTTTCGATCTCTCTCCACCAGAGGATGGTGGAACTCTATTTGTCATTTACATAAAATGGAATTATGTATGGCTAATGAGTTGAATACAATCCCTAAATTCAATGCTAAATGTCCTTTTGCATCCGCTATCTTAACTATTTCAATGTAACTGCACATGGTACCTGAACCTATATACCTATTTTGAATTCATTAGATATTGGCTAATAATTTCATTCATATGTTTATCATATACTAATATTATAACCGTATTAACAGTTTGAACAAATATAACATTATACCCATCTTCCCCCTTACTCTCCTCCCTTTTGTTTCGTGTTCGTTAGCTGTTTGTCTACCAGTTCGTTTCCCCATCTTTAATTTTCCAATCCTCCCCAATTTATTTTCATTGCAGATTTGATATAATAACTCATGTTCCATTTTCTATTGCTTCCATAACATAAGCTGCGAGAACTTTGCAAAATAATACAAATGGTTTATTTAATGTTTTATGCTTCATTAACTTCTTCACATGTTATTATGGTTATCCTATGTTTATTTGCAGTAATTAGTTCCTCTAGATGTCTGTAACTTGCAAACACATGTGTTATCATTATTAATTAAAATAATAAAAATGATTTAAAAAAGAAATGCATGCCAAAGTATGAAAACATATCCAAACTGGCTGTACTAAAATACCAGTCGAGCTACATAATAACACTTATCTTGCTTGATTTATCAACGATGCCGAATACAAAATGCTATACCACAATACAAAATGACTGAACTGGCTGCATTGAAATGCCAGTCTAGCTACATAATAACACTTAATTTTGTTTTACCAAAGGTGCCTAATACAACATGTCATGCCACAGTAATAATTATACCACTGATCCTGCTTGCATTATCAAAGATGCCCAATGCAAATTGTCATGCCTGAGTAAGAAATGGCTATACTGGTTGAATAAACAATCCCAGTCTTGCTTCATAATAACACTTATCATGCTTGCTTTACCAAAGATGCCCAAGATAAAATGTCATACAATAAGAAATGGCCATACTGGCTGCATTAAAATTCAAATGGCTAGACTGGCTGCATTAAAATTCAAGTCTAGCCATAATAACACTTATCACGCTTGCTTTATCAACCATGCACAGTAAAGAATGCCATGCCTACTCCATGGTGTGCCAGCGTCTTGCAATCAGATATAATTACAACAATCATTCACAAGAACATCCATCATGCACTCACTCAAAACACAAGCATATATGCATCCATACACATATTTAAATAATAAACATACAAACACAGAAATGTACAGAACATACTCTGTTTCATTCACACGAACATTCACCATGCAATGACTCAAAACACAAGCATACACGCATCCATACACATATTTAAATAAATGATCAAACAAACAAACACATTTAGACAAAATATGCAATGGAAGCACTATTTCATTCACACAAGCACCCATCATGCACTCTCATAACACAAGCATATACACATCCATCCATTAAGGCAGTGGGCCTGGAATTATGGGGCTTCCCCAGTCATCTGGAGGATAGCTTAGCGGCAACGTGCTCGCCTTGGAAGCCGGACGACATGGATGAACCCTGGGTCCGTGCTTAGAAACCTCTGGGTATTAAGCACATTATAAATAACCTGTCATATCCTATCATAACTCTTTTTATACATTGGTAAAATAAATGCATTAGTTCATGAGCTAGAAATGTGTATATAATGTTTTCTTATAAAAAATCATCTATATATCTGCCCATTAATGAATATTCACCTTTAGGGTGATATTGGCTAGCCAATCTGGGCCATGTGCTCTAGATTTGCTGAATTTTCCTTTTATTCTTTCTAGATCTTCACATGTAGAGGTTGCCTGCCACATCTGAGCATAAATTAGATCCTCAAAAGATGTCTCATAAATATCCCTGGCCTTTACATTTCGAAAGTGTTTTATTCATTTATCCTCTGACATTAGGGTATGACTGTGATGTTCGTTGATGCAAAAGGTAATTATTAAACAATTTTCAAAGTGTAGTTAATCATTATAGTCTACACACACACACACAAACACATACACACTCTCCATCCATCTTTCCCCGTTTTCTGGATTGCTTCTATTTGTACAAAAGTACTTATCCTCCACACATGCCTTGTTTTGGAGGCTCATTATTGATACAAATGAGAGAACCTCTTTATATTGTTTTCCCAATAGAACAGCTAATAAAACGCATGGAGAACTGTCAATAACTAACATGAGATGATTCCCTTTTTAAAGTTAATTTACCTTGCTTAATTCTCACTTTTTAATACAGTTAAATGGCACTGTGGGTTCTGATTCTTATCTTAATTATTGTAGCTGCGAGATACCTCCTTGTGAAAGCAGTGAGTTCTCTTCTTCTTCAACTCTTTATCCAATTTCTCAAGCTCATCTCTCAATTCCCTGCCTCATTGCACCCGCACTGTTGAGACCAGAATTCTAGGCATCCCCCCTTCTCCCTCAATGAGTCTTCCAGATATCATGACAGTTGAAAGTCCTGCTTTGTGAACCAATAATTTTGCATAAACAAACTTCTTCAGTTACGGTGGAAAATCACTGCTTGACCTATTTTAGTCAATTTGTCTAAAGGTCATGCAGAATGGCCTTGGTTTCCAAAAAAGAAGGATCTGTATGTAATGTGTCTTGTTTTGCCACAGACAAGAAACTACAAGCAGAGCTTTTTTTGGTACACCTATTGTCTTAGTGTTGCAATTTGTTGCCTATTTTCATTTCCTCCCTAAAGGCACACACTTAAAGGCCGTTATAAGCAGGCACTTCTGCAAGAGAAGGTGAAAGCATCAATGTGCTAGTACACAGAACTCTACTTTTTTTCCCTGTTCTTTATGTGATATGACATTCTGGTAATAAATGTTACAGCTGACCTAAAAACCTAAAATGACTTGGTGAATGTTTGGATGACATCCATCAATAGCTGTATTACTTTGGTCGGTTTAGGTCTACTTCATCAAAAATATTTGTACCTAGTTTCTTTGGTCGTTTTTTTGGTCGAAAATGTGGGGGGAGACCCCCCGCATTGTCTCACCTGCTTCACCCCACCCTAACCGGTTCCCTTATCCCTCCCCATATATTTTAAATTCGACCAATAAAATGATAAAACCAAATGTTTTTGCTAATACCCTTTGGGTGATTGTATTGTTTCACCAAAGCAGAACTTGTCTTCTCTTCCTCCAACCACTCTACTACGGTTTCTATGACATATTCTATGTAGGGGTGTACCTAACTTCGGCTTCGAGTAAGTATTCGGCCGAATTCCGGGTAAAAAAAAGCTATTCAGCTCTGGCCGAATAGTTTCTTGCTATTCGGCTCTTGACAAATACTTTGACATACTCATTTGAATACAATGCAACATGAACTCAGAAAGGAAAATATAGACTTCAGTGCCTGCTGCTCTTTTTCACCACTTAGCAAGCCCCGGCCACCTGGTGCCTTCCTTCACCATCACTGTCTTGTGGCCAATGCTGGATTTTACTTTTATGGACTTCATTCATTCACGGTGCGTCATTCTTTCTCAACTCTCATGCTGGACTTCCTTTGCATCTTGTACTCATGGTGACCCTGAATCATGCTGTTCCCATCTTCGTCTTGTATCCTGGCTAGCAACATTATGTGTTACTACTGACATCTGCAATTGTATTCACTCTCCACTCTTGCTTCTCCACTCTTTTTGACTGTTTACTCTCTTTTCTCTCCTCCTTTCCTTTCTCCCTTTTCCTATCTCCACCCCTTACTTTCTTCTATGCACTTACTCTATCAGAATTGTCCCTGGACCTAATATGATAGCAACCTCGTCTGTTTCCTCCACCCTCCCATTACTGTTTTTTTCCTCCCCACGACCTGTCCAGCACTATCTGAAATGTCGTCAGGCCTAGTATGATAGTCGCTTGTTTTGTTCCTCACCTCCCTTTCTGCACCCCTCTCCCTCACCTTTTGGTTTTCTCCGGCTCTACCAGAAATGTTGTCAGGCCTAGTACGGTAGTCACCTGTCTGTTTCCATTTCCTTCCCACTCTCCCCCTCCCTTCCTTATCTATGTCTTAGCTCTTGCACTATCTGAAATGTTGTCAGGCTAAGTACGATAGGCGCTATATAAATAAACGATCATATCATATCATATCATATCATATCAATAGAATTAGACCAGACAAATTGCACATAGCTGAAAAATATCTTATATTGTAATCTGCTCTATAAGGCATGTTTTGTTAGAGATTCTTAGACAAAAAAGGTGTTAATCTTTTATACTTAGCCTGGAACAATACAGGAACATCTTTTCTTTTGGCAAATGTTTATATGCAATGTGCACTAATTTCAGTTTGAAAAAACAAACTATAAGAAGTGTATACAGATACTTTCAGTTCCTGTTATGTCACTTCCCTTTGCATCTGTCATAGTCCCCCCTTTTCTTCTTTTAAGGACTTGAGTCCTGAGTTTAACATTATCTGATATTTTATCAGGAAATTATAAGTTGCATATGTTTGTGTATTGGCGAGAAAGAGTGGCTAGGATAAGTGAAAAGTGAGCAGCATTTGTTTGGGTGGGGTGAATAGTTGTGAGATGGAGTTCACACATTTAAGATTTCCTCTTGATTTGTGTCCTGCATGAGCTGACATGAACCATTTCATACATTTCTATGTGAGCTGCAAAGAAGTTTCGAAACTCGACCACATCGACTTTGCAACTGGATAGAGAATGCAATGCATCTGATTCACAAAAGCAGTCCTTTTGCATTTGTGAAGCCTACTACTTTAACTGACACTTAATATGCAACAATCTTCTGTACATTTGGTCCCTTCATTTTGGTCAAATCTGCTTTATTTGGACTTTTATACTTTAAATAAAGATGCAACATTAATTACAATGAAGAGAAATAAAAGCATAGAATGCATTTAAAATGGTGTTTTATTTGTTTTTTTAATAAGTGTGTTTTTTGAAGTTTGGAACCTGATTTATTAAATAAAGCAACTATTCAGCTTTATATTCGGCTTTGGCCGAATAGTTGACAAACTATTTGGTATTCGGCCGAATACTAAATATGCTATTCGGTACCGCCCTAATTCTATGTTCTCGTTACTTTTCCTTAAAGTAATTGTAACGGAGGCTGCTACTGCCAGCCCTCTTGTCGTATCTTGAGCATAAGGTGGCGGTTCTTCTCTCTTTTTATAACAAATCTGTGCTGTCTCCCTCAAAGCCCTAATAAGATCCAACTCGGCACGTCTTCGTTCTTAGACCTTTCCAGAAATGTATGCTCTGACCCAAGGCCAGCAAGTGGGCAACATCTCAGGAGACTAAGAACCCTTTCTACAAGTGCAGAAAACAACAGCAAAGTTTACTCTGCTACACCTCCTTTCTCCCCGCAATAACTAATTTACAGAAGGATGGAAGCCTGGACTTAATCTGCCCCAATAATCATGCAAGAACAGCAGGCGTCCCTGGTGAGATCCGGGCATGGGGCTTGCTGCCCAATTGCTGCACAAGATATTCTGTTTGTTAGCAGCCTCAGGCCTCCAAAGGCAATGTTCATGAGATTCAGTATCCTGAAGTGTTCTTTTGGAGTTGTCCTGCTGGCCTGGGTGCCTGGGAAGTTAATATATTGCATAGTGGTTGATGATTGTTCTCATGTTCTTCAAGGTGCATAGGATTACTTAGGCGAGGTCCGTAGATCAGGTGGAAGGTGGTTGCTAGTGGTTTTGCGAGTGGACAAAGCCAGCTTAGGAGCTTGAGTGAGTAGAGATAAGATAGTCTCTGGTTGGTTCAAGACCTGAGGTCTGGTGGAAGGGAAATAATCTGTTTTAGGTTTCTCCTGCGTCTGCAATGTTGTTTGTGCTTTAATCTGCCAGGAAGAGGTCTTCTAGGATGTTGTTGTGGTGAAGCACGTCTCTATGAGGAAGGTTGATTTGAGGCTGTCTATGCTGATGAGGACAGTTATATCTACAGTGTGGAGGATTGCAGAGTTTTCATTGCTATCACGAGATTAAGTTTATGATTGCATGTACTTTTGACATGTGATCCATGATTGGAAGCGAGTGGCATGTAGATTAGATTGTGAGTTGGTGGTGCATGGATTCTGTGTGAGTGGTTGGTGTTTCCAAAGAAATGTGAATGTGGGAATTATTAAGGGTATGTGTGGTGTGAAGCACCTATTCCCATTTTAGTTTTGGATGATAGGTGGGGCTTCAGAGCCATCTAGTAAGACAAAAAAGTGATATAGCGGGTAAATGGAGAAATGCAGAGAAATCGATTCCTCAAGTGCCCTTGGGCTGCCTAGTCTTGGCTTGGTCAGCACTATAGTGGCACTTTTAGTTTTGGTACATGTGTGGAACGTTAGCACTGTGACTAGCTTTGGCTCATAGGTGGCATGTAGCACCACCATTAGTTTTGGCACATAGGTGGTACCCTAGCACCACAATTATTTTGGCACTGATGGTGCTGTACTGGCACTATAGGTTTTGGCTGTGAGGTTACATTTCAGCACCACCAGTAGTTTTGGCCCACAGTGGGACTTAAGGATAACTGTATGTTTTCGCTCATCAGTGGTGGTTTTTGACCACCATCTCTTTGGCTCATAGGTGGTGCTTCAGCACCAACAATCATGTTTACTCTTATAGTCTCTTTAGCTCCACAATTAGTTTTTGCTCCTAGCCTCGGCATCAACAGTTGAAGCGACCTGTTTTTGGTTCACATGCACCACTATGCGCCATTTAGTGAGGGTGCACCCTTTTTGCCCACAAGGTGCACGTTAATGCCACTATTAATTTTAGGGTGAACTTGTGAGTAGCTGTCAAACACTGAAAGGGAGCCAAGGCCATAGTTAAAGACATATGGGCTGTGATATGCAAAAGACAGTCCATTCTCCAAGGCAAAGGGGAAGTTGGTGGGACTGCATGAGTGAAAAGACTGCACTCTTCTGCTATGTCCATGATTCTTATGAAATGAAGGCCTCCTTGTCTCTCTGCCAGGGACTTCAAAAGTCCTGTGTTCGGAAAGGATTTCAGATTTGTAAAGCTAAAACTGTTGGATGTGCCTATGCATGTTTGAATAATCATTCATTATACCCAATACTCAATCGTATTTTCAAAAGTCAGTTTTATGTAGTGGGTTTCCTTGTTCTTCAGTAGGCACTCTTATTTCAAATAACCACTGATATTTCCAATGTTGAATCGTATTTCTAAATCATATGCAATAATCACCCTTATACAATAGTTGGTCTTCATTTTAATAATTTTTCTAATTTCCAATTGCCACCCTTATTCATGATTGTCAAGCTTATTTCCAATAGTCACTTTTTATTTGATAGTTGGTCTTTTTTCCAAAAGTCACTCTAATTTGCAATACTCACCCTTATATCTTATATATGCCCTTATTTCTAATAATCGTTCTTATTCCCAATGGTCCCTCTCATCTCCCTTCCAGTGGTCACCATTATGGCCAGCAGGCATCCTTATTTTTCGAAATCAGACAAATTTGAAATAATGTTCTTGTTATGCATAGTCATTCTCTTTTCTTAAAGCTATTCTTAATTCTGGCAGTCCCTCTTACTTCCAATAGGAACTCATGTTTTCTAAAGTGGCCCATAGATCTAATACCTTCACTTTTTTGTAAACAGTTTCACTTATTTCCAATAATTTCTCTTATTTGGAACAGTTACAGTTA
Organism: Ambystoma mexicanum; assembly: GCF_040938575.1. NCBI lineage: Eukaryota > Metazoa > Chordata > Amphibia > Caudata > Ambystomatidae > Ambystoma > Ambystoma mexicanum. The sequence continues at coordinate 1,312,008,520 of NC_090924.1, read as the reverse complement.
CTTCGAATATTCTAATTTTCAATTGTCTTGCTTTATTTGAAAATGCACCCTTATTTCCTATAGCCACCCCTAGTTTTAATAGTTGGGCCTATTTCTGACCATCACACCTATTTTAAGTGGTCACACTTATTCCTAGTAGTAGAACTTATTTCAATTGTAAACCTTTATTCCGATAGTCACTCTTATTTCCAACATTGATGAATTGGGAATATTCATACAGCTCTTCAGCAAAACAAATTGTGTCTATGTGGTCAAAATTCAAATTGCTGTGTTTGCTACTGAGACTTAGAAATGGTGAGGGTTACATTGAAAAGAGTAGTGTTTTTAGTCCAATGTGGGATAAAATCAGTGAAGTGATGTTTCCAAGAGTGAACAGGAATTTGTCCAGGCTTAGCTGCTCTGGAAGAGAATCCCGTTAGAATGTCCTGCATGAGGAACTCAATTCCTCATTGTACCACATATAACTGATAATGAGGCAAGTCCACACTCAACTTGATAAGCATTGAACTGCTAGTTTGAGACCTTTAAAGATCACTGGCTCTTGCACTGGCAATAGTGCACATCAGGCCTGATGTAGACTGAAGATCCAATTTCCCAAGGCCCCTGAGACACTTTGCTCATTTCTTGAATGTCCGGACCTGGAATTTAGGATGTCTTCTACACAGAGTCCAGCAGTAGTTCAAGCGAGGGTTTATGAGGGACCCCATTGATAACACTCAGTATTTCTTCAAATAGAAGACATAAATATGTGCTCCATTCTTCAGATCAGAGACAGTAAGGCCATTGTCTGCAGAAATTTCAACTTTGGACTGGGAGGATTTTCTCACCAAACATTAGATGAATTTCTCTAGTGGGGCTAATCTTGGAGTTCAGACTCCTTTTTTGGAGCATAAGACAATAGCCGCTGTTTTGGATCGATTTAACTGAAGTAAACTCTGTGCCGTCCATTCTTGAAAGTGGGCAAAACGTGTTATCAATTTGTTCTCCATCACCAGACCCTAACGCAGGTAACATATGCCCGGATGTCATCTTCATAAGACTAAAATGTACACATCTTGGTCCCTTTTTATCCTCATCAAAATGCAGGTGACAATAAAGAGCTTTGGCGGACCACACAGTGAGGAAGCCAGTTTGTTGACTGTTAATGCCCTACAACCACCCATTATTTCCAGGTATTCAAGAAGGAATCATGAAGGCTTTGTTCTGTATATTTGACAGTAATGATTGACCTTATTGAAGGCTGCCGCAGGGTCCAGGAACAACACCAGACTATCCAGGCCAGCTTTCTCCACCGTTGCCAATATTCTCTGTCAACTTAATCACTGCTGCATTGTTTCGTGCTTTGGTCATAAGGCAGACTGGGGCAGCAGAACATAATCCTTATGCATAGATGTGCTTGAAGGATTTGACATTCATGCTGCCAGTATATTTGTGATGCTTGAGGTCTCTGCAATTCATTTACATTTTGTAAGGGATTTTGGGTCCCTTTTTTTTTTTGTTTTTTTTTGTTTAGCGAAATTTCAGCAAACTTCAGGGTGTTAGGTAGATCTCCTTTATGTGAGATACAGATAATCTTAGAAATAATGCTGATTATTCTATATATATTGTTAATACTTATTCATACTCCACTAGTAACCGGACAAGAATGTGGTCAACTGATGAGGAAGTAGGTTTGCTGCTATACCCAATAGTTGCTCGTATTCTCAATAGTGTCCCTTATTTCTAATAGTCAAACTTACTTTTAATAAGCATCCTTATTTTTAATAATCACTTTTTGAATTTCTAAGGGAACTCTTATTTTCAATTGACACACTCATTTCCAGTAGTTATAATTCTTTCCAATAATCACCCTCATTAATAGTAAGTACTGTTATTTTCAGTGGTGACATTATGTATAGTGACCTTTCTTTTTCCCAATTGTAGCCATTATTCCAAGTTAACACTGTTGCAAAGTGTGTCTTTATCTCCATCCATGACCACGGTAATCCCACCAATGCTCTTAAGCACCATAAGTAAATTTTTGGCCTCACAGTAGCAATATCATCTCTGAACTACTGCGATGCCATCTCGGTGCGCTTCCCTGCAAACACACTTTTTAAACTGCAGAGATCCCAAAATGATGCCATATTTCTGAATCCAGACTTGAAACATGTAGATGGCATTTTGATGTAGGGAAATCTTGAGACACATTGCTAATCGATGATTATTTAGACTCAGAAACATTGTGTATAATCTACAAAGCTGTACCTGGCCTCTCCCTAGCCTCCCTCCCCTCTAATCGTACTGGCTGTGCAGGCTTCAAAGGTCAGCTTCTCAGAATCTGCTCCCCATCAAAAACATGAGGTGCAAGCAAATTGTCAGAAGATCACTGCTCACTCTGTAACTCCCTCCCTGCCCATCACCCTCACTGCATGGTGCCTTATTAACTCAAGTTGGGTAATATCTTGAAATCCCACCTATTTCTCTCAGCCTGAGCAGTACAGAGGCTCCTGAACAAATTAAGGCTAATTTTGTTTAGATGGCTAAATCAGCTTATTAAAGCATTATTATTATGGCTTATGGTAGCGTCAGCTCATTGGCACCGTTTTTTGGTATTTCCCTGCTATGCAGTCCTTTTACGCAGATCAAAAAGTCTGCATGAAAAGAGTGCTTACCTTGCAAGAATCACTCTCTCATTAGGTGTGTAAAACCCAGCAAGTGTACTTCAAAGGAGCGTGATGTTCGTTCCTCGTAGTACAACCATTCACCAATCAATCTTATGAGTGAATGTGAAGTCGGTCAAGAAACAGTGATTTGCAATGACAGGATGTCTATGTAGCAAAATGATGACAGCACTTACCTTCCCAATATGTCCCTCTTTTAATTTAGGGCTATACAGTCACTGTTGGATCAATGCTATTCATATCCCTGTCCGGTGTAATTTACTCAAAATGTGTACTTAGTGTCCCGCTAACCACTCTGAACACTGTGGCCCTCATTAGGACCTTGGCGGAGGACCATGGCGCTATTAGCACCATGGTCCATGGCGCTAAGCTGCCAACTCCGCCATGGGGGTTGGCGGACTTACCGCCCCATTCCGACCTTGGCGGGGCGGTAAGTCCCCAATCCCCATTTACCCTTCCCCATTCCCATTTTTGCCCCATAGGGTATAATGGGAGTGGGGAAGGCGTTAATTACGCCACCGTAAATTACGGTGACGTAATTAACAACAAGGTCCCTTAGCGCCATGGATTTTAACGCCTGCTAAAAGCAGGTGTTAAAATCACCATGGCGCTAAGGGAACTCGTACTCAGGCGGTAAGGGGCGCCATGGTTTACGCCGGCGTAAACCCCTTACCGCCTGGGTCCTAATGAGGGCCTGTGACCTCTATAAAGTTTATGGTTAGGTTTTCATGTCAGAGCTTGGGTAAAGGGGAAAGGGCAGGGAAAAGGCTGCCCATCTGCGGTCTGCAACTATGCATGATCTGCCTACTGAGACAAATAGGAGGCAGTGAAAGTAAATATTACTGTTATGATCCATCACAGTAGCTTTGTGGACAACAATCAGGCTGGGTTCTCACAATTACCTCCACGTAGAGGGCAAGCAGAAGTCTACGGTTGCCTGGCAACAAGCCAAATGCCACCCCATACCGATTTCTGTGAATATCAATTAATCAATCAAAATAAGTTTACTTCCGATATAAGGTCCATAAAGCCAACATCAGCATATGCATAACTTTTTACAACAGTTCATAGAACAATAAAAGATAAACAATTTCAATTAAAACATTAATATATAAAAACAATAAGCCTACACATATCCACAATACATCTAAATATTAGTTTAAAAAAACAAGATAACAAGAAGATTAGTCGCTTAACAGCTTTCTAGAAAATCTGAGCCTCAAGGTCCATGCTTTATTCAAGTAATTTGATACCTCTAAAATAATGAATGTATGAGTCATTGATTTTAAATGTTTAAGGCAGCTCTTACAGTTCTTATATTCAAAGATCTAACAGCAGGGAGCAACCATTTTTTACTTGGTGTGTATTATGCAATGGATGTAAAAGTATAAACTAACCAACATCATTGCTAGTCCCTAGACAAAATATACAACTGTCATTGTTTCCTCCATAGCAAGCAGGCCTGATCCTACTACTGACACCATTTGTGGTGACAAGGAATGAAGGATACTGACCATGTAGTTCTATGTTTTTGGTTATAGCCATTTATTCAAAGTAAAAATAAACCTATCTGTCCTTAACTGTTATGGGATTTCAGTACATAAACTAAAGAAACTCGGGTGCTCATCAGGAAATTGGTGAAAGTCCAAATCAAAAGACACAATCCCAGTCCAGAAGCTCCTTCGCTATACCTGTCACTACAAGAAACAATAATAAAGTTTGGGTTCTGATCGTGACCCAGGAGAATGACTCCCTACTCCTGGATGCAATGTGTCCCAAATATTGCAAGTCTTCTCAACTCAAAGTTCCATTACAGTTCCGAACTTTTCATAACAACAACCAAAACAGTTCTACAGGATCGTCATGGGGCTAGGAGAATGACGCCCTTCTCCTAGCTGCTTCCCCAATTTCCTTTATGGACCTCAACAATACTTGTAATTCCTTCAAGGAGGTTTTGACACACTTAGGTTTCTTTATGCGATTTATCCTGTCCCCACTGGGGGGCGATGATGCTCCCCAAACTCCTCTGGACTCTCCAGCACCATGCTCTTGTGGAACTGCCCAAGGAATTGTTCTACAATGTGATTCACTACTTCATTTACTTCTTCATGCATTACAGTGTCGAGTTTTCCAGCCCCTTCTGGGCTTGTACTTGTTCCCATTACCTTCTCTTGGGGAACTTTTCACTGGCTTCATCAGGGATCATGGGTTCACTCTCTCTGTTTCAGCTTCTTCTTTCTCCTACAGGGAAGACAGGGGATCGACTTTTGACTGATCCGGTGTTGACCAAAGACAAAAAGAAGAAGGAGTAACCCCGAGGGGGCAGGGGGGCTGGGGTTCTGTACTCTACTGGGGTGTCCCACGGTAACACAGGAACTTCCTTTGAAGGGCGTGTCACTTTGCAGCTTCCAAAAGACTCACCATTTCAGTATCAGGCTTTCAAAAAGGAACTTTTATAAATGTCTTTTGAAGCTACCCGGCCCCTCTCAGGTTTGACACAGAGCTTGTTACCCTCTTCTGCAATAGAATTTTACGTTCCTTCCAGGGACCCAGGTTTACTTCTTTATCAACTTTAATATCGTTCTTGAGTTGGGCATGCTTGCTCTTGTGGTCACTTGTTGCTGACAGTTTGGGCATACGTTTCGAACCTCACAATCCCTCTGTCACAGGTCATGCCGCCATCACAGCCTGAGCCTGATTCACCTACTGCTAATTTTGCTCCGTTGCTCTGTGGCAGTCTCTGCTTGGCAGTCACTGCATAGTTGTTGGACCGCACGTTCCACCCATTGTTGGACCGCACTTTCCACCCATCTCAGGTCACACAACCACCACACTGGTTCCACTCTTTCTCTGTGTTTGCTTCCAACCAGTATGTGAGACGCTTTCCTCAGGCCTCTCAGTTTCTCTTTCTCCTACTCTCAAACTGCCTCTTTGCAGCCTCGCACCATCTGATTTCAGATTCCCGGACTGGTTTGGCATTTGACCAATTGTTCCTTCTCTCAATCGATCCACCGACCTCTGGTTTACCATTTCGTTTTCTGCAACTAGTTTGGTTCTCTCTGCTACTTCTCCAACTCTGAGAGCCAATGCCCTGTCGGCCGATAAGACTTTCTACTACCGTCGTCTCTTCCGCACCTTCCTCTGTCTTCAGATATTGAGATTGAGATCGTTCTCCCTTCTCTGGATATCAAGCTCCCTGTCCTTCTTTGCTGTTTGACATAAATAGTGGGGACAGCCCCAGCGTAACGTCAGTCAAATTAATAGCAGCAAGCATTCCTCCTGCTCGAGTGTAGCATTGTCAGGCTCTTCATTGTCCCTGTACCTATTACATCAGGGTAGTTTTGATATTTTACAATAACACATAGTTTGGGACTTGATCTTATCTGTAGTCGATTCAGCATTGACATCAGCCTGCGGGTTGGGGTTTAAAGAGGCTGTGTCTCCCACTCACATCCTTATCCCCAGGAGGAAAGTTCCTCTCCATGAGATCCTCCAGCATGTTACCACCCCTAGGGTAACTATCGGATAGCGGCCTCACCTCCCTAGCCTCATGAAAAGGGACTCCCCTCTGAGGAGAAGTGACGCCATCTGAAGGATTACTGTGGGATAAAACCAAGATTAAATTAAATCTATGGAAACTGGGCCAGTGGGGAATGCTATATGTTGGTATATCTATCTCATCATAGTGGTGATGCGAGGGGATGCAGGAAACCCACAGTTGGCTGATATCATAGACCAGGGTCACAGTATGGAGGAAGGTGCCAGTGGCACAGAAGCAGAGGACGGTTTTCAGCTTCAACAGCAGGGAATGGATGTTATCATTTCCCTGGTAGGCTCTAGGTACTTCTATATTTCTGTCAAGAGGGCGAAGACAGTTGTCATGTCGAGGCAGTAGGTAGAGAGGACCTTGTGGTCTGGGGGGTGTAGACTGCAGAGCCTAGGATTGTATGTCCTAAGCATGTATACTTCTGGCACTGTGCTTCCCACTCCTGGCCTGGTGCTGCTGCTGTTCTGGCTAAAGTACCAGGCTAACTGCTGGGGGCTGCATGGCAGGCTGATTGATTACCTGTGGGGGTGGGCTGCAGGGTGGGCTAATGAAGTTGCTTCATTGCAAGCGAAATATGTCCTGCTCCATCCATGGTGCTGCAATTTACAGAGGATGTAGTTTTGTGCTTGTTATGCTCTAGCCACCCTCTAAATGATAATTGGTTGAACGTGTGGCCTCTTATAGGTTCTGGTGTGACTTGTTTGGCAGATTTAGAACTGTGTGATTACCCACTCTTGTTTACACCTTCTTCTCAGGAGGTGCTGGTTATGAGTCATTTTAGTTGGTAAAACATGAGTAATAGGCCATTATCATGACATTGGTTTTTACTTTACGAATTGATGATATATGGAAAAACACTTCTGTCTCACATGGGCTGCCTGTGTCCCGTACTTTTACTGCAATAGGTCTGCAAGTAATATCATGCAGGTGGATAAACTATTCATAATAAGCTTACTCTTGGTTTCTCACACACATTTCCCTGTATCAGGTAATGTCCCCGAGAAAAAAGTCGTCAGGTTAGCGACTTTAAAAAAAAGAAATGCATTAATGATGCACCCTCCAGGCTATCAAACACTTTCCCCAAATATTCTAGGACTGGAGGTAATAATATATAACTATACTCCTCCTAGAATATTTGGGGAAAGAATTTTGATAGCCAGGAAATAGTCTTCAGAACGTGACGGCTTTTTCACAGGGACATTATTACATGGAACCGATTTTCCGGTCTGGGCACCATCAAAAGGACCTCCATTCAGTGGCGGCTTGTGGCTTTAAAGGGTGGTGGTGGGCAGTACATTTTAGAAGATGCATTTGGGAGCAACCTCAAATCCTTTTAAGTTGGATTTGGGGCCCCCAACCCCCAGAACATTTCGGAAAAACAGGTTCCATACTGTGGATTTAAAGCACAATTTTTCAAAAAAAGTTGCTTAAAAAGCATTAGGTTTTACATACTAATGTTGGTAAATCAGTAGTCTGACGTGTGCAAATGCATGGTGTGTAAAGAACGTGTATTGAGTACAGCTGTATTTAGTACTAAATAATGGTACACCATAGTAACCTCAGAACGATGGCGTCCGACCACAATCCTTGCCATCGGACGGGCGTATAGAAGGGACACCAAGGAGACAAAGCGAGCCCCAAGGCCAAGCTTCTTGAGAACCGCAAATAGGTAGGGCCATTCAACAGAGTCGAACGCCTTTTCGGTGTCCAAACAACACTGTGATCGCCTGTAACTCCGACGCTAACGCAGACAGGATCCCAAAAAAGTGCACAGTCCAAATATAGTATTCCTGCCGGGTAAAAAGCCGCCGGGTCTGCTAGCACCAGCCCAAGCATCAGAGGGAGAAGCTGGTTAGCCAGCACCTTGGTGAAAATCTTATTATTTACATTAATCAGGGTTATCGGCCAGTGGGAGCCACACTCCTCTGTTGGGTTCTCTATCTTGTGCAGAAGAGTTACAAAGGCCTCACGTAACAAAGTGCTGAGGGACCCGACTGGCAGCGATTCTGCATACACCAGCAACAACACAGGGGGAAGTATGGCAGCATAGGCCTTGGAAACTCCCATGAGAAACCATCTGGAAAAGGGGACTAAGATCCAGGGAGTTCCTTAATAGCCTCCAGAATCTCCTCCAGGGGCACTTAATGATGCAGGGTCTCCCGTAGCGAGGATCCACCTAATACAACTCAACCTACTACAAATAACTGCAATTTCACCTTATCCTGCATGCGGCAGGAGGCGTACAGGTGTTCATATAATACCCAGCAATGTCTAAATCGGCATAGAAAGGCATCCCCTGAGGGTCTCAGATGCACTCCATTTGTGATGGTCTCCTATCATCCAGGGGCACTACTGGCCAGCAGCTGCACCAATAGGGCCCCTGGTTTATGCCCTTCACTATATTGCTGCACGGCATAACCCCAACCCAGAAATGTAACCTCCATGTCGGCATTCACCAGGAATGCATATAGCTCCTGTTGCAATGAAGCCAGGACCCTGAGGTTCGCCTCAACCGTCTAAGAATCCCAATTTCTTGGCCCATGCGATCGCCCCTGTCATAACATTTAAAGCAATCCCAGAGCACCCCCTGTTAAGAGACTAAGCCATTGTTATGCGCAACATATGCCCCAATTTCCTCAGACACCTTCTGTTTAAAAACCATGTTGGCCAGAGCTTTGGACTTAAAGCACCAGGTGCAGCCCCTCCCACGGCTGCCCACCCCTAAGGCATGGCAAGATAACCAGTGAGTCATCAGAGAGAGTCGGGAAAGAATCTAACTGTTTCGCAGGGTCACCACACCCTCACGGGGCAACAACAGGAGTCTGGAGCTAGAGTTATGAACCCAGGAATGGAAGTTACAATCGTGATCATCTCGATGTTGCATTCTCCAAACATTCACCAGGTTTTAGAACTCACATATTTCCATTACTTGTTTACTTGCTTTAGTTTGGGGCCCCTAGGCCACCCCTGACCTATCCAAGCTCGGATCCAGCACTAGGAAGCCACAGCTGACGGGCTCCAAGCTGACTCAGGCTGCCGCATTTAAGCACTAGTAAACCACCATGCTGCTGCCCTGCTAACTTACAGAGCCCACCAGGATTGCAGGTGGAATGTCTCCACCGGCCACCATCCACTGTCAAGTGCCCCCACAGCTCAGTCAACAGTCACTGAAAATCACCAAGAGGGGCTCGCTTGTGCTGCTACCACAGGTGGGGTGGGGTCTGCCCCACCACCAACACACCGCTTTCAGGTACCAGTTGCCACAGCAAATGGGCTCCAGACAGCCTATGCAGCCTCTGAATGCCTTGCCACTCCTCCCGTCATTGCCATACATGCAGCTCTAGGATTGCCGCGCCACCATGAGGTCCCCATGTAGCCCATTCCTGACTGCACTCCTACACACCTCCAGCCGGGCAGCTGTTCCCCGCTTGGCCAAACTTGACCTGGCAGAGCCGCCCCTCTCTTCCAGCTGGCTCGCTCCGTTCAGCCTGCTCCTCAGACCACCGTGGGTCGAGCATGCACCGCCTCCAGGAGCTGTGTACTGTAGTGCAGAAACACAGGAAATGTCGTCAGGCAGGCCGCAGCCAGAATCCTCCTCCTGGTACACATCAGTGGGTCAGGCTAGCCAGAAACGAGCCGCAGCCAGCTCTCGACAGCTTCAGACTTCTGCGGGCACGAACAAGTACGGTTGGGTTGCCTCAATGCCAGTATTAATCTGGATTTATGTGAGCCAGCTCTGGGAGCTCATGGGGAGTCCACAATTCAGGGTTGGGCTCTCTAGCGCCATCCTAGCTGCAGTGGGACCTGAACAACACAATACTGGACCCCCTGGTGCAAACCTTTTTCATTGAGCGTGTTAGATTCCGCGAATGTGCTACATTCACAGCGATGCAGCCGGAGAATAGAGTTTGTCTTTACAGTACTGCCAGACTGGATGCCCTGCTCTGGCCCAGACCTGATATAGAGTCAACGTGATTGTTTTGTTTCTGAGGCCTATCATTTTGTCCAAAAAACTCCTCACTTTCATACTACTGTGGCCTAGATTGTTCAATGTTCAGCTAGAATACTTGACTTTGTAACATTTGTATGTGTAACTGTGCATGATTTATTCTTCCTGCTTCTAAGAGCTGTAACAATTGGTGTTATCAGTACCAAATATAATGATACTCGCTTTATCAACCTCAGAGTGATGACTGGCTGATTCAGATTTGCTGAGATTTGGCTAGTACATGTCTGAGTTGAGTATTTAACTCGCTGGGCTATCCACTTGTACAAGAGTATGTTGATTGATCAACTGTGCAGTTAACAAGGAAGCTTTGTTAGGATACATACCTACAAAATCTCTCCTGAAAGCTGTCCCTCCTTTATTTTTAATACAAAATGTACCATTGATATTATCATGTTTGTAAAATATCTACCACGGCATAGTCCTCCTGCTTCGAAGCACTGTACTGATAGGTGTTACATTTAACAAGAAATGCTGCCCTTGAGTCAAGGCATAGATAGCTCGGGGGAATAAGTACTTGTTAATGCACTATGTACATGATCTGCAGGTCACAGGTTAGAAGACTGCAAGCTTGGGAAAAAGGAAGTGCACAAGTCAGTGTAATCAATTAGCGCATTAGTGTATTAATCACTTATTCAAGGTATTCTCATTTCATTGTTTTCTGGTGCAACTGAACAGGGCCCCGAACACATGGGACCTCAAATTATGCAAATAATCAAATGCTACCCGTTGTTGCCAACAGCTGCCCCCAAATGCACTCTGCTGGGACTAATTTGTTAAATACAAAATGTAATGCACTCAAACAAATAAAGGGTTATTGTCAAACAATTATAAATGCAAACATTGTTATGATCAACTTCATTCAAAAACAAAGTAGTTTATAAAGTGTTTAACATTTCACTACATATTAATGACGCCTACCCTTTATGCAAGGTAGAGCATCTGTTTTACAGGTGCCTACAAGTAACAAATAAAGCGTCAAGACAAGAATGTTGCGCTAAAGTAAAACTTTTTTTAAAATACTTAAAACACCAAGCAGTTACATTGGAAGTGCACAGTCCAACACATGTTATTCATTGGCACTTCAAGAAAGCCCACGCGTTTCAGCATCTAACTCCATTTTTAAGGCTGTGGGCCTCATTATGAGTTTGGAGGTAACCATGACCCTAATAAGGGCATGGCTACCTCAAAACTCGGGTCCGGATCTGTGGTCTCTGAATGGGGAAATACCGGGCCATTCCTACTTTGGAGGGCCCGGTATTTCCCCATTCAGGGAACCCGGACCATCCCCATTCCCATTTGAGCCCCTATAGGGCCCAATGACAATGGGAAGCATGCTAACAACGGGCCCGTTAGTGATGGGCTCGTTGTTAGCATGCTGGTCCCCTCGCGGGACCCGCAAAGGACGTCTGGTCTGACCAGACGTCGAGAGCAGGTCGCGCGAGGGGACCTTGTAATGAGGCAGTATGGGGTTAACGCTGCCGGCACCTTTACCGGCGCTGTTAACCCCTTACCGCCACACTTGTAATGAGGCCCCGTAACTCTGATGGTTTTCTAAATTCAGAGAAGTATTGAATGCCTAAAGAATATAATTTATAATTACTATACCATTCAATTCAAGCTTCAAATCCTTAGCCAAAACATGTCAATTACAGACCTCTCAGGGTGAAGTTACATCTCATGGGTCTACACCTAAAATGTAGAAGCAAACAGCACAGTCAGTCCCTCATATTCAATCATAAAGAGCTCTCACCAACAGGTAAGTGTCACATTGCCCGCATTCCAAAATAAAAGCAAGCAACAGCCAACTCCCAGCATCCAAGATCTCTCCAATTAGTGAAACAAAACGAAACAAAGATGTAAAGGCTCCATCTATACCCCCATCCTCTTTTTGGTAATCAAAATGTGTATCTATTGGCCAATCCCAATACACTCACCAGAAGTCCCTATGCAGTCGCGCACATATAGTTCAATGGAACACAAGGCAGCAGAACAGAAAACTGGTTGGGTGTACCTATCTGTTTATTTTCGTCAAAAGGTAAAGCTCCACCCCTTCAAAGTGAGGGGAGAGGGAACTTAGTTACACTAGCCATCTTGGAATGGTCAATGCGCATAAGTATGGGTCTCATAAAAGTGACCCAAAAACCAATGTGGTACACAGGATACACAATAAATATGTATAAAATAAATAATACTAACATAGTTGTATAACAAAAAGTAAAAACAGAAGATTGCAAAAATAATTACAAAAATCTTGTAACTGAAAACATTCTTACACAAACTCCCCAATAAAGACAGATGTTGATAGTGCTCATGTATCAATATACATCCCTTCAACTAAGGACTAGATGAACCAGTGTAGGTTTGCATAAGTAGCCATTATGTAACTTAAAGTCCCATCAATATAGGATCCCCACCCACTAGCCAGGATTTCTGTCACACAGGTAACCAGCCTTACACAGGTACTCAATGTATCCACAGTACTATCCATCATGCAATAGTGAACATGTCAGAAGTCTGTAACTTTGAAAATCAGTGGGAAACTACCCTCCAAAGTTGATAGTTAAATCATCACATTAATATATAAAACTCACAATAAGTCACACATATCAAGGAATGTACTCGTTGGTCGTACCCCTCTCAGGCGAACCTGCTGCCATTCTTTGTGAGAACATAACAAAACAAATACTCTAAACACTCCCAAAAGCAAAGTACACAGTCCTACAAATATTCACATGACTTAACATTTCAGTCGGACAACTCTCAGGTAGAACTTGCTAACATTCTAAATTGAATCATTTCAAAAAGAATGCCTCCCAGACAACTCTGTTAACAATCTGCAAAGACCAAGGGCCATTTCATCTGCCGTTGATAACTCAGCTGCCTCTTAAATTTACAAATAACATGTCAAGTCACAGTCACAATCCATCCCTCTGGTTCTCATAGAGTTCAATTTGTCCATCCAGACAATTTTTCTCTGCATAAGTCTCCTTGTTAGATCACTCACCCTGCTTGATCCAATAACCTGTTCAAGAATTGTAGACTTTATTCGTGCTATGTTATGCCTGGCCTCAATGAAGAGATATAGAGGAGTAGAGTCAATGGCTACCCAGGCCTAAGGCGTGGCAGGGGGTCACAATACTCCTTGCAGTGGAGCTGGGAGAATACTAGCTGGAGAAAAAGATCACCGTAGAGTTCAAAAAACAGGAAGGTTTATTTTAACAGGAAGACATGTTTACAGAATTCTTTATGTGCCGTGGCACATATTGTATGCATACTTGAAGTACGTTTACAGTTTGCATATCGGTGAGTTAGTAATCATCAAGTAGTGACAAGATATTCCATGTATTGTTTACATTCACAATACATTTAACATTGTCGACACATTGGTTGGTGTTTCTGGTTCGGTAGGTTACAGAGGGCAGTGGCTGGATGAAATGAGGCAGTGCTGCAAGGTAGTACCGAACTGTCTTCAGGACATCAAGTCGTGGTCGGACTTGGTTAAGTAAGAAGAGCGTCATCCTATAGTTTGAGGGTGGAGAACGCTTTTAGAAACGGTGATGCAAGATTTGAAAATTAGTGAAAGTAGAGCTGCAAGGAGTGGACCTACCATGTGCAAGTAAGTTGACGCCATGGCGGTGGTCTTGTTGTCCCAGCTGTCGGTTAATACGGCTGGGGGGGCAGTCTGCGGAAGTCAGATGCCCAAATCTATTTTGAGGGGGGTCAAAAAATGACAGTGCGGTAGTTAGCGGTTGGATAAGAAAAATGGGGCACAGGTAAGATCTTGTCGTGCATGGTTTTAGTGATTGGATTTCGAGAAAGGTCCATCAAATGAATGCCCTTCTTGGGTCTTAAATGCATAATTAAGGCTGTTGAACGTGCTTATCTGGTTGTTTACAGAAATCGGCCAAAGAGATAAGGTCCTGAGAACTGTATCAAGGTGCAAGGAACTTAGCCGTGCGGTTGGTGCAGAAGTTCGGGAGGACTGTTGTTAAAATTGCCCTGTGAAATCGTAATGGCGGCCGAGGGAAAGTGGCTAGGTCATAATCAGACCGTGTCGATTAACATTGAACCCAGGATCAAGGGGTGAGAGAGGATGCTTGGAAGATAAGCGCTGAAACAAGCGGCAGTGAATCAAAAACGTGAGCGGACTAGTTGTTACCTGTGCCGAACTGAAAAAGAGCTGTATCACTGCAGGATGGTTGTGCGCATGTGTGCCCTGGAGGGTTATTTAACCAGATTGAGGCTAAGACATGGCCCGATCGCGCATGTGCAGAAGGGCAGTGTCTGAGTGTATGCTTAGTGCTGGGGCGTCAGTCCTCGAGCAAACCAACATCAATAATGCCTGAACTCAATGTACTTCAAGTATGCATAGAATATGTGCCACGGCACATAAAGAATTCTGTAAACATGTCTTCCTGTTAAAATAAACCTTCCTGTTTTTTGTACTCTACGGTGATCTTTTTCTCCAGCTAGTATTCTCCTAGCTCCACTTCAAGGAGTATTGTGACCCCCTGTCACGCCTTAGGCCTGGGTAGCCGTTGACTCTACTCCTCTATATCTCTGCACCTCCCAACCCCCTAGAGTCAGGCCCCCAACAAAAAAGAGGGTTCCGCCCATTTTTTCTTTCTTTTCTTGCCTCAATGAGGTCCACAGCTACATGTGATTTGAAATTCTTTGTTCTTATGTTGGACTTATGTTCGGTCCAACGGACCTTTGCCTTTCTCGTTATCATTCCCACTTAAAAGAACCCACATGGGCACGTTAATTTGTAAATAACATTTACAGAGTCACAAGTACATGAATGTTTTAGTTGAAGTATACAGCCAGAATACGGGTGTGTAATGGTATCTGCCGTAATGATATTGTCACAATGTTGGCAATTATAACAGGGTTGGGTGCCAGAATAATTGGTGGATATGTGTTCAGTGATCTTTGTATCAGAATCGATTCTCTGGAGATCTGTTCAACCTCCCCACCTATGTTCTGAATCAACTCCTGGTGATGTTGCCTCTTGATAAATTTCAAATTTAATCCAATGCCTTTTTCTTGTACTCTGCAGGGTCAGAAATGTTTCTGCGATATTGTAGAAATTGACTCAACAGAACTCTTTCCAATGTACACTTTGGATGAAAGCTTGTTGCCAACAAGAGGCTATTCTGGTCTGCAGGTTTAGTGAAGATTCTGGTATTCATTTGATCATTTTCTAGATATATTTCCACATCCAAGGAGTGAATGGTTGTTGGACTGTGCTGCGTCATGAACTTGATGCACAAGTTCATGTTATTCATCATCTCAAAGAAATGATGTAACTTGTTCATCGACCCTGTCCAAATCCCAAAGATATCATCTATATATATGACATACATGCCAAGTGTTGCATCAACCTCGCTGCGTTCAGTACATGTTCTGCTTCCAACTACAACATACAAATATTGGCATAGCTGGGTGCCATCGACATTCAAAATCAAAGAATATTATGAAATGTTCATCATCTCACTTCATATTTATGACTCTTTCCCTTTATGCAAGGTAAATAATCTTTTTTAAGGATGTATTCTGTATGAAATACACTGATTGGATTTGGGATTTGTCCCAGCAGAGTGCATTTGGGAGAACCTGGGGCTACCTGTTGGCAACAATGGGCAGTACTTGATTTGATTTTTTGAATCCTTGCCTTTCATACTTCTGACTCACGTAGTTAAATGTGTACCAATTTCGGATGGATAATAAGGGCTGGAAAAAAATCACCATTTTGGCTGTAGTGTTAAATTTCTTCTCTTGCTATCACGGCCACAACTGAACTCGCCTACGCAGATTGCAAAGCAGCTGGGAGGTGATGCTGCAGCGCCAGGGCAACTTAGTCTGCAGAGACAATGCTGCAATTCACGGGATGATTTAACGGGAATAGTACCGGCAATATAGCTCAGTGGCAACGCGCTCGTCTTCAAAGCAAGACGACGCAGACCAGGCCACGCTTAGAAACTTCTTTGGTATTAAGCGCGTTATAAAAAAAACAACTATAATTATAATAATGGAAAGCTTGCTGGGGGATCAGAAGTCCCCTTTTCTTTCTAACTATATGGATTGGATGGGCATATATTTGGAATAGGGCATGACTGCTAAACTCCCTGCCTCTACACTTATATCAGTGAAATTGGTAAAAACTGGGAAGAGGATGTGTTCCATACAAAGAGGTGGTATTCTATAATGTTAATCTGTGTGTTGGTATGTTACCCTAGAACATCCGGGTAAGGGGATCTGTGAACTGCAAAACAGACCTGTGCATATGTGCTGGCTACTGGTAGTTGGGACACACAGCCAGACATTTAAAAGTAGATGGTGATTAATGCCACCTAGGGGATAGATTATTAATCAGGGAGTATTTTCGGAGCTAGGTGAAGGATGTGGCCTTTATCGAATGTGAGTGCATGCATTTTTAAACACATGTAACTTACTAGGCGCTATATTTCCTTCTGCAGCTGCTTGTGGAGACACAGCAGTGCTCACATACTCGACCCTTGTCTACCACACTTCACTTGCTCTCTCTGTCTCTCCCTCGCACACTTTCTTAACATGCACTCCCACTTTATTCCTCTCTCACTTTGTGACTCAATCTCAAAACCTCTTCCTTTACAAAGCAACTACTCACTTCTCGTCTACCTATTTGTTCTTGCACATGAACACAGGCATCCTCCCTTTATCTCCTGCTGAATCATTCTCTGTCAGGTTACTCTTGTCAACACTGTCTCTCTGCATTGCCACCTTTTTCACTCTCTTCATGTTTCCCTCCCTCCCTCCATCCAACACTCATTTTCTCTTCATCTGAGTCTCTCACTTAGTGTCTCTCCTTTCAACCTGACTTTCACTTTGCATAGGTCCTTCTTTTCATATATCTAAGCAAGGAAGTCAAGAACACTAAAAATACAAAGGCATAGCACAAACTTGTGGTGCCCCCCTTGCGAGCCATGCTGAGGGGGCCTCCCTCCCCCAGCTGGGAAACAAATTATGGGCTGCGCCACATTATGAGTGGCCTAGACTACCACGCTTGTGTAATACGCACACTCATGCTGCTGCAGGCGTACGCTGCACACTGCACTAGGAGAAAGATATAGACATGTGTTGTAACGCATTATACAACAAACTTTCTGAAAACAATTGGCAAAAAAGCCAGAGTGTTTGCAATTGTTCTGTAGGATAACAGCAATCCAAAAATCCAATACATGCAAGTCACCAACAGTGCACAGGAACAGTAATGCTTTAATTAATGTTATGCTTTGCTATTAAAAATGCCATGCCACAATGGAAACAAGTCCAACTGTCTGCACAATGTAGACCAGTCGAGACTCGTAATAACTTATTACAGTAAAGCATGCCAGACCACATTTAGCTAGTGCAAAGGTTGTTGTCAGTACGCCGCAGAGCTTTGTGAACCAGATTGGCTCATATAACTTGTACATTAATTTGAAGAAGTGTTGTGTATGAACAGACCTTTCGTACACATGAGGCTTAAAATATATTTGATCTTCTGTTGACCCCAGATAGGACACGGATCATTTATTGGAAGGAATACTGTCTGTGAATTCAATTAGGTAGAACAACGTGTATTTGGCCTGCTACTGATCAACAGTGGGAGATGAGTTTATGTGCTACCTAGGAGCAAGCATAAGTGAAGAAATGCTTATTAATTTGGAGTTTGTGGAAATCTTTCCACAGGGCGGAAGAAGTATAATTTACAGAGGTTTTAAATTGTACAGTTGTTTCTTGAAAGTCACCCACAGCACAAAGTGTTGGAAAAAAACGAAATAAAACACAAAGGAACATCCCCTGATGAATGTTCTACCAGCGTGGTGCGATGAACAGAAACATGTTGGGAGTTTGGTATAGGGACTCTTTATTTGTGTTGTAGTCAACATGTATGGTATGTATTTTTCATTGTTTTTGTGAATTAGTATTGATTTATGTGATGCTTTGTGTTATTACAGTTGTGTAATTGAGGTTTTCATAATTTGATATTGATAAAATAAATATAATTATTTTCTATATAATTTTACAGGGTTACTGTGTCCATTTTCTCAGGACAGACAGTGAAAGACAATAGGGACCTATCACCAATTATGAGAGAGTTGTCTTTAATTAGGATTATCTATCTCACTTCTTATGTATAAACTTTGGTCTACCCCAGACCGAAAAGATAGATTGACCTTGTATTGGGGTCAATTTCTGGGGTTTGTGTTTTTTACCTGTATTAGGTACATTAATGCATTATACAGCAGACTTTCCGAGAAAAATTGGCTAAAAAGCAAAAGCGTTTGCAATTGTTCTGTAGGATGAACAGCAATCCAAATGCAAATCACCAACAGAGCACAGGAACATTAATGCATTGATTAATGTTATGGTTTGCCACAATGAAAACATGTCCAACTGGCTGCACAATGTAGACCAGTCGAGACACGTAATAACATATTACAGTAAAGCATTCCAAGCCACATTTAGACATACCTAGATGGGTTTGCACCAAAATGCCAGTTGAAGCAATAACACTTATCATGGTTATTTTATCACAGATGCCCAGAAAAATATACATTACAGCAGTAAGGAATGGCTAGACTGGCAGCACTCAAATGAAAGGACTGCTTTATCAAGACAAACTAAGAAATTACTGCACTGGCTGCACCAGAATGCCACTCTAGCCAATAATATTGCATACCAAGCTTGCTTAGCTTGGACGTGGGTGACTGTGACGGATTTATCGCACAATTCACACCCCACCCACCCCCAACAAATCCCTTCTCCGTCCCACCCCCAAGCCCCAAAATTAACTCCTAGGTCCAGAATTACCTCAAAATCACTCTTCTTATCGCAGTGCTTACATATGAGGCACCTTGCCTCATAGGTAGGTACCGATACGAGGAAGAGTGGGACTAGGAGTAATGAAGATTACAGGTAACTAAGCTAGGCATTACCTCCTTGTTCCTCTACTTCATCCCAGTACTTGTGTATGAGGCAAAGTGCCTCATACATAAGTACTGGGACGAGGTAGAATAGGGCTAGGAGTAATGAAGATTACTAATACATAATCAAGGCATTAAACACAAGCAGTGGTGCAACATCATTGAGCAGTTTGGGCTTCAGCCCTCCCACCCTGTAATATTGGGCTATGTTGAATCGACCAGGCTGACATACACAGCCGTTTCCGGACAAAAGAGGGCGCAGATGATAAACAGTGTCTGGGTTTTGATGTTTACAGAGGCCCCACAGATACTAACTCAAAGCATTAATTGTTAGTGGCTGCATTAAAATGCTTAATTTTTTTAAGCAATTGAAATCGTGATGTGGGTTTAGTACTTGCATACCAGGGGAGTAATTCAAAGGGTAGAGAGGGGACAGGAGAACGCTCGTTCTCACAGCAGGTAGTAAGTGGGTGCTTTCAGATTTGAAGGAGAGAGTTAACTGCTTGCAACATTGAATCTGCAATAGACTAGTCTTATTAGAATGCGTAAAAAGTTAGATGTCCCCACACAAATAAATCTGCCTCTCCCCCAACGCCTGTGAAGTTAGCGCCTCTTCCCACATTTGAAGGGTTAGCCCCCCCGAAATTTAGGTTTTGTTGCACCCCTGAACACATGCACACACGCTATTCACCACACACACACACACCCACACACACACAAATCCACCCATACATTTAAGTGTGTACCCTTTCACCATAAAGTCACACGCAGGCAGCCACCCATACATTTAAGTGTGCTCTATTTTGCCATACAGGCACACTCAGGCAGTCCCCTATGCATCTAAGTGTGCACCCTTTCACCATACACTCACACATGCACCAAGCCACCCATACATTTAAGTGTGCACCCTTTCACCATACACTCACACATGCACACCCAGGCAAGCACCCATACATCATGCACTCAGTCATCAATGAACATTACATTATATACCTATATACACACACACTTACATGGACGCACACACATTTAAAGAAAATACATCAATGAACATTACATTATATACCTATATACACACACACTTACATGCATGCACACACATTTAAAGAAAATACATGTTCTTACCTTTAATCCGTTGGTCCAGGGAACAAGACCTTCAGCTCCATGCAGCCGCCAGGAACGCTTCTTCCCGTCATCTGCAGTGGATAGTCAGGCTTCCATGTCATGGGTTGGTGGGGGAGCGCTATTACGTCAAAAAGAAATGGTTTCTTTTTTAAGTCACTCTGACTTCATAAAGAAATTATTTCTGTTAAAGTACCGAACCCGTTACGGAAATAATTTCTTTATGAAAGCAGAGAGACTTTAAAAAGAAACTAATTATTTTTAAGTCATAGGGCTCCCCCCACCCCATGACATGGATGCATCCAGCTGGGAGGCTTCCATGTCATGGGGTGGGGGCAGCCCATGCATTTAAGTATGCACCCTTTCACCATACAGCCACACCCAGGCAGCCACCCATACATTTAAGTGTGCACTCTCTCACCATACACTCACACACGCACCAAGCCACCCATACATTTAAGGGCGCGCCTTTTCACCATACAATCATGCATGCACACCCAGGTAGCCACCCATACATCATGCACTCACTCATCCATGAACATTACATTATATACCTATATACACACACTTATATGCACGAAAACACATTTAAAGAAAATACATGTTCTTACCTTTAATCCGTTGGTCCCGGGGACAAGACCTTCAGCTCCATGCAGCAGCCAGGAACGCTTGTTCCCGTCATCTGCAGTGGATCGTGGGGCTTCCATGTCATGGGTTGGTGGGGGAGCGCTATTACGTTGCCTGAACTTGCTCTCCACTCCGAGATTCAAATTACTGGAAGCTGGAGGCCGTAGTTTCCCAGTAATAGCTTTTAGACATTGGAACACCCTACCAGCCAAACTAAGGTCTGAATACTCGTTCTGGGCCTTCCTAAAACAACTGAAAACGTGGCTCTTTACACAGGAGACTTGCTACTAAGTCAAGACTATCAAGTAGCAAACTAGCTGCGGAAGTAACAAGCTAAGTAAAATGTGACTATATGCCAACTCGGCTTACTCTGCCAGTCTTATTTATGTGCAACTATGTAACCATGTACTGTACTGTTTGGTCCACTTTTGTAAGAACAGCGCCTAGATGCCTTTGGGCTGGGTGTGCTATATAAATTGCAAAATAAATAAAATAATTAAGTGAGGGCCTGCTAGCTCAGATGAGGGGCATGAGGAGAGGGACAAAGTGGGAGACATCATCCAGTACTTACCACAAGGCTGCTGTGTTCTTGCCACATGGTTGGCTCAGGTGCTCAGCTCCTTCCCGGCCATGAGCACATAATAAACCACGCCTTGGCTCTGGGCCTCTGACGCTCTGCACGTAGCATTGAACTAGTCCTCCCACTGCCTAACAGATGAAATGTCATTGGCTGTAAAGTAGCCAATAACATTTTATGATATAGTGACTGACAGTCAACCACAAAAGAAAGTGTCAAAGTGTGCTGTTTTCACCTGAAAAAATACTGGCGGGGCCACACCTCTGGCATCCCACCAGCCACACAACTAAATGTCTCGGGTACCTGTGCATTAAAAACATGTGTCGTGTCGGGACGCGAACCGGAGGCTGAATGTCATGCCTGCACGTGCCTCCGCCCCGTGCCATGTTGCAGGGCAGAAATATTTATTTTTTTAAATAAAAATACCTACTCTTTCACAAGCATTTGTGTATATGTATCGGGCCGTGCTGTACTGTGCAGTCGGTACAATGTCTTTTCATCGTGGGATTTTTCGCTGGGTTTTTTACCGCAATTTTTTTGCTGAAAAAAACTCATCGATTTTTTTGGGGGGGGTTAAAAAAAAGTATTTAAATTCGGTGTGGGTGTTCGGGAATCTAAAAAAAATTAAAGGGGATGGGAGTTTGGGAGGTAACCCCCCAAAAATAAAAAAATAAAAAATTAGATGAGTTTTTTCGAAAGAAAATCTGTGGTAAAAAATCCTGCGAAAAAACATCCCGCAATGAAATGACATGGAACCGTGCAGTCAGCCTTCAGTGCAAACTGAACCCTCTGGGGAGAGGGGCCAGTGTCCTTGCACCCTACACGAGCAGCCGCCACTAACTCCATTCCTTTCAGTTTACTATGGACACCATTATTCGGTCGACCCTCCCCCTTTCGCCCATCCTCTAACAAAAACATCAATCTGAGCTGTGAACCCTTTAGAAATCCTATTAATACAGGAAATAAATATAATTCCAGTGGGACATCTTGTGTCTAAAAGCCCCCTTTTATCTACAAGTCGCCATTATTTCCAGCATCCATCCTCATTCCTGTTAGTCCATAGCCCCATCATCTCCAAGGAAAAGGATGAAAGCTGGTGGTGGCTTCGCCTTCTTCTTGTTCTCGCGAGCATGACGTCTTCTCGGTCTCGCGAGCATGACACTAAAACAAATGAAACTGTTCAGTCGGTATATTTACCTCGGGAACATGGCAAATGTCAGCAGAAAGAAAAGAAATTGCTTTGGCAGGAGAGGCCTTTGAGTTGATCACTGTTTGTTCGGCAGTTTGCTTCATCCGGGGTGCTTTCTTTAAGATTCTCGACTCATGTTTTAGAAGTCCAATCAAAATGTTTGCAGTGTGTGTGTGTGTTTTAGGGCAAATGTATTTATTTATTCATATACAATGAAGATAACTTTTCTTTTGATCACAAAAGAAAGCACAAAATAGATATCAGAGTTGACTGCAAGCAGTGATCTTCGTGCAATGTAGTGCGTTTGAGGGACATTCTAACCAAGTTGTGCAGGGGCGTAAATGGAACAGTCACCGGGGACAATACATAAGTGGACTTACATAGATTAAGTACAACCAACATAAGACATTTGCAGGTGGGAGGTACGGTCAGCTGTGCAAGGGATGTGACCATGAAGGATGAAGTGCTTAGAGGGGAGGCAGAGCAGGTGAGGGACAGAGGAAGGTTAGTGGTGGTGTGGGAAAAAGGTTAGCTTGAAGGAGATTGACTTAGGTTAATGCGTATCAAGTGTGACCTGATGTTGAAACAATTCCTACTGCATGTTAAAGGCGCTTGTTGGTTTTATTTGGTGTTTTATTTTCTTCACCTAGTATTATGTTTGGGATCTATATATGCACTTCTTGGAAATAAACAAAGTATTTCAAGATGTGTAATAGAGTTATCCTTGTTCGCGTTGTCAAAGCCATTATGTTTGGACGTCATATGCCAAGTACGGCTTCAAATACACCAATAATACGCCTGGCATAGTCAACATATGATAACATGCAACCCATATGTCCAGTTCTCCAAATGTATGCCATGTTCAGCGTCAAAGGCCCCAAAAATATGTAATATTATATTTCCAAACAGATTAATAAATGCATGTCTATTCATTAAGGGAATCTTTTAATACTTTGTGAGTCAATCTCAGGAAGTCGGCTATAGCATTTTTGCCTAACAGCGTCTTTGCTAAAATCTAGGAAAAGACTTGGGGCCCGATTCATGAAAAACTGTGGATTGATCCCGCAAAGCCTGTGCGCCGAGAACAACTCTGACGGCTCTACGCGCAAAGTTTCCAATGCGCGCTCTGCATACAAAAGTAAACAAAATGCAGCACATGAACAAAGAGACAACAACAACTGTGTGATGAATAAAGAGAAATCTGTATTATCAATATCTACACTACAAAAAACTACTACACGGAAGGGTGAAATGTCCCAGGGAAAAAATGAACAAAAGTCAAAAAATTAAAACCACACAATGAAGTATATACATAGGCAGTGGGCTCCATAGTCTCTCATCACATCTTCCAGGGTAAGAGTTGCATTCATTGTCTTCCACTTAGAAGCGTGCCACCATTCAGCCCGGGACGTCTTGCAGGCTCTCCCTCAACCTCCTCTCCTCCTCCTCTGAATCCCTGCAAGCCTCCTCCAGTATAGCAACCCACCTCAGTGCCCTTCCCTCCACCACCTATGCCCTTGCCCTAGCAACCCCTGCCACCCTCGCCCGGTGTCTCTCCGCCACCAGCTGCATCCTAAAGTCCATCTGGATGCTCGGCAATTCCCTAAATCGCCTAGGTTACTCCTGCCAGGTGACTGAATGTTGCTGCCTCTCTTGCCTACTCAATGTCGTTGGGCCCTGCAATGATTGTCTCTGGCCAATCCAATACTGCTGCTGCCTGGCCAAACATACCCCCAAGCATCAGCACTGTCCTGATGTGGCAGCTGTCCCACTGATGCCTGATCCTGTGTAGGTGCCTGGGCAGGCACAGCGACTACCTCTTCTGCACTTGCCGGGACTTCCACCTGAGGCAGGCACATGCTTACCACCGGACTGGGTGATGTGGGTGGAATTGGAGTAGAGGGAGCTGTGATGGAAACTGGCAAGGAGGGCCCCACAGAGAACAACTGGGCACAGAGGGGGCAGTGCAGGAGGAGGTAACTGAATGTGCCTCCAGAGACAGCCTGAGAGCAGCGAACATGCCAGCTGGGCCAGGTAAAGGGTGTAGAGGAGGAGCCAAGTGCCTCTACAGGATGTCCCACCCCTATTTTGCCTATATGTTGGAAGCCGGAAATTGTGACATGCACGACACCAATAATGGTCCCTATAACACGAAGAATCCTCGAAACAAGGTATCCATTGAGAAAGCCCTGTATGATGTACCCGCAGAGAAATTACAGTCTCTTAAAGGAGGTTCCAGAAGAAGGGTGAAGATGAATAAAAGAGAAGACTGGCAACATCACATGAAGCAGAAATGATGCAACCAGAAGAGATGCCAATGAAGAAGGTGAATAGACCTTATGGAATCTGATGGTGAAGTGAAGCAGTGAGCAAAATTTCATGTGTGGAATGAAGATTGCACGTGCAGAGACCGCTGAAGGAAATGCATGCCATTTTATAATTTTACAAATGCTGAAACACAAGTAGACTAAGTAATCATGGCTATACTTAGTAATTAGACTGCAGGCGGTGCCGCCAATATATATATATATGTATAGAATCTGGATGTTCCACGTCATGTTTTAAGCAAAGTAGGACCCCATGAACAGAAGGGCTGAAAGTGTGGTGCAGCGGAAGAAAACAGCTGACGATGAGAGAAGATTCGAGAAAGCTTGTCTGGCCCGGTGTCAAGGGTTGGAGCAGCCAAGAAACAGGTTATCTATTCAAGAAGATACAATGAACGTGAGAAGCGAGGCAAGCTCCTGTTGAGGTGTAACGGAAAAACACTAGAATCGCCAGGTTTTATTAATTTGATAGTGTTAAATACAAAAGAAAGAGCTCAAACACGGTCTCCTATCACATGGTCAAGATGGAAATAGACTTTGAG
The DNA here is from genome assembly GCF_040938575.1 of Ambystoma mexicanum. NCBI lineage: Eukaryota > Metazoa > Chordata > Amphibia > Caudata > Ambystomatidae > Ambystoma > Ambystoma mexicanum. The sequence goes on along the minus strand of NC_090924.1, from coordinate 1,311,982,969 downwards.
CAAGCTACACCGAGACTTGAAGATAAGACCATGCTCACACTCCCTTCTATTCTCAGGAGCAGTGATACTTTGTAAGGCCGATTTCAAAGACAATTTTAATGGCAGACAGCAGGCATGATGATGGATGTTGGGCTAATTGGGCTAGTTGGGCTAATTGGGTGGAGAGGTATGACCATGCCAAAACCTCCAGCACCTGGGGTACCAGCTAACTCACACATGGGTGATACATATTCTCTGGCTGCTCGACTCAATAGACAGACCTAAGAGTGGACACAGGCAAAATTAAGAGTGGACTGATGATACTAACTCACATATGGATGATACATATTTTCTGGTTGCAGGGCTCAAAAATGAATAATAGACAATGGTCCTTAAAGAAATTATGTATACCTCCAGAGGACCCAGGCACATTAATTGTGTTACATGAAATAGATTATCATTATTTTTGTTGTGAATAACTCAGGTTTAGCTCTTTGAATGCTCTTTCAATATATTAATTATCCTTTAATTTGGAACTGTGAGTATTTTTTAACTATGTTGATATGCATGTTTTGTTATAACTGTCCATATGCACACAGGCTTGGACACTCCCTCCTATGAAAGTGTATTTGAACTTTCTTCCTTGGTTTGTTTCAATACACCGCCTTTACTTCTGTTATGCACTTCTTTTTTTAAAATGTGTTCATAAATTGTATAACCTAAATTTCATGTCCAAACATTGTATTTGTTTGAAACTTTATAGCAGTGAGTGGATAAACCACTGGCTAATATTGTGTATACCCAAACTCTTATGAGCATTATTCGCCAATTGTCTATATCTATTGCCTTTAATCATATATTGTTTATTTTTTAGTAACTCAATGTTCAGTGTCTTCCTGTCTTGGTGCTACCTCACGTGATATCCTCACGGATACATGGGTCTATTAAAATAATCTTCTTTCCTTTATTAATTATGAATAATTTAACACAGTGGGGATCATCTGTAAATGCATTGTTATAGATTACCCCTGCCACCACTGTTATTAGGGGTGCCCCCTACTCTTTTCTTCATGTGCAGTACATTTGACAGACCATGCAGTACACAGAACTAGGTCCCCAGGTACTCACCAGCAGCTTCTACTGACTTCTCCAGGCCAGGAACTGGGAATGGAGGTCCAGATAGAACCTCTCAAGTAACCACAGCTGTACCTGGGTTAAACGGTGACACTCTGAATAGTACAGCTCCATTGTGGGTTCCCTACCGAGGGTATGCCAGCACCTTGGAATGGCTATGGGTCTTGTGGTCATCCCAATGTTTCCGAACCGTGTTCTTAGTGCGGACTGCCAGCTCCTATACGTTGATCGCAGCCGTGATATCATCCCAGATTCTAAGTCTTGCATCGTTGCCTAGCTGCGTAGATGGGTTGAAGAGGGCATTGTAGATGCCCAGGACCCGATCCACCAGGATGGCAATTTTGGTGGGGGTGAAGTTGGTAGCCTTCTGCCTCAACCCAGGGATGCTGCACTCCTCAGATGGTGTAGACGGGGCGGACATGGCACCCTTGAGGCAGGTATGGCTTTGCTGGGTCCTGGGTTGGTGCTGTGGAGCTGTGGTGGTGTTGGCAGAAAGGGATGGAAGTCCCAAGGACAGAAGATGTGGTTCTAGGCCCAACACAGAAGTACAGGAAAATGTAGGACAGCTGGCATACCAAGACAGGGCTGATTGCAAGCAGGCACTCACTCTTGAGCAGGCAGCAGCAGTCTAGGAGTGAGGCAAAGCAGCGCCGTGGAGCCAAAAACAGCAGTTTGTATGCGGGAGGAACTGTGGTGTGCGTCTTGTATCAGAGTAAAGGCCCTTACTGCATAAGTTAAGTTATGCATGAAGTAACGCATTGCGCCTACACAGCATGCGTACGTGGCTCACAGCATTGACGGTGTGATATAAGGCACCTGACGAAGACGTATTTGTGTGTGCAACACAATCTGTTTCCTTCAGGTAACGTCAACCACATTTTTGTTTTTGGGGGTTTGCCTCTGTGCATATGCTTTTGTATTCTTGTACTTTTTGAGGCCTATGGTGTGTCGCGTATAACATATTTTATTGTTGGGGTGCCTCTGCGTATCGCGTACCACTTTTATAACTTTTCAGAAGCGTTACGTGTATCGTGTACGCAATTTTTGTGTTTCGGGGTGCTTCTGCATATCATATACTGTATTTATTTTGCTTGGGTGTACAATGGAGCCTTGCCGGACGACACATCTGCGTCACACATCACGTGCAATGTTCCCTTTCTCATATTGCCCAGGACAATAGCTCGGTGTGTCTTCCATTCATCCCTTACATCTGTGACATGAGAGGAAAGAACACAAGGGGGCAAGGGAGCAGACAGGGTCGGAGACGTGGTGAGGACACAACGGCCTCAGCCCCATGGGGTTTTGGACGTGGTGTGGAGACATCTGTCCCAGCCCCACAGGTTCGGAGAAGTGGTGGGGAGACATCTGTCCCAGCCCCAGGAGTACGTGTTGGGCCCCAGTCCACAGGTGACCCGGAACCTGGACACCAGCGTGGTCCTAGACAGACAGGTATAGCACAAACACCTAGGGACCCTCGGGCCAAGAAGGGACGCCCTGCACAGCAAGAAGAGGCTCCACCATATGACACGCCATAGGACACTGCCCCACAGAGGAGGAGGTGCTTCACTGATGAGTAGGTCCAGATCCTCATCGACTACCTGACCAATCACTATCCTGAGACGTGCCAGTATGCGGAGAGCACCCATACACCTGCCCAATGAATGGTGCATTGGCAGCGGGTCACAGACCAGATCAACACCTTAATTGAGAGGATGCACACTGTGGCACAGGTTGTGATGTGGTGGAATTATCTCACACGAAGGACCAAGCACAATCTTAGTATCAATCTGGCATCTGCACGGCCCACTGGAGTGGGGCCACCCGAGGAGGAGCAGCTGACACTGCATGAAGAGGTCACAAGCTAATTCATCATCCTTGAGCAGGTTCAATGCATGGCAGGCCTGGAGAACTATGAGGACACATCTGGTGAGTGGCTTTCATTGTGCATTGTGTGTTCTGCCAATCATGCCTGCCCCACCATATATGTGTATTGGTACATCTGGTTACAGCTGTATAACATCCTTGGGGAATGGACGTTTGCTGACGTTTAGACGCATGTCACATCCCCTTCATTCTGAGAGTATCCTGGGTGGTGGACATGTGTATCAGAGGTCTGTGTGACAGTACACATCACCCACAGGGTACTCCCCTGTTTCATGGGCAAGAAATGACACACCTACATGTACTGTTGTCTGCTACATTCTTGTGGACAGTCACTTTGCATTGCTCGACAGGTACATGCAATAGATGTTGAACAAAACATCATTTCATGTTGAGGTGCATGTTCAATGTGTCACCTGCTCCTATGGGACGCCTTGTCATGATGCCTGTCTGAGCTGTCTGTCTTCACGCCCTATGGTGTTCCCAGAGGGAAGGTGCATCAGTGCCAACAGACCACAACTTGAGTAGCAGGCATTATGTTGGTGCTGTAACACTTGTATGTAGTAAGGGGTAACGTCATTCACTAAATGGTAAACATTAGCTGGTAGTGGGTTGTCATGCAGAGGTTGCCTTCCTTGGAATCATATAATGCCATGCCTGTAGACAGTCCATGTGAAAGGTTTCAGGCATCATGAATGCCAATGAGTGTGCCTGTCTGCATACCATGCTATGTATGTGCATGGTAGTTGTTCAAACAAATCAACAAACTTCAAATTGTAAGCACCCGCCTGAAGTTAAAGGCCTGTTTGTGTCTGTCAGTTGATACTTGACAGGCACATGCACCTTGTCAATACCATGATTGTGCTGCACATTTGCACAGACATTGGACTGTCTGGATACATGCATACTTCCCCATACTCGTGTCATTGGTCTGATAAGGTAAGACAGGCCAGCTACATTGCCCACTCAGATGTGGCATAATGGCTCTGTTGCTCCATGTGTAATATGATAGGTATTTGAGGCAGTGCTGGTTCACAGTCCGAGCAAGCATGTTCATGAACAATGACCCATCATAGTGGGATGATGCTCATAGACATGGACTGCTTCCCGAACGAGAACATCTATATCAGAGGCATTACTGTAGGGATTGATAGTTTCACATAGATTCTACTCCTGGACCTTGTATGACCTACATCACTATGTCTGACAAAGGTGTCTCAGGATATGTTGCATGGGCTTCACATTTCCACACGCACAGCCTCCCGACCAGCATGGGTGGAGTGTGAGCTTAAGGGCAGGGCCATGCCATTGTCATGGGGATGACATGCAGCTCTCATCCAAGCCTCACTCCTCTGCCTCCCCCTCATCCTCTCTCATTCATGACTGCCCGTCTGCTATACAGGCATGGTGTACTGCTAACAATCTCTGCCTCAATGCCAGTAAAACAGACAGAAAGCCTACTCATTAGGACCCCTGATCCCTCTTTCCCTCCCACAATGTGTCCGAACTCCATGGGCCCACTCCCCTCTCCCTCTTTGGAGTCAATGAACCTTGTTGTCATCTTCAAATCCTCTTTCCTTCTCTTTTCACATCATGTACCTCATCTAGAAGGCCTAGTTTCAGCTGCACTTCTTCAGAGGCATTTCCCTTCCCCCAGAAACTCAATGTCTCCAGTGCTCTGGTCCTCTCTAGGTTGGACTACTGCAACAGCCTCTTCCTGAATCTGCCGAATTCCCCCCTCATCCCATTCAACTAATCCAGAACTACAAGAATGTTCCTTGGGCTAAGTGCAGGAACCACATCTCTCCAGCACTGAAATCTCTCCATTGGCACCAGGTTGCTGCGAGGATCCGGTTCAAGACCCTCTGCATCATCTGCAGGGCTTGCTGGGGATTGGGACCTCTCTACATCCAACTCTCTCTCCCTAAATACCCCCCTGCTACAGCCCTTCAGTCATCTACTGGTGACTCTCTGCAGATCAGACGCTTTGCTAATCAGAGAGTGGGGGGTAGCTATCCCTCCTCTGCATGTGCCTCCCTCGTGAATGGCCACCCTACCCCTCTCAGACTTCTGTCAGATCTCATTAAGTTCTGGAAGCTTCCCAGGACCTTACAATCCTATTCTTACTTTGCTCTCCCCTTCTCCTGCTAATGTCCTCATTTGCCTTTTGACTGGCTGCCTGGTTCCTTCAGAGTCTTACAGGGAACAAGGACCCCCGTACTCCAGTCTACTCTTGTACTTGGTCTCCCCTGACCACCCCCTTTACCCAGCACTTGCCCTTCTGGGCCCCTCCCATGCCACTGGCTTGGCTGGGCCTGCACACTTGTAGCCTTCATGTCCCCCTACCTCGCGCTTGGCTAGTAGAACTTCCTTCCCCTGCACTCTCTGCTTTCCCTGGCTCTGTGCACCTGGCCTCCCCTGGCACTCACTTTTTCTCATGGGCCATTTCGCCCTGACTAGCACCTTCTCCCCCCTGCACTTCTGTTGCTACACTTGCACAATCCAAATGTCCCAAGGCCTAGTATGGCTGGTTTTTTTGATGTCCTCCCCGTTCCCCCACACTCATGTCTTGTTATGGCTTAAAACACATCGTGTTCAGGCACATTGTGAATACCCAATGACAATCATGGAATGAATGCTTCTACTGACATTTCTGGCATCTGCGTGTCCACTCAGTACTGGCCTGAAGCTAGTGAATGGCATGTTTTGGCAGGGTAGCAAGGGTATTTGTTACAGTGGAATACTGCTTTTGAGGAGGAATCTGTTGTTGTTGTATGCAATAGTGTGTACAGTATGTCACACTCATGGTAGATGCATATGTCAAAGTTCCCAGTACACTATTCATATCACTATTGGCATAGTGCTGGTGCAAGGGGATAACAAGTTGTGGTGCCACACAGGGCATGAACAAAAATGGTGCTCAAAATACACCCATGCTGTGCAGTAGAGGTAAGTATTGTTTGCGATGGCAGTGGCTTTTTCATGACCGTGTCATTCCTAATGACAGTCAATTACTGTTGTGCACTCAGTCATGGCCAGTCAGCGACTGACACATCATATGACTATGTCATGTACATGCCACTGTCAACACACAAAACGTCAATTTACAATGCATATTCCTGACTCCTGCTAGGCATACAGCAGGGGACTCATGCCCATGTCGAGACCCACACAGGGTGCAGGGAGACCTTGTGTCACCATTGATGTGACACAGCAGGCAGTAACAGTCATGTTTTTGGTCAGTTGTATGACATACACAGGGAGACCAACACTGAGAGTGTGTTATTCAGACAGTGCACCCATCTTTGCTGCACACGTTTTGCATTGTTCAGTGTACACAGAGTACGCCCTGCACAACGGCGGAATGTACTGTGCTGTTCTGGCCTTGGTGCATGATTGCATTAAGGTGACATCTGGCAGTGTTTGTCATGTTGGGTGGATGGGGTGGACGTCAATGTTGATGTAATGCATGTATGCCGTGTACCAATGCATCCACGGATTTGGATGGCTGATGCCATGTTATGTCCTTCTGCATTACGCATGCGCAGTACTTGTCCCTGGTATGTGTGCTGACATGGCAGTTGCATGGCCCATCGTTGCATGTGGGTGCCCCTTTTGTATGCCAATATGTCCACTATCGGCATGGACCGAACCAGGAGGGGGGATTGCCCTTGATAGCAAAAGCCATACATCTGCGGTTTACAGATCATAGTGTGGGAATGCACAATGTCTTATGCTTGTGTGTCCTGCTATTTAGTGTGTGTGCACCCTTTTTTTTATATTTCAAACAATTTGCTTTTGTTGCAAAAGGACCTTTACAAATATAACATGAAATTACATTCATTTTAGCCATGTACAAATTATGTAATGCATAAAAAAGAACCATAAAATATAAATACAATTTAATCTCTAACCAATACAAACAAAATATACCTTCTAAAAGAACAGAGAATACCAGAGTCTTATTTCCATAAACTAACAAATTCACAATTCAACTCCTTTACACAAATCATGATTTTCCAAATGCTAGAGCAATGAAACCTAACAATCTAATAATCAATCAATGTATGGTCTCAGTTTCCATTATGTCCAACTCAGTTGCTATAGGAGTATCGGAGAGGTGGGCACCACAAGTTATTATCTTCTCTTTCTTTCTTTGCTTAAATTATATATGTAAAATTCACCTTCAATGTCAGGTAAAATTGGAGCTGCCAGTTTAAATAGTCCTTTAGCACAAGGACCTTAATAAACTGCAAATGAAGAAACAAGGCAACTCTGCCTTATTATAGCTGGCGCTTCTCAGTTGGCCCTTTTTATAGGGCTGCAAATTTTCAAAAGATTCGATTTCTTCTTCGATATCTTATTTCAATCAAATACGAAAAGTCAAATATATCTATGTACTTTTAGACAGGAATGTTTATTCACATTCTCATATATTAATTCACATTGCACTGTGTTGGGTGATCAAATTTTGTCTTCAATATACATTCTGCCAATGCATTTCGGTTTAAACCTTCGTCAGGGCTGTATAAAGGCACTTAATTACATCATCGAGCTAGTCATAATTATGTATTCATTAATTTAAATACACTTTACAGTTTGAATACAATATATTAACAAATTCACACATACCATTTGGATTGTCCCACGTATATGTAATAGTTCCGCCAGATGAAAAATAAACAATCAACAAAAGCCATTTAGTTTCAACATTATAAATTTTGTATGCATTGATATTTAAGATAGAAACCAGTCCTACCTGATTGCTTTGAAGGCGTTTTTTCTCTAGTTTCGCAGCTGTGTGTGTTTAAATGCGTAACGAGGCGCATATGTCCATCGTCTCTCTGTAGAAGAGATAGGCGGTTTAGACAACCATTCTAATGTTGTTATATCTAATGTGGAGCGCGGCGAGTGTTCGCCGATGCTTACCTGGAGTTCCAGCGTTGTCCTGCGGTCTGTAGAGAGGTGTGCGCGCAGGCGCCTGTGTGTTTCATTTAAGCGTTGTCATGGAGACGAATGCGAGGCGCCGTGGTCCAAGCCGATTGTCGGAGCACGTACGCCTCGCGCCCCACCCCCGGGTGGTTACCCTGGGGCGGGGATGTCTCCATGGCAACCTCTGTTCCACTATATGCAATAGGTCGAGCTGTCAATGCCTATGCTTAACTCCAGATTCGGATAGCTAGACAAACTATTTATGATTACACATGGGTTCCTACGGTACGTTACGTATATTGTGTAATATGTGTTCTATACTGTTATTCATTTGTAGGTGCAAGCAGCAGTCATTCACCCAGAGTGATTTCTAAACAATTAAAGCATGCATAAATTATTCAAATAAGGTATAAATGTTAATCCAAGTGTCTAGATAAATCGGTCTCATGCATCAATGCCTGGAGTACATCTAAGGTTATCCAGCGTCTGTAAGTGCATATGCAAAATCGGAAATTCTACATTACAAAAAACACATTTAGTTAATCTCTTCATTCATTCCTTTAGGCATTAAAGAACTCAAACGGTCAATCCAGAAGGTTTCTCGTTGATCCATTGTTTTCTGGAAGTTTTCATGTGGATCTCTCTTTTCCACTATCTCTAGGATAGCAAAGCGTATTTGTGCCAAGTTATGTTTCTTATCTTGCCAGTGTCTGGCCACAGCCGAGGTTTTGTTATTATTGCATATACAAGATCTATGTTCATTCCATCTTGTTTTTGCTGTTCTCACAGTTTGGCCAACGTAATGTAAACCGCAGGGACATTTTATAGTGTATATCACGTTTTCAGAGTCACATGTCCCGAAACTTTTTAATTTTATGGTTTCTCCTGTATACGGATGTCTCAAGGTATCCCCTTTCATTATGTAGCCACAGTTGTTACAATTTAGGCAGGGAAAGGTACCACATATTTTCGTTGTTTTCTTTTTGTGTGCCGGTTTTGTGTTTACCAGTTTATCCTTAAGGTTATGGCTTCGTTGATATGCAAATACCGGGATGTCTTTAAATAGGTGTTCTACTCGGTAGTCACAGGTCATTGTGTTCCAATGTTTTTTAATGATTGTCTTAATGCGGTTACTCTGTCTTGAGTATTTTGATACAAAAACTAAGGGAGATTCATCATCTTTTTTGATTTTTGTTTTCAATAGGTCTCCCCTTGTCTGTGTTGCTATACGTATTTCCGCTGCCGATACTTCTTCTTGCTTGTAACCACGGTCAAGGAATTTCTTTCCCATTTCTTTGATCTCCTTTTCGTACTCTATTGGATCACTCACCAATCTTTTCACACGAAGCATCTGACTGTATGGTAGATTTTTAATGAGGCTTGGTTGGTGAAAGCTTAGTCGTTGAAGTAAATTATTCCGATCCGTAGATTAACGAAAAATGGTAGTCTGATATCCTGTGTTTGTTATTCTGATTTGTACATCCAAGAAATGTATGTTTTCACGAGAGTATTCATATGTAAACTGTATTCTTCTGTCTATGCTGTTCAGGTAATCAAAGAATTCGAGTAGTTCCGATTCGCTACCTTTCCATATTCCGAATATATCGTCAATATATCTTATCCAAATCCCTAGCTGTTGTTGCCACCGTTGGTTAAGTAGAACGTTTTCAGTTTCAAATTTGTGCATGAATGAGTTAGCGTAAGAAGGGGCCATAGTGGCTCCCATGGCTGTGCCAGCTACCTGTAGGTAGTAATTATCTTCGTATCTAAAGTACGAGTTGTTGCCAATGAACTCTAAGAGTGCCATTATGAATTCTTTTTGTGCTCCTATTTCATCCACTTTAAAAAGAATCCACTCAACTGCTTCATTTCCTAGATCGTGTGGGATTGACGTGTATAAGCTTTGAACATCAATTGTGAAGCAAATGTTTCCAGAGTCAAATGGTGTTGAATTCAGATATTGCAAGAAATGGGTGGAGTCTCTGATATATGTACTTGTTTTTTGTATAAAAGGTTGTAGGAAGTAGTCCACATATTTCCCAAGGGGTTCTAGGATGCTGTTTATCCCTGCAACGATAGGTCTGCCTGGTGGTTTTACTAAATCCCTGTGCACCTTTGGGAGAGTGTAGAAATGTGGTATCCGAGGATATGAGTTTGTCAAAAATTTCTTTGTATGATGGTTTATCCATGCCAGTTCCTCTGCTTTATCCAGAAGAATTCCCAAGTTCTGTCTGACTTCTGCTGTTGGGTCATTAGCTAGTTGTGCATAGGTGTTGCTATCTCTGAGTTGTCTTTCACATTCTTCATTATAGTCCCTTGTATTCAGCAGTACTAGACCACCACCTTTGTCTGCAGCTCTTATTGTAATGTTTGGATCACCATATAGATCTTGTATGAGTTTTAATTCATGTGGTTTCATATTGCGTCTAGTTTTAGGCTTGAAATGTATTTTTTCAAAATCTCTCGTTACTTGTTTTTGAAAAATATCTATTGATGGAACACTAATTGGAGGGATAAAGGTGCTTTTACTTCTGAACTCGTTCAGATCTTCTTTCTCTTTTATGCCTTCAGTTTCTAATTCCTCAAAAAATACTTTTAACTTCATTTTCCTAATTAGTTTGTATAGTTCAATTTTAGATTCAAATAAAGTGCTGTCATATGTTGGCACAAAGCTTAGGCCTTTTTGTAGTGTCTGCAGTTCATTTCTTGCAATATCTGAATTCAACACCATTTGACTCTGGAAACATTTGCTTCACAATTGATGTTAAAAGCTTATACACGTCAATCCCACACGATCTAGAAAATGAAGCAGTTGAGTGGATTCTTTTTAAAGCGGATGAAATAGGAGCACAAAAAGAATTCATAATGGCACTCTTAGAGTTCATTGGCAACAACTCGTACTTTAGATACGAAGATAATTACTACCTACAGGTAGCTGGGACAGCCATGGGAGCCACTATGGCCCCTTCTTACGCTAACTCATTCATGCACAAATTTGAAACTGAAAACGTTCTACTTAACCAACGGTGGCAACAACAGCTAGGGATTTGGATAAGATATATTGACGATATATTCGGAATATGGAAAGGTAGCGAATCGGAACTACTCGAATTCTTTGATTACCTGAACAGCATAGACAGAAGAATACAGTTTACATATGAATACTCTTGTGAAAACATACATTTCTTGGATGTACAAATCAGAATAACAAACACAGGATATCAGACTACCATTTTTCGTAAATCTACGGATCGGAATAATTTACTTCAACGACTAAGCTTTCACCAACCAAGCCTCATTAAAAATCTACCATACAGTCAGATGCTTCGTGTGAAAAGATTGGTGAGTGATCCAATAGAGTACGAAAAGGAGATCAAAGAAATGGGAAAGAAATTCCTTGACCGTGGTTACAAGCAAGAAGAAGTATCGGCAGCGGAAATACGTATAGCAACACAGACAAGGGGAGACCTATTGAAAACAAAAATCAAAAAAGATGATGAATCTCCCTTAGTTTTTGTATCAAAATACTCAAGACAGAGTAACCGCATTAAGACAATCATTAAAAAACATTGGAACACAATGACCTGTGACTACTGAGTAGAACACCTATTTAAAGACATCCCGGTATTTGCATATCAACGAAGCCATAACCTTAAGGATAAACTGGTAAACACAAAACCGGCACACAAAAAGAAAACAACGAAAAGATGTGGTACCTTTCCCTGCCTAAATTGTAACAACTGTGGCTACATAATGAAAGGGGATACCTTGAGACATCCGTATACAGGATAAACCATAAAATTAAAAAGTTTCGGGACATGTGACTCTGAAAACGTGATATACACTATAAAATGTCCCTGTGGTTTACATTACGTTGGCCAAACTGTGAGAACAGCAAAAACAAGATGGAATGAACATAGATCTTGTATACGCAATAATAACAAAACCTCGGCTGTGGCCAGACACTGGCAAGATAAGAAACATAACTTGGCACAAATACGCTTTGCTATCCTAGAGATAGTGGAAAAGAGAGATCCACATGAAAACTTCCAGAAAACAATTGATCAACGAGAAACCTTCTGGATTGACCGTTTGAGTTCTTTAATGCCTAAAGGAATGAATGAAGAGATTAACTATATGTGTTTTTTGTAATGTAGAATTTCCGATTTTGCATATGCACTTACAGACACTGGATAACCTTAGATAACCAGGCATTGATGCATGAGACCAATTTATCTAGACACTTGGATTAACATTTATACCTTATTTGAATAATTTATGCATGCTTTAATTGTTTAGAAATCACTCTGGGTGAATGACTGCTGCTTGCACCTACAAATGAATAACAGTATAGAACACATATTACACAATATACGTAACGTACCGTAGGAACCTATGTGTAATCATAAATAGTTTGTCTAGCTATCCGAATCTGGAGTTAAGCATAGGCATTGACAGCTCGACCTATTGCATATAGTGGAACAGAGGTTGCCATGGAGACATCCCCGCCCCAGGGTAACCACCCGGGGGTGGGGCGCGAGGCGTACGTGCTCCGACAATCGGGTTGGACCACGGCGCCTCGCATTCGTCTCCATGACAACGCTTAAATGAAACACACAGGCGCCTGCGCGCACACGTCTCTACAGACCGCAGGACAACGCTGGAACTCCAGGTAAGCATCGGCGAACACTCGCCGTGCTCCACATTAGATATAACAACATTAGAATGGTTGTCTAAACCGCCTATCTCTTCTACAGAGAGACGATGGACATATGCGCCTCGTTACGCATTTAAACACACACAGCTGCGAAACTAGAGAAAAAACGCCTTCAAAGCAATCAGGTAGGACTGGTTTCTATCTTAAATATCAATGCATACAAAACTTATAATGTTGAAACTAAATGGCTTTTGTTGGTTGTTTATTTTTCATCTGGCGGAACTATTACATATACGTGGGACAATCCAAATGGTATGTGTGAATTTGTTAATATATTGTATTCAAACTGTAAAGTGTATTTAAATTAATGAATACATAATTATGACTAGCTCGATGATGTAATTAAGTGCCTTTATACAGCCCTGACGAAGGTTCAAACCGAAATGCATTGGCAGAATGTATATTGAAGGCAAAATTTGATCGCCCAACACAGTGCAATGTGAATTAATATATGAGAATGTGAATAAACATTCCTGTCTAAAAGTACATAGATATATTTGACTTTTCGTATTTGATTGAAATAAGATATCGAAGAAGAAATCGAATTTTTTGAAAATTTGCAGCCCTATAAAAAGGGCCAACTGAGAAGCGCCAGCTATAATAAGGCAGAGTTGCCTTGTTTCTTCATTTGCAACTCAGTTGCTATGACATTTACAAGCCTTACAGTTGCTAAGATTGTTGTGTTATTTATTCCCCACATACAATTCAACCAAATACAATTTCTAGCAAAGATGGTATTTGCCTGTAAGAATGCTTGCATTGTTCTGCACCGTACATTTTCAAAATGAGAGCAAAAGAGAAAAAGATGTTTCAAAGATTCTTGTGTTGTATTACAGAATCTGCAAATGTCATCCAAGGGATAATCATTGTTCTTGCACCAATGCTTCATTCTCACCTTTGTATGCAACATGTCTAATTTGAATAACATGTAAGTTCTTTGCGCCTCTTTACATGGACAGAGTATCAGATAAGACAGACGTGGCAATTGTGTATGAAAAAAAATAGAATACTCTACAAAAGAGGAGTAAGACAGAGCTGATCTCCACATTCTGCCCAATCATTTTCAAAGAGCTTTTTTTTTACCTTACACAGGTGCAAATGCAGATCATCAGGAGACATATTAATCTTCTCTAGCATAGTGTCCATTCCCTTTTTATACAGTACAACAGAGCAAGGATTGTTATCAAAGAGCATCTTATTTAAATCTACATAAAGGGAGTTCTTAGGAGGAAACAACATTTTTGAGTAATTTATTATAAGACGCCATTTGTATCTTGCTGATAAAGAGTTCAGCCCCAATTCGTGCCTCAGTATTGAATTTGGAAGGGACGTGGGCAGCCCCAAAGTGTGTTTCCAAATGGAGCCATGAAGATGATCAAGCAAGGGGCCCAGATCACCAAGACAAAGTTCCACTCCATATAAGAGAATAGATTCTACTTTTTTACTATAATATTCAAAAAGAGGCATTAGTAAGAAGCTGCACATTTTGTGAAATAATAGTTTCATTTGGCCTTTCAGCAGCAACAATTTCGCCCTTAATAGTTCTTTCACTCTTTTGAATTAGATGTTATTTGTCAACATGAGACCCAAATATGATACATTTTTCGAGATGATTATAGGCATAGAATCAATCGTCCAGGTGAAATGACGGAATTTCTTCCTATTACAAAAAATGTTGATGTTCGATTTCTGCAGATTAACCATAAGATTATTTTCTTGACAGTAGAGTAAGAAGCTTTCCAATTTCATTTGTAGTCCCACCTGGGTTCTATCAAAGAGAAGAATATCATCAGCATAGGCTAGCCATGATAGATTCAGTGAACCCAGCCAAGCTGCAAAAGATTTCTCTTTGTCCCAGATGTCATCGAGATCAGCCATGTAAAGATTAAATAGGATGGCTGCTAAGTTGCAACCTTGTTTAACTCCTATCCAACTAGGAATATCTTTGGTCCAAAAACCTTTATGGTTAATGCGCACTTTGAAGTTGGTATTAAAATGGAGCATCTCAACTAAACTAATCAAGTAAAGAGGAAAATTTGCATTACGCATTTTCTGCCATAAAATGCCTTTGATAATGCTATCAAAGGCTGCTTTGTGATCTAAAGATGCTACAAAAATAGGGCTTTTGTCAGGGCAGTTAGCGGAAGCTATCAGATGTGCGAGGATACATGCATTACTTTACTTAGGCATACGTTAGTACGAGTGAAGGTTTCAAACTCCTGAAGAATAAGAGATGCAAATATTTTAGCAGCTACATCAATGATGGCTACAGGTCTATAATTATTGGGATCAGTAATAAGTCATTTTTTGTGTAGAGGAATAATTATAGAAGTAAGCCAAGACTGAGGAATTTCTTTGGAAGGAAAATTGTCTTGAAATATATCAAGAAAAATAGTAGACCAAAAGAATGGGTCACCTTTAATGACACAAGGAGGTAAACCATCGGGCCCTGCACATTTTGAAACCTTCAATTTTTGAATTACCATCACGATGTCTGTAATCCCCCAAGGACAGCTGTTTGGAATTAGAAGGCAGTCAGGTGGCTTTTCAAAAGACACAAATTCTGTGGGCATGGCAAATGTATTGAGGAAAAACAAAGTCCATGTTGAGCCATCAATTGCAGAATCAAATTCTAGATTCTCATATTTATCTGTCGATCTAATATGCTTCCAAATATCTTTAGTTTTGCGCTTACATAGCAGACTGACTAGTTCTTGATTACGTTTCAGAGTGGTAATAGCGCAAATTTGCTGCAAAGCGCTCTTGTACTTTAATAGAATTTGTTTTTTAAGTAAGCAGTTATGTTGGTTGTTAAGACGGATTTCTGAACTCTGTCCTGGTGGCGCAGAAGTTCAGAAGGCCAACCTAATTACTTGGAACAGGGTAACCTCTGGACAAGCCAGACCAATCAAGGTAGCGATCGCGGCGGTCAAGACTAGGTCTCAAGAGGGGTGAGGGTGACTGAAAGCCCGCAATGAGCACACAAAGCACGAGCGCTTACAAACTACTCCAAACAGTTGTTTATATCAAAAATAGATACACATTTATTATAAGGCCTTGAAACTAATAACCACAGTAAAAGCAGCAATATACAACGATAGTAAACCAACACATACACTATCCACCCAATATATATACAGAATACACAGTTTCACAGCATTAGCAGCACGAAATATGTTATCCACCTGCAGGGGAAGAAAAACAGGCAGTGCGAACCAATGCGTGTGATATGTCCGCCTTCTGAGGCCCCTAACTAGATGGTAGTCCAATCCCTACGAAGAGTGGAGCCTAGCGCTCAAAAGTACCTGCACCCGCCGGTGCCAATGGGCAGAAGGTGAAGCTCTTCGGAGGACGTTGGACAGCTCTGTAGGGTGCCCTAATGAAGGAGAACACGGTCCGCGACTCTAGCGCAGCCTCCACTGTGAGGCAGAAGTAGGGCGCGAGTACGGACAAGGGGAGCTGTATTTACAGCGGGGAAAAGCAAGGGGCACTGCAGGAGGGCGACCAGATCCTAGCTAATCTACTCACCGGTCCCCGAAGCAAGCAGGCCCGAGCTTCTCCTCGATAGATGCAGCTTCTGGCAGGTTCTGAAGAGCAGGGAACGTCTCGTCGTCGTGCAGAGTAAAAAGACGTCCCGATCGAAGAATCCTGCACAGTTTTGTCGCCACGGCAGGGCAACGGAACGGCCGGGTGTATTCAAGCCAAACGAGCACCGTTCACCTCTAGCTTAGGGTTGCTAAGCAAACGAAGCGTGTGAGCGTGCCCCGGACTCAGAATACCACCCAACCTGTCGGCAATTACAGAGCAGGACTCCTTAGTAAGCTGGTCAGTCAACTGGATGGCCCAGAGACACTTCCGAAGGCTTACGGCAGGAGTTGATGAAGGTGCCGGGAATAGCTGGTCCTGCTATTCCAATAGGTCGAAGCGCCAGTACAGGCCTTCTTGTTCGATCTTAGGTGGAAAGGGCTTCACCGGACGACAGCAATGAGGAGCAGAAGTTCTTCAGGGGGTCACCAGCGATTCCTCGGTCCAGCCTCGTGTTCGCAGGATACTTGGCTCCTGTATCCCTGGGTTCGTAAGAACTCAGGAGATCGACATGGCAGTGGTGTTTCCAGCTCCCTCTTATCCACGGTTCCCTTCGCGCCAAAACGGAGGGGAGCCAATGGGAGATCCGCTCATCAACACACATACCATACGTGGACCAATCACGGACCACAGTGGTCCCAGGCATTCACACCACCCTAGACTCTCTGGCACCCAGGATGTGTATTGGGACCAGACAGCCCAGCCCACATCCTGGGGGCACTCAAACGACATGTAGAAGCCCGCGAAAGCAACCGTGTTTCGCGGGAAACTACATGCCCAAATAAGGAAGGCCCCGGGTCGCCTGACCCGGGGGAAGGTAAAGGGAGCAAGACGGACAGTGGACGAGACAAAGGAGCCTCGTGGTCCGGCCATTTTGTGTAGCCGGGCCACCCTTTTGTGTTCGCGGCAAAAAGGTGCTCAGAACGGCAAAAGGAGCTCAAAATAAACCAAATGATCGCTGCCACCAGCCCAGTCCCTGAATGACTTGCACCGATCCAAAAACCATCCTACAAGAGTGTCTAGGGTCTGTAGAAGGCTAGAGACCCAAGAGAGCTGTAACTTAGCTTACAGTGCCCTCTTGTGTCGTGTTGCACTAAAATGGCGACACGATAAAAGAAACTACGGGAAACAGCGTTCCCCGGTACTGACTGTCTTAAGGGCATGTCAGTTTCCCCGTAAGAAAGGAGCGAAAGCCCAGAGGAGTACGGCAGAAGGCTGCACTTCTCTGGCAAAGTCAAGAAAACAGGTTGAAAACAATAGCAAAAAGTTTAGGGGTTGCCACATGGAAGGAAAGTTCCCTACAATAACGAAATCTTTCCTAACACTCGCCCCTCCCAGACTATGGACAGGGGGAACTAATCCACCCCTGGATGAGTCTCTTGTTCAGGTCGGTAAAACATTCTGGACAACCCATCAGCATTGCTATGTTGGACACCTGGCCTATGCTCAATAGTGAAGTCGAAGCCTTGTAGACTTATGGACCACCTAAGCAACTTTGGATTCTCCCCCTTCATGTTCATTAGCCACTTTAACGGCTTATGGTCAGTCTGCACAGTGAAGTGGGTCCCATAGAGGTAGGGCCTCAGCTTCCTTAGGGCCCACACAACAGAGAAACATTCTTTCTCTACCGTGGACCATCTGAGCTCTCTGTCCTTAAGCTGGCGACTAATAAAACCGATAGGGTGTTCCTTACCCTTCTCATCTACTTGTGATAGTACAGCTCCTATCCCAGTGTCAGAGGCATCCGTCTGCACGATAAAAGGTCTTTGATAATCAGGGGCCCTGAGCACAGGGGCCTGGCACAAGGAGTCTTTCAAGCCATTGAAGGCCTTCTCACACTCGTCAGTCCAAGTTACCTTCTTGGGTTTCTTCGGAGTTGTGAGGGCAGTCAGAGGAGCAGCTATGGTGCCATAGTCTGCCATAAAATTGCGGTAATAACCCGTGAGTCCTAAGAAGGCTCTCACTTGGGTTTGTGTAGTGGGGGTAGGCCAGTCTTGTACTGCTTGTACTTTACTGGGGAGAGGCTGTATCCTTCCTCCACCTACTTCATGCCCAAGGTAAACCACTGAGCCTTGTCCAATCTGGCATTTACTCGCCTTTATGGTCAAGTGGGCTTTCTGAAGAGCCTGGAGCACAATCCCGAGGTGTTTCACATGGTCTTCCCAGGTGGCACTGAAAACTGCTATATCGTCCAGATATGCAAGACAGAATTCGTCCAACCCATTCAACACATGATTCACAAGCCTCTGGAAAGTGGCAGGTGCATTCTTCAATCCGAACGGCATTACCCGGAATTGGTAAAGCCCGTCGGGAGATGAAAATGCTGTCTTCTCCTTGGCATGTTCTGCTAAAGCTATTTGCCAATAGCCCGCAGTCAGGTCAAACGTGCTGAGGTACTTGGAGGCACCCAAGGTATCCACCAGCTCGTCAGTTCGAGGCAAGGGGTGAGCGTCTGTCTTGGTGACAGCATTCAGAGCCCTGTAATCCACGCAGAACCTCAATTCAGAGGTGCCTGCCTTTGGAACCAATACCACAGGACTGGACCAAGGACTACTAGAGGGTTCAATCACCCCAAGGTCTAACATCTTGTTGACCTCGGTCTTAATATAAGACCGTACTTTATCCGACATCCTGTATCCCCTACTTTTGGTAGGTACACTGTCTCCTGTGTCAATGTTATGTTTGCACCAAGGTGTCAAACCAGGCGACTGTGAAAACAGGGGGGAAAACTGCCTAAGCAAACTTTTCACCTCAGCCTGCTGATCAGAAGTCAGGTGAGGGGCCACTCGGACACCCTCAACGGAGCTATCTGAAGGACCGCTTTGGAACAGGTCGGGAAGAGGTTCTGACTCCTCTTCCTCAACGTCTGACGCCAGTAGCAGTGCTGCGATTTCGACTCTTGGGACGAAAGCCTTCAGCCTATTTACGTGGAACACTTTTGGAGCCTGTCCAGGCCTTCCAAGGTCCACTAAATAGTTCACCTCACCCAGGGGCTCCACCACTGTGTAAGGGCCTGACCATTTGTCCTGTAAAGCGCGAGGCCTTATAGGGTTCATGATCAGGACTTGCTGACCAGGGGTAAAGTGAATTAAGGAAGCTTTCTGGTCGTACCAATGTTTCACCAGCGCTTGTCCTGCCTTCAACTTTTCACTAGCCAAGCCCAGCAGGAGTACCATCCGTTTTCTGAGCCCTAGCACATAGTCAACTACATTGGTAGTAACAGGGGGAGTGGGCATCTCCCATCCCTCTTTGACGATGGCTAAGGGTCCCCGTACGGGATGACCGAACAGAAGTTCGAAGGGGCTGAAGCCAACACCCTCCTGTGGTACCTCTCTGTAGGCAAACAGCAAGCATGGTAAAAGAAGATCCCATTTTCTTCTCTGGGGCTCCTCCAGAGCCCCAATCATGCTCTTTAACGTTCTGTTGAAACGTTCCACCAGACCATTGGTCTGGGGGTGATATGCAGAAGAGAACTTGTAGGTGACCCCACATTCTTTCCACATAGCCTGCATATACTTCGACATAAAGTTGCTGCCACGATCTGACACAACTTCTTTAGGGAAGCCAACCCTAGTAAATATGCCGAGTAAAGCTTTTGCAACCGACTTGGCAGTTACAGTTTTTAATGGGATGGCCTCAGGATACCTGGTTGCATGGTCGACCAGCACCAGGATAAACCTATTGCCTGAGGATGTTTGCGGGTCAAGGGGACCAACGATGTCGATCCCTACCCTTTCAAATGGTACCCCCACAACTGGGAGCGGTATCAACGGAGCTTGGATTGTCGCGCCAACCTTACCAGACAACTGGCAGGAGGCACAACTCCTGCAGTGACTTTCTACTTGCACCCCCATCTTGGGCCAGTAGAAGTGCATAGATAACCTTTGCTTGGTCCTCTTCATTCCAAGGTGACCAGCAAGGGGAACTTCATGCGCCAACTGCAGGAGGAAGGGTCTAACAGAAAGGGGAACCACCAACCTCCTATGGTCTCCTTCTGTAGACTCTGTGGGCTCACTGTACAGGAGTCCACCTTCCCAATAAATCCTATGCTTCCCAGGAGGTTCACCCTCAAGCTGGGAGCAGGCCTGTCTCCTTAGGCCTTCCAGAGATGGGCACTCACGTTGGCCCTTACTGAAGTCGACCCTATCAGGACCTCCTTCAACTAACAAGTCTTTTAGTTCAGGATGGTCGTTGGGGTCGAACACTTCAGGCATCGCCACCTCCTCGTCAGGCTCGGGCGATTGACCAACTCCCTCCACCGCAGTGGTAGGCGAGCTCGGGGGAATATTCTCTTTCCCCCGTCGGGACTTGTTGACTCCTTTCGCCTTGGGTTGCCCCTTCGGCTGGGGCGGCGTATTGGACTTGGCCAATGCTGCCCGTGCTTGAGACCGTGTGTAGGGTCGTTCGGCAGTGTCTCCTACGAGCCCTAAAGCTCTGAGATCATTGCCTAATAAGACCTTTCCCGGGACGTTTCTCTGAATGCTCACTGGAATCCTGACAGCTGTACCATTTAAAGTTAGATTAACAGGGATCACGGGAAACATACGGAGGGGGCCGTCAGCCAACTTAGTGGGCATCAGAGTAGCTCTGGCAACTTCCTCTGAGTCTACCAAGGTAGAATCCACTACAGTTCGACTGCACCCACTATCCCTAAGAGCTGGAGTATCCACTCCATTGATCAGCACACTGTCTTTAAAGTAGTGCTTGGTATTATCCGGAATCCTAGCATACGCCTCTGCGACTTTAGGCTCCCAGGAACCCAGGGACACTAAAACTACCTCAGCCTCTATTCCGCTGGGAAATGAGTCTGAGGAGAAGGATGCTCCTGTAATCTCTTCTTCCTCGTAGGAGGAGAAGGCCAGATTAGCGGAGTGGACCCCCAAAGGTCTAACCTTACAACGGGGATCCCCCTTCACATGGTCAGTTGCTCCACAAGAAAAACAAGCCCCATTGGGTCTGTTTACGTAGGGAGGCTTATTATAACCAGAGTTCTGTTTCGGAGGCGAACCTCCACTACCCTGTGAGTTCTCGTATGGCTTACCCTTATTTTTCTTTTTGTGGCCCTTATGGGAAGAAGATTTAGCAGATTCCCCACCCTCCATATCTTTGGACTTTTTCCCTTCCTCCTGCTTACCAGGATGAGTTTTGTCCTTATGGGACACTCGATGTGACACCCATAAGTCTGCTGCAATGGCCAGCTTCTTAGGATCTATCTCCTTCGAATCGGCCAAATGCTGCTTAAGCTCCGGGGAAGAGGAAGCAAAAATGTGTTCGAGCATGACCAGATTGATCATGCCTTCGAAGGTAGAAACCTTATAACCTTCAACCCAGCCAGTTAAGTTTTTCAGGGACTCAGCTACATACGACACCCAAGTACCACCTTCCTTTTTCTTATACTCTCTAAACCTTTTCAAATATTGGGTCGGAGTCTTCCCAAACTTTAAAATGAGAGTCTGCTTCAACATTGCAAAATCAGCGCGCTCAGCCTTCGACATTTCCATAATGGCACTGCAACCAGAATGGGGCAGTCTGCTGAGTAACCATGCAATCTTATCCGCATTATCAACCTCTTGAACCTCGCATGCATACTCAAACGCATTTAACCAGTCCATAATGTCATTTCGTTCCTCATACACACTGAGCAGATCTTTTGGAAACCGTGGATGAGAGGAAGCCCCAGAACCATGTCCAGGACCCTTGGACCCATTTGCGAACTGAAGCTTGGCCAGTTCCAACTGGTGATCCCTGTCTTTTTGTTTTTCTGCCTGGTCGATTTTCAGTTTGGCTATGCTGAATTCAAGCTCCTGCTGCCTAAACCGCAGCTCTTGCTTCTTGAATTCAAGCATAGCCTCCCCATCAACACTGGCAGCGGAAACGTTAGACATTACATCCTCCCTGTCCTCGTGGTCGTGATGGATCAGTGCAGCGGCAGAACCGTCGGTTCTGCCAGTGAGAGCAGCCCCACCACCTTCTGCACTGTCCTCGGAAGTTATAGCGTCAAGCTGCGCTTCTTGCCACGCCACGATTCTCTGGATCATTTCCAATTTAGTGCCTTGAGAGGAAACCCCTCTCTCCGCACACATCTTCTTCAATGTTTCAGATTTCGAAGCATTTAAGGTTAATAAAGTATTCGTTTCCATACTGTTGATAGGACTATGGCCTTTTTAACGTTATATTCAATACTTTACTGCGTGTCCTGGTTGGAATAACCTGAAAACGCCTTAGCTCGTGCGCAACACTGGATACCTTCAGTCGTATCCCACCGCTGTACACCAATTTGTTAAGACGGATTTCTGAACTCTGTCCTGGTGGCGCAGAAGTTCATAAGGCCAACCTAATTACTTGGAACAGGGTAACCTCTGGACAAGCCAGACCAATCAAGGTAGCGATCGCGGCGGTCAAGACTAGGTCTCAAGAGGGGTGAGGGTGACTGAAAGCCCGCAATGAGCACACAAAGCACGAGCGCTTACAAACTACTCCAAACAGTTGTTTATATCAAAAATAGATACACATTTATTATAAGGCCTTGAAACTAATAACCACAGTAAAAGCAGCAATATACAACGATAGTAAACCAACACATACACTATCCACCCAATATATATACAGAATACACAGTTTCACAGCATTAGCAGCACGAAATATGTTATCCACCTGCAGGGGAAGAAAAACAGGCAGTGCGAACCAATGCGTGTGATATGTCCGCCTTCTGAGGCCCCTAACTAGATGGTAGTCCAATCCCTACGAAGAGTGGAGCCTAGCGCTCAAAAGTACCTGCACCCGCCGGTGCCAATGGGCAGAAGGTGAAGCTCTTCGGAGGACGTTGGACAGCTCTGTAGGGTGCCCTAATGAAGGAGAACACGGTCCGCGACTCTAGCGCAGCCTTCACTGTGAGGCAGAAGTAGGGCGCGAGTACGGACAAGGGGAGCTGTATTTACAGCGGGGAAAAGCAAGGGGCACTGCAGGAGGGCGACCAGATCCTAGCTAATCTACTCACCGGTCCCCGAAGCAAGCAGGCCCGAGCTTCTCCTCGATAGATGCAGCTTCTGGCAGGTTCTGAAGAGCAGGGAACGTCTCGTCGTCGTGCAGAGTAAAAAGACGTCCCGATCGAAGAATCCTGCACAGTTTTGTCGCCACGGCAGGGCAACGGAACGGCCGGGTGTATTCAAGCCAAACGAGCACCGTTCACCTCTAGCTTAGGGTTGCTAAGCAAACGAAGCGTGTGAGCGTGCCCCGGACTCAGAATACCACCCAACCTGTCGGCGATTACAGAGCAGGACTCCTTAGTAAGCTGGTCAGTCAACTGGATGGCCCAGAGACACTTCCGAAGGCTTACGGCAGGAGTTGATGAAGGTGCCGGGAATAGCTGGTCCTGCTATTCCAATAGGTTGAAGCGCCAGTACAGGCCTTCTTGTTCGATCTTAGGTGGAAAGGGCTTCACCGGACGACAGCAATGAGGAGCAGAAGTTCTTCAGGGGGTCACCAGCGATTCCTCGGTCCAGCCTCGTGTTCGCAGGATACTTGGCTCCTGTATCCCTGGGTTCGTAAGAACTCAGGAGATCGACATGGCAGTGGTGTTTCCAGCTCCCTCTTATCCACGGTTCCCTTCGCGCCAAAACGGAGGGGAGCCAATGGGAGATCCGCTCATCAACACACATACCATACGTGGACCAATCACGGACCACAGTGGTCCCAGGCATTCACACCACCCTAGACTCTCTGGCACCCAGGATGTGTATTGGGACCAGACAGCCCAGCCCACATCCTGGGGGCACTCAAACGACATGTAGAAGCCCGCGAAAGCAACCGTGTTTCGCGGGAAACTACATGCCCAAATAAGGAAGGCCCCGGGTCGCCTGACCCGGGGGAAGGTAAAGGGAGCAAGACGGACAGTGGACGAGACAAAGGAGCCTCGTGGTCCGGCCATTTTGTGTAGCCGGGCCACCCTTTTGTGTTCGCGGCAAAAAGGTGCTCAGAACGGCAAAAGGAGCTCAAAATAAACCAAATGATCGCTGCCACCAGCCCAGTCCCTGAATGACTTGCACCGATCCAAAAACCATCCTACAAGAGTGTCTAGGGTCTGTAGAAGGCTAGAGACCCAAGAGAGCTGTAACTTAGCTTACAGTGCCCTCTTGTGTCGTGTTGCACTAAAATGGCGACACGATAAAAGAAACTACGGGAAACAGCGTTCCCCGGTACTGACTGTCTTAAGGGCATGTCAGTTTCCCCGTAAGAAAGGAGCGAAAGCCCAGAGGAGTACGGCAGAAGGCTGCACTTCTCTGGCAAAGTCAAGAAAACAGGTTGAAAACAATAGCAAAAAGTTTAGGGGTTGCCACATGGAAGGAAAGTTCCCTACAATAACGAAATCTTTCCTAACATTGGTGGCCAAGATGGACTTCCTTGCTCTTCCTAAATCACAATTTGTCTTCTGTTTAATAGTAAGCAACTCCTGAGAAAATGGCTTTACAGACTTATTGTGAGATTTTTGCTCTTTGTATGCAGAGGCTATAGCATGTAGATGGATCGCAATGATCTTCATATTCCATTTTAATATTTATTCCCTTTCATGTGGATTAGCACTGTTACTCTTCCAAAGATCTCTATTTACAAGAAATTAAAATTTTCTACAGGTAGAATCGTTCCAATTAATCGACAGCCTGGGTCTATCAGCCTGAATTAGAGATAGGCATTGAATCTTGTTGCAAGTGTTTTAAAACCACAGCAATTCCATGAAACGATCTTAAGGTCATGCAATTATGATGCTGCTTGTTGAGGGATTGTGGCTGCTGCTGCTTTGGTAAGTGGTGCTAACCATGTTAGGCCGTTTACGGCAGTCGTGAGGGAGGCTAATTGTTCCATCATGTTTTTTGAAGAATCATTGTTAGAGAGGACATGTTGCGAGTTGCGTTCAACTGCTATGTCTAGCGGAGGTTGAAATTCCAGAAACGCCATTGCGTCTTCAATAGTAATAAAGGCATGCATATCAACGCCAAGCATCTTTAGATCACTTTTATGCTCCCACAGAAGTTTAGCAATTATTGGAGAAAGCATCTTAGATAGCATCTGATTGTTGTTTTGATTAGGCAGACATACCCATTTGATGTCATTTGTAACTAAACTACGAAGAGAGGGTATTTTAAATAGTACATTCATTAGGAATGAGCGATTAATGCGATTAATGTTTGAATCACTCTTCCACCCAATTGTATTTTTCATTTCAATGGGAATCGTATTGCAAGAGGGTAGTATGGGGTTGTTAGAAGCAGAGGGATGGACCCCTGCTCCACAATCCAGTTTTGTTCCGTCCGCTTTCTGCTCGTCTTTATATAAAGGCACTTTTGCTGGAAAGGATGTCCCATCTTTGTTTGCTAAACATCCTTTAGTAAAATTATTGGGTTGTTCAGGCAAGGATGTTTGAGAGACCCATCTGTATTAGGATGATTCTTCAAGGGGACTATATCAAGAAGCTGTGTGGGCTCTGTAGTGCTCAAAACTACCTGAGGTTTCTGTGGGCAGGTTTTGGACTCAATTCCTATATTATTAGAACATGTCTGTACATATGTGGAGATTTTGTGAGGTTTTTCATCAGATACAGGCTTATGCAAATTTGCCTCTTCACTAAGAAGTGAAATTGACTTTATTTCAAGAATTGACTCATTTCCTATGTGCTTCTCAATTTTCAGGGGTTTATCAGTTTTCTTAAACGTGATATCTGAAAAGTAAGAAGTCATGTTTGCCTGAGTCAACGTGAGGTCTTTGAGGCTTGGATTATGTAGGCGAGAAGCTTTTGCTCTCTGTACCTTCAAGTCTGGATCATTTGAATGAATCTCTGAACACATTTTTGAATCTACAATTTGATCAGTGCCCATACATTTCCTAGATAGCGAGCAAATTTGAAGCATTCTTATACTTTACAAGAATGTAAATGTAAAAGCATTTACATTCTTTTACCTAATTGACTTAGGTTCTGAACATTTTCATCCAGAGTGAGATTGGGTTTCATTTTTTCTTTGCTTATCTGATTCTTACATAAAGTTGAGTAATCCAGATTTTTATGCCTCTGTATTTTTTCAGCACAAGATGACCCACCTCTAGTTTTGTGTCTTCTTTTTAGTGCTTTCTGATGATACTTTTTAGATCGTCTAGAAAGATGGTAAAAACTTTCTCTAGGAGAGGTTTCATCTTCCTGTACTTCTAGATCTTTTGCCTGTTCTATAATATCAATAAGTACAGATAGACTATCCGGAGCCTCAACAGGTGGAAACGTCTTAGTATCTGTTGTTTCAGAGGGCAACAGCACGTCTTGTAGTGTTGTTTTTGGGTACATTTGAACTAAGATTTGTTCAACATGTAATAAACGCTCGTGTTGCATTTTGGCAACTTCAAGGTAATCAATAGGTTTTATGTTTATTATCCTGAAGTTGCGTAATTTGAGCAAATGACATGGGCAATCCATTTAAGAGTAAAGGAGGTCTGTGTACGCTTATGATTTTTTTTAAGGTTGGTATCAACTCTTGAGAGCTCATTTCTTACAATGAGAGCAGCTCTTTCAGGACAGTCCAAGTGGTGTTTGTGGCAAGCCTCCTGAGCCAAAATGTACCCTTCAAGTTTCATTAGTTTTGCAGTATTAGATACAATACTATTCTTTATCTCTTGTAAGAGCAGGTGGAGCAGGTGAGAATATTCATGCCCTCGGTCCGGGAGATTCAAAATTCTTGTGATACCTGGGAATTCATGTACATGCTCAGCATCATTATTTTCTGGTACAAGAGGATCGTCAGGTGAGTGCGAGAAGTTAAATATGGGAACCAAGGTATTCAAAATGCCTGCCACAGAGTTGTGGCATAGCGGTTTTACTACCTTCTCATATTCAGCAGTGGGGGAGCTAGTTGAAAGATAATTAGATTTAGGTAAAAATTGAGCTTCATGTTGGACTTGGGCTAATGTGATCCTTCATGTAGGATTTATGAAAGTGTACGTGTTCCCTGAAATTCCCATTTGTCGAAACTGGAGTAGTGGGACCTAGGGAAAGCCATATACGCTTGTCAAGGTCTTTACAGGAGCCAATATAGAAATGTCTGCAAGAGGTATGTATTTGTTTTCATGTATATCAGCAGCAACTCTGTATTCCCTGTTTGCACTTGGCATTGCAGCAAAAGGAGCCCTCGTGATATCTTCATTTGCTACTTTTAAGGAACATAATGATTTCAATTCAAGAATGTTAGCACCTGTGATTGTTTTAGTGTTCTTGTAATTTGGGAGTGCGGTTTCCTCAAATTGAGCCGACATAAAAAGAAAAGAGCGCTTCCCATTTAAGGAATGCGCGGGACTAATTTTTTTATTTTTATTTTCATTTTTAGGAGAACTGGAAATTGATTGTGCCTTAGCAGTACATTCTTTTAGTTTCTTTCCATTCCGTAGAGTTGTCTCCATTGTATACAATAGACTAAACTTGGTGAAGAAGGTGATGCAAAATCCAATTTTTGCTAGACTACAATATGCTAAATAATGTAATCTTTAAATTTAGTATCACCTTCCTCTAGCACACAGTAAAATCTGGGCAAAAGATTACCTTTTGCTCCGTTACGAGCACCGGCACAATCCTTCTGCCCGCCTTCTGCCGCACAGCCAAACAGTTCAACAGCTACTTGCAGTGCTACTTGATGGTCGCGCGCGATGTGCAAAACCCACGGTTTTCGTAATGAATGACGCACACTGGAAGGCGGGCAGGAGGCAGGCAGGAGGCGGGTAGAGGGCAGAGCAAGCCTAGAATGAGAAAGAAGACTTCAGTGAGTGCCTGAGTGAAATGGCGGAGTCACTACAATACAAAGCCAGTCTAAAGTGTGGTGGGAAGAGTGAGGTAGGGCCGTGAATTTTAACTAGATTGAACTAGATTGAACTCAGTACAAAACAGTAAACATAAACAAAAGCTTCGGACAATACACGTTTCAGCAGGCTTCACAGTCGGTGTTACGAGGTACTCTATGTTTCCTCTTACCGACGGAGCTTCAACAAAGCAGCCCATGAGGAGACTGCAAAAGTCCTTAATTAGGCGCAATACTGGCAATCCAAAGTTCAGTGTGGCAGAGTGGCAGCTCTTGCAGCTGAACAGCTACTTGCAGTGCTACTTGATGGTCGCGCGCGATGCACGAAACCCACGGTTTTTGTAATGGATGGCGCACACTGGGAAGGGGGGCAGGAGGCAGGCAGGAGGTGGGCAGAGGGCGGAGAAAGCCTAGAATGAGAAACAAGACCTCAGTGAGTGCCTGAGTGAAATGGCGGAGTCACTACAATACAAAACCAGTCTGAATTTCGGTGGAAAGAGTGAGGTAGGGCCAGGATTTTTAACCAGATTGAACTAGATTGAACTCAGTACAAAGCAGAAAACATGAAACAAAAGCGTTGGACAATACACGTTTCAGCGGGCTTCACATTCCGTGTTACGAGGTACTCTATGTTTCCTCTTACTGACGGAGCTTGAACAAAGCAGCCCGTGAGGAGACTGCAAAAGTCCTTAATTAGACGCAATACTGGCAATCCAAAGTTCAGTGTGGCAGAGTGGTAGCTCCTGCAGCTCAACAGCTACTTGCAGTGCACTTGATGCGCACACACGATGCGCGAAACCCATGGTTTTTGTAATGAATGACGCACACTGGGAGGGGGCAGGAGGCAGGCAGGAGGCGGGCAGAGGGCGGAGCAAAAGGAGGGAGCATGAACAAAGCAGCCCGTGAGGAGACTGCAAAAGTCCTTAATTAGACACAATACTGGCAATCCAAAGTTGTGTGGCAGAGTGGAAGCTTCTGCAGCTCAACAGCTACTTGCAGTGCTACTTGTGCACACTTTGACACACAAGTGCATTTGTGTTTTGAAGCACATGACTCAAATGTCTTTATCTGTCCATGTGCAGGTGAGGATGCACCAGATGCAGAGGAGGAGGGTGAAGAAGAGTTTACGTCAGACAACCAGTGCAAGGCATGGAGTGGTATGCCATGAGAACCCATTAATGCTCCAGACCATCATCAATCGTGCTGGGGCCTTTCGCACTATTCACACTCAGATGATTTGGATGCTGAACTGGATTTGTATGCCTCAAATAGGGTGAAGGTGAGTGACCCAATGGAAAGATCAGATGAGGCCATTGAGTCTGTTGCAGTGCAGCTAGCGTCACAATGCCAGTCATCGGTGGGTCCCCTGTCTGTGGTCATTATGGCTGCAAGATGATTTTGCGTCAGGTTCTATGGTTGATGTCCAAGGGAAGGTTGCAGTCCTGCAACCAATGACAGGGGCACCACAGCAATTGGCATGGTCCCTTGCATCTGGCCGTCGTGGGCCCTGCACACATGTTGGACGTGTGCATGCTGGAGAAACAGTGTGGGAGCAGCAGATGTTGCATGCCACCTTTCGACATTGCAATGTGTTGGACAAAATTAAAGAGGGCATGGATGATATGGCCAAAACCATGACAGCACCAGTGGCCTGGGTAGAGCAACGGCTCCAGGTCATGCGGTCCTGATGCCGCTCCCACAGTCTGCGCATGGAGGCCAACAATAGATGGAGGCTTTGGGAACTACAATGCATGAAGAACTCTCAGCCACAAGGACACTGCTCCATGAGGATATATATATATATATATATATATATATATATATATATATATATATATATATATATATATATATATATATATATATATATATGCATATATGGGAAAACAATTGTCAGCCCCTAGACTGCGCTCTGCCTCATTATTGAGCTGGTGCTATTGGGCTAGAGCGGGCTGGGCTCTAAACATTACAAAAAGATGTCAGGAAAAGAGTGCAGGTAGACAGATGAATAACACCTCCAACTTTAGCCAAAAACTTGCCCAAGCACTCACGACCATATACGAAGTTAAACATTATATTCCTTTATTGTATCAAAAAGTAGTGCAAAACATCATAAAAAAGAATACAAGGCAATACCTGGTCAGACCAGGCATAAGGCACCACTCACCCCAACGGGTGGAAAAACGCCACGCATTCCGCTCGACTCGTGAGCTTCCTCAGGCTTGTAGTTTTTCCCAACTGGTGTGTTCTCGTATATATATTGACTCATAGGCCATGTCATGTGTTTCTCCCATTTGTTGCTCACGCATCACATGATACACTGTTCAAATTTCACTACAAAGAACTCTATGGTTCTATATGTCGAAAATTCCACCATCTAGGAGAGACTAAGGTCTAATGGACCATAGGATAATGTCTATAAAAATAAAATTAAAATACTACTAGATTATTTGAAATAGAACTAGCGTGTGTGGATAGCAAACACAGGGGAAGTCAAACATGACATGCCGGAGCGAGAGCAAATTTATATCAACTTAATGACGAGATCTCGTATTGGTATTGCCTTGTATGCTTTTTTATGATGTTTTGCACTACTTTTTGATACAATAAAGGAATATAATTTTTAACTTAGTATATGGTCGTGAGTGCTTGGGCACGTTTTTGGCTAAAGTTGGAGGTGTTATTCATCTGTCTACCTGCACTCTTTTCCTAACATCTTTTTGTAATATATATATATATATATATATATATATATATATATATATATATATATATATATATATATATATATATATATATATATCAAAAACAAAGAAAAAGTGAAAGCAGGATACAGCTTTCTGGACGGCACTCTCCTCAGCGGTAAAGAATCACCCAGATACGTTTAAAAAAGGATCTCCATCAAACGTCCTTTATTCAACAGTTATAGTGGACAAGTTGCTCAGGAGAGAACAAAACAACTACGTGTTTCACCCTTACGGGCTTCGTCTGGTTGTAAACATAAATGACAGGCTCCTCTTTTTAAACATTTTTACAAACAGGAAAAAGTCCCTCTTTGCTTTTCATTAGCTCAACTCCTCATTCCCAATGCATGTTTCTATGAGTGACATCTTGGAATGGTTAAAGCATATATTCAGGAATATTGATGGAGCCAATTGTTTTTGTGTTTTACATAAAATATATGGTTTTAGTAATGTAGCAGCATATATTCTTGTTTACATTTCTACATCAAACATTGCACTTCCCGGATTATTACCAGTAACCTATGTTTTTTAAAAGAAGCGGTTTCTCACATCATGCCCGTATTGCACTTTCCATATGGCTAAAGTTCCAATACTTTCAATAAAGTGCATTATGCATTATTATATCAGATATTTACACATTTCCAAAGTATGTAATGCTTTGAATAAGGTGCATAGTGCACAGTGGAAATAGTAATGCTAGTATAGCAATAAATCTGTCTAATCTTGCTAATATATATGTTAATGTTAAATGTTAAATGTATTTGTACCACGCACCGTCACCAACGGAGTTGGTCCTCAGGTGCTCTGGCGGATCTGCAAACGAGTAGGTGGGATGGGTTAGTAGATGAAGCGGGAGTAGGATAGTGAGAGGAGTGGTGTTCTGTTGTCAGCTTCAACTCTGTATACAGCGGTTGCTGAGCTTTGGTGTGAGTATCGGATCGATGTCAGTCCTCGTGTGCTGTTGGTGTTGCTTATGTGTTGTTGCAGTGTTGTGAAGTGCGTGCGGGTTGTTGTGTGATAGATGGTTGTGTGAGATTTTTGAGTGAGATAAGTCTGCAGAAATGCTGAGTTTTTTGTTAGTGGGTTGTATGAAGTTTGCCATGTTGACATTCAGAACTCAGTCCAAGTGTGGCGCTCGCTAAGCTTCCCAATCTCATCAGGGTGGGCAAAGGGGTTACGCCTGGCAGGGTTTTGGATTGTGTGAGGAGCTCCCTGTGCTGTTCTAACGCTCTCTGTAGGTGTTCTAATTGCTCCTTGCCGTTCTATTCTAGCGAGCTTTGTAGGTGTTCTAATGCTGATGGATTGATTAATGTGGGTTGGGTGTCTATTCTCCTCCTTGGGTGCTGGGATGGTGTAGTGGACTCCTCTCACAAACTTTCTGTCTAAATGCGTCTGCTGGCGGTTTGGATATGGTACGTCAGGGAGGGAGTGGATGAGTCATTTAGGGCATTCGCCTCAGGCTGAGTATGTGATCAGTCTTTGGTGACCTCCTTTTGTGGCTATTTCCCATGATATCTTATGGTCTGTCATGGGGTCCGTTCTTTGGGTTCAGTGCTTGTCCATTTTGGGAATGACCGAGGTTGGTGTTATTTTCATCGTTGTTTAATGGGGTGGGCATTCTAGTGCGTCGCTGTTGTGGCTACACTGTGAAGAGCCATGATTTGAGGAGTTTCCTGAATGCTAGGTGGTTTTTTGTGTTCTGTATATTCTTAGGTAGGTAATTCCAGGTTTTCGGTGCCTGGTGAGAGAAAGAGGATCCTCCGAGTTTTCTTCTGTTATAGGTTTCTGGTTCCAGGCGGATGTTGGTGCTTGATCTCAGTGTTCTTGTGGGTTGATGTAGGCGTAGTTTATCACTTAGGAATTCTGCGCCTTGTTTGTGTATTGCTCTGTGCGTGATGCACACGGACTTGAACTTTATTTGCTGTTTTAATGGTAGCCAGTGTAGTATTCTTAGAGGGGGTGTGATGTGTTCTCTTCTGGGTAGCTTGAGGAGGAGTCTGGCTGCTGCATTTTGTAGTTTGCAGTTTTTTTAGAAGTCGTTCGGGCATGCCCAGGTATAGGCTATTGGCGTAGTCTACTCTGGACATGATCAGAGCGATGATGGTGTTATGTTGGTGAATGACAGGAACGGTAGGTTCCTTTTTGCTGCTCGCAGGAGGAAGAAGCATTTCTTGAGTAGAGCATTTACTTTTGGCTCTAGAGTGAGGTTGTTAACCATCAGGACCCCTAGGTTTTTTACAGTTGATGATGGTGCTGGTGTGGTGCCGAGCTCTCTTGGCCAGGGGATGTAGCTGATGTCTCCTCCCTTTTTTGAAACAATCATCATCTTTGTTTTGCCTGCGTTGATTTTGAGGTGGTTAAGGTTCATCCAGTTGAATATATCATGAAGGCAATTCTCTTTTCTTCTCTGGTATCTTGTATGTTGAAGATTATTTGAGTATCGTCGGCGTAGTTGTAGCATTTGAGGCCATGTTTTTTGATGAGTTTGATTAATAGGTACATGTAGATGTTGAATAGAAGCGGGGAGAAGGATGATCCTTGTGGTACTCTGCACGTGGAGTCTCTAGGTTTGGACTTAAAAGGTTTCATCCATACTGTTTCGGTTCTGTTTGTTAGGAAGAATTTGATCCATAGTAAGGCGGTGTCTGTTATCCCTAGTCCTTCTAATCTCTTTATGAGGATGTCGTGGTTGACAGTGTCCGAAGCTGCGGACAGATCAAGGAGAATCAGGGCGGTACTGTTGTTCGAGTCTGTGTTCGTTTTTAGGTTGTCCCATATTGAGAGGAGAGCGGATTCTGTTCCTCTCATTGGTCTGAAACCAACTTGTGCCTGATCTAGTAGGCAATGCTCTTCTATCAATACTTGGGTTGTTTTGTAGATGTACGTTTCTAGCAGTTTGGCTATGTAGGGTATGTTAGAAATGGGTCTGTAGTTGGATAAGTCCTCTACATTTCCTGCTGTGTCTTTGAGTAGCGACTTGATGTAAGCTGATTTGAAGGCCTGTGGTACTTTACCTGTTGAGATTGAGAGGTTGAGGAGGTTCCTGTGGTATTCCATGGGTGTTCCTTGTTTGAGAATTGTTTTGTATATGTCCGGGGGGCAAGGGTTTTCAGGAAAGCCTGATCTGTTGCTTTGATTTACCAGTTTGACAAAAGTCTCCACTGATATTTCTGGGAAGCTTCGTAGCTTGTTAGGATGTTCCTTGTCGGTGTCGGTGAGGTTTGAGGTGTGATAGTTTGGCTTGATTTGTATGGTGAGTTGGATGGAGGTTATTTTGTTTTTGAAGTGGTCTCCTAGGTCATCACAAAGTTTCATCAAAGGAATTGGTGTGTTATTGCAGCCCGGTGGGTTTTTTATTTAGTTTATGATTTTGAAGAGTTCTTTTTGGGTGTTTGGTGCTATGAAGATTCGGTTGTCGTAGTGTTTCCTCTTCACTTTTCTTATTTCCTTTTTATATGAGCGGATCTCTTGCAGGAATTTCAATTTGTTTGAAGTGGTGTTGTTGGTCCTCCATACAGATTCTAGTTTTCAGTTTTTTTCTTTTCATGGCGCTGAGTAGTGGGGTTGTGGAAACAGAGAAATTGACATGAGGCCGGGAAGCCCAAAAGGAAACACACCAACACAGGTTACAAAGGACATACAAAGCGCTTTATTTCAAAGTTACAAAGTTACCAAAGTCAATTGACATGCGAATAGCTATTCGGCCCTCTGACTAACACACGAACCTTCAACGTTAGGTTCGCACTGAAAGTGGGAGAGACCGATCATCGGGATGCTTGGGTTTTTATACATTTTGTACTGCATTGGCCAGCCCTCTTGCAAGTTAACCATTCTTGGAACCATGGCTAGGGTTCGTAGCCAGGTCGAACACACAATTTCCATATATTAGATCAGTTCCGCTGATACGGTTACATATTTACACATAGGTTAAAGAGAGGACAGGGTCTTAGTTCATGACCCTAACAAGTAGCCTGCGGACATATTATTCATTCACGTGTGCGGAGGTCACCATGGCCGAAGTCTTACTCGAAATGTCATTCGGCCTCCATTTTGTGATTCGGGGTGACTTCCACACTGCAAGAGTACCTAAAATGGCGGCTAGATCCAAGATGGCGGCTTACACGATACATTAAGGTCAAGACCTTGCCGCGGAACCTATGTACATAGTATTCTTTAGACAGCTTGGCGTAGGCCAACATACATTTAAACAATGCGATTGGGGTCACAATATTATATCGATTTCCACAGACCCTCCTTTTGGCCTATGCCAAGTGCTAAAACATCATTCCCTAATACTTTTGAAAATACTTGAAGGCATTATCATCCATAGGTTCCGCATCATTGTCTGAAATGTCAATAGCCATAAAGTTGTTCATAAGAACTTCTTGCAACATGAATTCTTTAGATGCTGTCTTCGGGGTGTATATTTTATGCCCTATTGCGCTCATAACCTGGGCACAACATCCCCCTATCATTCCGCATATACTCGGGAGGCATTGAAAACAACAGCAAAGAAATAACAGAGTCTCTAAAATACCTAAAATAACAGAAAGCACCTTCCACCCCCAAGATCGTAGAGAATCCCAAAACCAAGTACTAAGGCTCCAGTCTCCTACAGGGATATGGACTTCAGAACTAAGAGTGTGTAAATTCTGAATTGCTTTGAATATTGTTGGTGAAGAATCTGGTACGAAAACACAGCAAGCGGACCCCACTAATTTACATACTCCACCTCGTTCAGCTAAAATGACATCTAATGCCATTCGATTTTGAAGTGCTACCAATCTTATTGCCTTTTGCTCTAAGGTCATATTGTAAAGTATGTCCGTGGTCCGGTTGATCGTTTTCTCCAACACCCTCGCTAATCCCCTAATGCTTTCTGAATTTGCTATTTGTCCACAGAAGGGGACTACTGATTTGGCTATATCCCCGAACACTTGTCCAGGGGTATCTCCATCATTATCCCGTCGCGGGCGAGCCTTAGATACCTCTAAGGTACTGGCTATAAATACACCTGGTAACAATATCCCTAAATAACAGGTCCCCTGCCAATCCTTGGGCAACCAGGGAAAAGCTAAACTACCACAAACAAAATAAACGGGTCCCCCTACATACAAAGGCCTATTTTCCCCAGTCAAATTTACAATATTTACACAAGGCTCGAAATCTCCCATTGGCCTAGTGCCATTTCTTTGTACACAGAAAGGGACAGAATCAGGACTGTGATTTACAGAATAAGAAGGAGGCATGGCATCCTTATTGCCTATCGGAGCCATCTTGAAAGAAACTAGATTTTGAAAAGGAAAAGAAAGTTTATCAGACGGCCTAATAGAAGCGATATTAGGTCTACTCCTATTTGCGAAAAGCGAGCATCCCAGGGGAGTCAATTCACGTTTTTCAAATTCATTCAAATTAGTCCCATCGAAGTTCCCTGAGATGCTATCATTCCATCGGCCAAAAAAGAGTGCTCTAAGAGAGGCATAGCAGGAAGTTGTTAGAGGTAAGGGATGTATATACCATCCCAGTCCCTTGTTCCCATGTTGTGGTAAGTGAGTGCAGATCCAACAATTACTCCTATTAAAAATAGCATGCGTAGCATTCATCACTATCATCAGAGTGTTATTATGATATTTCTGTCTATGCCGAGAGTCCCTAGGGGACAGAGTGTGAAGGTGTACAGAGGGAGTCAAAACAGTTGGTACAATTTTGGTCGGTAACAGAGGCTTCAAAGGATAGATTTCTTCAAAGTACCAAAGTCCCACGGCAGCAGTTGCGAAACTAACAATAATCAAAACGAGAACACAACAGTACGTTTTCAGGGCCCAGGCACATTTTCCATTGTTCGAATTGGTCACCTCCTTATCTAATAGTTCAATACGAGGAGCAGCGGTGAAGGCGGCAGGCATCATGGTTATCCCGATCGACGGCCCCAATGTTCGTTGCTGGCGGCACTTCGGCCGCGCGACTTCTTAGTCCTTCCCAACCCTAGCCAACAGAACCCTCCTTTTCTTTGTTCCAAAAAAAGGAAAGACAATAGTATTTCAATCACTCCTTTTTCTTCCAGATGCACGATACTCGTGCGGCGATTCTATTTTCGTGGTCGAAGGTTGTACCTGATGGTACCCAAGTTTGTTGAATCCAAAAGCAAAGTATCGTCGCTCTCTGAGGGGAGCGTCGTGTCGGTGGCGACGGAAGTCGCAGAGCTCGAAACAAGGTTTTCCGGAAGTGATTGATCAAGGGAGTGCGGAGACAAAATGGACGGCTCCCCGAGCTCCTCAGGCTCAGAGAACTTCTCCGACGCACTCACAGCGCTGCCTGCTACTTCGAGATCAGAGATGGTAGCATCAGCGAGGGGTTCTGTTTCTTCTGTAACGTGTGGCGTCGGGTGAGGGATCTTCTTCACATGCGTTGCATGTACCCAGTTCTTCTTTCCTGCCACCCGCACTGCCGTCCTGGTGACCAATAAAACCTGGTAGGGTCCCCGCCAGCGAGGCGCGAGACAGGAAGACCTTTCGTAGGCCTTCACCAGGACCCAGCTGCCGGGCAATATATCGTGTCCTGGGCCCGTAAACCGTACAGGTAAGGCGGCATTCACCTGGTGGTAAATGAAATACAGATTTTTAGTCAATTGATTACAATAATCTATGAGCAATACATTCTCCACATCCCTCAGGGCTTTAGGTTTAGGGAGACCCCAAATATTAGCAGGCCTTCCCATTACTACCTCGAATGGAGAGAGCCCAGTTCTAGTCTGGGGTGTGGTGCGCATAGCTAACAACACAATAGGTAAAGCATCTGGCCATTTTAATTTAGTGTCGGCACATGTTTTTGCAAGTTTGTTTTTCAAAATACCGTTGTGTCTTTCTACCAACCCCGCACTTTGAGGGTGCCTAGCTGAATGAAAACGTTTCTCTATCCCTAAGGCAACACATATTTGCAACATTACGGCTGCGATGAAGTGGGGGCCATTGTCCGACCAGATTATCCTCGGAAGCCCAAATCGAGGAAAATAGTCTTTTACCAAGATCTTTGCGGTGGTCATGGCGGTAGCATCTTTGACGGGGAAAGCCTCGACCCATTTGCTAAAAGCACAAATGATAACAAGAACATATTTCAAGTTATTACATCGCTCCATTTCAATAAAATCAAGGTGAATGGTTTCAAAGGGGACAGAGGGGGGCCCGAAAATTCCCCTTGGAGTCACTGTCCCTTTACCCACATTGTGCTGCAGGCAAATCATACAATTCTGAACATATCTTTTTGCATTTTCCAAAATCTTATCATTCACCCAAACCTGCTGTAATATCTTCGCAATTTGCTGGGCACACACATGTGTTGGACCGTGTGCCATCGTGACCATTGCTAATACATAAGAATCAGGAAGCAACCATTTCCCGTCAGATGCGTCCACCCAACACCCTTCGTCATCCAATTTCCCCATGCCTTCAGCCCATTTCCTAGATTCTTCAACAGAGGCATCAGTCTGAATATCTCGCACAGACCCAATGCCTTCATCTATTATACAACCATCTCTCACTTCCCTCGAGGTATACATGTCTGTGCTAAGGTCTGTGGCTGTTTGTCTAGCTATCGAATCTGCAAAGGCATTTCCTCTGCCCACATCGTCTATGACCTTGCGATGTGCTGCACATTTCATGATCGCTGGTTGTTCAGGGAGTGAGAGCGCTAGAAGTAGTTGTACTATTAAGGGACCATGCTGAATCTTGGTCCCGTGTGAGGTCAGAAACCCTCTTTCCGACCACAGTTTTCCGAAGTTGTGAGCCACCCCAAAGGCGTACTGACTATCCGTATAAATGTTAACTCTATGCCCTTGGGAGAGCTCACAAGCGCGGGTCAACGCTATAATCTCTGCGGCCTGCGCGGAGTTATGCGGAATCCTTTTAGTTTCTACGATCTTGTTCAAAGTAGTAACTGCATAAGCAGCTGTAGATGTGCCATTCGGAAGTTTAAAACAGGAGCCATCACAAAACAGCTCCCCTTCCGCATTCTCCAAAGGAGTATCTGAGAGGTCTATTCTGCCCTTTGTTTCTTGTTCGGTGGCATACAGGCAGTCATGTGATCTGTCATCGCCGCAAGCAGTAGTTTGCGGGAGAGGCAAAAGTTCAGCCGGATTCAGAACACAACACCTTTTAATTTGGATATGAGGAGCAAATAGAACTAATTCGTACCTGGTCAACCGGGCAGAAGTAAGGTGTTGTGTTTGAGTTTTATTCAATAGAATATCGACAGAGTGAGGCACCATCAAAATTAAATCGTGGCCTAGGACCATCCCCTCACTCTGTTTTACAGACGCAGCGGCAGCAGCAACAGCGCGCAGACATCGCGGCAAAGCGCATGCAACAGGATCGAGGGCGGAGGAATAATAGCCGCACGGCCTATTCTTCCCTCCATGTTCCTGCGTTAACACAGACAAAGCACATCCATTACATTCATGCACAAACAACACAAAGGCCTTATCGTAATTTGGTGTACCCAGAACCGGTGCTGAACACAGCGCGGCTTTGAGAAGCTCAAATGATCGTTAATGTTCCGATTCCCATGGCAGTGGCAGAGAAATGCCCTTCTTCGTCAAAGCCAACATCGGTTTTACCACTAGGGCAAAGTTCGGGATCCACAGTCTACAGTAGGACGCCATCCCTATCAGGGCTCTGACTTCCTTCTGTGTTTTTGGGACAGACATGCCAGAAATGTGTTTTATTCGTTCAGGTGTCAATCTTCTCCTCTCCTTTGACAGGAGGTAGCCTAGATAGGCAACCTCCTGGCAACAATATTGAAATTTCTTAAGTGAAGCTTTGTGACCATTTTCAGCTAAATGAACAAGCAACAATATAGTGCCTTCTTTACAAGCTTTCTCAGAGTCTGCAGCCAGGAGCAAATTGTCTACGTATTGAAGCAGCGTGCAAGTAGGTGGCAATTCAAGGGTGTCGAGCTGCTCTTTTAAGGCTCTACTATAGATACTAGGACTTTCAGTATACCCTTGAGGTGCCCTTGTGAATGTAAACGAGCGTCCCCCCAAGGTGAACGCAAACAAATATCTGCTCTCCTCATGTATCGGAATACTAAAGAAGGCGTTTTTCAAATCTACTACACTAAAGCGTGTAGCCGTAGCAGGGATCATTGTTAAGATCGATGTTACATCAGGCACGATTGGAAATTGTGGGGCTACCACCCGGTTAATAGCACGAAGATCTATTATAAACCGGTACGGAATTGCATTGTCGCCTTTCTTATATACTGGCAAGATCGGGCTATTACATAGGCTACCTGTAATCTCTTCGATCACTCCACGATGTACAAAATCGGAGACAATGCATTTCAGAGCGCGCTCACCTTCAATTGAAATTTTATATTGCAGAATGCGCGGTAGCTTAACCCCATGTTTCAATATTATCTTAACAGGGTCAATGTGCAATATCCCGACATCATTGTCGTCTATTGCCCACAAACATTCTGGGACAATGTCAAATTCGGGAGGTAGAGGTCGGGTCAAGTATTGGGAGTTAAAGGGTTGCTGTGGTGAAACTGTTAATCTTATTCCGTCAGGGGAACAATGAATCACTGCATTCAGTTTCTTCAACAAATTCAACCCCAGCAAATTTTCTCCACAGTTTGAAGTAAGAAGAAAAGGGCACTGGTCTGTAAAAGGACCCAAAGAAACGGATACCGGCGCAGAAACCGGACAAACAGTTGGTATACCAGAGAACCCTATGAGACGTTTGTTTGCCCTGACAGTGGGATGTTTGGAACCCTCGAATGGTCGATGGAGCACTTTTGTGCTCCAGTGTCGATCAAGAACTGATGTTTCCTATTCCCCACCAATAATGCAACATAGGGGCCCTTCTGAATAACGGGAATAGGTAAAGGTTCCAAACGCTGCTTCGGGCAATCCTAATAAGGCAGAACTTCATCAAAGGGAAGTTCCTCAGAAAGATAGGAGGCGGAAGGGTGATCAAATATATTTCTCGAGTCCATACTCAGAGTCTGATTTTCCCGTAAAAAAAGGTTGCTGGGGATCTTGTAGAAGCTGACCCCTATCAGGGCCCCCTGCTCCAGGGCGGCCCCGTGGTCGCCTACCCATTCCTCCGAATGTGCCTCCTGACCTCTGACGGAGGGCAGGGCACTGTGCTCGCCAGTGACCTTCCTGGCGGCAATAAGCACACTGGAAAATCGTGCAAATTAGATAATGTCGAAAGTACATCAGTTTGATCACCTTTTTCCATGCAATGTTTAGCCCAAGCAAATAGTTCCTGTTTCCTGCCCGCAGGAACAGTACTACGAGTCACAATTTTCGACCCTGCACCGGGATCTGATTTAGTGAACGCGGGACTCCCCGGAATCGGAGGTGTAGGTGAACCTAACAAGGGTGCAGGGGAAAGAGGTAATGTAATAGACGGAATAGACAGAGGAGCGACAACCAAAGAACTAGGGGCAGTAGGCTGCGCAGGAGGAGTAGGAATAGCGATAGGAGCAATAGCAGGAACGGGCAAGGTGCCCACAACGGGAGCATACGGAGGTGGCGCTGAAGAATCAGGCCTCCGTTCGTTTAATATTTTCTCAATAAACTCCTCGGAAACATGGAAATCTTTAGAGGGGTACATTTTCTGGACTCTGAGCGAGAAAGCTCTGTCCATCTTCTGGGTTTCATCTAATCGTTTTTCCTTGTCATACAACAATGCCTTTTCGGCATTCGTTTTATGACGTCGTGCATGTTTATCCCTACTTTTAAGCTGCTGTAATGCTTCCTTTTTCCAATTTTGTAACACATCAAAGGCTGCTGGCCTAGCCTTCTTTTTAAGCAAGATCGACTCTAAGTATTCAATACGGGGGATCTCAAAGCTACCATTGATTGGCCACTGAAATTCGGAGGCATTTCTGGTCTGTCTGTGCCAAATGTCATTAAATACAATACTACCAATGCCATACTTACAGTACATAGTACACGCCGGCGACCCCTCCTGTGGTGCCGGACGGCTAAATTCCAAAGATTGTCGATCGCTGCGGAACAGAACCCTGAAGCAGCTAGACAATTTCCCAGGCATTTCTCAAAGAATTGGTGTTACCTGGTCCAATAATTGTGTCTGCAGATACAATACGCCAAATTCAAATTGTCAGGGTTAAATTAAGAGCCGGGTCACGACTACACCTGACCAAACCTAAGGAGGACCGTACGGTTTACAAAGGACTTCAACTAACGAATTTTACCTGCGTTCGGTGGTTTCGGCAAATCTGCCCGCCTCGGAATTGGACCCTCGTCAAGATGCCGTGTCAGACCGCACGACTATCGCCCAAGGATCGGATCGTGCAGCGCTGCCGAGGTATCGCGTCTCGATCGGTCGGGCCCGCAGAATCACACCGTCCGATCCCGATTCGATAGTCTGCGTCAACCTTCAATGATCCGGCATCAATCTTGAGGGTCCCTATTCGGGCGCCAACTGTGGAAACAGAGAAATTGACATGAGGCCGGGAAGCCCAAAAGGAAACACACCAATACAGGTTACAAAGGACATACAAAGCGCTTTATTTCAAAGTTACAAAGTTACCAAAGTCAATTGACATGCGAATAGCTATTCGGCCCTCTGACTAACACACGAACCTTCAACGTTAGGTTCGCACTGAAAGTGGGAGAGACCGATCATCGGGATGCTTGGGTTTTTATACATTTTGTACTGCATTGGCCAGCCCTCTTGCAAGTTAACCATTCTTGGAACCATGGCTAGGGTTCGTAGCCAGGTCGAACACACAATTTCCATATATTAGATCAGTTCCGCTGATACGGTTACATATTTACACATAGGTTAAAGAGAGGACATGGTCTTAGTTCATGACCCTAACAAGTAGCCTGCGGACATATTATTCATTCACGTGTGCGGAGGTCACCATGGCCGAAGTCTTACTCGAAATGTCATTCGGCCTCCATTTTGTGATTCGGGGTGACTTCCACACTGCAAGAGTACCTAAAATGGCGGCTAGATCCAAGATGGCGGCTTACACGATACATTAAGGTCAAGACCTTGCCGCGGAACCTATGTACATAGTATTCTTTAGACAGCTTGGCGTAGGCCAACATACATTTAAACAATGCGATTGGGGTCACAATATTATATCGATTTCCACAGGGTGAACCATTTTGCTGTTGTTTTGTTACGTGATGGGTTGAAGGGTTTTTCTTGGGCAATGTTGTCTAGAGTTGTTGCGATCCAGGTATGAAATAGGGCAACTTTTTTGTCTAGGTCAGCTTCTTCCATGGTTGTTGCTTGTGGTTTGCTGAGTTCCAGGAGCTTGGTTAGGTTGGAATTTTTTATGGTTCTCCAATTTCTTTTCATCATGATCAGTGGTTTTTCTTGTTGCTTTTTTGTTGGCGCGGCTGTTGTGATTATGAATGGAATGATGAGGTGGTCGCTCCAGAGTATTTGAATTGGGGGTGCCGTGGTGATGAGATCCTTGTTGGTGAAGATTGTGT
Organism: Ambystoma mexicanum; assembly: GCF_040938575.1. Lineage (NCBI taxonomy): Eukaryota > Metazoa > Chordata > Amphibia > Caudata > Ambystomatidae > Ambystoma > Ambystoma mexicanum. The sequence continues at coordinate 1,311,939,691 of NC_090924.1, read as the reverse complement.
CAAGTGTGTGCCCTGCTGAGTGTGTTGCTCCTTTGACTAGTTGTTGTAGGTTCATGGCTGCTAGTTGGGTGGTTAAGGATTTTTGTGTGGTTGTGGTTTCTTCGTCGAACCAGATGTTGAAATCTCCAAGGATGATCAGATGATTGTACTTGATGGCCAGGATGGTGATTGCTTCCATGAAGGCGTCTATGAAAGTCGCATCGTAGGTTGGTGGTCTGTATACAGTATGAATTTCAGGTTAGTTTTGGGGTTGATAGCCGTACTATTAAGGATTTGCATTTATCGATGTTCAGTGGATCTTCCATTTTGATGGCCAGTTGTTACTTGTTGATGATTGCCGGTCCCCCACTCTTTTGGATTTCCTGTTTGCTTGGATGCATTTGAAGTCTTCAGGCAGGCAGTTGTTGAGGGTGATCTTGTAGTTGTCGTCTAGCCATGTTTTGGTTACAAATAGGATGTCTATGCCTCCTTCTGATAGGAGGTCGTATATTTCAGTTGAATGTTTGGACATTGACCTTGCGTTTATTAAGTTACAGTGGATTCTCTAGGTGTGATTTTGTTTTGTTATTCATTGTTCAGGTTTGTAGTAGTCCGGTCGTGGTGTTTCCGCATTGATGTTGGTAGGATGAAGAACGGCGACAGCTGCTTCTTCATTGAAGCGGTCCAATAGGTTGATTTGAGGGCTGATCAGTCGTGGTGTTTCTGCTGTGATGCTGCTTGGTTGAAGATCAGCGATGGCTTCATCTTCATTGAGTCCGATTCTTAGGTCGGAGGTAGCATTGATGGTTGTCGGGGCTTTGTCGTATTGTGTTGGATGTTGTGGAAATTGATGGTGCCCCTCTGTTTTTGTGATGTAAGGGGTGATGGGGTTGGAGCCATCCCACTCTCTTGTTGAGTGATCCTATCTTTTTTCCGGGTGTTTCGGGAAATTCTTTGTATGTCTCGAGGTTTCCGTGTTGAGGTGTCGGTGTTCTGTGGTTGTCGCGAGGTAAGGAGTGAGGTATAGGGATTTTTCTCTTACAAACTTTGTTCCTGTTATGACTGCGTTAGGCGTGTTTCCTTCCAATGAGGCTGCTTCTTCTGAGTTCTGTCGGTGTTGTGTGTTCACGTCCCTTGTTCCACGATCTTGCTCTCTTTCTCGACATCTTTTTCTGAGTCGGGCCATTTTTCAGTTTAAGGTGCAGACGTAGTAGGGTAGTTGGTCCTCTATGCTGTGTTGTGCAGGCGCGGTTATCTTGGTTTTTACTTCTCTGGATGCGCTGAGGTGCTCTTCGGCACAGTCTGTCCTTTCTGTCGGTGGGTAGGGTGTGTTTCCTGAGGGTGCACTGTCGGGGAGGGTTATTGGCGTTAGATGGTCTGGTGGAATGGGACTCAATTAAGCTAGGTAGTGATGGGTTTCCGGGATTAATAGATTACCGAACTAAGCACAGTTAGATTAGGGGCCCTGTATATTGAGAAAAAAGGGCATACGCCTAGGAGGCGACAGAGTTCTGGACCTAATACAGATAGATTTGAGCATCAGCCAAAACAGTGGAGCACAATACCAAGCACAGCTAGACCTGAGGGTCCCGCACCATGGGAGAGAGGCCCACGTCTAGGAGAGCAACAGGGTATCAGACTAATCAACTATATTTGAGAGTCAGTTGAGACAGTACTGTATGATACCAAACAGAGCTAGATCTGAGGGTCAGTTGAAGCAGTGGAGCACAATACCAAACAGAGCTAGATCTGGGAGTCCTGCACAGTGGACGTCTCCCTGAACGTGGTTCACTGCGGTGGGCTAGCCATGTAGGTTCAGGGGGGACATTCACTAGTTGAGGAGTGAGTTTGAGGGGTGCAGCTAGGCCTTACTCCCTTAATGCAATCTGGCCACAGAAGTCCTGCTAGATTTGAGAGACAGGCCTCTCAATGCAATCTCAGTATCATACAATGCAATCTGGACACAAACCCAACTAGATTTGAGAAACCTGTGTAGTGGGAGGGTGGCCTATCAATGCAATCTAAACATCATACAATGCAATTTGGAACAGAACCCCTGGTAAACTGGAGAGACCTGTATAGTGGGAGAGAGGCCTATCAATGCAATCTAAATATTGTGCAATGCAATTTGAATAGAACCCCTGCCAGGCTGGAGAGACCTGTATACTGGGAGAGAGGCCTATCAATGCAATCTGAATATCATACAATGCAATTTGGGAACAGAGCCCCTGCTAAATTTGAGAGACCTGTATAGTTGGAAAGAGACCTATCAGTGCAATCTGAATGTCATACAATGCAATTTGGGAACAGAGCCCATACTAAATTTGAGATACCATTATAGTGGGAGAGAGGCCTATCAATGCAATCTGAATATCAACAATGCAATTTGGGAACAGAGCCCCTGCTAATTTTGAGAGACCTGTATAGTGGGAGAGACCTATCAATACAATCTGAATATCATACAATGCAATTTGGGCACGAAACCCCTGCTAAATTTGAAAAACCTGTGTAGTGGAAGAGAGGCCTATCAATGCAATATGCATGCATGTGATGTTATGCATTACAATACCTGGTGTAGACAGCAGGATTGTGTGGCCTGCGATATCCCATCAACTATTGCCATGGCTCGCTGGAAGGGCCCAGTTGCAATGACATGGAGTGTAGGGAGTTAAGGGCCTGGGAGCAGATGGTGGGTGATAACTACTTCATCTTCCCACTCCCTGACGAGGTCTAAGATTACATGGCGGTGGTCCGTACCTAGCATATACCTGGTCATCCGGCCTCCCAAACAGCGTGTTGCATTGTGTGAAGATCCAGGCCCTGGGCATCCTCCTCCTCCTGCGATGTCCATGCACGATAGCTCCTACTATTGCTGGGTTCATCGTTGCTGTAGATGCTAGTTCGGTGTGCATTGAAGTTTACGCCTGCTAGCGTGTGGCAGAAGGATCACAGGGTTTGTGTATACCTTTTCCCAGTGCTAGGTTGCATATTGAGATCCATGAACATGTTTGGGTTTGCGTGGGAATGGACATGTGATTGCTTATCCGTGGACTGTCCCCCAACACACCCACATTGAGCTTTGTTCTTCCTGATTCTGCATGTTCTGCCCCTATTTTGGCCTCTGCGTAGGCCCGGCACAGACTCTGCGAGGAGCCTAGCGCAAGGTGCTGGTGTGCTCGCAGAGATGTGCCAGGCCTGCACAAACTCCAAGCAAGTCCATGAAATGTCCCTCGCAGTCGTTTCCATGAATCAGCGTACAGGGTTTTATCGCGATTTTCTGCACAGTTTATTCCATGAATCGGGGCCCTAATTGTTTAAATGTGCTTGTAAATCTTTATTTGTTATTAAATATTTTTCATCCCAGTTTGCACAGGAAGAAACAAAATACCCGTTCACCCACCAACTTGCCAATTTAGCGCTTTCAACAATACCTACCGGAGGAATAAAAATCCCTCTCTCCCTCCACTGACAGTACTGCATTACTTTATAACATGCTAAGCTTAAGTCTGGCACAATCCTGTTGTAAAGTGTTCCACTGCTCTTGAACAAGGTTTGTGCTATAATAAATAAAATAAAATAAAAATAAAAAATAACTTAATCGCATGTGTGTCTTTCATGGTCTCACTCTTAATGTTTCTGCATGCTTACAATGTTGCAGTGCGTGTTTCGAGCATCCACAAGGATACAGCAGGTTGTCACTATATATAACGATGAACCAGGTGAAGAAAGGGCAGTGAGTAGGTAGGAAACGCAGGAGAGGAGAGAGGAAAAGAGCGTTATTCACTGGCCACTGTCAGAAGACGAGACAGCAGGGAGCACGAGCGTGGTGCAATGCACTGGGAGTGAGACAAATACCTAATGAAAACGACTTCATAACAGTTTAAGACATGTAGAAATACAACTGGATTGAGTAGAAAACATTTGGAAATGGCAAATGGTGTTTCTATCAGGGCCTAATGTCTGCATGTGACACACCTCAGATGGCAGAGGCTAATTACAGTGAGGGTGGGACCTCTGTCCTCATTGGTCCCCACTCCAATGTCCTTTCTGCCCGACTTCCTCACACCCTCTGAGCAGACACTCAACCATGGGGTCCCCTTTGACAGCAACGTAAGCCTCAGCACTTCTTCAGCTCTGCAGACACCGGACCTAAAATCAAACTGTGTAATTCCCAAAATACCCCCTACACCACTTCTACCATCATATTACAGTTCTCATCTCCATTCTGGTTTTCACTCACCTTGACTACTACTCAAACCTTCTCTTGGGCTCCATCTCAACTCCTTTGGCCCACTGACTAAATCCTAAACTTAGTCACCCAGAGGGGGTCATTCATGGATTATTTGTGCTGAAAAAAAACGGGATTTGTGCGCCATTCTTGGCGCTAATCCCCATTTTTTTTCAGCGCAAATAATCCATGAAGTAGTCTCTACAACCTCCCTGCTCTTCTGCCACCTCATTCTACCGCGTTCATGCTGATCACACTCCCTGTCCAACTGGATTCTATATGTAAATCTCTAAATACTTGTCTTCAAAACCATGTATGGGCTCAAACGACCCCCATCTGACTACCTCCAATTCCAGCTACTCCCCTTGTGCTACCCTTTGAACTAGCAGCATCCTTAATGTGTCCATCCCTTGCACACCGTCTAATTACTGCTCCTTTCCCCCCCCCCCCCACCCTCCTTCAATGGAACTTCCCTAGACATCAAAAACACTACCGACAAAAACTCATCTATTTCAGCACTTACCCTTCATTGTTTATGCGATGAAAGAGCAAATAACATATCTAAAAATATCACCCCCTCAAAGCCACCCTCTCTGCCGCCACTGCTGTCATTTGTAAATATCCCTTTGCAAGCATACACGTTAATATCAGGCCCTTTTGTTCGTGGTTGCTGTTCTGTTTAACCCCTTCACCAACTGGTCTCTTGTCTCTGTTCATCACTCGAAACTCTTTTGTAAGTCACTTATAAAATAAATAATGTGTTATTTATATAGCGCTTTATTCCAGAGTGCTTTGCATAGCACATATGTACATACATTATTTATCATTATCGCCCAATAGAAATTGGTACTCACTTTATCGACCTCGGAAGGATGAGTCGACCGTGCCAGGATTTCAACCTGCAGATCAAAAACAGATCAAAGCAACAAGCAGTTAACCTGCTGAGCTATCTTAGTCACTAGCTTTCAGGACTGCCCAGTCGACTGCATTTTAATCTGTAAGTGTGTCTGATTGAAACACCATTGTCCTCAATAAATACAAATATGTGAAACGGATCCTCGTTAGCTTCCACTACAGTTCTGGCATTTGGAGTTTGGGACAATTATTCATCCAGCTTATAAACAATTCAAATAAAATGCATACAATGAAATCACCCCGGGAGCTCCCTGTGTTGCAATTCATGCGATGTTTTTGAACCCACATACCGTCAAATGGATACAGTAGAATGGCAGCAGATGCTCTGCAAATTGCCAAGTTAAAAGAACACACAGGTCGCGAACCCTTCTTCAATGAGTTAGTCCAGCCATAGCAGTTCTTTCCTGGCAACTAATAAAAGCATCTTTAAAAAAGCTGCCATGTGGCATGATTAACAATTAAACATGGAACACTGGCAAATAAATCACTCATGATTATGAATGTTATTCCTCTGTGTGCATTCATTTATATATCGAAATGTCACTGAAATGAATATTGCATGCATATACCAAACACAATACACAGCTTTTAGTGGCAGATTTTAAAAAAAGTAATCGATCAAAAAAACATGATGGTAATAATTTGAATGTGTGATACCACCCTGTTCTCAGTCACTAATTCAACGCCAGTAACTCTGAATCACATTAAAAGAATATAGTTAATTTTACAAACATCATGTGCTGCTGTATTCCTCTGTACACATGTTTTCTTTCCACTAAACATTGGAAAAGCATGGGTTAAACAGGGCAATAGAGTTAAGCAGTAAGGTATTACACACCAGAGCCAGGAGTGAACTTCTAACACTTGTGTAGTCCATGAGTGAGATATAATTCATTCTTCGACTTAATTTCAGTGCCAGACTATAAAACTATAAAACAACAATTAAATAAACAATTCAAATAGTTAAAATCACTATAAAAAATATACAAGTGTTAAAAAGTTGTACATCCTAATTATAAACAAAAGACTCTGGTTACATATCTTGGGCACACACAGTTCAAGAAAACCAGTTTCATCAGCAAAGTTGCACTCATTTTGCGGGCTGATCTATGTGGGATTACTTGTATTTTGTATTTGTATTTTATTTGGGATTTATAACGCGCTTTAAGCCAGAGCTGCTGCTCTCTGTACATAGGTAATAAATACTTAAGTCCGAACTGCAAACATTATATCGGTTGAGCTGGCCATCTTGCAAATGTTTTCAGCGATTATCAAGGAATAGATGCCTCTATTTACTCTCTCCTATATCTGCATAGATTGATTTGATGTGATTGGTTATTTATAACGCACTTAATACCCATAGGTTTCTAAGCGCAGACCCAGAGATCGAACCTGTGTTGCTCCAGGGCGTGTTGCTTCCAAGGCAAGCACGTTGCCCATGAGCTATCCTCCCGTGACGAAAGAAAAGGGGACATCAAAATAAAAATTCTGCAGGATCTCAGCTCTGTCCTAGCAAAAGGGCCAAACGTCTGTTTCACCACCTTTCCACCGGTTTTAACAGTTGCTAAGGTCAAGGTGCCTAGTTGCATTTTTAAGTGCTCTTGGGTTTGGTCTCTTAATGGTACAGAGATAGTTTTCAATAGAAAAAGCTGTTTTTCTTCAGCAGATATTTATACCGAATGAACAGATTGTGTCATGGTAAAGTCTGCATAAGTATCAATTAGTACCTGTTTGGTGGCCATGTTGGTATTTTCTGGATTAAACCCCTTTGAATTTGACATAATATTGTCAAGAATTAGGATACGTCTAAAGGCCTGGTCGATGGTACCTTTTTAAAACCGACTTGAAGGTGGCTTATTGCACTTGTGTCATGTACCCACTCTTCCAGTCTAGTCTGTAAAACCTTCCCACACATTTTGCTATCCACCTCCAGGAGGGAGATTGGGTGATAGTTACTTGGGAAGCCTGGTTCACCATTTTTTTGAAGATTGGCACATTTTTGGCCAGGTGCCATCATTCCGGGATTTTGCCTGTTTTAGAGATGTTGTTAAATGGGGACAATAGCTATGGTGCCCATGCTATGGGCTCACTCATACACAAACCCACTGGCATGTGGTCTGGACTGGGAGCTTTCCCCCGATGTCCTTTGCAATCGCTGCAGACACATCTGCTAGAGTTATTACCAGGGCCACTGTCAGGGTTGGACAGGGCCATAAAATTGTAACTGGCACCAAAGAAAAAGTGGCCCACAGTTGTAAATGGCGATTCATTCCTTTTGTGACACAGTTTGAATAGTATCCAAAGATTTTTTTTTTATTTTTTTTAATAACATTTCATGCAAATTGTGCCTTTTAAAGAATATTTATTCAACAACACTGGTCAAAATGATTAGGCGCATAGTGGAGTATCACAAACTGGCCCACATTGTCCAAAAAGGTGGCACTCTTTGACCCAAAACACTGGCCTACACCAGCATATTACATTTTGGGTTCAGCTATGGGTCTATTGCCCTATAGGTCAGTCCGAGCCTGGGCACTGTGTATCCATAGCATCTGATTCCGGGAGTGAGACATAAATTAACGTATCAAGAAAAAATAGCTAAAGAAACAGGCTGAATTCCAGAAACAAATCTGTCTTCAAAATCTCACTCTTTGCAACTCTAAATGAAAGCATAAAAGATTTGAGGGCATGTCCCATTGTGGCGTGAGCCACCAATGTCTGAAAGACATGTGAAAGACAAGTGTGCGGGATGGGAGGAAGATGGACAAAGAACTGAAATTCATCTATCCAACAGACCAACAGACCAACAGAGAATGCCACTCTTCACTCTTTCTACTAATCGCATTGGTTGTTGGTTACCATAGGTGTCACTTTCCAATAACAACAAGCAAAAACTCCAAAAGTACTTTAGTGTTTCTGCCTATTGATATGATATGATATGTTATTTATAACGCGCTTAATACCCAAAAGTTTCTAAGCACGGACCCGGGGATCGAACCTGTGGTGCTCTTGTGTTGTCTTGCTTCCAAGGCGAGCACGTTGCCCCTGAGCTATCCTCCTGAAACCAGTTATTATTTCCCTATCCCCGGGAGAGCGTACCATTGGGGGTTCAACTGAGATTTTGTGTTATGAATCTACCCACAAGCCAAGTATGTACTCAACTGATTCTCTTGAGTTATTGGTTACTAAAGAGTTATCAGTATCCAGCTATCCTGACACAATGGGCACACTCAGAAACCCTGTAGGGTTCATTCCTCAGACCCCTATACTCCCAGGCTCTTCAGGTATCCTGGCACTTGGCAAAGAAAAGAGTCTTAACATATTGTTTAATCTACTCCAGTCTGCAATCTAGTTGGTGGTTTTACAGCATCATCATGGAAAGATTGCATTTTGGAGGCTGAGGCCTGCTGACTTGTACCTTTCTCAACAAATACAAATGTGCAACGGCTGGAAAAATGCCTTTATTTACCATATGAGGCTAGAGCATATTGCTCTTGCAACATCTATTACTTCTTTAGATCTCTCCTAAGATCACATGTCCTCTGTTAATTGATGCTACCTATTTGGGTTTTGATTGAACTTCTCCTGATGTCAATCGTGGTTTGCCAGGGGTATCAGCAGCTAACTCTGGCAAACCACTTGGTACCCCTGATCACAGAGGCAGGGCAGTGCCAGTGCTCACTTGTCCAACCTCTGAAAGTGTCAAAAAGTCATTTATTTCAACCCAACCAGTGCTGGCCTGAATTCAAACACTTTGATTTTGACACTCAGATTGTTCCACTTAGTAGAATTCTGGGGGTAGTCAATGTGTTGCACTTAGAAGAATGTTGAGGGTAGCCAATGTGTTGCACTAATGTGTTGCACTTAGAAGAATGTTGAGGGTAGCCACTGGGTTGCACTTAAAAGGATTGTGAGGGTCGCTAATTTGTTTCTCTTAGAAGAATGTTGAGGGTAGCCAATGTATTGCACTTAGAGAATTGTGAGGGTAGCCAATGTGTTGGATTTACAAGAATTGTGACGGTAGCTAATGTGTTGCACTTAGAAGAATGCTGAGGGTAGCCAAATGTATTGCACTTAGAAACATTTTGAGATTAGCCAATGTCCTGCACTTGGAAGAATTTTGAAGTGTAACCATTGTATTGATTAAACCACTGCTGCCCTCTGAGTCCTGCCTCTGTTTTGAAAGCGTACTACTCTCCGAAGCTTGCCAATGTATTAATAACCCCATATCTGGCTCCTCTCCAGCATACCTCCCAAGTACCACACAGGCCCTCAAGGAGCAGCACACAAAGCACACATCCACCACAACCAACATCCGCAAACAACAAATCATCCCAGACACTGGGCCTTACCTCTCATGACACAACAAGCCAGTTTACACAATCAAAACACACATAGAAAGCCAACACACAAAGACACCAGTTTCTCCTGGTTCTGCAAGCATCAACATATGAGCACAACCTCTATCTTGTACCTCTTCTCCCACTAACCCACCCCACCCACTTTTTACAGAGCAAGGGCCTGGAGACCATGCAAATGGTAATGATGCGCGGTACAAGTCAAAATAACACAAAATAATTCTAGCTTTGTTCTGTCCCACTCGCCCTTTTCAGAGTTCCATTATTGTACAAAGTGGAAACCAGCAACACAGTTAACCCATGGTGGAGTGCAAAAAGGAATCACAATTTCCTCACTTTCAGTGGCTTTCAGCGTTTATGTGCAGAGCCACTCGCCCACGCTGCAGACGGGTGCAGTGGGCACGCCGTCAGCACGCCGAAGGCATGCTTAAGGCAAGCCTGTCTATGCCCACCCGTGCACAGAATGTGCTGGGTGCGCAGCACGCTGCTGGTACTGGTATGATGCGGCGCAGGCTGGAACGCAATATGTTGCTATCTTTGGCCCCCTCTAACACCAGATGGCCTATCGGATTTCTAAAATCTTCTACCACTCCTAATACTAAGCAATCTGCTGTGTTGTAGTGTGATCTATCTTTAGTTGCTCACTCTAAGGGACTGTTATGATTTGATATTCAACAATGATTTTGACCTTATGTTTTTAACAGAAATATGGTTGAGGGAGACGTCTGCTCCTGCTATTGTCCAGGCCCGCCCTGCTAACTATGCACTAGTTCATTTGGATCGTATGGCCCCGCATCCTGTTGGTGGGGTGGCCTTGCTTCATAAAACCAAATGTGAGGTGCTTAGTATAGTTCCTAAGCACTCCCTAAAAAATGGAATGCATTTTCATCTGCCTTATTACTTCCCCTAATGATGCTTGTTCTGCCCTGCTGGTAGATTGTCCTCCTGGGGCAGACAGCGTTTTTTACGCTGAGTTTCCTGCTTTGGTACTGGAGTTACAAATTAAATACCCTGATTTGGTTCTTATTGGTGATTTCAATTTGCCCACAAACCTTGCTACAGCAGGGCACGTTGCACATTTTATGGCTCTTATGATGGACCTAGGCCTCCGCCAGGGGATAAATGATCCTACTCATCAACAGGGAAATAGTTTGGATCTTATTTTTGCCCCGGAAACCTCCATTAATACACCCTCACCCAGTCCAGTAATGTGGTCAGACCACTTTTTGGTGCCTTTTTCCATCTTTCTCAAGGTCCCACCTCTCTCTCTTACTGAGCCTGCGACTTCCAAATGTAGCTGTCTCGGGGTACCTAACACTGAGTTGGTCACCTCCTTGCAAACTCATTGTGGTCAGGTGGAGAACTGCTCCCTAGCCACTTTGGAGGTCGCTTTTATAGCAACGGCTGATCTATTGGCCCCTGTTAAGTCATGTAAATAAAGAGGTCACCCCCCTGAACCTTGGTTTTCTAAGGAACTCAGAGCTAGTAAACTACGTTGTAGGCAAGCTGAGAGAAAAAGACGCCTCACCTACTCATGCAAAGCTAAAACCATCTTCCGCAACGTTCTCACTTCCTACCATAAAACAGTCATCAACGCCAAGAAAGTTTACTTCAGCCATACGGTAGAGGAGGCCCTGAACAAATCTAAAGCCTTATTGGACTTGGTCCAGCTGCTCTCTACTCCAGAAATAGGTTGTGCCCTGGCGCCGCCTTCGCAAGATCTGTGTGACTCTCTCTCCTCTTTTTTGTGGAAAAATATCCCCCATTAGAGACACCATAAAAGAGGAGGCAGAATTGTTTGCTAGGGATAGGGTATGTGGTAAGTCCCCCCCGCCTATGGGGTTATGGTCCACGTTCCCTCTTTTTTTTGTATTTCTGATATACTGCTAGCTATTCAGAGCCTTAAATTGGTCTCCCCTGCAGATGACATCCCGCTGGCCTTCTTAAAGTAGGTGTTGGGTGATATGATTGCTCATATTACCTCGGCTGTTAATCTCTCATTTGCTCTGGGTGTGATCCCGCCTTCACTTAAGCATGACCCGGTCATTCCCTTGCTAAAACACAATGTGTTTGGATCCCAAAGTGCTAGCCAACTATCGGCCCATTTCGCTCCTGCCATTTATGATGAAAGTTCTGGAAGCCCTGGTCTCTCCCTTCCTGTCCAACTTTCTAGTGTTCTCTCAGAATTTTGATGTGTTCCAATCCGGCTTTCGGCTGGGGAGAGGCACAGAATCTGTTCTTAATTCAGTGCTTGACAATCTGGTGCGCCTGGTGAATCGGGGCGTATCAGAGCCGTTCTGCTATTAGATCTGTTGGCGGCTTTTGACACTGTCGATCATTCCACCCTGGTCTCCTGGTTGTCTGCAGCAGGCCTGTCTGGCCAAGTTCCTGACTGGGTTTTGGCCTTTCTGGCAGACAGTTTCCAGTCGGTCTCTCTTCCTCCCTTTCGATCTGCTCCTGTCTCACTTGTATGTGGAGTCCCTCAAGGGTCAGCGTTGTCTCCCATTTTGTTTAATATTTATATTATACTTCTCCTGGTCCTTCTTCAGTCACATGGGTTCTGCCATTATTCATATGCGCACGACACCCAGATTTTGGTTAGACTGGATCTCTCAATCTGCGACAGCTGTTCAGCTGAGGAAATGTCTTGAGGAGTTAGGAGTATGGCTGATATCTAATTGGCTGAAACTTGATGCTAGTAAGACCGAGGTCTTGCCCGTAGGTACCACCTCGCCCCACCTTTTCTGGACAGCTGACAATTGGCCTTCTTCTCTTGGCCCTCTCCCCATACCTGCCCTGTCGGTCTGGAACTTGGGGGTTAAAATCACTGCCTCCCTGGCCATGGATGAGCAGGTGGTAGCGGTCTGTAAGGCCGGCCATTTTAAGCTCCGGGTCTTCCGGAGGGTTCTTCCTCAACAGTGTTACTCTGCATACTGCCAGTGTCTGTGTAATGCACCAATACAATTTTAACACTGTGCTTGTCCAGTTTTAAGATATCTGAGATTTTAAACCTTTTTTGCAGTAACAAAACTAATAGGCAATCTGATAAAAAGGCCTGTGCGAGTGCAAAAGCTGAGGCATTGTTCCAAAAAAAGCTGGTGGTGTTTTCCCGGTGTTTTCAAAAATATTAAACATCTGTGATCAATACTGGGTATCGTTTCTGATCATGAATACATAGCAGCAAACAGTCTTTTCCCAGTGGGTAAGGAACACATGTTGCATTTATCATGCGTGGCGTGCACATTTCTTTTAAAGCACTAATGGAACTTCACTATTAGGAGTGACATGCTGAAAGGGTAATGCTATGATCTCGTGCAGGTGCCTTCACAGAACGGTGGTCCGAGACCGTGGTTTCAGGGGGTTAGGCAAGTGCATTGGAACTGAGAAGGGAGGCTCCCCAGTGCCCATCACCAGGCAATCTCCAACTGACCCCGGGGGAGCACAGGGGACACACCATTCCACATGCATAAATCTCCCCCCTCTCTCTCTCTCACTCTCTCTCTCACACACACACACACACACACACACACACGTTATATCATGGTTCAGGTAACACACTGGGTCAAGTGAGTAGTCACTGGTAGATACATAGACATGTTCTTAGCAGCCATGTCCACTGCACATACACTTTCGATGCAAGTGCCCTGCAACCACACCTGAATGCTGCGCAGCCATGTCCATTGCACATACACTCTCGATGCATGTGCCCTGCAACCACACTTGAAAGATGAGCAGCCATGTCCACTGCACAGCTGAGCAGCCATGTCCACTGCACATACACTCTCGATGCATATGCCCTGCAAACACACTTGAATGCTGAGCAGCCATGTCCACTGCACATACACTCTCGATGCAGGACCCTGCAACCTCACCTGAATGTTGAGCAGCTATGTCCACTGCACATACACTCTCGATGCATGTGCCCTGCAATCACACTTGAATGCTGAGCAGCCATGTCCACTGCACATACACTTTCGATGCATGTGCCCTGCAATCACACTTGAATTCTGAGCAGCCATGTCCACTGCACATACACTCTCGATGCATGTGCCCTGCAACCACACCTGAATGCTGAGAAGCCATGTCCACTGCACATACACTTTCGATGCATGTGCCCTGAAACCACACCTGAATGCTGAGACGCCATGTCCACTGCACATACACTCTCGATGCAGGACCCTGCAACCACACCTGAATGTTGAGCAGCCATGTCCATTGCACATACACTCTCGATGCATGTGCCCTGCAACCACACTTGAAAGATGAGCAGCCATGTCCACTGCACAGCTGAGCAGCCATGTCCACTGCAGATACACTCTCGATAAATGTGCCTTGCAGCCATGTCCACTGCACATACACTCTTGATGCATGTGCCCTGCAACCACACCTGAATGCTGAGAAGCCATGTCCAGTGCACATACACTCTCGATGCATGTGTCCTGCAGCCACACCTGAATGCTGAGCAGCCATGTCCACTGCACATACACTCTCGATGTATGTGCCCTGCAACCACACCTGAATGTTGAGCAGCTATGTCCACTGCACGTACACTCTCGATGCATGTGCCCTGCAACCACACCTGAATGCTGAGCAGCCATGTCCGCTGCACGTACAATCTCGATGCATGTGCCCTGCAACCTCACCTGAAAGCTGAGCAGCCATGTCCGCTGCACGTACACTCTCGATGCATGTGCCATGCAAACTCACCTGAAAGCTGAGCAGACATGGCTGCTGCACGTACAATCTCGATGCATGTGCCATGCAAACTCACCTGAAAGCTGAGCAGCCATGTTCGCTGCACATACAATCTCGATGCATGTGCCCTGCAACCTCACCTGAAAGCTGAGCAGTCATGTCTGCTGCACGTACACTCTTGATGCATGTGCCATGCAACCTCACCTGAATGCTGAGCCACCCACTAAAATTCTGACTGTACTCACACGTTGTGGGATTCTAAATTGCTCATGCACGCATTTACACGTGCACACACACACATACACGTTTTACCTACCTTGTGGGGACTACCATTTCACAATGTTTTAAAACTATAATAATAACAGAAACATGTTCAGAAAAAATCATATTTGAGGATCCTATTTCAAAGTTGCAAAAATATAGTTTTTCACACACACATACAAACACACACCTGCACACACACGGACACACACACACCCACACTTCTGCCATTCCATTCCCAAAAAGGAATGGAGAGCCAACTTCGCTGAGACAGACACTCAGCAGTAATCAAACTCATGCAGGGACACTCACGAAACAATCAACCAGAAACCCATGCATAGGAGCATAGCAGGCTCACTTTCACAAGTGCAATTTAAGAGCTTTTCAAACAGAAAGAACTTTGCAACTCGCAGGAGCATGGGATGAACGCAGAGCACAGGGCTCAAGCCAGGGAAATGCCAAGCCATCTTTGATGTGCTTAGTAGCTCCTCGGAAGGATGCTTGAGCCTCAGTGTGCCACTCTAATGTAGGCACATCTTAACGTGTCTTTTAATGAGGTGAGGTGAACACATGCCCTTTGGTCACAAAATAAGGCAATTTGAAATTAAGGGACTCTCCACTTTGAATACGGGAGACCTGGTGCTGGTGTACTGTCAACCCTTGTTTGTATATCTTCAACATATACAGCATGGTCTCTAAGCTTGTAGCAGATTGGCAAATTCGGCAAGCGCAAGCCTCCCGAGGGATTTGCAATTGGCGACCAGTTGTCGTCAGGGTAAGTAATTGGTGTATCCTCATTAACAGGATAAATCTTCTGACAACCGGAGAAGGGCATATAGAAAGATATCTTTGAGGTATAAAGTTAGTGTATTGCATGTTCCCATAGTTTAAATATCCTTTGACTGCTTCAAGATGTTCAATATTAAATCGCCAATCCCACAAGTCTAATTTGTGCTCAAAATCCATTTTTAATCGAAAATAATCCTCATCCCAATCCGGTATCCATTCAATTTGTTCAACTAACCATATAACAGTTGAACGGAAGACAACCATCTTGCAATCAGCAGGATTCATCAGAACAGTTCCCAGAGACTCAACAGGGGGCATTTAGGATGTTTAATAGCTTTAATATTAAGTTCCCCCTGTTTCTTTAGGGCAAGTCCCCCAAGGGATCTCAACCGCATCTCAAATCTGATGATTTTAATGGGTACTGCCTGGGGTAAATTGAATATGCTATGGCGAAGTTCCCTTCTACTATCTTTAGCCATTGGTAATCCTCTAGTACCAAAGTCCCCAACTCATAAAAGACAGATGGCCAGAAACACTGTTTGTACATTTGGATTATACCCAACAAGCTATAACCAGCCGACCTGTTGTCAAACTTTTATCAGTGGCGTAAGTAGCTTTATGACATTATTCGGCTATTAGTTCTTCATTGGTTTTCTTTTTACCAATCAAAACCCCAAGGTATTTGTACTCATGTACCAACTCATTTGTGCCCCGCAAAGTATTTATCTAATTCCTCCTACAATTCTTACCCCCATAGCACATATATTTAGTTTTTCAAAATGCAATGTTAGATTGTTTTCCTTTGAATATAAGCACAACTGATTTGCAGTTCTTCATAACCCAACAAAGGTATGATCCACTATGACTAATCATCCACATACGATATTCATACAATGCGGAAACCTCCAATTTTAGATGGACAATGTTGTACTTCATGTAACCTAGAGAGCAGATCAGCGTTATATAAGTTAAAGAAAAGGGGTACAAGCACGAATCCCTGTTTTACACACTTGTTTGTCAATATAGGATCTGTGCCCACCCCACTACTATTCAGCCGTACCTGCACCTGTGTTTGATCGTGCAACTGCATCAATGCCTGTAATAACCAGCATCGGATACCAAAAGTGGCTAGTTTCTGCCACAGTTTTACATGGTTAACAGAGTCAAATGCTACTTTCAGGTCCACATGTCGAATATAGAGGGCCCTTCTTACCTATAGCTGACCTTCTCAGAGTATCAAGCAACATGATGTTATGTACTGTCACAGAGCCCTCCCAATAACCTGTCAGGAACGTATCTAGTAATAATGTAGATTCAGCCCAATCTTGGAGGTCTTTCAAGAAAAAGGATACAACTATTTTATTGGTAACGTCGACAATTGAAGTAAACGATAATTGAAAGGCAAAGGGGGTCATTACGACCCGGGCGCAAAGGAATACCGGGCACCGGTAATGACACCGGTGCCAGTAATACCTTTGCGCTCTATTCCGAGATCCCTTTGCGGGTCCTTCCTTAACGTCTGGTTTTAGCAGGTGTTAAGGGCGGGACCCGCAAAGGGATAGCGGGGTCAATAACGGTACCGCAATTTGCGGTACCGTTATTGCCGCCTTGCCCCTTCCCATTGAGCACTATGAGGGCTCGAATGGGAATGGGGAATGGCATTTCAAATGGGGACTTACCGGTCCCACAAAGGCACAAAGGGCGGAATAGATCGGCAAATCCCCATACCACCACGTCGGTGGCGGTACCGGTATTGGTGCTAGTCATGGTGCTAATAGCGCCATGACTAGCAGCAACCTCGGAATGAGGGCCAAAGTCTTTAATCCCTTTCAATACACAGTTGTAGGTATGGTCCATCTCCACAAGATATGGATAACCCCATCTAAGCACACTTTATGATACAAAGTGAGCAAGATCAGTGCCCATGTCACAGGATCTTGTTTTAACCCAATATTGGCTAAGCTATTGGGCCCGGGGGCTCGGGACACTTTAGCTTCTTAATAGCAAGCTCAAAACTATCCTTATCTAGGTATAAATTAAAGTTGGTACACATTTCACTGGGCTTTGGAGTCCCCTGCACATTGTCAATGTAATAGGTGTCAATAATAAAGTTCTCCCAGTTGATTTTATTAATATAGTTAATAGAATTATTTGCATGGGTTCCCTTATGGGTGCCTAGTATCTCCCAGATAAGTTTCATATCACGACCCACTAAACATGTTTGCCATTGAACATTTTTAACAGTAGATTTCCTACTTTTTGACCAATTAGTATATTTGTTCTTCATTTTCTTAATGGAAATTACGGTCTCACAACTGTCTCCATTTCTCCTCCTATACGTCATTATTCCCTTTTTTATGGGCCGTTTTGTTTTAATACTTCTGCATCAAAGGCTTTCCTACTGTCCTGACCTTCCTAAATAATGTACTGCAAATTTACTTGTGAGTTGAGTAATCCAGCTCTTAATTTCTTTCAGATTTTCTCTATCAAGGGGATCCGTTCTTTAACTTTACTGACACGAAACCGACTCCTTTTATTCAAATTCCCTGCAGCCCAACTAATCTGGCTTCTGCTACTATTTACTAACCCTTCTGCTCAACAGATCATCTCAACAGGATTTTAAACCAAACAAACCTACAAACACGGCGCTACATGAACACCAAAATCATTTGACCTGAATACAGGTTCTTTAACAATAGTTAACAGTTTGCTGCAACTAAAACTATAATCTATGGTGGTCTTCTTATGCCCACAATGCCACGTGGCAGCACCTGGCTGATCATCTCTAATGCAGCCATATAACATAAACAATTTCCATTTAGCTAAAACATATGACCACAACCTGCCCTTTCTATTAATTCTAAGGAAAGACAATTCACTCTATCGATTGATGCATTGATTACCCTCAGCATCAATAAAATCTTTACATTATGCATTTAAATCTCCACTGAGCAGATCCATGTCTGTATCAGCATTACTGAAGCACTCAAACACTCAACCATTGTCGCAGTGATAAATTCCCTCAGTGTAACACCGACCAGGAGGATGATATACATGTAATAGTAACAACCTTGGTTTAATGCTTTTGAATTCAAAACTTATTTTGATTGCAAGCATATTGTTCTCATGAGGGGCTACAGGGACCACCCTAGCTTGAAGTGAATGTGAGACTCCTGTCAATAGGCCTCCACACCAGCGTCCCAATTGACTTTTTTGTTTGTATATCTTTTGTGCTTTGTATACCTGGTCAAGTGATATCACAATACTTACACTCTTCTCATTTATTTGGGCATTTTACATTCTCCTTCTACCGACCTGGCAATTCTCAATTTGCTAGGCTTTATCTTCCTCATAATTGCAAATGGGGACCATTGCATATTAGTGAGGAAATATATAATCTATGATTTAAAATGTCTTGAATCTCCTCAGTGAGTCTTTGTATGGAACTATGTATAAACTGGATGTTTTCGTTCACCGTCCAGTTAATCCTCTCTACTATCCCATTAGATTGCAGGTGGTTTGATGCAGTGGTGTGGTGTGTAATGGCAGTCATTTTAATGTAATCCTGCATTTCAGATAAAATGCAGTGCCACTCTCAGTTATGCTTGTTGTCTGAATGCCCTCATTACAACAATCTCGTTTGGAAACGTTATTAGGTTACTGGTGGTGACCTTCACACAAATTATTACTCACAGTTTCAATTTTGAGCTTCACTATGATCCTCTCAGAGATTCTCAACCAAGCTTTCCCTGCTTTATGAGAATGTTCAATCTGTCTTCTTTTGACACCCATGCCTGTTCTACAGCACAACTTATCATTTGAAAATAGTGTCAGTCAGTACTAGGGAACCAGTAAAGAGGTGCTTCATAGTATCTTAAAGCCAGACATCACTTTTGTTCCTTTTACCCATAAAGATGATGGCCCCCCTGTAAGAGTAAACAGCTGCAGTATTGAATGTTATCTGATCGCTCCATGCCACAGGAGACACCTTGTTCAGTCCTGGACTTTGATTTCACTTCACTTTAGTTCAATGCATTCAACTGAAGTGAAACACGACTACATTTTCCAAAAAGCAATTGCCAGTGAATTGAAATCCCAGCACTGGGGCACTGTGTGGTAACATTAGGAATACAACATTGTTCTCTCTCTGCAGGTCACAATTGTCTATTATACTCTTGTGACATCTTTCTTTCATCTCTTATCCCATTGACCCTTTTCAAACTTATATTTTGCTCATCCTTTCAGTCCTTATACTGAGCTCAAATTAGATGTAGCATTTTAAAGTACGTGTGTCTCTTTGTTCCTCTGCTCTAACCACTTCAGGTCCCTATTTTCTCCAGCAAGATATTGTAGCTCCCTTCTTACCTCAAATCTACAGGCTTTAAGGAGTCACTGGTCCCATCATCTTTTCTTTCTGCCTTTTTTTATTTGTATTGTATGCATTTATAAAAATCACAGGGAAGCAATACATTTTTGTCATAGAAGCACTTACAAAATGTACAATTGATGGCAGAGCAGAGAAGACATGGGCCCTTTACAATGGAGTGGGAGAATATGGGCCTCATTATGAGTCAGGCGTTAAGGGGTTAACGGCGCCGTAAACGTCGCCGACCCTTAACGCCTGATTACAAGGTCCCTTAGCGCCATGGTGATTTTAACGCCTGCTTTTTGCTGCCATTGAGGAGGACTGTCTCGATAGAATGCAGAGGTCGGAAGCCAGTTTGAAATGGGCCCTGGAGGTTGTGAGTATCAAGGAACTCAGTGAGTCAATTGAATACTATTCACTCTAGGATTTTGGAATAGTGTGGTAACAGAGAGACAGGGCAAATGTTGGAAGGATAATTAGGATCTAGACCAGGTTTCTTAAGGAAAGGGATGACAGTAACTGTCTTTTAGGATGCATAATAATTGCAATGGGTTGGTGGGGGAAAAGGAAGACATTGTAGCGGGAGAGGAGGGTATGAGAGGTGGAGAAAAGTGAGCAGGAGGAGGGGGTAAAAGGTAACTAGCAAGGGTATTGTGTATTTCAGATATTTTAGAAGCAAAGTAGAGAGTGAAATGCTTTGCAGAAAGAGTTGAGAGATTCTTGGAGGTGCCTAGGTGTAGAGGATTGAGACAAAATGAGAGAGAGATTGAAGCCACATTTGGCAAAGTCAATAGTAAATGAGTAGTTTTGAAGGGCAGTGAGATAGAATTGGAGATCAGAGGGTTGTGTTGCTTTTTCTGAATTTGTATTTTCCCGGTGCCTGTGAGAGGTGTAATCCAGGGCTGTGGAGGGAAGGATTTGTGAGTGAGTTCCGTAAGTGGGTAGTGAGAAGAGAAGGGAGCTTAAAGAGCAGTATACAGGTTAGTGAAGGCTTTTCCAGCAGATGGAAAGGTGAGTTCAGCATTAGGAGAGAGTGGTGTAGGTCAGAGATGTAGTCAGGTAGTTTGGCAAAAGGGAAACCTGCGCTTAGTAATGGTTGTAGTAGATGGAGAGAGTGAGGAAGAAGCAGGAGTGGGGCAAATACAATGAAGGGATCAGTGAGATAAGGAGGAGTGGAGATATTAGAGACAGAGAGTTGAAATGAGATGAGCTTAAGGTCAAGGGAGTTTCCATTTGAATGGGTTGGCAGAGAGTGGACAGAAGAATGTTAGTGGTTAAGTTGAAGAGAGTTAAAGTCAGTGGATAGAACAGCAGAGAGAGAGGGGAGGTTGAAGTCACCAATGACAAAGAGATGGTGATTGGGTGAGATTGATTCAATTGGTTTGGAGATGTGGTCGAAGAACTGACCTACCAGACCAGGTGGAGTGAGATAATATGCATGCCGTGGGGGGCAGTGGTTGTGGAGGTAGTGTATTAAAATAAGGGAGAATTAGCAGGTGATAGGGGATTAGGAGAGATAGGAGGTGTGGAGTATAAACATGGCCCTACATCGCAACCCCTGCCATGGGGGTGGAGAGAATGAGTGAAGGCATAGGCAGGGTGATGAAGGGCAGCAAGGGTTGCAGTGTCAGAGGGAGAGATCCAGGTTTCGGTAATGGTAATGAGGTCGAGACTGAGAATGGGAAAGGAAGAGGTCAGAGGTAAAGGCAGACTGTGAATTCCAAATAGCAATAGAAAGAGAGTAGGATGTAGAAGCATAGAAACTTTGAGTCTGAAAAATAGACAAGCACTAGGGGTACATATGCAAAGAGGAAGTGTACGAAGTGTAATGCAAGTTATGCTTGGAGTAGGTTTTGTGAATAGAGAGAATAGTGGACCGAGAACAAATGTGGCATAGAAGAGAAGAGATCTTAGGCACTGGAAGAGAGTTGGGATGGTTCTGAGCAGAGGAGAATGAAGAGAAAAGTCGAAAGGAAAGGAAGAGATAGCATGAGAGTTGCATGGCGAGTGTGAAGCTGAGAAGAAGCAATAGTGGGTGCTTACAGACAAGTAGCAGGATACTGCAAAGCAAAGGCTTGCATGCCAAGAGGCAAAAAGGCTGGTCAATGGCTGGTTTTCACTCTTCACTGTGCCGCCCTTACCTGGACACCCCTAAGTAGTTCAGAAAGGATAACACATGTTCTCTTCACCTGATTGCCTAGTCCATCAGTGGTTGGCCTCTGATTTTGTCCCAGGTGTTTCTGGGCTGTCTTGTATATAGTAAACTTCCACTACTCCTAAATTCCTATGTCACAGAACTGCATGATTGGTAATTTCTGCTGTGTGCCCTGACTAGAGTTGACAAAAGACAGTGAAAGCCTTTAGCTCATCATTTAGTGCTTAGTACTAAATTGTAGCCTTTTCTTTGATCACTTGTTGCTGCTTTACAAAGGAATAGAGGAACACGCAAATGAATCACACTACTTTTTGGGAGGACAAAGAGCAAAGAACTGCACTGGCCCCTGCAGCAGAACTGGAAAACTGAACCAAATGACTGCAAGAAGAAAGCCTCTTTGTCTGCAGTACTTCACGAGGTTCAATACCAGTGAACCTGCAGCAGAGCGCCAAGCGCATCCTGAAAGACCAGGGTTCTCAATCGCTATTCTGCCCAAGTGTTCAGAAGAATCACCAACCCGTAAAGGGAATCTGGTGACCTTGACGATCCTGAGGGACATCGGAGAGAGTACCCAGCCTTGGGAAAGGCCATCTGCTCCTCCTTATTGGATAAGTAAGGGAGCGCACACATACTACGGAGGCACATGAGCGAACACACAAGACCTGCTCATGTGGATTTGAGCCTAGCTTGGCATAGAGCCAATCACAACACATCTCTTGGGAGAGGTCCCTCAGGGCCACACCTTGCTCCTTCCCAAATGTCGACCACTGCTTGGGTGGTCTTCATTCCCCTCCTGCATGTGGCAATGAGTAAGCCAGGCAGATTTTCTATAAATAAAACATGAGGCCAGCTTATAGAGAGGGAGTACGCTGATGCAAACCGGGTAATGCCCCCATCTGAAGGAAAAGGCCTTTGGCCAGCGCTTGTCCCACCCCCTGAAGGAGTGGAAGGAAGATTTGGGGGATCAAAGAAAAAAAGCATTATCTCTGATGCCAAGAAGAGATAACTTAGAGAACAGGTCAGAATGGTTAAATAGTATTTAAGGCAGTGGAGAGATGGAAAAGAATAAGAATAGATGAAACGTTTAGACGCATCCCCCGGATTGCAATGCTTTGCCGGGATCTTTCGAAGCAAAATACAAAAAAAAGAAGTTAAGAATGATGCGAGTGGTGCGCTGTGGAACAGGTGTAGCTTGGCGCTCATGACAGAGAGAGTCGAGCCAGTGCTCCGCTCACCACCCCTGCTGCATTGGTTTCACTGCCACAAGCTCAGGCTTGAAGTGTGGTGCTCCTCGCGAGAGGGAATGAAGCACCCAAACCCATGGGCACCTCCCAGTATCTGCCCTCATTGCTTCGGGACCAGCTCTGCATGACTAGTGCTCAACGTGAACTGTCAAAGCCGCCGGTCCCAGGCTGCACATTAACTACGCACTAAAGTGTTTGTACATAGTTACAGTGCACTGTATAACGGCTCTTTGCATTCATTTTTTAGAACTCTTTTATATTTTGAAATAATTTTTTATATTTTTTAAAATACTTTTTAGTATTAGGAACCTTTCTGGTTTTAGTTAGGGAGCTGCTGTGGGAATAGTGATAGAGTTGTACATAGTGTCTTGTGATTCCAATTTTTATAAATAAAGATAAAACTACTGGTGCACTTGGTGAAAAGAAGGACCCATATATATCAAGTGATAAAAGAACCATGCCTGCATTGTTTTTTTTTTTGCCTTTCCTTTTGTGTGTTTAAAGTTATTACAACCTAGCGCTTCTTTCCAGGGGTTTTTGGGGAAACCTTTCCATGGCCGTGCCTTCCCATGTCTATTTCCTGCAGAGGTTCACTAGGGTGATCTCGAACTCAGGTAAGCTGGGGTTGCTGGAGGCAGGTAAATTGCGGATTAAGTGTTTATAAATCAGATAAAGTGCCAGAAAAGTATAATCCTGTCTCACCCTTTCCAGGCCCTGCTACATTTGTACTTTTTGTATTGCAGCTGGGAGGCCAGTGTGAGGGCACTCTACAAAACAGCCCAAACTTCGTTTTGTGCGGCCCCAAAGTTCATGCAATATTGTGCCACATATCCTCTCCTAACGTTTTGCGTGCTGTGCGCCAAAAGCAGCACTTCCCATAAGAAAATGCGCATTTTTCCGAGAGGATACGGATCTGGACGAATATCTGAAACAATGGCCTGCCCTGATTCACGTCACAGAGCCCGATTGCGAAGAAGCCCCAGCAAGTCTAGTATTGGTCCTAAGTCAAACAATACGCTAATTGTGACAAATGGAAGGCCAGAGATACAACACAGGGGTCTCTATTGGGAACAGTAGGAAACGACCCCCTGGAGCAGGGATGAGGGATGTTCCGGCGGAAATATTGAGCGGAAGTGCGGGTGGAATAAACAAAAGCGGACGTGCTGTTTTGTCTCCTGTGTTGACATTGCAGCCCTCCGCGCTTGACGGCGCATGCAGCGATATTTTCCAAATGCGTCACCTGGGATTTCATTGTTTGCAGGTAAAGCTGAAACAGCTGCCTTTGCTAATTTAACATGAATATGGCAAGGACTCAAGCACTGAAACACACAGCGTCATAAAATTAGTGGTAAACAATGCTTTATATTTATCTCCGGATTTTGGCGGGTGGGAGCTAAGGGGGGAGGAGGAGGGCTTGTGTGTGTGTGTGTGTTTTTGTTCTCTTCTTTTGTGGAGTGGTCAGTGGTGAGGTGGGTTCCACAATTGTCTGGTATAAAGTGGGACATATGGCAGATTTAAGGAAATGGGACAGATGGTAAGTGTGCTGGCCCTCCTCTGGTCACTGGGGCGGGCCACAGAGCGTGTCGGGATCACCCCAGTACTGGCAGCAGAGGCACTGGGGGCACCCAGGCAAGGCTGCACAGTACGCCACGACCACGCAGCAAGATGGCCCTTCAGTAAAACACAGACACGAGTTGCCGCTTCCTGGGGCTCTGCTGCACTCCTTCTGCGTGCCAGCAGAGCCTCTTTTATTAGCGAGGCGTCATGACATAGTCATGACACTCTCTCACAGGGAAACACTAGACCAACCCAAAACATCCCTCCTTTATTATAACAAAGAACAATCACACCCCACTGCAAAACGGCAACCTTCTGCGGGTCTAACTTGGTGCATTCTAGTCCACGCACCCAATGTGCCCCTACATCATCACTGCAAACATTGGGTGCATTCCAGTTCAAGCACCACCTGACAACTACTCACAAACTTAAACTTTTAGCACCGCATTCAAACAGGTGTGTTCCAGACCGCACACCATGGGGGCCCGACAGTGGGCTCTTTGAACTCAGAAGATTCCTGGATCGAACTGGCCAGTGGTGCTGCTGCAGTACAGAAAGAATATATTTTCTTCATCTTACTCCTCTCCCACATCGTACTGTGTTCTCCTTGGATCTTCTGCCGCTTGGACTGCCACCACTCTGGGGGTCTTCCTCCCTTTCGACTCACTCCCTCCCGATACCCCCACC
Source organism: Ambystoma mexicanum (assembly GCF_040938575.1). Lineage (NCBI taxonomy): Eukaryota > Metazoa > Chordata > Amphibia > Caudata > Ambystomatidae > Ambystoma > Ambystoma mexicanum. The sequence goes on along the minus strand of NC_090924.1, from coordinate 1,311,914,457 downwards.
ATGCTAGCTGGAGTCGGAGCGGGGCACACCCGTGCAAAGTGATCCACCTTTCCGCACCTTCCACAGATGTGTCCTCTCGCAGGGCAGTCCTGCGGGTGTGGAAGATCCCACCCAAATTGATGGCATATTGTGGCATTGGGGTCTCTCCTTGGCCAGTCTCCCCTCCTCATCAGCTTTCCTCCTTGCCACCTGCCAATGGCTGACACCTCCTGCAGCTTGACCCGCTGCATGGGGGCCTCCAACTTGAGGTGCGGTCTGGTTGAGTCCATGACCTCTGCAAGCTCCTGGGCACGGCAAAGGTCTAGTATTCTTTTGGGGGTTAAAGCTGAGTCCCTCAGGACTTGCTTGTGCAGTTTCGAGGAACTGCAGCCGTAGATGATCTGCGCCCTGATCTCGTCCTCCTCAAAATTTCCCAGGGCACAAGACAGTGCAATGCTGTGCAGTTTCCCGTGAAATGCGTCGAGGCTCTCCCCTTCCTCTTGCTTCTACTTCAGTGCGTGTGTGTGGCCGCGGATTGCCACCGCACATGCGGATCCGTTGCCCCGCTTCCTCCGCGAGATGAATATGAAACTTCTCGGGGAGCCCCTCACATGGGTGTGTGAGGGGGGAAAGACCTCCTTGTTGCCAATGTGGTGGTCCGCCTCTGGTCACCGGGGCGGGCCACAGAGCGTGTCGGGATCACCCGACACCACACAGAGACACAGCGTCCTCTCATGTCTGGGCAACAGGGATCACCCTGCTGAGCCCGGATCACCAGGGCATGGAATCCTAGGCTGAGGTTCACCCCAGCACGAGCAGCACAGGCACTGGGGGCACCCAGGCAAGGCTACATAGTAGGCCGCAACCACACGGCAAGATGGCCCTTGAGTAAAACACAGACATGAGTTCCTGCTTCCTGGGGCTCTGCTGCACTTCCTTCTGCGTGCCAGCAGAGCCCCTTTTATTAGAGAGGTGTCATGACATAGTCATGACGCTCTCTCGCAGGGAAACACTAGACCAACCATAACAGCAAGGCACAAAGTATGATGGGCTGAGCTTGTGGCAGCCTTAAGAGCAACAATCATACTCTTGATGGTAAAAATCACAATTTATTTTGTTTTCAAACATATATTTTTTTTGTTAACATGCAATGTTTGGAAGCACTATGCGCTGGTGCAAACTACTTATTCCACTTAGCAATTCCTGATTAATATACACTGATGTCTGGTCATAACCCAGTCCACACCAAGCCAGCAAGTCCTGGGGGCTAGATAGGTTCAAAGGTTCATAACTTGGGAGTGTGAAGGTTTTATTAGAAATGTATTCCAAAAAGCAAATCTATTCCTGATAACGAAATAGGATTTTGTATCCAATTTCGAAAGTGCCCCTTGAAATACATGGAAGATGGGGTTAAGAGTTTGAGAGGTAGGGGGGACCACAACCCAGAATAAGAAAGAAAAGGGGTTATGGAGAGAACAACCACTACCCCATAAAAGGAAATAGAAGGGTTTTAAAACAATGCACATTCTTAAGAAACACGAAAAGCAGATTCAAAATATAATGGTAAAGCGATAACTTATGCCCTGGAAAATCTGCTAGACGAAACGCCAAGCAATAACCCCAAAGACTTCAAACGGCACAGATTGGTGAATGAAATATGCCATACAGGTTTTGCATCGGTAACATTCCAGCACCGAGATTCCAATGTATGACAGATTCGGATTTACTTTTCAGAGAGCCGGTCACACTGGTGCACAATGTTTTAGCCACAAGGGACTTAGCAGACGATTTTGCCAATGGTGTGCTCTATATAATTAGTTCATATCATATATTGGGCAACACCGTATTCTATAAAATCATCACGGTGGCATTTTCAGCAGAAAAAAAACTTCTAGGTGATCCCAATTTCAAAAGTTATCGAAGTTATTGAACATAAGGCACAGTGAGGTCATGATTTGCCAAAGATCAGATCATTTGGTCAAGAGTGGGAGCCATGATTTCAGCCCAGCTGTCATGATTCATAGTTTGCAATTTGGCAAGTGGACCACATGTTCTCCTATCCCAACTTTACTTTTACACTAATATGTATATATCGCTGAGTTTACAAAAGGGACTCGGGGGACAAAGAAATCCTGTAGTTATGGTTAGATGAGATACCCCCACACAAATACGTCTTTTTAATATGCTAATACCTTTGATGAACTGCACAGACATGTCCAATCTAATATACACTTGACTATTGAAAGGGAATTTTTGGTGACACATGCTGCAAATACAGCTGCAAACTTACACTCTAAGTTGGCATTTGGGCCAACCCACAATCTTGACTTGATTTGGTTAAAATCCATCCAGTGTTTTTTATGAAAATGCTGAAAAAGTGAGTCAGAAGAGCCAGAAATGGATCAAAGATATTGAAGGGCAGTAAAGCAATCCACAGATGTGCGCATGCCCGAATGCTGCATGTGATTGCTTGATTAGGGCGGCGGTGTGGCAGAATTTGTTTGGTCTAGTTAGTTGTCTGCTAGCCAAATGCGGGACTCCAAAAATTCAGCTCAGAAAACAATTGTGAAAGAGTCGTATGGGAGGCCTCTGGGAATTCTCTAACCTCTGGTAGGCTTAGGATGTGTCTTTGAGGGGTTGCATACGGCTCTTTGTAACAAAAGAAGCAGTGGAATTTCAATAAATGTGTACACAATGCCAATCCTGCAAGTGTTGGAAAATATATATAGTTGCACTCTAGGTTTTGCTGTGATACGAAGGAGAGCAAGGGGTGGAGTAAGAAATGTGGCCAGTGGATCTGAGGTCAACATCGGCCATGAGGACGTTCCAGAGGCTAGTGTTGATGACACTTAACTTCTTTGGATTCAGTATTGGAGGGGGTCATGAATCCAGCCGTGACTTGTTGCTTGCCTTTGAATACATTCCTGAACCTGTCCTTCTTTCATCTCCACAAGCACACTCTGTCTCAGAGTCCGTCACACTCTCTACTACCCCCTCCCACTAGATGCCCCCGCTCACTTACTCTCCTTTTCCCTCCTCACCCCACTCATTGGAACTCTCTCCCCCAACATCAAAAACATTATTAACATTCATGCATTCAAGTCAGCACTCAGTCTGTATCGCTTACACTTTGATTGACAGGCTATTGACCATGTCCTGGCACAATGGGCCTCATTCGAAGTCTGCCGGACTTTAACACCGCTTCTGCTGCCTGAGATTCCAGTGCCTCTGGGACATTACAAGTCCTGTCGGCCTGGGATATCAGCCGGTGGAAAATGTTAATCCCCATTCCCGTGAAGTTCTTTAGGACTCCACGGGAATGGGGACTCAGAAGCATCAGTGCCAGTGCTTCCGTGACAGCTGTGACTACCGCTGCCTTTGCATCTGCTCTGGCAGGTAGAGTTGTAGTCTGCCGGTCTGGAAAGGATGCCGATACGTTGCTATCAGCACTGTTGTTTCCGGACATGCAGACTCGTAATGATGCCTTTGTATGCAACCCCTAACTCTGACTGTACCTTACCTGCACTATATGCAGCCTGACATCTCCCGGCAACTACTTCTCTCTGTCCCCTTGTTTGTCTACTTGTTATCCTCAGTTCATGTTCCGCCACTCACAAATGATCATCTCACTTACGATTCACTCTTCACCCACTTCTATTATAAGGTGCCCACTCCTGGGATTTCTCTGGCTTCAAAATGTATCTGTGTACTTTCCTCTTAAAAAAACACCATTTACCAGATTTTCAAACATGAGTGCTAATGAAAAAAAGTGCATTGGAAGCCCTTTTTTTATTTACATGCTTTGCTGAAATGTGCAGGTCACCAAATTCTCGAAGGTGACCTGCACATTTCAGGAGCAACAGAGCAGGCATGCAAATATGTGCTGTCTAGACCCATTGCATACATTCTTCTTGAGAGTGTATGAATGACGCCTAGCAACTATATGTTTGCTGGAAGTGCATTTCACTGATACAGACCCTTACCCTCCTCAGTGAAATGCTTGGAAAAAAATAATTTCCATCCCTGCTTGGTGGGTGGAAAAGCAAATGTCACAGCTGTGGTTTAAATTACGGGTGTGACCCTCATGATTTGCACATCCGCTTCACCTGGTCCGACTGGCACACGGGATGACCTTAAAAGCAGATCTTTTTAAATGCACAGAAATGCCCCCTGATATTTGCAAATGCGCAAGATGTTCTAATTCAGGTTCCCGGTGACATCGACCCTGCTCCTTATTTTGGGCGCCAGTTATACGCTGATCTTGCACCCCAAAATATTTTTTCGAATCTTGCCCCATGTATAAATATTGATATAAATATAAAGTCAGAGATCAACTACTAATATATTTTGTTGTATTTTGTTATTTTATTTATATTGTTTTTCAGCACTGACCCTACCCATAGGGTCCCAGAGTGCCTGTTTCTGCATGCAGAGGATTGCTGCCACTTGGGGGCCCTGTTAAGGAAATATATTGTTCTAACATTAGGAAACATGACCATATATGTACTGTTACCTGAAACAAAACCTATCAGGGGAGGTTTAAGAGGAAAGGGCGAGAGAGAAACAGACAGCGAGAGGGAGAGACAGGGAGAGAGGGGCAGAGGGGCAGAGAGGCAGTGGGAGACATACATTGGCAGTGATTGTCATTGTCGGCAGTGTGTAATACGTTCTACAGTAAAATGCCATGCTGTACTGAACAGTAATGGTGAAGAGAAGAGGAAGTACAATACTTGTTCTTCTTTGCCACCATAGAAGGATTGCTGGATGGCTTTTTGGCATGCTTGGGTATCAGGGCCTGTTTGCACTTTGGGTTTAGAGTGATCTTCCAAGCTCTGGCCAAAAGAACTGGAGCTTGCATGTCAGGACATGAGCTTTGTAAAAGTTCTTTGCTTTCAGCCTGATGGGGGTGAAGCCCTGATCTTCCCTTAGTGGATTCCTGCTTCTATCATCCCCACAAAGACGTACTCTTCCTTCAAATGCATTGTCTGCAGGCTCTCTCTCCTAGCCACCTCTTACTGCTGCTACTCTCTACCGGCCCCCTGGTCAAATCACCTCTTTTCTCTCTGAGTGGGCAGACCTCTCCTACTCCCTCCTGGCCCCAACCACTCAACTCCTCCTCCTTTGTGACCTCAACATTCATCTTAATTCTCCCTGTTCCTCATCTGCACTCTTTTGTGTCCTCTGCGACTCACTCTACCTCTCTATCCTGTCTTCTGCCCCAACTCATTCTGCCAGTCACACACTTGATGTCTTGATCTCCTCTGGCCTCTCCCTACCTACTCCCCTCACCACTCATCTCTCCTGGAGTGATCACTGCCTCCTCTCCTCTCATCACTCCATCTCCTCCCCCTCAAGCAAAGCCTACCCGAAGATTGCAACCCACTTTCTCGGACATCCGGCCCATGAAGCGTGTGTCAGTCGAGACTTTCGCTGCCACCTTCTCCCCCCCTCCTTCACCCCGGGCTGACCCACACCCTGACACAGCCCTTTACCTACTCTACTCCTCTATTTCTGCTACTCTTGATGCCCATGCCCCTATCATGAGGATCCATTTGAAGTTCAAAGCCAAGTGTAATTCTTGGTATGACTCTGAACTAGCTCCACTTAAACATAAGTGTAGGGCGGCTGAGAGGAAATGGAGGGCTTTTTCTCATCCTCTGATAAACTGGCTTGCCGCCTGCTCCAAAGGCAATACCGACTCACTGTCTGCACCAAGAAGAGAGACCACATTCAAGCCTGCGTCCGTGCAGCATCCAACAACTCGACCAAACTCTTTAAAATCTGCAAGGAGCTGACCAACTCTGCTGCAGTCTCTACCCATGCTCTCCCCTCCCAGGCTCTTTGCAATGTCCTTGCCTCTCACTTTAATTCTAAAACCCAGGACATCTTGTCCACCCTCTCCTCAGCTCACCCTCCTCTACCCTCTCCTTCTCGGCTTGCTGATCCTCCCTCAGGTACCTCCTCCCTCTTTCTCCTCCTTTCCTCCTTTCTCCCCTGATGAGGTCGCTAGACAAGTCCGATCTATTTATTTATTTATTTATTTATTTATTTACATTTATATAGCGCACAAACAGCCCAGGGGCATTGAGGTACAGGTAAGATAGCGGTTGTTGACACATTGTAAATGTTGCAGGATGACATACTGTTGTTACAGATATTGCTTTTGATCATATGATACAATATACATGGGGTAATCATGCTAGTATGTTTAGCCTTATGTGAACAGGGTAGTCTTCAGCGTTTTGCGGAAGGTGGTGAGGGAGGCCTCTCCACGGATAGTGTGTGGTAGGGCATTCCAGTGCAAGGGCGCAAGGTAAGGGAAGCTGGATCCGCCCGCTTTTACTTTTTTTACTAGAGGCACTGAGAGCATGTTGGTGTAGGGTGATCTGGTTGGCCTGGTGGTGGAGACAGGGTGTATCCTTTGTGAGAGGTATGCAGGCGCAGTGAGGTGGATGCACTTGTGGGTCAATGTCAGGGCTTTGAATAATATCCTTTCTTTTATTGGGAGCCAGTGGGCTAGTTTTCTGGCCTCAGAGATGTGTTCTCTTTTTGCAATACCTTGGGCTGCCCGAAGCGTGTTGTTCTGTATTACTTGTAGTTTCTCTAGGTTTTTTTTATAGGTTCCTAGAAAGAGTACGTTACAGTAGTCTAGCCTAGAGCCGGTGATGGCTCTGGCTATGTTAGTGCAGTTCTCTTTGGAGAGAAAGGGTCTGACTGCATTGATAAGTTTGGCATGATATGCCGCTGCAGAGGCAATTGCATTGATTTGTCTGTCCATGGATAGGCTAGAATCCAGATAAACTCCCAGGGTTTTGACAGAGTCGGAGACTGGAATTTTAATGGAATCAATGGTGAAGTGACTGAATTGGGCATCTAGATTCTTTAGGGTGTCGGGAGAGCCTACCAGGAGGAGTTCCGTCTTGTCAGAGTTGAGGCATAGACCGTTGTCTGCCATCCAGGCTTGGATGGTATTGTAAAGGTTGTTGAGGGCCAGGGAGTCAGTGTTGTAGTTACCTGTGAGAGTGATGAGGATTTGTGTGTCGTCGGCATAGTTGGAATATGAGATGCCCATGGCGTCGAGGATGAGGAAGAGGGGGCGTGTAAAAATGTTGTATAGCGTGGGGGAGAGGCAGGAACCTTGGGGCACCCCACAGAGTATAATGGTTGGTGATGCGGCGGCTAAGTCAGAGAATACTTGCATGGTTCTGTCTTGTAAGAAGGAGGTGATCCACGCTGTGGCTTCATGGGAGAATTTGGCCGTGGTGGAGAGGTGGTGGCATAGGACGCTATGATCCACAAGGTCGAAGGCCGCTGAGAGGTCTAGGAGAAGTGCAGGTTTGCCCAAGTCTCTCGCATCGTCCATCTGGTTTTTCAAGTCAAGTAGGGCTGTTTCTGTTCCGTGTCTGGGGTGGAAGACAGATTGGCGGAGACCAAGGAGTTTGTTCTCTTCAATGAAGTGTTGAACCTGCAGGTAGGCTGCTTTGTCCAGTATTTTGAGGAGGAAAGGGACAGTGGTGATGGGTCTGTAGTTATTGGGGGAGGTGAGATTGAGCGTTGGCTTCTTTGGAAGAGGGCGGACCCAGGCTTCCTTGAGGGAGGCAGGGACTATCCCTGTGGTAAAGGAGGCATTTACAAAGGCTGTTAGGAAGGGAGCTAGCGGTTCTGCGCAGTCTTTGATAATGGAGGCTGGGCAAGCATCACCTTTGCAGTTAGAGGGTTTAATGTTCCTCATTATGTTGATGACATCTTTTTCCTGAATGGGTTTGAAGGAGAAGGGTAAGGGGGGATCAGGGGCAGGCGGTGGGACTGGGATGTGCTTGTTCGGTAGGGCTTGTTTAGTGGCTAGTATTTTGTTTTTGAGGAGGCTAATTTTGGATTGCATGGCCTTCTGTATTTCGTCACACCAGTCCTTGTCTTTGGTGAAATTCTGGGGGGCGGAAGTGGGTGTTTAGAGTTCTCTGAAAATGGCGAATATTTCTTTAGTACTAGATTGGGCTTCCGAGATTCTGGATTCAAAGGATTTGGCTTTGGCTTGGGTGATTGCCTTTTCGTATTTGGTGGAAAGGGCTTTGAAGATCATGTTATCTTTTTCGGAGTGGGACTTTTGCCACTGTGTGAGTGTGGCTTTTTTCTCGTTGCGGAGTGAGAGGAGGTCCGGCGTGAACCAAGAATTGGAATGTGCAGTGGGTTTGGATTTTCGAGGTTTGAGTGGGGCAATGGTGTTGATGGCTGCTTTGATGGCAGTATCATATGTTGATGCGAGTGTTTCAGGGTCTGAAGAGAAAGGTGGTCTGAAGGCTGGGCCTTGGAGGAAGGGCAATATCTCTCCTTAGTGAGTTGGCGGGAGCTTCTGGCGAGGCAGGGAGGGAGTGGTTGGGGTGAAGGGGTAGCTGGGGAACTAGCGGTGAGGATGCTGAAGGTGATAATGTGGTGGTCAGACCATGGGGTAGGAGTGTTTCCAGTGATGATGAGTGGACAGTTGTGCTGTGCTATCCAGTCCAACGTTCTGCCTTGGGTGTGAGTTGGGCTAAGTATGGTGTTCTTGTAGTGTGCCTTGAGGGCAGAGTCGAGGGATTTTGCTGCTACGTCCTTACTATCCCGGAGCCCTAGTTTGACATCCCCCAGGAGAATGGCTTTAGACTGTTTTTTGAGGTTGTCTGAGAGGAGGTGGATGAGAGAGGCTTGAAAGTCTCCTGTTGGGCCTGGAGGGCGGTATACGGTGTGCACAGTAATTGTGCAGTGGGGGGAGAGGGTTATTTTGACTTGGAGATAGTCGCTGTTGTTGTTCAGGGATTTCTCTACCTTTCTGACAGAGAGGTAGTCTCTGGCGATAATTGCTACACCTCCACCTTTGGAGAGGCGGTCTTGTCTAGTGATGGAATAGCCGGGAGGTAGGGCGAGTGAGAGCGCAGGGCCAGAGGCCTCTTGTAGCCAAGTTTCTGAGATCATAAGTAGATCTAGGTCTTGGGAGGTTAGGAGGTCGTGGATGTCTAGGGCATGGGCATTGATGGATCTAGCGTTAATCATGGCGCATTTCAGGTGGGGTTCAGTAGTGGTTGTGGGGGAGCTCGTGATGAGAGATGGTGGAATGGAGGGGCTAGGTGCATCGAGCGTGTTGTGGGCGGTGCCCATCACAGGTTTTACACTGAGCGGTTCATTTTCAGGGGTGGTGGACACAAGTGGCATAGCATTTGGCACAATAGAATTCAAAATGGTGGTAGAAGATTTGCATAACACAGATTTTACACTGGGGGGCTCATTTTCAGGGGTGGTGGACACAAGTGGCATAGCATTTGGCACAATAGAATTCAAAATGGTGGTAGGAGATTTGCATCACACATATTTTACACTGGGGGGCTCATTTTCAGGGGTGGTGGACACAAGTGGCATAGCATTTGGCACAATAGAATTTAAAATGGTGGTAGAAGATTTGCATAACACAGATTTTACACTGGGGGGCTCATTTTCATGGGTGGTGGACACAAGTGGCATAGCATTTGGCACAATAGAAATCAAAATGGTGGTAGAAGATTTGCATAACACAGATTTTACACTGGGGGGCTCATTTTCATGGGTGGTGGACACAAGTGGCATAGCATTTGGCACAATAGAATTCAGAATGGTGGTAGAAGATTTGCACAACACAGATTTCACACTAAGGGTGGTGGTGGGCGCAGGATTAATTGTATTTGTAATGTGGGTAAGACAGTTGTGATGCGGGTAAAGTACTTTGTTGGTTGCTGTAATTGTAATATCGTTAGAGGATACAGCCTTCAAGGTTGTGCGCTGGAATCTGGCCTTATCAGCACATATAGAAGTTTGTGCAGTACGCGAGCATAGCCGTGTATTACGGGTGCTCGTGGGGGTGGGGTGCGAGCTGAAGGCTGCTTCCTGAGTACGGGTGCGCAATCTGAGAAGTCTTAAGGCGAGACATGGTTCAGAGAGAAGCTTGCTAGAGTGGTATTTCTTACCTGTAGGTGCTGCAAGGGCATTGGGCAGACGGCAGACGAGCAGCGAAGAGCTGCAAAGAGCACCGGAGGCCTTTCCTTACGGCCTTCCCTGCTCAGCTTCGCCTCTCGGCCCTCTCCCCCTCCATTTAAAGCAGGAGGGGAGGGGCGGGCGGGGTGAGGCAGCGAATCGGGACACGGGCCCGCGGCGGTGATTGTTGATTGTGCTGGCATGGAAACGGGGGCCATCTTGTCTGGAGCTTCGGTGCACGCGACCTGCAGCGTGGATGAAGGGGAACACGCGGCCGCTCCGAAGTGTAGAGAAACAGCTGATTGAGCACACAGCTGGTCGGGGATACTTCGTGCTCGCAGCGGAGCTGCAAAGAGCACCGGAGGCCTTTCCTTACGGCCTTCCCTGCTCGGCTTCGCCTCTCGGCCCTCTCCCCCTCCATTTAAAGCAGGAGACGAGGGGCAGGCGGGGTGAGGCAGCGAATCGGGACACGGGCCCGCGGCGGTGATTCTCAAAGCACATTTTGTTGATTGTGGTGGCATGGAAACGGGGGCCATCTTGTCTGGAGCTTCGGTGCACGCGGCCTGCAGCGTGGATGAAGGGGAACACGCGGCCGCTCCGAAGTGTAGAAATCTATGAAAGCCTCATCAAAACAAGTCCATCCCTGTTCATCTAAAACCATTAAGGACCACATCGATACCCTGGCTCTGGCCCTTGCTGATTTCTGAAACCTCTCCTTTGCCTCTGGATCTTCCCCTCCCCTCTTAAGCACTCCCTTGTGCATCCTCTCCTCAAAAGAAAACCAGCTGATCCCTCTTGCCCTGGAAACTATCGCCCAAATTCTATTACTCCCTTCTTGGGTAAGCTCCTGAAAACCTGGCCATCTCTCAGATTAACCTTCATTCCGACTCTGTTGGCCATGACCACCAATCTGGTTTCAGAGCTGCCAGAAGCATGGAAACTGCTCTCCTGAACATCCATGAAGACCTGCTCTCCAACGTTGACTCTAACATTCCCTCCTTCCTCATCCTACTTGATCTCTCCTCTGCTTTCGATCTGGCCTGGCTGACCTCTTTTCTTTCTGATCAACCCTCCCAGGTAAAACTTGGATCCTTCCTATCTTATATCTCCCTCTCTACCTGTGGTGTTCCCAGGGGCCTAACCGCTCGCCCTGCTTTTCAACCAATACCTGGCAACTCTCGCCTACTGCATTACTATTTTCTGTTCAAACTTCCAGTGCTATGCTGATAACACCCAACTCATTTCAGGCTTCCTTCAGCCATCTCCTCTCCTTCCCTCATCTCTGATTGCCTAATCGCCATTCAAAATTGGTTTGCCACCAACGATCTTCGTCTAAATGCCAATAAGACTGAGATCCTTCTCATTGGTACACCTTCACCATCCTTTCCCCGCAATCTCTGGCTGGCCTCCCTTGGCCCCCCTCCTGCCCCTATCTGCGAGGCTAAGAACCTCAGGGTCATCTTTGACTCCACACTGTCCTTCTCCGCACACATCTCTGGCGTCTCGAAAAGTCAAACTTCTTACTGCACCTCCTTAACTTTTCTCTCCTTCCCCCAGAAGCTCACTTTCTCCCAAGCTCGGGTTCTCTCTAGGTTGGTCTACTGTAACAGCCTCTCTCTAAATCTACCTGCCTCCACTCTCAGCCCTTTACAACTAATCCAGAACAGGACTCCAAGATTTGTTCTTGGTCTCAAGCCCTGAGATCCTATCTCTTCAGCTCTGAAAACCCTTCATTGGCTCCCAGTGGATGCAAGGATTACATTTAAAACCCTCTGTGTTGTCCACAAGGCTTTCTGGGGCCTGAGTCCAAATGACATCAACTATCCCTCCGTAAATACCTCCCTTCTCGAGCCCTTCGCTCCTCTACTTCTAATTCCCTCAGGGTCAGTCGCTTTTCAAAGAAATGAGCTGGGGATAGATCTCTGTCTTCGGCTGGTGCCTACCTTTGAAACAGCCTCCCGGCCACCTTGAAACTTGACGAGAACATCTCCATTTCTGAAAGCACCTCAAGACCTTACTCTTCACTTCTGCCTTTCACCCTCTTCTCCCCTGCTGATCTGCTTTCTCTCTCTGAATAATGTACCTGGCCACCCTCTGTCCTTTAAGTACCTGTTCACCCTTCCACCCTCCTGCACTTCCTCTGGGCCACCCCTTTCACTGGGGTCTGTATCTGTACCCATGCAGTCCCCCCTCCCACTTTTCTTCTGCACTTATCAGATATACCCTATCTGACTAATCTAGCACTTTGCCACTTGCTGGCTGCATTATCACTGTTCATCACCTTTATTTATTTATGTATTTATTTAATTATTTATTTATTTTACATATTATTTATTCTGTTTTTCCTCTGTTCCGCACTTCCCACTTCTCCACCTTCTATGCACTTCCTCCCTTTTCCCTTTTCCATGCACTTCCGTGTCAATGTCACTGGGCCCAGTAAGATAGGTGTTTTTGTTCTCCCTTGTTCCCTTCCCTTTGCCTAGTTGTGCTCTGAAACACCCACCTGGTTGTGCCTTAAAACACCCTCTTTTCTTTGCCTCTGTTGGACAGACATTCATATGCTAATTTTGCCATCCCCACAAGTTTTCAAATAAAAAAAGAGGTGTGAAATGTGGAGGGTTGGATATGTTGTAGTGAGTAATCCCTCTGTAGTAACCATTCCTTTTCTGTGTTTTGGGAGGTGAGTGTAATGACAGTGACTGTCTATTCTCAAAATATTTGTTCTATGTTATGCCTAATGTGAAGGAGGGAATATGCTGCTTAGCCATTTCCCATGATCAATTTAGAAATGCTGTGTACACAAGTTCGTATTTTGAAGATCCTAGGTAAAAAAAAAGAAATGGACGCAGGCACGGAGACCAGAGTTGCAAGGACTGAACCTGATTTATATAGCGTACAATAAACACATATTCCTGTGATCAAAATTAAGTATTGCAACCTGCACCTGTCAGGATGTTGTGTACTATAATGTAAGGAGGAAAATGACAGCCAGCCATTGAGTTCAGTTATTATCTTTATTAATGGGTAAGGAGCGGAGGGAGAGAGCAGGCAAGGCAATAGATTCCTTCATCCCATGCACTTCTCACACCTTGACTGGATGTGATCTTATTCATATTCCATCTTTCCCTCTTTTCCAAATACACTCTCTTACTCATTTGTGCCTTGAATATCTTGACAACCCCTTGACCGTTTTTCCTGTCAACTTTATTCTGACCCAATCTCCTTTTTTTATACCAAGCATTTTGGCACCTCATTTGTCATCAGTATGCTTCTTCTGCTCACCCTGTTTAACTTCTACACCCTTTCGTAACTCTTTTTGCATTTCTTCATCACAATTGTATTGTCTTCCTTCATCTCTCACCCATCCAGGACATGGGCCAACTGCAGGGAAGTCTTCCCCATATTCTTCCCCTGTTACTCTGTAGGGAGTGGTACGGTAAGACACAAGGAATGTACCCAGCTCTCTCTTGAAGTTCCACTTATTCTGCACACATATCTGGACCAACTCCTTCACTCACCTATTAAATCTTTCGATCATACCATTAGATTGGAGGTGGTCGAAAGATGTAGACATCTGTTCCACATTATGTTTGCCCAAAAATGCTCACATCTCTCGCGATTTAAACTGTACACTGTTGTCCGTCAAAATTTGTTTGGGAAAACCTTAATTAGCAAAAAGTTCCTTTATTAGGGACAACACATTTATAGTATTCACTTCCCTCATGGGTTGAACAACAGGCCACTTAGAATAATAGTCCATCATGCACACCAAACATCTGCAATCCTCTGGCAATGCTTGAAAGGGACCTGCTATATCTTTTCCACGCCCCTGCAAGCAAATCCACTGAAGACATCTGACTCGCTACTCTAGTTAGACCTTTGTCATTATTTTGACATGGAATGAATTATCGCAAACTATTCTATTTCCGAGTCCATACTCAGACACCAAAAATCTGTCCTTATTCTTCTCTTGGTAGACACAATACTTAGATGGCCTTCATGGGCAACTCTGATCATTCTCGCTCTCAATGATTTGGGAGGAATCAACCTGTCACCCCTCACCACACAATCACCTTCAACACAAATCTCATCAGCAGTTTTCCTCACAGAACTTGGATCACCTCTCATAGTTCTCTCTGAAAGCCCAGCCTTGACAGAATACTCCTTGGCTTGCCTTAACACCTCATCCTTCTTGCCTTCCTCATGCCATTCTTCTTTTGAAATCACCTTCTCACCAAGTCACCCCACTTCAATGTGTATCTGCTCCTCGTGCTCTATCCATGCCACTTCACAACCATTATCACTTATACCTTCAGATATCTCTATTGGTAATCCCAACAGACAATCGGCCTGCACATTTTCCCTACGAGGGATGTATTCTGTTTGAAATGCATAACCCTGAACTTTGACTACTAGTCTCTGCGCTCTAGTTGATAGGTTTGTACATCCTCCTGGTGCCAACACATGTAACAACAGCTTATGATCTGTTTTGATAGTGAATTCCGTCCCACACAAAAACATCCTAAAATGTTCCACTGTCCAGGTACATGCCAGAGCCTCCTTTTCTAAACTGAAAACTTATGAAAAAGTTCTAGATGTGTGTGCTACTACCCATAACTGAACCATTATCCTTCTGCGATAGAGTAGCACCCAAGCCGCAACTGCTTGCATCCACACCTAACACACATCTTTTCCCACTCTCAAAGTTTTTGAGTGGGAAAGCCACTTTAATTTCTTCGTTAATTTCTTTAAAACATCTCTTTTCCTCTTCAGTCCACTCAAACACCTTACCCTTTCAAAGTAATGTCTTCCAAGGTTCCGTTTTGTCTTCAAATAGGTCCACACATCTCGAGTAAAATTCTGTTAACCGTAGAAATGACCTCAACTGTTCTACATTATCACAGTGTGCGCTCCTTGTATTGAATCAATGTGATTTTGTTTTGGTTTAATGCCATTCTCTGAAATGCAGTGAACTAAGTATTCTTTTTCATTCACACCAAACTTGCATTTTTCACCTTCAGTGTCATGCCAATACTTCCATTATTGTTAAAACTTCCCTGAGACTACAGTCATGCTCCTCCTCATTCTTACCATAGATCAAAACATCATCTTGAAATGCCACCACACCTCGTATTCCCTTGAAGAGATTGTGCATAATTCTCTGGAACACAGAAGAGGCACTAACCAAACCAAACAGCATCTTCTTAAACTAAAACAGACCATTAGATGTAATGAAAGCTGTCAAATGTTTTGGGTTGTTATGCAACTTCACCTGATGATATGCTCTCGTCATATCCAAGGTGCATATCTTGACTCGCCCAATAATGTTAACATCTCTTACAGATTGGGTAGAGGATGACAACCAGCGACCAAATACTCATTGACATTCCTCAGAACTACACATAGTCTGATCTTTCCGTCAGATTTTCTTGTCAGAACCATTAGGGAAACCCATTCTGCACACTATATGGGTTCTATAACATCTTCTCTTACCATCTAATAATAAATCCAAATCTTTCCTCACTGTAATGGGTACCTTGTGCACCTTGCTTCTCACTGGCACAACACCTTCCTTCAACCTTATCTCATGCTCAAATTTGCTATAAAAAAAACCAATTCCTTCTTAAACACTGTTGGATAGGCATCAATTATATCTTTCCTATTTCCTCTTTCTCTAATACATAAAACATATTCATCCTCCCCAGGATGCAACATCATCTGTAACTCTCCTTGCTGAATCCATCCTAGAATAGGTGCTCCTGCTTCCATCATATAGACTTTAGCCCTCTTTTTCCTGCCATTATAGTCAATGTCACAATGTACATAGCGTAAAATGTCAATTTTACCACCTCCATATCCACCTGGATTGATGTCACCCCCAAAAAACATCCTTAAAGTCCTCTAACCCCAAAAAGTGTTTTCCGAACATGTGTCTGCCATTACCCTCTTATTGTGTCCATCAAATGAGACCGAACACCAAGGTCTTCCGGGATCGTCCTGGTCAGGACCTCCATCCACCATTAAAACTTAATCAGCAGCACCTTCCTCACCACTGACAGAATTTCCTTCAGTGTAATGCACCTTGTTCTTATGCCTCACATAACACATCCTTGAGAAGTGTCCTATGCGACCGCAATTCGAACAGTCTTTCTCCAAGGCTGGGCAGTTCCTGTTTTAGCGAGATGATCCTCCATCCTGCACCTAAAGCAATGTCTCTTTTCTCCTCTTGGTTGTTGTACATATGAACTCTGCACATCCCTTCTTCTTCTTTGTATCACCTTCCTCTCTGGTCCAATGGCATACTAATCATCTTTCTTCTCTCCTTCGAGTGCTTGCTTGAATGCTCAGTTCTGACACCTCAATGCACCCTGCTATCTCCACTGTGGACTGTAAATCCAGATTGGCACCAGTCCAAAGTCTTTCTCTAATCTTCTTGTTGAGTGCACTCATCAAAATCCGATCCTGTAAGCACTTGATCCAGAGTTAGTTTTTCAAAATTCACATTTTGATGCCAAACCTCTCAATAATTCCCACATACTCATCAATACCTTCTCCAGGCATCTGTTTTCTTGAATACAAATTAAACCATTCAAGAACTACATTACTTTTCTCTGCAAACCGTTCTTCGTTCCTCGACATCCATATGCTAAGCAGATCTCTGTCTTCCTCCTTTCTCCCCAGAGCTAAGTGTTTAATGAGCCTCAAAGCTTCCACTCCAATTGCTGTTTTCAACAATGGCATTTCTTGGAGGCTAATAAATCTTCACCATTCTGTGTATCTAAGTTGGTTTCAAACAACTCTCTCCACAATTCCCATTTCCTGCTGGGGATCCCCGGAGACTGTAAACATTGCATTGGCAGTGATACAGCCATATTCAAGTTCCTTCTCACGTTGTCTCTGTCCCCCGCCATGTTAATCTGAGAATATGATTATTCCTTCATGGGGCCTTCCTGCCTTATTTATTCACAAACTTTTTTTTTCATTTTCGAAGGCAAACAATTCATGGAAAGCAACTCCCCAATAATCCCCTTTAAGATCCTCACTAAAACCCCCAAAATGTTTTTCCTGAGGGTGTATAATTTTGCTTCCCTTTAGTTTAAAAAAATGTAACTCAAATAGGCCCTCTCTCGCTCCGAGTGCTCCTTACCGACCTCAGGCTGGTTCCTTAGTTGGTGCATGCGCCCAGGACTCACAGGGTTAAAGTCCCTGTTAAGTTTTGCTCAATGGATAGGAGGTGGAGATAGCACACATAGGCGTGCAGAGCAACGTGTGTGAACAATCAGCTCAGGTACCACTGCCGACATGCCTCAGTTGCTGGATCCCATACCTCGTCGCCACTTGTAAGGAGGTAAATGACGGACAGACAAAGAGTTAAGTTATAATCTTTATTAATGGGTAAGGAGGCGGTCAACCTCAGAACGTTTCGTGGCTCGCGCGGAGCAAGACCAGAGAGAGCCAGGATATGACATATACCTTCCATGACCATCCTGGCTGTGGCATATGGGAGCTGTAGTCAAAGACATCTGGAGAGCCAGACGTTATAGATCCATGATTTATGCAAAAAAGGCCCAACCTAAATTGAGGGTATGTTTTTGATGACTTCAGGTATGCACATCTAGTCTGTGAATGTTTTGGTGTTATGACTGTGGTGAGGACCATATTCCCTTTGCTGCATCTATAACCTTGCCTTTGGGACCAACCATTCTAATACAGTCCTTTGATGGAATAGAAGATGCTTGTCCCAGTTAATTATCATCCTGGAATGTTGCATTGAATGTACATGGAAATGTCTTGCATGTCCCTCCCCTCCCCTCCAGCCCAACAGACGCTGGATTCGAGAGGCTGCCACATGCACATAGGGAGTCAATTGTCAATCACAGCAACTTCAGTGTCTTTGGAGGAAAGGGCAGAAGGCAAGTGGGGTCAGCAAAGTCAGCAATGATAAGGATGGCCTATAGCTTTTACAGTGATATTATGATTGCTTTTATTCTAATGGTACTTTATGGTCTATTGCAATCCTTATAATTCATGTGTCCCCTACTCCTTTCTCCTTCCCACCCCCATGTGCTGTTTTCAATTTACTCTGTTTTATTAAATAAAATGCTTGTAAATAATTAAAATCATAATGAAGTATTCAGACAAATGTGTACATACGTATAGAACTATATTAAGCAAAAATATTACTATTGTAGCATTATTTTCTCCTTTCATACATGTAAGGCTACACATACCAGAATGCAGTTCAGTTAAAGACTAAGCATAGGGCATTTGGGTTTTGGAAATGTGCATTGAGGACTTAAAATCTAAAAACAAAAGATAGTGAGTGAAAAGGGCACGTACTGTTTGCCAAAGGCATGCTGCATACATGTGAGAAACATGTCCTAACATAAATGTTTTTTCATAGGTCATGCAAGAAACCGATGAAAATAAAGGAGAACGTTTAAAGCTTCTTTTGTGTGACATATTTTAGTTGTCTGATAAGAAGTCATAATTTTGGCAGCTAGTTGATATGTGTTTTCAGAATAGAAATGCCTCTCATGTAGTCTATGAGAAAAACCTTAAGAACATCTTGTCGAAAATAATGGTGTATTTATATGAACATCACGTCTAAATGCCCTCCGCTTAAAAGCTCTGCCGCAACAAAAAGAGAATGATGAGTGTTTACCCTGCAGTGGCTCCTGAGCCTCTGGGGAGGAGAGGATATTTGTCTCGAGCATTGCAGGAGGTTGGGAAGTAACAGCGTGGCCACCCTGGGACTAGAAGACACATTATTTCACAAATGGGCGCTGCAATAGATATACCAATTACAAATCCCATCAAAGTTAGCTGGATAATGTGGTAGCTGTAAAATTTGCAAAGCGACTGTGGTGTGAGCGAACTGATGCAACTTTCTGCGTTGGCGCACTTCCAAACATGGACATCATTTAGGTGTTGCTAGGGGTCGCAAATGCGACCCCTGAGGTCTCCCTTGCTACCCTTAAAAAAAAAAAAAAAAAAAAAATCAAACAAAAACTTGTTTTTTCCGATATGGTTCGTGGGCTGTGGCCAGCAGCATGTGGATCTTTGTTTCTGGAGTGGCTGGTTTTCTGATAGCTATAGCCGGTAAGATAGCTCAACGGGTTGAGTGCTGGCTGCTGCAATGTGTGTGTGATCTGCAGGTTGCAGTTTCGACTCCCAGCAAGCTGAACTCAGACTTTCATCCTGCTGAAGTTCATAAGTAAGTACCAACACAGGTTGGGTGATATTGTATCTATATTTGTTCTACATGAAATGCTTAAGCATAAGTGCTAAATAATAACACATCATTATCATTTGGCCTTGGACGTCTGCTTGCATTCACAGTGATTTGGTAATATGGGCCCATACACACTGATCTTAATGATACATATTGTGAACCATTCTTATATGAAAAGTATATCACTTTACAGTGATATCTTTTTCGTAGTGTATTCATAAACAATGTTATGTGATGCCACTTCCTGTTTTGTCGTTGGGTGAAAGGTCGTGTCCCATCGCTTCCCGGTAATGCCACTTCGGGGTGGGGTCAAATGACATCACTTCCTGTGATGTCTTCCGTGGTCAAGGGTAGTGTGATGGCACTTCAGCTACCCCAGGCATTTTGGTGAAATGACGTCCCTGCTTCCAAACATTGATTTGAGAAGCTGAACCCAAGTGCTTCAGAGGTTTATCGCTCGAAATGCCCCCGCCATACCCCAGTTTTAAAAAAAAATAAAACAAGCATCTTATAATGGAGTGCGATGTAAATTACATGGACAAGACCTGTTACATTTTTACTTTGGAGTAAACATGTTCCCTCAATAAAATATTTCACTTTTGCAGAGCGGAGTGCAAATGTGAAGGGTAAAATGGTGGGGTACTTGTACGCAACCCGTATGCACTGTGTCGTGCAAAATGAGCACGGCCTGCAATTTACGCATGGCAGGCAGATTTTACAATGGAGTCCTATGCAATCTGCATGCTTTATGCTGGTCTATAAAGCAGGTGGATTTCATAGGAACCCACAAAATGTGTGCCAGCATGACAATACGTGCTAGAACGAATGCCGGAGTATTAGCATGGTGGAGGTAATGGGCGAGGTGGAATCGTAACTTACGATCCGCCCATCCTCCCCACTTGCAAATGGTTGAAAATGAGCCATAACGTAAATGCATTGCATGCAAGTGTTCTGCGTGACTTTTTTGCATTTCATGTCCGCTATGGCTCAATGAAAACGAACCCCTTAAAAGGTGGCTCTTTGAGGAATACCTGCCGGACGCATACAAGTTCCTCCCTCCCTCCATCAACAGTACCGCGCTGCTATAGAAAATGGCAAGTACACCAGAAGCCAAACTTGGGTACTCCCACTGGGAGGCGCCAGGGGTTAATGTTCATACATTTAGAGTGTAATCACACTCACTAGAGCCTCGGGCCTACTATTCACGCTAGTGGGTAATACATAAACTCCATTTTAAGCCAATAAGGCTATAAATAGAAACGCTGCCTCAGAGGGTAATGGCTATTGTCACTATGATAAACACCTGTGGGCAAGGGATGAATGGGGCAGCGCAGGAGCAGGTACTAATTATGAGCCCAGTACATCAGAGGGGAAGTAAACATGTTGCTAAATCATTTTACAGCCCATAAGATTACCATAGAGCTAGCAATGAGCGGGTTCAGAAAAGTAACCGGAACTAATGATGAGTCCAGCCCTCCACAGTGGAATAGATAGTGATGCTGTGGCAACTTACCGCACATTCTGCATGATCGGTATTAAGGGTTCCACGCACTAGCGGGTGCTTAGTGGATGCTCACTAATGCAGAGGTTACACGAGGGTTCATCCTATGCAATAATATTGCATGTGACCCTTTAGGGAGTCGTAAAATGAATCACAGTTTTGGGCGTCCCTGAACGTCTCTTGGCCAGTCAACAGGCCCACATGCAGATCAGCTGCTGTGAAATCCTTTTTGATGCACTTCAGCTCTTGCCCTCGTAAGGCTAAAGTGGAGAGGTAGCTCATCAGGTGAATAAACCAACGGCAGAGAAGCATGTTAAACCTGTTCCAGGCAGGTTTGTGTGCAGGTAGGGCTGGCTCAGCCTCTCACATTTTCCTGGGTGATGAAATGGGGCCTGCTGGAAAGCAAACATTGATGCCTCAGTCAAATCGGGGCTAGGAATGTTAAAGGCACATTACCATCCTATTTGCTTCTGCCCAGCCATCAAGTTGCTCAGGTGGGCCAGCCTTCATTCAGGAAAGCTGCTCAGACCATTTCTCCTGCTTCCCTGGATCCCCTCTTCTTCTATTGGTCCGAGCTGACCTGCCGCCTTGTTCCTGTCTGCATCTCTTCCTTCTTTTGCAGTTCAACTCACACCTCACTCGTCTTTTTCTTGGACATGGAAACATCCCTCTTTCTTCAGTCCCTTTTTCCTGTCTGCCATCTTTGATTGGGCCTGTTTTTCTATGGTCCTGCAAGTTTCTTCTCTTCATTGAAAAGTGTATTGTTTTAATTCACTAGAAGCCTGATACTTCCACTAAAATGAACATCTTGGGGCAGGCAGAATTATATAAACAGAAAATATGAATCCGTCCTGTGCTGCCACCAAGCCGTGCAAAGGCCTCTTAAAATAAAAATCTGCACCCTCGTAAGTGGGTACCATACCGGGCTGTTTTGCCTCATTTGTTCCCAGCTAAGGGGCTCTCACATTTTTGGCAAATACTCTCCATTGAAGTCAATCAGCCATGCCTGAGTTTCAAGCCGTGCTATCGTCCTTCGAACCAATACCCTTCCCACAAGGAATCAGGGAAAAATGAAGGCATCCCTTCGACCAGCAGAGCCATGCCCAGCATTCTCTGAGCGCCTTAGCCACGCATATCCTAGTAGCGCTAAACGCATTGCTCAATCAAGGAAATGTCCTGTGCCCCCTAAGGTATGCACCATAACTCTGCTTCCCAAGGAACCTAGGGTGGACCCTATCTCACTTTCCAGCTCCTGCCCTAGCTCCAATTATTCCCCAGCATGATTCTAGAAGGTGGCGTCACTAGGCAGGTTCAGGGCATCATAGAAACACACACAATCCTTCATGATTTACTCCTATGTCACGTTACGGTTGGCTCATTTGGATTTTAATCAGTTGCTGCATATAGCCACTCTCAAGCTTACCCACACCACTCTGAACACTACAGCGCCATTCATTCTGCACAAGAGAAAATCAAGAGATGACTTAAACATCATCATCCCAGACTTGCTCCTTCTGCCTCCTAGCTGATTCATAAAACCTAAAACTAGAGCAAACCCAGAGCTGCCTGGTGCATCTCTGAGACGCCCTTGAGCAAATCTTGGTGATTCGCCCTTGCACATGAGCTTCTCCAAGATGTTCCAGGCAGTCCAGATAGACTCCAGTTTTAGGCTTTTTGATTGACGTGTAAGAGCAAATCTAAGATGCTAAAGGAAGGTCAAGATTGGCACTAGGTTTAGATTGTGGTAGCAGGAGTGAATCGGTTAGCTCAGGGCATCTCCTGATTTGAGGCAGTACATATATTTGTGAACCAAGATCTTCTGCATTTGCTCTGTAGTTCATTTTCTTTGTCAGCTATGCGCACTCACAGACCACAAATTACCATAATTGGAATAAAGTGGATTACGCTGCTTCTCAAAAATGACTTAATTGATGTTTCCTCTCAAATAACTATTAATTGGCCTGAATACTCAATTATGCCTTTCCATTTTTTTTCTCTCCAATATCTACATATTTGTTCAATACATTCCCAAGAGAACTGCTAAGTCTAATTATGCTAAGAAGACATCCACTGCTGTACAGGAGGGTCTGCTATCTCTAGAGCCTAGGCCTGCTGTCCAACTTGAAGAAAGGGGCTGATGTATCATTCAATGCTTTTGATACATTAACAAACCAATTTATTGATCTCTCATCTGTGTACAATTGAAAATAATATGCAAGACTACATCAAATCCTTGATATTCATACATCCTAGCTGAGAACAAAGGATTGCTTTGGCAGTTGGAAAAATCATGGTGTAAATCCAGATTAATAAGTGATTTCAAGAAATTGTGCTTTGCCCGTTCTCAATCGGTACAACTGATTGCTGTTGCCAAATCCATATATTACATGAAACATATCACTAATGCCTGTAACCAATCAATAATTTTTGTAATACTGTCAATCACTGCCTCAATGCTCTACTGTGACCTATCCCTCTTCATTCTCTAAAGACATGTACTCAGAGAGCACAACATTCTTTGTGCCAAAGATTAGAATAATTCAGGAAGAAGGAAGAATAAAAGCCACCATCAACACATTTCCTCTTTACATCCTTGTGAGATTTCATCTGTGGGAGTCCTTGGACCTATTCTTGCTTAACAGTTTGACCCTTACAATTGCCCCCCTCAAATCAAACTTGTATGAAGATAATGTAATTTCTTCATAATTTCTCAGACAGATCTTTGCTGAGGAGCATCTGCCCTTACATATGCTTGTTAGTTGTCACCCTACAAAGGAATTCCTCCATTATGTTACAAGAATGATCGTATCACTCATCTAGTCAACAAATCCATCCTGGACCCTGAGGTTCTGTTTAATTACCAATCCATTACAAACCTGTCTTTCTTCTGCATTATTTTAGAAAACGTTTCTAATAATCACCTGTGTATTCATTCAGATATCTTCCATCTTCTTTGTATCTACCTGTGCAAATTGTATAGCCCGCCTAGCACTGCACCTGCAACTCTTAAACTCATCAATGAATTACAGATGCCAGTGATGCTCCTAATGTTACTTGATTTACTGGCGCCATTTGATACAGAGAGTCAGAAGGCTCTTTGTTTCATCCTTGCTGCTCTGTGGCAATTGGAGATCAGTACTTTTCTAACTGACAGATTCCAACTTAAGTAGGTATCATCACTGTGTTCCTCCTCTTGGCCATGCTTTGTGGTATATTCCAAGACTACATTTTTCAAGTTTATTGTTTAATGTGTATGTGGAGCCTCTAGTGAATCTTGTTTTAAAACATAGAATTGGCAGTCACCAGTATCCCAACGATATTCGACTTTACATTTAGGTATTGTGGACCAGCGAGGTTAAGAGATAAAAATATTATCTATGTGGAATTGAAGGATTGGTGCTGTAGCAGACCTAAAATTTCTGACCAAGTACACATATATTTTGTTTTCCCCTTGTAATGAAGTAAATGGGTACTCCCATGGATCTCTATGATAACACAGGGTTGGGTGCTGACTACATTTGCCTCATCAGCAAAATTGCTTGTATTTTGCCTTGACCAGAAGATCTCGCTGATGAGCATGCTGCCAACAAGGTTCAAGGTGCCAATGTACCAATCTCTTGCTTTAGAAAATGAAATCATACATGCCCTGATGTTTTTACAGGTACTTGTGCTGTCCCATATCAATGAAGTAAATTTCATCCTTATGGAAGCTTACAAATGTGCCCTGTGCCCTCTGAGGTCTATCCACCAAGTTGCTGTAGGCTGACCTGCG
The DNA here is from genome assembly GCF_040938575.1 of Ambystoma mexicanum. Taxonomy (NCBI): domain Eukaryota; kingdom Metazoa; phylum Chordata; class Amphibia; order Caudata; family Ambystomatidae; genus Ambystoma; species Ambystoma mexicanum. The sequence goes on along the minus strand of NC_090924.1, from coordinate 1,311,889,992 downwards.
CTGACTACCCCTGGATGTTCACATTTGCTTTAAGATAGGTTGTATTGCTTAGAAGGTGCTTGTCTTGCACAGCCCTCCCTATCTAGTGAATGAATGCCAGCCAGCCACAGGGTCCAGACCAACAGCCTTTTACTTCTCAACATTCCTAAATTACTTAAATCACAAACAGCAAATTACGTGTTCTCTGTTGCCATCCCTGGTTCTCCGGTTCTGGAATCAAACTTCCCTTGTCACCATCCCTCAAACCTTGATTTCCTCACTCATTTACATATGTCTTCATTTTAGGGTTGCGTCTTTTCACTTGATAAATAAATTACCATCAATCAGGTTTCGGACCACAGAGGGCCAAAGACCGCAAACATCTGGGTAGACCTCCTGATTACAGCGGAATACGGAGCAGCATGGACAGTTTGAATTGTGAGTCCTTGAGATCAAATTTAAGGTTTCCAGGGATGTCCAGGGTGCAATTTACTTCCAATTCCTCTTCACTCTGTACCTCCAATTACTGGTCAAGCTGCTTCCTGCATTTGGGGGAGAGTTTTATAAATACAGAGTTGATACATACATTCAGTTTTCATCTACATAGAAACTTTTTTTCTGCATAGAAAAAAACACATTACTGTTTAATGAAATGAAAACAGTTATTACGCCTGCTGCCCACCTATTCTTACCCTAGACATAAACCTTTTGCAGCCGATTGGAGGTCCCAATCACATCTGAGGTCAGAAGGACCTTGACATGGGAGAGACCTTAGATAGTCAGCTCAGATCAAATTGATTCCGTAGGTTAACAAAGTTGTTGGAATGTGCCTTGCTTATTTGAGACAATTTGGGAAATTATTCCATCTCTTTTTTCCAAATCAGGTAATCCTCACAAACACATGTATCCCTTCTAGGTTCGACTACTGCAGTACGATCTATGAGGGACTTTCATGTTAGGTGGTACAAAAGGAAATCAGTGTATGGAATATTACAGATAAGCTGCTTCTGAAATCCGCTAGATTTGCCCATTGACCCACAGCATAAACTTCCATATGCTTTCTATAAGAGCGGTGTAAAATGTCTCACTCAGAAATCACACATGCCTCTCTGTACGACAGAGCTATGTCTCTCCCATCCCAAAGGTCTTCTCTTAGCAGTTTAGGTGTTCCGACCCAGAGTAATAAAATAAGTACGCACTTAACACGATTCTGAATTATGATGTTATTTTGTCCCATATTTGTGCTGTAGAAAGAGACAGACAGAGATAGATAGATAGATAGATAAGTCCTGATCTTACTCAAACTATCAGTGGCATAGGTAGAACAATTAGTTTGTGGCATTTCATTGAACATTATCAGAGTCTTAAATCAGAATAAGTTCAATTGTGGAGAAACACAGCGGCAGTGGTGGTATTGCTCATGAAAAATGTAGACCCCAAGATACAAACAATGAAGAGCCCCGGTCCCATTATATGAGCAATGTGCACCGGGACCCCCAACCGGCCCATAGAGCTGGGGTTTGCCCAATAGCACTTTAAGATTAGATAGCAGCACCCGTGAAATGGATGGGGGTGCAGATTAATACTTCAACATCAAATCAATAATGACAACTCAACGGTGTGCCAAAGGGAGTCCGTTTAATGACAAGTACAAAAAAACGGGGAGTCTCATGAATATCAGCGGATGCATGATCTTCTCTCTCGCTTCACAACTCCAACAAAATTCATTAAAAATACATCATTTATGCAAAAAAATCATCATCATTGACGTGTAATGCTTAAAAGTTGGCATGCAATTCTATTGGTTCTAGAAAGGTAACTGTAATATAGGTACTATATCTGTATATGGTAACGGAATAAAGGGATTGGGTAAACACTGTTAGGTGGGGCATCTAAGCCCTTCCTTCAAAATGGCTACTGTAGACGTCACTAAAAGTACAACTAACTATAGGACCCTAGATTACTTGCATCAACCCCACTCATACTTCTCCATTCTGTCTAGGAGCACGCAGAATAGTCGGCCAGGTGCACGGTGCCCCCCAGATCCCCTGGCCTTCCTCTGATTATGGTTACAATTAATCATCACTTTAGTGGCCACGTGTCAATTATTTCACTGTGGTTGGCCTCGAGACTGCATCTCTGTCTGGAAAAGTTCTGATATCTTCACATGGCCCACTGCCATGCGTAGGTGTGAAAGTCTCACTTCTTCTCACTTGGCTGGTCACGTGATTCAGATACCGTGAATTTGCCACTTCTTCATGTAATTTGTGTATTTGATTTTCACTTTACCCACCACCTGCCTTCGGTTTCTTATCTCAAACTTTCAGAGCAGGATGTTCTGTTCCTTGCTTCATTAATTGTAGCTACCATTCATCTATTTTAGCTGATACGACCCTGGTGCTTCTGGCACGATTTGCCTCTGCTGAAGTTTGTTCTTTTATTCTCAATTTGTTAAATATGAAGCTCTCCTTGTATGGCCTTTAGTAACCTTTGGTTAATTCTGCTTCTTGTGCAAAGGGAAGTATACTTATATAACGTGCTTCTTTTGAGGTAGATATGTATAGGTGGCGCTTGCCACAATCTATCTTACTACTAAGCACAGCAAGTTGCACGATTTTCTTAGCTTTCTTGCCGTTCCAAGCATATGTACTTGCGTAAACTGGTTGAATATTTTCATCATGCTTAAGCTTCTTACATTTGACATCGTCCTTTCACTTTAGGTCCAAGATGTTCTTTGTTCATGGCGTTTCGTCTCTTTACGTCTTCTTTGGTCGTCATCTCTTGTATATGTGAGTCAGTCCGGGTGCTTGTTTGGTCACCATTCGTCTTCCATTAAGACCTTTTTGGTTTCTTCAGGGATTGTACCCAGACGATCTTTGTTTCTTTTCATTTGTTGATATGGTTTTCTCAATGTGTACCTTTTTGTCCATGGTTTCTTAAGTATAGATATTTCAATCGGTGCTGCTCTTCTGATAGGTACTGGACAGAACCCCACTGCGGCTCTCAGCAGGTTTATTTGCTCATCATACGTCACATATTTCGGCGTGAACGTTCCTGGTACTTCAAAATGGATGGTTGGAGTGCGGGCTGTACTTGGGGTCTCCTCTACACTACCCCCTCTGGGCGATTCATTGACCACTTTCATCTCTTCCTTTGCATCCATCTTCTTTGGTTCCTCTATTTTCCCTTTTGCTTCATTGCTTGGAACCATTCTTTCTTCATCTTCTGGGTCTATACATGATGGTCTGAAGAAATGTCTCTTTGAGTTCCATATCTTTATGACTCCTTTTAAACTTCCTGCTGTTCTTACATGTTTGTCCTTATTCCACGTCATTAGTTGACTTTGTCCAATTGGGCTGCAGTAGACCCATCTTCCCACATAATTTCTATGCTTCCTGGGATATAGAAACTTTTTTCCTTCTGGTGCATGAATGCTGGCCTTCACAAAGTCTCTTATTTCTTCATCAGTCAGGTCCTTGGGCTGCCATCCTGGTTCGAAATCAATCACAATCTTCATCCCTATGTCCTTTTTTGCAGTTTTTTGGCACTGAGAGATTATTATCTTGATGACACAGAATACTAGCAATATCATCACTAGCAGGGTTCTGAGGACTTTGAATGCATCTGCCATCCATTGTGGAACCCATGAAAATAGTGATCCAAACCAACTGTCATCAACTTCGTCAGCTTCATTGATCATTTGATTCTGCAGTTTCGTCAGCATACCTGTGGCTTCTGTTAGAGTTCCATTTTCTTCATCGTGAGAAGGTATAAATGTGCAACATGATTCTCCAATTTTTGCACAAACACCTCCATCCATAGCTGTGATCATGTCAAGGACATATCTGTTCTGGAGAATCATAAGTCGAAACGCCCTTAACTATTCCTTTATGATGTTGAATCCTTTTATGGTTGTGTTGATGGTCTGCAGTAACTCCCATCTGGTTATCTGTAACCATTTAATATTTGCTCCAATCTGAATTCTTGGCATGAAGATTGTCGTGAACACTGATGAAGTAAGGCTGAACAGCCTATGTTCATATGGGATTGCATGAAAAGCTTCTTCTGATTTGGCAGAAAAGTAATTCTCTCTTCATTTGATTCAGCAGTTCCACAGATCTCTTCTTCTTCAGGTGAGCATCTTCTTTCAGGAAACTGTCAATGTTCAGGTCACTTTTCGGGATCACCAACACTGGAATGTGGACATTGACTAATGTGCATACACCTCCCCAGTTTTTCGGCAGTCTGATGTATGCTTTGGATCCACATGCCCAGAAATGATACATAATTACTGCAGTTCCATGTACCATTCCTGGAGCATCAAAAATGTGTCCACAGTTCTGATTCTCTCCCATCTTCCTTGTGCCATTATTCCTGAAGCACACTTTTGAGCTTTCCAGTGGTACTATCTGCAGGGGGCCTCCTAGATCTTCGACCCATGTTAATAGTTTAGCAAGCTCTGGCCACAATGGCTTGCATAACCTTTGTGGATTTTCAATTGCTTCTTTGCAGGCTCCAATGACCATCCATGCTCTGCAAATCAATAGTCCTTTCTCCCATTCATCTGGTAAAACATTGTTCCCCAAATCTGCATTTGGCCTCTGTTCTTCCAACTTTGAGCCTCTTCTGGAGTTTTTCCTTGGACATTTAGCTTCTGGTTCGCTTCTCTTTTGATGTCTGCTCTTTTGATTCCAGGCTTCTTGTATCTAATCACAATGTGTTTTGTCCACCTATTGATTAATCATTGCATGTAATGTTCACTGTCTCTAGTCAATTAGATGTGATTTCCTCACTCATTAACATATGTCTTCATTTTAGGGTTGCGTCTTTTCACTTGATCAATAAATTACCATCAATCAGGTTTCGGACCACAGAGGGCCAAAGACCGCAAACATCTGGGTAGACCTCCTGATTACAGCGGAATGCGGAGCAGCATGGACAGTTTGAATTGTGAGTCCTAGAGATCATATTTAAGGTTTCAAGGGGTTGCCAGGGTGCAATTTACTTCCAAATACTCTTCACTCTGTACCTCCAATTACTGGTCAAGCTGCTTCCTGCATTTGGGGAGAGTTTTATAAATACAGAGTTGATACATACATTCAGTTTTCATCTACATAGAAACTTTTTTTCTGCATAGAAAAAAACACATTACTGTTTAATGAAATGAAAACAGTTATTACGCCTGCTGCCCACCTAGTCTTACCCTAGACATAAACCTTTTGCAGCCGATTGTAGGTCCCAATCACATCTGAGGTCAGAAGGACCTTGACATGGGAGAGACCTTAGATAGTCAGCTCAGATCACATTGATTCCGTAGGTTAACAAAGTTGTTGGAATGTGCCTTGCTTATTTGAGACAATTTGGGAAATTATTCCATCTCTTTTTTCCAAATCAGGTAATCCTCACAACACATGTATCCCTTCTAGGTTCGACTACTGCAGTACGATCTATGAGGGACTTTCATGTTAGGTGGTACAAAAGGAAATCAGTGTATGGAATATTACAGATAAGCTGCTTCTGAAATCCGCTAGATTTGCCCATTGACCCACAGCATAAACTTCCATATGCTTTCTATAAGAGCGGTGTAAAATGTCTCACTCAGAAATCACACATGCCTCTCTGTACGACAGAGCTATGTCTCTCCCATCCCAAAGGTCTTCTCTTAGCAGTTTAGGTGTTCCGACCCAGAGTAATAAAATAAGTACGCACTTAACACGATTCTGAATTATGATGTTATTTTGTCCCATATTTGTGCTGTAGAAAGAGACAGACAGAGATAGATAGATAGATAGATAGATAGATAGATAGATAGATAGATAGATAGATAGATAGATAGATAGATAGATAGATAGATAGATAGATAAGTCCTGATCTTACTCAAACTATCAGTGGCATAGGTAGAACAATTAGTTTGAACATCTTAGAAAATTCATCCCTGCCTTATCAGAGTCTTAAATCAGAATAAGTTAAATTGTGGAGAAACACAGCGGCAGTGGTGGTATTGCTGATGAAAAATGTAGACCCCAAGATACAAACAATGAAGAGCCCCGGTCCCATTATATGAGCAATGTGCACCGGGACCTGCAACCGGCCCATAGAGCTGGGGTTTGCCCAATAGCACTTTAAGATTAGATAGCAGCACCCGTGAAATGGATGGGGGTGCAGATTAATACTTCAACATCAAATCAATAATGACAACTCAACGGTTTGCCAAAGGGAGTCCGTTTAATGACAAGAACAAAAAACGGGGAGTCTCATGAATATCAGCGGATGCGTGATCTTCTCTCTCGCTTCACAAGTCCAAGAAAATTCATAAAAAATACATCATTTATGCAAAAAACTCATCATCATTGACGTGTAATGCTTAAAAGTTGGCATGCAATTCTATTGGTTCTAGAAAGGTAACTTTAATATAGGTACTATATCTGTATATGGTAACGGAATAAAGGGATTGGGTAAACACTGTTAGGTGGGGCATCTAAGCCCTTCCTTCAAAATGGCTACTGTAGACGTCACTAAAAATACAACTAACTATAGGACCCTAGATTACTTGCATCAACCCCACTCATACTTCTCCATTCTGTCTAGCAGCACGCAGAATAGTCGGCCAGGTGCACGGTGCCCCCCAGATCCCCTGGCCTTCCTCTGATTATGGTTACAATTAATCATCACTTTAGTGGCCACGTGTCAATTATTTCACTGTGGTTGGCCTCGAGACTGCATCTCTGTCTGTAAAAGTTCTGATATCTTCACATGACCCACTGCCATGCGTAGGTGTGAAAGTCTCACTTCTTCTCACTTGGCTGGTTACGTGATTCAGATACCGTGAATTTGCCACTTCTTCATGTAATTTGTGTATTTGATTTTCACTTTACCCACCACCTGCCTTCGGTTTCTTATCTCGAACTTTCAGAGCAGGATGTTCTGTTCCTTGCTTCATTAATTGTAGCTACCGTTCATCTATTTTAGCTGATACGACCCTGGTGCTTCTGGCACGATTTGCCTCTGCTGAAGTTTGTTCTTTTATTCTCAATTTGTTAAATATGAAGCTCTCCTTGTATGGCCTTTAGTAACCTTTGGTTAATTCTGCTTCTTGTGCAAAGGGAAGTATATTTATATAGCGTGCTTCTTTTGAGGTAGATATGTATAGGTGGCGCTTGCCACAATCTATCTTACTACTAAGCACAGCAAGTTGCACAATTTTCTTAGCTTTCTTGCCGTTCCAAGCATATGTACTTGTGTAAACTGGTTGAATATTTTCATCATGCATAATCTTCTTACATTTGACATCGTCCTTTCACTTTAGGTCCAAGATGTTCTTTGTTCATGGCGTTTCGTCTCTTTACGTCTTCTTTGGTCGTCATCTCTTGTATATGTGAGTCAGTCCGGGTGCTTGTTTGGTCACCATTCGTCTTCCATTAAGACCTTTTTGGTTTCTTCAGGGATTGTACCCAGACGATCTTTGTTTCTTTTCATTTGTTGATATGGTTTTCTCAATGTGTACCTTTTTGTCCATGGTTTCTTAAGTATAGATATTTCAATCGGTGCTGCTCTTCTGATAGGTACTGGACAGAACCCCACTGCGGCTCTCAGCAGGTTTATTTGCTCATCATACGTCACATATTTCGGCGTGAACGTTCCTGGTACTTCAAAATGGATGGTTGGAGTGCGGGCTGTACTTGGGGTCTCCTCTACACTCCCCCCCTCTGGGCGATTCATTGACCACTTTCATCTCTTCCTTTGCATCCATCTTCTTTGGTTCCTCTATTTTCCCTTTTGCTTCATTGCTTGGATCCATTCTTTCTTCATCTTCTGGGTCTATACATGATGGTCTGAAGAAATGGCTCTTTGAGTTCCATATCTTTATGACTCCTTTTAAACTTCCTGCTGTTCTTACATGTTTGTCCTTATTCCACGTCATTAGTTGACATTGTCCAATTGGGCTACAGAAGACCCATCTTCCCACATAATTTCTATGCTTCCTGGGATATAGAAACTTTTTTCCTTCTGGTGCATGAATGCTGGCCTTCACAAAGTCTCTTATTTCTTCATCAGTCAGGTCCTTGGGCTGCCATACTGGTTCGAAATCAATCACAATCTTCATCCCTATGTCCTTTTTCGCAGTTTTTTGGCACTGAGAGATTATTATCTTGATAACACAGAATACTAGCAATATCATCACTAGCAGGGTTCTGAGGACTTTGAATGCATCTGCCATCCATTGTGGAACCCATGAAAATAGTGATCCAAACCAACTGTCATCAACTTCGTCAGCTTCATTGATCATTTGATTCTGCAGTTTCGTCAGCATACCTGTGGCTTCTGTTAGAGTTCCATTTTCTTCATCGTGAGAAGGTATAAATGTGCAACATGATTCTCCAATTTTTGCACAAACACCTCCATCCATAGCTGTGATCATGTCAAGGACATATCTGTTCTGGAGAATCATAAGTCGAATCGCCCTTAACTATTCCTTTATGATGTTGAATCCTTTTATGGTTGTGTTGATGGTCTGCAGTAACTCCCATCTGGTTATCTGTAACCATTTAATATTTGCTCCAATCTGAATTCTTGGCATGAAGATTGTCGTGAACACTGATGAAGTAAGGCTGAACAGCCTATGTTCATATGGGATTGCATGAAAAGCTTCTTCTGATTTGGCAGAAAAGTAATTCTCTCTTCATTCGATTCAGCAGTTCCACAGATCTCTTCTTCTTCAGGTGAGTATCTTCTTTCAGGAAACTGTCAATGTTCAGGTCACTTTTCGGGATCACCAACACTGGAATGTGGACATTGACTAATGTGCATACACCTCCCCAGTTTTTCGGCAGTCTGATGTATGCTTTGGATCCACATGCCCAGAAATGATACATAATTACTGCAGTTCCATGTACCATTCCTGGAGCATCAAAAATTCGTCCACAGTTCTGATTCTCTCCCATCTTCCTTGTGCCATTATTCCTGAAGCACACTTTTGAGCTTTCCAGTGGTACTATCTGCAGGGGGCCTCCTAGATCTTCGACCCATGTTAATAGTTTAGCAAGCTTTGGCCACAATGGCTTGCATAACCTTTGTGAATTTTCAATTGCTTCTTTGCAGGCTCCAATGACCATCCATGCTCTGCAAACCAATAGTCCTTTCTCCCATTCATCTGGTAAAAGCACTGTTCCCCAAATCTGCATTTGGCTTCTGTTCTTCCAAGGAGCCTCTTCTGGAGTTTTTCCTTGGACATTTAGCTTCTGGTTCGCTTCTCTTTTGATGTCTGCTCTTTTGACTCCAGGCTTCTTGTATCTGATCACAATGTGTTTTGTCCACCTATTGATTAATCATTGCATGTAATGTTCACTGTCTCTAGTCAATTAGATGTGACTTCCTCACTCATTTACATATGTCTTCATTTTAGGGTTGCGTCTTTTCACTTGATAAATAAATTACCATCAATCAGGTTTCGGACCACAGAGGGCCAAAGACCGCAAACATCTGGGTAGACCTCCTGATTACAGCGGAATGCGGAGCAGCATGGACAGTTTGAATTGTGAGTCCTTGAGATCATATTTAAGGTTTCAAGGGGTTGCCAGGGTGCAATTTACTTCCAATTACTCTTCACTCTGTACCTCCAATTACTGGTCAAGCTGCTTCCTGCATTTGGGGAGAGTTTTATAAATACAGAGTTGATACATACATTCAGTTTTCATCTACATAGAAACTTTTTTTCTGCATAGAAAAAAACACATTACTGTTTAATGAAATGAAAACAGTTATTACGCCTGCTGCCCACCTAGTCTTACCCTAGACATAAACCTTTTGCAGCCGATTGTAGGTCCCAATCACATCTGAGGTCAGAAGGATCTTGACATGGGAGAGACCTTAGATAGTCAGCTCAGATCACATTGATTCTGTAGGTTAACAAAGTTGTTGGAATGTGCCTTGCTTATTTGAGACAATTTGGGAAATTATTCCATCTCTTTTTTCCAAATCAGGTAATCCTCACAAACACATGTATCCCTTCTAGGTTCGACTACTGCAGTACGATCTATGAGGGACTTTCATGTTAGGTGTTACAAAAAGAAATCAGTGTATGGAATATTACAGATAAGCTGCTTCTGAAATACGCTAGATTTGCCCATTGACCCACAGCATAAACTTCCATATGCTTTCTATAAGAGCGGTGTAAAATGTCTCACTCAGAAATCACACATGCCTCTCTGTATGACAGAGCTATGTCTCTCCCATCCCAAAGGTCTTCTCTTAGCAGTTTAGGTGTTCCGACCCAGAGTAATAAAATAAGTACGCACTTAACACGATTCTGAATTATGATGTTATTTTGTTCCATATTTGTGCTGTAGAAAGAGACAGACAGAGATAGATAGATAGATAGATAGATAGATAGATAGATAGATAGATAGATAGATAGATAGATAGATAGATAAGTCCTGATCTTACTCAAACTATCAGTGGCATAGGTAGAACAATTAGTTTGTGGCATTTCATTGAACATCTTAGAAAATTCATCCCTGCCTTATCAGAGTCTTAAATCAGAATAAGTTCAATTGTGGAGAAACACAGCGGCAGTGGTGGTATTGCTCATGAAAAATGTAGACCCCAAGATACAAACAATGAAGAGCCCCGGTCCCATTATATGAGCAATGTGCACCGGGACCCCCAACCGGCCCATAGAGCTGGGGTTTGCCCAATAGCACTTTAAGATTAGATAGCAGCACCCGTGAAATGGATGGGGGTGCAATTAATACTTCAACATCAAATCAATAATGACAACTCAACGGTTTGCCAAAAGAAGTCCGTTTAATGACAAGTACAAAAAACGGGGAGTCTCATGAATATCAGCGGATGCATGATCTTCTCTCTCGCTTCACAAGTCCAACAAATTTCATAAAAAATACATCATTTATGCAAAAAACTCATCATCATTGACGTGTAATGCTTAAAAGTTGGCATGCAATTCTATTGGTTCTAGAAAGGTAACTTTAATATAGGTACTATATCTGTATATGGTAACGGAATAAAGGGATTGGGTAAACACTGTTAGGTGGGGCATCTAAGCCCTTCCTTCAAAATGGCTACTGTAGACATCACTAAAAGTACAACTAACTATAGGACCCTAGATTACTTGCATCAACCCCACTCATACTTCTCCATTCTGTCTAGCAGCACGCAGAATAGTCGGCCAGGTGCACGGTGCCCCCCAGATCCCCTGGCCTTCCTCTGATTATGGTTACAATTAATCATCACTTTAGTGGCCACGTGTCAATAATTTCACTGTGGTTGGCCTCGAGACTGCATCTCTGTCTGGAAAAGTTCTGATATCTTCACATGGCCCACTGCCATGCGTAGGTGTGAAAGTCTCACTTCTTCTCACTTGGCTGGTCACGTGATTCAGATACCGTGAATTTGCCACTTCTTCATGTAATTTGTGTATTTGATTTTCACTTTACCCACCACCTGCCTTCGGTTTCTTATCTCGAACTTTCAGAGCAGGATGTTCTGTAACTTGCTTCATTAATTGTAGCTACCGTTCATCTATTTTAGCTGATACGACCCTGGTGCTTCTGGCACGATTTGCCTCTGCTGAAGTTTGTTCTTTTATTCTCAATTTGTTAAATATGAAGCTCTCCTTGTATGGCCTTTAGTAACCTTTGGTTAATTCTGCTTCTTGTGCAAAGGGAAGTATACATATATAACGTGCTTCTTTTGAGGTAGATATGTATAGGTGGCGCTTGCCACAATCTCTCTTACTACTAAGCACAGCAAGTTGCACGATTTTCTTAGCTTTCTTGCCGTTCCAAGCATATGTACTTGCGTAAACTGGTTGAATATTTTCATCATGCTTAAACTTCTTACATTTGACATCGTCCTTTCACTTTAGGTCCAAGATGTTCTTTGTTCATGGCGTTTCGTCTCTTTACGTCTTCTTTGGTCGTCATCTCTTGTATATGTGAGTCAGTCCGGGTGCTTGTGTGGTCACCATTCGTCTTCCATTAAGACCTTTTTGGTTTCTTCAGGGATTGTACCCAGACGATCTTTGTTTCTTTTCATTTGTTGATATGGTTTTCTCAATGTGTACCTTTTTGTCCATGGTTTCTTAAGTATAGATATTTCAATCGGTGCTGCTCTTCTGATAGGTACTGGACAGAACCCCACTGCGGCTCTCAGCAGGTTTATTTGCTCATCATACGTCACATATTTCGGCGTGAACGTTCCTGGTACTTCAAAATGGATGGTTGGAGTGCGGGCTGTACTTGGGGTCTCCTCTACACACCCCCCTCTGGGCGATTAATTGACCACTTTCATCTCTTCCTTTGCATCCATCTTCTTTGGTTCCTCTATTTTCCCTTTTGCTTCATTGCTTGGATCCATTCTTTCTTCATCTTCTGGGTCTGTACATGATGGTCTGAAGAAATGTCTCTTTGAGTTCCATATCTTTATGACTCCTTTTAAACTTCCTGCTGTTCTTACGTGTTTGTCCTTATTCCACGTCATTAGTTGACATTGTCCAATTGGGCTGCAGTAGACCCATCTTCCCACATAATTTCTATGCTTCCTGGGATATAGAAACTTTTTTCCTTCTGGTGCATGAATGCTGGCCTTCACAAAGTCTCTTATTTCTTCATCAGTCAGGTCCTTGGGCTGCCATCCTGGTTCGAAATCAATCACAATCTTCATCCCTATGTCCTTTTTCGCAGTTTTTTGGCACTGAGAGATTATTATCTTGATAACACAGAATACTAGCAATATCATCACTAGCAGGGTTCTGAGGACTTTGAATGCATCTGCCATCCATTGTGGAATCCATGAAAATAGTGATCCAAACCAACTGTCATCAACTTCGTCAGCTTCATTGATCATTTGATTCTGCAGTTTCGTCAGCATACCTGTGGCTTCTGTTAGAGTTCCATTTTCTTCATCGTGAGAAGGTATAAATGTGCAACATGATTCTCCAATTTTTACACAAACACCTCCATCCACAGCTGTGATCATGTCAAGGACATATCTGTTCTGGAGAATCATAAGTCGAATCGCCCTTAACTATTCCTTTATGATGTTGAATCCTTTTATGGTTGTGTTGATGGTCTGCAGTAACTCCCATCTGGTTATCTGTAACCATTTAATATTTGCTCCAATCTGAATTCTTGGCATGAAGATTGTCGTGAACACTGATGAAGTAAGGCTGAACAGCCTATGTTCATATGGGATTGCATGAAAAGCTTCTTCTGATTTGGCAGAAAAGTAATTCTCTCTTTATTCGATTCAGCAGTTCCACAGATCTCTTCTTCTTCAGGTGAGCATCTTCTTTCAGGAAACTGTCAATGTTCAGGTCACTTTTCGGGATCACCAACACTGGAATGTGGACATTGAGTAATGTGCATACACCTCCCCAGTTTTTCGGCAGTCTGATGTATGCTTTGGATCCACATGCCCAGAAAATGATACATAATTACTGCAGTTCCATGTACCATTCCTGGAGCATCAAAAATTCGTCCACAGTTCTGATTCTCTCTCATCTTCCTTGTGCCATTATTCCTGAAGCACACTTTTGAGCTTTCCAGTGGTACTATCTGCAGGGGTCCTCCTAGATCTTCGACCCATGTTAATAGTTTAGCAAGCTTTGGCCACAATGGCTTGCATAACCTTTGTGAATTTTCAATTGCTTCTTTGCAGGATCCAATGACCATCCATGCTCTGCAAATCAATAGTCCTTTCTCCCATTCATCTGGTAAAAGCACTGTTCCCCAAATCTGCATTTGGCCTCTGTTCTTCCAACTTTGAGCCTCTTCTGGAGTTTTTCCTTGGACATTTAGCTTCTGGTTCGCTTCTCTTTTGATGTCTGCTCTTTTGACTCCAGGATTCTTGTATCTGATCACAATGTGTTTTGTCCACCTATTGATTAATCATTGCATGTAATGTTCACTGGGCCTCATTACGACCCTGGCGGAGTGGGTTTACGCCAGTGGTATTCGCGGCGGACCCTTCCGCCCTACTAAGAGTTCCCGTAGCGCCATGGAGCGGTTTCCGCCTGGTTTTTCATCCATGGCGCTACGGGACCTTGTTGTTAATTACGCCACCGTATTTTACGGTGGCGTAATTAACGCCTTCCCCACTCCCTTTATACCCTATGGGGCAAAAATGGGAATGGGGAAGGGTAAAATGGGGAATGGGGATTTACCGCCCCGCCAAGGTCGGAATGGGGCGGTAAATCCGCCAACCCCCATGGCGGTATCGGCAGCTTTCCGCCGTGCTCCATGGTGCATATTGCACCACGATCTCCGCCAGGGTCGTAATGAGGCCCACTGTCTCTAGTCATTTAGATGTGTAACTAAGAACTCCAAATGTCGGGAGCTGCTAACATAACCTTGTCTTTATGTCCTGGACATAATCATCTTCATTTGGATCAGTTGCTTCAGTTGCCCATTTCAGTGAGGCATCACTTCCCATGAACTGGCCTCTAGTCTTGCACATTGCCATATGTGATAGACAGTGAGCTGTCTGGACATCAATTTCTACAGCTACAAAGATCTTTAACTTCTCCATGCTATAAGGTAGGAATGCACAAACAAAGCATTCCCCCTCTGAACTGCATCTTCCAACTTCTTTTATGTGCTGGTACCAGATGTTGTTTCCCAGATGTGCTGTGCTGTCCAAGTAATCGTTTAGTTCACTGTCGTCTCCTTGTATGCTTCTCTTGATTCTTAAGGTCTTCATGTAATTCGCTATAACTACATCCCAGAATGCATCCGTATGGCTTCTTCTTGCTGGAGGATCCTCAGGTATCCTGATCCATGGTGCAGGCCTCTTCATCTTCCCGAATTGAGTAGGCAAAAGTCTGCCAATTCTTTCTTTTTCGTCTTGCCTCTTCCTGGCTCTGGCTAATGACAGCCATATTGATTCTGCTATCAGCTATGCTTGTGAGATTTTCTTTTGGCTTGCCTTTGCCTCCCTCAGCGCTGTATCAGGGGTGTTTATTAAAGTTGTTTCGGTTGGCTTCCTCTACAACACCTGTTGTCACTTCAGGAGCTCAGCCTTCTTCATTTGGCTTTTAATTTTTCTGATCGTAGAGCTTCTCATTGTTGGCAGTTCAACCTTCCTTTCTTCTTTGTCCTGTGGTTCTGTAATTATGGACACTGGACCTTGGTGTGTGCGCATTCATTGTTTGCATGTGTGTGGTTGTCAGTAACCTTTTTCCATTCATACTCTGCCGACCCTGTCTCCGGCTTTTCAATTTGGTTGTTACCATAAGTGTGTGTGTGTTGTAGCTGATCAAATCCACCTTAAGTTCACTCACCCCTTGTCAGCTTGTCTAGGCACTGGCAGCATTATAAAAGGTCTGGGTACTTTAGTGGGTGTCATGCGTACATCATTAGGTGGGTGCACTGAAATCGGAACACTTTGTGCAACAACAAAAAATGCAGTTTGAATCGTTATGACAGTAGAATAATAATAAATACAATACACAGGTACATTGTGCATCTGTATGTTAGGCAGCAACACTTGGTTCTGGAGCAGTGTGAGTGCCTTTCCTCTTGAGGGATGACATTTCTCCTTAATTTACCCATCTCTATCATTTTAGGGAAAGAAATCTAACTTTTAATACATTTATGTAATAATATCTCTGGATTTTGCTGCTTCTGTGTGTCGGTTGTAGGTATGGGAACAATTGTCCTTCTTTGTTTCAGTAATATATTGGGCCTCATTACACGGATGGCGGAGAACCATGGCGCTATTAGCGCCATGGTTCATGCCGGTAAAATACCGGCACCACCTTGGCGGAATGAGGAATTACCGCCCCATTCCAAGGTTGCCGGGGCAGTAATTCCCCCTTCCACCATTGCCCTTCCCCATTCCCATTTTTGGCCCATAGGGCTCAATGGGAATGGGGAAGGCGCTAATTACGGTACCGCAAATTGCGGTACCATAATTAGCTCCCTGGGTCCCTTTGCGGGTTGATTTTTAACGCCTGCAAAAAGCAGGTGTTAAATCCCCCAACCCGCAAAGGGACCTCGTAGTAAGGCGGTAAGGATTTACCGGTACCGGTATTTTACCGGTAAATCCTTACCGCCATCCGTGTAATGAGGCCCATTGTCTCTTGTCTCTAGAAACAGTTCTCTTTTCTGTATATGAAAATGTCAAAATCAGGTAATAATTCAGCAAGTATCCTTATGGTATATGTTCAAAATATACGAGTTCCCAGTCGGTGCGTCTGATCTGCTTCATTCCCGAAGACATGCTGTGTCCTTGTCAGTAGAACAAAAGGTGAATTCTCTTGCACTACTCTCTCGATCTGTCCCTCGGCGGAAAGTCTAAAATCTTCTCAGATAGTTCTGCTGATGGTTAGAAAGTTCGACTTGCATCACGATACCATGCAAGAGCATGCTCATCTGCGCAGAATAAGCTGGGTCTCTGATGAATGTGAGGACATCAACACTGGCAGGTCTCCCCACAAGTTCTGGGAAATCCTCGATTAAGCGAAAAAAAGACGTTACTTGCCAACCTGCTATCTTCTGGTGACACGGACATTTGCCCTGCCCTTGCTGAAGTTTGGACCTGTTTGGTCCTCACTCACTGTGAACAGTTTCTACAATTTCAGTGTGGAGAGCAACTTGGATGACAATTCCGTTCAGAATTATACTTAAACGGTCTGTGTTTGCTGGATCTCGAAGAAATGTCAAGACGTCCGTGGTTCTCCCGACAAGATTTGGCCAGTCTTCAATAAGGCGAAAGAACAGTTCATTGACAAGCCTATCCGCTTCTTCCTCCACTTGGGACATTTGGTTTTTCCTCACTGTATTCCGGAGGTAGGAGGAATTGCTCGGCAATTACAATGAGCATCCTCCTTATGGTCTTCTCGTTTTCAGGATCTTGAAGAAAGTCAGTGATACTGGTGAGCCTCCCCACCAGTGACGGGTACAATCTCAGCACTAGATCAAAGTATATTACTACGTCCTTGGCGATGTCGCTACTGTTGGACACCATAAGTAATTCCAAACAAGGTCTTTGTGTTGAAAGAGTCTGGGTATTGTATTTTCTTCCAATTTGTGTGTCCTCGATCAAAATTTGGCATATTATTTCTAGTCAAGGCTTTAGTGTGCCTCAGTTCAAAGTTCAAAGTCGACAGACTATGTTGTGGTTTATAAGTGCACTTTTCTTCTTCACCCTGCAACTAGGATGCACAGTGTTTTCGTTTTTATGTCCTTAACCTCTTTTGCTCAGAGGAATGTCTCAAAGGAAGCCACAACTTTGCACACAAGTTATTTGTCTTTGCTTTGCTGCTGGTCATACATCCTTCTTCCTTGTCATGGATCTCGTCTGCACGTGCTGTGGTTCTTACCCCTCATCCGTAGTTTCTTCGCGTTCGGGTGCAGGCAGGGAGCCTTCTCCGATGTATGGCTTTATGTCACCCAAAAAGATCCAAGCTCTTTTTCCTTGCAACTTCACTGCAGAGGGAGTGCAGTCTTCCACTGTAAAGGGACCGTTAAATCCTGGCTAGTCCCACTTTTTTCTCATGTGGATTTTTACCAGGACGTTGTCTCCAGGGAAGATTGATGGAATGCATAGCCTCTGAGCTGTGCCTGCAGTAGTATTTCCTTCTGTTTTCCGTGCTGCCCTGCACCTTTTCGTCATCGCTGCAGCTGGCCTGAAATTATAGTAAGACAAGATGTCATGCAATTCAAGTAATTTAACATTTCAGACCCTAAGATTTCTCTTGTCGGCTGGGCTCTAGCTCTGTCTTGGGGTGTCAGGGGAGTGCACATCATGCTCCCTGTTGCTATTTCGTGCGGCGTAAAATGATGGTCAGAACCATGCTGGTTTCTGAGTGCATACAGTGCCAAAGGAAGGCAGTGAAACCATTCCTTTCTTAGAGTAAGCTAAACTTGGCTATCCTTGCCTTTAACAAGCTGTTGAGCTTCTCACATATTCCGTTACCTTGTGGGTGATACGTCGACGAGAACTTGTGCTTTATCCCAAGCAGCAAGCTAATCTGTTCAAAAACTTCATTTACAAAGTGAGTCCCATTATCTGATCTCATGACTTCACATACTCCCCACCTGGGAAATACCTCTCTCACTAGAAATGTGAAGCACAGGTAGAAACTGGGTTTGTAAATGGACTGCTTCTATCCATCTAGAGAATGGACACACCACAACAATTAGATACCTGTACTCATTACATAATTGAATCATATTGACGTAATCGACAGGCAAGTTCTGAAAAGGTACATTGGGCCTTGCGATGACTCCTCTAATTACTTTTAGTGTGTGCCCAGCCGTGAACTGTTGGCAAATTATGCAGTTCACCATAAAAAACGCAACATGCTCTGCTAAGTTCGGCATAAACCAGTCTTCAGCGAGCGTTGCCGGAGATTCTCTTTTGTCATGTGCGCTGGATAGTGTAACTGCTCCAATGCTATTTTAACAGGGCTATAGGCATTACTAGTTTACCAGTGCTGTCTTGTCGCGACAAGCTTTTGGAGGGGTTTAAAGAACACCCTCGCCGCTTTCAAAGATTTTTCTCCTCCTGTGGTGCCTCCCTTTGGAGTTCCATTAACTGTGTTTGTCCCATGTTATTGTAGCTTTCAGGTTCACTCCGTGCGACAATCATTTTTTCATTTACATTAGTGACTTCCACATCCATGATCGTCTCGCTCTTGGATGCCATATGTTTGGCTTCTGTGTCTGCTGCTTGATTTCCACGTGAGATCAAATCTGTCCCCTTTGCGTGGGTGGCGCATTTCAGGACCGCAATGCCCACTGGGAGATGTAGTGCCTTAATGAACCTGTACAATAGGGCGGCGTGTTGTACTGGCGTACCATCCGCTCAGAGGTATCCCCTCCTTTTCCAGTGCACTAAACCTGCGTGTACTGTTGATGTCACATAGGCGGAGTCACTGTACACCGTCACTTCCTGGTCTGCGTGATTCTCAATCGCGAGTATCAACGCCAATAATTCTGCAGCTTGTGCTGAATAATGAGATGGTAATCGTGCACTAAGAAGCACTCAAAACTCTCCATTTGCTATTTACTTCATCACAACAGCGCCTGCATATCTTTGCCTATCACTTTGATCGATTCTCGAGGAACCGTCAACGAAGACAATTTCTCCTTCTGCCAATGCATTTTCTTTTACTCTGGGAATCTCATCATAGAATTCTTCATAATTCGCGCAGTCATGGATCAGCTCTCCTTCGGTGACTGGCTCTGCTATAAACATAGATTGGTTCACTATCTTGCATCAAACTACCTTAATCAATGGATTAGATATGATAACTTCATAGGCAGAAGCCCTCTGAGATGTCAATGTGCCCTTCAGTTTCTCTAGAATAGCAAGTAGCGAGTGCTCGACGTACAACGTTATTGAGCATCCCATCACAATGGTTGTAGACTTCTCTATGGCGAACGCTGCAGCAGCTAAACTTTGTTCGCAAGTGAAATGACCTCTCATCACTGGGTCCAGGTTTCCACTGTAATATGCCAGGGGCTTGTACTCCAATGTGGTTCTCTGTGTGAGCACTGCCATTATAACGCTGCCATTCGTGTGTGAAAACAGGCAGAATTACTCTACATAATTGGGAATCCCTAAAACTGGTGCCGTGCAAATGGCTCTCTTGAGTTCAGCAAACCCTTCCTCCATGGTCTCAGACCATTCAATCTTTTCTTTCATCACCTGTGCCTTCTTTAGGGCTTGTAGCAAGGGCTTGGTATATGAGCTGTAGTAGAAGACATAATTGCAAAGACCTAAAAAGCTCTGCATCTGCTTTATCGTGTGTGGCTTAGCCGTGTTCAGTATGGCTTCAGCCCTTTCTGGGGTAACCCTTTTCCCCCTCATGTGAGATCAGCTGACCTATGTATAGCACTTCTTGTTGACAATATTGTACATTTTCTTTGTCAAACTTATATCCTTTTTCAGCCAATATAGTCAATAGCTGAACAGAATCATGTCTGCATCTCTCCTCTGTAGTGCTGCACATTAAGATGTCATCCACATATTGTAAGACAACACTTTCTAATTCAATATTGCTTAGGTCCATCTGCAGAACTCTGTTAAAAATAGAAGGAGACTCACAGTATCCCTGGAGTAGCCTTGTGCTTTTTAGACACATTTGTCTGAACGTAAATGACGTCAGATCTTGTGAGTCTTAGTGAAATCGGATTGAGAAAAATGCATTTTGTAAGTCAATCACCGTGAAATATTTTGCCTCAACAGGTATATTACATAGGATTGTAGCCGGGTTAGGGACTAAAGGGAACTCAGCCTCAAAAATATCATTTATTGGGCGTAAATCCTGAATTAAATGCCAAAACCCTCTTTTGATTTTTTAATTGGGTAAACCGCAGTGTTGCATGACGACTCTGACGTCACTAAGATGCCCTGCTCCATCATAGCCGAAATTCTCTTAAAAATTCCTTCATCTGCCTCCCTAGACATGGGATATTGTCATGCTTTTGGAAGAATTGCTCCTGGCTTCAGTTTAATTTTCACTTTTCTGACTTCTTTCAATAGGCCTACGTCATTGGGGCTTGTAGTCCACACTGCGACAGGCACCTGGGCGATGTCGTCCTCGAAATGTTCAGGATGGTTCTGTGCTAACATCATTCTCCGAGGCACTTCCCTTTTGATCATTTTCACCCAAAAAGTGAGGTTTACATCAACTGCAGTTTCTTCCCTATCTGCTTGCTCGTCAAACAGGTCATCATCAGTGAGGTCAGTCAATCTGTACCCTTCTTCAATGGTGATTACTGTGCACCATTGTCGGCCCTCATCATCACAACCATCAATCAAAGCCATTTTCCCTTGTATCTCGGCTGTGTGTATCATCAAGGGAAATACTTGTACCTTTTCCTCATGCATAGGTATTCTTGGTCTAAAAATAAATGTGTCTGGGGACCTCATGATTTTCTGAGCAAGGCCTGGCAGCCCCGCTGTTAGCATGCGTACTCCATACACAAATATTTATGGCTCTAATGGTTCAGCCTTCATAGCTGCGTGTCCTGCGTATGCTCTAATCATTTTGCATATGTTCAAATAGTGCATTCCTGGAGTTGAACATACTATGCCCTCCTCCATGAAAGGGATTGTCATGTTTAACTTCGTAATTAGATCTCGACCCAAGATGTTTACTGGGGTTTGTCACGAATATAATAAGGATAAATTCATATCACATTCTCCCATAGAGACTGAAAGTGCGTCTGTAAAAGGAATATGACTTGTAGCTCCTGCGAAACTCTCAGTATTTATAGCATCGCTGGACAAGGAAAACTTGCCTTCACGTATACACAAACGTGTTGCACCCGTGTCAACTAAGAAGGAATATTCTTTATCCCCTATAACAACATCACCCTTGGTTCCTGGTGAGGGTCTGGTGTCACTGATAGATAGAACACATCAGGGTTCCCAGTGAGCTGTCCTAGTCCATATATAATTTTGTCCCACCTTGTGCGAATGGACTTCCCCCATTACCAGTGTTACTCTTCATTCAAGAGTTCACGGCCTGTCCTGTACTTACTGTCCGTGACAGTTGCATCAGCGACTCTTGAGACTGTCCTTGTGGAAAACTCATCGAATTCTGAGGTTACAGGCTTTGCTGTGCTCCTGGCGTTTGTTATTGCACCGTGTGATTCTGAGCAACTCCATTTCCTCCCTGTTGTAAAAACACAGGTGGATTCACCATACTTGCTCTTGTTGCTTGTTTGTTTTGCATCATGCCTTGACTTCTGCATGTACGTGCTAGATGCCCTGTCATCCCACACAACCAACATATTGGCGGTGGTCTGATTATTTGCCCATTTGACATATCTTGATTGCCATTTTGCATGTTTTGAAAGCCTCCTTGATTACTCTGAAAACCTCCCTGATTACTCTGCCATCCTCTTCCTCTGAATCCTCTTCCCCTGGGATAAAACCCAGTATTGCCCTGATTATTCAGTTCTGGTTATTGACTTGCTGCATGCTCGACCCGTTTCTGCTAGTTATCATTGCCCCTTCAATGGCATATTTTGACAATTTCTTCTGCACTAATTTTGCCTCTTCACCCTTTCGTGCAGCCTCTTTTTTGCAATTCTTTTCTTGCAGCAGCCTGCAATAGTGCGCTATGGTCAACTGTATTCCAGACCATGGTTTGGCCTCGATTCCTACCAATTAATTGAGCTGTTTCTCTACCTGATCTGGCAGCCCTTGGCATAATATACAGTAAAACATGGGTATAGATTTCCCCCAAGATTCCAGAGTCTCAAGTACCCATGTGTCTTGGAAATTCTGGAGGTATTGCAAAGGGTCCTCTGACTCCTTCATCTTACGTGTCATTATAGCTCCCATGGCGGAAGTGTCCGCATATAGCAATCATAATGCTTTCCATACTGCGGCTCTGCAATTGTTAAATGGTTCTCTCTCATGCGCAGTATTAACTGTGGCTACACCAGGGTAACCTGCCCGTGTCCACATATCTTCTGCTCTATCACTGAGTAGGGCGATTAAGAGACCTTTGATATCCCAATAGCTAACGTGTTCCCTCCCGTCCTTTTTTCTAACTCATATATCCATTTTCCGGCTCCCGATGTCAACATTTGAAGCTTATTTT
Organism: Ambystoma mexicanum; assembly: GCF_040938575.1. Lineage (NCBI taxonomy): Eukaryota > Metazoa > Chordata > Amphibia > Caudata > Ambystomatidae > Ambystoma > Ambystoma mexicanum. Next base: position 1,311,867,428 of record NC_090924.1, on the reverse strand, counting down.
TCAGGTTTTCCCGATCCATGTGTGGCCATGGAATATACTGTGGTCTCATTCCACCTTTCTTGAGCAACGGAAATTGGGACGCATGGCCCTCTCTCTCTTCTCTCATTGTTCTTCTTTCTATCGTGGAAGTAATATTCCTGCATCGCCGCCTACCTGGCAATGTCCTTAGCCGGCTCACATATGGTGGTGGAGACACCCCCCTCTGACCGTGAGATACTTGTTTGTGTCGGTCTTACTGTGTGGCTGACTCTGATGCCCTAGGTGCAGACCCACTCGAATCTGACCATCTGATCCCTTTCCCTCCTGAGAATTTTTTTTTGCATCTCCTCTCTTCCTCCTTTTCCTCATGCTCCTCTCTTTCGGTGTCTGACATTGTCTGTGCCCAACTCGTGCAACTTCTTGCATCCTCTTTGTTCCTAATGATTTCCAACCTATCTAGAGACAGTTCTCTATTTCTACTACTTCGGGAGACGTCCTCAGCATTGTACAGCATTGTCCAAGCGCTCGTCTTCCGCCTCCTCTTGGGGTACTTGTTCTAGCCCCATTTCATCATATAATCTGTTGATCGTCTCTCCGATGCTTCTGGTGTTGAAGTCATCGTCGACATTCGCCCTAGACGTGCCTGGTACTGAATCGTACTCAGGAAAGAATTCTTTTATATCTTCCCAATCTACTACTGGATCGGGTTTTTTAACCACGCTTTCCAGATATTCAAGATCACATGCTCTTTGCCTTCGCTTACGTTCTACGTCGTCATCGAATTCTCTGCGCTTCCTCGCTTCTTCTTTGACCCTATGTTCTTCCTATTTCTTTGCGTCTCTACGTTCATTTGCCCTTCGGATTTCCTCATCCCTTCGTCTCTTCATTATTTTCTCCCGTACCCTTTGCTCTTCTTCTATCCTTCGCTGCTTCTGTCTGTCCTGATCATTGGCTGCTCTCTGTTTAGGATCGCGTTGCCTTTTTTGATCTTCGCGATATAACTGTTCTCGTCTCTGCCTATCTTTTTTCCTTAGTCTTTCATCTCTCAATCCTTTTTCATTTTCCTTCTCTTTTCTCTGTAAATCGTCTAGCTTCCCTTTTTGTCTCACGTCATCAATGCTTTTACCATCGAGTTTCAATGAAATCTGACCTCCCATCCATTCGTTCTGTGTGAATGCTATCTCATCAGTTCTATCCTCATTTCCTTTCCATCTTTTGCCCTCTCTCTCCATATCGAGAGATGTACTTGATTGTGCCTGGTCTTTTCTCTCATTCTCACGTCTCTCCTTGTCCCTCAGGACTTTGGAGGTGATATCTCTATCTTTGTATTTGTCTGGGTTTTCGTCACTACTTTGCATAGGTGACTCATCTGCCAGATTGCTATACCCTGTAGCTGCTTTAAGTTCTCTTAGCGGGTATAACCCTTTCTCCTTACTGCCCTCAGTATTTGTTTCAGATGGGGCGGGTGGCGCTGAAGGCGTCTCACCCACCTCTGTGCATACGTTAAGTATCCAGTCTAATGCCGGCTCCTCCTACTTATCCTGTTAATACATCTTCCAAAGCTCTAAACTAGCTAGGCGTTTGTCTCATTTTTTTGCCCGTGTATGTGGCATGTAAATATGTCGTCATGTGGAGTAGGACCATTTTAGATAACGATCCACCCTGGGGCCACGGCATAAACATTTTGTTTGCGGTTCCTTTAACCCATTCTGCACTGTACATTTTCAGCTTAGGTGCATGTTTTGGCAACTGTTTGCACAGATGTACTAATGGAGTCATGTCTTCCATATTTAAATCTGTTCACTTTCTCTTTATATAACGCTTGTTATGTCTTTCGTTTCTTAAACAACTTCAACAGTATGAGCGAGCACCAATCGTTGCAAGCTCCAATCCTGTTTTTTCCACAAAAATGTATACCTTCTTTTTCAACCAACAACCATCAATTCGTGTTCTACAATATCTCGGCTACGCAATCGCGTAATTTTTATGCTAGTTCCTCGAAGGAAAAATGTCATCCTATGACATCACAACAAATAACACATAAGACAGACGATAACAGACTAGACAAACTCCAGCTGGTTAGACAAACCTCTGCCCCTAATGATTACCCCGACATGGAGTGTAAACTCATCCCTTTCACAAGCGTCTTTAACCACTGTGTTGACCTATTTGTTCCTATTTTATTCAGGACTATGGATGCAAGTTTCTTCAAGCCGCTATATTAAAGCGTAGGAATTTGGGCGTATCCTCTCTCTTCTCGGGTGTCCTCACCGGTATCCTCTCCTGTTACTTAGTCACCCTCTGAGTCACTATTTCCTTCCCCACATGCATATATACATTCTACTCTACTTCTAACTATATTTTATTTTCCCGTCTCCCTCTGTTACCTTTCCCTTACTTGTTCTAAGGCATGCACTTTTTGCCAAAGCCTTTAGTCTTTTTCACTCACTGTTCGCATGTTTCCTTTTTGGATGCTCGGGATCACCGCCTTCGTCACCGCCTCTCCTGCCGTTCGCCCGCTCAGCTACCCGTAGGAGTGGGAAGGGGTTACGTGGGGAAACACAGGTCCCTTCAGACCTCTGCCTGCAGGTTCTGCTTTTACTCTAACCACTGTCTACGGGGAGCTTCAAGGTCTACTCAGCCGGATGGCAAAGGACTTGTGATAATCCCGAGGACCTAGAGTTACTTTATGTCGATGGTAAATGGGTGTCTTATCTAATCGATAATCGATAAACCATCCGATCTCTGCTACCAAGTGTGCACCAGGACCCCCAACTGGCCCATAGAGCTGGGGTTTGCTCAATAGCACTTTAAGATAAGATAGCACCCGTGAGATGGATGGGGGTGCAGATTAATACTTCAACACGAAATCAATAATGACAACTCAACGGTTTGTCAAAGGGAGTCTGTTTAATGACAAGTACAAAAAATGGGGAGTCACATGAATGTCAGCAGATGCGTGATCTTCTCTCGCGCTTCACAACTCCAACGAACTTCATAAAAAATGCATCATTTATACAAATATCTCGTCATCATTGACGTGTAACGCTTAAAAGTTGGCATGCAATTCTATTGGTTCTAAAAAGGTAACTTTAATATAGGTACTATATCTGTTTATGGTAACGGAATAAAGGGATTGGGTAAACACTGTCAGGAGGGGCATCTAAGCCCTTCCTTCAAAATGGCTACTGTAGACGTCACTAAAAGTATGACGTCTCATTGGTTCTACTAACTATAGGACCTTAGATTACTTGGTCCACTATGATTGGGTTGGCATCAACCCCACTCATACTTCTCCACTCTGCCTAGCAGCATGCAGAATGGTCGGCCAGGTGCAGGGTGCCCCCCAGCTCCCCTGCCCTTCCTCTGATTATGGTTACAATTAATCATCACTTTAGTGGCCATGTGTCAATTATTTCACTGTGGTTGGCCTCGAGACTGCATCTCTGTCTGGAAAAGTTCTGATATCTTCGGCTGGCCCACTGCCATGCGCAGGTGTGAAAGTCTCATTTCTTCTCGCTTGTCTGGTCACATGATTTAGACACTGTGAATTTGCCTCTTCTTCATGTAATTCGCTTTCTTATCTCAACCTTTCAGAGCAGGATATTCTGTTCCTTGGTTCATTAATTGTAGCTACCGTACATCTATTTTAGCTGATGCGACCTTGGTACTTCTGGCACGATTTGCCTCTGCTGAGTTTTGTTCTTCCTTTTATTCTCGATTTGTTAAATATGAAGCTCTTCTTGTGTGGCCTTTAGTAACCTTTGGTTAATTCTGCTTCTTGTGCAAAGTGGAAGTATACGTATATAACATGCTTCTTTTGAGGTAGATATGTATAGGTGGCACTTGCCACAATCTATCTTACTACTAGGCACAGAAAGCCGAATGATTTTTTTAGCTTTCTTGCGGTTCCAAGCATATGTACATGCGTAAACTGGTTGAATATTTTCGTCATGCTTACAGTTTAAGCTCCTTACATTTTACATTGTCCTTTCACTTTAGGTCCACGATGTCCTTTGTTCATGGCATTTAGTCTCTTTACGTCTTCTTTGGTCTTCATCTCTTCTATATGTGAGTCAGTCCAGGTGCTTGTGTCGTTCACCATTCGTCTTCCATTAAGACCTTTTTGGTTTCCACAGGGATTGTACTCAGACGATCTTCGTTTTGTTTCATTTGTTGATATGGTTTTCTCAATGGGTACCTTACTCTCCATGGTTTCTTAGGTATAGATATTTCAATAGGTGCTGCTCTTCTGATAGGTACTGGACAGAGCCCTACTGCAGCTCTCTGCTGGTTTATTTGCTCATCAAACGTCACATATTTCGGCGTGAACGTTCCTGGTAGTTCAAAATGGGTGGTTGGAGCGCGGGCTGTACTTGGGGCCTCCTCTACATCAACCAATTCCCTGCTGTTTATGGAAGCATTTGTTTGCTCATTTAATGATAGTGCAATTCCCATCAACAGCTCTATGGAAGGATCGAGCGCTACAATTAACATAAAGAATCAGGCCAAACTGAACTGAAAGTGCCACCCTGACAAGAGGTGCATTAGGCAGCTTTCTATCAGAACCCTCTGTATCTCTTGCCAGAATGCAGCTGTAATTAGTGCTATGAAGTGACTGCATGCAGAAATATTCTAGCCCTCACATTCTAAAGTAATTCTAAAGTGTGAAGGGGTTATATCCTTGGCCTCGAAAGGAGCACAAATGTGCAAAGAAAGATGTCATTGCAACACAAAATTTCCAAATGGATAAAGCGTGCACTTTCAGGGAATGTCTCCCTTATCCAGGTCTCTCTTCACCAACACAACAGTTAAAAAAAAAAGAAAATGTTCTTTATAGCCCCAGAGGATAGCTGAACTGATCGATCATTTTTGTCCAGGTATAGCTATGTTTCATCACCATGATAATCCACCTGCCTTGACCACCACTTGTATTACGTACAGTGAAAATCCTTAAGTTGTCTCCAGTTCGGAGCATCACTGCCAAGTCATCACACAGGCCCCCAGGCATTGATGTCATCAGTTTGGGTATTGTTGGATAATTTGTGGGGTTTCATTCCTCTGGTTGGGGGAGGGATTTGCGTGGGGGAGAAGGGCAGGGAGTTACGTTGAAAATTGCTTGACATGCTTGGAAGTTGCAGAGTGTGAGTTTATGCAGGGGAGGGTTCAGCCCGATGCAGGAAGGAATTGCTTGATCTGTGCTCCGTCCCCTGGCAATCAATCCAACATCTAACGATCTTCATGTTGTACATCTACCCCAATGGTTAATAACAATCTGGTGTACATGAGTTGGAATGTACGGGGACTGAGTAATTACAGAAAAATGAGGTGTCTACAACTATATGCAGAACAGCATGGCACAATAATTCTCTTTCTACAAGAGACACACGCTCGGACTGAGAGCTGTGAAAAATTTGCTAAGGTGTAGTGACCCCAGAGATACTACACTGACTACTCTACCCAAAATCATGGAGTCATGATTCTGATCCACAAGAGCATTAACTTCCAACATAAGACATCTCATGTGGACCCTCTGGGTAGATAGGTACTGCTCTACGGCACCTTACAGAACAAAGAGGTTATGTTACTAAATATATATGGACCCAACGTAGATGACCCTGAGTTCTACATGTATCTGGATTCTCTCCTCACCAGCTTTCCCCTTGTACCAATCCTTTGGGGTGGAGATTTTAATACGATATTAGATGTGAGTTTTGACAGGTCGGGCTCTTGGCCCTGCCAACTCTCCAAAGCGGCCAAAACTATCCTTGTAATTCAGCCCCAGTTAGAGGTCTCTGATGCGTGGAGACTAATGTACCCTGACTCCCGTACATATTCCTTTTATTCCTCGGTACATGACTCACACTCAAGGATTGATAGATGGCCAATATCAGACATACTTATTAGAAATGTCACACATATGTCAATTCTCCCAAGGACCCACTATGATCACTCCCCGGTGACCATATCTTTAAGCTGGGGCCCGGAATACAATAAAACACGATCATGGAAAATGAAACCCCAGTCCCTCCTAGATACAGCCATAGACGACTACTTTGCACTAAATACGGGCTCATTCCGGACACAGGCCACCCTCTGGGAATCTTTTAATGCCTACATTAGAAGCATGGCTATATCCAAGGAGAGTGCGATAATTGGTGTGATTCGGAGAGATATCCAAAAGAGTGAGACAGCACTTTCCTCCCTTGAATCCCAATATGCCCAACTGCAGACCCCTGAAATTTTAGCTGATTATAGGTACGGAACTGGATGCGTTTCGCACACATGCACAGTGAGAGAAGAAATGTATTGATAACCCCCACCTTGCTCGGAGATATGGGGTGGGGGAGCGAACTGGCCGTGTATTGGCTAGACTCATCCGTCACAAGACTGGCTCCCCAAACATTCCAGCCATAGAGAGACCTGATGGCACCCTAGCCCTATCACCACAAGACATTAACACAGAATTTATTTCCTTCTATGAATCTCTTTATTCGAATGTTGATTGCGCCACTACAACTGAGGTTGATACATTCTTAGACAGTCTCCACCTTTCCTTTCTTTCCGATGAGACCAGTAGCTGCTTTGACGTGCCGATTACGACTGAAGAGATATTGAAGGCTTTCGACTCACTGGTGTCGGGCAAGGCACCAGGCTCTGATGACCTCCCGATCGAATTTTACAAGCAATATAAATCCCGCCTGATCCCTCACTTGCAGGTGTTATGGGAGGAGGCCTGTGAAGCTGGTACGTTGCCTCCCTCGCTACGAGAGGCAATAATATTGGAACTTCTTAAACCGGGCAAACCCCCACTCAATCCGGATCATACCGTCCCTCTCTCTCATTAACTGTGATGTTAAAATGTATGCTAAAATACTGGCCTTGCGGTTAGCCACCTACATGTCCCACATTATTCATCCAGACCAGGCAGGATTTATTCTTGGCCGTTCCACTTCCCTGAATTTGCGATGTCTGTTCAATATTATTAGCCAAATTGATCCAAACATACAAGCAGTGGTATCCACCCTGGACATGCAGAAAGCATTTGATTCTATCTCGTGGAATTACCTCTGGTGAGTCCTTCAGAAGTGCAACTTTGGACCCTGTTATTGCTCCTGGGCTAAATTGCTCTACTCTGATCCGAAGGCCAGGGTTCAAACTGATGACAGATGTTAACCCCTCTTCCGAATAGCCAGAGGCACAAGACAGGGCTGTCCCTTCTCTGCCTTAATCTTTGCCATAGCCATAGAACCATTTGCGGATATGATGCATCAGGTCCATGCACGCAGGGGTTTGAGATTGTGGGTCAACCAGACATTATCTCCTTAAATGCTGATGATGCCTTACTATTTATCCATCCCCTGGAAGAAAACCTTGCCCCTATCTTAGAAGATGTTGTACACTTTGGACAAATCTCTGGTCTTAAGGTAAACTGTACTAAATCGACTCTATTTCCACTTACTGAAATCACTCTTACCCCTCCTGACCTTATGGGATTTCCATGGTCACAATCCAGATTTACCTACCTCAGGGTCGAGTTTGCGTGCCAGTATGAAACAGTGCTAGTAGAACATTACCAGAAATACCTGACAGCACTCACTAGGAATTGTCTGGGCTGGGCGAGGCTCCCAATTTCCCTTGCGGGTAAAATCAGTGTTTTGAAGATGATTGTGCTCCCCAACTTCTATACCGATTTCTCAACCTGCCCCTTGTGGCCCGGCCATGATTTTTTTCAAACACTGACCATCACAATCAACACATTCCTATGGCACTCTGATTCAGTCTGACTTAAACCAGGCACATTGACTACCCCTATGGATAGTGGTGGTTTTGGCGCACCCGATTTTGGCAGATATTGGCCCAGGCCCAATTCGCGTTGAACTGGTTCGGCACCGCCGACCCTCCCCCACATATTAGGCTTGAGCGTCTGGCAGTTAGGGGACGTGACATTCGATCCCTGGTTCTCTCTCCCCTGAATGTTGGGTACGACTCACTCAATCCTGTCGGCAGCACGTCACTGGCTCTGTCCAAGATATGGAAATTATCTGGCATCTCTTACCCCTTTCACGGTAGCCTGCCTCTCTGAAACTTTTTTCCCAGAAGCACCCTGTATTCCTTTGGCTGTAGTACGCCACTGGGCTACTGTGGGTTATGAAACTATTCAGGACATTTTTGACCAAGGTAACTTCCTTGAGTGGTCAGACTTGCCTGAGAGCTTACGTCGGAAACCATCCATTTGGCTCCAATACTCTGGCCTCCGGAAATTCCTTAAACTGAGATACCCTAATTTTCCCACTATATCCCCTTATGACCCAGTAATAGCTGAAATCATTAACGGCAATTCCTCCAAGGGGAACGTATCTAGATTATATGCTATACTGCAAGCCAAAGCCACTTCTCTGTTTGATAAACTAAAACTCTCTTGGGCGGAGGACCGGGATGTCGAAATGACCTATCAATGTTGGAATCGTATGTGTGCTGTCAAGGGTTTTGACCCATGTTGAATCAATAGACTGGGTAGATGTGGGGATGAGCTGTCGCCGCCCATTATTCTATTACAGAACAAATTAAATCAATAGACTGGGTGGATGTGGGGATGCGCTATCGCTGCCCACATTCAAGCCAGAATCCAGGAGAACTGCGCAGTTGGCACAAGACCACTCCAAAGATACAACCTTCTTGTGGGGGGTTCCACATCACCACTCTACTGTAAGGATGCCATCAAAACAATGTTAAGCAAGGGTCCTATACTATCAAGCAAAAGACCACTCTATTGAAATGCAGTAATTCAAGACAGATCCCAAAAATGGATGCAATACCGGTACACACCACTATCAGAAAGCCGGCATTTTAAAACCACCAGACTTTTGTGTAAAACTGAACAGAGCAACCCAAACCAGGCCAAGGAAAGACTTGCTAAGAGGTGGATACAATGTAAAACTATATTCTGAAATGACTTGAAGGAAGTAATTATTTAATGTATATGTAAAAATTGTAAGTTTGATTTAAACTGGGAACTAAAGTGACATTTAGCTGAATTCTGCCTGACAACTACCCCGACAGGAGAAACCTGCTCAGCCACTCTTCCCAGGCCTAGATGCATCCTGCTTCCCCACCAAAAGGAGATGACACCTCTCTGATTAGATTAGGGGAGGGGCACCTGCAGGAGGTTGAACAAAGACTTGTCCTGGACTCAGGCAAATGTTATATTGGGGGGGCCGTAAAGTGGCTTCCTCTTGGGAGAAGGGGAGGAGAAGTGCCTCTGGGAGCCACCCGAGCTGGAGGCGGGGGCAGACAGAAGCTTCTACCATGTGCTTTGGAACCTAAACCACACCCATCTGGGCCAGAGCATAATTTTAAAAAAGATGGATAATTCATAGTACGGACTTGTCAGAATTATATAAGTAATATCATTATTCTGGTGATTTTTCTGTGCACGTTTTAAGAGGTGATAGGACCCTGTGGTGTATTATGTGGGGTTGCTAGCGGAAAATAGGGTCTTACTCCAAATGTCTGCAAGTTAAAAATCTGACACTTCATCAATTAATGTCCACAATCCTTGCGCACATGTGTGTAATTTTTGGTAAATGTCTGATATTGGTAAACCAGTGAAAAAGCACAAAATGTTGTCATTTTTGAATGCGAGCCCCCAGGAAGATCAGAGGCGGACAAGCATGGACCATAAGGAATATATAATGTGTACATGTAATTTCAACACATTGTGTATCTGGGAAATATGTATTTGAATCAAATATAGATTTGTGGGCAAATTGACCAGGGGAGGATCCTCTGACCCATAAACAGACCTCATCATGATGACAATCCATTTCCTTCCCCCAATCATGGGAGAGGGGAGAATTGGGCCAATGACAACTAGAGAGGGGCAGGCTCAGTTATGCCACGCACACACCCACTTCCAAAACACATAAAAAGAGACTGCTGGGACAGGTAGGGAGATTCAATTCCATTTGCTGCGCAGCATTCTGACCGACGATTTCACATCCAGAGATCCAACACTTAGACTTCCAAGCTAAACAGAGACTACAGAACTTTGAACCAAGAAGGCGCACTGCAAGCAAAAGTATTTGTCAGCAGGCCTCAAAATCTTTTGCAAACTATTCAACAGCCGGGCGAGCTGTTTGAATCCTTTGCCAAGAACTTTTGCCGGAACCGCAGACCAGACCCAGACCGCTGTGAGCAGAACCAGAGATCCGGATCACTGTGAGCAGAACCCGTGCCTGATTGACCCGCGGAGCAGAGAGAACCGCCGCTGGACGTGTTGACCAGATCCGTGATGAGGCCCATTCATTTCAAAATTAGGAGTGAGTATCTGCCAGAACTGTGCAGAACCCAATCTCTTAGTTAAAATAATCTGAGCTTGCTGGGGGGGAACTGAATTTCGTATTGTATTTGATTGCATTCCTGAGAACTGTGTGCTCCTCTTTCCATCTCATTCCGTTTCTTACATTGCATGGGGGGGGTGAATTGCCAGAGAAAAAGTGAACATATTATCTCTTGTGAAACCATATCAGTTTATTTTCTGTACTGCATTTATTCCACCTTGCATTTCCTTGAAACCATAAAGCATTTCAGCTACCTCATCCTCTATACTACTTCTAAGTAACCAAATCAGTTTACCAGTAGAACATTATCCATTGTTGATCACTGTCATATTTGATGTGTGATATCCAATATTAATTTATTATAAAAGTGTGATAGATATATATTGTTATATTTCTCAAATAAACCTTTTAAATTTGCAAAACAGACCTACTTCTTGGCTCAGTGGGGTCAGGGGGATTCTAAGAGAGGGGTGTTATATAAGGGTTGTCATCCAGAGTACATGAACTGGACCTAAAAATATATCAATAAGGGTTTCCCTCAGCATCCCAGACTAGGCATTGACTTAGCTGTAGTGTTGAAGTGAATCCGCTTAACAAAGTGGGGGCTCGTAGCCGGGATCTTCTGGGTTAGATTTATCACTTGTGCAGATTAATACAGTGTGCTAACTGACAGGAGACATACATCCGGTCGGATCACCACGCTGTGTTACGCTGTAAAGCACTCCTCAAAGGAACGCTCTAAGGAAACGGTCTGTTTTGCAAAAATAAAATAAAAACTTCTGTAAGTCAGGAAGGAACTCAAATTCCAGAATGACGACACTGGTAGACATCAAAATAGCCAGAGAGCACTTCTTCCATAAGCTATTTGTGAGAGGTGAGTGGACTCATCAGGACCAAACGGCCTGGTTGCAGGCAATCGCGCAACAGGTCACTGAAACAGGGTCAGATACATGGAGAGATCAGGGTCCCCTACATGTGGCCCTGAGTGAACTATATATGGCCCCTAAAGCCAAAGATGAACATAATAAGATTGCCAGGATAGCAGCATATTTGTACCTATATATGGGAGCCATGCAGGACAAATGTGCTGAAGGCCAAGATCTGGCAAATATGCAACAGATGGCGTTAGAGAAGGCCCAATCTGATCTGGAGTCTTCTGAGCAGAAGCTGCTCAGGAGCCAGGAGTCAGAAAAGGACAGCAGACAGTACATCACTAAAATAAAGGAGGATATGGATGTGCTGCAACAGGGAAAGGCGGACCAGGATACCAGATTTCTGGCCTTGCAGAAGGAGTACCAAGAAGGTTTGGACTCCCTACTGCAGAGCCAGAAAAAGCTGGAGCAACAGTTAGACTTCAATAGGGCATGTGCTGAGCAGGTAGTCACCCTGCAAAGCCACCTAGATAGGGAGAAGGCAGAGAGCAATAAACTGATTTTGAAAGACTTGGATACCCAAGCAGAGTTTGACCAGAAGCGCCAGAAAGCTGGTGCCTTCCAAAGGCAAAGGGACGACCTGGCGGCACAGATGCAGGCTCTTAGTCAGGAAAGGGATACCTTAGGCCAGGAAGTCTGCCACTTAAAAAGGAAAATGGAAGATAATCACCTGGCCCCCCAGGGACTGGGTGACCTCCAAAAAGAACACCAGAACTTGTTAGAGCACACCAGGAGGGTGGAGGATGCTCTGTCAAGAAAGGAGCAGGCCAATAGGGACACAGCTCAGGAGGTAACCCTCCTGCAGCAAAGACTGGCCCAGTACTCCAGGACCAAATAGGAGGCACAGAGAGATAATGAGGCTCTCTGCCAGCACAATGATAGGCTCCAGCAACAGGTAGCGATGCAGGAGAGACTGATAGAGTCTAGTAAGGCCTTAACTGAGGAACTGAAAGCACAGGCTCTTGCATTGAAACACGGAGCCGGGGCGGATAGAGATGAGGTTCGCTGGGAAAGAGAAACTCCTGAGCATAACCTCAGGAGCCCTAGTACCAGAGGCCTTCATCTCTCCCAGTCTCTGGACTCTGCCATCCCCATGTCCCCTCACGCACATGAGCCCAGGGCCACGGGGATGGCAGATTACTATCCAGCTAGAAGTATGGGGCTCATAGGCCAGTACCTCCCAGGAATGGATGGGCGGGCATCCCGGTATGGGCACCCAAGCACAGTGCAATTTAGTGGGGAACCCCAGGACAGTAGGCCCATTAAGGGCATCCTGAAAACCTCGGCCCAGTTAGGTCAGTGTGGGGGGTACCCATCAAATCCTGGCAGCAAGGAGGGATCTGAAGACTCCTCTGAGCATTACAGGACACAGGAGACCAGGTCCCCACATTCTGCCAGCCATTCCCAGGCTCGCAGAATCCGGGAAAACCTGGAAGATCAGACGGGCACCTCTGGGAGCAGTGCTTCTGAGTCAGAGGATGAATGGACCAGGGTTACCCGAACCAAAAAAGCCAATAAGGCAAAAAGGGCCTTGCTTAAGGACCCATTGAAACAAATAAGGCAATAAGGAGTGTCATCACGCCTTATCATAAGAACGCCAAGTATTCTGTTTGAGAACACTTGGAGCTCTATGAGCAAATGATGGAGACTTTCCATTTGAAGGACAGCAGTAGCTGCATCCAGTACATCAAATGGACATTCTCCCCAGAATACTCCAGTTTCTTTGCAGGCCTACAATCTGCAATGTGGGGAGGATCAGGCCCCACAAGAATTCATGCAAGAATTGAAGCGTGCCTTTGCGCAGACAACCAGAAGGGTGTGCACGGACAGCAGAGAATTTGTCAATACTTTTTTCCATGCCTTGCCCAAATACATCATGACCCAGCTAGCGAGAGATTTTCACGAGAAGAGGTCACTAGACTGGGTCATTGAACAGGCTACCCAGATCTATGAGGTGCAGAAGCCCATAGAATATCAAAGTAATGCACAGAAAAACCCCAAAACCAACAGCACCCATGCTGCTGCCAAGGTGGCGGAGGTAAAGGTTGCCCCCGTTTTAGATTTGGAGATGCGGGGGCCTAAAAACCTGCCTGCACCAAATAATTCACAGCCCAGAAGGCCCTCGGGCCAGTCACAGACAGGGAGTCGAGGCGGTAGTCCCACAAATGGGGTCCCCCGCTCCCCTGATTATGTAAGTCCCCGCTACAAGGGAAACCGACCCATCCTGGGTTATGTGTCGACTCCTCCAGCCCAAGGGGGGTATCCAGCCAAGCACCTGACCCAGGGAACTTCCCTCCTTACGTCCCCCAGGAGAGCAGAAATTCACCAAATCCTGGGCAGAACTTTTTCCCCAGTTATCCATCCAATTTCCAGCCCCAAAATCATCCATCCTTCTTTCCCCAATTCCCTGAGCCCAGACAACCTAATCCGGGAGAGGGGAGGCCAAGGGTGGAGGGGTACCCAAATCTTCCCAATCCGGGGTATTACCAGAGAAGGGATAGCTACCCTTCCCGGGATCAGCCCAGGGGAGAAAATAGAGCCCCGTATCAGCCTGAGCGGGAATCACAACTTGAGCGCCAGGTCCAAAATATGGCACGGGATCTGGGTCACATACTGAGGGCTCAACAGAACCCTCAGATGAGCATGCCACCGCAGAATGCCCCAAACTCTGGACCTGGTGCTCCAGAACAATGACGGGGGCAGCACCCCGATAACCCACTGGTTCACAGGGAGAATGCACAAGGGGAATGGGGGTGTAAGGCCTTGGAGGAAGCTTCCTTCCCAACTTGTAAACAGCCCCTGGAAAACCAGGAACCGGAAACAAAATCTCCTGCCCCTGAAAGCCTGCCTCCCAAGGAGCAGAGGGGGGTAGGAGAAAAAAAGGACCCAAACAGACCCACTTTGTGGAGGAGGTACAGGTCTTCCAATTTGAGGGAGAGGGATCCCAAGAGGATCCTGGGGAAAGGATCTTCTCCTTCAGAGATGGGGGAACTCCTCCCAAGGAAAAATGGGCCCCAAGGGATGCCAATTCAGACTGGGGAGAAGTGGAGACTGAGCTACCGCCGCCCATCATCTCATCCCAGAACCAACAATACCGAAATCCCCTGGTTCAAACCCATCCTGGTGACTGCCTCCAAAAAGGGGGGGGGAGGGCGGCCCAGAACCGGAACCAGGGGAACCCACAATGGCTCTGATCTCCAGTTGCCAACTTTTTCTTTCAGATTCACAAGGCTCTCAACAGAATTCTGCCCAAATCTAATCGCTAGCAATGTCCAAAACCAGAAAGTTAGCCCACCAGTTGTCCAAAAATGTGCATTATCTGTGCCCCCTTGAGGAGAAGGAGGGAAGATATTATGCCCCGGTACAAGTACAGGGGCAGGGTACAATTTCAGCACTGGTGGACACTGGATCCCAAGCTACCCTTCTGTCCAAAAGGGCCTTTGATGAGCTAAATGCAGGAAGGGGGGAGAATTACCGTATTCCTCTCACCTCTCTTGCTGGATAACTGCAGAACTTTGACGGGAAGGAAATTCCCGTCGAAGGGACTGCAGACTTGGACATTAAAATTGGGCGACACAAGGTGAAACACCTGGTCATAGTAGTGACTCCAGAGGGTACCTCTTGTTTACTAGTGATCAACCTCCTGAGAAGGTTGTCACCCCTAATAGATTGTGTAAACAAGGTCCTCTGGACCCAGACTAGCCGACAAATAAAATTAAAACAGAGTGTCAACCATGTTAGTTTAAATGGCACCTGCCACATGGTTGAACAAAAATCTGACCAAGTAGAATTTCACTTCCAGAACAACCAGATTCCATACGTGACAGTAATAGCAGTAGGACAACAGACTGGTGATGGGGGGTCCTCTCTATTTCTGAAAATCAACCTTCCTTCCAGTTTAAGGTGGTATTCCACACTGGAAGGAAATACTCTGAAATTATTTACCAATCCACAGACACTCCCACTCCTACAGTCCAAAAAGATGTGAAATCAGCTCAGAGCCTGGCTGATATTCAGCAAATTGGAGATCAGTTGTTCATCCCTGTTCAGTTAAATGAGGGGAAGGACTCTGTTCTCGCCCGCGTGTGTGTGAACAACGGTAAGAGCTTCATCAGCGAAGCCATGTTTCGCCAACTCCCAAAAGATCCAGCCATTCCCACATTCAAACTGATAGACAAACGGGAAATGGACCTGGAAGCACCCAATTCAAAACATCTCCTGCCAAGCAGGTGTATGCTCAAAATCTCCATTGGCAACAAGAGCATAGTCCATAATTGTTGGGTCGTGCGAGATGTCACTGCCGCCTTTTACTTAGGCAGTGACATTCTCAATCCCTTTGCCATTAGTTTGGACCTAATAAACTTCAAAGCTTGGTCCCGATTAGCGGATAATCCCATGGGCTTTGATGATCCAGAAAAAGCATTTAGGTCAGCTCAATTGCTACCTTATGCAGTTGAAATTCAGATTAAAGAGGAAGTCACCATCCCAGAAAGGACCTGACAATTCTCCCTGGAAGTGAAAGTTAAAAGAGGACAAAAATTGAAAAACCCTGATGCTTACATACATCTAAATGCTTCTCTCCAACAGCAAGGGTTGGGGGTAAACCCAACTCCATTAGTCAACATAGAACATGACACCATTCCAATAGAGGTGGATAACAGCGACTTAAAGAGTATTACTCTGGCCGCAGGCACCATTATTGGAATGGCGGTTGATGACCAAGATTTTTCCATTGATCTAGGAAATGAACTGTTAGGACCAATCCCCAAGGACTGTTTTGACAGTGACAGTGATGACAACACAACACCAGACAGGATTTTCACCCGGCATGGGGGGAACTTCCTGGTGTACACTTCTTGCCCTTATGGTAAGGAAGAAGTGACTTGTGACTTCAGGAGGGATGAGGTGATTTTCCAGGTCCATGAGGGCTGCCTTTCCCACCTGAAGCCTCCAGTCCAAATCAGCACTCTGACCAGGGACTTCTCCACCCAGCTGGAGGAGGCTGCTCAGATAGCCAAACCAGAAGTCTTTCCAGGCTTCAGGCAGATGGTGGAAGTTAGGGTCAACCTAGCTGATGCCTGCGTGACTCTGGAACAGAAGCAAAAGTTGAAACAAGTTTTTGTGGATTTCCAAGATCTCTTTGCGGTAGACTCATATGACTGTGGTCGCACCGACATCCACACCACAACAATTCCCACGGACCCTGGAATGACTCCAGTGTTTGTGAAGCAATATCGTTTGCCTCTCGCATCCATGGAGTCCCTTACTGAAATAATTAAGAACCTTGAGTCACGGGGAATAATCCGTCCAGTACACAGCACCTTCAATAATCCGGTGCTGGGAATATTGAAGCCAAATGGCCAGTGGAGACTCTGCGCCGATCTTAGGGAGCTCAACAAACAGGTCCATACTTCCCAATGGCCTCTGCCCTACATTGACCAAGGGCTGGCCCAGATTCAGGAGTCACAGGTATTCACAGCAATAGATCTGACCAATGGATACTGGACCGTGCCTGTCAGTAGGGAGGACCAATACAAACTGGCTTTTACCTTTGGGGGCCAGCAGTACACATGGACCCGGACTCCCTTCGGATACCTCAATTCCGGCAATGAATTCAACATTTTTCTACACAAGGCCATACCCGACCTGGGTGCGAGGGGTAACCTGGCTTATGCAGATGATGTCCTCATCAAAAATTCATCTGTGGAGGAACACATAGCAGAGATCCGTTATGTTCTGACACAGTTGAGGGCCGCTGGAGCAAAACTTTCCTTTCAGAAAGCACAGTGGTGTAGAACCCGTGTTAATTTCTTGGGGCATGAGATTACTCCTCAGGGTCTCTGTCCCCAGGAAAAGAAAGTGGAAGCCCTCCAGAAACTGAAAGACCCCACGACTCTGCGGGAACTAAGGAGCCTCCTTGGACTGACTAATTACAGCAGAAAGTTCATTGAAGGCTACGCAGAGATCACTAGACCCCTGATTCATCTCTTGAAGGGGGGGTCAAGTGGGAATGTGGTCCAGAACAATCCGAGGCAGTAAGACAACTCAAAAGAAGCCTCTCACAAGGGCCTTGCCTAGCTTACCCTGTCAGAAACAAGGAGTTCTTCCTGGAGACAGGGTTCTCTAATATGTGCTTGACGGCAGTATTATACCAAAAGCATGACAAGGTCAATAAAGTAATCTCCTATGCGAGCAAAACTTTATCCTCTGTGGAGGAAAAATTCAACGATTGTGAGAAGGCACTCCTGGCAACGGTGTGGGCATTGAAGAATTACCGCCCGTTTATACAGGGGGAACACATCATAGTGGAGACTCCACACCAGCCTCTGCAATATCTCCAAAGTGACAGAATCCGGGCCGGAAATGTGAGTAATTCCCGAATTACTTCCTGGATTCTGTCAATGCAAGGCTATCCTGTGGAGGTCAAATATGGCCAAAACAAGAAGAGTCCCCTCGCGCAAGGTCTGGCTGACTTGCATGATTGTGCCAGAGAAAACTGCCTCGAGGACGAAAGTCTAAAAATCAAGGAAAACATGGAGGCATACCTCAATTCCCCACACAAAGTCTTTGAAGAAGACAAGTGTGAGGGAATGCCCACTGCCTATGTGGATGGATGCTCTTACCATGTTGACAACAACAGGGAGAAAGAACTGGTGGCCGGCGTAGGGAATGCATGGGTGAATGAGTCCCCAGATTCCTCCGCTTGTTACAAAATTGGTCCCCGAAGTAGTCAGGTGGCAGAATTGATGGCTGTGCATCAGGCCATCCTTACTGCTGTCCAACATCAACTCCACGAACTGGTCATAATCACAGATTCGGATTATGTACGGAACGGGTTCATGGAGCACCTGGTTAATTGGAAAACCAGAGGCATGTTATGTGCTAATAACAAACCCCTGAAACATGGGAAGTTAATCCAAAACATTGATGATCTGGTCACCTCGAATGGGGTGACCATCTACTGGAAGAAGATCAAGGGTCATTCCAAAGTAGAGGGACCAGACAAAACTGGAAATGACTTAGCTGATCAGCTGGCCAAATCCAGGGCCATCCAAGGGGATCTAATCGAAATAGAGTCCCTGTTGGGGGAAATCCAGGTTACTGCTATCACTTGGTCCCAGACAAATGCTCACAATGATCTTTCAACTGCACAATGGAGTAAGAAGACCCCTGATGCTGATTTGATAACAGCTCAGAAGGGGGATCCAATAATTGGTAAGTTTTACCAACACATTGAGGACCCTGAGAACTTTCCCTTGACGGATACCGATTACATCGGGAAAGAGGACCTAAGAGTGTTGATGAAATGTCCAAAAATGTTCCGAGTCCAAGACGGTTTGCTGGTAGGGAAATCCAAAGCTGGCCACGATCAGTGGGTGGTTCCTACCTCATTCCGAAGCCTGATGTTAAGTCACGCCCATGATGCGGCCACCGCCGGTCATAGGGGGTTTCACACAACACTGGAAATCTTAAGAGAGGTTGCATACTGGCCACACATCGGGCAGGACCTCGACCAATACTTGAAGGGGTGTCTTGTGTGTGCACAATTTCAGCCATCATCCCTCACACACTGTGCGCCTCTCCAAAAGAGGGGGATGACACTGCCATGGTCAGATTTGCAAATCGACTTTGTAGGCCCTGTAATTCGCTCGTCTAGAGGAAACAAGTACATGTTGACTGTTACATGCTTGTTTACCAAGTGGGTGGAATGTCTCCCAGCCCCAAACTGCAAGGCAGAAACAGCAGCTGCCCTGATGATTAACCACATCTTTTCCCATTTTCGTCTACCTCAAAGGATTAAGTCAGACAGAGGTAGCCACTTCACCAGTGAAGTAATGACAAAGATGTGGGAGATACTGGGGGTCAAAAGAAAGCTACATATTGCTTACAGGCCAGCTTCTTCTGGAGCAGTAGAGAGATACAACCGAACCATTGTGAGCATATTAAAAAAGTTTGTGGCAGATTCTGGGCCAAGTTGGGATATCCGATTACCTCTGGTCCTAATGGCCATCAGATCTACCCCTTCATCTGCAACTAAAATGTAACCATTTGAGTTGATGACCGGACGCAATATGGTGCTTCCCCAGCATCTGCTCTACAGGACCTAAGAGCAGACACTGATAAATGCCTCCACAACTCATGAGTATGTGGAGAATTTAAGGAAACACCTTCAGCATGCTTTTGCCTATGCTCAGCGGAATCTAGAAAGATCAGCTGATAGCATGAAGACCCACTACGACCTGAAGACCTCCAGGAAGGAATATACTGTGGGGACAAGGTCTATCTATACAATTTCCAAAGGAACCAGGCCAAACAGCGAAAATTTTTGCCTACATGGAAGGGACCCTTTGAAATTATAGACAAGATCTCCCCTGTAGCGTACAAGATCCGCATCCCCAAAGGCAGTTCGGCAGAGGGGGAAGACAAGTGGGTACATATAAATCAGCTAAAGTGTTGCCATCCCAGGCACACCCTGTAGCAACTGGAGGAGTCCTCTGCAATACCAGAGGGGGCCGCTCCAGAGTAAGTCAGTCTCTAAAATATTCCACATATCAAAAATATAGTAACGTAATGCAAATGTTCCCTGTTATATATTGTTTTTAAAAGCAGACTGCAAAATGTATTCGGATGTATAAAATGTACATGTTCGCCACACCATTAATAGTGGTGGAAAAATGTCTAGGAATGTGTATTGCCGCTTTTGCTTTATCATCCTAGGAGAGAGGAAACCCTGGAGACTGACCAAGGAGGACGACCGGGGACCAGGAGCAGAGACCCAAGGGGCCCGGGGTACCGCCCAATATTCCCATCAGGACCGGCGAGGAGAACCGATCGATCCAACTGGGTGGAGGAAAAGATGCTGAACTGTGCCATCTACAGAATTGGAAGAAGATAATGCGGACATGCCAGCACAGGGCTCAAAACATCCTTGGCACCCGACTTCCCCTCGACTCGAATCAAAGCGCAGTCGGGCGGGGGGTTTTGCCAAGGGTTTTGACCCATGTTGAATCAATAGACTGGGTAGATGTGGGGATGAGCTGTCGCCGCCCATTATTCTATACCAGAACAAACTAAATCAATAGACTGGGTGGATGTGGGGATGAGCTATCGCCGCCCACATTCACGCCAGAATCCAGGAGAACTGCGCAGTTCGCACAAGACCACTCCAAAGATACAACCTTCTTGTGGGGGGTTCCACATTACCACTCTACTGTAAGGATGCCATCAAAACAATGTTAAGCAAGGGTCCTATACTATCAAGCAAAATACTACTCTATTGAAATGCAGTAATTCAAGACAGATCCCAAAAATGGGTGCAATTCTGGTACTCACCACTATCAGAAAGCCGGCGTATTAAAACCACCAGACTTTTGTGTAAAACTGAACAGAGGAACCCAAACCAGGCCAAGGAAAGACTTGCTAAGAGGTGGATACAATGTAAAACTGTATTCTGAAATGACTTGAAGGAAGTAATTATTTAATGTATATGTAAAAATTGTAAGTTTGATTTAAACTGGGAACTAAAGTGACATTTAGCTGATTTCTGCCAAATAACTACCCCCGACAGGAGAAACCTGCTCAGCCACTCTTCCCAGGCCTAGCTGCATCCTGCTTCCCCACCAAAAGGAGATGACACCTCTCTGATTATATTAGGGGAGGGGCACCTGCAGGAGGTTGAACAAAGCCCTGTCCTGGACTCAGGCAAATGTTATATTGGGGGGGCCGTAAAGTGGCTTCCTCTTGGGAGAAGTGGGAGGAGAAGTGCCTCTGCGAGCCACCCGAGCTGGAGGCGGGGGCAGACAGAAGCTTCCCCAATGTGCTTTGGAACCTAAACCACACCCATCTGGGCCAGAGCATAATTTTTAAAAAAGATGGATAATTCATAGTACGGACTTGTCAGAATTATATAAGTAATATCATTATTCTGGTGATTTTTCTGTGCACGTTTTAAGAGGTGTTAGGACCCTGTGGTGTATTCTGGGGGGTTGCTAGCGGAAAATAGGGTCTTACTCCAAATGTCTGCATGTTAAAAATCTGACACTTCATCAATTAATGTCCATACTCCTTGCGCACATGTGTGTAATTTTTGGTAAATGTCCGATATTGGTAAACCAGTCAAAAAGCGCAAAATGTTGCCATTTTTGAATGCAAGCCCCCAGGAAGATCAGAGGCGGACAAGCATGGATCATAAGGAATATATAATGTGTACATGTAATTTCAACAAATTGTGTATCAGGGAAATATATATTTGAATCAAATATAGATTTGTGGGCAAATTGACCATGGGAGGATCCTCTGACCCATAAACAGACCTCATCATGATGACAATCCATTTCCTTCCCCCAATCATGGGAGAGGGGAGAATTGGGCCAATGACAACTAGAGAGGGGCAGGCTCAGTTATGCCATGCACACACCCACTTCCAAAACACATAAAAAGAGACTGCTGGAACAAGTAGGGAGATTCAATTCCATTTGCTGCGGAGCAGGCTGACCGACGACTTCACATCCAGAGATCCAACACTTCCTACTCCTTATACTCTTACCACAATCGCGATTTACGCACTCGCGAAATTTACCGCGATTTGCGATTTGGCTCAATTTCTCCACTTGTCAAAATAGTAGCTCTATTCCTTCCTTTGTTAAAATCTGTTTGCAACCTGGTAATAACTCATAGAGCATTGCTAAAGTGAGCCTGAACTAATACCAACAAGCATCTCTCACTCACCCTGAATCTCTAGAGGGAATTAAAATCAGTTAGCACATTTTCACTTCCTTGCCACCACATTACAAAGCACTCTTGCCTGTGTTTCAAACTTCTACCTGTTTCCTCTAAGCTTGCTGGGGGGGGAACTGAATTTCGTATTGTATTTGATTGCATTCCTGAGAACTGTGTGCTCCTCTTTCCATCTCCTTCCATTTCTTACATTGCATAGGGGGGGGGGGATGAATTGCCAGAGAAAAAGTGAACATATTATCTCTTGTGAAACCATATCAGTTTATTTTCTGCACTGCATTTATTCCACCTTGCATTTCCTTGAAACCATAAAGCATTTCAGCTACCTCATCCTCTATACTACTTCTAAGTAACCAAATCAGTTTACCAGTATAACATTATCCATTGTTGATCACTGTCATATTTTAAGTGTGATATCCAAAATTAATTTATTATAAAAGTGTGATAGATATATATTGTTATATTTCTCAAATAAACCTTTTAAATTTGCAAAACAGACCTACTTCTTGGCTCAGTGGGGTCAGGGGGATTCTAAGAGAGGGGTGTTATATAAGGGTTGTCATCCAGAGTACATGAACTGGACCTAATAATATATCAATAAGGGTTTCCCTCAGCATCCCAGACTAGGCATTGACTTAGCTGTAGTGTTGAAGTGAAGCCGCTTAACAGTGCACATATCCAGAAGATGTCATTTAACTTTCGCTTTAAACTGATTCAATTTAAAGTACTGCATAGGTTCCACTACACTCCAATCACGTTGCATCACATGTTGCAGGACCACTCTCTCAGATGTCCTAGGTGTGGATCTGAAAATGCAACATACATATATATGATTTGGTCCTGCCCCCGCTTCGCTCAATTCTGGGGGGCGATCTGTTCTACTCTATCTGAAATCCTTGACTACACTATCACCCCGATTCCACTGCTGTGTCTCTTTCATGACTTCCCTGGATTGGACCGAAATTCTAAAAAACTGGCGGGACTCTGCATGCTACTCGCAGTACAATGTATTCTACTGCATTGGTCCCACCCAGGAGCGCCAACACACACACAATGGTTCACGGGCGTGATCTGGGCCTCAGACACCGAAAAAGCCTGGTCTGCCCAGCTCCCACTACAATCTAAGCCCAGAAATGTCTGGACCCAGTTTCGTTCTTATATTGCTTCTACCTTGGCGAGCAAAGATGATGCATCCTCTGTATCCTCTGCTCTCACCCGTGTCTCTAATTGAATCGATGCAGTGACTATTGTCAAACATGCAGGGTTAATTGCTGTGAGATGTTTTCACCAGTTCACCTGTCTGTTACTACTGTATTCTAGCTGTATTTGACAGATCTGTAAATACCATACATTATGTACTGCTTGCTCTTCCGCTGTATTGTCAAGCATAATAAATAAAAGTAAAAAAAAAATAGAAAAAATAATCAGGAATCTATCGTGTTTCCTGCTGATGTGATAAGCAATCCTTTTAGCCACCTCTATGTCCCACTTCTGTTTTGTGTAGGCCAAAAAATCCCAAACCATCCACCTTCCCTTTATGAACCTCATAAAAGTGTTTGGCCTTCGGTTAAGTAGCATCCCAATTTATTTTCATCCTAAAATGCTGCAAAACTCGCACCTTAAATTACATTTGGTGCTGCCAATATACCACTTACTACATGGGCAAGTGAGAGCGTACAATCCCCATTCAGTATCACATGTGAATTTAGTGGTCATACGGACAGAATGGCCAAGAATGGGATGTATGTAAGTAGTTCAATTGATTGCATATTTACACACTTTACATCTTGTACACTAGTGAAAACCTCATCCCGATTCAATGAGCCATTCAATCGATTTAGTTCCTTCTCTCCATTCCAAAAAACTAGAAACAAGGGTATTTCTGAAGGATGAGGATCTATAAAAAATGATGTCCGGAAAATTCCCAAATGCATTATTCAAATACTAGTCCCTTTTCAAAATCCTCCAGTTCTTTCTTAAGGCATGTCTGATTTGTTGTGCATGGGTTCCGAAAGTAAGGATGAGTTGTGTAGCATCCTCTCTATTTTACTGCATCAAACTCTCCCTATTGCTGATAAAAGCTTTAATATAGGATTGTTCAATTATCTTTTTTGGGTAGGCTTGCTGCTGGAAACCCCAGCCTGCAATTTTACTTTCTCCTGTTAAATACCTCAATAGTGGAACATTTTCAACGGAGTCTAACAAATTCCCCATAGGGAATGCTACATATATGATTTTTGGGGTGACTACTAGCAGCAGGTAGGGAAGTTTTTCTTGAGCCAGTGGGGTTTCTATGCAGTTTGCTTATTAGTCATCCACTTTCTTGCTTAATTACAACATCCAGGAACACAATAGAGCTTCTCCTGTGTGTTTCAGTAAACTTCAGATTATACTCATTACTATTCAGTTGCTTTTACGAAACGTATCCATTTTTTTTCACTACCCCACCAGACCACAAAAGATCACCGATTTAGCAAAGCCATAACATGATTTTATCAGTAAAGACTGCATTGACCTATACCCACACTATGAATTTGTACGGTTATACAGACCAACAGGGATTGGGTTTTCTCCTTTAGTACCATTATTCTGAGGTGCCTGCCAAAGTCAGTACACCAATCACAAGAGTGGGCTGGGGACAAAGGTATAAAGTGGCCAACCAATGAGGTTAGTCTTTAGGACTGCATACTCCAATTTAGTGATGACAATGGTAAATTGCGCCAACACATCATCCAGCTTTCATGCCTGAGGTCATCTCCATTTTCCTGAGCCCACGGAAACAACATTCTTGTGTCTTTCTCATTAGTTGCTACCAGAGGTTTGTATGAAGTAGCTGCCAGGTGTGGGCTAGCCATACATGTTTCTATTTTCACCCAAGCTAAATTCCAGAAGAAGCAATAGTGTATTCCCAGGGCTCTTGGATAGGATTCCTCTCAGATTTGTTGATACAGCTAGTTATAAGGGATCCACTTTCCATCCTCAAATAGGCCTTTGACGTAGCAGATGCTATCCAGGTGCCAGTTGGGCCATGTTGGGCTAGGATATGCTCTTAATCTGGACCTTAAAACCGTTGTTTTGCAAAATTGATGCATCTTGGAAGACATACGGGTCTGCTCTGAATGAATGAAATATAAAGTGCCAGCTCTCCTATAGAAACTCTGTGAGAGGGTTCTTCTCAAGGGTATTTTTGGACTTAGTGGTTAATAATATGCTGGGTTCCAGTTGTGATGCCTGGTTTGATTCAGTCTGTGTCCATGTATCAGAATAAGGTCTTGCCATTCTATGTATGTGTTTTACAGAGAATGCCAAATTGTAGTTTGAGAAAATAGGTGGATTCCTATCCTCTAATCAAGTTGGTAACTGTAGCTCCCACAGTGCCAGCCTTAGTACTTTGCCATCCCATAGAAATCTTTGTATCATATCATAGATATCTTTGAAGAGACCTTTCAGTGGATTAAGTGGCAGCATGGAAAGCATAAAGTTGATCCATGGCTGCTATATCCATTTTTATGCTGTTAGCCACTCCCCACAAAGAGTTTCCAGAGTGACCATCTCTTTACACCTGACTTGAAAGACTTGGATCTTGCTAAGCTTACCTCCGATCCACCCTCTATCATGAAATTCCCCAAATCACCATGTTGAGTACTGGGCTGACCTGTTACGCTCACCTGGTTCCCACAGGGGCGTCGATCGGACCCGGACAGCTGCAGTCTCCACCAACATGATGCGTAGTGCAGAGATGACAGTCTGGACTGGCCCGCCTGATCTTGTCTGCTGGACTCGTAGAAGTATTCTCCTGCAAGTGGAGAAAGGGATTTAGCCACCTGTGGACTTTAGTGATGGCCCCCCAACTGTTCTAGTTGTCCCCACTAATCACCTCCGATATCCCCTCTTGGTAACCTCACCTTATGTTTTTAAATGATGAGCTCTCCATCCTGCATGGCATGCAGGGGTGCGTAGATACCAGTTACTTCACTGGTTTGAAGGTACTGGAGGAGTTCCGGAGGAATATTGACTCCAGTGTCTATAAAGTTCAAAGAGTTCAATATGTCCGATGTTCACTCTTGTTCCATTCCCTCGTTAGGTTGCAGCTGGGTCCAAAAGAATATTGCCTGGAGGCAGCTGATGGCGTTCAGGTAAGAGTCTGTATTACCAAATACTGTCCGGTAAAAGTTGCATGAGTTTAACTTGCTGTTTTCTGTCCCTTTATAGGTACAGCATAGGAAGATGCGGCGAATGAAAGGATAATACCTCCGGTGGTAAAGCAGGTAAGCCTATGGTGGCAAGAGATTGTCTTTGTCCGTTTTTCTCGGTTCACCTTGTTATTCCTTTTGTTTTCCCCCCAGGTGCTGGGTTTCGACGAAGAAAATGATGCAGGCAGCGCCGAGTCGAAAGATGCGGTGGACTAGTGAGTATAACGTGGCGTTGCTGCTGGCGAAGCGACGCATGCTGAAATAATGTCCTTTCCAGGCTCGGAGCTGTGCTGGGTCCGGAATCAGGTAAGGAATCAAATAATGTCAGTTTTCTAACCTCATCTCCTTTCTTTTCCTTTTGTCTTGGAGCTCTGGATTCGAGGCGGGCGTGGCAGAAGACTGGATGCTGACTTGCAGACACGGTGAGCGTTACGCTGCTGGATGCAGAATATTACGAAGCATGGGCTGCTGTTCGGGCGTGGTTTAAATAGCCTGCAAAGTAGTCCCAGGTAAGAAGTTCCCCAGAACCACACCCAAGTGAAAAATAGTTCCTGTAATAAAATAGTCCCATCCAGGCCTTATGTTGGCTTGGACTCATTTGCAGCATGGTCTGCATAAGGTAAGTAAAGTCTATGAGGCCTAAGGCGCCAGGACTGAATCCAACAGCCCCCAGCCGGGGCTGTTGGGGTTTTAATAAGTATCTGGATGCCTGCTCCCGGGGCTGATGGACTTGATCCGGATGCCGGGGGGTATCAACTTCCAGCACCTATTTTCATTTTACATGTGCCTCAGGAGATATTCAGATTCCCAAGTACTTCATCTTAGAGGGACACCATGTGAAATTGTACTGATAAAAAATATGTTTTATCCAGGATCGAGAGATTGCCAATATCTCTGATTTGAGACTAGATAATGCTGTAGTGTGCACACCTTTCCTTTTAGCAATATCTTGTTGGGTCTGATTTTAGTATTTCAAGATAATATGATGGATTTTCTGGTGTGGGGAGATGAACGCTACACTGGCACAAAAGGTTGCTACTATAGTACAAAATCATCCCCAGCACATATTTAACACTGAAAAAGATCAGTCAACAATTCAATAGAATTTAAGGTTGATGTAAATCACTAATGTCAGGGTAGTAAGTACAGAAACAATCTTTTCCATACTCATTAATATTTTAATCACATAAAAAAGAGCTCAACACGTTTTGGGGAGTATCCCTTCATCAGGAGCAAAGTTCAGAAAATAGTCTTCAAAGTAAAATTTAAACAAACTGAAATTAAGGGAAAATATGGTGTACATATCAGCTTCCAGGGGTGAAAATGATTGGTCAAATTCTCACATGGTCTACAATATTCATTTACCTGGGTGGCTCTTGGTAGCAGCCATTAAGATGAATCCCCTTATTGAATGCTGTTGTGTCCTAATTTCTAACATATACTTGTAGAGATCGGATCTATTAAAGAGTGGATAAGAATGTTTCTTAGTATGGTGTTATAATGAAAAACTGATGACCTAATAAGCGGAGTCCGTAAAAAAGATCATATACTAGCCGCTTACCTATGTTAATAGCAAAATATTGAGTAAATCCTGTAATAAAAAATTCTGATTTGCAAAGAGTTGTTTAACATATTCAACAAGGATCTGACAATATAATCATATCTGGAAGTGATATAAATAAGAGACTTATGTTGCTTCACTCACCCTCTTTCTTCTCTATCGATGGTACATTAATTGTTGAGATAGATAGAATTAGTAGCCCATGCACTGGCCACCTAAAAAGTAAAGATGTAAAACCTTGGTCAATCATCTATAAGTGCCCAAAAGAGCAGATACAGGCAAATATCTATTGAGAACACACACATTTAAAGTTGCGCTCACCCTGTCTCCTCAATATGGGTGATGTTCCATATGGTATATCTATGAAGCACATTTTTATGAAAGTCTGTCACAGTAATATGAGTCACCTACAAGATCAAACACAGATTTGTCTAGATCTGTGAGTCTAAGGGCTTGCCTCTCAGCAGTGGGGAACTCCGCTTGTGAAGAATTCTGGTTGCTGCATTGGCTACAAAAAAGGCTGTTTTTAAGAGGAGCATCATTTGGCATCCTTCACGTAAAAGGTGATGATGTCATGAAATACAATCAATGCTGAGCTCCGTATTGGAGATATTGGGCCTCATTACGACCCTGGCGGAGGACCATGGTGCAATTTGCACCATGGTCCATGGCGCAGAGCTGCCAACTCCGCCATGGGGGTTGGCGGACTCACCGCCCCATTCCGACCTTGGCGGGGCGGTTAGTCCCCAATCCCCATTTACCCTTCCCCATTCCCATTTTTGCCCCATAGGGTATAATGGGAGTGGGGAAGGCGTTAATTACGCCACCGTAGATTACGGTGGCGTAATTAACAAGAGGTCCCATAGCGCCATGGATTTTTCCGCCCGGAAAATCCGGGCGTAAAAATCACCATGGCGCTACGGAAAGTCGTAATCTGGCGGAGAGGTACGCCATGCATTACGCTGGCGTAAACCCCTCTCCTCCAGGGTCGTAATGAGGGCCCTTATCTGTTAACCTTCTATGAGTGTAGGTATATCGAGGCATGTCCCTAGCCATCTAAACTTTTAGAAATCAATTACAGATTAATATGTTTGAAAAAAAGAAATATATAAATTATATGAGAGTGTTATATAAAGTCATCACGTATGGGCTTGGTGATGAGGTATAAGGGTAAATAAGAATAAAACAGTATGTATATTCAAATTCGGAAAAATGGTTAGAAATATAGCGCTAATGCAAGTTGAAAGATATAATCAGCCAACCACAATGGATGCAAACTGTTCTCACCACATTTCCATTCTTGTTGTTTCTCACAGTATCATGTTTATACATGTCAGAGCTATCTGGGAAAATGAGAGCACTACTAACCTTCTTCAATTATCATCAAAGTATATGCAGACCAGTATCTCAACACAATTATAGTGACCCAGCGGATGTGCATTGTAAGTTCTATGCCTAATGGTTGCTTTTGAAAGAAGGGATTACAATATGTTTACACTGTGAATGATAGTCATATATTCAAAGGTTAACAAATTGCAAATTGGTTAATCTGGTGTGTGTTCCTATCATAGTCAATGATTGGTTGAATATATATCAAGTTTTATGATGGACAGATTAACCTCTAACCCGGTAAGATGTTTAACACTAGCTCCATTACATATTTAATCAGTGTGTTAACGTATACCGAAGAAGATAGGAAATCCAATTAAATGAAATGAACTCTAGAACCACATTCATCACTCACATACTTAGATACATTGACAAAATATCATGGTATACGATGTTGTGGAGAAGATTTTACAAAAGGCAATTTTAAATAATTGAAATGTCAGGTTTTGTATTCGAACAATCACACTATAAAATAAAAAGCCTGATCTGTGTTTGTTTGAAGCTTGCTTCACCTGCTTCTACCACTAGAGGGAGCTGTTGCCTTATGCATACAATGTTAAGACTTCAAGTTAATCTTCCAGGCTAACAAAATGTGTATTTCACCATTAGAGGGTCGCCTTACACATACAATAATAAAACTTCAAGTTCATCTTCCAGAGGAAAAAAATGTGTATTTCAACAAAAAAAGTGTGTTTCAACAATTATCTGCAGAACAGGCCCAAGACAGGGATACCACTTTAACAGCATAGTTCAATATGCATGAAGAGTATCATGCTGCACATGACTTGTGTTGCACTGACTTCCCTCAACATTATGTATTTGTGTCCAAAACCCGTAAGTGGAATCCAAGACAATGGGGAGCAGATACAACAAATGGCCATATGTACTATGTTGAACTTTCAACAGATTCTGAGAGATTCTGTTTGAAGTTACAACGCCTCCATGTAAAAGGAGCAAGATCCTTTACCATTTTTTTTCTATTAACATAAATTATGTGAAAATACACCACATAATATATTTTCACTCTGAAAGTGTCTTCCTTTACACACATTAACCTTTGTACACAGGCTTTTCAACTAGTTGTAGATAATCTGATATCATCTCTAGTCCCATCATGATTCAACCATTGGTTAAAGATAACACACATTGTGATGTGCTGATGAGGATTAGAAAAAAGGTTCTGTTAAATACACTTTTAATCTAAATTGATGACGCACTTGTTTTATCAAAGTGACAAAATAATATCTCATGTCCTCCAATATAAATAGTATTCTGTCTCAATAAAAGCTATGCAAATAGAGATGTATGAGAGTTAATCATGCTAATGAATTACCATAAAGCAGTGATCTCTTCAAAAACGTATAATGATTACAGAAATTGAGTAAGCGAAAACTCTTCCCAGGGGTCAAGTGCATCAATTTTATGAATCCAGAACAATTCACGTTTAGACATCAATTCATGGAAATTACTCCCCCCCCCCACCTGTGTGGTGTGTGTATTAGTTCCATAACAACATATCCCAACTATTGTGTGTCCTTGTAACATGAAATGCCTTGCAACCGGAGATTTGTGATTACTTGTAAGGATATTTGATTTGTGTTCTGTCGTCCATTCCCTAATCTTTCTAGATGTCTGACCTACATAATAATTGCTGCTGGGGCATATCAGGGCATATATTACATTTTTCAAATCACATTTGGCAAAGTGTTTAAGAAGAATCTTACATCAAGTACATGGATGTGAAATATGGTTAAATATGGTCACCCCTTTGGATGTTATTACAGTGGCTACAATGTTGGCAGAGGCATAATACTCTTTGTTGATGGATCATCGAGGATAGATCAAAGCAGTGGATTACAACATAGTCAGATGCAGTAGTAAAGAAAATAGACAATGGAACGTTTCAAGTTGTGAAAAGCATGAGATTACCAGCACATTTTTCAGCATAAGCAGTAAATGATTTTAGGATGATGTGGTAAGAGTGTATTCTGACTCCGCCTACGTGATAACAGCAGCATATTTAGGGTTGTCACAATGGAAAAGGAGAGGCTTCCAGTGCACAGGTGGCACACCAGTTCAGCATGTGCCATTGTAAGAGAGGCAATTGAAAGCGCTTGAATGTCCCTCAGCGATCGCCGTGGTCAAAGGCGCAGTGCACACGAGAGCCGTAGATTTGATTTTTTGTGGCAACAAAGCTGAGGAGTAGAAGCCAAAAGGGCACCATATTTCCCCGAGATACTATACATCACAACTGCCCAGAACAAGTATACATGCACATGTAACATGCTGATGACAGAAGTTTTTAACACATTGCAAATAGCACAGATTGTGGGGTTATAACGACGTGCCCCAAAAGAAGAAACAGTGTTATGGAGAAAAAGGGGCTGCTCACAATCCCCCTCTAACCTAGTGTGACACCAGTATAGCACAGGAAAACCCATTATGCCCATAGAATTGCTCACAGTAGCTCTGGAGCAACTCAATTACTCAGCACACAACACCAGACAATGCCTTGCAGCATCGATTTCGGATGACTAGTTTGTCTCCAATCTAAATGAGCATGTGACTAGTTTTATTATAAATTGTATTACGCGTCATAAATGTACTGCTGGCCACACTTTGAGAATGGTGAGAGGAGCAATACCCAATCCTACTGGAACATTTTGTCATTTGCATATCGACTATGTAAATATGCTTCAAAATTGTAACAGCTACAAATATATGATGGTAGTTGTATGCCTGGATTGAAGCAGGTCCATGCACACATCCAGATGGCATATCAGCTGAACGTTTTCTGGTAAACAGAGGTGTTTCCTCGATGGGGAGTATACGAAGTACTACGTTCCGACAATGGAACGCATTTTGTAAACTAAGGGCCTCATTACGAGGTGGGCGGAATGGGTTTAACGGCGCCGGTAATGGTTCCGGTGCCGGTAAACCCATTCCGCCCTATTACGAGGTTACCTTGCGGGACCCACTCAGAGCATCTGGTCAGACCAGACGTCCTTAGCGGGTCCCGCAAGGGGACCAGGGAGCTAATAACGGGCCCGTTATTAGCTCCCTCCCCATTCCCATTGAGCCCTATGGGGGCTCAAATGGGAATGGGGATTGGTTTTTTCAATGAGGATTTACCGGGTCCTCCAAGGTTGGAATGGCACAGTAATTCCTCATTGAAGGAACCCTGACCTGGAACCGGGTATGGAGGTAGCCATGCCCTTATTAAGGGCATGGCTACCTCCATACTCGTAATGAGGCCCTAAGTGTTTAAGCACATAACATCGCTCTTGGGAATAACACCCAAATTCTCATCTGATCCACAAGCAAATTGGATTTGCAAGCACCTCAACGGCCTCTTAAAGGAATGCATCTCAAAAATAAAAGATACCCTGCCTAAGAGTTGGCTACTCTGCCTTCCCCAGGCTCTTTTTGCCATACACAATCAGCCAGGCTCTGATCACCACCTCACACCTCATGAGCTGGTGATGGGGCGTAGAATGACTGCCCGAATTGCTCCTCCCACACAGGCTCAAACTGATGCTGAGAATTCCACCACTGTACTTGGAGAAAAAATGCTATTTGATGGCTATGACTAAATCCCTGAAATGTATTTCCAAGCAGGTGTAGGCGAGGCAGAGGGGCTTGAGAGTTACAGAAAATGTGGACGGATACATTGATATAGAAATGTTGTTACATCCCCTTCAGCTCTATCCAGGGAATGAAGTTGTGCGTACACATTTTGTGAGACGATGGCACAAGACTAGGTTCAAAGGACATTATTTAGTAGAAGCAGCAACCTCTTCCGCAGTTAAAGTAGAGGGAAGGAAAGCCTGGATTAATTTGAGTGAAATCAAGAAGTACCACTGTGACACCCCCCTGTCCAACAATAGGGAGATCGAAGGTGAAGACAAAGTATGAAGACCTCAAACGCGGGCAATGACCAGAGCCAATCAGCAGCAGGCAGAATAAAAACAATGCAGCAATATTTTACTCAGACAATATTTCTCCAAAATGTTCCAAGGACATTCCTTTTTTTTCAATAAAAAGCAGGCGTTGTTCCCGTTGTAAAAAGAACAGTCGATGTTTTCAACAGACGTTCTATTCATTTTGGTTCTTCCACTTCTTCTGAACACTTATCCCTTTTTAGGAGTTTGGAACATTTCACTAACAGCTCTGTTGTTTAATTTAAAAGCATATATTGTATTTCAAAGAATTGTCCTCTTACTCTTAGCTAGGTTCTTCTTGTGAACACCTACCATTTTAAAAGAAGAGAGAAACATTTCCCCTGGGGAAATAATGACGTTTTTTAATGACATTAGATATTCTCTCGTACCGCCTAGAAGAGTTTATACACATAAATACTTGCAAAAGGCCGACACGATGGCTATTATGATTATAGCAAGATTTTTCACATTTTGTTGTCTTTATTTTATTATTTGCAGTAAAGGAACTGGTCACTAACATTATAACAAAGCCAGTATCCAGTGAGAATGACATACATTTAGCAACTGAAAGAATAATGAATAGGATCACATCTGGGACATTCTCTGAAGCAAGCACACTAATTAAAAGATTAAAAACAAGTGTGCAAGATGACTCGAAGAAATTGAGCAAGTATATTGATAATTCCCTCCATGTTACTAACAATAGGTGGTACAAACACATGAGTGAAGTGTGGAGGGAGAGGTCTGATGAGAGCAGATTTATGTGTTCACTTATCTCGTACGCCATGAGTGCCTCTCGAGTGTTCATAGCATCAGAAGTACCCACAACCACAGCACATTTCCTGACACATCTTGCACTGTGTATGAGACGAGGGCAATTCCAGGGTCAAACAGCATCCATAGAGTGGGTAATGAAGGCAGACTGTCCGTGTGAGGATAGCTTTATAAAAACAAATGCCCCTGATGGTAAATGCTAAAACACAACACAAGATAATGAAATGTATACTGGTGGGCCAGAATAGGGGATATCTGAAGGATCTGCTCAAGCTGGATGAGTTTGCCTCAGCTGGGGGCCCAGATCAGACTGACTTATTCAAAGCCCAGAAAAAGTGCTCCACTCTTGCCGGGCATGCAGAAGCAGGTGGTGAAGCAGGCTAAGGGAGAGGGCCCTGGACTGTTCAAAGTGTACTGGCAGGATGGACTCCTGTACAGTAAGCCAAAAGACTCTGAGGGGGAGGGCACAAGAAGGTTGGTAATTCCCCAATGCCACAGAAATGCTAAAACACAACTCAAGATAATGAAATGTATATTGGTGGGCCAGAATAGGGGATATCTGAAGGACCTGCTCGAGCTGGATGAGTTTGCCTCAGCTGGGGGCCCAGATCAGACTGACTTATTCAAAGCCCAGAAATAGTGTTCCACTCTGGCCGGGCATGCAGAAGCAGGTGGTGAAGCAGGCTAAGGGAGAGGGCCCTGGATTGTTCAAAGTGTACTGGCAGGATGGACTCCTGTACAGTAAGCCAAAAGACTCTGAGGGGGAGGGCACCAGAAGGTTGGTAATTCCCAATGCCACAGAAAGTTCCTTTTGGATTTGGCTCAGCAAATTCCTTTAGCGGGTCACTTGGGAGTGACTAAGCCATTGAACCGGTTGTCTGCACACTTTTACTGGCTGCAGTTTGATGTAAAAGTCAAGGAATTTGGCCGACTCTGCCCGACTTGACAGGCTTCTGACAAGCCAGGCGACGCCACAAAGGCCCCCTTAATTCCACTAGCTCTGGTTTAGCAGCATTTTGGGAGAATAGGCATGGACATTGAGGGTCCTTTGGATCCTGAAACCAACTCAGGGAACAGATACATCTTGGTGGTAGATAACGCCACTAGGTACCCTGAGGCTGTCCCTCTGAGGAGCATCAAAGCCTCCGTGGTTGCAAAAGCTCTGACTAGGATATTCTCCCATGTTGGTTTCCCCAAAGAAGTTGTTTCTGACAGGGGAACAAACTTCATATCAGTGAATATGAGGGCTATATGGGAAGATTGTGGAGTCACCTACCGGTTTTCTACATCTTTCCATCTACAAACGAATGGGCGTTTTGAGTGGTACAACAAGACCCTAAAAGGCATGATAGGTGGCATGGAAGAGCACCTGAGGAGAAAGTGGTAAGTTCTTCTGCCATGCCTTCTGTTCGCCTACAGGGAGGTGACACAGAATGGAGTAGGCTTTAGCCCTTTTTTGAGCTTCTTTTTGGACACTCTGTACAAGGTCCCCTCAGTCTAGTGAGAGAGGGATGGGAGAGCGACACCTCTTCCCACTCACAAAATGAGGTGGACTATGTACTTCAGTGTCGCCTATTTAAACTACATTGCTGTATAAAACATTTTCACAGAAGCCTGCAAAGCACCCTGAAGCCGACTTGACCCTGTGTCATGATTCCTGACCCTCATGTCGCCAGCCCTCCAAGTTGTCAGGCTGGAGCCAAGCCACGATCACCTACATGGCCCTCAAAGGCCTCTCCATCACTCCAAAGACCCACTTGGAGTCAGACTTGGTGCTTGCGGCACCACACTCACTCACTCCCATAGGATAACATTGGGGATTGGACTTGTAGTGCATTGATGGGGACAAGATGGATGCCCCACATATTTCGGTTCCCAGAACTGCATGTGCGGTCTAGTCTTTTGGGTGTGGTTCAGCCCAGAGGCACCTGGGATACCCAGAGACTATTTAAGCCAGACCCAGGCTGAGAAACATGCTTTGCGTTTTCTGCACCTGCAGCGTGACACTCACTGCGTTTGGATCGGTCTCCAGTAGGCCTGCATCTTTCTTCTGCGCTCAGCTCCTGCAAGAACAAGAACACCGTTAGGAACAGCCTTACCTTGCGGCACTTCTGCCCATCAGTCATCGCTCCTTCTGTTCTGCAGGCATCTTCGGCGGTGTCGCATCCCGGCACGCCGCTTCCTAAGGAAAAGGGAAAAGAACAGAAAAAAGGCATTAGTAAGCATTCTGCAAATCTTCGCTTATTTTTAAATACTGTACGAACTTCAAACGCTTACCTGAATCCCAGCCGCTCTGGGGGAACTCTGTCTCCGGAACTTCTCATCCATCTGCAAGAGGGAAAAGACACTTCAGGTTAGCGTGGAAACATCTAGAGGCGCCGCATACCACGCTTACCCACCGGATTTGTTCTTCATAACCGGCATCCATGCTGAAAACGTCGCGGCACCTATAAGACACAGAAAAAGAACTCAGTTCAATGCAAATACGAAAGGGGTGCATCGCGCATCGCGCTCTCACTCACCTTCCGCGCTACTCATCTCAACAGCACGCCGCCATCCCCGGACGCCGGCCATCATCTGAGGAAGGAAAGGAACGAAGTTAGATAACTGTTCAAAAAGACTCATTATACTTACCTGTCAGACTCTTGCCAGTGAAGTAACTAGGCAGCAACGAGCCTGCATCAATCAACGCGCCCTTGCGCTGAAGGCAGCACGGAGAGCACACTATACAAGAAAACAAGGCCCAGTCTCCATTCGAATAGCCTCCAGGGAAGGGTTTGAGGTCGTAAGAGGTCAGAACAGGCTGAATGACGCCCCCGTGGATACCAGGTGAGCGTTACACCCTGTTGAGCACCAAGAACACCTACAGCACACAGTACATTGTGTCTCTGTGCCCCTGGTCTTTCCCAGAAGGCCCCTAGAGACATTTTAAGACCCATTGCTCCCTTTGTACTGAAGCCAAGAAACCTTAACAAACTGGTGTGGTTAATCTCCATACCGACTACCCTCCTGTCAGTATCCAGAGTGCATCACTTTTCCTTCTTTGAAACTGCCTGTCCTCTGCATTCCTCTGCATTCCGTTACGGAGTGGGTTGTATTTCATAGTGTTGTTAGACTGTCTGCTGTGATTAATAAAGTAGATATTTTGAATACAACCTTGACTAGACCATCCGTTTATCATTTGGTAAAAATTGTATTTTCACCGTGTGGTAACTAACCAACGATCCACAGCCTGCTGTTCCGTCCACGTTACCAAATATTGAACAAGGAGGTTTATAATTTGCTTGTTATTGCTTGTTATTCCAATTTGTTCAGATCCCTTATGGTGTACTTAAGGTGTGGGACTGATTGATGGTTTAGAAACCGATATTCACCCCTGGACCAATGGTACCCCGGGTGTTGATTTGCCACAATCGTCTTTGAGTGTATTCATGGTTTGGCTCCTCCCCATCTTTCCTCTCTAGTTTTTATTTATCATACCTCACGCACTTTAAATTCTCAATTTCAGTTCCTTTTCGTTGTGCGTAAACGTCCTTGTGCTCAGTCTCACTTTTATTCCTTTTCTTTACTTGCTCCGAAGCAGTGGAATTCTCTACCTGTTTCTCTTCACTTTTTGACGAATTCGCTATTATCCGCTCTCGCCTGAAATCGTACTTGTTATCCTCTCTTGCTTAATGTAGTTATCCATCTTCCATGTGTATGTTCACTATATTCTACTGGTTATTTTTTGTGCTATGTGCAGCGCTTTGGCAAAAGTGCTATACAAGTGCATAGAAAAAATCTATTTATCTGATAGTCATAACCAAGTGTCGCACTTATGATTTATTTTCTCACACTTCATTTGTATCTTGACACCATCCTTGCCTTTGTGTTTCGCAGGTGCAGTTTCCTGGTACCGCACACGAGGACACAGCATGGAGCAGATTACATGTGGAGGGAAGCTATCTAGACAGGCCTGCTCTCTGCGGTGCTGTTGAACTACATTGCCACTGATGCGGAACCCGAGAGCAATCATTGCTCCCCCCTCTTCCACCTCCGCGTTCCCCTTCCTCCCCCACCACCCTCCTCACCAGCCCAACATGAAGTAAACGAGTTCCTGGTGTAGCCTCTGCACGGTTGTCTATTTGTGTTCTAATTTTTTCTAAATTTATATCGGGGAAAACAAT
Organism: Ambystoma mexicanum; assembly: GCF_040938575.1. Classification (NCBI taxonomy): domain Eukaryota; kingdom Metazoa; phylum Chordata; class Amphibia; order Caudata; family Ambystomatidae; genus Ambystoma; species Ambystoma mexicanum. The sequence continues at coordinate 1,311,829,413 of NC_090924.1, read as the reverse complement.
TACCGTCTCGCCCTCATTGCGGTAGAGCGAGTGCATGTTTGCTGATTAGATTAGGAGCAGAGCAGAAGAAAGTGGCAATGCCAGAACTACTGCTGGCAAACAGCGAGCCGCCAGGAAGAAAGATGGCTCCAAGGTTATTGTGTCCTGCCACGCAGCGGCGGACATCTTGCCCTCCCATACATTAAAACGTAATAATGGTGAACTGGAGCAGCCTTTCATTTCAGCGATGTGTCAAGGCGCCAAGAACTTGACCAGCTATAGTTTAGGTTGTGTAATAATACTGTAAGACTTTCATGTGACAACAAACTGTCCCAAATGCCAAAAGTCAAGAAGCGATTCCAAAAATGAGGTCACTGCATCTTGTGAGCGCCAACCTGCTTTTCAATGTTTATTATAGAAGCATGGAAGGTAATATTGCATTCAGCCCTGGGGGCGATGGCTGTAATTCGACAATCATAATGTGATAGAACGGCCCTCCGCCCGAGATAATGGGCCTACGCATAGCGAGGCCCCTAACATGTGGCATGTTAAGGGCCCTTCCCTTTTACAAAAGAACGTGCTATTCAGAGTGTGTGAACAGTTTTTTTTTCACACAAAAAACAACAAATGATATGGCCACCATGGAAATGGCTGATGGGTGTGGAAGACCGTCTTCCATTTCGATGATGGACATGTGCATTCGTTGGTGGACATTTGAATTTCATCTTTTGGTGGCATGTGTGAACGTGGAAGGGAGTATCAGAGTGCAGGAGGCAACCAGCGGAGGCAGGTTGACATGGGCAAGAAACTGGACAGCCAATAGGCGACTTAAAAAGCACGCCACAGTGGCTGCAAATAGATGTTATTGACCCATACATGATAAGGCACAGGATGCCAACATCTGTCACAGTCCTCACCACTCTGCTGTAATGACATCATGATAGTACCATGATGTCCTCACAGGATTACCTAAATATGTCAGAGAGGGCAGAAGCTTATAAGGGTCATTTGGCAGTTGCAGAAGTTGCTGGGAAACTTGGATGGCATTGAGCATTCATGGGAACTGCTGGGAAGCAGCAGCAAGCCTTGCAAAAGTGGTCAAGGCATTCTTCTGAATCATCACTTACAAGATTTGTGATGTTTCCCCACAGGCTGTTTTCACCGAAGCCTGGTTCATGGAGCCCGGTTTTTCCCGCACGAGGAAACATCATTCCGTTTGAGCCAGTGGCAGCTCTGGGTGCGCTCAGGGAGTGCTGCAGACCTGGGGCCGGCACTGCTTTTAACGCTCCCTTCCCTGGCTTCTCCCAATATAGGGGACAGCCCTGCAACCCAAGTTCCCTGGCCTGCCTTCCTCCTCCCACGGCCATTAATGTACTCAGTGTTGGAAACACCCACACCCTCCATGCTCCGGATCCCTCCCCCCCTCCCGTTTCCAACTCTAAAAACATTCACACACCCATTACACATAGATACACAGATATGCACACACGCACCCAAGTATACCACCCTGCTATAACCCCCTCCTTATCTCTCGGGGTAAGAAAAACCCTGAAAGAATCAGAAGTAGTGTCCTCTGCAACTGTCGAGCTTGCCAATAACTAAAGATAAATGGCAGCGACATTCTTGGTGATATAGGAGATGATATATTGAGTGAATTTGGGGGTGTAGATAGTAAAAGAAGAAGCACCATACGAATTGTAGATGGACAGTGACAACTAGAACCAGGGGTCTCGCTCCTCTGTTCTCCAAACTCCTGGACAGCCAGCATTACCATGACAGCAGTGCAGAGCTTGTTTAAGATATACAGCGAAAGCTTTGTCATCGAACACGATTGTGGAATCACGGGTGCCACTAAACAAATTGTGCCAGATAATATAATGTCTGCATACCTGGTAGGAGTGCCAGGAAATAAAGACACGTGTCAGATAACAAAGTACTCTGGACTTCTCTATCAACTGGCACACTGCCGTTCTAAATTCTTTATTATTCACACTTTGGCATCTGGCACACATCTAATAATGGCAATGACACATGCTTATTAAGAGCGCTTTCCAGAGTGCTGCATTTCAAATCTTTAGCTGTGCATTGGGGAAACTGTGAGACAAGGCAAGTAATACCTCTGACATTACATTTGCTGGCCATGAACGTTTAGCAAATTTATGAATATTTGCTTGTAAAGGAAAGAGTGGGAAGTGAAGTCAATAAAGTTTTGGACTTAAGATATAGCATTTCATGTTTAATTGAATCTCTGTAGCCAAAAACACATTTCTTTCCCCAAGCTGCTTAAATTGCTCCTTTGCCTAAGGTGTGTTGTGTCAGCAGGTACACAGCTCTATAAAAGCCCAATCATAAAAAAGGTATTGATACCCAAGGACATTGATTTGGATGCAGAACATGTTGCAGTTAGATAATAGCTATTTCTCACAGTGCTGACCATGTTGCACATTGGGCAAACACTTACAGTGGCATAGAGATGCACTGGAACAAGGACTGGAACAATGACTGTACAAAGTAGAGCAAGGTAGAGCTTAGGAGAATAGCTGGCAGAGAAGGAATATGGGGTAACTGGTGTCAGTGTAGTGGGAACCAGCTTAAACAGATTCCACAGTCTCCAATTGAGTTTTATAGATGGTATGTGATGTATCTAGTAGTGTAGAATAGACTGCTAACACCAAAATATGCCCTGGCCATTTGACTGAATGCCAAACAGTTGTCCAAAGAGGCATTACACATGGGAATGTTTGGTTATAGGCAAAGAAGGGTAATAGGCAAGGAAGGGTAGATTTCAGAATGTAAAATATTTAATGGAAGAAATAGGTGGTTTTGTTGGATAGGATAATACCAGGGAACAAGCCTCTGTGTTGGTGAAGTTGTAGTTCATTCAAATCAAACTTTTTAAATTGGAAAGTATTTCCATTAACACAGACAATATAATCTATCACATAAATATCATTTTAAAACACTTTACCATTGTGACTTTTGACATATGTGTAAATGAGATGGCATGTGTAATGGAAGTTTCATCTAAATGTTTGTTGAGAAGTTCCCTTTGTTTGCGTTGCGTACCTGTATTGCTCTGGGTGTCCATGATGTCTTCTTCATGGCAGCATGGTAGTATGATACAGAAGACCACCCTCACAGCGGTTGGGGTATAAGACAGCACCACCCTCAAAGGAGGCAGTCTCCCTGTACCTCAGAGTTTTTGGTACCCTTCTATTTATGTGGCAAAAGGACAGTGCAAACACTGAAGAGTGGCACCATATGTTCAGGTCTGGTGAAAAGCTGGGATGAGTAGCAAAATCGAAGGCAATGAAAAATGATGGACAAATTGGTCCAAGGACAATGGCTTCTGAGGACAGTAGAAGAAAGGACCAAGAAGGAGAGGTCACAGAGGGACAAGACTAGCAAGGAAGAGGGCAGCTAAAAAGGGCACAAGGAAATATACCTAATAATAACACAGCTGGGATTGGAATGAGGACGAACACAGGAGGAGGAATGAGATGAACAAAGGAAGACCACTGGGGAGTAAGCGCAGGGGAGCAGGCAGAGCAAGGAATGAAGCTCAAGGAAAAGGGCTCTAGGTTCAGGGCTTAGGAAGGCAAAAGGACAGGGTGGAAGAGCAACTCGACATGGAGGGTTAAGGCGATCCAAACAGCAAGGTTTGTCTGTTTTTATATCAGACGAATGCGTGAGACACAGTTGCCGGCTCCCAGCATTCCCTGTTGCCAGGTGAACATGCAGGGCCCGGGTAACCATGAATGCACGGAGGGCTGGTTCTATTCCTTTCCTACAAGGAGCCACAAACATGGCGTTTGCCTGCCGTAGTAGACACGCACGGAGCAGTCCACCCCCAATGTAAGGAGGCCCTGGGACCCACAAGCAAAACCAGTAACTGCCAGCACTCTGAAGAGCCATGCCAGGCGATAAAATGCTTGTACAATTGCAACACATGTGTCAGCATGACACTGTGATATAAAACCGGGGATTTATGTGGCCTTCACTCATCAATATCATAGGATTCCTTCAACTGATACAAGTATCTATGCAGAAGAGGAAAACAAATGTAGCAGAAAAAGGAATGTTGTGATTGGGAACTTGAGCATTACACATTCTATGCAATTTTAATAGGGGGCTACACTTACTGCACCAGCGTAGACGGGGAAAAGAGAAGACCATTTGTAGATGTATTTTTAAACAGATTGTTAGATCTGCATTGAATACCTCAAAAATGTTGAGTTAAATGTTTGATGCAAGTTTTGCCAATCAAAACGTGCGAAAGCAACTTTACTTGTGTGGAACAACTCTGGATTGGACTCTGTAGAAAAAAAGAACAAACTGAAACCATACCATCATCAGACTTGTTTCCTCCTATTGTGTGAGCTGTGAAACTTGATGATGCAGTACGCATCTGCCTCAATTTTACATGGCCTCATCAAGAATATTTCACAAAATCACAGCCTCTACCAAATATCTCAAAAAATGTTAGCCGAATTAGGTAAGGCTAGATTGCTCTCTAACAAAGCATATTCTCTGTTCAAGCTTCACAAACGTGTATGTCACATTGTTTTGCTCCCAGAATGGGGCATATGATTTCAGGTGCTTGTACTACCATAAGTACTTGCATCAGCCCAGGGTACTGCCAATGTGGCGGGCACCATCGGTTTCAAGATGTCACAAATGCCACAAGTGTACAGCCACGTATTTTATATGCCCACCCTAAGTTAAAAATACAATGAAGTTTTCAATATTATCAAGAAGATTGTACCATTAAATATAGAGACAACAAACAAAATGATAAAAAGGACAAATGCAAAGTGAACATCAAATGTGCGGTATGTGCAGGTACTAATCTTTCTGAATAAAGAACGCCATCCAAATATAGCCCGAGACAGACAGGGCCGAATTCACAGAACGTTTTCCAATGGGGTTTTGCCCTTACAAAACACTTCTGTGAATTAGGACCATAGTGTTGAAAACTCCAATACTAACATGAGCATGATTTCTTGTTTGTGAAAAAGTTTTTAATAAAACACAGATGGTTGCAATTTGTTAAATAGGGAGTGCATCAGGTTTGGCCAAATGAGTAACAAGCAGCATTTTGGAAAATCTGAAATGATATTGACAATGTGTAAAATTGCAATCTTTCAATGGAGTCCCTACAAATATTTTTGACACATGTTGGAAGTGATGGGGCCACCCTCACTGAAATGTAGATGAAGAAGTCGTTACTGTAGCAGTTGCAAGAAGAACATCATTTGTTGCGAAATATTTCAAGAATCAGGCCCATTATATATAAGTGCGATCAATGATCCACGGGTGCTGAATTTTTCCTTTCCCAAACATGTGTATCCAAAAAACAAATTCTGCAAATGTAAACCTATAGAACCAAAGAAGTTGATGCAGAGAAATATCCCCACAAAACACGATTGGCTCAAATGATTTTTCACACACCAATTACAAGCAGGCCATTCACTGCAAACAGAAGGGTAGACAATATGCCATTTCTTTTTTTAATTTATTTTTTATTCGCATTGGTTTATAAAAAAAAAAGTATACAAAAACATGTGATTTACATTAGTTTAAGTTAAAACATGTCAATAGAAAATCGAGAGAATTGTGCAATTCAATGAAATTAGTACCATTACATCATCCAAGATGGAAAACAATTAAAACACCCAAAGAAAACAATAATATCCAACGTCAATGATAAAACATAAAAGTAAGAAAAAGAAAAGGACGGAAAAAAGCAATCAACAATAAGTCCATTTTGTTTCATCATACAAGAATTAAAATACAGACAGTGAAGCGATAAAAATCATACAGGAATGAGAAAAGCTTACCACACCAATTAAAATTCAGCAATTAATGTCAACGTGCTTAAGAAAGTCACTACCATAATTAAAAGTGGTGTAGGCTGACCACTCAAAATCCTATACCAGAAGTCATTCTCATTAAGATAACCTATATCATTGAGAAACTTAAAGAAGGTCTGTACTCTAAGGTCCTGCAACGCAGAGCATTGAATATAGACATGCTCTGGAGTTCCTACATCTTGATGACAAAATCAACAATTATTATCAACCCTAAATTACTAATAAACAATATTTCTTGTGTATGCAGGAGATTGAATCTAAGCCTAAAACACGCTCTCATAAAGCGGCCTTCTGTGAATTTACCTATATACGAAGGAATACATCCCAAGTGCTTATTCTCCAGACATGGGTCATAGAACAGTTTATAAGCACTCCCATAATCACATGTTTTGATCCTGTCACTTTCTTAGAGTTTCTTTTTGACTTCCTCTGTATTTGCTACAAGGAGTGCATTGTTTACATTCAACGTAGTCAACGTTTTTAAACGTTTGCTCTTAAAGTGGCTCAAACAGCCTGGGTCAGATTTACCTATCTGGGTACATAGCACCTGATATAAGGTATTTATCCACCCCATGATTATTTTCCAATAGAGGGAGATTGTTTTCCAGATGACTATTGCATACATAGATAGCAGCACCCAGTTCATACCTTATTAACACAATAGCAACGCATTTTGTCAAATTCAATGCCTTTCACTACATTTTCCCTTCTATTTTCCCAAAATCAAAATCTTCGGAGCATTAACTTATTTCAAGTCCATGCAGGACCACGGGAAGTACTTTTAATTTATAGAACTTTGTAAGTGGGATTAGAGTGAATCAGCAGTACTTCTGTGCAACAAATCGCATCTGATTCCCAAATTGGGACCCCATCTCAAATAATTTAGTGCATAGTACACGAGACACTTTCACCAAAATAAAGCCCATGTATCTTAAATTCTGAATAACCATCAATTTATAGTCTCCTAGTATCCAAATAAAATTGACAGACCCTGCTTTCGAGCCATTAAAACACATTACATGTGTCTTCTGATGGTTGACTTTTAATTAATTCCTGTTAGTATAGTCATAAATACAGGAAATGAGATGCTGTAAGCACACTTGGGTCCGGTCTAATAAAAGTATATCGTCTGCATAGTTTAACCAAGAGATTTGGTCACTTGCAATTTTTGGCAGCACCAACGCGATTGGGCCCAAATATTCTCCTAAAACAGACAAATATAAATTAAGCAGGCAGTGGAACAAAACACAACCCTGCCTGAGCCCTGGCAAACTATTTGTATCCAGCCTGACTCTACCCGTTGTATTTGCATGTAGATGGATAAGAATCGCTAACAGGGTTTCTGGGAAATTCAATTTTTTAGTTTATCACAAAGTGCGATAATCAACCGCTTGAGTCAGGTCAGCACAGGCTATGTACTGGAGGTCCGACCATTTCCTACAGGCTTTTTCAGTAAGGGCATTAATAACAATAACGGTCACCTCCATCCACATATGCCTCCTGAATCCAGTTTGAAATTTAAATAGCCGTTTTGTTGTCAGCATCCAAGCTTCAATTTCTTGCAAAATAATTGTGGAAAAGATCTTGCTATCTGCATTTAGGAGGGCTATGGGGTGATAACTTACTGAACAAGTACATTTGCCCGTCTTAAAAATGTGGATGATGATTGAGGTTTTCCATGTTGTGGGAGTGGTTCTAGTTTTCTGAATATTTTTTAAAAGTGTTAGGAGACTCAAGGCCCAAATCTCCAGTGCTAACTTCATTACCCTATTAAATAGACCATTTGGGCCTCAAGCATGTGAGTTGGAGCTACTCCGTATTATTGCTAACATTTGGTCTTCAGAGATTGCCAGAGCCCAATGCCCCCATACCTGTGATCACTCAGAGTCTCCAAATGTCCTTTATATAACTCCAAGAAATGTGATGTCCAGCAACTCTCGGCCACTGAATTAGTTACTGCCTCAAACTGAAGGTGGTTCTTATTCTGTACAAGCAGCCAGATGTTCTTAGCATTTTTATTTAGCCTCTAGCATATATTCGCCATTGCGCTGTAAAAAAAGTGCATATTTGCCTTTACCCAATTTTGAACCCTTGCTTCAACGTCCTGATTCTTTCCATTCCCAACAATACAGCAGTGCACCTGATCTGAGTTGCTTTAATCTCTTTCATCTTTTTTTTTTTCTTCTCAAATTTGTCCAAGTTCATTTCGATTTTTGTGATCCAGAGGGAGTCTGACAAGGCTGCCTAACCGTACAAAATTCCCCAATGTTCTTGATAATAAAAGTGGGAAATATCTCTGAAGAAAACACTGTTAATTTTTGTGAAAATGTAGAAGACTGCCAGAACTTACTAGTGTTCATGTTAAATAGATTTGACATTCTGGGGTTCCAATTGACCCCGGTTTTTGTATGATCAACCTCCAAATGTCAACAGAGTTGGAGGAAAATTATCTACATTACAATGAACATGCAATAATCGCTATCAGTAGTGTTCCTAATTTCAAATTGCTCACATTTGTGAAAAAGATGGTCAGAAAAGTAAACATAATCAAACCAGGAGTATATCTCCTCTCCATGCCAAGTAGAACGGCAGGGTATATCAGCCATAGCATGGCGATTTAGCATTAAAATGCCCCATTCACTGCACAGTTCACACCAATATCTCCCAAAATATTGCTAACGTTAAACATACTCCTAGCCATGACAATTTATCTGCTTTTTTAGCGGGTATACATATAGAGTTGCAACTCCCGCTAGGATGATCTCTCACACCAGTGAGCAGATTTTAAAGTCCCCAAACAAACTTCTGAAAGTAGCAACGAAGTCATCCCCTTCAGGTAAACGCACATTGACAGCCAAAATACTCTTAAATTAATGTGAGACACATTTTGTAGATTGTGCCAATCTACTGCCAATGGCTATAATCAGACCACCCGAAGGTCTGGCCAATTTTAAATTAGTAGCAGACTGCTGAAAGATTTGATATCCATCAAACACAAGCTGTGTCTGGGCACAGGTTTCCTGATGAAACAATATCGAATACTGGGTTAGTAGAGAAACTAGCAAATTGTTATGAATTAATGATAATTTCCCCTCACATTCCATAACAGAAAGGATAACCTAACACTTTTGTTATTTACAGCTTGTAAATCATTAAAGACAATGGACCTCGTTACAACATTGCCGGTAAATTGCCAAAGTACCAGTAATTCTGTTTACCGGCACTGTTGCCGGTCCTGCTAAGTACGATGTTGCCAGAACACAGTTGCTAAAATAGCTGCCACCAATACCACACGGAAATACCGGCAATGGTAATACTGGCAAAGTAAATACTGTCAACGCATGAAAATTGTGCCGGTAATAAAGGCACAATGGTATCACACCATATCATGAGAAGTAATTTGCCTGTAATACCAGCAGATTTCTGCTGGTAATACTGGCAAAACCAAGGCAGAGATAACATCATATTTTCCCCCACTGCTCCTCGTTGCACCCAATGCACACAGGAACAGTACTTAAGGGCCACACCTTCCCCAAGAACACTTTCCAATACAACCATGTGGCCACTCAATTGTGCTACCATGGACTTGGAGGTGCTTCATGTTGATGTTCAGCTGCTGGTGCTGGAGCCAAAGCAGTGGTAACAGGAAGTCGGGGATAGAAGGAGGAGGAGGAGGATGGGGATACAGGTGATAAGGTGGTGATGCAGAGATGTGTTGTGATCCTTCGTACACGGGCTACATCCTGGGCCCTCATAGAGAGCCAGATAATTACCCTGTACCGCCAAAACAGGGAGACCATTCATGACCACACTTGACACACAACCAGGAGGACATTGGGAGCAGGATCGGCATCAGGACAGCCATACCACCACTGCGGCAGCTGGTGTCAGTCTTGCACTTCCAGGCCAGTGGCATGTTCGAGCACTCCATGTCTTAGCTGCATGGCATTTCACAGACTACCTTCTCCAGAGTGCTGGTGTAGCCACTGGAAACACCCCTTCACCATGTGAGCGAGCACATCACTGTTCCCACCACCAAGTTACAGTTCAAAATCACCAAGGCTGCTTGTATGAGATTGCGGGCATGCTCATGGTGTTGGGGAGCATTGGACTGCATGCATGTAAAGCTGGTGACCCTCCACCCAACGATCGAGAGAAGGTCTACAGGAACCAGAAACAGTCTCATTCCCTCTATGTCCAGCTGACCTGTGCCACCGACCTGACCTTCACACATTGCTGTGCCAGGTTCACAGGATGAACCCACAAATCCATGGTTCTGCGGAACAGCACCCTGCCGGCTTAGATGGCACATCACAGAGGATAAGGCACATTTACATATACATTGCAGCATGGGTGACAGGAAAAAGGAGGGAGGGGGCGGTCTATAGTACAAATGCATGTCCAGCAAGCACCCTGTACATGCAGGACCAACCAGCACATGTCTAAATTGACAGACCACAACACACAGGAGTACCACATGACTGGAGATTTAGCAGCCACTGACCAGGCCATTTGATAGCCAAAAGGGCATCCACATGTAATGCACTAAAGGAACCAAAATGCAACACCCACCTCAAATACCAGTGAATATATATAATAGGCCACCTAGGGTCATGACAAGTATGTCCTGCTGAGACATGGGACATGCTTGCACAGACTGACGGTTGAGATTCTGCTGTCACAGGAAACACCACTGCCAAGCACCATTACTCACACATGTATCCTTACCCTTTGCACGTGACTCAGGATACCCACTGCTTCTATGGCTGAGGACCCCTCTGAAGAATCCACAGATGCAGGAGGAAATGGCATACAACAGGGCTCATGTGAGGATCCTGGTGACCATCAAGCAGACCTTCGGGCGCTTGAAGGCACGTTTCAGATGCCTACACTGGTCTGGGGGAGCACTGATGTACAGGCCAGAGAAGATTGGGAAGATAGTACAGCCTTGTGAAATGTTGCATAATATCTGCGTCAGATGCAACGTAACCCTGCCCCCCGATGTGAACATTCCTTATCGACAGGATGATGCTGATGATGCAGCACCACCCGTTCCCATGCATGTGTGTATGGAGGCAGGGATGTGCACATGGGCTGTCAAGAACTCATAGATAACATTTTATATGTGCACCTTTCACTCTGCTCTTCCCTTGCACTATGCTGCATATGATGCACACACACAAATAATACTTGTACTAAAATAAGGAATGGCCACTCATTACTTCTAGTGAAACTATGGGCCTCATTACACGGATGGCGGTAAGGGTTTACCGGTACCGGTATTTTACCGGTACCGGTAAATCCTTACCGCCTTACTACGAGGTCCCTTTGTGGGTTGGGGAATTTAACGCCTGCTTTTTGCAGGTGTTAAAAATCCAACCCGCAAAGGGACCAGGGAGCTAATTACGGTACCGCAATTGGCGCCTTCCCCATTCTCATAGAGCCCTATGGGGCAAAAATGGGAATGGGGAAGGGCAATGGTGGAAGGGGGAATTACCGCCCCGCCAACCTTGGAATGGGGCGGTAATTCCCCTTTCCACCAAGGCAGTGCCGGTATTTTACCGGCATGAACCATGGCGCTAATAGCGCCAAGGTCCACCGCCATCCGTGTAATGAGGCCCTATGTATTGAAAAGAGATGCAAAATCCAACACCCTGTGACCCCCTCTCTCTCCAAACAGCTCCCTCTCTACAGACCCCCTATGATTCCTGTCCTGTTCTCCCTAAGCACACAGAGGCACTCATCATGTGTCCATGTATGGGGATATACATTTTGGCTATGGTACTTGTACATAGCTGTATCTGCTCACATCTCCTGGCATTTGTGTGTCATTGGGCCATTTGCTGTCAGTGACTGACACCTGTTGGACTTGTTCCCTTGCCCATTTGGTGTTCTCTGCCTGGGGATGCAAGTATTTGGAGTTAACATTTGCATTTACATGATATTTGTTGTACTTATCACCATCACTTTGGGTTCCAGGTACTGCCTAGCTGTCCTGACTCCCTTGATGCGCTACATGTGTACGATGGAGCTGCATGTCTACTCTCAGGGCATGAGGCTCAGGGGTTCCACGGTCCCTTCTCCTGTGGCAGTATGTCATCCCACCTCTTGTGACAGTCCCATGGAGTGCGTGGAACAGTCCCCAAGGCTGTGACCTTGTCTGCCACCTTCTGCCAGATGGCCGTCTTCCTCCTCTAAATGGTCCTACAGTTCCAGCCCCAAAGAGGGCCTCAGTGTGCATCACCGCTGTGTCCATGAGTGCAGCCAGCTCTGGCTCTGCGAACTTCAGCTTCCTTAGCCAGACCTCAGGGACTTGCGATTTGCCACTCCAAGGCAAGTCTTCATTCCCAGTTCTGCCTGAAGGCAGAAGGAAGGGGGGGGGGATTTTAAGAAGACTGAGTTTTCAAATTGGCTGCCAGTGGGCTTCCCACTCCTGTGGTGATGGTATCACTATTGCCGGCAAATTTCTGTAGGAAAAACCGGCGCAATGCTGTCAACGCCAGTAATTTTGACATGCCGGTCTTACCATTTCTGACAGGGGTGACTATGTGCACCCGGGTAAGTGTAATGTGCCAGTAATTCTGTCAATTGTCCTGCAGGAATTGTAGAAGTGAAGCCAAGTACCCCCACCCAAAGCTCCTCCCCCATGCTGCCTATATGTTGGGAGCCACAGTGTGAGACACATGCAATACCAGTGAAAATACCGATACCAAAGAGAATCTTGGAAGTAAGGTTCCATTAAGGCAGCCATACATGCATTCACGACAATATGATGGACATTTGAATGAAATCCCAGAGGAAGTGTGAAAACCAAGCAAAAGAAAAGATTGGTGACGTCAGGAATAAGCAGAGCTGACACACCCAGAAGAGATGCAGAGATGAGCGAACATAAATATTCTATAGGTTCTAAAGAGGAGGTGGCAAAGATGAGCATCATTTCGGGCTCGGGATGAAGATGTTCATGCTACAGAAATAATGAAGAAGATAGTAAGTCATTTTACAATTTTACAGATGCAGTAACACAAGTAGATAAAGTATTCTTAAAGGTGGGCTATGTAGTGAATAGATTGTGAATAGATTGTGGCGATGCACCAACGTATATGCAAAGGAAATGTATGGACTATGGCAGATCTGTATCTCGTAAGTAGGAAGGCTTTTTCAGTGTGTCGCAGTTAGAAATTTAAAACTGAACCATGGAGGTGAATCAAGGAAAGGCTTGGTTGGCCCAAGACCAGGAGGCCAAGGCCCCCATGGGCCTGAATGTTTGAGCAGTGGTTACAGAACGAGTGAACATAACAAAACTCCTGTCTTTTCGTCAGAGGTTTAACATTTAATAGTATTTTAAATGCAGAAAGACTCTAAAACATGGTCTGCAGTCACATGGTCAGATGAAAATAGACATTGGGACGAGCTGTATCGAAACCAAGAAGACAGAGCATGCCTATACGCCCTCATATTCTCCAGCACAGAGAACATTTCTTAGGTCAAGTTCCAAGCCTTAATAGACTAGTAGGCTGCAAGAGTGATGATAGATGACAGGCTAATTGATGGGAAGCTATGGTTATGACCAGCCCACCAGCACATGGATGCCAGCCTGTGTGCTGCTTACATAGGTGGAATATTACAGTGGGGTATGTGGGAGCCAACCAATTATAGAGGGCCACGTAATAGAGGGCCCAATAGTTTGTGTAACCAACGGGACATCATGTAGTTTATGATGTTCGTAGAAACCTGCCCTAGAGGAGGGCTTAGTTGCCCCACCTGATGTTAGAAACCCAATCACCTTCCCTGACAAGTATGGCTCGTATACCTAGATTTTCCTTGTAAGCCTATCACCTTCCCAAGTAGGTTTTTGTAGTTTTCAACGTAGGTAGACATCAATGATGACGAGTCTTTACTATAAATTTTGTATTTGTTATGAAATTGGCGGAGTGTGAAGATTGAGCAAGTTTGTTGATGTTCGTTGAACTCCCTGTTAATATTAAAACAGATGCACTTTGCCAACTTCCTCAGTCAGTTTGATTATTGATGTTTGAGTAAATTCTGCATCTCCATCCATCTCAAAATATTGCTATCTCGTCTTAAAGGGCTGGGTCGGACACCCCAGTTCACGTGGTAGCAGAGAGAAGATGGTTAAAAATCTATCGACCTAGTAAGTTTTGGGGTCCCGGAAATATTGGACGTTCTTCGCCATTTAGCTGGAGGAACGTGAACCTCCTTGTAGATAGCGGCATTAGCTTAAATAAAAATTACAAGTACAGGTGGGACGGATCCCTCATTTTCAAGCTGAATCCCCTCCCAACTTCTACAGGAAGCTGAGCAGACTGAAGGCTGAAGCGGCTGGTTGAGGAGGAGATGATCCTGAGGGTCGGCAGTCGAAAATATGTATGGTGAGTAGGCTGAGTGAGGTGGCAAACTGAATGAGCACTGAGTGTGGAAGAGTGAAAACAGGGACAGAGTAACGGAAGGTTGGTTGGGGTATTTTATTTTCTAGTTTAAGACAGAGAGCATCGTAGATTAAGATGAAGAGCGTCATAGTTTAAGGAATATAGACCAGGAGTGATCTACATAATAAGCCCCGGAATCCTATGTCAAAGACGTTTAGAAGGAGCTTGTCCTAAAGTCTAAGTGGACGTATATAGGCTATGAACGGTCAAGGATCATTAAAAAAGACAGTTCATACTCCGATCAGAGTCATTATTGGCAGGTATGGACATGAGGAACGTTGACGGATATAAATCTGGGCCGACCAGTCTGTTTGTCTATTGTGTATGGTGTATGTGACAAGGAAATTAAATATTGAAAATAAGAAAGAAATAGACTGTGGTCGAAAAATTGAGATTTGAAATTGTATTCTTTATTTATATAATTGACTGATAATGATCAGTGAATAAGTAGATTGAAGTAAAAGGTGAAACAGAGGTTTGGAGCTGCAACGATTGGTGCACGCTCATATAGTATTATTTTTCTGGAAAGCATTTCTTTGTGGGAATAACGGTAAATAGTGACAGTTTTGATGGAGGATATTACTCCGCTTATACACTTGTGCAGACAACTCCCAAAACCCGCACCTAAACACAAGCAGTACAGTGCAGAATGGGTTAAAGGTACGGCATATGGCCACAAGGTGGATTGCTGTCTAAAGCAGTTCTGTACATATGTCAACATCTTTGCATGCAGCATTCACGGGAAAAAGTTAGAAAAGAGGTTAGCCAGCTTAGAGCTTTGGAGGATGTACCAGGAGGAAAGGGAAGACCCACCTCCTGAAAAATGGATCTTAACTAGTGCAAAGGGGGGGTGAAGAGATTTCTGCTCCTACTGCCGCACCTGAAGTAAATGGCAATAGTACAAAAGGTGAAGAATTAAATCATTTTAGAGGGTTTAAGGCAGCAATGGGGTATAGCAACCCAACGTATAAGTCGCCTACATGTAGCTGTCATGGGTATCAGGCAGGTAGTTGGGGCAAGCTGGGTGGAGGCTTGGCAGGCCTGGCATAGGCACACAAAGAACCCATAACAAATCCCTCCTTTCATTCCTTCCTAGTGTTTGTAATAACTTCCTGGTTACCACTTCCTGTTGCCAAACAGGAAGTGCATGATTACTCATGAGCTCGCTAGTGTTTGGGTGTGGCTGGCTATATAAACCACACCCAAGATTCTTCCAGTGCTTCGTGTTGCTTACTGTGAGCTGTATCAACAACACACTTGCCGTGCGCTGGATCAGCCAGCATCTGCTTACCTGCTCCGGATCATCCTGTTTCTGCTTACCTGCTCCGGATCATCCTGCTTCTGCTTACCTGCTCTTGACCATCCTGCTTCTGCTTACCCGCTCCAGATCATTCAGCTTCAGCTTACCTGGTTCTTACTCCACGCCACAGCTATCTCCAGTCAAGGGGGAACTTCTACACCGGCACCTGTAAGAACAAAGAAGAACAGCATTAATTTGCGCACATCAGTAACGCTGCGCATACACACCGTATCTTCCCGTGATGCTGGAATCCAGGTTAGTTGCACAAGCGCACAAACCCCTGTAAGAAAGAAGGGACATTATTCATTGCGCTCGCTCCAATGATGCAGGCACTTATTTCAATGCGCTTTCTCTCTCTACGCGGTGCATACTTACCAAAATCCTCCGTGCAAACTTACCTAACCACCAAGTCTCCAATAGTGCTGATCCCGGACTCGAGGCGCTAGTACCACATCATTTCTCCTGCAAGGGAAAGGGAGAGACACCAGGCACGCTCGAATTGAAGGCGCTGCGCAAACCTACCAGCAGCTAGCTTCTACACGCAGCGCTACTCACCCACAAAAATACAGGAAAAGAAATACAATACGGACAATTTTGGACACTCAATATTCTCCGCGCAATGTTCACTTGTGGGAAGGACTTTCTAGCCAGTGAAGAAACTGACGCTTTGAACTCTCGGCCTCGCTGTGAAAACATAAAACAGTGTTTGGCAACTGAACTCAGCCTACAGACACTGGCACCAATCACATGAGTGAATTGCGCCCCTGCGAATGCAGGATGGAGTGCACACCCTACTAAAGATCAAGGTAAACCCATAGGGGGACATCACAGCACACAGTAAAGAGAAGGGAAGGGCCCAGGGGAATCGGGTGAATTCAAGTCTGAGTGTACACCTTGTATTTGACAGGTATTCCTCTGGGTGAAATAGGGGAAGTGAAGGGTCAAGAGAGGCTCGTCCATCGCTCCTGCAGAGACACAGGTGAGTGTGATAGTAGCGGCAACGAGAGTCCCGAAAAGACTCCAGAAAGAGATGTGATTCCTAATGTCCCACGGAACAAGGAGAGAAGTGATCGACCCGGTATGTCTCTAGACATAGAGAAATAAAAAGATGGAAAGGAGAGAAAGATAAAGTTGCAGAGGTAGCGCTCTTACAGAACGAATGGATGGGTGGTCAGATATTGCTCAAACTTGATGGAAAGAGCATCGAGGAAGTAAGACAGAAAGAAGATCAGGATGAACAGGATAAAAAAGATAAATAAAGAGAGAAACGATTGAAAGAAGACAAGACCAAAAGAAAGAGTAGACAGAGATGAGAACAGCTGTATCAAGATGAACAGTTGAAAAAATCAGAAAAGAGCAGAGGAGCAAAGGAAGAATAATAACAGGCAAAGGGCAATTGAAGAACGAGATAGGCTAGAAAATAAAAGAGAAGAAGAAGTACAGAGGTTAACAGATAAATGGATACAAAGACGCAGAGATGAAGACGTGAGTAGAGCAAATGAGAGAAGAGAGGTGAAAAGACAGGAAGAGGAAAGGGTAAGGGAGGAAGCAAAGAAACTATGAGAGTTTGATGAGGAAATTGAACTCAAGAGAAGGCAAAGGGCACGCAACATTGATCACATAGAGAAAGAGTTAATGGAACCTAATCCAGTAGTGGCATGGGAGGACAGAGAAGAATTCCTCCTGACACATGAACCAATGGCAATGCCGTCAAGACTTTGGAGAGAAAATCGAAAAGGTTTATCATGAAATGAGGACCAAAAGTGAATCAGAAAATAAGGGAAAAAAACTATTGATTTGGAGGTGCACAGTTGCAAGGCAAAGAGGGAGGTTTGTTCAGCCTCGAGCATAGAGACTTGTCTTTGGACAAGCTGGCTCTGAATAGAGATGGAAAAGATAGAAGCCACACTAGTTGGGGACAGATATGTGAGACAAAGACAGAAAAAGCTTCCATGTGGAGGAGATTGCATATGATTCTGAGGGGTGTTCTCTGACATACAGGGAAGTGAAATGGTCAGATCTGGACCTACCTAAGTCGAGGACACCAGAGCCCCTGGCACGGCCAGATCGACCTAAAGGGCGATCCCATAGTGTGAGAGGGGACTCACCACCTTATGTGAGCAGACTAATGTAAGAAGACAGTGCAGAACCATTGTCCCTGCTATAGATAGGCAGACAATGGGGGATGAATGTGATTTTGGGATCTCACAGTTCCCCTTGTTAGAAAAAGGAGGGGTCAGACCACAGTATATACCATGGCCCCAAATTGATAAGGATAATATATGGTGTAAACTCTAGAGTCTGATGTCGGATGACGGAAAATGGATCTATGAATTACAGTAAATGACAGAAGGAAACATGTTAGCTATAGTGGACATTAAGGGTCTTCTAGCGGCTATACTTGGGGAGAGAGCAGATGACATTTGGCCGAGAGCAGGATACGCAAGTGTTACTGCTCAGAACACAGCTAATGATGATGCACCATTTAATAATTGTAAAGCGGCAATCTGGAAAGCGCTTCGAGTACAGTATCCGGATACGTCGGATATGGGAGCTATAATGGCACATAAGATGCAGGAAGAGGAGGAACCACTTATTTATATTGAGAATTTCCAAGAGCAGTGAAGCTTGGAAACAAGTGAGCCGTGGGGGAAGTCTATACCTGTATTCTATCATATATTATGTCAAGGGCTGCCAGACAAGGTGAAGAGACAGCTGAAGAAGCTGGTAGGTATGGAGGCAAAACAATAGCCATAAATACAGCAGACCATAGCGCATCATTGCTGATTGTTGCAAGCGAACATTCAAAAGAGATAAGATGGTAAGAAGCTTGTGAAGGGTGGGTTGCTGCTCGGAGTATGCTATAGAAGGGGCAATGTTAACTAGTGGAGAAGGGTCAGGAACACAACAAGTAGCAGGTATGCTAAAGTTGAATAACCAATGGCAGTTTGATCAAGGAGGGAATGGATTTATACCAAGAGGTAGAGGAAACTTCTGTGGAAAAGGAGGCTTTCAGAATAATCAAGGACATTTCCAGAGTAACGAAGGTGGGTTCCAGCCTATGCAGAACGATAATCAAGGCATGCAGGGAGGGCAAATTAGAAGGCTCCCTCCTGTATGTTGGACATGCGGAATGACAGTGCATATAGCACGAACATGTGGGAGCCAAATAGATATTGAGACGAGCTGTATCGTAACCAAGAAGACAGAACATGCCTATACGCCCTCATATTCTCCATTACTGAGAACATTTCCAAGGCCAAGTTCCAAGCCTTAATAGACTAGCAGGCTGCAAGAGTGATGATAGATGACAGGCTAATTGATGTGAAACTATGGTTACGACCAGCCCACCAGCACATGGATGCCAGCCTCTGTGCTGCTTACGTAGGTGGAATATTACAGAGGGGTACGAGGGAGCCAACCAATTATAGAGGGCCACGTAATAGAGAGCCCTATAGTTTGTATAACCAATGGGATGCACTTTGGAGACCAGCGGTCAGCCCATACAACCAAGGTTTGCTCCGAAAGTACTGCACCCTTGATGGGGGGTGCAGATTTATTACTCCAACACCAATCAATAAGGACAACTCAATGGTTTGGCAAAGGGAGTCCTTTTAATGACAAGTACAAAAAACGGGGAGTTTGGAAATCAGCAGTGATGTGATCGTCCTTCTCGCTTCAACTCCAATGAGCTTCATAAATATCATAGCATTTATAATGATAACTCATCATAATTGACGTATATAACACTTAAAAGTTAATATGCAATTCTATTGGTTAGGAAAAGGTAACTTTAATATAGGTAGTATATCTATATATGGTAACAGAGTGAGGGGATTGGGTAAACACTGTCAGGTGGTCGTCTCAGTCCCTCAGACCTTCTAGGGACTGAAATGAGTATGTAACGTCTGGGTGTTTTTGTGGGTTTCATGCATGCATCATTAGGTGGCTGCACTTGAATTGGAACGCTTTGCGCACCAATTAAAAATGCTGTTCTGATTGTTAATGACAGTAAAACAATGATGAATATGATACATAAATACATTATGCCCCTGTATGTCTGGCGGCAGAATTTACTTCCAGAGAAGCATGGTTGTCTCTCCTCCTGTGGTAGGACCAGATTGCTGCTCTGGACCCCCATCTCGGGCATTCAGCAAATGTCAATTTTATTGTATTCCCTTAACCAATATCATCTTTAAAGTTCTGTGTTTAAAAGTGTCAGGTGTTCCCCAAGTGTCCCCACTCGTGTGGATGCTGCGTTGTCTCTTATCTCAGGATACAGCTCCTTTGCTAGACTATGGGACAAATCAAATCAATTAACACCCCACTTTTACTGTGCGTGTTCAAAGTAAGTAAGCTCCCAGTCCACTCCCCGGATTTGCTTCAGTCCTGAGGAGATATTGTATGCTTGTCAGTATGAAGAAGTAGGGACAAAATAACAACAAATGCAATAAGTGAAGTCCTTCACACTGCTTCCTTGATCTGTCCCTCGTCGGAAGGCTTTTAGAATCTCCTGAGATAGTTCTGTTGATGGTTCGATAGCTCTAGCTGTAACACGATTCCATGCAAGAGCATGCCCCATCTGTGCAACATAAGCTGGATTTCTGATGAATGTGAGGAAGTCAACATCGATCGGTCTCCCCACTAGCACTGGAAATTCAGTGACTAGGTCATTGTGAGCTAGCCTGCTGTCCTCTAGTGACAGGGACATCTGTCCTGTCTTGCTGAGTTTTTCAGGATTGTATACTTTCTTCAATGTAAACAATGTCTGCACTGTCAGTTCACGTGTAGTGTGACTAGGATCACTATTTTATTTAGGAGATGGCTTAGGTGCTCTGTATTTGCTGGATCTCGAAGAAATGTTAACATGGCGGTGAGTAACCAACCTTCCTTGTGAATTGGAAGCAGTTCAGCCGCATGGGCCATGAACTTTCGCACGGAGCATACAACCCGATCGTTGCTCTGAAGTTTGGCCCAACGGTGCAGCTGAGCGGACAATACCGGTAACGAGAGCGGAGGTACGCGTGTAAACCACATAATACTCAAGGCCCTGAGAGTGCTTCCCCCCCCCGCCTGACCACCCCACGCTTTGACCCAGCTACCACTCCTCGCTAATGACAGTCACCAGTCCTCAGGACAAGCGGGAACACCTCAGAAGTGGCGCTTAAATTACGGTTCCAAACGGAGCCTTGATCAGCCCCTGCTGTCACATGCACCGCTATAAAAACCCAGCAGCTGCGATCCAACTAATCAACGGCAACAGGGAAAGTACGGAAATAGGGAAAGCACATACCTGCCCCACGCACAACGCTTCGCACCTTTACACCTGACATTTTCTCAAAGCCTCATCTGCTCACTGAACTTGGCCCTAAACAGCAGCCACGGCAGATACCAAAAAGGCACCTTGAAACCCACCAACTGCCCACTTGAGTAGGGAACTTATAGCGTATTCAGAGCTCTTCCATTGACGTTGTTTTATGGGGGGGAAATACAATTCCATCAGGGGGCGCACAGACGGAGGAAGCAAGATAGTACCTCTCGGTACCCCTGGCCCCCAAAACCATAATTATGCCTCCATCCACCCATCAATGAAGAGCGGTTTACCACATAGCGAGCTGCAGAACCCCTGAGGCACCAATTGGGAGAAATCCCGATCGAAATCGGAACCATAGAAGTGCAGAAATACCAACAGCGACCGCAGCCGGAGGAGACCTGTTAAACACAGAGCGCAGCCGGAGCGGCGGTTGGGCGGCGACCTTGACGTCGCTGAACACACCTCATCCACGGAGCAGCAGATCATCGAAATTAGCTCTCGCTTCCCACAACATACCCCTGTATGAGAGAGATCCAGTGGAGAAACGTAATCCCGAAGCTCCAGGTGGTACCAGGTGGACAGTCGGAGAGGACTCCATCACCCACAGAAGGCGAAGATACGCAGACTGACTGGGAAGCACGGATCTGACCCGCGTCCCTGACCCGTGCCCCAAGTGATATCGTAGCTACAGGTGGCCCAGGTCACCAAAAGGGGTCTCAGCACTCATCAGGACCACCAGCGAGATCACCTCAGCCTGCCCAGGGCTGTGCGCCTGCAGAGCCCTCGCCAGACCACCAGTAGCTGGGTGCGGTTGGCACCCTCGAGTTCCATCTCTAGGCCACTATATGGCCCTCATTTGCCCACCTGCTGGACCGCCTCCGACGCTCTCCTGAGCCCACCAACAACAGGAACCTTACCTCACTACCGCCTCCTGTACCGCTTTGCCCTTTACTGTCCCCTTCTGTCTCTGCCACTGACCTCTCTTCTATGGATGCTCTGCTGATCTCTGTCCTGGACACTCTGCAGCCCTGCTGATCTCTCCAGCTGCGCCTCCTGTACCGCTTTGCCTTTCCCAGGACATTGATGTGCCCCTCGCCGGAACCACCAGCGTCTGGGTGCTGTCACTGGTCTTCATTCCCCGCCTGCTGAGCTGCCTGCCCCTGGCACTGAGTCCACCACCTGCAGGAGCCTTTGCCTTACTGCTCCCTTCTGTCTCTGCCACTGACCTCTCTTCTATGGACGCTCTGCTGCTCTCTGTCCTGGACACTCTGCAGCCCTGCTGATCTCTCCAGCTGCCCTTGATTGCACCCTGCTGCAACCCTTACTCTAGGCCCCTGTTGTTACTGTTCTTGACCCTTCCCCTTGGAACCCCTCCTAGCCCCCACTACCCACCCCTTTGCCCTAGACGTTCTGCCGCCCTCTGCCCTGGACGCTCTGCTGCTCTCATGACCTCTCCAACCCCCTTGATCACTTTCTACTGCATCCCCTATCCCTGGCCCCTGCTGTCCTCAGTTCTCCCACATCCACCAGCACTTACTTCTTCCCCTTCCTGCCATGCACCCCATCTGTCTCTCCCTTCGCCGTCTTCGCTCCATCTCCCTCCCCCTGTCCCTCCTCCTCCTCCTTTACCTCCCCCTCCTCCTAATGTCCACCCCCTCCTCCAACCTTCCCCCATGCCCACCCTCCCTCCCCACACTATCCCTTCTCGCCCCAATCTTATCCACCTCCCCACTGCTAGCCCCTCCAGCATCATCAACATTGCCCTCTGGAATGCCCGTTCCATCTGCAATAAAGCCACTGCGACCCTTAACCTGTTCTTTCGACTCAATCTTCACTTCCTCTGCATCACCGAAACTTGGATCCCCCTCTTCAATTCCACAGTCCTTGCGTCTCTCTCCACCTCCTCCTCCTCCTTCTCTCATGTCTCACGCCCCTCTGGTCACAGAGGCGGCATCGGCCTCAATTTTCATCCTAAATGTCTTTGCTCATCCCCTACCCTTGCCCTCCCCACCTTCTCTTCCTTTGAATTTCTTTTAAAATCCTTCACCTATCCTCAAGCGATCTCCTTCTTAATTATTTACAGACCTCCTGTCCCCCTCTCTTCCTTCTATGAAGACCTTGACCATCTTCTCTCTCTCATCACTCCATCCCCCACTCCTCTCCCAGTCCTTGGCGACTTCAACCTCCCTCTCTCATCCACATCTCATTCTTCTCCTCTTCTTTCATTTCTTGACTCCTACCTCCTCTCTCCCCTTCCTACCCCCCCTACCCACTCCTCTGGCTCCACACTCGATCTCATCTTTCTCTCTTCTTACTCTTCCTCCCCTGCGTCATCCCTTCCCAACTATCTCTCTGACCACGCCTTGCTCTTCTTCTCCCTCACTCCTCCCCCCTTATCATTCCCCTCCTCTCCCTCCTCTACCTCCTTCTCTCGTCACAACCTCTGCAACTTTAACCCTACTCTCTTGCACGACTCATGTTCTTCCTCCCTTCCCCCCCTCTCTGATTTTAACTCCCTCTCAGCCGATGACACCCTCTCCTCACTGTCCTCCTCTATAACTTCCAGTCTTGACCAACTGTATCCTCTCACTCCCTTCTCCCCTTCTCACAAACCTTCCCAACCCTGGCTCTCTTCACACCTTCTGTCCATGTGCCGCCTCCTCTGACACCTCAAATAACGCTGGATCAAATCCCCTTCTCTGACTAATCAATCCTCTTATTTCTCATATCACTCTCTCTACGACTCTTGCCTCTCATCTGCCAAACGCTCTTACTACTCTAGCCTCCTCCACTGACAAGCCTCTCATCCTCGCCGTATATTCCAGACCCTCTCTCGGCTTCTCTTCCCTCCCACTTGCGACCCTTCCACAAACTCTCCCCACTCTCCCTCTGACTTCGCCAACTTCTTCTAATCCAAAATCCTCTCTCTTCACCTGAACATCCTTTCCTCTTCTTCCTCCTCACCCCTCCCCCTCTTCCAGCTCTGCCAACTTGTCCACCTTTTCTCCTTTCACCCCTGCATGTGTCTCACACCTCCTGTCCAAAGCTCATCCTCCTGCTGTCCCCTCTGGCCCCATCCCCACCTACATCATCCCCAAAATGTACCCCCTCCTTATGCCCTACCTAACGACCTTCTTCAACATCTGGCTCTCCTCCGCCACCTTTGCTTCAGCTTTCAAACCTGCTACCATAATCCCTATCCTGAAGAAACCTTCTGCTAACCCTCTTCTGGCCTCCAACTTCTGGCCAATCTCCCTTATCCCCTTTATTTCTAAGCTCCTCGAGCACCTGGCCTACTCTCAACTTTCTGCTTTGGTCTCATCCCACTCCCTCCTCCCCACCTCTCAATCTGGTTTCCGCCCTAAACACTCCACTGAGACAGCCCTCACCTATGTCCTCAACTCTCTCCTCACTGCTCGCTACGCTAAGCAATCTTCAATTCTCATCCTCCTTGACCTTTCTGCTGCTTTTGATACCGTACATCACCCCTTACTTCTTAGCACTCTGTCCTCCTTCGGCTTCAAAGACACTGTTCTCTCCTGGCTCACCTCTTACCTCTCCAATCGATCCTTCACTGTCTCCTGGGGCGGCCGCACCTCCTCCGGTCTCCCCCTGAACTATGGCGTCCCTCAGGGCTCCGTGCTGGGACCCTTTCTTTTCTCTCTCTATACCTACATTCTCTCCCCAGTCATCTCTTCTTTCGGCATTTCCCACCACTTCTATGCAGATGACACCCAGCTCTTTCTTTCCTTCTCTTCTTTCACTTCTGACCTCCACCTCACTCTTTCTTCCTGCCTCATGGCCATAAAAGATTGGATGTCATCCCACTTTCTTTCCCTCAATACTGACAAGACTGAGGTGCTTTTCTTCCCTCCTAACACACTCTCCCCTTCTCCCACTCCCTTCATCCACTTTCCAAATTCCAACCTCCCATATCTTCCCATGCCTGCAATCTTGGCCTCCACATCGACTCCTCTCTCTCCTTCTCCAACCACATCTCACTAACCTCTTGTGCATGTCGTCACCACCTCTATAACATCCGCAAGATACGCTCCTCTCTCACATTCCATGCTTCCAAACTCCTAATCTCCTCCCTTATTTTCTCCCCCGCCTCATCTACTGCTCCTCTCTCCTCTTTAGACTCCCTGTCTCTCACCTAACTCCCCTAAAATCCATCTACCACTCCTCAATCCGTACTCTATGGCCCTCATTACAACACCGGCGCTAAACCATGGCGCTATTAGCACCATGGTTGGTGCCGGTGTTGTAACGAGTCCGCCAGGGTGAAATGGGGAAATACCGCCCCATTCCAAGGTTGGCGGGGCGGTATTTCCCCATTTCACCGTGGCCCTTCCCCATTCCCATTTTTGCCCCATGGGGCTCAATGGGAATGGGGAAGGCGGCAATTATGGTACTGCAAATTGCGTACCGTAATTGCCTGCGAGGTCCCTTTGCGGGTCCCTATTTTAACGGCTGGTCCAGACCAGCCATTTAGGTTGGGTCCCGCAAAGGGACCTCGTAGTAAGGCGCTAAGTGGTTAAGGGCACCGCAGCCTTTTACGGCGCCGTTAACCACTTAGCGCCAGGGTCGTAATGAGGCCCTATGTCTCCTCGGCCCTTGAGACTCTATCTCTTCCTCTCTCTCTCAACTTGACTGGCTTCCCTTCCTCTCACAACTGAAATTCCAATTCCTCTGTCTTGTCTTTAAATCTCTACATGACCTGGCGCCCACCTACCTTTCCTTCCTCCTCTCATTTTACTCCCCCTCCCGCTCTCTCCGCTCAGCAAACCTCTACCTCCTCACAGTACCCCCAGCCCCATGTGCCTCCTCACGCTTCCGCTCCTTCCAACTCTTGGCCCCCCTACACTAGAACTCCCTCCCACTCTCCATCCGCTCCACCCCTACCTACTCACCTTCCGCCACTCCCTGAAAGCCCATCTTTTTCACTCCCCCCCTGACTTCATTCCCTACCACTCCCCTCTTCCCCTTGCCCTCCTCCTTTCCCCCATCCTCTCTCCTTCCCCTCTGACCTTAAATTGGTAACAAATACTACTTAAGGGCAATGAGGACACCCGATCACTCCCCCTTCCCCTCCCCCTACCTCAAATTCTACACCGTAACTCCCTTCACCTACCCCCTCCTCTACCCTCCTCCCACCCTCTCCCCCCTTGTAAATAGGTCTACTTATTGTTCTAACGACCTGTTCATGTTTGTAAATATGCTTCTCTCACTTTTGTACCTGTTGTTATATTGTAAATCACTTTGGTTTAAAGCGCTATATAAATTCAATTAACATAAACATAAACATAAACGTGTGTCTGTTGTTCTTCCGACAAGAGTTGGATAGTCTTCGATTATATGAAAGAACAATGTGTTGATGAGCTCATTTGTTTCCGTCTGTGCTTGAGACATTTGGATCTTTCTCACTGTACTCAGGAAGTAAGAGAAATTGTTCGGCAATAACAGTAAGCAATCTCTATTGTCTTTTCTTTTTCAGGATCTTGGAGAAAGTCAGTGACACTGGTGAGCCGTCCCACCAATGAAGGGTACGATCTCAGCACTAGATCAAAGTAGGACAGTACGTTCTTGGTGATGTCATTACTGCGGAACACCATAAGTGATTCTGAATAGGGTCTCAATGTAGAATGAGTCGGGATAATGTAGTTGCTTCCAATGTAAGTGTCCTCGGTCAAAATTTGGAATATTCATTTCTCATCAAAGCTTAAGTATGCCTCCATTCAAAGTTCAAAGTCATCAGACTGTGTTGTGGCTTATGCGTGCAATTTTCTTCTTCACCCTGCAACTAGGATGCACAGAGTGTCCATTTTTTATGTCCTTATCCCCTTTTTTGCTTAGAGGAAGTGTCCAATTTAAGCTGCAATTTGCAAAAAAGTTCTTTGTCTTTGTTTGGCTGGTCATGTGTCCTGCTTCCTCATCATGGATCTCGTCTGCACGTGCTGTGGTTCTTCCCCTCCGCTCATCGACTCCTCTCGTTGGGATGCAGGCAGGGGGCCTTCTCCGCAGTAGGGTTTTATATTGCTGAGAGAAATCCAAGCTCTCCTGCCTTGTAGTTTTACTGCGGATGGAGTGCAGTCCTCCACCGTAAAGGGTCTGATAAACCTTGGCTCGCCCCATTTTTTCCTTGTATGATTCCTCACAAGGACGGTATCTCCAGGAAAGACGGATGGAACACAAAGTCCCTCAGCTGTATCTGTAGTAGTATCTCCTTCTGTCTTCCGTGCAGCCGTGCACCCTTTTCGTCGTCGCTGCAGCTGGTCTGAAATTACCAGAAAGGAAAGATGTCATGCAGTTCAGATAGTTTTGCATTTCAGACCCTAAAATTTCTCCTGTTGACTGGGCATCACACCTAGATCTATATCGGGGTGTCAAGGGAGTTCTCATTCTTCTTCCTGTGGCTATCTCGTGTGGCGTAAGATGATGGTCAGAACCGGGTTGGTTCCAAAGTGCATACAGTGCCAAAGGAAGGCAAAGCAACCATCCCTTTCTTAGAGTCAGCTTTAACTTGGCTATCCTTTCCTTTAACAAGCCGTTGAGCTTCTCACAAATTCCATTACCTTGCGAATGATACGCTGACGAGAACTTGTGCTTTATAACAAGCAGCAAGCTAATCTGTTTGAATGTTGTGTTAACAAAGTGAGGGCCATTATCTGATCTCATGTCCTCGCACACCCCCCACCGGAGGAATACCTCTCTCACTAAAAATGTGGCCGCACAGGTAGAGTCTGGGTGTTTACATGGACCTGCCTCAATCCATCTAGAGAATGAACACACCACAATTAAGTATCTATACCCTATACATACTTGAATCATGTCGACGTAATCGACATGCAAGTGCTGAAAAGGCCCATTTGGCCTTGGGATGACTCCTCTCATTACTTTTAATGTGTCCCCAACTGTGCACTGCTGGCAGATTATACAGTTCACTATAAAGAATGCAACGTGCTCAGCTAAATTTGGTACGAACCAGTCTTCAGCGAGCATTGCTGCTAGGTTCTCTTTTGTCATATGTGCTGGATAATGTAACTGTTCTTTAATAGGGCTACAGGCATTACTGGTTTACCAGTGCTGTCTTATTGCCACAAGCTGTCAGAGGGGTTTAAAGAACACCCTCAACATTTCCAAAGGTTCTTTTCTTCCTGTGGTGCCTCCCCTTGGAGTTCCATTAGCTGTGTTTGTCCTAAACTACTGTAACTTTCAGGTGTAGTTTGTGTAACCATCATTTGCTCGTTGGCATGGATAACATCCACTTCCATTATCATTTCACTTTTGGATGCCATATGCTTGGTTTCCATGTCTGCTGTTTGATTTCTGCGTGAGATAAAATCTGTCCCCTTCGTGTGGGAGGTGCATTTCACGACTGCTATGCCCGCTGGGAGCTGTAGTGCCTTGATCAGCTTGTCCAATAAGGCTGTGTGCTGCACTGGCGTGCCATCCGCTCGGCAGTAGCCCCTCCTTTTCCAGCGCGCTAAGCCTGCATGGATTATTGACGTCACATAGGCAGAGTCACTGTACACCATTACTTCCTGGTCTGCATGATTCTCAATGGCGAGTATCAGCGCCAATAATTCTGCAGCCTGTGCTGAATAATGAGATGGTATTCATGCACTAATATGTACTCAAAATTCTCCATTTGCTGTGTGTTTTACCACAGCAATGCCAATATATCTTTGTCCGTCACTTTGACTGATCCTCGAAGACCCGTCAATGAAGACAATGGGCCTCATTACGACTTTGGAGGCAGCCATGCCCTTAGTAAGGGCATGGCTGCCTCCAAAACCGTGTCCGGGTACACTGAATGGGGAAATACCGGGCCATTCTGAGTATCGAGGGCCCGGTATTTCCTCCTTCAGGGAACTCGGGCCCGGTCCTTCTCCATTCCCATTCGAGCCCCCATAGGGTTCAGTGGGAATGGGTGCGGGAGCTAACAACGGGCCGATTACGACTGGCCCGTTGTTAGCTCCCTGGTCCCCTCTCAGGACCCGCTCTGGACATCTGGTAAAACCAGACGTCCAGAGTGAGTCCTGCGAGGGAACCTCGTAATATTGCAGAATGGGTTTAACAGCGCCGGCACCATTAGCGGCGCCGTTAAACCCATTCCACAATTGTTGTAATGAGGCCCAATCTCTCCTTCTGCCAAGGCCTTTTCTTTCACCCTGGGGATTTCATCATAGAATTCTTCATAGTTTGCACAGTCATGCGTTGGCTCTCCTTCAGTGACTGGCTCGGCTATGAACATAGCTGGGTTCACTATCTCGCATCGGACTACCTTAATCGATGGATTTCATATGATCACTTCATAAACCAAAGCTGTCTGAGATGTCAATGTGCCCTTTGGTTTCTCTGGAATAGCAAATAGTTAGTGCTCGATGTACAATGTCATGGAGCATCCCATTACAATGGTTGTAGCCTTCTCTATGGCAAACGCTGCGGCAGCTAAACTTTGTTTGCAAGGAAAATGACCTCTCATTACTGGGTCCAAATTCCCACTGTAATATGCCACGGGCTTGTTCCCAAACGTGGTTCTCTGTGTTAGTACTGCCGTCCTAACGCTGCCATTCGTGTGTGAGAACAGGTAAAATTCCTCTAACTAATTGGGGATCCCTAGAACTGGTGCTTTGCAAATCGCTCTTTTGAGTTAAGCAAACCCTTTTTCCATGGTCTCAGACCATTCAATCTTTTCTTTCGTCACTTGGGCCTTCTTAAGGGCCTGAAGTAAAGGCTTAGTGTAAGAGCTATAGTCGAAGACCCATGCTCTGACATTGTTGCATAGGCCTAAAAAACTTTGCATCTGTTTTATCGTGTGTGGCTTAGCCATGTTCAGTATGGCTTCAGCCCTTTCTGGGGTCACCCTCTTTCCCTCATCTGAGATCAGCTGGCCTATGTACAGCACTTCTTGTTGACAATATTGTAACTTTTCCTTGTCAAACTTATAACCTTTCTCAGCCAGTATAGTCAATAGCTGAACTGAATC
Organism: Ambystoma mexicanum; assembly: GCF_040938575.1. NCBI lineage: Eukaryota > Metazoa > Chordata > Amphibia > Caudata > Ambystomatidae > Ambystoma > Ambystoma mexicanum. The sequence continues at coordinate 1,311,799,508 of NC_090924.1, read as the reverse complement.
ATGCCTGCATTGCTCTTCTGTGGTGCTGCAAAATAAGATGTCATCCACGTATTGCAGGACAACACTTTTTAGTGCAATATTGCTCAAGTCCATCTGCAGGACTCTTTTAAGAATAGATGGAGACTCACAATACCCCTGCGGCAGCCTTGTGCTTTTCAGACGCATCTGTCTGAATGTAAATCATGTCAGAACTTGGGAATCACGGTGCAACTGGATTGAAAAAAATGCATTTTTCAGGTCAATCACTGTGAAATATTTTGCCTCAGCAGGTATATTCCATAGAATTGTAGCCAGCCGGGTTAGGGACTAAAGGGAACTCGGCCTCAACAATATCATTTATTGGTCGTAAATCCTGGATTAGCCTCCAAGACCCCCCCCTTTGATTTCTTGATAGGATAAACTGAAGTATTGCATGACGATTCTGATGTCTCTATAATGCCCTGCTCCATCATAGCCGAAATTGTCTTAACAATCCTCATCTGCCTCTCTGGACATGGGATATTGTCATGCTCTTGGGAGAATTGCTCCTGGTTTCAATGTAATCTTCACTTCTCCAACCCCCTTCAAAAGGCCTACGTCACAGGGGCCTGTGGTCAACACTAAGACAGGCACTTGGGCCATGTCGTCATCAAAGTATTCAGGACGGTTTTGTGCCAACATCATTCTCTGAGGTACTTCTCTTTTCATCATTTTTACCCAAAAGGTGAGACTCACTTCCACCATTGTCTCTCCCATATCTGCTTGTTTTTTAAACAGATCGTCATCGGTGAAGTCAGTCAATCGATATCCTTCTTCAATGGCAATTATTGCACACCATTGTCGGCCTTCGTCATCATAACCGCCAATCAAGGCCACACTCCCTCGTACTGCAGCTCTGTGTATCAGCAAAAGAAATACTTGTCCCTTTTCCTCGTGCATCGGTATTCTTGGCCTGAATAGGAATTCATCAGGGGTTCTCATGATTCTGTTTGCAAAGCCTGGCAATCCTCCCATAAGCACACGCATACCATATGCGAATATTTCCGGCTCTAATGGTATAGCCCTCATGGCTGTGTGTCCTGCTTACGGCGTGAGCATTTCGCATATAATTGAATAGTGCATTCCTGGAGTGGAACATATTATCCCCTCCTCCGTGAATGAGATTGTCATGTTTAACTTTGTCATTAAATCTCGACCCAAAATGTTCCCTGTGGTCTGACGTGAATATAGTAAAGGCACATTCATCTCACCTTCTCCTATGGAGACTGGAAGTGCATTTGTGAAGGGAACACGACATGTCGCTCCTGTAAAACTCTGAGGATTTATGGCTTTGCCGGACAAGGAAAACTTGCCTTCACGTATGCACGAGCGTGTTGCACTCGCGTCAACTAAGAAGGAATATTCTTTATCCCCTATAATGACATCCACCTTAGGTTCCCTGTGAGGGTCTGGTGCCACTGATAGGATTGAACACATCAGGGTTCCCAGTGAGCTGACCTAGTCCATATACAAATTTGGCCAACTGTGTGCTGGCGGATTTTCCCCATTCCCATTGTTACTTCCCATTCCAGGGTTCATGGTCTGGCCTGTGCTCATTGCCTGCGATAATTGCAGCGGTGCCTGCTGGGATTGGCCCTGTGAAAAATTCCCCATGTTTTGCGGTTGAACCCCTTGTTGCACTCCTGGTGCTTGTTGTTGCACCTTGTGATTCTGTGCAACACCCTGCTGTAAAACTGCAGGTGCAGGTGGATTCGCCATGCCTGCTCCTGTTCCTTGGCTGTTCTGCATCATACCTTGGTTTCTGCAAGTGCGGACTAAGTGTCCTGTCATTCCACATAACCAACATGCTGGTGGTAGTCAGATCTTTTGCCCGTTTAGCATATCTTGATTACCATTTTGCATATTTTGAAACCCTCCTTGATTATTTTGGAAACCCCCCCTGATTACTCTGCCATCCTCTTCTCCTAAATCCTCTTCCCCTGGGCTAAAACCCTGTATTGCCCTAATTATTCTGCTGTGGATAAATCACCTGTTGCATGCTTGATTCCGCTGTGCTAGTTATCATGGCACCCTCAAGAGCATATTTTGACAATTTCTTCTGTACCAATTTTGCTTCCTCACCCTTACGTGCAGCTTCCTTTTTGTGATTCTTTTCTTGCAGCAATCTGCAATAGTGTGCGATGGTCAGCTGTATTTCAGCCCAAGGCTTGGCCTCAATTGCCACCAACTTCTTGAGCTGTTTCTGTACCGGCTCTGGCAGCCGTTGGCACATTATATGGTAGAACACAGGTATAGATTGTGTCCAAGATTCATGAGTCTCGAGTACCCATGTGTCTTGAAAATTCTGTATATAAATTAACGGATCCTCAGATTCCTTCATTTTTTGTGTCATTATAGCTCCCATATCGGAAGTATCTGGGTATAGCACTCGTGGTGCTTTCCATACTGCGTCTCTACAATTGTTAAATGGAGCTCCGTCATGCGCTGCATTAATTGTGGTTACACCAGGGTAGCCTGCTCGTGCCCACACATCGTCTGCTCTCTCACCAAGTATGGCAATTAGGAGACCCTTGATATCCCCTATAGCTAACGTATTCCCTCGTGTCATGTTTTCTAACTCATGTATCCACTTTCCGGGTCCCGATGTCAGCATTGGAAGCTTGTTTTTAAAATGTACTCGATCCATGTGTGGCCATGGAATATATTGTGGTCTTACTCCCCCTTTCTCGAGTAATGGAAATTGGGATGCATAGCCCTATCTCTCTTCTCTCATTGTTCTCCTGTCGATTGCTGGGGTAATATTCCTGCATCGCTGTCTGCCTGGTAGGGACCTATGTATGTCCATGTAGGGCGATGAAGACACCCCCCTCTGACCGTGAGATACTTCTTCATGTCGGTCAGACTGTGTGACTGATTCTGATGCTCTTGGTACAGACTCACTAGTGTTTGACCATTTTATTCCTTTCTCTCTTGGGAGTCATATTTCACTCCATCTCTCTTCCTCAATTTCCTCGCGTTCCTCCCTTTCCGAGTCGGACATTGTCTGTCCCCAATTCGTGCAACTACTTGTACCTTCTTGGTTCCTACTTATTTCTAATCTATCCAGGGAGAGTTTCCTATTCCCATTACTTCGGGTGACATCCTCAGTGTTGTAAAGCTGAGTGCTCTCCAGGGGCTCGCCTGCCCCCTCCCCTTGGGATGTTTGTTCTAACACCATTTCATCATATATTCTATCAATCATTTCTCCGATGCTTCTGGTGTCGAAGTTATCATCCATAATTGCCCTAGACGTGCCTGGTACTGAATCGTACGCAGGAAATAATTCTTCGATGTCTTCCCAATCTACTACTGGATCTGGTTTTTTAACCTCTCTTCCCAGATATTCAAGATTGCGTGCTCTCTGTCTTCGCTTACGTTCTACATCGTCATCAAATTCCTTGCATTTCCTCGCCTCTTCTCTGACTCTATCTTCTTCCTTTTTCTTTTCATTTCTGCGTTCATCTGCCCTTTGCATTACCTCATCTCTTTGTCTATTTATTCTTTTCTCATGTATCCTTTTCTCTTCCTCTAACCTCTGCTGCTTTCTGTCTGTCTTGATCATTGGCTGCTCTCGGGTTGCGATCGAGCTGTATTTCCTTCTCTTTGCGATATAGCTGTTCTTGCCTTAGTCTCTTAACTCCTTCTCTTTTCCCTTTCTCTGTACCTCATCTAACCTCTCCTTTCGTTTCGCGTCATCAATGCCTTTGCCATCAAGTTTCAATAAAACTTGTCCTCCCATCCATTTGTTTTTTGCGAATGCTATCTCATCAGTTCTGTCTTCGTTTCCCTTCCATCTCTTTCCTTCTCTCTCTTTGTCGAGAGATGCACTTGTCTGTGCCTGAGCCCTTCTTTCGTCATTGCGTCTCCCCTTCTCCCCTTGTCCCTTGTCCCTTGGGACTATGGAGGTAATATCCTTATCCTTATCTTTGCCTTGATTTGATCATGCCATGGCATAAACATCTTGTGGGCGGCTCCTTTAAACAACTGTGTACTGTATTTCTTCAGTTTGGGTGCGTGTTTCGGCAACTGTTTGCACAAGTGTGTCAATGGAGTTATATCCTCCATGCTCAAATCTGTTCCCTTTCCTCTTATATAACACTTGTCAGGACTTCTGCATGGCTTAAACAGTCCCAACAATATGAGCGAGCACCAAACACTACAAGCTCCAATCCAAATTCTTCATAAAATGTTATACCTTCTATTTTACTCAAAAAACATCCATTCATATGCAATATTATCTCAGCTGTTCAATCGCGTAAAATTTAAATCAATTTCCTCAAGGAAATGTTTTCAATGAATGACGTCACAACAAAAAATGTAAGACAGACGCTTAACAGACTAGACGAACAACAGCTGGTCACAGATATCTCTGCCTCTAATAATTACCCCTTCATGGAGTCTAAACGTACCCCTTTCACAACGTCTTTAACCTTCGTGGTAATCTAATCGTTCCCCCTTTAGATGGGACTCTGGGTACACGTTTCTTCTAACTGCTTGTATTAAAAGCGTAGGAATAAGGCGAATCCTCTCACTTCTTGGGTGTCTTTCCCAGTATCCTCTCTCTTCTTGGGTGTCCTCCCTGGTAACCTTTGTTTACTTAATTATTCTCGAGTCATTATTCCCTTATATATATATACATTCTTCTCTACTTCTAACTATATTTTGTTTTTTCCCGCCTCTCTCTGTTACCTTTCCCCTTTACTTGTTCTAAGGCATGCACATTTGCCAAAACATTCAATCTTTTTCACTCACCGTTCGCATGGTTCCTCTCTGGACACTCAGGATCACCGCCTTTGTTACCGCTTTCTTCGGCTTTTAACCCGCTCAGCTGCCCGTAGGAATGGGAAGGGATGTGTGGGGAACACGGGTCCCTTCAGGCCCTGGTCTGCAGTTTTTCTTACACTACCAGTGTCTACGGGGAGCTTCACGGTCTACTCAGCCGAATGGCAAAGGACTCATGATATTGCCGAAGACCTAGAGTTACTTTATGTCAATGGTCAATGGGTGTCTTATTCAAATCAAATAATCGATAATCGATAACCATCCTCTGCTACCAAGTGTACTCCGGAGACCCCTGGCCGGCCCATAGAGCCGAAGTTTGCTCCAAAAGTACTTTAAAACGAGATAGCTGCACCCTTGAGATGGATGGGGGTGCAGATGTATTACTCCAACACCAATCAATAAGGCAACTCAATGGTTTGGCAAAGGGAGTCCGTTTAATGACAAGTACAAAAACTTCTGTGGAAGAGGAGGCTTTCAGAATAATCAAGGACATTTCCAGAGTAACCAAGGTGGGTCTCAGCCTATGCAGAACGATAATCAAGGCATGCAGGGAGAGCAAATTAGAAGTGGAATGACAGGGCATATAGCATGAACATGTGGGAGCCAAGGATATGTGCAGAATGGGCACTTCTCAAGAGGGGGGACCGCTTATATTCCTGCATGTAGCTCACAAAATAGGGACGGTTTTCCCCAAGATCAAACAGTGTATCAAGCACAGCAACCAGAATGCAACAGGGTTTGCAACCACAGCAAGCACCATTGAATCTGCCACAAGGACAGTCAAAGCACACACCCATCAAGAAACAGAAGAGCGCAAACACAGGACAGTTATTGAATCCTAGGATAGGGGGTGTCATTGTTGAGGGTGGGAATCCTTTCACGGGCACAGGAATAGATATGTACCCAATATAGGACAGCTCACTGGGTGACTTGATGCATTCAATACTATCAGTAATGCCAAATCCTCAAGAGGAACTAAAGGTTGATGTTGCGATCGGAGTCAAATCCTTTTCTTTTTTGGTAGACACGGGTGCAACTCGCTCATGTATACAGGCGGGAAACTTTTTACTATCAGGTAATGCCATTAATGCTCAAGGTTTCACAGGAGCTACAAGTAAAGTTCCTTTTACTTAAGAATTGCCAGTCTTTATAGGAGAATGTCTGTGACATAGTTGTATTCAAAACAGACACCAGTTAATATACTGGGTCGAGATTTCATGACAAAATTGAACATGACAATTTCTTTTACTGATCAAGGCATAGTGTGTTCAATGCCAGGAATACGTTAATTAAATGTGAGCGAAGTTACCATGGCATTTACAGGACAAATAGCCATACAATGGGTAACGTTAGAACCAGAAGTATTTCATTATGGGTACGCATTTTGTTAACAATGCTGCCTGGTTTAGTGGGTAAAGCTATGAGAATATCTAATGATTTTCTCTTTAGGCCAGAAATTCCCATGGACTAAGAGGGAGGGCAGATTTTTCTACTAGAATTACAAGCAGCTGTGGTGAGAGGGGTCTTGGCTATGCTTTTAGGATTTGATGATAAAGGCAGATCATGGAGCACAGTAATTGCTCCAGTTACAGATTAATTAAAGTCACGGATGAGGACATATTTAAAGATGACCCATCTGATGATGAAGTAGTGTTCGAAATGAGCATTACATATTGGGTTAGGGCAGAAAAATGCGAGGTTCCACAGAGAATGATGATAGTGAGACAGCGTCCTGCATTTTTTGATAAAGACATGGTGAAAGTGTCAGATTCATTATGGACTTCGGGCCCTTATGACGTAGGCCTATTAAAGGAAGTCGGAGAAGTTAAGATTAAATGGAAGCCAGGAGCAATTTTACCTCAAGCACAACAGTATACCATGTCTCGAGAGGCAGACAATGATATTTTTAAGATAATTGGGCCTCATTAACAGCAGTAACAGCGCCAGTAAGCTACCGGTGCCATTACTACCGGACTGACAACCTATGAGTTCTGCTTGTGGGTGCCTTTGCGGCCGCCAGGTTTGACCAGTTGGTCCTACCGGCACCCGCAAGCAGAGCATGTCAGATGAATCTGGCTTCCCCACTCCCATTGAGCCTTATTGGGCTTGAATGGGAATGGGGAAGAATATTTTCCGGCCCCTGGCAATGGGGAATTACAGGGTCCGCCAGGGTTCTAATGGGCGTGTATTTCCCCATTCCCAGGGGCCGAAAAAATGTGCAAGTTTGGTGGCAGCCTGCCGGTATTACAAGCAAGGCTCCCGCCAAACTTGTAATGAGGCCCAACATCCGCCAGGATGGATCAAGGCAATTTTAGTGACATCAGAGTCACTATGCAATACCGCGATGTAGCTTGTCAAAAAATTTAAGGGGGGTTGTGGCATTTAATTTAAAACAGACGCCCAATTAATCAGATTGTAGAGGCCGAGTTTCCTCTAGTTCCTAATTGAGCGACAATCTTATGAAGTATCCTGGTTGAGGCACGATATTTCATTGTGATTGACTTGAAAAATGCATCTTTCTCAATCTCATTGCATAAAGATTCCGAAAGATCTGATGTTGATTACATTCAGACAGACTAAGCAGAAAAGCACAAGATTACCCTAGGGGTACTGTGAGTCTCCATCGATTTTCACTAGAGTCCTGCAGATGGATTTAATCAATATTGATTTGCCAAATATCATGCTGCAATATGTAGATGATATTTTGGTCTGCAGCATATCAGAAGAAGAGTGCAGACATGACTCAGTTCAACTAATGATTGTTTTTCCCGAGAAAGAATATAAGGTGGACAGAGAAAAATGTCAGTATTGCCAAGAAGAGGTGTTATACATATTTCAGTTAATTTCACATGAAGGAAAGAAAGTCACACCTGAAAGGGCTCAGGCAATTTTGAAAACAGTGAAACCACACACAATAAAGCATATGCTATGACTATGCAATTATGTAAGAGCATGGGTATTTGTTTATAGTTCATACACATGGCCATTGTTGCAGGCCCTAAAAAAAGGCTCAAGCAAATCAGGAGAAGATTGGATGGACAGAGGAAATGGAGGCAGAGTTTGATAAGTTAAAGAAGGGAATTTTTGCAGCTCCAGTTTTAGGGATTCCTAATTATTCTGAGGACTTTTTTTTATTCTCGCACACAATTGGAACAGTGATGACAGCAGTACTCGCACAGAGATTTATGTTGGATACAATCCCTTAGCATATTATAGTGGGATTTTAGACCCAATAATGAGCGGTCACTCCCTGTGTGAACAATATTTTGCAGTTGCTGTGTTCGCCATTGAGAAATCGGCTAGCATAGTGATGGGGTGTGCCATGACGTTGTTTGTTGAGCATGCATTATTTGCTGTTTTGGAAAAACCCAAAGGTCTCAAAGACCTTCTGGTTATAAGGTGGTTTTATCAAACACAGCTATTAAAATAATCAGATGTAAGACAGTGAACCCTGCCATGTTTGTAGGTGAACCATTGGCAGAAGGTGAGCATGTAAATCATTACTCAAACTATGAGGAATTCTATGATGAGATCCCAAGAACAAAAGACAATGCTTTAGCATCTGGGGAGATTCTTTTTATTGATGGGTCTTCAAAAATCGATCAAACTGATGGGCAAAGATATTCAGGCACCACTGTGATAAGGCACACGGCTAACAGGGAATTCAAAGTAATGACAACTGCACAACTACCGTCTCACTTTTCAGCACAGGCTGCAGAATTAGTGGCACTGATATTCGTGCCCGAGAAACATGCAGACCACGAAGTAACAGTGTACAGTGACTCCGCCTATGTGACGTCGACAGTTCACGCAGGGCAAGTACATTGGAAAAGGAGGGGCTACCTCCGAGCAGATGGCATGCCAATCCAACACGCTTCTATATTGGACAAACTTATTAAGGCACTACAACTCCCAGTAGCCATCGCGATCGTTACGTGTACAGCGCACACTAAGAGAGCAGACTTTATTTCATGTGGAAACCAAGCCGCAGATGAAGGAGCAAAAAGAGTTGCGTAATCAACAGACATTATGAGCTTTGATATACCTGTTGTGAATTATAAAATGGTGGTAATGATGATTGTAAATGAAAGCCTTAATAACTTATCAAAGACACAATTAATGGAAGTTCAAGGTGGCGCACCACAAGATGAGAACGATCTGTGAACACTGAGGGGATGTTCTTTTTCCCCTTAAAGGCATTGTGGTGACAGGAAAGCACTGGTAAATCTGTGATGCCTGTAGCCTTTGAAGGGTGTCATTGGAACAGCTACACTACCCTGCACATGTCACTAGGGAAAGCCTTGCAGCAACTATTGCGGAGTACTGGCTTGTACCGAATTTGTTAGAACATGTTGCTTTTTATGTAGTAAATTGCATCGTATGTCAAAGGTTTACTGCTGGGCACACATGCAAACAGTCAGAGGAGTTATACCTCGACTGAATGGTCCTTTTCAGCATTTACATGTTGATTATGTTGACATGCTGCAAGTTTGTAGTGGTTATAGATATCTGATAGTGGTGGTGTGTCCCTTTTCTAGGTGGATCGAGGCTGGTCCAAGCACACACCGAGACGCCTCTTGCACTATGAAGTTCATAGTCTGAGAAGTATTCCCAAGATGGGGAATATGTGAGGTATTGAGATCAGATAATGGCCCACATTTTGTGAATAGAATGTTCGAACAAATTAGCTTATTGCGGGGTATAAAGCATACATTTTCCTTAGCTTATTACCAGCAAGGAAATGGGATATGTGAGAGACTCAGCAGTCTGCTTAAGGAAAGGATAGCTAAACTAAAGTTAACTTTGAAAAAAGGAATGCTAGATTGCCTGTCTCTTGCATTATATGCACTGAGGAATCAACCAGGCTCTGACCATCACCTCACGCCCCACAAACTAGCAATGGAAAGGTGAATGAGCACGCCTCTTACTCCACCATCGAGGACTAGAAGTGATGCCCAGACAACAGCAGAATTGTTAGGAGATGAGTTACATGCGTATTTAACATGTATGACTACAAGTATCTATGTCATTTCAGATCAACTCAAGCGGACTGGTTGTTGGTCTCAGAACACAGATGAAGACCATGCAGCAACTGGACCAAATAAACTATTATTGCCAAAGTTATTTCCCGGAGATCGAATTCTGAATAGGAACTTTGGGCCTCATCAAGAGTTGGGTGGTAATGCCGGCGGTATTAGCCCTACCGCCAAACCCACCGGCGCTATTAGCGCCGGATCACAGGTTTGGCGGTAATGGAATTCCCCATTCCCCACTGAGCCCATTCGGGAATGCCCCATTCCCCATTGGGCTCAATGGGGAATTTTCACGCTCTTACCGCCGGCAGATTTCCCGCCGGCGGTAATAGCGCAAATTTTCGGCAGATTTCCCCCCAGCTCAGAGCTGGGGAGAAATCCACCGAAGCCCTGATTTGGCAGACCCTTAAATCCGGCGGTACTAGCGCGACTGCCGGATTTAAGGGTTACCGCCAAACTCGTGATGAGGGCCTTTGTCTGCAAATGGCATCAACCCAGATTTAATGGTATTTCTATCATAGAGGACGTCACATCATCGCAGTGACAGTCTTAGGGAGACGCGCTTAGACATTACTCGGCGACGTAAAGATCTACACCGGCGAGACAACTCCACCCCCACCCCATTCGGAAGCAAGCCCCAGACAAGAAGTTAAGCATGTGCAGACTAGATCATGGATGAGGAAGAAGGACGCAGAGACTGTCCAGTTGTAACGCTCACCTGACTCCCACGGAGGCTCTGGCCTGGTTCGCGCTGTTGTGACCTCATCTAAGGTGATGCGCAGGGGTCGGGAGACGGACTGAACCGGGCCCCAAATCTGGCTTGTCTGACTCGCAGAAGTATCCTTCTTAGGGTCTGGAAGGACAAGCTCTCCATCCTGCTTCTGATGCAGGGGCGCGCTGGTATCCAGTTACTTCACTGGATTTTCGGATTGGTGAGAACAAAACTTGCCTGGCTTCCAGGTAAGTTTTTGATAAGTGGTTCCCCTTGTGTCCATGCATTAATGTTCTAATGCTAGTGTCTTTTTCCCCATAGGGGCCGGGGTACGGAATGCCGGGGAACAGGCACCAACCCGAGATGAGAGGTGAAATCCTTGTGGAAATCAGGTAAGTCTTTAATGAGCGTCTTGGTAATGTCTTTTCATTCGCTCATTAACGCTGATGTCTTTTTCCCCTTAGGGGCCGGGGTCCGAAAATGCCTGGATGCGGCGCGGACCCGAAACGAAAAGGGAATGACCCAGCAGGTAAGTCTTAACATGGAGATTTAGCTTCCCTTTTACCTTCTTTCTCTCACCTTCGTTATTGTCTTTTTCTCCCTAGGCGCTGGGGCGCGACTGTGAATCCCGATGGTCGCTGCACAACATGGAAGCGCCCTGTAAGATGAGTAGAATGAGGCGCTGCAGCGATCGATGTGATGTGCTTTTAAAAATAAATGTCTTCCTTTTCAGGATCGTCGGCGAAATGTCTCCGGGATGCAGATTTAGCAGGTAAGGCCTTTTCCTTCTTCTGTTCTCTTGTTCCCTTCCTTTGCAGGTGATTCAGGATGCTGGCAGGCGTGGCAGAAGTCAGGATGCAGGAGCAGACACGGTGAGCGTCCAGCTGCTAGATGCAGAACAACGCGAAGCACGTGTGGCTGATTGGGTGTGGTTTAAATAGCCTTGGAAGAAGTTCCTAGAATGTGTCCTTCCTCCAATCAGGTATGTATCCTTCCCCGACCACGCCCGGGTGGTAAATGAGTCCCACAGGTAAAGTAGTTCTTTTTTGGCCTCAAGGAGGCCGGGGTTCTGCAGCATGGTCTGCATCAGGTAAGTGCACCCAAACACTTTCATAATGAGCCTGGCACCTATGGCGCCAGGACTGACGTTTTCTATGAGCCTGGCGCCATAGGCGCCAGGACACTGTCCAAAGGGCCCCTATAAGGGGTTGCTGGGACCTTCCCCGGGGACTTGATGTCCGCTTTCGGGGACGCAGGGCCTGAGCCAGCTCCCCAGGAGCGGGCATCGTGACAGCACTCCCCCCCAAGGCCCCTCCCAAGGTTGTTCCCTCCGGGGGTTTTGGTTTGTCTGGGAAGAGTCGGTGGAATTTCCTGACTAATCGAGGTGCATGCACATGTTCACTGGGTTCCCACGACCTCTCCTGAGGTCCGTACCCCTTCCAATCAATTAGGTAGAAAAGCTTTGACCTAAACATTTTTGAATCTAAAATGTTCCTCACTTCGAATTCGGGTTCCCCATCTATTTGAATAGGTTCTGGAGGTTTGAGTAGTCGGGTTCCGGGTACCACTGGTTTCAGAAGTGACACATGAAAAACAGGGTGAATTCGCATATTAGCTGGTAAATCAAGTTTAACCGCTACTGGGTTAATTATTGCCGTAATAGAATAGGGTCCCAGATATTTTGGGTTAAAAGTTCGGGGCCCTTTGAGCGGTAAATGTCTGGTAGCTAACCACACTTGATCCCCAATCTGATACGGAGGTGCTTCACTCCGATGTAGGTCAGCATTCTCCTTGTATTTTCTCTTGGCTTGTTGTAAATGCGTTGTTGCCTCTTTGAAGGCTCGGGTAATGGTAGAATGCAGATGTTCTACTGCGGGCACTCCGAGGTTCTGAGGTGAGTCGAGGTTTGAGGTTCGAGGGTGATGTCCAAACAAGGTATAAAAAGGACTATGGCCAGTTCAAGATTGTACCGAATTATTATATGCGTATTCGGCTATCCAAAGAATGTCTTTCCAGTTGCTTTCAGATTGCTGTAACATACACCGTAAGTACTGCTCAAGGATCTGATTTGTCCTCTCAGTCTGACCATCGGTCTGAGGGTGGTGACTGGTCGATAATCTTACGTCGATTTGTGCCATTTGACAACATTTGCGCCAGAAGTGGGAAATGAATTGGCTTCCCAGGTCAGAGATTAGTATAGATGGGAATCCATGTAGCCGAACAATATTTTCGAGGAATTCTTTGGCTAGGACAGAAGCTGAAGGTAAACCTTTCAAAGGAATGAAGTGGGCCATTTTGGAAAACAAATCCACAATTACCAGAATGGTATTGTATCCCGAACAAGGAGGCAGGTCCGTAATAAAATCCATTGATAGGGTGTGCCAGGGTGCTGGCGGTACGTCTAGAGGTTGGAGGAGACCGGCTGGTCTTTTCTTTTGACCTTTATTTTGGGCGCAAACACCACAGGACATCACAAAAGATTTAACATCTTTTCGCCAAGAGGGCCACCAGAATTGTCGTTTCACCTTTTCCATTGTCTTGGCAATACCGGGGTGTCCCTCTATTAATGTATCATGATAACCGGAAATAACTAGTTCGTGTAAATCCTTGTGTGGCAGGAATAAGCGTCCTTGGTAATAAGGTAAACCATTATCTATGGTAAAGTCTGATCCCTTTTGTATCCAATCTTGTAGGACTGTAGGGTCCAGGAGTTGTTTCACTCTGACTTGCATGTCTTCAAGCGTCTGTAACGAAGTCATGCCTAGAATTCTCTGTTCGGGAAATATTGGTACTGGTTCTGAGTTTGTATCAGGTTCTCCCATTCCAATTCGGGATAAGGCGTCTGCTTTGCCGTTCTTGCAGCCAGGTCGATAGGTAATCACGAAATCAAATTCAGCGAAAAACAAAGCCCATCGGAGCTGCCGTGATGACTGAGTCTTGGCGGTTTTCAAATACTGTAAATTCCGGTGATCAGTGATCACTGTGATGGTATGTTGAGCGCCAAGCAGGTAATGCCGCCAGGCTTTAAAAGCGGACTTTATGGCTAACAGTTCTTTGTCAGTGATTGCATAATTAATCTCTGGTGCCGAGAATTTTCTGGACCAAAATGCTACGGGATGCAGTTGGTTGGTTTCGGGATCTCTTTGAGACAGAACTGCTCCCATGGCTAGGCTGGATGCATCAGTTTCGACGACATACGGGAGATCTGGACGTGGGTGTTTCAATATAGGTGCGGAGGTAAACTTAGCTTTTAAATCCTGGAAGGCCTGCTCGGCTTCTTCAGACCATTCAAAACATTTATTTTTCCTCAAGAGTGCAGTAATGGGTTGTACTATGCGTGAAAATTCCGGGATAAACCTGCGATAGAAATTGGCAAAGCCGAGCATGCTTTGAACCCCTTTTACAGAGCTAGGTCATGGCCATTTGAGGATGGCATCCACTTTTCTTGAGTCCATTCGGACTCCTTTGGGTGTCAGGATGAAACCGAGAACCTCAACTTCTGTGGTATGGAAAACACATTTCTCCAGTTTAGCAAATAGTTTGTGTTGGCGCAGTTTTTCCAGAACTGCCCTAACGTGTTTTCTATGATAAGATTCCGAAGAAGAGTACACTAGAATGTCATCGATATAGACGACAACACAAACATCGATGAGTTCCCGAAGGACATAATTCATGAAGAATTGAAAGGCAGCAGGCGCATTGCACAACCCGAAGGGCATTACCTGGTATTCGAATAATCCATACTTAGTACGGAAGGCCGTTTTCCATTCGTCGCCTTCTTTTACTCGCACCAGATGATATGCCCCCCGGAGGTCTAACTTGGTGTATATGCAAGCGTCCTTTACCTGGTCAAGGAGTTCAGGGATCAGAGGCAGAGGATAACGGTTTTTAACCGTTATCTGGTTCAATGCGCGGTAATCGATACAAGTTCTGAGGTCGCCTTCCTTTTTAGGCACAAAGAACAAAGCCGAGGATGCCGGGGACTTTGACGGGCGAATAAAACCATTGGCGAGGTATTGATCCAAATATTGTCTCAGATGCAGGTTCTCAGGTTCGGTAAGGGCATAAATCCTGCTACAAGGGGGTTGTGCACCGGACACCAGATCGATTTGGCAATCGTACGATCGATGAGGAGGTAACGTGTTGGCCTGTCCCTTTTGGAAGACGTCCTGAAAGTCTTGGTATTCCGGAGGCAATTGCATGGAGGCAGAGGTTACAGATGCTAGATTAATCTTCAGGTTTTCTGGATAACAGGTTTGTGCACAATCCGTGAAGGTTATTCTCTTAGCTCGCCAATCAATTCGAGGATTATGTGTCTCTAACCAAGGAATTTCAAGAATAACCTGAAACTGTGGGGCCTTGATTACATCAAACACAACTGCCTCCCGATGGCCGTCGGGACCAATAAGAGTCACCTCAGTAGTGGAATGCGTTACCGGTCCAGAGGCAATTTCAGTTCCATCTACTGTGGTGATGACATCTTTGCTGGTTTTAGGACGGAGAGGGAGGTTAATCCTGGAGACCAACTCACGGTCCACATAATTTCCAATAGCCCCGCTATCGATGTATGCCTTTATTGCATGCAACTGCTCAGGCTGTTCTGGATCTACGAGAACCATTGGCACTATGAAATGCGAGGTCTGAGAGTTAGTTTTCAAGCTCGGCAAGTGGACCCCTACGCTTGTCGGGCTGAGTCATTTCCCGAAACAGAGTCTTCAAGGTTTTTATCAGCGGCCCCTACCGCCTTTCGGGGCGGTTTTACCGGGCAATCTCGTAGAAAGTGTCCAGAGTTCCCACAATAAAGACATAACTTTAATTGCCGCCTCCTTTCACGTTCCTTTTGAGTTAAAGGTCCTTTAACCCCACCAATTTGCATAGGCTCTGAGACATCAACTCCCTTGGGGTTAGCGTGGGTCTTGACCAACACCCGGTCTCAAACCTGGACCGATCTGCTTTTCTGTTCTGGAGTCTGTGATCCAATTGGACCACAAAGTCTATATATTCTGTGCATTCTCGGGGCGGATTTACAACTTAGGCCAGGACATCTTTAAGTTCTCCACGTAAACCTCGATAAAATAACGTGATTCTCTTATCCTCTGGCCACCCAGTTTCTACAATTAGTCTATTAAAGGTTGCAATGTAGGATAGGAGATCCTGATTGCCCTGTTGCAGGGATAGAAGTTCATCATCCAGAGCCTGCCCCTGAGAGTGTCGAGCAAATAACCTTTCCATGCTTGCTTGAAATCCTTGAAAATCATGGAGAATCGGATCATCCTGAGTAACCAGTGGAACTGACCAATCGGCAGCGCAGCCGCTGAGATATGACAATACAAAGGCTACTTTGGTCTGATCATTAGGGAAGGCCCCAGGCCTGCATAGGAAGTGCAAACGACACTGATTCATGAATACGGCAAATCGTTTGGGGTCCCTAGCAAAGCGTTCGGGCGGGGCCAGCGGCATGTTTCCAGGTAGATTAATATGCACAGGGTTACTGGGAACCACAGGAGCGGGGTTCCCTCCGGAACCGGGTAGAGGAGTTTGTCCAGCTTGACTTTGCAAAAGCTGTCTGGCCAGGTCATCAGTTCTTTCCTTTGATATTATTAATTCCCTCTTGAGGGCATTAGTGTCTTGACGAGCGGCATGTACTTCGGCCCGTAATTCCCCCAGTAATTGGGCCAACTGATCAGTCTCAGAAGTTTCCATAGCGCCTGGGTGGGAATTTGTAGGAAGGCTTCGCGTTCTGTAACGCTCACCTGACTCCCACGGAGGCGCTGGCCTGGTTCGCGCCGTTGTGACCTCGTCTAAGGTGATGCGCAGGGGTCGGGAGACGGACTGGACCGGGCCCCAAATCTGGCTTGTCTGACTCGCAGAAGTATCCTTCTTAGGGTCTGGAAGGACGAGCTCTCCATCCTGCTTCTGATGCAGGGCGCGTTGGTATCCAGTTACTTCACTGGATTTTCGGATTGGTGAGAACCAAACTTGCTTGGCTTCCAGGTAAGTTTTTGATAAGTGGTTCCCCTTGTGTCCATGCATTAATGTTCTAATGCTAGTGTCTTTTTCCCCATAGGGGCCGGGGTACGGAATGCCGGGGAACAGGCACCGACCCGAGATGAGAGGTGAAATCCTTGTGGAAATCAGGTAAGTCTTTAATGAGCGTCTTGGTAATGTCTTTTCATTCGCTCATTAACGCTGATGTCTTTTTCCCCTTAGGGGCCGGGGTCCGAAAATGCCTGGATGCGGCGCGGACCCGAAACGAAAAGGGAATGACCCAGCAGGTAAGTCTTAACATGGAGATTTAGCTTCCCTTTTCCCTTCTTTCTCTCACCTTCGTTATTGTCTTTTTCTCCCTAGGCGCTGGGGCGCGACTGTGAATCCGGATGGTCGCTGCAGAACATGGAAGCGCCCTGTAAGATGAGTAGAATGAGGCGCTGCAGCGATCGATGTGTTGTGCTTTTAAAAATAAATGTCTTCCTTTTCAGGATCGTCGGCGAAATGTCTCCGGGATGCAGATTTAGCAGGTAAGGCCTTTTCCTTCTTCTGTTCTCTTGTTCCCTTCCTTTGCAGGTGATTCAGGATGCTGGCAGGCGTGGCAGAAGTCAGGATGCAGGAGCAGACACAGTGAGCGTCCAGCTGCTAGATGCAGAACAATGCGAAGCACGTGTGGCTGATTGGGTGTGGTTTAAATAGCCTTGGAAGAAGTTCCTAGAATGTGTCCTTCCTCCAATCAGGTATGTATCCTTCCCCGACCACGCCCGGGTGGTAAATGAGTCCCACAGGTAAAGTAGTTCCTTTCAGGCCTCAAGGAGGCCGGGGTTCTGCAGCATGGTCTGCATCAGGTAAGTGCACCCAAACACTTTCATAATGAGCCTGGCGCCTATGGCGCCAGGACTGACGTTTTCTATGAGCCTGGCGCCATAGGCGCCAGGACACTGTCCAAAGGGCCCCTATAAGGGGCTGCTGGGACCTTCCCCGGGGACTTGATGTCCGCTTTCGGGGACGCAGGGCCTGAGCCGGCTCCCCAGGAGCGGGCATCGTGACACCAGTAGACAGATAAAGAGTTCATTGGACTGTGGTTTGTTGGAGACACTCTTTGTAGCTGTTAAGCAAGTAGTAAAAAAACTATTGTTGTTGAGCCACAGGAGCTTGCTAACATTGGACTGAGACATATTGAAGTCTTGAAGGGAAAAGAAATGCCAGACCTAGAGTTCATCTTTAATGATTGGAAAAGAGAGCAGTTCCCTGATTACTTTCTCACTGAGTTTCTCTTTGGAGGCACCCATGGTGGTGCCTAACGACAACATTCATTGGATCATTCTTGCTGTTTTCCTCTTCATTTTTCATGCGTATCCTTCACTGGTTGGGAGAACTGTTGACATACACATGTTTTTGCGAGATCCTAAAAATGGTCCAATCACGAGGAGACTGCTCCTAGCTATCATAGAGCAAATCCTCCAGCTACCTGAGTATAGTACAGCAAGCACAGGTGGTCCTGTCTGACGAGGACGCACACAAACTGTTTGGAATGGTCTTTTATTTCTTGATTGAAGAGCATCCTTATCTTGTTGGACGACAAACCAATACTCGTGTATTTCTGAGGGATCCCAGAAATCGACCTGTGATGAATTGGCTGATACATGAAATTCTGAGGCAGATCTGTTTACTGCTTGATACATCTCATTGAATGCATGGATGGGTCTATCGAGTGATGATATTCAAAACTTACTGGCCTTAGTATTTTACTCTTTACTGGAAGCTCATTTGGTTTGGTGAAAAGATGACTCTTCTGTATTCATTCAGAATCCTATCAACCGTCCTGCAATCAGCCAGTTGCTTGTGGAGCTTGTGGAGCAGATTCAACAGTTGCTTGAACATTTTATGAGATTATCTGATAAAAAATTGTTTTTCTGTCCTTAAAATTAATCATAAGCACTATGGGCAACATTGATAGCAACAACAATGTGGCAAAAAACGAGAGAGCACCACAACATGGGATGAGCCATTGTTGTACAAGATGGACATACTGGTATATAATATATACATGCATCATGTTCATTGTCATTCTTCTTTCTCTCACGGTACGTACTGTCTGTTAAGTAGATCCAAACAAGGCAGTAGTTCATGTACATCTTCCTATGCAGCAGGAGGGTACAGATGTGGCGATTATAAGGCAGCCAAGGCCTTATGTGATTGCCCCTACTCCAGTGGTACATATGAAAGCGCCGAGTCAGGTGGGGAGGTCGGCTCTGCACATTTTTCATGATTTCTGGATGCCTTCTTATTATACCAATAGGAAGAGACCTTATGTGACTGTTTATACACCAGTAGAACATGCAAAGACACTGATTTCACTGAGTAATGTCTCTATGATTCCCCCAGTGGGAAGGAAATATTCTGACATACTTCATGAGATGAATATAGGAGCTCATTAGGCAGGGAAGAGACATAGGAGAATTGCAAGGGAGGATGATCATGATTTAAATGACTATCTAGATAGTACGAAACACTTGGGTAACAATATATGGTATCAGCACATTAAAGGGGTAGGCAAACAAACCTGAGAGGAGGAATGCTATATATGTGCACTCCTGCCTTATAGTATGGGGAAGACTAAGATATGCATAGCCATTGAAATAGATGTTCAGACAGCACATTGTCTATCTCACATTGCACTCTGCTGAGCAAGAGATCAGTCATGGGCAGAACAGCCTCTTTTGTATGGACAACAGAATGTACAAATCCAGATGAGAAGATTATGTTCAAGACACAAAGACAAGAGCAAGAGCCCACACCAGAAATCATGTGATAAGGTACGAAGAGCCTGTAGTGAAAGGGGTTGGAATCAGATGGGAAGTGAACAGAAGTCTTGAAAGTCCAGGAAAATCTGCAGAAGAAATTTGAAGATGGAACTTTCTCCAAACGGATGGGAAGAAGGAGTGGTTATCTGCAGACTTTGGGTAGTAATGAGCCGCTACAAATCAACCATTGACATTGTGGAAAATGGATGCAAACCGTTATGGCCTAGACTTGCTAAACTGCTGACATGGGTCGTAGACAAAGAAGGGCCCTTACAGATATTGCCTTTGGATAGTGCAAAGCTATGTTTCAGAAATAATGGCTCAAGAAAACTTGGAGGGAATCAGAATTGTGGCCGAATATTTGATGTGCCAGGAATCAGCATTGGAACAGCAGTGATAATGGATCTTTACTGGGCTTGTGGATCCAAAGCTTATATGAAGCTACTCAAGGATTGGGGAGAACTATGTTCTATAGTGAATGTCAATGTTCCAGCATTGGTAATTCCTAAAAGTAACCTGAACATTGGTGAGTTCCCGAAACCAGATGCTCAACTGAGGAAGAAGAGATCTGCTGAACTCCTGAATTGGATGAAGAGAGACAACTATGTCTCAGCTAATTCAATAGAAGCCTTTGATTCTATCCTATATAAACACAGATTGTTTAGTAAGACTTCATCAATAGTCACAATACTTTTCATGCCCAGGATCCAGACAGATGCAAATATTAAATGGTTACAAATAACCAGATAGGAGCTTTTGCAGACGATCAACACTACCATAAAGGGCTTCATTGCTATTAAGGAAGAGCTGAGAGCCATACGACTGATGACTCTTCAGAATAAGTATGTCCTGGACATGATTACAGCTATGGATGGAGGTGTTTGTGCCAAAATTTGAGAATCATGTTGCACATTCATACCTTCTCATGATTATCAGAATGGCACCTTGACAGAGGGTGAAAGACATTGCTGATGACAGTTGGTTTGGATCAATATTCTCATGGGTTCCACAATGGATGGCAGATATATTCAAGTTCCTTGGAGTCCTGATAGTTATGGTATTGCTTGGATTTTGTGTGGTCAGGATAATAATCTCACAATGCAAGAAGACTGCAAAGAAAGCTGTATGAATGAAGATCATGATTGAAGTTGAATCATGATGGAAAACTAAAGAGTTGTCAGATGATGAAATCAGACTGCAAAGAAAGCTGTATGAATGTAGATCATGACTGATGTTGAATCACGATGGAAAACTAAAGAGTTGACAGATGAAGAAATCAGAGACTACGTGAAGGCCAGCATTTATGCACCTGAGGGAATGAAGTTCCTGTACCCAAAGAACCACAAGAAGTATGTGGGGAGGTGGATCTACTGCAGTCCAAGTGGACAATGCATGCTTATGTCCTGGAGTACTGATGAGCATGTGAAATCAGCAGGATGCCTGAAGGGAGTCATAAAGATATGGATCCCAAAGAAGCACTTCTTCAGACGAGGATGTCTAGATATGAAAGTTGATGAGAGAGTGGTCGATGAATCACCAGAGGGGGGAGTGTAGAGGTGGAGCCAAGTACCCCCACCCAAAGCTCCTCCCCCATGCTGCCTATATGTTGGGAGCCAGAGTGTGAGACACATGCAGTACCAGTGAAAATACTGATACCAAAGTGAATCTTAGAAGTAGGGTTCCAATTAAGGAAGCCACACATGCATTCACGACAATATGATAGCCATTTGAATGAAATCCCAGAGGAAGTGTGAACACTGAGCAAAAGAGAAGATTGCTGATGTCAAGAAGAAGCAGAGCTGATGCACCCAGAAGAGATGCAGTGAAGAGAGAAAATAAATATTCTATAGGCTCTTAAGAGGAGGTGGTCAAGATGAGCATCATTTCTGGCTCAAGATGAAGATGTTCATGCTACAGAAATAATGAAGAAGCTATTAAGTCATTTTACAATTGTACAGATGCAGTAACGCAGGCAGACAAAGTATTCTTAAAGGCTGGCTATGTAGTGAATAGATTGTAGTGATGCGCCAACGTATATGCAACGTATATGCATAGGAAATGTATGGAAATGTATGGACTATGGATGATTCCACAACGTACTTTAGCAGAGCTGGATACCATCTGAAGGAAGGCTTTTTCAGTAAGCCACAGTTAGAAATTTAAAACTGAACCATGGAGGTGAATCAAAGAAAGGCTTGGTTGGCCCAAGACCAGGAGGTCAAGGCCACCGTGGGCCTGAATGTTGAGCAGTGGTCACAGAATGTGTGAAAAGAACAAAACTCTTGTCTTAAGTGAGGAGCGAGAACATCGAAGACGTCAAAGTCTTAACATTTAATAGTATTTTAAATGCAGAAAGACTCTAAAACATGGTTTGCAGTCACATGAAAATGGACATTGGGACGAGCTGTATCGAAACCAAGAAGACAGAGTGTGCCTATATTCCCTCATATTTTCAGCACAGATAACATTTCCAAGGCCAAGTTCAAAGCCTTAATTGACTAGGAGGCTGCAAGAGTGATGATAGCTTCCCACCAATTAGCCTGTCATCTATGATTATAAGCAGCCCACCAGCACCTGGATGCCAGCCTGTGTGCTGCTTGCGTAGGTGGGATATTACAGAGGGGTCTGAGGGTGCCAACTAATTATAGAGGGCCACGTAATAGAGAGCCCTATAGTTTGTATAACCAATGGGACATTGTGTATTTGAGGATGTTCGTAGAAACATGTGCTAGACAAGGGTTGCCCCAACTGATGTTAGAAACCCAATCACCTTCCCTAACAAGTATGGAACGTATATCTAGATGTTCCCTGTTAGCCTATCACCTTCCCAAGTAGGTTTTTGTAGTTTTCAACGTAGGTAGACATCAATGATGACAAGTTTTACTATAAATGTTGTATTTTTTTTAAATTTGTGGCGTGTGAAGATCGAGAGAGTTTGTTGATGTTCGTTGTACTCCCTGTTTTAGATAATTTATATTAAAACAGATGCACTTTGCCAACTTCCTGAGTCAGTTTGATTATTGATGTTTGAGTAAATTCTGCATCTCCATCCATCTCAAAGTATTACTATCTCATCTTAAAGGGCTGGGTCGGACACCCCAGTTCAAAAAGTTAATACCAGGGTTTTAGCAGGAAACTTTTAATGCGGGTCAATTTCTACTACCCTCATAATTATTCGTTTTGACTATTAGGTGGCGCTGAAAGAGCTACCTTTAAAGCCAAAACTATTGTCATTATAAAAAGAGCTTTAACATGAGAGCTTGAAACAGGGTCTTTGGTTGCAGGTTTGTTATAATGCTTTTCAATGCAGGTTGGCACATGAGGATGGATACATGGTAGTTTGACTATGTATCCCATCCATATAACGCCCATTGCTAGGTGAAATATATAGGAATTTCCTCCCATTCCAACCCATTTTCCTTCAAACCACACCTCCTTTTGCACTCTTTTGCTCAATTTCTACTGTGTGATGGATTTGTCGGCCAATTCTACTTCCAAAATGGCGGCCGCCAGGTTTTAATGTTATTAAAAAGTTATTTGACTTGATAGATGCTCTTAAAAATATTTACTGCATCTTTTCAGTTATGTTACATATTGTAATGTATTTTGTTTTTAAAAAAACAAGTTACTGTTAGAGTTACATTTGGTTTTACATGGCTATGAACATGTCCATGGCCTTACTTATGGGTGTTTGGTCTAGCGTGTTCTGATGGAAGCAGTACTTGATTGGCTGCGCAGTATGCTATTGATGCAATTGGCTCTCGAGTACATGTTTTTTCCCAAGACAGCCATGAGCCATTTTATTTCAGCATTCGAAAAGAAATGTAAGGCTCTTTGTTGTGGTTTTATTTATAAAATGTGCACTTGTAAAGTTGACAAGTCTATCTTGAAATGCAAACTATTACCACATCTGATTTATCCTTGTGTACTGCCGATTTACACTTTGTTTTACTAAAGTTTCAAATATGTCCCGGCAGTGGGTTAATTAATGCTGTTAACCCACCGCTAGGACCTATTTGCAATGTTAATAAAACAAAATGAAAGTCGTCAGCGGCTTGGCTTCCCCGATGACAGCGCCGACTTTCACTTTGGTTTCTATTTGCAGAGCAGGAGCACTGGATATAGAAAACATCTTTAACATGCTCTACTGTCATGTGGGGGCCTGGCCAGTAAGGCATGTTGTACAGCCCTGTATGAGATGACGGTGGCTGCAGTCTCTGTCAGTGACATCATTTTGAAGCACTGGGTGAGCTCGAACTCCCTCGACTGAACCACTGGGGAAGTTCTAATAATGTGTGCGAATGAACTTCCCTAAATTCGGGTGTTCCGAGTTTTGCACAAATTGTTCTGCTCGCTCCTGGTTTATCCCCTGATGCTGGCCAATATCATTGCAATTACCAACAGTTAATTTCTTGTCAGTGACATAAAGGATATGGTTGTGTCTTCTCCAGAAACAGTGATGATGCCTAGACTTTTATTTAGATTTTGCATTTCTAGACTGAAAACTGTAAACATCTCTTTGGTGGCAAACTGAGGATCCTGCCCTGTTTGCTATAGAGCAGATGGTCCGATCCCAGCGTTGCCTTTGTCTGCTCAGCACTCATTGGTAAACATTGTGGGCTTTTGTTCTTTATTTCACTTTCTGCATTTTACTGCAGCACTTCTTAACAGGATGGCCCTCATTAGGACCCTGGCGGATTTTTACCGCCATCCACGGACTTTCCGGCCATGGCGCAAAGTCCCTTTACGCCATGGCGGATGGCGGACTTACCGCCCCATTCCGAGGTCGGCGGGGCGGTAAGTCCCCATTGACCCATTTACCCTTCCCCATTCCCATTTTGGCCCCATAGGGTATAATGGGAGTGGGGAAGGAGTTAATTACGCCACCGTAAAATACGGTGGCGTAATTAACACCAAGGTCCCAGAGCGCCATGGATTTTTCCGCCCGCAAAAAGCGGGCGGAAAATTGACCATGGCGCTCCGGGAACTCGTAGTTGGCGGTAAGGGGTCGGCGCAGCTAACGCTGGCGCAGACCCCTTAGCGCCAGGGTCCTAATGAGGCCCGATGTGTTCGGCAGAGCTATGTGTGGTCCTCCTCAAAGGAATAGCAATAAGCACTGCAAGGTAGAACGAGGTCCATTGGCAGAGCTGTGTGAGTTCCAGCACTGGAACAGCAATGGTAATGTACGTTGTCATTGTCTGCTGGAATCGCAGGAGATGTGACAGAAATAGATTGAGGTGCACCAGCAGAGCTGTGTTGGTGGAAGTGACAGATGTGTGCTGCACTGCTGAACTAAGGGTTAATAACAGAGCTGTGTCTGGCCTCCAGATAGAATTCAAATGGCACGAGGTGAGGACTGCAGGACGGACAGAGGTGCATCCATAGAACTGTGCGTGAAGGGGCGGATATCAGGCCTTGCATGGCTCTGGGTTCAGCAGTTCATAACTGGGGCTCCTGATTCTAGGCCTCAAAATCCGGTTGTCATCCTGAACAAGCACAGGCAATGCCAACAGTTTGCGCTTTTCTGTAGGCATGGGAAAGCCACTTGTCATGCACTGCTCCAGTGCTATTGCTGGCAATTGATAGTAGCAGGTGCAAATTGGTGCGACTGCCTGGGCATCTAATAGCTGTGCTTTGCCAATGCTTGTTGTTGTTATTATTATTATTATTATTATGTAGTGCAGACCTAGCTTTGAGAAGCAACAGAGAGCTTTACAGAGGTACACAAGAATACAGATGCATAATGTACTGATTTTCAGAAGTAACAAAAGTATGATATATGATATATTTGATTTATATCACACTCGTACACAGGTGTTTCAGAGCGCACCCAGGCAAAGGAAGTGGAAAAGAGGGAAAACAAAAACAACGATCTTACTTGGCCCTGTGACATTGAGAACGATCAAGTGCATGGGGAAGGGAAAAAGGGCTAAAGTGCATTGAAGGGGGGGAAATTGGAAAGTGCTGAACATAGGAGGGAGCAAAATAAATAGTAATAAGTCAAATAGGATTACATAAATAAACGTGATACACAGTAGTAGTGCAGCCGGAAAGTGGCAAAGTGCTAGGTAAGTCAGATAGGGTGTATCTGATAAGTGCAGAAAAAACGTGGGTGTGGGACTGTATGGGTACAGCTACCGGCCCTAGTGCAAGGGGTGGCTCAGAGGAAGTGCAGGGGGTGGCATGGTATAAAGATATACAGATATACAGTGGGATTAGGATACAGAGGGTCGCAAAGAAAGGGTAAAGCTGGTCCGATTGGTGAAGAGGTGCGGACTGCGTCTAGTGAGGCAGGCGGTGCAGGGGGTGGCATGATGGCCTAGGTTATGTACAGATAAGCCAGACAAAAGCCATGACCAGTCCTCCGCCTATTTGGACTGCTGTTTATATAAGTCTGCGAAGTAAACCTTCCTGTTATTATTGCCAGTAAGGCAGTAAATGTTCATATCCTCACCTAAAGTGGAACGGTCCCTGGTCATTTACTAACAATGGACATAGTTCTCCTGCCAGGGGCAGGGTGTACCAGGCTCACAGTGCTCGGTCCTAGGTCATAGCCCATAATCCTTGGAGCCTCCAACTCTTCCAAAAGCATTCAATAAAACGCCAGAGAAGGAACCGTAATGGCCACAATATCTGGTCTTGTGTCTTCAAGGAAATCCACAAATTCTATGTTCTTTCTGGAAATGAGCTTAAGGCGAGATCATTGAACGGGGACAGAATATTAGAGCGATTTAAAAACAAATGGTTATTTCACAGCAGCATGAATTCTAAAACTAAAAACAGAGAACAACCAACCTTTGCCATGGCTGTAGACCCAAGAACACCATTTCCACAAATGCAAGTAGCCCAAGGACAGCTGTCTAACTAATAAGACAATATTTAATTTAATTTATTGAATATACTTTTAGCCTTACGGCTTTGTGTACACAACACATACACATTTTATAACACACAACAATCAAAGTATAAAAGAGAGCACATTATATATTATAGTCTCTATCACTTTACAATAAATAACACAGATTTACTAACAGTTATACTAAGACAATATGTGGACTAATGTCTGACAGTTATTTGTCACTGCGGTTTCCTCTGGCCCACAGACTTGAGGGCACTGAGTAAGAATAACCACTTTTCCCCAGAAGTTCATATTCACGCTTAGAGATGGAAGATCTTCCCATACTTGGTAATCGCCTCTTGCTTAGATGTAGCACTAATGCCCAAACGAGAAGATAATGGGGGGAGGAAGCCTGCAGGATTCCTTGAGGCCTGAGGTGGTAAATGACCCATAGAGCAATACTCTGGTCCAATTTTAGGTCCAGTTCCTCTTCCATAGGGCATTGAACCTGTGTCTTCATTTTACCACACCAGGCATTGTTCAAACTTAAAGTAATAGACTCCCCCCGCACTGCATAGGTGCACCTTGCTTCAAGGCTGCACTAGGTGCCGAACATGATCATAGAAGACCTGCTGAAGGCACTACATCTCGCAAAGGGAGGGGCGTCGGGCTATTATGGCAAAATTTTCTTGGTTATTACAACCGTTATCCTCCCGACCACAAGTCTGCGTCCAATCATCACGACTTGAAATTTCCCTCAACGGAACATTTGCATCTGTCGAGGCAATTATGGCAACATGGAGATAGCTGTTACTTTTTCCCCGTGATTACCTCCTTTGGGGCTTTAGACGAGCCAGCCTGTCTTAGGTTAGGTTCCACACTTGCAGCTTTATCCACAGCTTTTGCGGCTGCAGCCTCCGTTAGATGCAGAGAACAGAGAAACTTGGGCAAATTTGTTTTATTCAACCTTTTTTGATTTGTTGCTTTCTTCTTGGGCAACCTCCCCTCCACCCTTGCTCGAAATTATCTATAATTTGTTTTGTAGCGGGACATGCAACTAAATTGATGTCTTGTCTGTTTTTGTAAACAGGCTTTTTTGAGCAAGCCTCCTGGAGGGTCGATTCGCCAATTTCCTCCACATTTGGAGCGGCCTCAACGGCAGCCCCTTGTGTTAAATTGTTCGACGCTAGATTTGGCAGCTTGTAGGGGGGTTGCTCAATAGCTCTGATTTCAAGTCTACTTCACAGAGTACTATTGTGTGTGCCCTAACTTCTTCCCGTATGTTATTGTAAAATTCTACAAACACACTTTGAACGAATTTAGAGCAGAGATTGTGGGTTCCAGAGAGCTTAATTGTTCATATGCATCTCTCAAAGTATGATGTGAAGGTACCCCATTCCCTTTGTCCCCCAGATCAGGAGGAACATAACTGTTAGAGTATAATAGTTCCGTTTTGTATACGAATTGTTCGAACTACAATTACTCGAATTACAATTGACCTTTGCACAATTGACCAAATTGTGAAGGTCAATTCTTACATATATGTGGGGGGGGGGAAACCCCCCCGCAGCCCCCCATTTTAAACATATATATATATAAAACCAAACCTATATACCAGACGAAGCCCGAGTAGGGTGAAACGCGTAGTTTTATCTATGCATAAGACTGCTTTGTCCTCCTTGTCTATGTAGTTTTAACTAATAAAGGACACTTTAATTGCACAATACACAAAGACTGTTTGTGGATCTGGGGTTGATTCATGGAATTAATGTGCACCGAAAATTCCCGCGCAGAGGTGCCAAAACGTGCGATTCGAGGTAAAAGTGAGAAAATCGCAGTGCAAGTGCGAAAATCGCATGGAAACCAGCGCACATCGATTCATGGAAGTCCGTGCGCGAGAAAAACATTGGATGTGCGCTGAAAATGTGCGCCGCGCACGCCGGCGCACGCCGGCGCACAGGTCATCCAACAGCGGGCGCCACGGCCACTGCGAAATCGCACATAGCGTGGCGCACATCACAAAAGGAGGCGTAACACGGGGCGTAACACTCGGAATGGGGAACAACGCGTGAAAATATGGGCGTCACGGGGGAAGTACAGGGGGCAAGTGTGCGGAACGCCCACATGCTCGCCTACAACCCGTATTCATTGAATCGGATAGGGCAAACCAGCGCACGGTCAAAGACGCGCACAGGGCCAAACAAGTACGCCACAAGAAAGCAGGCGGTAGCGTCCCTGCGCCTGAAAAAAATGTGCGCCAAAATGTGCGATAACAAAAAGAACCCATATACAGCCATGATGAATGGTCCATACAGTGGCCCTCTAAGACAAATGAGGTGCAAAGGGGTACCGACAAACACGGACAACCGCTGTGTGAAAAATAGCGTGTGTGTGTACCTGGGTGCGCAGGAAGTCCCACACGCGATTGGCCTGGGTACGTGTACTACGGGGTGCGCGGGAAGTTCCACATGCGATTGGCCTGGGTACGTGTACTTCGGGGTGCGCGGGAAGTCCCACACGCGATTAGCCTGGGTACGTGTACTAGGGGGTGCGCGGGAAGTTCCACATGCGATTAGCCTGAATACGTGTGTTTCGGAGTGCGCGGGATGTTCCACACGCGATTGGCCTGGGTACATGTGTTTCGGGGTCCGCGGGAAGTTCCACACGCGATTGGCCTGGGTACGTGTACTTCGGGGTGCGCGGGAAGTTCCACACGCGATTGGCCTGGGTACGTGTACTTCGGGTTTCCACGAGAAGTTCCACACACGATTGGCCTGGGTACGTGTATTCCCAGGTGCGCGGGAAGATTCACACGCAATTTCAGCAGGGTATGTGTATTTAGGTGGTGCCGGGGAATGCTACAAGTGATTTGGCCGTGTGGGTCCTCCCAGGTGTTCCCTCTACACCCTCCACGGCCCCTGCAGGCAGCCCACACCACAGGGGACTACCCTGCACCCCTGCTCATGTCCCACAGGCAACCCATCCACCATGGCCATGCCCCCCAGACAACCCACATGTCACCTTGCACTACTGATCACCAACACATGTCTCCCTGCACCCCCACCCCCCAGCCACCAGGGGCAGCCTCCACCAGGCCCCCACCCATGTCTCCCATCACCGCCACCCCCCAGCAGTGCAGGGGCAGCCTCCACCAGGCCCCCACTCATGTCCAATTCATGTCTCCCTGCACCCCCACACCCCTGCCACCAGGGGCAGCCTCCACCAGGCCCCCACTCATGTCCCCTATCACCCCCACACCCCAGCAGTGCAGATGCAGCCTCCACCAGGCCCCCACTCATGCCTCCCACCACCCCCTCCCCCCAGCCACCAGGGGCAGCCTCCACCAGGCCCCCACCCATGTCTACCACCACCCCCGCCCCCCAGCAGTGCAGGTGCAGCCTCCACCAGGCCCCCACTCATGTCTACCACCACCCCCACCCCCCAGCAGTGCAGGGGCAGCCTCCACCAGGCCCCCACTCATGTCTCCCATCACCCCCACCCCCCAGCAGTGCAGGGGCAGCCTCCACCAGGCCCGCCATTCATGTCTCCCTGCACCCACCCCCCAGCCACCAGGGGCAGCCTCCGCCTGGCCCCCACCCATGTCGACCACCACCCACACCCCCCAGCCACCAGGGGCAGCCTCCACCAGGCCCCCTGTCATGTCCCCCTGTACCCTCACCCCCCAGCACTGCAGGGGCAGCATCCACCAGGCCCCCACCCATGTCTACCACCACCCCCACTCCCCAGCAGTGCAGGGGCAGCCTCCACCAGGCACCCACTCATGTCTCCCTGCACCCCCACCCCCAAGCCACCAGGGGCAGCCTCCACCAGGCCCCCACCCATGCCTACCACCACCCCCACCCCCCAGCCACCAGAGGCAGCCTCCACCAGGCCCCCACTCATGTCCAACTCATGTCTCCCTGCACCCCACCCACCAGCCACCAGGGGCAGCTTCCACCAGGCCCTCACTCATGTCCCCCTGCACCCCCACCCCCCAGCAGTGCAGGGGCAGCCTCCACCAGGCCCCCACCCATGTCTACCACCACCCCCACCCCCCAGCAGTGCAGGGGCAGCCTCCACCAGGCCCCCACTCATGTCTCCCTGCACCCCCACCCACCAGCCACCAGGGGCAGCCTCCACCAGGCCCCCACCCATGTCTACCACCACCCCCACCCCCCAGCCACCAGGGGCAGCCTCCACCAGGCCCCCACTCATGTCCAACTCATGTCTCCCTGCACCCCCACCCCCAGTAGTGCAGGGGCAGCCTCCACCAGGCCCCCACCCATGTCTACCACCACCCCCACCCCCCAGCAGTGCAGGGGCAGCCTCCACCAGGCCCCCACTCATGTCTCCCTGCACCCCCACCCACCAGCCACCAGGGGCAGCCTCCACCAGGCCCCCACTCATGTCCCCTATCACCCCACCCCCCCAGCCACCAGGGGCAGCCTTCACCAGGCCCCCACTCATGTCCAACTCATGTCTCCCTGCACCCCCACCCCCCAGCAGTGCAGGGGCAGCCTCCACCAGGTCCCCACGCATGTCCCCTATCACCCCCACCCCCCAGCCACCAGGGGCAGCCTCCACCAGGCCCCCACTCATGTCCCCTATCACCCCCCCCAGCAGTGCAGGGGCAGACTCCACCAGGCCCCCACCCATGTCTCCCACCACCCCCAGCCACCAGGGGCAGCTTCCACCAGGCCCCCACTCATGTCTCCCTGCACCCCCACCCCCAGCAGTGAAGGGGCAGACTCCACCAGGTCCCCACTCATGTCTCCCACCACCCCCACCCCCCAGCCACCGGGGGCAGCCTCCACCAGGCCCCCACTCATGTCTCCCTGCACCCCACCCCCCAGCAGTGCAGGGGCAGCCTCCACCAGGCCCCCACCAATGTCTACCACGACCCCCACCCCCCAGCCACCGGGGGCAGCCTCCACCAGGCCCCCACTCATGTCTCCCTGCACCCCACCCCCCAGCAGTGCAGGGGCAGCCTCGACCAGGCCCCCACTCATGTCTCCCCATCACCCCACCCCCCAGCAGTGCAGGGGCAGCCTCCACCAGGCCCCCACCAATGTCTACCACGACCCCCACCCCCCAGCCACCAGGGGCAGCCTCCACCAGGCCCCCACTCATGTCTCCCTGCACCCCCGCCCCCCAGCAGTGCAGGGGCAGCCTCCACCAGGCCCCCACTCATGTCTCCCATCACGCCCACCCCCCCGGCAGTGCAGGGGCAGCCTCCACCAGGCTCCCACCCATGTCTACCACCACCGCCACACCCCAGCAGTGCAGGGGCAGCCTCCACCACGCCCCCACTCATGTCTCCCATCACCCCCACCCCCCAGCAGTGCAGGGGCAGCCACCAACAGGCCCCCACCCATGTCTACCACAACCCCCACCCCCCAGCAGTGCAGGGGCAGCCTCCACCAGGCCCCCACTCATGTCTCCCTGCACCCCCACCCCCCCAGCAGTGCAGGGGCAGCCTCCACCAGGCCCCCACTCATTTCTCCCACCACCCCCACCCCCCAGCCACCAGGGGCAGCCTCCACCAGGTCCACACTCATGTCTCCCATCACCCCCACCCCCCAGCAGTGCACGGGCAGCCTCCACCAGGCCCCCACTCATGTCCAACTCATGTCTCCCATCACCCCCACCCCCCAGCAGTGCAGGGGCAGCCTCCACCAGGCCCCCACTCATGTCTGCCATCACCCCCACCCCCCAGCCACCAGGGGCAGCCTCCACCAGGCCCCCACCCATGTCTACCACCACCGCCACCCCCCAGCCACCAGGGGCAGCCTCCACCAGGCCCCCACTCATGTCCAACTCATGTCTCCTTGAACCCCACCCCGCAGCAGTGCAGGGGCAGCCTCCACCAGGCCCCCACCCATGTCTACCACCACCCCCACCCCCCAGCCACCAGGGGCAGCCTCCACCAGGCCCCCACTCATGTCCAACTCATGTCTCCCTGAACCCCCACCCCCCAGCAGTGCAGGGGCAGCCTCCACCAGGCCCCCACTCATGTCTCCCATCACCCCGACCCCCCAGCAACCAGGGGCAGCCTCCACCAGGCCCCCACTCATGTCTCCCTGCACCCCTACCCCCCAGCAGTGCAGGGGCAGCCTCCACAAGGCCCCCACTCATGTCTCCCACCACCCCCACCCCCCAGCCACCAGGGGAAGCCTCCACCAGGCCCTCACTCATGCCTCCCACCACCCCCACCCCCCAGCCACCAGGGGCAGCCTCCACCAGGCCCCCACCCATGTCTACCACCACCTCGCCCCCCAGCAGTGCAGGGGCAGCCTCCACCAGGCCCCCACTCATGTCTAACACCACCCCCACCCCCCAGCAGTGCAGGGGCAGCCTCCACCAGGCCCCCACTCATGTCTCCCATCACCCCCACCCCCCAGCAGTGCAGGGGCAGACTCCACCGGGCCCCCACTCATGTCTCCCTGCACCCCCACCCCCACCCCCCAGCCACCAGGGGCAGCCTCCACCAGGCCCCCACCCATGTCTACCACCACCCCCACCCCCCGGCCACCAGGGGCAGCCTCCACCAGGCCCCCACTCATGTCCCCCTGCTCCCCCACCCCCCAGCAGTGCAGGGGCAGATTCCACCAGGCCCCCACCCATGTCTACCACCACCCCCACCCCACAGCAGTGCAGGGGCACCCTCCACCAGGCCCCCACTCATGTCTCCCTGCACCCCCACTCACCAGCCACCAGGGGCAGCCTCCACCAGGCCCCCACCCATGTCTACCACCACCCCCACCCCCCAGCCACCAGGGGCAGCCTCCACCAGACCCCCACTCATGTCCAACTCATGGTTCCCTGCACCCCCACCCCCCAGTAGTGCAGGGGCAGCCTCCACCAGGCCCCCACCCATGTCTACCACCACCCCCACCCCCCAGCAGTGCAGGGGCAGCCTCCACCAGGCCCCCACTCATGTCTCCCATCACCCCGACCCCCCAGCCACCAGGGGCAGCCTCCACCAGGCCCCCACTCATGTCTCCCTGCACCCCCACCCACCAGCCACCAGGGGCAGCCTCCACCAGGCCCCCACTCATGTCCCCTATCACCCCACCCCCCAGCCACCAGGGGCAGCCTTCACCAGGCCCCCACTCTTGTCCAACTCATGTCTCCCTGCACCCCCACCCCCCAGCAGTGCAGGGGCAGCCTCCACCAGGTCCCCACTCATGTCCCCTATCACCCCCACCCCCCAGCCACCAGGGGCAGCCTCCACCAGGCCCCCACTCATGTCCCCTATCACCCCCACCCCCAGCAGTGCAGGGGCAGACTCCACCAGGCCCCCACCCATGTCTCCCACCACCCCCAGCCACCAGGGGCAGCCTCCACCAGGCCCCCACTCATGTCTCCCTGCAGCCCCACCCCCAGCAGTGCAGGGGCAGCCTCCACCAGGTCCCCACTCATGTCTCCCACCACCCCCACCCCCCAGCCACCGGGGGCAGCCTCCACCAGGCCCCCACTCATGTCTCCCTGCACCCCCACCCCCCAGCAGTGCAGGGGCAGCCTCCACCAGGCCCCCACTCATGTCTCCCCATCACCCCACCCCCCAGCAGTGCAGGGGCAGCCTCCACCAGGCCCCCACCAATGTCTACCACCACCCCCACCCCCCAGTCTCCAGGGGCAGCCTCCACCAGGCCCCCACTCATGTCTCCCTGCACCCCCGCCCCCCAGCAGTGCAGGGGCAGCCTCCACCAGGCCCCCACTCATGTCTCCCATCACCCCCACCCCCCAGCCACCAGGGGCAGCCTCCACCAGGCCCCCACCCATGTCTACCACCACCCCACCCCTCAGCCACCAGGGGCAGCCTCCACCAGGCCCCCACTCATGTCCAACTCATGTCTCCCTGCACCCCCACCCCCAGCAGTGCAGGGGCAGCCTCCACCAGGCCCCCACTCATGTCCCCTATCGCCCACACCCCACAGCCACCAGGGGCAGCCTCCACAAGGCCCCCACCCATGTCCCCTATCACCCCCACCCCCCAGCAGTGCAGGGGCAGCCTCCACCAGGCCCCCACCCATGTCTCCCACCACCCCCATTCACCAGGGACATCCTCCACCAGGCCCCCACTCATGTCTCCCTGCACCCCCACCCCCCAGCAGTGCAGGGGCAGCCTCCACCAGGCCCCCACTCATGTCTCCCAACCCCACCAATCCCCCAGCCACCAGGGGCAGCCTCCACCAGGCCCCCACTCATGTCTCCCTGCACCCCCACCCCCGAGGAGTGCAGGGGCAGCCTCCACCAGGCCCCCACTCATGTCTCCAACCACCCCAGCCCCCCAGCCACCAGGGGCAGCCTCCACCAGGCCCCCACTCATGTCTCCCTGCACCCCCACCCCTCAGCAGTGCAGGGGCAGCCTCCACCAGGCCCCCACTCATGTCTCCCATCACCCCCACCCCCCAGCAGTGCAGGGGCAGCCTCCACCAGGCCCCCACCCATGTCTACCACCACCCCCACCACCCAGCAGTGCAGGGGCAGCCTCCACCAGGCCCCCACTCATGTCTCCCATCACCCCCACCCCCCAGCAGTGCAGGGGCAGCCTCCACCAGGCCCCCACCCATGTCTACCACCACCCCCACCCCCCAGCAGTGCAGGGGCAGGCTCCACCAGGCCCCCACTCATGTCTCCCACCACCCCCACCCCCCAGCCACCAGGGGCAGCCTCCACCAGGCCCCCACCCATGTCTACCACCACCCCTACCCCCAGCCACCAGGCCCCCACTCATGTCCAACACATGTCTCCCTGCACCCCCACCCCCCAGCAGTGCAGGGGCAGCCTCCACCAGGCCCCCACTCATGTCTCCCATCACCCCCACCCCCCAGCCACCAGGGGCAGCCTCCACCAGGCCCCCACCCATGTCTACCACCACCCCTACCCCCAGCCACCAGGCCCCCACTCATGTCCAACACATGTCTCCCTGCACCCCCACCCCCCAGCAGTGCAGGGGCAGCCTCCACCAGGCCCCCACTCATGTCTCCCATCACCCCCACCCCCCAGCCACCAGGGGCAGCCTCCACCAGGCCCCCACTCGTGTCTCCCTGCACCCCCACCCCCCAGCAGTGCAGGGGCAGCCTCCACCAGGCCCCCACTCATGTCTACCACCACCCCCACCCCCCAGCCACCAGGGGCAGCCTCCACCAGGCCCCCACACATGTCCAGCTCATGTCTCCCTGCACCCCCACCCTACAGCAGTGCAGGGGCAGCCTCCACCAGGTCCCCACTCATGTCTCCCATCACCCCCACCCCCCAGCCACCAGGGGCAGCCTCCACCAGGCCCCCACTCATGTCTCCCTGCACCCCCACCCCCCAGCAGTGCAGGGGCAGCCTCCACCAGGCCCCCACTCATGTCTCCCACCACCCCCACCCCCCAGCCACCAGGGGCAGCCTCCACCAGGTCCCCACTCATGTCTCCCATCACCCCCACCCCCCAGCAGTGCAGGGGCAGCCTCCACCAGGCCCCCACACATGTCCAACTCATGTCTCCCATCACCACCACCCCCAGCAGTGCAGGGGCAGCCTCCACCAGGCCCCCACTCATGTCTCCCATCACCACCACCCCCCAGCCACCAGGGGCAGCCTCCACCAGGCCTCCACGCATGTCTACCACCACCCCCATCCCCCAGCAGTGCAGGGCAGCCTCCACCAGGCCCCCACTCATGTCTCCCTGCACCCCCACCCCCCAGCAGTGCAGGGGCAGCCTCCACCAGGCCCCCACCCATGTCTACCACCACCCCCACCCCCCAGCCACCAGGGGCAGCCTCCACCAGGCCCCCACTCATGTCCAACTCATGTCTCCCTTCACCCCACCCCCCAGCAGTGAAGGGGCTGCCTCCACCAGACCCCCACTCATGTCTCCCATCACCCCCACCCCCCATCCACCAGGGGCAGCCTCCACCAGGCCCCCACTCATGTCTCCCTGCACCCCCACCCCCCAGCAGTGCAGGGGCAGCCTCCACCAGGCCCCCACACATGTCTCCCACCACCCCCACCCCCCAGCCACCAGGGCAGCCTCCACCAGGCCCCCACTCATGTCTCCCTGCACCCCCGCCCGCCAGCAGTGCAGGTGCAGCCTCCACCAGGACCCCACTCATGTCTCCCATCACCCCCACCCCCCAGCAGTGCAGGGGCAGCCTCCACCAGGCCCCCACCCATGTCTACCACCACCCCCACCCCCCAGCAGTGCAGGGGCAGCCTCCACCAGGCCCCCACTCATGCCTCTCACCACCCCCACCCCCCAGCCACCAGGGACAGCCTCCACCAGGCCCCCACCCATGTCTACCACCACCCCGCCCCCCAGCAGTGCAGTGGCAGCCTCCACCAGGCCCCCACTCATGTCTCCCTGCACCCCCCCAGCCACCAGGGGCAGCCTCCACCAGGCCCCCACCCATGTCTCCCACCACCCCCACCCCACAGCCACCAGGGGAAGCCTCCACCAGGCCCTCACTCATGCCTCCCACCACCCCCACCCCCCAGCCACCAGGGGCAGCCTCCACCAGGCCCCCACCCATGTCTACCACCACCTCGCCCCCCAGCAGTGCAGGGGCAGCCTCCACCAGGCCCCCACTCATGTCTAACACCACCCCCACCCCCCAGCAGTGCAGGGGCAGCCTCCACCAGGCCCCCACTCATGTCTCCCATCACCCCCACCCCCCAGCAGTGCAGGGGCAGACTCCACCGGGCCCCCACTCATGTCTCCCTGCACCCCCACCCCCCAGCCACCAGGGGCAGCCTCCACCAGGCCCCCACCCATGTCTACCACCACCCCCACCCCCCGGCCACCAGGGGCAGCCTCCACCAGGCCCCCACTCATGTCCCCCTGCTCCCCCACCCCCCAGCAGTGCAGGGGCAGATTCCACCAGGCCCCCACCCATGTCTACCACCACCCCCACCCCACAGCAGTGCAGGGGCACCCTCCACCAGGCCCCCACTCATGTCTCCCTGCACCCCCACTCACCAGCCACCAGGGGCAGCCTCCACCAGGCCCCCACCCATGTCTACCACCACCCCCACCCCCCAGCCACCAGGGGCAGCCTCCACCAGACCCCCACTCATGTCCAACTCATGGTTCCCTGCACCCCCACCCCCCAGTAGTGCAGGGGCAGCCTCCACCAGGCCCCCACCCATGTCTACCACCACCCCCACCCCCCAGCAGTGCAGGGGCAGCCTCCACCAGGCCCCCACTCATGTCTCCCATCACCCCGACCCCCCAGCCACCAGGGGCAGCCTCCACCAGGCCCCCACTCATGTCTCCCTGCACCCCCACCCACCAGCCACCAGGGGCAGCCTCCACCAGGCCCCCACTCATGTCCCCTATCACCCCACCCCCCAGCCACCAGGGGCAGCCTTCACCAGGCCCCCACTCTTGTCCAACTCATGTCTCCCTGCACCCCCACCCCCCAGCAGTGCAGGGGCAGCCTCCACCAGGTCCCCACTCATGTCCCCTATCACCCCCACCCCCCAGCCACCAGGGGCAGCCTCCACCAGGCCCCCACTCATGTCCCCTATCACCCCCACCCCCAGCAGTGCAGGGGCAGACTCCACCAGGCCCCCACCCATGTCTCCCACCACCCCCAGCCACCAGGGGCAGCCTCCACCAGGCCCCCACTCATGTCTCCCTGCAGCCCCACCCCCAGCAGTGCAGGGGCAGCCTCCACCAGGTCCCCACTCATGTCTCCCACCACCCCCACCCCCCAGCCACCGGGGGCAGCCTCCACCAGGCCCCCACTCATGTCTCCCTGCACCCCCACCCCCCAGCAGTGCAGGGGCAGCCTCCACCAGGCCCCCACTCATGTCTCCCCATCACCCCACCCCCCAGCAGTGCAGGGGCAGCCTCCACCAGGCCCCCACCAATGTCTACCACCACCCCCACCCCCCAGTCTCCAGGGGCAGCCTCCACCAGGCCCCCACTCATGTCTCCCTGCACCCCCGCCCCCCAGCAGTGCAGGGGCAGCCTCCACCAGGCCCCCACTCATGTCTCCCATCACCCCCACCCCCCAGCCACCAGGGGCAGCCTCCACCAGGCCCCCACCCATGTCTACCACCACCCCACCCCTCAGCCACCAGGGGCAGCCTCCACCAGGCCCCCACTCATGTCCAACTCATGTCTCCCTGCACCCCCACCCCCAGCAGTGCAGGGGCAGCCTCCACCAGGCCCCCACTCATGTCCCCTATCGCCCACACCCCACAGCCACCAGGGGCAGCCTCCACAAGGCCCCCACCCATGTCCCCTATCACCCCCACCCCCCAGCAGTGCAGGGGCAGCCTCCACCAGGCCCCCACCCATGTCTCCCACCACCCCCATTCACCAGGGGCATCCTCCACCAGGCCCCCACTCATGTCTCCCTGCACCCCCACCCCCCAGCAGTGCAGGGGCAGCCTCCACCAGGCCCCCACTCATGTCTCCCAACCCCACCAATCCCCCAGCCACCAGGGGCAGCCTCCACCAGGCCCCCACTCATGTCTCCCTGCACCCCCACCCCCGAGGAGTGCAGGGGCAGCCTCCACCAGGCCCCCACTCATGTCTCCAACCACCCCAGCCCCCCAGCCACCAGGGGCAGCCTCCACCAGGCCCCCACTCATGTCTCCCTTCACCCCCACCCCTCAGCAGTGCAGGGGCAGCCTCCACCAGGCCCCCACTCATGTCTCCCATCACCCCCACCCCCCAGCAGTGCAGGGGCAGCCTCCACCAGGCCCCCACCCATGTCTACCACCACCCCCACCACCCAGCAGTGCAGGGGCAGCCTCCACCAGGCCCCCACTCATGTCTCCCATCACCCCCACCCCCCAGCAGTGCAGGGGCAGCCTCCACCAGGCCCCCACCCATGTCTACCACCACCCCCACCCCCCAGCAGTGCAGGGGCAGGCTCCACCAGGCCCCCACTCATGTCTCCCACCACCCCCACCCCCCAGCCACCAGGGGCAGCCTCCACCAGGCCCCCACCCATGTCTACCACCACCCCTACCCCCAGCCACCAGGCCCCCACTCATGTCCAACACATGTCTCCCTGCACCCCCACCCCCCAGCAGTGCAGGGGCAGCCTCCACCAGGCCCCCACTCATGTCTCCCATCACCCCCACCCCCCAGCCACCAGGGGCAGCCTCCACCAGGCCCCCACCCATGTCTACCACCACCCCTACCCCCAGCCACCAGGCCCCCACTCATGTCCAACACATGTCTCCCTGCACCCCCACCCCCCAGCAGTGCAGGGGCAGCCTCCACCAGGCCCCCACTCATGTCTCCCATCACCCCCACCCCCCAGCCACCAGGGGCAGCCTCCACCAGGCCCCCACTCGTGTCTCCCTGCACCCCCACCCCCCAGCAGTGCAGGGGCAGCCTCCACCAGGCCCCCACTCATGTCTACCACCACCCCCACCCCCCAGCCACCAGGGGCAGCCTCCACCAGGCCCCCACCCATGTCCAGCTCATGTCTCCCTGCACCCCCACCCTACAGCAGTGCAGGGGCAGCCTCCACCAGGTCCCCACTCATGTCTCCCATCACCCCCACCCCCCAGCCACCAGGGGCAGCCTCCACCAGGCCCCCACTCATGTCTCCCTGCACCCCCACCCCCCAGCAGTGCAGGGGCAGCCTCC
Organism: Ambystoma mexicanum; assembly: GCF_040938575.1. Classification (NCBI taxonomy): domain Eukaryota; kingdom Metazoa; phylum Chordata; class Amphibia; order Caudata; family Ambystomatidae; genus Ambystoma; species Ambystoma mexicanum. Next base: position 1,311,759,724 of record NC_090924.1, on the reverse strand, counting down.
ACCAGGCCCCCACTCATGTCTCCCACCACCCCCACCCCCCAGCCACCAGGGGCAGCCTCCACCAGGTCCCCACTCATGTCTCCCATCACCCCCACCCCCCAGCAGTGCAGGGGCAGCCTCCACCAGGCCCCCACACATGTCCAACTCATGTCTCCCATCACCACCACCCCCAGCAGTGCAGGGGCAGCCTCCACCAGGCCCCCACTCATGTCTCCCATCACCACCACCCCCCAGCCACCAGGGGCAGCCTCCACCAGGCCTCCACGCATGTCTACCACCACCCCCATCCCCCAGCAGTGCAGGGCAGCCTCCACCAGGCCCCCACTCATGTCTCCCTGCACCCCCACCCCCCAGCAGTGCAGGGGCAGCCTCCACCAGGCCCCCACCCATGTCTACCACCACCCCCACCCCCCAGCCACCAGGGGCAGCCTCCACCAGGCCCCCACTCATGTCCAACTCATGTCTCCCTTCACCCCACCCCCCAGCAGTGAAGGGGCTGCCTCCACCAGACCCCCACTCATGTCTCCCATCACCCCCACCCCCCATCCACCAGGGGCAGCCTCCACCAGGCCCCCACTCATGTCTCCCTGCACCCCCACCCCCCAGCAGTGCAGGGGCAGCCTCCACCAGGCCCCCACACATGTCTCCCACCACCCCCACCCCCCAGCCACCAGGGCAGCCTCCACCAGGCCCCCACTCATGTCTCCCTGCACCCCCGCCCGCCAGCAGTGCAGGTGCAGCCTCCACCAGGACCCCACTCATGTCTCCCATCACCCCCACCCCCCAGCAGTGCAGGGGCAGCCTCCACCAGGCCCCCACCCATGTCTACCACCACCCCCACCCCCCAGCAGTGCAGGGGCAGCCTCCACCAGGCCCCCACTCATGCCTCTCACCACCCCCACCCCCCAGCCACCAGGGACAGCCTCCACCAGGCCCCCACCCATGTCTACCACCACCCCGCCCCCCAGCAGTGCAGTGGCAGCCTCCACCAGGCCCCCACTCATGTCTCCCTGCACCCCCCCAGCCACCAGGGGCAGCCTCCACCAGGCCCCCACCCATGTCTACGACCCCCCCACCCCCCAGCAGTGCAGGGGCAGCCTCCACCAGGCCCCCACTCATGTCCAATTCATGTCTCCCTGCACCCCCACCCCCCTGCCACCAGGGGCAGCCTCCACCAGGCCCCCACTCATGTCCCCTATCACCCCCACACCCCAGCAGTGCAGGGGCAGCCTCCACCAGGCCCCCACTCATGCCTCCCACCACCCCCTCCCCCCAGCTACCAGGGGCAGCCTCCACCAGGCCCCCACCCATGTCTACCACCACCCCCGCCCCCCAGCAGTGCAGGTGCAGCCTCCACCAGGCCCCCACTCATGTCTACCACCACCCCCACCCCCCAGCAGTGCAGGGGCAACCTCCACCAGGCCCCCACTCATGTCTCCCATCACCCCCACCCCCCAGCAGTGCAGGGGCAGCCTTCACCAGGCCCGCCATTCATGTCTCCCTGCACCCCACCCCCCAGCCACCAGGGGCAGCCTCCACCTGGCCCCCACCCATGTCGACCACCACCCACACCCCCCAGCCACCAGGGGCAGCCTCCACCAGGCCCCCAGTCATGTCCCCCTGCACCCCCACCCCCCATCACTGCAGGGGCAGCCTCCACCAGGCCCCCACCCATGTCTACCACCACCCCCACCCCCCAGCCACCAGGGGCAGCCTCCACCAGGCCCCCACTCATGTCCAACTCATGTCTCCCTGCACCCCCACCCACCAGCCACAAGGGGCAGCTTCCACCAGGCCCTCACTCATGTCCCCCTGCACCCCCACCCCCCAGCAGTGCAGGGGCAGCCTCCACCAGGCCCCCACCCATGTGTACCACCACCCCCACCCCCAGGCAGTGCAGGGGCAGCCTCCACCAGGCCCCCACTCATGTCTCCCTGCACCCCCACCCACCAGCCACCAGGGGCAGCCTCCACCAGGCCCCCACCCATTTCTACCACCACCCCCACCCCCCAGCCACCAGGGGCAGCCTCCACCAGGCCCCCACTCATGTCCAACTCATGTCTCCCTGCACCCCCACCCCCCAGTAGTGCAGGGGCAGCCTCCACCAGGCCCCCACCCATGTCTACCACCACCCCCACCCCCCAGCAGTGCAGGTGCAGCCTCTACCAGGCCCCCACTCATGTCTCCCTGCACCCCCACCCACCAGCCACCAGGGGCAGCCTCCACCAGGCCCCCACTCATGTCCCCTATCACCCCACCCCCCAGCCACCAGGGGCAGACTCCACCAGGCCCCCACCCATGTCTCCCACAACCCCCAGCCACCAGGGGCAGCCTCCACCAGGCCCCCACTCATGTCTCCCTGCACCCCCACCCCCTGCAGTGCAGGGGCAGCCTCCACCAGGTTCCCACTCATGTCTCGCACCACCCCCACCCCCAGCCACCGGGGGCAGCCTCCACCAGGCCCCCACTCATGTCTCCCTGCACCCCCACCCCCCAGCAGTGCAGGGGCAGCCTCCACCAGGCCCCCACTCATGTCTCCCCATCACCCCACCCCCCAGCAGTGCAGGAGCAGCCTCCACCAGGCCCCCACCAATGTCTACCACCACCCCCACCCCCCAGCCACCAGGGGCAGCCTCCACCAGGCCCCCACTCATGTCTCCCATCATCCCCACCCCACAGCAGTGCAGGGGCAGCCACCAACAGGCCCCCACCCATGTCTACCACAACCCCCACCCCCCAGCAGTGCAGGGGCAGCCTCCACCAGGCCCCCACTCATGTCTCCCACCACCCCCACCCCCCCAGCCACCAGGGGCAGCCTCCACCAGGCCCCCACCCATGTCTACCACCACCCCCATCCCACAGCCACCAGGGGCAGCCTCCACCAGGCCCCCACTCATGTCTCCCTGCACCCCCACCCCCCAGCAGTGCAGGGGCAGCCTCCACCAGGCCCCCACTCATTTCTCCCACCACCCCCACCCCCCAGCCACCAGGGGCAGCCTCCACCAGGTCCCCACTCATGTCTCCCATCACCCCCACCCCCCAGCCACCAGGGGCAGCCTCCACAGGCCCCCACTCATGTCCAACTCATGTCTCCCATCACCCCCACCCCCAGCCGTGCAGGGGCAGCCTCCACCAGGCCCCAACTCATGTCTCCCATCACCCCCACCCCCCAGCCACCAGGGGCAGCCTCCACCAGGCCCCCACCCATGTCTACCACCACCGCCACCCCCCAGCAGTGCAGGGGTAGCCTCCACCAGGCCCCCACTCATGTCTCCTTGCACCCCCACCCCCGAGCAGTGCAGGGGCAGCCTCCACCAGGCCCCCACCCATTTCTACCACCACCCCCACCCCCCAGCCACCAGGGGCAGCCTCCACCAGGCCCCCACGCATGTCCAACTCATGTCTCCCTGAACCCCCACCCCCCACCAGTGCAGGGGCAGCCTCCACCAGGCCCCCACTCATGTCTCCCATCACCCCGACCCCCCAGCCACCAGGGGCAGCCTCCACCAGGCCCCCACTCATGTCTCCCTGCACCCCCACCCCTCAGCAGTGCAGGGGCAGCCTCCACAAGGCCCCCACTCATGTCTCCCACCACCCCCACCCCCCAGCCACCAGGGGCAGCCTCCACCAGGCCCCCACTCATGTCTCCCATCACCCCGACCCCCCAGCAGTGCAGGGGCAGCCTCCACCAGGCCCCCACCCATGTCTACCACCACCCCCACCCCCAGCAGTGCAGGGGCAGCCTCCACCAGTCCCCCACTCATGCCTCCTACCACCCCCACCCAACAGCCACCAGGGGCAGCCTCCACCAGGCCCCCACCCTTGTCTACCACCACCCCGCCCCCCAGCAGTGCAGGGGCAGCCTCCACCAGGCCCCCACTCATTTCTCCCACCACCCCCACCCCCCAGCCACCAGGGGCAGCCTCCACCAGGTCCCCACTCATGTCTCCCATCACCCCCACACCCCAGCAGTGCAGGGGCAGCCTCCACCAGGCCCCCACCCATGTCCAACACATGTCTCCCATCACCCCCACCCCCAGCAGTGCAGGGGCAGCCTCCACCAGGCCCCCACTCATGTCTCCCATCACCCCCACCACCCAGCCACCAGGGGCAGCCTCCACCAGGCCCCCACCCATGTCTACCACCACCGCCACCCCCCAGCAGTGCAGGGGTAGCCTCCACCAGGCCCCCACTCATGTCTCCTTGCACCCCCACCCCCGAGCAGTGCAGGGGCATCCTCCACCAGGCCCCCACCCATGTCTACCACCACCCCCACCCCCCAGCCACCAGGGGCAGCCTCCACCAGGCTCCCACTCATGTCCAACTCATGTCTCCCTGAACCCCCACCCCCCAGCAGTGCAGGGGCAGCCTCCACCAGGCCCCCACTCATGTCTCCCATCACCCCGACCCCCCAGCCACCAGGGGCAGCCTCCACCTGGCCCCCACTCATGTCTCCCTGCACCCCCACCCCCCAGCAGTGCAGGGGCAGCCTCCACAAGGCCCCCACTCATGTCTCCCACCACCCCCACCTCCCAGCCACCAGGGGCAGCCTCCACCAGGCCCCCACTCATGTCTCCCTGCACCCCCACCCCCTGCAGTGCAGGGGCAGCCTCCACCAGGTCCCCACTCATGTCTCCCACCACCCCCACCCCCCAGCCACCGGGGGCAGCCTCCACCAGGCCCCCACTCATGTCTCCCTGCACCCCCACCCCCCAGCAGTGCAGGGGCAGCCTCCACCAGGCCCCCACTCATGTCTCCCCATCACCCCACCCCCCAGCAGTGCAGGGGCAGCCTCCACCAGGCCCCCACCAATGTCTACCACCACCCCCACCCCCCAGCCACCAGGGGCAGCCTCCACCAGGCCCCCACTCATGTCTCCCTGCACCCCAGCCCCCCAGCAGTGCAGGGGCAGCCTCCACCAGGCCCCCACTCATGTCTCCCATCACCCCCACCCCCCAGCAGTGCAGGGGCAGCCTCCACCTGGCTCCCACCCATGTCTACCACCACTGCCACACCCCAGCAGTGCAGGGGCAGCCTCCACCAGGCCCCCACTCATGTCTCCCATCACCCCCACCCCACAGCAGTGCAGGGGCAGCCACCAACAGGCCCCCACCCATGTCTACCACAACCCCCACCCCCCAGCAGTGCAGGGGCAGCCTCCACCAGGCCCCCACTCATGTCTCCCACCACCCCCACCCCCCCAGCCACCAGGGGCAGCCTCCACCAGGCCCCCACCCATGTCTACCACCACCCCCATCCCACAGCCACCAGGGGCAGCCTCCACCAGGCCCCCACTCATGTCTCCCTGCACCCCCACCCCCCAGCAGTGCAGGGGCAGCCTCCACCAGGCCCCCACTCATTTCTCCCACCACCCCCACCCCCCAGCCACCAGGGGCAGCCTCCACCAGGTCCCCACTCATGTCTCCCATCACCCCCACCCCCCAGCAGTGCAGGGGCGGCCTCCACCAGGCCCCCACTCATGTCCAACTCATGTCTCCCATCACCCCCACCCCCAGCAGTGCAGGGGCAGCCTCCACCAGGCCCCCACTCATGTCTCCCATCACCCCCACCCCCCAGCCACCAGGGGCAGCCTCCACCAGGCCCCCACCCATGTCTACCACCATCTCCACCCCCCAGCAGTGCAGGGGTAGCCTCCACCAGGCCCCCACTCATGTCTCCTTGCACCCCCACCCCCGAGCAGTGCAGGGGCAGCCTCCACCAGGCCCCCACCCATTTCTACCACCACCCCCACCCCCCAGCCACCAGGGGCAGCCTCCACCAGTCCCCCACGCATGTCCAACTCATGTCTCCCTGAACCCCCACCCCCCAGCAGTGCAGGGGCAGCCTCCACCAGGCCCCCACTCATTTCTCCCACCACCCCCACCCCCCAGCCACCAGGGGCAGCCTCCACCAGGTCCCCACTCATGTCTCCCATCACCCCCACACCCCAGCAGTGCAGGGGCAGCCTCCACCAGGCCCCCACTCATGTCCAACTCATGTCTCCCATCACCCCCACCCCCAGCAGTGCAGGGGCAGCCTCCACCAGGCCCCCACTCATGTCTCCCATCACCCCCACCCCCCAGCCACCAGGGGCAGCCTCCACCAGGCCCCCACCCATGTCTACCACCACCGCCACCCCCCAGCAGTGCAGGGGTAGCCTCCACCAGGCCCCCACTCATGTCTCCTTGCACCCCCACCCCCGAGCAGTGCAGGGGCATCCTCCACCAGGCCCCCACCCATGTCTACCACCACCCCCACCCCCCAGCCACCAGGGGCAGCCTCCACCAGGCTCCCACTCATGTCCAACTCATGTCTCCCTGAACCCCCACCCCCCAGCAGTGCAGGGGCAGCCTCCACCAGGCCCCCACTCATTTCTCCCATCACCCCGAGCCCCCAGCAGTGCAGGGGCAGCCTCCACCAGGCCCCCACTCATGTCTCCCATCACCCCCACCCCCCAGCAGTGCAGGGGCAGCCTCCACCTGGCTCCCACCCATATCTACCACCACCGCCACACCCCAGCAGTGCAGGGGCAGCCTCCACCAGGCCCCCACTCATGTCTCCCATCACCCCCACCCCACAGCAGTGCAGGGGCAGCCACCAACAGGCCCCCACCCATGTCTACCACAACCCCCAACCCCCAGCAGTGCAGGGGCAGCCTCCACCAGGCCCCCACTCAAGTCTCCCACCACCCCCACCCCCCAGCCACCAGGGGCAGCCTCCACCAGGCCCCCACCCATGTCTACCACCACCCCCATCCCACAGCCACCAGGGGCAGCCTCCACCAGGCCCCCACTCATGTCTCCCTGCACCCCCACCCCCCAGCAGTGCAGGGGCAGCCTCCACCAGGCCCCTACTCATTTCTCCCACCACCCCCACCCCCCAGCCACCAGGGGCAGCCTCCACCAGGTCCCCACTCATGTCTCCCATCACCCCCACCCCCCAGCAGTGCAGGGGCAGCCTCCACCAGGCCCCCACTCATGTCCAACTCATGTCTCCCATCACCCCCACCCCCAGCAGTGCAGGGGCAGCCTCCACCAGGCCCCCACTCATGTCTCCCATCACCCCCACCCCCCAGCCACCAGGGGCAGCCTCCACCAGCCCCCACCCATGTCTACCACCACCGCCACCCCCCAGCAGTGCAGGGGTAGCCTCCACCAGGCCCCCACTCATGTCTCCTTGCACCCCCACCCCCGAGCAGTGCAGGGGCAGCCTCCACCAGGCCCCCACCCATTTCTACCACCACCCCCACCCCCCAGCCACCAGGGGCAGCCTCCACCAGTCCCCCACGCATGTCCAACTCATGTCTCCCTGAACCCCCACCCCCCAGCAGTGCAGGGGCAGCCTCCACCAGGCCCCCACTCATTTCTCCCACCACCCCCACCCCCCAGCCACCAGGGGCAGCCTCCACCAGGTCCCCACTCATGTCTCCCATCACCCCCACACCCCAGCAGTGCAGGGGCAGCCTCCACCAGGCCCCCACTCATGTCCAACTCATGTCTCCCATCACCCCCACCCCCAGCAGTGCAGGGGCAGCCTCCACCAGGCCCCCACTCATGTCTCCCATCACCCCCACCCCCCAGCCACCAGGGGCAGCCTCCACCAGGCCCCCACCCATGTCTACCACCACCGCCACCCCCCAGCAGTGCAGGGGTAGCCTCCACCAGGCCCCCACTCATGTCTCCTTGCACCCCCACCCCCGAGCAGTGCAGGGGCATCCTCCACCAGGCCCCCACCCATGTCTACCACCACCCCCACCCCCCAGCCACCAGGGGCAGCCTCCACCAGGCTCCCACTCATGTCCAACTCATGTCTCCCTGAACCCCCACCCCCCAGCAGTGCAGGGGCAGCCTCCACCAGGCCCCCACTCATTTCTGCCATCACCCCGAGCCCCCAGCCACCAGGGGCAGCCTCCACCAGGCCCCCACTCATGTCTCCCTGCACCCCCACCCCCCAGCAGTGCATGGGGCAGCCTCCACAAGGCCCCCACTCATGTCTCCCACCACCCCCACCCCCCAGCCACCAGGGGCAGCCTCCACCAGGCCCCCACTCATGTCTCCCTGCACCCCCACCCCCTGCAGTGCAGGGGCAGCCTCCACCAGGTCCCCACTCATGTCTCCCACCACCCCCACCCCCCAGCCACCGGGGGCAGCCTCCACCAGGCCCCCACTCATGTCTCCCTGCACCCCCACCCCCCAGCAGTGCAGGGGCAGCCTCCACCAGGCCCCCACTCATGTCTCCCCATCACCCCAACCCCCAGCAGTGCAGGGGCAGCCTCCACCAGGCCCCCACCTATGTCTACCACCACCCCCACCCCCCAGCAGTGCAGGGGCAGCCTCCACCAGGCCCCCACTCATGTCTCCCATCACCCCCACCCCACAGCAGTGCAGGGGCAGCCACCAACAGGCCCCCACCCATGTCTACCACAACCCCCACCCCCCAGCAGTGCAGGGGCAGCCTCCACCAGGCCCCCACTCATGTCTCCCACCACCCCCACCCCCCCAGCCACCAGGGGCAGCCTCCACCAGGCCCCCACCCATGTCTACCACCACCCCCATCCCACAGCCACCAGGGGCAGCATCCACCAGGCCCCCACTCATGTCTCCCTGCACCCCCACCCCCCAGCAGTGCAGGGGCAGCCTCCACCAGCCCCCCACTCATTTCTCCCACCACCCCCACCCCCCAGCCACCAGGGTCAGCCTCCACCAGGTCCCCACTCATGTCTCCCATCACCCCCACCCCCCAGCAGTGCAGGGGCAGCCTCCACCAGGCCCCCACTCATGTCCAACTCATGTCTCCCATCACCCCCACCCCCAGCAGTGCAGGGGCAGCCTCCACCAGGCCCCCACTCATGTCTCCCATCACCCCCACCCCCCAGCCACCAGGGGCAGCCTCCACCAGGCCCCCACCCATGTCTACCATCACCCCCACCCCCCAGCAGTGCAGGGGCAGCCTCCACCAGGCCCCCACTCATGTCCAACTCATGTCTCCCATCACCCCCACCCCCAGCAGTGCAGGGGCAGCCTCCACCAGGCCCCCACTCATGTCTCCCATCACCCCCACCCCCCAGCCACCAGGGGCAGCCTCCACCAGGCCCCCACTCATTTCTCCCATCACCCCGAGCCCCCAGCAGTGCAGGGGCAGCCTCCACCAGGCCCCCACTGATGTCTCCCATCACCCCCACCCCCCAGCAGTGCAGGGGCAGCCTCCACCTGGCTCCCACCCATATCTACCACCACCGCCACACCCCAGCAGTGCAGGGGCAGCCTCCACCAGGCCCCCACTCATGTCTCCCATCACCCCCACCCCACAGCAGTGCAGGGGCAGCCACCAACAGGCCCCCACCCATGTCTACCACAACCCCCAACCCCCAGCAGTGCAGGGGCAGCCTCCACCAGGCCCCCACTCATGTCTCCCACCACCCCCACCCCCCCAGCCACCAGGGGCAGCCTCCACCAGGCCCCCACCCATGTCTTACACCACCCCCATCCCACAGCCACCAGGGGCAGCCTCCACCAGGCCCCCACTCATGTCTCCCTGCACCCCCACCCCCCAGCAGTGCAGGGGCAGCCTCCACCAGGCCCCCACTCATTTCTCCCACCACCCCCACCCCCCAGCCACCAGGGGCAGCCTCCACCAGGTCCCCACTCATGTCTCCCATCACCCCCACCCCCCAGCAGTGCAGGGGCAGCCTCCACCAGGCCCCCACTCATGTCCAACTCATGTCTCCCATCACCCCCACCCCCAGCAGTGCAGGGGCAGCCTCCACCAGGCCCCCACTCATGTCTCCCATCACCCCCACCCCCCAGCCACCAGGGGCAGCCTCCACCAGCCCCCACCCATGTCTACCACCACCGCCACCCCCCAGCAGTGCAGGGGTAGCCTCCACCAGGCCCCCACTCATGTCTCCTTGCACCCCCACCCCCGAGCAGTGCAGGGGCAGCCTCCACCAGGCCCCCACCCATTTCTACCACCACCCCCACCCCCCAGCCACCAGGGGCAGCCTCCACCAGTCCCCCACGCATGTCCAACTCATGTCTCCCTGAACCCCCACCCCCCAGCAGTGCAGGGGCAGCCTCCACCAGGCCCCCACTCATTTCTCCCACCACCCCCACCCCCCAGCCACCAGGGGCAGCCTCCACCAGGTCCCCACTCATGTCTCCCATCACCCCCACACCCCAGCAGTGCAGGGGCAGCCTCCACCAGGCCCCCACTCATGTCCAACTCATGTCTCCCATCACCCCCACCCCCAGCAGTGCAGGGGCAGCCTCCACCAGGCCCCCACTCATGTCTCCCATCACCCCCACCCCCCAGCCACCAGGGGCAGCCTCCACCAGGCCCCCACCCATGTCTACCACCACCGCCACCCCCCAGCAGTGCAGGGGTAGCCTCCACCAGGCCCCCACTCATGTCTCCTTGCACCCCCACCCCCGAGCAGTGCAGGGGCATCCTCCACCATGCCCCCACCCATGTCTACCACCACCCCCACCCCCCAGCCACCAGGGGCAGCCTCCACCAGGCTCCCACTCATGTCCAACTCATGTCTCCCTGAACCCCCACCCCCCAGCAGTGCAGGGGCAGCCTCCACCAGGCCCCCACTCATTTCTGCCATCACCCCGAGCCCCCAGCCACCAGGGGCAGCCTCCACCAGGCCCCCACTCATGTCTCCCTGCACCCCCACCCCCCAGCAGTGCATGGGGCAGCCTCCACAAGGCCCCCACTCATGTCTCCCACCACCCCCACCCCCCAGCCACCAGGGGCAGCCTCCACCAGGCCCCCACTCATGTCTCCCTGCACCCCCACCCCCTGCAGTGCAGGGGCAGCCTCCACCAGGTCCCCACTCATGTCTCCCACCACCCCCACCCCCCAGCCACCGGGGGCAGCCTCCACCAGGCCCCCACTCATGTCTCCCTGCACCCCCACCCCCAGCAGTGCAGGGGCAGCCTCCACCAGGCCCCCACTCATGTCTCCCCATCACCCCAACCCCCAGCAGTGCAGGGGCAGCCTCCACCAGGCCCCCACCTATGTCTACCACCACCCCCACCCCCCAGCAGTGCAGGGGCAGCCTCCACCAGGCCCCCACTCATGTCTCCCATCACCCCCACCCCACAGCAGTGCAGGGGCAGCCACCAACAGGCCCCCACCCATGTCTACCACAACCCCCACCCCCCAGCAGTGCAGGGGCAGCCTCCACCAGGCCCCCACTCATGTCTCCCACCACCCCCACCCCCCCCAGCCACCAGGGGCAGCCTCCACCAGGCCCCCACCCATGTCTACCACCACCCCCATCCCACAGCCACCAGGGGCAGCATCCACCAGGCCCCCACTCATGTCTCCCTGCACCCCCACCCCCCAGCAGTGCAGGGGCAGCCTCCACCAGCCCCCCACTCATTTCTCCCACCACCCCCACCCCCCAGCCACCAGGGGCAGCCTCCACCAGGTCCCACTCATGTCTCCCATCACCCCCACCCCCCAGCAGTGCAGGGGCAGCCTCCACCAGGCCCCCACTCATGTCCAACTCATGTCTCCCATCACCCCCACCCCCAGCAGTGCAGGGGCAGCCTCCACCAGGCCCCCACTCATGTCTCCCATCACCCCCACCCCCCAGCCACCAGGGGCAGCCTCCACCAGGCCCCCACCCATGTCTACCATCACCGCCACCCCCCAGCAGTGCAGGGGTAGCCTCCACCAGGCCCCCACTCATGTCTCCTTGCACCCCCACCCCCGAGCAGTGCAGGGGCAGCCTCCACCAGGCCCCCACCCATTTCTACCACCACCCCCACCCCCCAGCCACCAGGGCCAGCCTCCACCAGGCCCCCACGCATGTCCAACTCATGTCTCCCTGAACCCCCACCCCCCAGCAGTGCAGGGGCAGCCTCCACCAGGCCACCGCTCATGTCTCCCATCACCCCGACCCCCCAGCCACCAGGGGCAGCCTCCACCAGGCCCCCACTCATGTCTCCCTGCACCCCAACCCCTCAGAAGTGCAGGGGCAGCCTCCACAAGGCCCCCACTCATGTCTCCCACCACCCCCACCCCCCAGCCACCAGGGGCAGCCTCCACCAGGCCCCCACTCTTGTCTCTCATCACCCCGACCCCCCAGCAGTGCAGGGGCAGCCTCCACCAGGCCCCCACCCATGTCTACCACCACCCCCACCCCCAGCAGTGCAGGGGCAGATTCCACCAGTCCCCCACTCATGCCTCCTACCACCCCCACCCAACAGCCACCAGGGGCAGCCTCCACCAGGCCCCCACCCATGTCTACCACCACCCCGCCCCACAGCAGTGCAGGGGCAGCCTCCACCAGGCCCCCACTCATGTCTAACACCACCCCAACCCCCAGCAGTGCAGGGGCAGCCTCCACCAGGCCCCCACTCATGTCTCCCATCACCCCCACCCCCCAGCAGTGCAGGGGCAGCCTCCACCAGGCCCCCACTCATGTCCCCCTGCACCCCCACCCCCCAGCCACCAGGGGCAGCCTCCACCAGGCCCCCACCCATGTCTACCACCACCCCCACCCCCCGGCCACCTGGGGCAGCCTCCACCAGGCCCCCACCCATGTCTACCACCACCCCCACCCCCCAGCAGTGCAGGGGCAGCCTCCACCAGGCCCCCACTCATGTCTCCCTGCACCCCCACCCACCAGCCACCAGGGGCAGCATCCACCAGGCCCCCACCCATGTCTACCACCACCCCCACCCCCCAGCCAACAGGGGCAGCCTCCACCAGGCCCCCACCCATGTCTACCAAACCCCCACCCCCCAGCAGTGCAGGGGCAGCCTCCACCAGGCCTCCACTCATGTCTCCCACCACCCCCACACCCCCAGCCACCAGGGGCAGCCTCCACCAGGCCCCCACCCATGTCTACCACCACCCCATCCCACAGCCACCAGGGGCAGCCTCCACCAGGCCCCCACTCATTTCTCCCACCACCCCCACCCCCCAGCCACCAGGGGCAGCCTCCACCAGGTCCCCACTCATGTCTCCCATCACCCCCACACCCCAGCAGTGCAGGGGCAGCCTCCACCAGGCCCCCACTCATGTCCAACTCATGTCTCCCATCACCCCCACCCCCAGCAGTGCAGGGGCAGCCTCCACCAGGCCCCCACTCATGTCTCCCATCACCCCCACCCCCCAGCCACCAGGGGCAGCCTCCACCAGGCCCCCACCCATGTCTACCACCACCGCCACCCCCCAGCAGTGCAGGGGTAGCCTCCACCAGGCCCCCACTCATGTCTCCTTGCACCCCCACCCCCGAGCAGTGCAGGGGCATCCTCCACCAGGCCCCCACCCATGTCTACCACCACCCCCACCCCCCAGCCACCAGGGGCAGCCTCCACCAGGCCCCCACTCATGTCTTCCTGCACCCCCACCCCCCAGCAGTGCAGGGGCAGCCTCCACAAGGCCCCCACTCATGTCTCCCACCACCCCCACCCCCCAGCCACCAGGGGCAGCCTCCACCAGGCCCCCACTCATGTCTCCCATCACCCGACCCCCCAGCAGTGCTGGGGCAGCCTCCACCAGGCCCCCACCCATGTCTACCACCACCCCCACCCCCCAGCAGTGCAGCGGCAGCCTCCAACAGGCCCCCATTCATGCCTCCCACCACCCCCAACCCCAGCCACCGGGGGCAGCCTCCACCAGGCCCCCACCCATGTTTACCACCACCCCGCCCCCCAGCAGTGCAGGGGCAGCCTCCACCAGGCCCCCACTCATGTCTAACACCACCCCCACCCCCTAGCAGTGCATGGGCAGCCTCCACCAGGCCCCCACTCATTTCTCCCATCACCCCCACCCCCCAGCAGTGCAGGGGCAGCCTCCACCAGGCCCCCACTCATGTCTCCCTGCACCCCCACCCCCACCCCACAGCCACCAGGGGCAGCCTCCACCAGTCCCCACCCATGTCTACCACCACCCCCACCCCCGGCCACCAGGGGCAGCCTCCACCAGGCCCCCACTCATGTCCCCCTGCAACCCCACCCCCCAGCAGTGCAGGGGCAGCCTCCACCAGGCCCCCACCCATGTCTACCACCACCCCCACCCCCCAGCAGTGCAGGGGCAGCCTCCACCAGGCCCCCACTCATGTCTCCCTGCACCCCCACCCACCAGCCACCAGGGGCAGCCTCCACCAGGCCCCAACCCATGTCTACCACCACCCCCACCCCCCAGCCACCAGGGGCAGCCTCCACCAGGCCCCCACTCATGTCCAACTCATGTCTCCCTGCACCCCCACCCCCCAGTAGTGCAGGGGCAGCCTTCACCAGGCCCCCACCCATGTCTACCACCACCCCCACCCCCCAGCAGTGCCGGGGCAGCCTCCACCAGGCCCCCACTCATGTCTCCCTGCACCCCCACCCACCAGCCACCAGGGGCAGCCTCCACCAGGCCCCCACTCATGTCCCCTATCACCCCACCCCCCAGCCACCAGGGGCAGCCTTCACCAGGCCCCGACTCATGTCCAACTCATGTCTCCCTGCACCCCCACCCCCCAGCCACCAGGGGAAGCCTCCACCAGGCCCCCACTCATGTCCCCTATCACCCCCACCCCCCAGCAGTGCAGGGGCAGACTCCACCAGGCCCCCACCCATGTCTCCCACCACCCCCAGCCACCAGGGGCAGCCTCCACCAGGCCCCCACTCATGTCTCCCTGCACCCCCACCCCCAGCAGTGCAGGGGCAGCCTCCACCAGGTCCCCACTCATGTCTCCCACCACCCCCACCCCCCAGCCACCGGGGGCAGCCTCCACCAGGCCCCCACTCATGTCTCCCTGCACCCCCACCGCCCAGCAGTGCAGGGGCAGCCTCCACCAGGCCCCCACTCATGTCTCCCCATCACCCCACCCCCCAGCAGTGCAGGGGCAGCCTCCACCAGGCCCCCACCAATGTCTACCACCACCGCCACACCCCAGCAGTGCAGGGGCAGCCTCCAACAGGCCCCCACTCATGTCTCCCATCACCCCCACCCCCCAGCAGTGCAGGGGCAGCCACCACCAGGCCCCAACCCATGTCTACCACAACCCCCACTCCCCAGCAGTGCAGGGGCAGCCTCCACCAGGCCCCCACTCATGTCTCCCACCACCCCCACCCCCCAGCACCAGGGGCAGCCTCCACCAGGCCCCCACCCATGTCTACCACCACCCCCATCCCACAGCCACCAGGGGCGGCCTCCACCAGGCACCCACTCATGTCTCCCTGCACCCCCACCCACCAGCAGTGCAGGGGCAGCCTCAACCAGGCCCCCACTCATGTCTCCTTGCACCCCCACACCCGAGCGGTGCAGGGGCAGCCTCCACCAGGCCCCCACTCATGTCTCCCATCACCCCCACCCCCCAGCCACCAGGGGCAGCCTCCACCAGGCCCCCACTCATGTCTCCCATCACCCCCACCCCCCAGCCACCAGGGGCAGCCTCCACCAGGCCCCCACCCATGTCTGCCACCACCGCCACCCCCCAGCAGTGCAGGGGTAGCCTCCACCAGGCCCCCACTCATGTCTCCTTGCACCGCCACCCCCGAGCATTGCAGGGGCAGCCTCCACTAGGCCCCCACCCATGTCTACCACCACCCCCACCCCCCAGCCACCAGGGGCAGCCTCCACCAGGCCCCCACTCATGTCCAACTCATGTCTCCCTGAACCCCCACCCCCCAGCAGTACAGGGGCAGCCTCCACCAGGCCCCCACTCATGTCTCCCATCACCCCGACCCCCCAGCCACCAGGGGCAGCTCCACCAGGCCCCCACTCATGTCTCCCTGCACCCCCACCCCCCAGCAGTGCAGGGGCAGCCTCCACAAGGCCCCCACTCATGTCTCCCACCACCCCCACCCCCAGCCACCAGGGGCAGCCTCCACCAGGCCCCCACTCATGTCTCCCATCACCCCGACCCCCCAGCAGTGCAGGGGCAGCCTCCACCAGGCCCCCACCCATGTCTACCACCACCCCCACTCCCCAGCAGTGCAGGGGCAGCCTCCACCAGGCCCCCACTCATGCCTCCCACCACCCCCACCCCCCAGCCACCAGGGGCAGCATCCACCAGGCCCCCACCCATGTCTACCACCACCCCCGCCCCCCAGCAGTGCAGGGGCAGCCTCCACCAGGCCCCCACTCATGTCTACCACCACCCCCACCCCCCAGCAGTGCAGGGGCAGCCTCCACCAGGCCCCCACTCATGTCTCCCATCACCCCACCCCCCAGCAGTGCAGGGGCAGCCTCCACCAGGCCCCCACCATGTCTCCCTGCACCCCCACCCCCCAGCCACCAGGGGCAGCCTCCACCAGGCCCCCACCCATGTCTACCACCACCCCCACCCCCCGGCCACCAGGGGCAGCCTCCACCAGGCCCCCACTCATGTCCCCCTGCACCCCCACCCCCCAGCAGTGCAGGGGCAGCCTCCACCAGGCCCCCACCCATATCTACCACCACCCCCACCCCCAGCAGTGCAGGGGCAGCCTCCACCAGGCCCCCACTCATGTCTCCCTGCACTCCCACCCCCCAGCCACCAGGGGCAGCCTCCACCAGGCCCCCATTCATGTCCCCCTGCACCCCCACCCCCCAGCAGTGCAGGGGCAGCCTCCACCAGGCCCCCATCCATGTCTACCACCACCCCACCCCCTGCAGTGCAGGGGCAGCCTCCACCAGGCCCCCACTCATGTCTCCCTGCACCCCCACCCCCCAGCCACCAGGGGCAGCCTCCACCAGACCCCCACCCATGTCTACCACCACCCCCACCCCCCAGCCACCAGGGGCAGCCTCCACCAGGCCCCCACTCATGTCCAACTCATGTCTCCCTGCACCCCCACCCCCCAGCAGTGCAGGGGCAGCCTCCACCAGGCCCCCAATCATGTCTCCCATCACCCCCACCCCCCGGCCACCAGGGGCAGCCTCCACCAGACCCCCACCCATGTCTACCACCCCCCCCACCCCTCAGCCACCAGGGGCAGCCTCCACCAGGCCCCCACTCATGTCCAACTCATGTCTCCCTGCACCCCCACCCCCCAGCAGTGCAGGGGCAGCCTCCACCAGGCCCCCACTCATGTCCCCTATCGCCCACACTCCAAAGCCACCAGGGGCAGCCTCCACAAGGCCCCCACCCATGTCCCCTATCACCCCCACCCCCCAGCAGTGCAGGGGCAGCCTCCACCAGGCCCCCACCCATGTCTCCCACCACCCCCATCCACCAGGGGCAGCCTCCACCAGGCCCCCACTCATGTCTCCCTGCACCCCCACCCCCCAGCAGTGCAGGGGCAGCCTCCACCAGGCCCCCACTCATGTCTCCCAACCCCACCAATCCCCCAGCCACCAGGGGCAGCCTCCACCAGGCCCCCACTCATGTCTCCCTGCACCCCCACCCCCGAGGAGTGCAGGGGCAGCCTCCACCAGGCCCCCACTCATGTCTCCCACCACCCTCGCCCCCAAGCCACCAGGGGCAGCCTCCACCAGGCCCCCACTCATGTCTCCCTGCACCCCCACCCCTCAGCAGTGCAGGGGCAGCCTCCACCAGGCCCCCACTCATGTCTCCCATCACCCCCACCCCCGAGCAGTGCAGGGGCAGCCTCCACCAGGCCCCCACCCATGTCTACCACCACCCCCACCACCCAGCAGTGCAGGGGCAGCCTCCACCAGGCCCCCACTCATGTCTCCCATCACCCCCACCCCCCAGCAGTGCAGGGGCAGCCTCCACCAGGCCCCCACCCATGTCTACCACCACCCCCACCCCCCAGCAGTGCAGGGCAGCCTCCACCAGGCCCCCACTCATCTCTCCCACAACCCCCACCCCCCAGCCACCAGGGGCAGCCTCCACCAGGCCCCCACCCATGTCTACCACCACCCCCACCCCCAGCCACCAGGGGCAGCCTCCACCAGGCCCCCACTCATGTCCAACACATGTCTCCCTGCACCCCCACCCCCCAGCAGTGCAGGGGCAGCCTCCACCAGGCCCCCACTCATGTCTCCCATCACCCCCACCCCCCAGCCACCAGGGGCAGCCTACACCAGGCCCCCACTCGTGTCTCCCTGCATCCCCACCCCCCAGCAGTGCAGGGGCAGCCTCCACCAGGCCCCCACTCATGTCTACCACCACACCCACCCCCCAGCCACCAGGGGCAGCCTCCACCAGGCCCCCACTCATGTCCAGCTCATGTCTCCCTGCACCCCCACCCTCCAGCAGTGCAGGGGCAGCCTCCACCAGACCCCCACTCATGTCTCCCGTCACCCCCACCCCCCAGCCACCAGGGGCAGCCTCCACCAGGCCCCCACTCATGTCCAGCTCATGTCTCCCTGCACCCCCACCCTCCAGCAGTGCAGGGGCAGCCTCCACCAGGTCCCCACTCATGTCTCCCATCACCCCCACCCCCCAGCCACCAGGGGCAGCCTCCACCAGGCCCCCACTCATGTCTCCCTGCACCCCCACACCCCAGCAGTGCAGGGGCAGCCTCCACCAGGCCCCCACTCATGTCTCCCACCACCCCCACCCCCCAGTCACCAGGGGCAGCCTCCACCAGGTCCCCACTCATGTCTCCCATCACCCCCACCCCCCTGCAGTGCAGGGGCAGCCTCCACCAGGACCCCACTCATGTCCAACTCATGTCTCCCATCACCACCACCCCCAGCAGTGCAGGGGCAGCCTCCACCAGGCCCCCACTCATGTCTCCCATCACCACCACCCCCCCAGCCACCAGGGGCAGCCTCCACCAGGCCTCCACCCATGTCTACCACCACCCCCATCCCCCAGCAGTGCAGGGCAGCCTCCACCAGGCCCCCACTCATGTCTCCCTGCACCCCCACCCCCCAGCAGTGCAGGGGCAGCCTCCACCAGGCCCCCACCCATGTCTACCACCACCCCCACCCCCCAGCCACCAGGGGCAGCCTCCACCAGGCCCCCACTCATGTCCAACTCATGTCTCCCTGCACCCCCACCCCCCAGCAGTGCAGGGGCTGCCTCCACCAGACCCCCACTCATGTCTCCCATCACCCCCACCCCCCAGCCACCAGGGGCAGCCTCCACCAGGCCCCCACTCATGTCTCCCTTCTCCCCCACCTCCCAGCAGTGCAGGGGCAGCCTCCACCAGGCCCCCACTCATGTCTCCCACCACCCCCACCCCCCAGCCACCAGGGGCAGCCTCCACCAGGCCCCCACTCATGTCTCCCTGCACCCCCACCCGCCAGCAGTGCAGGTACAGCCTCCACCAGGCCCCCACTCATGTCTCCCATCACCCCCACCCCCCAACAGTGCAGGGGCGGCCTCCACCAAGCCCCCACCCATGTCTACCACCACCCCCACCCCCCAGCAGTGCAGGGGCAGCCTCCACCAGGCCCCCACTCATGCCTCTCACCACCCCCACCCCCCAGCCACCAGGGACAGCCTCCACCAGGCCCCCACCCATGTCTACCACCACCCCGCCCCCCAGCAGTGCAGTGGCAGCCTCCACCAGGCCCCCACTCATGTCTCCCTGCACCCCCCCAGCCATCAGGGGCAGCCTCCACCAGGCCCCCACCCAGGTCTACCACCCCCCACCCCCCAGCAGTGCAGGGGCAGCCTCCACCAGGCCCCCACTCATGTCCAATTCATGTCTCCCTGCACCCCCACCCCCCTGCCACCAGGGGCAGCCTCCACCAGGCCCCCACTCATGTCTCCCACCACCCCCAGCCACCAGGGGCAGCCTCCACCAGGCCCCCACTCATGTCTCCCTGCAACCCACCCCCCAGCAGTGCAGGGGCAGCCTCCATCAGGCCCCCACTCATGCCTCCCACCACCCCCTCCCCCCAGCCACCAGGGGCAGCCTCCACCAGGCCCCCACCCATGTCTACCACCACCCCCGCCTCCCAGCAGTGCAGGTGCAGCCTCCACCAGGCCCCCACTCATGTCTACCACCACCCCTACCCCCCAGCAGTGCAGGGGCAGCCTCCACCAGGCCCCCACTCATGTCTCCCATCACCCCCACCCCCCAGCAGTGCAGGGGCAGCCTCCACCAGGCCCGCCATTCATGTCTCCCTGCACCCCACCCCCCAGCCACCAGGGGCAGCCTCCACCTGGCCCCCACCCATGTCGACCACCACCCACACCCCCCAGCTACCAGGGGCAACCTCCACCAGGCCCCCAGTCATGTCCCCCTGCACCCCCACCCCCCAGCACTGCAGGGGCAGCCTCCACCAGGCCCCCACCCATGTCTACCACCACCCCCACTCCCCAGCAGTGCAGGGGCAGCCTCCACCAGGCACCCACTCATGTCTCCCTGCACCCCCACCCCCAAGCCACCAGGGGCAGCCTCCACCAGGCCCCCACCCATGTCTACCACCACCCCCACCCCCCAGCCACCAGGGGCGGCCTCCACCAGGCCCCCACACATGTCCAACTCATGTCTCCCTGCACCCCCACCCACCAGCCACCAGGGGCAGCTTCCACCAGGCCCTCACTCATGTCACCCTGCACCCCCACCCCCCAGCAGTGCAGGGGCAGCCTCCACCAGGCCCCCACCCATGTCTACCACCACCCCCACCCCCCAGCAGTGCAGGGGCAGCCTCCACCAGGCCCCCCTCATGTCTCCCTGCACCCCCACCCCCCAGCCACCAGGGGCAGCCTCCACCAGGCCCCCACTCATGTCCAACTCATGTCTCCCTCCACCCACACCCCCCAGTAGTGCAGGGGCAGCCTCCACCAGGCCCCCACCCATGTCTACCACCACCCCCACCCCCCAGCAGTGCAGGGGAAGCCTCCACCAGGCTCCCACTCATGTCTCCCTGCACCCCCAACCACCAGCCACCAGGGGCAGCCTCCACCAGGCCCCCACTCATGTCCCCTATCACCCCACCCCCCAGCCACCAGGGGCAGCCTTCACCAGGCCCCCACTCATGTCCAACTCATGTCTCCCTGCACCCCCACTCCCCAGCAGTGCAGGGGCAGCCTCCACCAGGTCCCCACTCATGTCCCCTATCACCCCCACCCCCCAGCCACCAGGGGCAGCCTCCACCAGGCCCCCACTCATGTCCCCTATCACCCCCACCCCCCAGCAGTGCAGGGGCAGACTCCACCAGGCCCCCACCCATGTCTCCCACCACCCCCAGCCACCAGGGGCAGCCTCCACCAGGCCCCCACTCATGTCTCCCTGCACCCCCACCCCAGCAGTGATGGGGCAGCCTCCACCAGGTCCCCACTCATGTCTCCCACCACCCCCACCCCCCAGCCACCGGGGGCAGCCTCCACCAGGCCCCCACTCATATCTCCCTGCACCCCCACCCCCCAGCAGTGCAGGGGCAGCCTCCACCAGGCCCCCACTCATGTCTCCCCATCACCCCACCCCCCAGCAGTGCAGGGGGAGCCTCCACCAGGCCCCCACCAATGTCTACCACCACCCCCACCCCCCAGCCACCAGGGGCAGCCTCCACCAGGCCCCCACTCATGTCTCCCTGCACCCCCGCCCCCCAGCAGTGCAGGGGCAGCCTCCACCAGGCCCCCACTCATGTCTCCCATCACCCCCACCCCCCAGCAGTGCAGGGGCAGTCTCCACCTGGCTCCCACTCATGTCTCCCATCACCCCCACCCCCCAGCAGTGCAGGGGCAGCCTCCACCAGGCCCCCACCCATGTCTACCACCACCCCCACCCCCCAGCAGTGCAGGGGCAGCCTCCACCAGGCTCCCACTCATGTCTCCCTGCACCCCCACCCACCAGCCACCAGGGGCAGCCTCCACCAGGCCCCCACTCATGTCCCCTATCACCCCACCCCCCAGCCACCAGGGGCAGCCTTCACCAGGCCCCCACTCATGTCCAACTCATGTCTCCCTGCACCCCCACCCCCCAGCAGTGCAGGGGCAGCCTCCACCAGGTCCCCACTCATGTCCCCTATCACCCCCACCCCCCAGCCACCAGGGGCAGCCTCCACCAGGCCCCCACTCATGTCCCCTATCACCCCCACCCCCCAGCAGTGCAGGGGCAGACTCCACCAGGCCCCCACCCCATGTCTCCCACCACCCCCAGCCACCAGGGGCAGCCTCCACCAGGCCCCCACTCATGTCTCCCTGCACCCCCACCCCCAGCAGTGCAGGGGCAGCCTCCACCAGGTCCCCACTCATGTCTCCCACCACCCCCACCCCCCAGCCACCGGGGGCAGCCTCCACCAGGCCCCCACTCATGTCTCCCTGCACCCCCACCCCCCAGCAGTGCAGGGGCAGCCTCCACCAGGCCCCCACTCATGTCTCCCCATCACCCCACCCCCCAGCAGTGCAGGGGGAGCCTCCACCAGGCCCCCACCAATGTCTACCACCACCCCCACCCCCCAGCCACCAGGGGCAGCCTCCACCAGGCCCCCACTCATGTCTCCATGCACCCCCGCCCCCCAGCCACCAGGGGCAGCCTCCACCAGGCCCCCACTCATGTCCCCTATCACCCCCACCCCCCAGCAGTGCAGGGGCAGCCTCCACCTGGCTCCCACCCATGTCTACCACCACCGCCACACCCCAGCAGTGCAGGGGCAGCCTCCACCAGGCCCCCACTCATGTCTCCCATCACCCCCACCCCCCAGCAGTGCAGGGGCAGCCACCAACAGGCCCCCACCCATGTCTACCACAACCCCCACCCCCCAGCAGTGCAGGGGCAGCCTCCACCAGGCCCCCACTCATGTCTCCCACCACCCCCACCCCTCCAGCCACCAGGGGCAGCCTCCACCAGGCCCCCACCCATGTCTACCACCACCCCCATCCCACAGCCACCAGGGGCAGCCTCCACCAGGCCCCCACTCATGTCTCCCTGCACCCCCACCCTCCAACAGTGCAGGGGCAGCCTCCACCAGGCCCCCACTCATTTCTCCCACCACCCCCACCCCCCAGCCACCAGGGGCAGCCTCCACCAGGTCCCCACTCATGTCTCCCATCACCCCCACCCCCCAGCAGTGCAGGGGCAGCCTCACCATGCCCCCACTCATATCCAACTCATGTCTCCCATCACCCCCACCCCCAGCAGTGCAGGGGCAGCCTCCACCAGGCCCCCACTTATGTCTCCCATCACCCCCACCCCCCAGCCACCAGGGGCAGCCTCCACCAGGCCCCCACCCATGTCTACCACCACCGCCACCCCCCAGCAGTGCAGGGGTAGCCTCCACCAGGCCCCCACTCATGTCTCCTTGCACCCCCACCCCCGAGCAGTGCAGCGGCAGCCTCCACCAGGCCCCCACCCATGTCTACCACCACCCCCACCCCCCAGCCACCAGGGGCAGCCTCCACCAGGCCCCCACTCATGTCTCCCTGCACCCCCACCCCCTGCAGTGCAGGGGCAGCCTCCACCAGGTCCCCACTCATGTCTCCCACCACCCCCACCCCCCAGCCACCGGGGGCAGCCTCCACCAGGCCCCCACTCATGTCTCCCTGCACCCCCACCCCCCAGCAGTGCAGGGGCAGCCTCCACCAGGCCCCCACTCATGTCTCCCCATCACCCCACCCCCCAGCAGTGCAGGGGCAGCCTCCACCAGGCCCCCACCAATGTCTACCACCACCCCCACCCCCCAGCCACCAGGGGCAGCCTCCACCAGGCCCCCACTCATGTCTCCCTGCACCCCCGCCCCCCAGCAGTGCAGGGGCAGCCTCCACCAGGCCCCCACTCATGTCTCCCATCACCCCCACCCCCCAGCAGTGCAGGGGCAGCCTCCACCTGGCTCCCACCCATGTCTACCACCACCGCCACACCCCAGCAGTGCAGGGGCAGCCTCCACCAGGCCCCCACTCATGTCTCCCATCACCCCCACCCCACAGCAGTGCAGGGGCAGCCACCAACAGGCCCCCACCCATGTCTACCACAACCCCCACCCCCCAGCAGTGCAGGGGCAGCCTCCACCAGGCCCCCACTCATGTCTCCCACCACCCCCACCCCCCCAGCCACCAGGGGCAGCCTCCACCAGGCCCCCACCCATGTCTACCACCACCCCCATCCCACAGCCACCAGGGGCAGCCTCCACCAGGCCCCCACTCATGTCTCCCTGCACCCCCACCCCCCAGCAGTGCAGGGGCAGCCTCCACCAGGCCCCCACTCATTTCTCCCACCACCCCCACCCCCCAGCCACCAGGGGCAGCCTCCACCAGGTCCCCACTCATGTCTCCCATCACCCCCACCCCCCAGCAGTGCAGGGGCGGCCTCCACCAGGCCCCCACTCATGTCCAACTCATGTCTCCCATCACCCCCACCCCCAGCAGTGCAGGGGCAGCCTCCACCAGGCCCCCACTCATGTCTCCCATCACCCCCACCCCCCAGCCACCAGGGGCAGCCTCCACCAGGCCCCCACCCATGTCTACCACCATCTCCACCCCCCAGCAGTGCAGGGGTAGCCTCCACCAGGCCCCCACTCATGTCTCCTTGCACCCCCACCCCCGAGCAGTGCAGGGGCAGCCTCCACCAGGCCCCCACCCATTTCTACCACCACCCCCACCCCCCAGCCACCAGGGGCAGCCTCCACCAGTCCCCCACGCATGTCCAACTCATGTCTCCCTGAACCCCCACCCCCCAGCAGTGCAGGGGCAGCCTCCACCAGGCCCCCACTCATTTCTCCCACCCCCCCCACCCCCCAGCCACCAGGGGCAGCCTCCACCAGGTCCCCACTCATGTCTCCCATCACCCCCACACCCCAGCAGTGCAGGGGCAGCCTCCACCAGGCCCCCACTCATGTCCAACTCATGTCTCCCATCACCCCCACCCCCAGCAGTGCAGGGGCAGCCTCCACCAGGCCCCCACTCATGTCTCCCATCACCCCCACCCCCCAGCCACCAGGGGCAGCCTCCACCAGGCCCCCACCCATGTCTACCACCACCGCCACCCCCCAGCAGTGCAGGGGTAGCCTCCACCAGGCCCCCACTCATGTCTCCTTGCACCCCCACCCCCGAGCAGTGCAGGGGCATCCTCCACCAGGCCCCCACCCATGTCTACCACCACCCCCACCCCCCAGCCACCAGGGGCAGCCTCCACCAGGCTCCCACTCATGTCCAACTCATGTCTCCCTGAACCCCCACCCCCCAGCAGTGCAGGGGCAGCCTCCACCAGGCCCCCACTCATTTCTCCCATCACCCCGAGCCCCCAGCAGTGCAGGGGCAGCCTCCACCAGGCCCCCACTCATGTCTCCCATCACCCCCACCCCCCAGCAGTGCAGGGGCAGCCTCCACCTGGCTCCCACCCATATCTACCACCACCGCCACACCCCAGCAGTGCAGGGGCAGCCTCCACCAGGCCCCCACTCATGTCTCCCATCACCCCCATCCCACAGCAGTGCAGGGGCAGCCACCAACAGGCCCCCACCCATGTCTACCACAACCCCCAACCCCCAGCAGTGCAGGGGCAGCCTCCACCAGGCCCCCACTCATGTCTCCCACCACCCCCACCCCCCCAGCCACCAGGGGCAGCCTCCACCAGGCCCCCACCCATGTCTACCACCACCCCCATCCCACAGCCACCAGGGGCAGCCTCCACCAGGCCCCCACTCATGTCTCCCTGCACCCCCACCCCCCAGCAGTGCAGGGGCAGCCTCCACCAGGCCCCCACTCATTTCTCCCACCACCCCCACCCCCCAGCCACCAGGGGCAGCCTCCACCAGGTCCCCACTCATGTCTCCCATCACCCCCACCCCCCAGCAGTGCAGGGGCAGCCTCCACCAGGCCCCCACTCATGTCCAACTCATGTCTCCCATCACCCCCACCCCCAGCAGTGCAGGGGCAGCCTCCACCAGGCCCCCACTCATGTCTCCCATCACCCCCACCCCCCAGCCACCAGGGGCAGCCTCCACCAGCCCCCACCCATGTCTACCACCACCGCCACCCCCCAGCAGTGCAGGGGTAGCCTCCACCAGGCCCCCACTCATGTCTCCTTGCACCCCCACCCCCGAGCAGTGCAGGGGCAGCCTCCACCAGGCCCCCACCCATTTCTACCACCACCCCCACCCCCCAGCCACCAGGGGCAGCCTCCACCAGTCCCCCACGCATGTCCAACTCATGTCTCCCTGAACCCCCACCCCCCAGCAGTGCAGGGGCAGCCTCCACCAGGCCCCCACTCATTTCTCCCACCACCCCCACCCCCCAGCCACCAGGGGCAGCCTCCACCAGGTCCCCACTCATGTCTCCCATCACCCCCACACCCCAGCAGTGCAGGGGCAGCCTCCACCAGGCCCCCACTCATGTCCAACTCATGTCTCCCATCACCCCCACCCCCAGCAGTGCAGGGGCAGCCTCCACCAGGCCCCCACTCATGTCTCCCATCACCCCCACCCCCCAGCCACCAGGGGCAGCCTCCACCAGGCCCCCACCCATGTCTACCACCACCGCCACCCCCCAGCAGTGCAGGGGTAGCCTCCACCAGGCCCCCACTCATGTCTCCTTGCACCCCCACCCCCGAGCAGTGCAGGGGCATCCTCCACCAGGCCCCCACCCATGTCTACCACCACCCCCACCCCCCAGCCACCAGGGGCAGCCTCCACCAGGCTCCCACTCATGTCCAACTCATGTCTCCCTGAACCCCCACCCCCCAGCAGTGCAGGGGCAGCCTCCACCAGGCCCCCACTCATTTCTGCCATCACCCCGAGCCCCCAGCCACCAGGGGCAGCCTCCACCAGGCCCCCACTCATGTCTCCCTGCACCCCCACCCCCCAGCAGTGCATGGGGCAGCCTCCACAAGGCCCCCACTCATGTCTCCCACCACCCCCACCCCCCAGCCACCAGGGGCAGCCTCCACCAGGCCCCCACTCATGTCTCCCTGCACCCCCACCCCCTGCAGTGCAGGGGCAGCCTCCACCAGGTCCCCACTCATGTCTCCCACCACCCCCAACCCCCAGCCACCGGGGGCAGCCTCCACCAGGCCCCCACTCATGTCTCCCTGCACCCCCACCCCCCAGCAGTGCAGGGGCAGCCTCCACCAGGCCCCCACTCATGTCTCCCCATCACCCCAACCCCCAGCAGTGCAGGGGCAGCCTCCACCAGGCCCCCACCTATGTCTACCACCACCCCCACCCCCCAGCAGTGCAGGGGCAGCCTCCACCAGGCCCCCACTCATGTCTCCCATCACCCCCACCCCACAGCAGTGCAGGGGCAGCCACCAACAGGCCCCCACCCATGTCTACCACAACCCCCACCCCCCAGCAGTGCAGGGGCAGCCTCCACCAGGCCCCCACTCATGTCTCCCACCACCCCCACCCCCCCAGCCACCAGGGGCAGCCTCCACCAGGCCCCCACCCATGTCTACCACCACCCCCATCCCACAGCCACCAGGGGCAGCATCCACCAGGCCCCCACTCATGTCTCCCTGCACCCCCACCCCCCAGCAGTGCAGGGGCAGCCTCCACCAGCCCCCCACTCATTTCTCCCACCACCCCCACCCCCCAGCCACCAGGGGCAGCCTCCACCAGGTCCCCACTCATGTCTCCCATCACCCCCACCCCCCAGCAGTGCAGGGGCAGCCTCCACCAGGCCCCCACTCATGTCCAACTCATGTCTCCCATCACCCCCACCCCCAGCAGTGCAGGGGCAGCCTCCACCAGGCCCCCACTCATGTCTCCCATCACCCCCACCCCCCAGCCACCAGGGGCAGCCTCCACCAGGCCCCCACCCATGTCTACCATCACCGCCACCCCCCAGCAGTGCAGGGGTAGCCTCCACCAGGCCCCCACTCATGTCTCCTTGCACCCCCACCCCCGAGCAGTGCAGGGGCAGCCTCCACCAGGCCCCCACCCATTTCTACCACCACCCCCACCCCCCAGCCACCAGGGCCAGCCTCCACCAGGCCCCCACGCATGTCCAACTCATGTCTCCCTGAACCCCCACCCCCCAGCAGTGCAGGGGCAGCCTCCACCAGGCCACCACTCATGTCTCCCATCACCCCGACCCCCCAGCCACCAGGGGCAGCCTCCACCAGGCCCCCACTCATGTCTCCCTGCACCCACACCCCTCAGAAGTGCAGGGGCAGCCTCCACAAGGCCCCCACTCATGTCTCCCACCACCCCCACCCCCCAGCCACCAGGGGCAGCCTCCACCAGGCCCCCACTCTTGTCTCTCATCACCCCGACCCCCCAGCAGTGCAGGGGCAGCCTCCACCAGGCCCCCACCCATGTCTACCACCACCCCCACCCCCAGCAGTGCAGGGGCAGATTCCACCAGTCCCCCACTCATGCCTCCTACCACCCCCACCCAACAGCCACCAGGGGCAGCCTCCACCAGGCCCCCACCCATGTCTACCACCACCCCGCCCCCCAGCAGTGCAGGGGCAGCCTCCACCAGGCCCCCACTCATGTCTAACACCACCCCCAACTCCCAGCAGTGCAGGGGCAGCCACCACCAGGCCCCCACTCATGTCTCCCATCACCCCCACCCCCCAGCAGTGCAGGGGCAGCCTCCACCAGGCCCCCACTCATGTCCCCCTGCACCCCCACCCCCCAGCCACCAGGGGCAGCCTCCACCAGGCCCCCACCCATGTCTACCACCACCCCCACCCCCCGGCCACCTGGGGCAGCCTCCACCAGGCCCCCACCCATGTCTACCACCACCCCCACCCCCCAGCAGTGCAGGGGCAGCCTCCACCAGGCCCCCACTCATGTCTCCCTGCACCCCCACCCACCAGCCACCAGGGGCAGCATCCACCAGGCCCCCACCCATGTCTACCACCACCCCCACCCCCCAGCCAACAGGGGCAGCCTCCACCAGGCCCCCACTCATGTCCAACTCATGTCTCCCTGCACCCCCACCCCCCAGTAGTGCAGGGGCAGCCTCCACCAGGCCCCCACCCATGTCTACCAAACCCCCACCCCCCAGCAGTGCAGGGGCAGCCTCCACCAGGCCTCCACTCATGTCTCCCACCACCCCCACACCCCCAGCCACCAGGGGCAGCCTCCACCAGGCCCCCACCCATGTCTACCACCACCCCATCCCACAGCCACCAGGGGCAGCCTCCACCAGGCCCCCACTCATTTCTCCCACCACCCCCACCCCCCAGCCACCAGGGGCAGCCTCCACCAGGTCCCCACTCATGTCTCCCATCACCCCCACACCCCAGCAGTGCAGGGGCAGCCTCCACCAGGCCCCCACTCATGTCCAACTCATGTCTCCCATCACCCCCACCCCCAGCAGTGCAGGGGCAGCCTCCACCAGGCCCCCACTCATGTCTCCCATCACCCCCACCCCCCAGCCACCAGGGGCAGCCTCCACCAGGCCCCCACCCATGTCTACCACCACCGCCACCCCCCAGCAGTGCAGGGGTAGCCTCCACCAGGCCCCCACTCATGTCTCCTTGCACCCCCACCCCCGAGCAGTGCAGGGGCATCCTCCACCAGGCCCCCACCCATGTCTACCACCACCCCCACCCCCCAGCCACCAGGGGCAGCCTCCACCAGGCCCCCACTCATGTCTTCCTGCACCCCCACCCCCCAGCAGTGCAGGGGCAGCCTCCACAAGGCCCCCACTCATGTCTCCCACCACCCCCACCCCCCAGCCACCAGGGGCAGCCTCCACCAGGCCCCCACTCATGTCTCCCATCACCCGACCCCCCAGCAGTGCAGGGGCAGCCTCCACCAGGCCCCCACCCATGTCTACCACCACCCCCACCCCCCAGCAGTGCAGCGGCAGCCTCCAACAGGCCCCCATTCATGCCTCCCACCACCCCCACCCCCAGCCACCGGGGGCAGCCTCCACCAGGCCCCCACCCATTTTTACCACCACCCCGCCCCCCAGCAGTGCAGGGGCAGCCTCCACCAGGCCCCCACTCATGTCTAACACCACCCCCACCCCCTAGCAGTGCATGGGCAGCCTCCACCAGGCCCCCACTCATTTCTCCCATCACCCCCACCCCCCAGCAGTGCAGGGGCAGCCTCCACCAGGCCCCCACTCATGTCTCCCTGCACCCCCACCCCCACCCCACAGCCACCAGGGGCAGCCTCCACCAGTCCCCACCCATGTCTACCACCACCCCCACCCCCGGCCACCAGGGGCAGCCTCCACCAGGCCCCCACTCATGTCCCCCTGCACCCCCACCCCCCAGCAGTGCAGGGGCAGCCTCCACCAGGCCCCCACCCATGTCTACCACCACCCCCACCCCCCAGCAGTGCAGGGGCAGCCTCCACCAGGCCCCCACTCATGTCTCCCTGCACCCCCACCCACCAGCCACCAGGGGCAGCCTCCACCAGGCCCCAACCCATGTCTACCACCACCCCCACCCCCCAGCCACCAGGGGCAGCCTCCACCAGGCCCCCACTCATGTCCAACTCATGTCTCCCTGCACCCCCACCCCCCAGTAGTGCAGGGGCAGCCTTCACCAGGCCCCCACCCATGTCTACCACCACCCCCACCCCCCAGCAGTGCCGGGGCAGCCTCCACCAGGCCCCCACTCATGTCTCCCTGCACCCCCACCCCCCAGTAGTGCAGGGGCAGCCTTCACCAGGCCCCCACCCATGTCTACCACCACCCCCACCCCCCAGCAGTGCCGGGGCAGCCTCCACCAGGCCCCCACTCATGTCTCCCTGCACCCCCACCCACCAGCCACCAGGGGCAGCCTCCACCAGGCCCCCACTCATGTCCCCTATCACCCCACCCCCCAGCCACCAGGGGCAGCCTTCACCAGGCCCCGACTCATGTCCAACTCATGTCTCCCTGCACCCCCACCCCCCAGCCACCAGGGGAAGCCTCCACCAGGCCCCCACTCATGTCCCCTATCACCCCCACCCCCCAGCAGTGCAGGGGCAGACTCCACCAGGCCCCCACCCATGTCTCCCACCACCCCCAGCCACCAGGGGCAGCCTCCACCAGGCCCCCACTCATGTCTCCCTGCACCCCCACCCCCAGCAGTGCAGGGGCAGCCTCCACCAGGTCCCCACTCATGTCTCCCACCACCCCCACCCCCCAGCCACCGGGGGCAGCCTCCACCAGGCCCCCACTCATGTCTCCCTGCACCCCCACCGCCCAGCAGTGCAGGGGCAGCCTCCACCAGGCCCCCACTCATGTCTCCCCATCACCCCACCCCCCAGCAGTGCAGGGGCAGCCTCCACCAGGCCCCCACCAATGTCTACCACCACCGCCACACCCCAGCAGTGCAGGGGCAGCCTCCAACAGGCCCCCACTCATGTCTCCCATCACCCCCACCCCCCAGCAGTGCAGGGGCAGCCACCACCAGGCCCCAACCCATGTCTACCACAACCCCCACTCCCCAGCAGTGCAGGGGCAGCCTCCACCAGGCCCCCACTCATGTCTCCCACCACCCCCACCCCCCAGCACCAGGGGCAGCCTCCACCAGGCACCCACTCATGTCTCCCTGCACCCCCACCCACCAGCAGTGCAGGGGCAGCCTCAACCAGGCCCCCACTCATGTCTCCTTGCACCCCCACACCCGAGCGGTGCAGGGGCAGCCTCCACCAGGCCCCCACTCATGTCTCCCATCACCCCCACCCCCCAGCCACCAGGGGCAGCCTCCACCAGGCCCCCACTCATGTCTCCCATCACCCCCACCCCCCAGCCACCAGGGGCAGCCTCCACCAGGCCCCCACCCATGTCTGCCACCACCGCCACCCCCCAGCAGTGCAGGGGTAGCCTCCACCAGGCCCCCACTCATGTCTCCTTGCACCCCCACCCCCGAGCATTGCAGGGGCAGCCTCCACTAGGCCCCCACCCATGTCTACCACCACCCCCACCCCCCAGCCACCAGGGGCAGCCTCCACCAGGCCCCCACTCATGTCCAACTCATGTCTCCCTGAACCCCCACCCCCCAGCAGTACAGGGGCAGCCTCCACCAGGCCCCCACTCATGTCTCCCATCACCCCGACCCCCCAGCCACCAGGGGCAGCCTCCACCAGGCCCCCACTCATGTCTCCCTGCACCCCCACCCCCCAGCAGTGCAGGGGCAGCCTCCACAAGGCCCCCACTCATGTCTCCCACCACCCCCACCCCCAGCCACCAGGGGCAGCCTCCACCAGGCCCCCACTCATGTCTCCCATCACCCCGACCCCCCAGCAGTGCAGGGGCAGCCTCCACCAGGCCCCCACCCATGTCTACCACCACCCCCACTCCCCAGCAGTGCAGGGGCAGCCTCCACAAGGCCCCCACTCATGCCTCCCACCACCCCCACCCCCCAGCCACCAGGGGCAGCATCCACCAGGCCCCCACCCATGTCTACCACCACCCCCGCCCCCCAGCAGTGCAGGGGCAGCCTCCACCAGGCCCCCACTCATGTCTACCACCACCCCCACCCCCCAGCAGTGCAGGGGCAGCCTCCACCAGACCCCCACTCATGTCTCCCATCACCCCACCCCCCAGCAGTGCAGGGGCAGCCTCCACCAGGCCCCCACCATGTCTCCCTGCACCCCCACCCCCCAGCCACCAGGGGCAGCCTCCACCAGGCCCCCACCCATGTCTACCACCACCCCCACCCCCCGGCCACCAGGGGCAGCCTCCACCAGGCCCCCACTCATGTCCCCCTGCACCCCCACCCCCCAGCAGTGCAGGGGCAGCCTCCACCAGGCCCCCACCCATATCTACCACCACCCCCACCCCCAGCAGTGCAGGGGCAGCCTCCACCAGGCCCCCACTCATGTCTCCCTGCACTCCCACCCCCCAGCCACCAGGGGCAGCCTCCACCAGGCCCCCATTCATGTCCCCCTGCATCCTCACCCCCCAGCAGTGCAGGGGCAGCCTCCACCAGGCCCCCATCCATGTCTACCACCACCCCACCCCCTGCAGTGCAGGGGCAGCCTCCACCAGGCCCCCACTCATGTCTCCCTGCACCCCCACCCCCCAGCCACCAGGGGCAGCCTCCACCAGGCCCCCACCCATGTCTACCACCACCCCCACCCCCCAGCCACCAGGGGCAGCCTCCACCAGGCCCCCACTCATGTCCAACTCATGTCTCCCTGCACCCCCACCCCCCAGCAGTGCAGGGGCAGCCTCCACCAGGCCCCCAATCATGTCTCCCATCACCCCCACCCCCCGGCCACCAGGGGCAGCCTCCACCAGACCCCCACCCATGTCTACCACCCCCCCACCCCTCAGCCACCAGGGACAGCCTCCACCAGGCCCCCACTCATGTCCAACTCATGTCTCCCTGCACCCCCACCCCCCAGCAGTGCAGGGGCAGCCTCCACCAGGCCCCCACTCATGTCCCCTATCGCCCACACTCCAAAGCCACCAGGGGCAGCCTCCACAAGGCCCCCACCCATGTCCCCTATCACCCCCACCCCCCAGCAGTGCAGGGGCAGCCTCCACCAGGCCCCCACCCATGTCTCCCACCACCCCCATCCACCAGGGGCAGCCTCCACCAGGCCCCCACTCATGTCTCC
The DNA here is from genome assembly GCF_040938575.1 of Ambystoma mexicanum. Taxonomy (NCBI): domain Eukaryota; kingdom Metazoa; phylum Chordata; class Amphibia; order Caudata; family Ambystomatidae; genus Ambystoma; species Ambystoma mexicanum. The sequence continues at coordinate 1,311,726,466 of NC_090924.1, read as the reverse complement.
CTGCACCCCCACCCCCCAGCAGTGCAGGGGCAGCCTCCACCAGGCCCCCACTCATGTCTCCCAACCCCACCAATCCCCCAGCCACCAGGGGCAGCCTCCACCAGGCCCCCACTCATGTCTCCCTGCACCCCCACCCCCGAGGAGTGCAGGGGCAGCCTCCACCAGGCCCCCACTCATGTCTCCCACCACCCCCGCCCCCAAGCCACCAGGGGCAGCCTCCACCAGGCCCCCACTCATGTCTCCCTGCACCCCCACCCCTCAGCAGTGCAGGGGCAGCCTCCACCAGGCCCCCACTCATGTCTCCCATCACCCCCACCCCCGAGCAGTGCAGGGGCAGCCTCCACCAGGCCCCCACCCATGTCTACCACCACCCCCACCACCCAGCAGTGCAGGGGCAGCCTCCACCAGGCCCCCACTCATGTCTCCCATCACCCCCACCCCCCAGCAGTGCAGGGGCAGCCTCCACCAGGCCCCCACCCATGTCTACCACCACCCCCACCCCCCAGCAGTGCAGGGCAGCCTCCACCAGGCCCCCACTCATCTCTCCCACCACCCCCACCCCCCAGCCACCAGGGGCAGCCTCCACCAGGCCCCCACCCATGTCTACCACCACCCCCACCCCCAGCCACCAGGGGCAGCCTCCACCAGGCCCCCACTCATGTCCAACACATGTCTCCCTGCACCCCCACCCCCCAGCAGTGCAGGGGCAGCCTCCACCAGGCCCCCACTCATGTCTCCCATCACCCCCACCCCCCAGCCACCAGGGGCAGCCTACACCAGGCCCCCACTCGTGTCTCCCTGCATCCCCACCCCCCAGCAGTGCAGGGGCAGCCTCCACCAGGCCCCCACTCATGTCTACCACCACACCCACCCCCCAGCCACCAGGGGCAGCCTCCACCAGGCCCCCACTCATGTCCAGCTCATGTCTCCCTGCACCCCCACCCTCCAGCAGTGCAGGGGCAGCCTCCACCAGACCCCCACTCATGTCTCCCGTCACCCCCACCCCCCAGCCACCAGGGGCAGCCTCCACCAGGCCCCCACTCATGTCCAGCTCATGTCTCCCTGCACCCCCACCCTCCAGCAGTGCAGGGGCAGCCTCCACCAGGTCCCCACTCATGTCTCCCATCACCCCCACCCCCCAGCCACCAGGGGCAGCCTCCACCAGGCCCCCACTCATGTCTCCCTGCACCCCCACACCCCAGCAGTGCAGGGGCAGCCTCCACCAGGCCCCCACTCATGTCTCCCACCACCCCCACCCCCCAGCCACCAGGGGCAGCCTCCACCAGGTCCCCACTCATGTCTCCCATCACCCCCACCCCCCTGCAGTGCAGGGGCAGCCTCCACCAGGACCCCACTCATGTCCAACTCATGTCTCCCATCACCACCACCCCCAGCAGTGCAGGGGCAGCCTCGACCAGGCCCCCACTCATGTCTCCCATCACCACCACCCCCCCAGCCACCAGGGGCAGCCTCCACCAAGCCTCCACCCATGTCTACCATCACCGCCACCCCCCAGCAGTGCAGGGGTAGCCTCCACCAGGCCCCCACTCATGTCTCCTTGCACCCCCACCCCCGAGCAGTGCAGGGGCAGCCTCCACCAGGCCCCCACCCATTTCTACCACCACCCCCACCCCCCAGCCACCAGGGCCAGCCTCCACCAGGCCCCCACGCATGTCCAACTCATGTCTCCCTGAACCCCCACCCCCCAGCAGTGCAGGGGCAGCCTCCACCAGGCCACCACTCATGTCTCCCATCACCCCGACCCCCCAGCCACCAGGGGCAGCCTCCACCAGGCCCCCACTCATGTCTCCCTGCACCCCAACCCCTCAGAAGTGCAGGGGCAGCCTCCACAAGGCCCCCACTCATGTCTCCCACCACCCCCACCCCCCAGCCACCAGGGGCAGCCTCCACCAGGCCCCCACTCTTGTCTCTCATCACCCCGACCCCCCAGCAGTGCAGGGGCAGCCTCCACCAGGCCCCCACCCATGTCTACCACCACCCCCACCCCCAGCAGTGCAGGGGCAGATTCCACCAGTCCCCCACTCATGCCTCCTACCACCCCCACCCAACAGCCACCAGGGGCAGCCTCCACCAGGCCCCCACCCATGTCTACCACCACCCCGCCCCCCAGCAGTGCAGGGGCAGCCTCCACCAGGCCCCCACTCATGTCTAACACCACCCCCAACCCCCAGCAGTGCAGGGGCAGCCTCCACCAGGCCCCCACTCATGTCTCCCATCACCCCCACCCCCCAGCAGTGCAGGGGCAGCCTCCACCAGGCCCCCACTCATGTCCCCCTGCACCCCCACCCCCCAGCCACCAGGGGCAGCCTCCACCAGGCCCCCACCCATGTCTACCACCACCCCCACCCCCCGGCCACCTGGGGCAGCCTCCACCAGGCCCCCACCCATGTCTACCACCACCCCCACCCCCCAGCAGTGCAGGGGCAGCCTCCACCAGGCCCCCACTCATGTCTCCCTGCACCCCCACCCACCAGCCACCAGGGGCAGCATCCACCAGGCCCCCACCCATGTCTACCACCACCCCCACCCCCCAGCCAACAGGGGCAGCCTCCACCAGGCCCCCACTCATGTCCAACTCATGTCTCCCTGCACCCCCACCCCCCAGTAGTGCAGGGGCAGCCTCCACCAGGCCCCCACCCATGTCTACCAAACCCCCACCCCCCAGCAGTGCAGGGGCAGCCTCCACCAGGCCTCCACTCATGTCTCCCACCACCCCCACACCCCCAGCCACCAGGGGCAGCCTCCACCAGGCCCCCACCCATGTCTACCACCACCCCATCCCACAGCCACCAGGGGCAGCCTCCACCAGGCCCCCACTCATTTCTCCCACCACCCCCACCCCCCAGCCACCAGGGGCAGCCTCCACCAGGTCCCCACTCATGTCTCCCATCACCCCCACACCCCAGCAGTGCAGGGGCAGCCTCCACCAGGCCCCCACTCATGTCCAACTCATGTCTCCCATCACCCCCACCCCCAGCAGTGCAGGGGCAGCCTCCACCAGGCCCCCACTCATGTCTCCCATCACCCCCACCCCCCAGCCACCAGGGGCAGCCTCCACCAGGCCCCCACCCATGTCTACCACCACCGCCACCCCCCAGCAGTGCAGGGGTAGCCTCCACCAGGCCCCCACTCATGTCTCCTTGCACCCCCACCCCCGAGCAGTGCAGGGGCATCCTCCACCAGGCCCCCACCCATGTCTACCACCACCCCCACCCCCCAGCCACCAGGGGCAGCCTCCACCAGGCCCCCACTCATGTCTTCCTGCACCCCCACCCCCCAGCAGTGCAGGGGCAGCCTCCACAAGGCCCCCACTCATGTCTCCCACCACCCCCACCCCCCAGCCACCAGGGGCAGCCTCCACCAGGCCCCCACTCATGTCTCCCATCACCCGACCCCCCAGCAGTGCAGGGGCAGCCTCCACCAGGCCCCCACCCATGTCTACCACCACCCCCACCCCCCAGCAGTGCAGCGGCAGCCTCCAACAGGCCCCCATTCATGCCTCCCACCACCCCCACCCCCAGCCACCGGGGGCAGCCTCCACCAGGCCCCCACCCATTTTTACCACCACCCCGCCCCCCAGCAGTGCAGGGGCAGCCTCCACCAGGCCCCCACTCATGTCTAACACCACCCCCACCCCCTAGCAGTGCATGGGCAGCCTCCACCAGGCCCCCACTCATTTCTCCCATCACCCCCACCCCCCAGCAGTGCAGGGGCAGCCTCCACCAGGCCCCCACTCATGTCTCCCTGCACCCCCACCCCCACCCCACAGCCACCAGGGGCAGCCTCCACCAGTCCCCACCCATGTCTACCACCACCCCCACCCCCGGCCACCAGGGGCAGCCTCCACCAGGCCCCCACTCATGTCCCCCTGCACCCCCACCCCCCAGCAGTGCAGGGGCAGCCTCCACCAGGCCCCCACCCATGTCTACCACCACCCCCACCCCCCAGCAGTGCAGGGGCAGCCTCCACCAGGCCCCCACTCATGTCTCCCTTCACCCCCACCCACCAGCCACCAGGGGCAGCCTCCACCAGGCCCCAACCCATGTCTACCACCACCCCCACCCCCCAGCCACCAGGGGCAGCCTCCACCAGGCCCCCACTCATGTCCAACTCATGTCTCCCTGCACCCCCACCCCCCAGTAGTGCAGGGGCAGCCTTCACCAGGCCCCCACCCATGTCTACCACCACCCCCACCCCCCAGCAGTGCCGGGGCAGCCTCCACCAGGCCCCCACTCATGTCTCCCTGCACCCCCACCCCCCAGTAGTGCAGGGGCAGCCTTCACCAGGCCCCCACCCATGTCTACCACCACCCCCACCCCCCAGCAGTGCCGGGGCAGCCTCCACCAGGCCCCCACTCATGTCTCCCTGCACCCCCACCCACCAGCCACCAGGGGCAGCCTCCACCAGGCCCCCACTCATGTCCCCTATCACCCCACCCCCCAGCCACCAGGGGCAGCCTTCACCAGGCCCCGACTCATGTCCAACTCATGTCTCCCTGCACCCCCACCCCCCAGCCACCAGGGGAAGCCTCCACCAGGCCCCCACTCATGTCCCCTATCACCCCCACCCCCCAGCAGTGCAGGGGCAGACTCCACCAGGCCCCCACCCATGTCTCCCACCACCCCCAGCCACCAGGGGCAGCCTCCACCAGGCCCCCACTCATGTCTCCCTGCACCCCCACCCCCAGCAGTGCAGGGGCAGCCTCCACCAGGTCCCCACTCATGTCTCCCACCACCCCCACCCCCCAGCCACCGGGGGCAGCCTCCACCAGGCCCCCACTCATGTCTCCCTGCACCCCCACCGCCCAGCAGTGCAGGGGCAGCCTCCACCAGGCCCCCACTCATGTCTCCCCATCACCCCACCCCCCAGCAGTGCAGGGGCAGCCTCCACCAGGCCCCCACCAATGTCTACCACCACCGCCACACCCCAGCAGTGCAGGGGCAGCCTCCAACAGGCCCCCACTCATGTCTCCCATCACCCCCACCCCCCAGCAGTGCAGGGGCAGCCACCACCAGGCCCCAACCCATGTCTACCACAACCCCCACTCCCCAGCAGTGCAGGGGCAGCCTCCACCAGGCCCCCACTCATGTCTCCCACCACCCCCACCCCCCAGCACCAGGGGCAGCCTCCACCAGGCCCCCACCCATGTCTACCACCACCCCCATCCCACAGCCACCAGGGGCAGCCTCCACCAGGCACCCACTCATGTCTCCCTGCACCCCCACCCACCAGCAGTGCAGGGGCAGCCTCAACCTTGCCCCCACTCATGTCTCCTTGCACCCCCACACCCGAGCGGTGCAGGGGCAGCCTCCACCAGGCCCCCACTCATGTCTCCCATCACCCCCACCCCCCAGCCACCAGGGGCAGCCTCCACCAGGCCCCCACTCATGTCTCCCATCACCCCCACCCCCCAGCCACCAGGGGCAGCCTCCACCAGGCCCCCACCCATGTCTGCCACCACCGCCACCCCCCAGCAGTGCAGGGGTAGCCTCCACCAGGCCCCCACTCATGTCTCCTTGCACCCCCACCCCCGAGCATTGCAGGGGCAGCCTCCACTAGGCCCCCACCCATGTCTACCACCACCCCCACCCCCCAGCCACCAGGGGCAGCCTCCACCAGGCCCCCACTCATGTCCAACTCATGTCTCCCTGAACCCCCACCCCCCAGCAGTACAGGGGCAGCCTCCACCAGGCCCCCACTCATGTCTCCCATCACCCCGACCCCCCAGCCACCAGGGGCAGCCTCCACCAGGCCCCCACTCATGTCTCCCTGCACCCCCACCCCCCAGCAGTGCAGGGGCAGCCTCCACAAGGCCCCCACTCATGTCTTCCACCACCCCCACCCCCAGCCACCAGGGGCAGCCTCCACCAGGCCCCCACTCATGTCTCCCATCACCCCGACCCCCCAGCAGTGCAGGGGCAGCCTCCACCAGGCCCCCACCCATGTCTACCACCACCCCCACTCCCCAGCAGTGCAGGGGCAGCCTCCACCAGGCCCCCACTCATGCCTCCCACCACCCCCACCCCCCAGCCACCAGGGGCAGCATCCACCAGGCCCCCACCCATGTCTACCACCACCCCCGCCCCCCAGCAGTGCAGGGGCAGCCTCCACCAGGCCCCCACTCATGTCTACCACCACCCCCACCCCCCAGCAGTGCAGGGGCAGCCTCCACCAGGCCCCCACTCATGTCTCCCATCACCCCACCCCCCAGCAGTGCAGGGGCAGCCTCCACCAGGCCCCCACCATGTCTCCCTGCACCCCCACCCCCCAGCCACCAGGGGCAGCCTCCACCAGGCCCCCACCCATGTCTACCACCACCCCCACCCCCCGGCCACCAGGGGCAGCCTCCACCAGGCCCCCACTCATGTCCCCCTGCACCCCCACCCCCCAGCAGTGCAGGGGCAGCCTCCACCAGGCCCCCACCCATATCTACCACCACCCCCACCCCCAGCAGTGCAGGGGCAGCCTCCACCAGGCCCCCACTCATGTCTCCCTGCACTCCCACCCCCCAGCCACCAGGGGCAGCCTCCACCAGGCCCCCATTCATGTCCCCCTGCACCCCCACCCCCCAGCAGTGCAGGGGCAGCCTCCACCAGGCCCCCATCCATGTCTACCACCACCCCACCCCTGCAGTGCAGGGGCAGCCTCCACCAGGCCCCCACTCATGTCTCCCTGCACCCCCACCCCCCAGCCACCAGGGGCAGCCTCCACCAGGCCCCCACCCATGTCTACCACCACCCCCACCCCCCAGCCACCAGGGGCAGCCTCCACCAGGCCCCCACTCATGTCCAACTCATGTCTCCCTGCACCCCCACCCCCCAGCAGTGCAGGGGCAGCCTCCACCAGGCCCCCAATCATGTCTCCCATCACCCCCACCCCCCGGCCACCAGGGCAGCCTCCACCAGACCCCCACCCATGTCTACCACCCCCCCCCACCCCTCAGCCACCAGGGACAGCCTCCACCAGGCCCCCACTCATGTCCAACTCATGTCTCCCTGCACCCCCACCCCCCAGCAGTGCAGGGGCAGCCTCCACCAGGCCCCCACTCATGTCCCCTATCGCCCACACTCCAAAGCCACCAGGGGCAGCCTCCACAAGGCCCCCACCCATGTCCCCTATCACCCCCACCCCCCAGCAGTGCAGGGGCAGCCTCCACCAGGCCCCCACCCATGTCTCCCACCACCCCCATCCACCAGGGGCAGCCTCCACCAGGCCCCACTCATGTCTCCCTGCACCCCCACCCCCCAGCAGTGCAGGGGCAGCCTCCACCAGGCCCCCACTCATGTCTCCCAACCCCACCAATCCCCCAGCCACCAGGGGCAGCCTCCACCAGGCCCCCACTCATGTCTCCCTGCACCCCCACCCCCGAGGAGTGCAGGGGCAGCCTCCACCAGGCCCCCACTCATGTCTCCCACCACCCCCGCCCCCAAGCCACCAGGGGCAGCCTCCACCAGGCCCCCACTCATGTCTCCCTGCACCCCCACCCCTCAGCAGTGCAGGGGCAGCCTCCCCAGGCCCCCACTCATGTCTCCCATTACCCCCACCCCCGAGCAGTGCAGGGGCAGCCTCCACCAGGCCCCCACCCATGTCTACCACCACCCCCACCACCCAGCAGTGCAGGGGCAGCCTCCACCAGGCCCCCACTCATGTCTCCCATCACCCCCACCCCCCAGCAGTGCAGGGGCAGCCTCCACCAGGCCCCCACCCATGTCTACCACCACCCCCACCCCCCAGCAGTGCAGGGCAGCCTCCACCAGGCCCCCACTCATCTCTCCCACCACCCCCACCCCCCAGCCACCAGGGGCAGCCTCCACCAGGCCCCCACCCATGTCTACCACCACCCCCACCCCCAGCCACCAGGGGCAGCCTCCACCAGGCCCCCACTCATGTCCAACACATGTCTCCCTGCACCCCCACCCCCCAGCAGTGCAGGGGCAGCCTCCACCAGGCCCCCACTCATGTCTCCCATCACCCCCACCCCCCAGCCACCAGGGGCAGCCTACACCAGGCCCCCACTCGTGTCTCCCTGCATCCCCACCCCCCAGCAGTGCAGGGGCAGCCTCCACCAGGCCCCCACTCATGTCTACCACCACACCCACCCCCCAGCCACCAGGGGCAGCCTCCACCAGGCCCCCACTCATGTCTCCTCCCTGCACCCCCACCCTCCAGCAGTGCAGGGGCAGCCTCCACCAGACCCCCACTCATGTCTCCCGTCACCCCCACCCCCCAGCCACCAGGGGCAGCCTCCACCAGGCCCCCACTCATGTCCAGCTCATGTCTCCCTGCACCCCCACCCTCCAGCAGTGCAGGGGCAGCCTCCACCAGGTCCCCACTCATGTCTCCCATCACCCCCACCCCCCAGCCACCAGGGGCAGCCTCCACCAGGCCCCCACTCATGTCTCCCTGCACCCCCACACCCCAGCAGTGCAGGAGCAGCCTCCACCAGGCCCCCACTCATGTCTCCCACCACCCCCACCCCCCAGCCACCAGGGGCAGCCTCCACCAGGTCCCCACTCATGTCTCCCATCACCCCCACCCCCCTGCAGTGCAGGGGCAGCCTCCACCAGGACCCCACTTCATGTCCAACTCATGTCTCCCATCACCACCACCCCCAGCAGTGCAGGGGCAGCCTCCACCAGGCCCCCACTCATGTCTCCCATCACCACCACCCCCCCAGCCACCAGGGGCAGCCTCCACCAGGCCTCCACCCATGTCTACCACCACCCCCATCCCCCAGCAGTGCAGGGCAGCCTCCACCAGGCCCCCACTCATGTCTCCCTGCACCCCCACCCCCCAGCAGTGCAGGGGCAGCCTCCACCAGGCCCCCACCCATGTCTACCACCACCCCCACCCCCAGCCACCAGGGGCAGCCTCCACCAGGCCCCCACTCATGTCGAACTCATGTCTCCCCTGCACCCCCACCCCCCAGCAGTGCAGGGGCTGCCTCCACCAGACCCCCACTCATGTCTCCCATCACCCCCACCCCCCAGCCACCAGGGGCAGCCTCCACCAGGCCCCCACTCATGTCTCCCTTCTCCCCCACCTCCCAGCAGTGCAGGGGCAGCCTCCACCAGGCCCCCACTCATGTCTCCCACCACCCCCACCCCCCAGCCACCAGGGCAGCCTCCACCAGGCCCCCACTCATGTCTCCCTGCACCCCCACCCGCCAGCAGTGCAGGTACAGCCTCCACCAGGCCCCCACTCATGTCTCCCATCACCCCCCACCCCCAGCAGTGCAGGGGCGGCCTCCACCAAGCCCCCACCCATGTCTACCACCACCCCCACCCCCCAGCAGTGCAGGGGCAGCCTCCACCAGGCCCCCACTCATGCCTCTCACCACCCCCACCCCCCAGCCACCAGGGACAGCCTCCACCAGGCCCCCACTCATGTCTCCCTGCACCCCCCCAGCCACCAGGGGCAGCCTCCACCAGGCCCCCACCCAGGTCTACCACCCCCACCCCCCAGCAGTGCAGGGGCAGCCTCCACCAGGCCCCCACTCATGTCCAATTCATGTCTCCCTGCACCCCCACCCCCCTGCCACCAGGGGCAGCCTCCACCAGGCCCCCACTCATGTCTCCCACCACCCCCAGCCACCAGGGGCAGCCTCCACCAGGCCCCCACTCATGTCTCCCTGCAACCCACCCCCAGCAGTGCAGGGGCAGTCTCCATCAGGCCCCCACTCATGCCTCCCACCACCCCCTCCCCCCAGCCCAACAGGGCAGCCTCCACCAGGCCCCCACCCATGTCTACCACCACCCCCGCCTCCCAGCAGTGCAGGTGCAGCCTCCACCAGGCCCCACTCATGTCTACCACCACCCCTACCCCCCAGCAGTGCAGGGGCAGCCTCCACCAGGCCCCCACTCATGTCTCCCATCACCCCCCACCCCCCAGCAGTGCAGGGGCAGCCTCCACCAGGCCCGCCATTCATGTCTCCCTGCACCCCACCCCCCAGCCACCAGGGGCAGCCTCCACCTGGCCCCCACCCATGTCGACCACCACCCACACCCCCCAGCCACCAGGGGCAACCTCCACCAGGCCCCCAGTCATGTCCCCCTGCACCCCCACCCCCCAGCACTGCAGGGGCAGCCTCCACCAGGCCCCCACCCATGTCTACCACCACCCCCACTCCCCAGCAGTGCAGGGGCAGCCTCCACCAGGCACCCACTCATGTCTCCCTGCACCCCCACCCCCAAGCCACCAGGGGCAGCCTCCACCAGGCCCCCACCCATGTCTACCACCACCCCCACCCCCCAGCCACCAGGGGCAGCCTCCACCAGGCCCCCACACATGTCCAACTCATGTCTCCCTGCACCCCCACCCACCAGCCACCAGGGGCAGCTTCCACCAGGCCCTCACTCATGTCACCCTGCACCCCCACCCCCCAGCAGTGCAGGGGCAGCCTCCACCAGGCCCCCACCCATGTCTACCACCACCCCCACCCCCCAGCAGTGCAGGGGCAGCCTCCACCAGGCCCCCCCTCATGTCTCCCTGCACCCCCACCCCCCAGCCACCAGGGGCAGCCTCCACCAGGCCCCCACTCATGTCCAACTCATGTCTCCCTCCACCCACACCCCCCAGTGGTGCAGGGGCAGCCTCCACCAGGCCCCCACCCATGTCTACCACCACCCCCACCCCCCAGCAGTGCAGGGGAAGCCCTCCACCAGGCTCCCACTCATGTCTCCCTGCACCCCCAACCACCAGCCACCAGGGGCAGCCTCCACCAGGCCCCCACTCATGTCCCCTATCACCCCACCCCCCAGCCACCAGGGGCAGCCTTCACCAGGCCCCCACTCATGTCCAACTCATGTCTCCCTGCACCCCCACTCCCCAGCAGTGCAGGGGCAGCCCTCCACCAGGTCCCCACTCATGTCCCCTATCCACCCCCACCCCCCAGCCACCAGGGCAGCCTCCACCAGGCCCCCACTCATGTCCCTATCACCCCCACCCCCCAGCAGTGCAGGGGCAGACTCCACCAGGCCCCCACCCATGTCTCCCACCACCCCCAGCCACCAGGGGCAGCCTCCACCAGGCCCCCACTCATGTCTCCCTGCACCCCCACCCCAGCAGTGCAGGGGCAGCCTCCACCAGGTCCCCACTCATGTCTCCCACCACCCCCACCCCCCAGCCACCGGGGGCAGCCTCCACCAGGCCCCCACTCATATCTCCCTGCACCCCCACCCCCCAGCAGTGCAGGGGCAGCCTCCACCAGGCCCCCACTCATGTCTCCCCATCACCCCACCCCCCAGCAGTGCAGGGGCAGTCTCCACCTGGCTCCCACTCATGTCTCCCATCACCCCCACCCCCCAGCAGTGCAGGGGCAGCCTCCACCAGGCCCCCACCCATGTCTACCACCACCCCCACCCCCCAGCAGTGCAGGGGCAGCCTCCACCAGGCTCCCACTCATGTCTCCCTGCACCCCCACCCACCAGCCACCAGGGGCAGCCTCCACCAGGCCCCCACTCATGTCCCCTATCACCCCCACCCCCCAGCCACCAGGGGCAGCCTTCACCAGGCCCCCACTCATGTCCAACTCATGTCTCCCTGCACCCCCACCCCCCAGCAGTGCAGGGGCAGCCTCCACCAGGTCCCCACTCATGTCCCCTATCACCCCCACCCCCCAGCCACCAGGGGCAGCCTCCACCAGGCCCCCACTCATGTCCCCTATCACCCCCACCCCCCAGCAGTGCAGGGGCAGACTCCACCAGGCCCCACCCCATGTCTCCCACGACCCCCAGCCACCAGGGGCAAGCCTCCACCAGGCCCCCACTCATGTCTCCCTGCACCCCCACCCCCAGCAGTGCAGGGGCAGCCTCCACCAGGTCCCCACTCATGTCTCCCACCACCCCCACCCCCCAGCCACCGGGGGCAGCCTCCACCAGGCCCCCCACTCATGTCTCCCTGCACCCCCACCCCCCAGCAGTGCAGGGGCAGCCTCCACCAGGCCCCCACTCATGTCTCCCCATCACCCCACCCCCCAGCAGTGCAGGGGGAGCCTCCACCAGGCCCCCACCAATGTCTACCACCACCCCCACCCCCCAGCCACCAGGGGCAGCCTCCACCAGGCCCCCACTCATGTCTCCATGCACCCCCGCCCCCCAGCCACCAGGGGCAGCCTCCACCAGGCCCCCACTCATGTCCCTATCACCCCCACCCCCCAGCAGTGCAGTAGCAGCCTCCACCTGGCTCCCACCCATGTCTACCACCACCGCCACACCCCAGCAGTGCAGGGCAGCCTCCACCAGGCCCCCACTCATGTCTCCCATCACCCCCCACCCCCCAGCAGTGCAGGGGCAGCCACCAACAGGCCCCCACCCATGTCTACCACAACCCCCACCCCCAGCAGTGCAGGGGCAGCCTCCACCAGGCCCCCACTCATGTCTCCCACCACCCCCCACCCCTCCAGCCACCAGGGGCAGCCTCCACCAGGCCCCCACCCATGTCTACCACCACCCCCATCCCACAGCCACCAGGGGCAGCCTCCACCAGGCCCCCCACTCATGTCTCCCTGCACCCCCACCCTCCAACAGTGCAGGGGCAGCCTCCACCAGGCCCCCACTCATTTCTCCCACCACCCCCACCCCCCAGCCACCAGGGGCAGCCTCCAACAGGTCCCCACTCATGTCTCCCATCACCCCCACCCCCCAGCAGTGCAGGGGCAGCCTCACCATGCCCCCACTCATATCCAACTCATGTCTCCATCACCCCCACCCCCAGCAGTGCAGGGGCAGCCTCCACCAGGCCCCCACTCATGTCTCCCATCACCCCCACCCCCCAGCCACCAGGGGCAGCCTCCACCAGGCCCCCACCCATGTCTACCACCACCGCCACCCCCCAGCAGTGCAGGGGTAGCCTCCACCAGGCCCCCACTCATGTCTCCTTGCACCCCCACCCCCGAGCAGTGCAGCGGCAGCCTCCACCAGGCCCCCACCCATGTCTACCACCACCCCCACCCCCCAGCCACCAGGGGCAGCCTCCACCAGGCCCCCACTCATGCCTCCCATCACCCCGACCCCCCAGCAGTGCAGGGGCAGCCTCCACCAGGCCCCCACCCATGTCTACCACCACCCCCACCCCCCAGCAGTGCAGGGGCAGCCTCCACCAGGCCCCCACTCATGCCTCCTACCACCCCCACCCCCCAGCCACCAGGGGCAGCCTCCACCAGGCCCCCACCCATGTCTACCACCACCCCGCCCCCCAGCAGTGCAGGGGCAGGCTCCACCAGGCCCCCACTCATGTCTAACACCACCCCCAACCCCCAGCAGTGCAGGGGCAGCCTCCACCAGGCCCCCCCACTCATGTCTCCCATCACCCCCACCCCCCAGCAGTGCAGGGGCAGCCTCCACCAGGCCCCCACTCATGTCTCCCTGCACCCCCCCAGCCACCAGGGGCAGCCTCCACCAGGCCCCCACCCAGGTCTACCACCCCCCCACCCCCCAGCAGTGCAGGGGCAGCCTCCACCAGGCCCCCACTCATGTCCAATTCATGTCTCCCTGCACCCCCATCCCCTGCCACCAGGGGCAGCCTCCACCCAGGCCCCCACTCATGTCTCCCACCACCCCCAGCCACCAGGGGCAGCCTCCACCAGGCCCCCACTCATGTCTCCCTGCACCCCCACCCGCCAGCAGTGCAGGTGCAGCCTCCACCAGGCCCCCACTCATGTCTCCCATCACCCCCACCCCCCAGCAGTGCAGGGGCAGCCTCCATCAGGCCCCCACTCATGCCTCCCACCACCCCCTCCCCCCAGCCACCAGGGGCAGCCTCCACCAGGCCCCCACCCATGTCTACCACCACCCCCGCCTCCCAGCAGTGCAGGTGCAGCCTCCACCAGGCCCCCACTCATGTCTACCACCACCCCTACCCCCCAGCAGTGCAGGGGCAGCCTCCACCAGGCCCCCACTCATGTCTCCCATCACCCCCACCCCCCAGCAGTGCAGGGGCAGCCTCTCCACCAGGCCCGCCATTCCATGTCTCCCTGCACCCCACCCCCCAGCCACCAGGGGCAGCCTCCACCTGGCCCCCACCCATGTCGACCACCACCCACACCCCCCATCCACCAGGGGCAACCTCCACCAGGCCCCCAGTCATGTCCCCCTGCACCCCCACCCCCAGCACTGCAGGGGCAGCCTCCACCAGGCCCCCACCCATGTCTACCACCACCCCCACTCCCCAGCAGTGCAGGGGCAGCCTCCACCAGGCACCCCACTCATGTCTCCCTGCACCCCCACCCCCAAGGGGGCAGCCTCCACCAGGCCCCCACCCATGTCTACCACCACCCCCACCCCCCAGCCACCAGGGGCAGCCTCCACCAGGCCCCCACACATGTCCAACTCATGTCTCCCTGCACCCCCACCCACCAGCCACCAGGGGCAGCTTCCACCAGGCCCTCACTCATGTCCCCCTGCACCCCCACCCCCCAGCAGTGCAGGGGCAGCCTCCACCAGGCCCCCACCCATGTCTACCTCCACCCCCACCCCCCAGCAGTGCAGGGGCAGCCTCCACCAGGCCCCCACTCATGTCTCCCTGCACCCCACCTACCAGCCACCAGGGGCAGCCTCCACCAGGCCCCCACCCATGTCTACCACCACCCCCACCCCCCAGCAGTGCAGGGGCAGCCTCCAACAGGCTCCCACTCATGTCTCCCTGCACCCACAACCACCAGCCACCAGGGGCAGCCTCCACCAGGCCCCCACTCATGTCCCCTATCACCCCATCCCCCAGCCACCAGGGGCAGCCTTCACCAGGCCCCCACTCATGTCCAACTCATGTCTCCCTGCACCCCCACCCCCCAACAGTGCAGGGGCAGCCTCCACCAGGTCCCCACTCATGTCCCCTATCACCGACACCCCCCAGCCACCAGGGGCAGCCTCCACCAGGCCCCCACTCATGTCCCCTATCACCCCCACCCCCCAGCAGTGCAGGGGCAGACTCCACCAGGCCCCACCCATGTCTCCCACCACCCCCAGCCACCAGGGGCAGCCTCCACCAGGCCCCCACTCATGTCTCCCTGCACCCCCACCCCCAGCAGTGCAGGGGCAGCCTCCACCAGGTCCCCACTCATGTCTCCCACCACCCCCACCCCCCAGCCACCGGGGGCAGCCTCCACCAGGCCCCCACTCATGTCTCCCTGCACCCCCACCCCCCAGCAGTGCAGGGGCAGCCTCCACCGGGCCCCCACTCATGTCTCCCCATCACCCCACCCCCCAGCAGTGCAGGGGGAGCCTCCACCAGGCCCCCACCAATGTCTACCACCACCCCCACCCCCCAGCCACCAGGGGCAGCCTCCACCAGGCCCTCACTCATGTCTCCCTGCACCCCCGCCCCCCAGCAGTACAGGGGCAGCCTCCACCAGGCCCCCACTCATGTCTCCCATCACCCCCACCCCCCAGCAGTGCAGGGGCAGTCTCCACCTGGCTCCCACTCATGTCTCCCATCAACCCCACCCCCCAGCAGTGCAGGGGCAGCCTCCACCAGGCCCCCACCCATGTCTACCACCACCCCCACCCCCCAGCAGTGCAGGGGCAGCCTCCACCAGGCTCCCACTCATGTCTCCCTGCACCCCCACCCACCAGCCACCAGGGGCAGCCTCCACCAGGCCCCCACTCATGTCCCCTATCACCCCACCCCCCAGCCACCAGGGGCAGCCTTCACCAGGCCCCCACTCATGTCCAACTCATGTCTCCCTGCACCCCCACCCCCCAGCAGTGCAGGGGCAGCCTCCACCAGGTCCCCACTCATGTCCCCTATCACCCCCACCCCCCAGCCACCAGGGGCAGCCTCCACCAGGCCCCACTCATGTCCCCTATCACCCCCACCCCCCAGCAGTGCAGGGGCAGACTCCACCAGGCCCCCACCCCATGTCTCCCACCACCCCCAGCCACCAGGGGCAGCCTCCACCAGGCCCCCACTCATGTCTCCCTGCACCCCCACCCCCAGCAGTGCAGGGGCAGCCTCCACCAGGTCCCCACTCATGTCTCCCACCACCCCCACCCCCCAGCCACCGGGGGCAGCCTCCACCAGGCCCCCACTCATGTCTCCCTGCACCCCCACCCCCCAGCAGTGCAGGGGCAGCCTCCACCAGGCCCCCACTCATGTCTCCCCATCGCCCCACCCCCCAGCAGTGCAGGGGGAGCCTCCACCAGGCCCCCACCAATGTCTACCACCACCCCCACCCCCCAGCCACCAGGGGCAGCCTCCACCAGGCCCCCACTCATGTCTCCCTGCACTCCCGCCCCCCAGCCACCAGGGGAAGCCTCCACCAGGCCCCCACTCATGTCCCCTATCACCCCCACCCCCCAGCAGTGCAGGGGCAGCCTCCACCTGGCTCCCACCCATGTCTACCACCACCGCCACACCCCAGCAGTGCAGGGGCAGCCTCCACCAGGCCCCCACTCATGTCTCCCATCACCCCCACCCCCCAGCAGTGCAGGGGCAGCCACCAACAGGCCCCCACCCATGTCTACCACAACCCCCACCCCCCAGCAGTGCAGGGGCAGCCTCCACCAGGCCCCCACTCATGTATCCCACCACCCCCACCCCTCCAGCCACCAGGGGCAGCCTCCACCAGGCCCCCACCCATGTCTACCACCACCCCCATCCCACAGCCACCAGGGGCAGCCTCCACCCGGCCCCCACTCATGTCTCCCTGCACCCCCACCCTCCAACAGTGCAGGGGCAGCCTCCACCAGGCCCCCACTCATTTCTCCCACCACCCCCACCCCCCAGCCACCAGGGGCAGCCTCCACCAGGTCCCCACTCATGTCTCCCATCACCCCCACCCCCCAGCAGTGCAGGGGCAGCCTCACCAGGCCCCCACTCATGTCCAACTCATGTCTCCCATCACCCCCACCCCCAGCAGTGCAGGGGCAGCCTCCACCAGGCCCCCACTCATGTCTCCCATCACCCCCACCCCCCAGCAGTGCAGGGGCAGCCTCCACCAGGCCCGCCATTCATGTCTCCCTGCACCCCACCCCCCAGCCACCAGGGCAGCCTCCACCTGGCCCCCACCCATGTCGACCACCACCCACACCCCCCATCCACCAGGGGCAACCTCCACCAGGCCCCCAGTCATGTCCCCCTGCACCCCCACCCCCCAGCACTGCAGGGGCAGCCTCCACCAGGCCCCCACCCATGTCTACCACCACCCCCACTCCCCAGCAGTGCAGGGGCAGCCTCCACCAGGCACCCACTCATGTCTCCCTGCACCCCCACCCCCAAGCCACCAGGGGCAGCCTCCACCAGGCCCCCACCCATGTCTACCACCACCCCCACCCCCCAGCCACCAGGGGCAGCCTCCACCAGGCCCCCACACATGTCCAACTCATGTCTCCCTGCACCCCCACCCACCAGCCACCAGGGGCAGCTTCCACCAGGCCCTCACTCATGTCCCCCTGCACCCCCACCCCCCAGCAGTGCAGGGGCAGCCTCCACCAGGCCCCCACCCATGTCTACCTCCACCCCCACCCCCCAGCAGTGCAGGGGCAGCCTCCACCAGGCCCCCACTCATGTCTCCCTGCACCCCCACCCACCAGCCACCAGGGGCAGCCTCCACCAGGCCCCCACCCATGTCTACCACCACCCCCACCCCCCAGCCACCAGGGGCAGCCTCCACCAGGCCCCCACTCATGTCCAACTCATGTCTCCCTGCACCCCCACCCCCCAGTAGTGCAGGGGCAGCCTCCACCAGGTCCCCACTCATGTCCCCTATCACCCCCACCCCCCAGCCACCAGGGGCAGCCTCCACCAGGCCCCCACTCATGTCCCCTATCACCCCCACCCCCCAGCAGTGCAGGGGCAGACTCCACCAGGCCCCCACCCCATGTCTCCCACCACCCCCAGCCACCAGGGGCAGCCTCCACCAGGCCCCCACTCATGTCTCCCTGCACCCCCACCCCCAGCAGTGCAGGGGCAGCCTCCACCAGGTCCCCACTCATGTCTCCCACCACCCCCACCCCCCAGCCACCGGGGGCAGCCTCCACCAGGCCCCCACTCATGTCTCCCTGCACCCCCACCCCCCAGCAGTGGAGGGGCAGCCTCCACCAGGCCCCCACTCATGTCTCCCCATCGCCCCACCCCCCAGCAGTGCAGGGGGAGCCTCCACCAGGCCCCCACCAATGTCTACCACCACCCCCACCCCCCAGCCACCAGGGGCAGCCTCCACCAGGCCCCCACTCATGTCTCCCTGCACTCCCGCCCCCCAGCCACCAGGGGCAGCCTCCACCAGGCCCCCACTCATGTCCCCTATCACCCCCACCCCCCAGCAGTGCAGGGGCAGCCTCCACCTGGCTCCCACCCATGTCTACCACCACCGCCACACCCCAGCAGTGCAGGGGCAGCCTCCACCAGGCCCCCACTCATGTCTCCCATCACCCCCACCCCCCAGCAGTGCAGGGGCAGCCACCAACAGGCCCCCACCCATGTCTACCACAACCCCCACCCCCCAGCAGTGCAGGGGCAGCCTCCACCAGGCCCCCACTCATGTATCCCAACACCCCCACCCCTCCAGCCACCAGGGGCAGCCTCCACCAGGCCCCCACCCATGTCTACCACCACCTCCATCCCACAGCCACCAGGGGCAGCCTCCACCAGGCCCCCACTCATGTCTCCCTGCACCCCCACCCTCCAACAGTGCAGGGGCAGCCTCCACCAGGCCCCCACTCATTTCTCCCACCACCCCCACCCCCCAGCCACCAGGGGCAGCCTCCACCAGGTCCCCACTCATGTCTCCCATCACCCCCACCCCCCAGCAGTGCAGGGGCAGCCTCACCAGGCCCCCACTCATGTCCAACTCATGTCTCCCATCACCCCCACCCCCAGCAGTGCAGGGGCAGCCTCCACCAGGCCCCCACTCATGTCTCCCATCACCCCCACCCCCCAGCAGTGCAGGGGCAGCCTCCACCAGGCCCGCCATTCATGTCTCCCTGCACCCCACCCCCCAGCCAACAGGGGCAGCCTCCACCTGGCCCCCACCCATGTCGACCACCACCCACACCCCCCATCCACCAGGGGCAACCTCCACCAGGCCCCCAGTCATGTCCCCCTGCACCCCCACCCCCCAGCACTGCAGGGGCAGCCTCCACCAGGCCCCCACCCATGTCTACCACCACCCCCACTCCCCAGCAGTGCAGGGGCAGCCTCCACCAGGCACCCACTCATGTCTCCCTGCACCCCCACCCACCAGCCACCAGGGGCAGCCTCCACCAGGCCCCCACCCATGTCTACCACCACCCCCACCCCCCAGCCACCAGGGGCAGCCTCCACCAGGCCCCCACTCATGTCCCCTATCACCCCCACCCCCCAGCAGTGCAGGGGCAGACTCCACCAGGCCCCCACCCCATGTCTCCCACCACCCCCAGCCACCAGGGGCAGCCTCCACCAGGCCCCCACTCATGTCTCCCTGCACCCCCACCCCCAGCAGTGCAGGGGCAGCCTCCACCAGGTCCCCACTCATGTCTCCCACCACCCCCACCCCCCAGCCACCGGGGGCAGCCTCCACCAGGCCCCCACTCATGTCTCCCTGCACCCCCACCCCCCAGCAGTGCAGGGGCAGCCTCCACCGGGCCCCCACTCATGTCTCCCCATCACCCCACCCCCCAGCAGTGCAGGGGGAGCCTCCACCAGGCCCCCACCAATGTCTACCACCACCCCCACCCCCCAGCCACCAGGGGCAGCCTCCACCAGGCCCTCACTCATGTCTCCCTGCACCCCCGCCCCCCAGCAGTGCAGGGGCAGCCTCCACCAGGCCCCCACTCATGTCTCCCATCACCCCCACCCCCCAGCAGTGCAGGGGCAGTCTCCACCTGGCTCCCACTCATGTCTCCCATCACCCCCACCCCCCAGCAGTGCAGGGGCAGCCTCCACCAGGCCCCCACCCATGTCTACCACCACCCACACCCCCCAGCAGTGCAGGGGCAGCCTCCACCAGGCTCCCACTCATGTCTACCTGCACCCCCACCCACCAGCCACCAGGGGCAGCCTCCACCAGGCCCCCACTCATGTCCCCTATCACCCCACCCCCCAGCCACCAGGGGCAGCCTTCACCAGGCCCCCACTCATGTCCAACTCATGTCTCCCTGCACCCCCACCCCCCAGCAGTGCAGGGGCAGCCTCCACCAGGTCCCCACTCATGTCCCCTATCACCCCCACCCCCCAGCCACCAGGGGCAGCCTCCACCAGGCCCCCACTCATGTCCCCTATCACCCCCACCCCCCAGCAGTGCAGGGGCAGACTCCACCAGGCCCCCACCCCATGTCTCCCACCACCCCCAGCCACCAGGGGCAGCCTCCACCAGGCCCCCACTCATGTCTCCCTGCACCCCCACCCCCAGCAGTGCAGGGGCAGCCTCCACCAGGTCCCCACTCATGTCTCCCACCACCCCCACCCCCCAGCCACCGGGGGCAGCCTCCACCAGGCCCCCACTCATGTCTCCCTGCACCCCCACCCCCCAGCAGTGCAGGGGCAGCCTCCACCAGGCCCCCACTCATGTCTCCCCATCGCCCCACCCCCCAGCAGTGCAGGGGGAGCCTCCACCAGGCCCCCACCAATGTCTACCACCACCCCCACCCCCCAGCCACCAGGGGCAGCCTCCACCAGGCCCCCACTCATGTCTCCCTGCACTCCCGCCCCCCAGCCACCAGGGGCAGCCTCCACCAGGCCCCCACTCATGTCCCCTATCACCCCCACCCCCCAGCAGTGCAGGGGCAGCCTCCACCTGGCTCCCACCCATGTCTACCACCACCGCCACACCCCAGCAGTGCAGGGGCAGCCTCCACCAGGCCCCCACTCATGTCTCCCATCACCCCCACCCCCCAGCAGTGCAGGGGCAGCCACCAACAGGCCCCCACCCATGTCTACCACAACCCCCACCCCCCAGCAGTGCAGGGGCAGCCTCCACCAGGCCCCCACTCATGTATCCCACCACCCCCACCCCTCCAGCCACCAGGGGCAGCCTCCACCAGGCCCCCACCCATGTCTACCACCACCCCCATCCCACAGCCACCAGGGGCAGCCTCCACCCGGCCCCCACTCATGTCTCCCTGCACCCCCACCCTCCAACAGTGCAGGGGCAGCCTCCACCAGGCCCCCACTCATTTCTCCCACCCCCCCACCCCCCAGCCACCAGGGGCAGCCTCCACCAGGTCCCCACTCATGTCTCCCATCACCCCCACCCCCCAGCAGTTCAGGGGCAGCCTCACCAGGCCCCCACTCATGTCCAACTCATGTCTCCCATCACCCCCACCCCCAGCAGTGCAGGGGCAGCCTCCACCAGGCCCCCACTCATGTCTCCCATCACCCCCACCCCCCAGCAGTGCAGGGGCAGCCTCCACCAGGCCCGCCATTCATGTCTCCCTGCACCCCACCCCCCAGCCACCAGGGGCAGCCTCCACCTGGCCCCCACCCATGTCGACCACCACCCACACCCCCCATCCACCAGGGGCAACCTCCACCAGGCCCCCAGTCATGTCCCCCTGCACCCCCACCCCCCAGCACTGCAGGGGCAGCCTCCACCAGGCCCCCACCCATGTCTACCACCACCCCCACTCCCCAGCAGTGCAGGGGCAGCCTCCACCAGGCACCCACTCATGTCTCCCTGCACCCCCACCCCCAAGCCACCAGGGGCAGCCTCCACCAGGCCCCCACCCATGTCTACCACCACCCCCACCCCCCAGCCACCAGGGGCAGCCTCCACCAGGCCCCCACACATGTCCAACTCATGTCTCCCTGCACCCCCTCCCACCAGCCACCAGGGGCAGCTTCCACCAGGCCCTCACTCATGTCCCCCTGCACCCCCACCCCCCAGCAGTGCAGGGGCAGCCTCCACCAGGCCCCCACCCATGTCTACCTCCACCCCCACCCCCCAGCAGTGCAGGGGCAGCCTCCACCAGGCCCCCACTCATGTCTCCCTGCACCCCCACCCACCAGCCACCAGGGGCAGCCTCCACCAGGCCCCCACCCATGTCTACCACCACCCCCACCCCCCAGCCACCAGGGGCAGCCTCCACCAGGCCCCCACTCATGTCCAACTCATGTCTCCCTGCACCCCCACCCCCCAGTAGTGCAGGGGCAGCCTCCACCAGGTCCCCACTCATGTCCCCTATCACCCCCACCCCCCAGCCACCAGGGGCAGCCTCCACCAGGCCCCCACTCATGTCCCCTATCACCCCCACCCCCCAGCAGTGCAGGGGCAGACTCCACCAGGCCCCCACCCCATGTCTCCCACCACCCCCAGCCACCAGGGGCAGCCTCCACCAGGCCCCCACTCATGTCTCCCTGCACCCCCACCCCCAGCAGTGCAGGGGCAGCCTCCACCAGGTCCCCACTCATGTCTCCCACCACCCCCACCCCCCAGCCACCGGGGGCAGCCTCCACCAGGCCCCCACTCATGTCTCCCTGCACCCCCACCCCCCAGCAGTGGAGGGGCAGCCTCCACCAGGCCCCCACTCATGTCTCCCCATCGCCCCACCCCCCAGCAGTGCAGGGGGAGCCTCCACCAGGCCCCCACCAATGTCTACCACCACCCCCACCCCCCAGCCACCAGGGGCAGCCTCCACCAGGCCCCCACTCATGTCTCCCTGCACTCCCGCCCCCCAGCCACCAGGGGCAGCCTCCACCAGGCCCCCACTCATGTCCCCTATCACCCCCACCCCCCAGCAGTGCAGGGGCAGCCTCCACCTGGCTCCCACCCATGTCTACCACCACCGCCACACCCCAGCAGTGCAGGGGCAGCCTCCACCAGGCCCCCACTCATGTCTCCCATCACCCCCACCCCCCAGCAGTGCAGGGGCAGCCACCAACAGGCCCCCACCCATGTCTACCACAACCCCCACCCCCCAGCAGTGCAGGGGCAGCCTCCACCAGGCCCCCACTCATGTATCCCACCACCCCCACCCCTCCAGCCACCAGGGGCAGCCTCCACCAGGCCCCCACCCATGTCTACCACCACCTCCATCCCACAGCCACCAGGGGCAGCCTCCACCAGGCCCCCACTCATGTCTCCCTGCACCCCCACCCTCCAACAGTGCAGGGGCAGCCTCCACCAGGCCCCCACTCATTTCTCCCACCACCCCCACCCCCCAGCCACCAGGGGCAGCCTCCACCAGGTCCCCACTCATGTCTCCCATCACCCCCACCCCCCAGCAGTGCAGGGGCAGCCTCACCAGGCCCCCACTCATGTCCAACTCATGTCTCCCATCACCCCCACCCCCAGCAGTGCAGGGGCAGCCTCCACCAGGCCCCCACTCATGTCTCCCATCACCCCCACCCCCCAGCAGTGCAGGGGCAGCCTCCACCAGGCCCGCCATTCATGTCTCCCTGCACCCCACCCCCCAGCCACCAGGGGCAGCCTCCACCTGGCCCCCACCCATGTCGACCACCACCCACACCCCCCATCCACCAGGGGCAACCTCCACCAGGCCCCCAGTCATGTCCCCCTGCACCCCCACCCCCCAGCACTGCAGGGGCAGCCTCCACCAGGCCCCCACCCATGTCTACCACCACCCCCACTCCCCAGCAGTGCAGGGGCAGCCTCCACCAGGCACCCACTCATGTCTCCCTGCACCCCCACCCCCAAGCCACCAGGGGCAGCCTCCACCAGGCCCCCACCCATGTCTACTACCACCCCCACCCCCCAGCCACCAGGGGCAGCCTCCACCAGGCCCCCACACATGTCCAACTCATGTCTCCCTGCACCCCCACCCACCAGCCACCAGGGGCAGCTTCCACCAGGCCCTCACTCATGTCCCCCTGCACCCCCACCCCCCAGCAGTGCAGGGGCAGCCTCCACCAGGCCCCCACCCATGTTTACCTCCACCCCCACCCCCCAGCAGTGCAGGGGCAGCCTCCACCAGGCCCCCACTCATGTCTCCCTGCACCCCCACCCACCAGCCACCAGGGGCAGCCTCCACCAGGCCCCCACCCATGTCTACCACCACCCCCACCCCCCAGCCACCAGGGGCAGCCTCCACCAGGCCCCCACTCATGTCCCCTATCACCCCCACCCCCCAGCAGTGCAGGGGCAGACTCCACCAGGCCCCCACCCCATGTCTCCCACCACCCCCAGCCACCAGGGGCAGCCTCCACCAGGCCCCCACTCATGTCTCCCTGCACCCCCACCCCCAGCAGTGCAGGGGCAGCCTCCACCAGGTCCCCACTCATGTCTCCCACCACCCCCACCCCCCAGCCACCGGGGGCAGCCTCCACCAGGCCCCCACTCATGTCTCCCTGCACCCCCACCCCCCAGCAGTGCAGGGGCAGCCTCCACCAGGCCCCCACTCATGTCTCCCCATCGCCCCACCCCCCAGCAGTGCAGGGGGAGCCTCCACCAGGCCCCCACCAATGTCTACCACCACCCCCACCCCCCAGCCACCAGGGGCAGCCTCCACCAGGCCCCCACTCATGTCTCCCTGCACCCCCACCCACCAGCCACCAGGGGCAGCCTCCACCAGGCCCCCACCCATGTCTACCACCACCCCCACCCCCCAGCCACCAGGGGCAGCCTCCACCAGGCCCCCACTCATGTCCCCTATCACCCCCACCCCCCAGCAGTGCAGGGGCAGACTCCACCAGGCCCCCACCCCATGTCTCCCACCACCCCCAGCCACCAGGGGCAGCCTCCACCAGGCCCCCACTCATGTCTCCCTGCACCCCCACCCCCAGCAGTGCAGGGGCATCCTCCACCAGGTCCCCACTCATGTCTCCCACCACCCCCACCCCCCAGCCACCGGGGGCAGCCTCCACCAGGCCCCCACTCATGTCTCCCTGCACCCCCACCCCCCAGCAGTGCAGGGGCAGCCTCCACCAGGCCCCCACTCATGTCTCCCCATCGCCCCACCCCCCAGCAGTGCAGGGGGAGCCTCCACCAGGCCCCCACCAATGTCTACCACCACCCCCACCCCCCATCCACCAGGGGCAGCCTCCACCAGGCCCCCACTCATGTCTCCCTGCACTCCCGCCCCCCAGCCACCAGGGGCAGCCTCCACCAGGCCCCATCTCATGTCCCCTATCACCCCCACCCCCCAGCAGTGCAGGGGCAGCCTCCACCTGGCTCCCACCCATGTCTACCACCACCGCCACACCCCAGCAGTGCAGGGGCAGCCTCCACCAGGCCCCCACTCATGTCTCCCATCACCCCCACCCCCCAGCAGTGCAGGGGCAGCCACCAACAGGCCCCCACCCATGTCTACCACAACCCCCACCCCCCAGCAGTGCAGGGGCAGCCTCCACCAGGCCCCCACTCATGTATCCCACCACCCCCACCCCTCCAGCCACCAGGGGCAGCCTCCACCAGGCCCCCACCCATGTCTACCACCACCCCCATCCCACAGCCACCAGGGGCAGCCTCCACCAGGCCCCCACTCATGTCTCCCTGCACCCCCACCCTCCAACAGTGCAGGGGCAGCCTCCACCAGGCCCCCACTCATTTCTCCCACCACCCCCACTCCCCAGCCACCAGGGGCAGCCTCCACCAGGTCCCCACTCATGTCTCCCATCACCCCCACCCCCCAGCAGTGCAGGGGCAGCCTCACCAGGCCCCCACTCATGTCCAACTCATGTCTCCCATCACCCCCACCCCCAGCAGTGCAGGGGCAGCCTCCACCAGGCCCCCACTCATGTCTCCCATCACCCCCACCCCCCAGCCACCAGGGGCAGCCTTCACCAGGCCCCCACCCATGTCTACCACCACCGCCACCCCCCAGCAGTGCAGGGGTAGCCTCCACCAGGCCCCCACTCATGTCTCCTTGCACCCCCACCCCCGAGCAGTGCAGGGGCAGCCTCCACCAGGCCCCCACCCATGTCTACCACCACCCCCACCCCCCAGCCACCAGGGGCAGCCTCCACCAGGCCCCCACTCATGCCTCCCATCAGCCCGACCCCCCAGCAGTGCAGGGGCAGCCTCCACCAGGCCCCCACCCATGTCTACCACCACCCCCACCCCCCAGCAGTGCAGGGGCAGCCTCCACCAGGCCCCCACTCATGCCTTCTACCACCCCCACCCCCCAGCCACCAGGGGCAGCCTCCACCAGGCCCCCACCCATGTCTACCACCACCCCGCCCCCCAGCAGTGCAGGGGCAGCCTCCACCAGGCCCCCACTCATGTCTAACACCACCCCCAACCCCCAGCAGTGCAGGGGCAGCCTCCACCAGGCCCCCACTCATGTCTCCCATCACCCCCACCCCCCAGCAGTGCAGGGGCAGCCTCCACCAGGCCCCCACTCATGTCTCCCTGCACCCCCACCCCCACCCCCCAGCCACCAGGGGCAGCCTCCACCAGGCCCCCACCCATGTCTACCACCACCCCCACCCCCCGGCCACCAGGGGCAGCCTCCACCAGGCCCCCACTCATGTCCCCCTGCACCCCCACCCCCCAGCAGTGCAGGGGCAGACTCCACCAGGCCCCCACCCATGTCTACCACCACCCCCACCCCCCAGCAGTGCAGGGGCAGCCTCCACCAGGCCCCCACTCATGTCTCCCTGCACCCCCACCCACCAGCCACCAGGGGCAGCCTCCACCAGGCCCCCACTCATGTCCAACGCATGTCTCCCTGCACCCCCACCCCCCAGTAGTGCAGGGGCAGCCTCCACCAGGCCCCCACCCATGTCTACCAAACCCCCACCCCCAGCAGTGCAGGGGCAGCCTCCACCAGGCCCCCACTCATGTCTCCCACCACCCCCACACCCCCAGCCACCAGGGGCAGCCTCCACCAGGCCCCCACCCATGTCTACCACCACCCCCATCCCACAGCCACCAGGGGCAGCCTCCACCAGGCCCCCACTCATGTCCAACTCATGTCTCCCATCACCCCGACCCCCCAGCCACCAGGGGCAGCCTCCACCAGGCCCCCACTCATGTCTCCCTGCACCCCCACCCCTCAGCAGTGCAGGGGCAGCCTCCACAAGGCCCCCACTCATGTCTCCCACCACCCCCACCCCCCAGCCACCAGGGGCAGCCTCCACCAGGCCCCCACTCATGTCTCCCATCACCCCGACCCCCCAGCAGTGCAGGGGCAGCCTCCACCAGGCCCCCACCCATGTCTACCACCACCCCCACCCCCAGCAGTGCAGGGGCAGCCTCCACCAGTCCCCCACTCATGCCTCCTACCACCCCCACCCAACAGCCACCAGGGGCAGCCTCCACCAGGCCCCCACCCATGTCTACCACCACCCCGCCCCCCAGCAGTGCAGGGGCAGCCTCCACCAGGCCCCCACTCATTTCTCCCACCACCCCCACACCCCAGCAGTGCAGGGGTAGCCTCCACCAGGCCCCCACTCATGTCCAACTCATGTCTCCCATCACCCCCACCCCCAGCAGTGCAGGGGCAGCCTCCACCAGGCCCCCACTCATGTCTCCCATCACCCCCACCCCCCAGCCACCAGGGGCAGCCTCCACCAGGCCCCCACCCATGTCTACCACCACCGCCACCCCCCAGCAGTGCAGGGGTAGCCTCCACCAGGCCCCCACTCATGTCTCCTTGCACCCCCACCCCCGAGCAGTGCAGGGGCATCCTCCACCAGGCCCCCACCCATGTCTACCACCACCCCCACCCCCCAGCCACCAGGGGCAGCCTCCACCAGGCCCCCACTCATGTCCAACTCATGTCTCCCTGAACCCCCACCCCCCAGCAGTGCAGGGGCAGCCTCCACCAGGCCCCCACTCATGTCTCCCATCATCCCGACCCCCCAGCCACCAGGGGCAGCCTCCACCAGGCCCCCACTCATGTCTCCCTGCGCCCCCACCCCCCAGCAGTGCAGGGGCAGCCTCCACAAGGCCCCCACTCATGTCTCCCACCACCCCCACCCCCCAGCCACCAGGGGCAGCCTCCACCAGGCCCCCACTCATGTCTCCCATCACCCGACCCCCCAGCAGGGCAGGGGCAGCCTCCACCAGGCCCCCACCCATGTCTACCACCACCCCCACCCCCCAGCAGTGCAGGGGCAGCCTCCACCAGGCCCCCACTCATGCCTCCCACCACCCCCACCCCCCAGCCACCAGGGGCAGCCTCCACCAGGCCCCCACCCATGTCTACCACCACCCTGCCCCCCAGCAGTGCAGGGGCAGCCTCCACCAGGCCCCCACTCATGTCTAACACCACCCCCACCCCCCAGCAGTGCAGGGGCAGCCTCCACCAGGCCCCCACTCATGTCTCCCATCACCCCCACCTCCCAGCAGTGCAGGGGCAGCCTCCACCAGGCCCCCACTCATGTCTCCCTGCACCCCCACCCCCCAGCCACCAGGGGCAGCCTCCACCAGGCCCCCACCCATGTCTACCACCACCCCCACCCCCCGGCCACCAGGGGCAGCCTCCACCAGGCCCCCACTCATGTCCCCCTGCACCCCCAGCAGCACAGGGGCAGCCTCCACCAGGCCCCCACCCATGTCTACCACCACCCCCACCCCCCAGCAGTGCAGGGGCAGCCTCCACCAGGCCCCCACTCATGTCTCCCTGCACCCCCACCCACCAGCCACCAGGGGCAGCCTCCACCAGGCCCCCACCCATGTCTACCACCACCTCCAGCCACCAGGGGCAGCCTCCACCAGGCCCCCACTCATGTCCAACACATGTCTCCCTGCACCCCCACCCCCCAGTAGTGCAGGGGCAGCCTCCACCAGGCCCCCACCCATGTCTACCACCACCCCCACCCCCCAGCAGTGCAGGGGCAGCCTCCACCAGGCCCCCACTCATGTCTCCCTGCACCCCCACCCACCAGTCACCAGGGGCAGCCTCCACCAGGCCCCCACTCATGTCCCCTATCACCCCACCCCCAGCCACCAGGGGCAGCCTTCACCAGGCCCCCACTCATGTCCAACTCATGTCTCCCTGCACCCCCACCCCCCAGCAGTGCAGGGGCAGCCTCCACCAGGTCCCCACTCATGTCCCCTATCACCCCCACCCCACAGCCACCAGGGGCAGCCTCCACCAGGCCCTCACTCATGTCCCCTATCACCCCCAGCAGTGCAGGGGCAGACTCCACCAGGCCCCCACCCATGTCTCCCACCACCCCCAGCCACCAGGGGCAGCCTCCACCAGGCCCCCACTCATGTCCCCTATCACCCCCACCCCCCAGCAGTGCAGGGGCAGACTCCACCAGGCCCCCACCCCATGTCTCCCACCACCCCCCAGCCACCAGGGGCAGCCTCCACCAGGCCCCCACTCATGTCTCCCTGCACCCCCACCCCCAGCAGTGCAGGGGCAGCCTCCACCAGGTCCCCACTCATGTCTCCCACCACCCCCACCCCCCAGCCACCGGGGGCAGCCTCCACCAGGCCCCCACTCATGTCTCCCTGCACCCCCACCCCCCAGCAGTGCAGGGGCAGCCTCCACCAGGCCCCCACTCATGTCTCCCCATCGCCCCACCCCCCAGCAGTGCAGGGGGAGCCTCCACCAGGCCCCCACCAATGTCTACCACCACCCCCACCCCCCAGCCACCAGGGGCAGCCTCCACCAGGCCCCCACTCATGTCTCCCTGCACCCCCACCCACCAGCCACCAGGGGCAGCCTCCACCAGGTCCCCACCCATGTCTACCACCACCCCCACCCCCCAGCCACCAGGGCAGCCTCCACCAGGCCCCCACTCATGTCCCCTATCACCCCCACCCCCAGCAGTGCAGGGGCAGACTCCACCAGGCCCCCACCCCATGTCTCCCACCACCCCCAGCCACCAGGGGCAGCCTCCACCAGGCCCCCACTCATGTCTCCCTGCACCCCCACCCCCAGCAGTGCAGGGGCAGCCTCCACCAGGTCCCCACTCATGTCTCCCACCACCCCCACCCCCCAGCCACCAGGGGCAGCCTCCACCAGGCCCCCACTCATGTCTCCCTGCACTCCCGCCCCCCAGCCACCAGGGGCAGCCTCCACCAGGCCCCCACTCATGTCCCCTATCACCCCCACCCCCCCAGCAGTGCAGGGGCAGCCTCCACCTGGCTCCCACCCATGTCTACCACCACCGCCACACCCCAGCAGTGCAGGGGCAGCCTCCACCAGGCCCCCACTCATGTCTCCCATCACCCCCACCCCCCAGCCACCAGGGGCAGCCTCCACCAGGCCCCCACTCATGTCTCCCTGCACCCCCACCCCTCAGCAGTGCAGGGGCAGCCTCCACAAGGCCCCCACTCATGTCTCCCATCACCCCGACCCCCCAGCAGTGCAGGGGCAGCCTCCACCAGGCCCCCACCCATGTCTACCACCACCCCCACCCCCAGCAGTGCAGGGCAGCCTCCACCAGGCCCCCACCCATGTCTACCACCACCCCCACCCCCAGCAGTGCAGGGGCAGCCTCCACCAGTCCCCCACTCATGCCTCCTACCACCCCCACCCAACAGCCACCAGGGGCAGCCTCCACCAGGCCCCCACCCATGTCTACCACCACCCCGCCCCCCAGCAGTGCAGGGGCAGCCTCCACCAGGCCCCCACTCATTTCTCCCACCACCCCCACACCCCAGCAGTGCAGGGGTAGCCTCCACCAGGCCCCCACTCATGTCCAACTCATGTCTCCCATCACCCCCACCCCCAGCAGTGCAGGGGCAGCCTCCACCAGGCCCCCACTCATGTCTCCATCACCCCCACCCCCCAGCCACCAGGGGCAGCCTCCACCAGGCCCCCACCCATGTCTACCACCACCGCCACCCCCCAGCAGTGCAGGGGTAGCCTCCACCAGGCCCCACTCATGTCTCCTTGCACCCCCACCCCCGAGCAGTGCAGGGGCATCCTCCACCAGGCCCCCACCCATGTCTACCACCACCCCCACCCCCCAGCCACCAGGGGTAGCCTCAACCAGGCCCCCACTCATGTCCAACTCATCTCTCCCTGAACCCCCACCCCCCAGCAGTGCAGGGGCAGCCTCCACCAGGCCCCCACTCATGTCTCCCATCACCCCGACCCCCCAGCCACCAGGGGCAGCCTCCACCAGGCCCCCACTCATGTCTCCCTGCGCCCCCACCCCCCAGCAGTGCAGGGCAGCCTCCACAAGGCCCCCACTCATGTCTCCCACCACCCCCACCCCCAGCCACCAGGGGCAGCCTCCACCAGTCCCCACTCATGTCTCCCATCACCCGACCCCCCAGCAGTGCAGGGCAGCCTCCACCAGGCCCCCACCCATGTCTACCACCACCCCCACCCCCCCAGCAGTGCAGGTGCAGCCTCCACCAGGCCCCCCACTCATGCCTCCCACCACCCCCACCCCCCAGCCACCAGGGGCAGCCTCCACCAGGCCCCCACCCATGTCTACCACCACCCTGCCCCCCAGCAGTGCAGGGGCAGCCTCCACCAGGCCCCCACTCATGTCTAACACCACCCCCACCCCCCAGCAGTGCAGGGGCAGCCTCCACCAGGCCCCCACTCATGTCTCCCATCACCCCCACCTCCCAGCAGTGCAGGGGCAGCCTCCACCAGGCCCCCACTCATGTCTCCCTGCACCCCCACCCCCACCCCCCAGCCACCAGGGGCAGCCTCCACCAGGCCCCCACCCATGTCTACCACCACCCCCACCCCCCGGCCACCAGGGGCAGCCTCCACCAGGCCCCCACTCATGTCCCCCTGCACCCCCAGCAGCGCAGCGGCAGCCTCCACCAGGCCCCCACCCATGTCTAGCACCACCCCCACCCCCCAACAGTGCAGGGGCAGCCTCCACCAGGCCCCCACTCATGTCTCCCTGCACCCCCACCCACCAGCCACCAGGGGCAGCCTCCACCAGGCCCCCACCCCTTTCTACCACCACCCCCACCCCCCAGCCACCAGGGGCAGCCTCCACCAGGCCCCCACTCATGTCCAACTCATGTCTCCCTGCACCCCCACCCCCCAGTAGTGCAGGGGCAGCCTCCACCAGGCCCCCACCCATGTCTACCACCACCCCCACCCCCCAGCAGTGCAGGGGCAGCCTCCACCAGGCCCCCACTCATGTCTCCCTGCACCCCCACCCACCAGTCACCAGGGGCAGCCTCCACCAGGCCCCCACTCATGTCCCCTATCACCCCACCCCCAGCCACCAGGGGCAGCCTTCACCAGGCCCCCACTCATGTCCAACTCATGTCTCCCTGCACCCCCACCCCCCAGCAGTGCAGGGGCAGCCTCCACCAGGTCCCCATTCATGTCCCCTATCACCCCCACCCCCCAGCCACCAGGGGCAGCCTCCACCAGGCCCTCACTCATGTCCCCTATCACCCCCACCCCCCAGCAGTGCAGGGGCAGACTCCACCAGGCCCCCACCCCATGTCTCCCACCACCCCCAGCCACCAGGGGCAGCCTCCACCAGGCCCCCACTCATGTCTCCCACCACCCCCCACCCCCCAGCCACTGGGGGCAGCCTCCATCAGGCCCCCACTCATGTCTCCCTGCACCCCCACCCCCAGCAGTGCAGGGGCAGCCTCCACCAGGTCCCCACTCATGTCTCCCACCACCCCCACCCCCCAGCCACCGGGGGCAGCCTCCATCAGGCCCCCACTCATGTCTCCCCTGCACCCCCACCGCCCAGCAGTGCAGGGGCAGCCTCCACCAGGCCCCCACTCATGTCTCCCCATCACCCCACCCCCAGCAGTGCAGGGGCAGCCTCCACCAGGCCCCCACCAATGTCTACCACCACCCCCACCCCCCAGCCACCAGGGGCAGCCTCCACCAGGCCCCCACTCATGTCTCCTGCACCCCCCGCCCCCCAGCAGTGCAGGGGCAGCCTCCACCAGGCCCCCACTCATGTCTCCAATCACCCCCACCCTCCAGCAGTGCAGGGGCAGCCTCCACCAGGCTCCCACCCATGTCTACCACCACCGCCACACCCCAGCAGTGCAGGGGCAGCCTCCACCAGGCCCCCACTCATGTCTCCCATCACCCCCACCCCCTAGCAGGGCAGGGGCAGCCTCCACCAGGCCCCCACTCATGTCTCCCACCACCCCCACCCCCCCAGGCACCAGGGGCAGCCTCCACCAGGCCCCCACCCATGTCTACCACCACCCCCATCCCACAGCTACCAGGGGCAGCCTCCACCAGGCCCCCACTCCTGCCTCTCACCACCCCCACCCCCCAGCCACCAGGGACAGCCTCCACCAGGCCCCCACCCATGTCTACCACCACCCCGCCCCCCAGCAGTGCAGTGGCAGCCTCCACCAGGCCCCCACTCATGTCTACCACCACCCCCACCCCCCAGCAGTGCAGGGGCAGCCTCCACCAGGCCCCCACTCATGTCTCTCATCACCCCCACTCCCCAGCAGTGCAGGGGCAGCCTCCACCAGGCCCCCACTCATGTCTCCCTGCACCCCCACCCCCAGCCACCAGGGGCAGCCTCCACCAGGCCCCCACCCATGTCTACCACCACCCCCACCCCCAGCCACCAGGGGCAGCCTCCACCAGGCCCCCACTCATGTCGCCCTGCACTCCCACCCGCAGCAGTGCAGGGGCAGCCTCCACCAGGCCCCCACCCATGTCTACCACCACCGCCACCCCCCAGCAGTGCAGGGGCAGCCTCCACCAGGCCCCCACTCATGTCTCCCTGCACCCCCACCCCACAGCCACCAGGGGCAGCCTCCACCAGGCCCCCACCCATGTCTACCACCACCCCCACCCCCCAGCCACCAGGGGCAGCCTCCACCAGGCCCCCACTCATGTCCAACCCATGTCTCCCTGCACCCCCACCCCCCAGCAGTGCAGGGGCAGCCTCCACCAGGCCCCCACTCATGTCTCCCATCACCCCCACCCCCCAGCCACCAGGGGCAGCCCCCACCAGGCCCCCACTCATGTCTCCCTGCACCCCACCCCCCATGAGTGCAGGGGCAGCCTCCACCAGGCCACCACTCATGTCTCCCACCACCCCCACCCCCAGCCACCAGGGGCAGCCTCCACCAGGCCCCCCACTCATGTCTCCCATCACCCCGACACCCCAGCAGTGCAGGGGCAGCCTCCACCAGGCCCCCACCCATGTCTACCACCACCCCCACCCCCCAGCAGTGCAGGGGCAGCCTCCACCAGGCCCCCACTCATGCCTCCCACCACCCCCAGCCACCAGGGGCAGCATCCACCAGGCCCCCACCCATGTCTACCACCACCCCCGCCCCCCAGCAGTGCAGGGGCAGCCTCCACCAGGCCCCCACTCATGTCTACCACCACCCGCACCCCCCAGCAGTGCAGGGGCAGCCTCCACCAGGCCGCCACTCATGTCTCCCATCACCCCCACCCCCCAGCAGTGCAGGGGCAGCCTCCCACCAGGCCCCCACCATGTCTCCCTGCACCCCCACCCCCCAGCCACCAGGGGCAGCCTCCACCAGGCCCCCACCCATGTCCACCACCACCCCCACCCCCCGGCCACCAGGGGCAGCCTCCACCAGGCCCCCACTCATGTCCCCCTGCACCCCCACCCCCCAGCAGTGCAGGGCAGCCTCCACCAGGCCCCCACAAATGTCTACCACCACCCCACCCCCCAGCAGTGCAGGGGCAGCCTCCACCAGGCCCCCACTCATGTCTCCCTGCACTCCCACCCCCCAGCCACCAGGGGCAGCCTCCACCAGGCCCCCACTCATGTCCCCCAGCACCCCCACCCCCCAGCAGTGCAGGGGCAGCCTCCACCAGGCCCCCATCCATGTCTACCACCACTCCACCCCCTGCAGTGCAGGGGCAGCCTCCACCAGGCCCCCACTCATGTCTCCCTGCACCCCCACCCCCCAGCCACCAGGGGGCAGCCTCCACCAGGCCCCCACCCATGTCTACCACCACCCCCACCCCCCAGCCACCAGGGGCAGCCTCCACCAGGCCCCCACTCATGTCCAACTCATGTCTCCCTGCACCCCCACCCCCCAGCAGTGCAGGGGCAGCCTCCACCAGGCCCCCACTCATGTCTCCCATCACCCCCACCCCCCAGCCACCAGGGGCAGCCTCCACCAGGCCCCCACCCATGTCTGCCACCACCCCCACCCCTCAGCCACCAGGGCAGCCTCCACCAGGCCCCCAATCATGTCCAACTCATGTCTCCCTGCACCCCCACCCCCCAGCAGTGCAGGGGCAGCCTCCACCAGGCCCCCACTCATGTCCCCTATCGCCCACACC